>NW_025964383.1:35529079-36846579 GCF_023055435.1 Haliotis rufescens | reverse complement strand
GAGAGAGTACTTCTGATGAAGAGAGAGAGCAGTTCTGGTGGAGAGAGAGAGAGTACTTCTGATGAAGAGAGAGAGCAGTTCTGGTGGAGAGAGAGAGAGTACTTCTGATGAAGAGAAAGAGAGCAGTTCTGGTGGAGAGAGAGAGAGTACTTCTGATGAAGAGAGAGAGCAGTTCTGGTGGAGAGAGAGAGAGTACTTCTGATGAAGAGAGAGAGCAGTTCTGGTGGAGAGAGAGAGAGTACTTCTGATGAAGAGAGAGAGCAGTTCTGGTGGAGAGAGAGAGGGAGTACTTCTGATGAAGAGAGAGAGCAGTTCTGGTGGAGAGAGAGAGAGTACTTCTGATGAAGAGAGAGAGCAGTTCTGATGAAGAGAGAGAGCAGTTCTGATGGAAAGAGAGATTGATGGGGTTGTCTCACGGTGAATCTGGTCTCGAATTCTTCTTCTCCCGGGCCGCGTGTCTGGAGGTCCCAGGTCTTCATGTACTCTCCGCCATCTTTACGGCCGAATGTGAAGGTCTTCAGGGCCTTGAGGCTGTCGAACCGAAACTCGATGCACGGGTCACTGTCAGCGGCATCCGGGCACCAACCTGGGTAACAGACATGCACGATATTGAACAGTTCAGTTGAACAGTTCATAATCAGACTTAAGACAGATATGTACCAGACCATTAAGTTCAGATGAACTCCTCAAAAAAGGATACGCATACATGACAGACATTAAGACATTAACGATAACACTTACGTAACACTTCAGAAAAGAACCGCAACCTTTTGTTTGTTATTTAAAGCCGCACTCAGCAATATTCCAGCTCTAAGGCGACAGTCCAGATGTGGAAACAATAGAGTCTGGACCAGACAAGCCAGCGATTGATATAATCATCGGTCCACGTGCACGCAATTGGGATCGATGACATGCATCAACCAAGTCAGCGAGCCTGACCACCCGATCCTGTTGGTCGCCTCTTACGACAAGTATAGTCGCCTTTTACGAGAAGCATGGGTTACTGAAGACCTATTCTAACCCTGGTATTTACGGGTCGGTAACACCACCGTAAAACCACAGCATCAATGCACATGCTTCTCGGTTGTCTGTTAAAACTGTGTCGTCATGCATGTCTCCTGAAGCACACCGAAACAACGTCGTCAGATAATTGGAAGCAGGAGAATCGGAGGGAACCGGCTACTGCCAGAGTGCCCCAGAGCAAAATCTCTAGACTTTGGTATCGGTACCAACAGCATGGTACGTCACGTGACCGACCGCATGTAACAACGGCTGCCCAGAACCGCTTAAAATACGGCTACGTCATTCGCGGTAAAGGTGTACAATTACCTCGTCTACTACAGCAGCAATTCAACCGCCGTCATATAGCTGGAATATTGCTGAATTTGGCGTTAAACAACAAAGAAACAAACAACAACAACAGCAGCAATTCAACGATTGCAAAGGATACCTGTCCACACGTGCATAACTACCCATCTTCCCGAGGCAAGAGCGTTAACTGACTTTAAAAGTCCATTTTCCACCCTTGCCGAACTAGGCTGGAATTTCTGGGCTCGATCGTAGCGTCACCAGTGGCTATGACCAGTTATGTCCCTTCTAAGCCTCTCCTAAGGACCAATCAGATTCCACCTCTCGTATCACTTGCGTTTGCTTCACACAAAATGGTTGCGCCCGGTCGGGACGATCTGATCGATAATCAATATCAAAATTGTGATAAAACGGGTCTTACATCGCGAAATCCATCAAATCACGTGAGCACCTTGATTAAAAACATGAGAAGAAAATATCTGCTGACAACGAGTTGATGGTGCACATGCTTTGCAAATCCTGCAATCGACCGAAATCTGCACGACAGTTTATGAACCGGATTTCAATTTTGGTGCGCGATTTTGATTGGACTATGCATAGACTCGTTAGTCAAGCCAAAATTAACTCCACAATACCAGCATAGTTCGGCAAGGGTTGAAACTGGACTTTTATAGTCAGTTAACTCTCTTGCCTCGGGAAGATGGGTGAAGAAGGTCTCCGCGCCGGGCGGCCTGTTACAACATCGTCTACTGCGGCTTCACTGATGCCAGTCACACAAAGCGCTGAGTCAACATTTACGCTACATCGAGCTGCAGGGAGAACCAGGGTGTACCGTCATCACACAGGAGGTGTTGGCAATGGAACCATGACAGGTCATCCCTCTAAATCACCAGGTTTGAACCCAATACACCAACTTTCGAACGAGTGTGATTGCCGCGTACGGTAGAGTCATCACGAACCTCAGCCACTGCAACAGCTTGGCCATGGACTTCATGCCTTTGGACTGACATTCCGAATTTGTGATTCGTGCTCTCATTTCGTCCTGGTTCATGCTGCGCTTATGCTGGGCACACGATATTTTTATAACCTTGACCGTTTCCTTGTTATGTCCTCATGTCAACTGTTGTCCTATTTCAACACGCTGTCCCTCAACTGTGTTGGTTCCAAAGCTGGTTAACTATGCGTGCACTTTGTTGATGTGTAAAAACGATTAAAAAAACCAAATGCCGTCTGCATCTGACGAAATATATATAATTGTGTTAATATGAATTTGTGTGTGTGTGTGTGTGTGTGTGTGTGTGTGTGAATGTGTGTGTGTGTTTGTGAGTGTGTGTGTGTGTGTGTGTGTGTGTGAGAGAGAGAGAGAGAGAGTGTGTGTGAATGTGTGAGTGAATGTTTGTGTGTGTGAGAGTGTGTGAGAGGGTGAATGTTTGTGTGTGTGGATTTGTGTGTGTGTGTGTGTGTGTGTTAGTGTGTGTGTGTGTGTGTGTGTGCTCTATACCCATGTAAACAATGACGGCGATAGCCCGTTCGAAGAGAGACACACAAACCTTTCAAGAGACCATTTAGAACGGTAGCTCTATATCACTTTACTCACCAGTCGATCCATATCTGACATCAGAGGGAGTGGTTCCTGGTGCTGATGACGTGGCGTTGATGTTGGCGTCTGGTAGGCTCCCAGTGGCGATACCCAGTTCCGTGTCACATACTATATCTGCGGAATAAGTATAATTACATGAAATATTATTTAAAATTCAGGATATTTAAAAACAAAATGGGACGAACACAACCTGAGTTACAAAATGAACAAAAACTGATTGAGGGATGGACACAAGTTGAGTTGCGTGCCTTTGCCGTGCAAGGACCCGCTGATCCTGGGTTCTTCCCACTTGTGTACCTTTGTCTAGCAGCACCGTGGTTTGTGTGTTTAATCTTTTAATCTACTTTCACGAATAATGTACATATTTGGGTGAAGAAAACGTGATTCTTTTTAGATTATTTTATGGAAGCCTCATGCATAATCATTCAATTATACAATTGTATCATTGACAGTGAAGCGTTGTGTCATAACTTGAGATTCCGGGTTAGAACTGGTCTCCAACCACCCATGCTGGCTGTCAGGTGAGACTAAATATTCTCTCAAAGAAAAGAAAAGGATCAGGAAAATCTAAATCTTATGAACGGTCATCAGAAGATATCTCACCTTTCAAAAATGAAAACAATGATCTGACGGTTTCGGACCAAAACCTAACGCCCCAATACTCGTATAATGCAATCCCTCCGTGCACAGGCCATTCTTGATTTTGACACATCAGTGAAATGTCGTCAAATCGCTCTGAGCTATTAGTATTGTTGATTCCATTATCTACAGTAACTCGTTAGCTCTTTACACTTGCTTTAATACAGTATTTGTGATCAGATAGAAAAGCGTTGTGTCCAATGTGATGAACGTCTGAGGCTCACGACAAGCTGCATACCGGTAGAACTCCGCGAGAGTTGGCCACAATGTTCAATGTGCCTGAGTCTGTGACTTGCAGACTTTCAGAACCGGTTTCTGCAGACAAAATGTTAAATGTGCCTGAGTCTGTGACTTGCAGACTTTCGAACCGGTTTCTGCAGACAAAATGTTAAATGATTGGCCCCGCACAGTACACACAGGGTCAGCAACAAAAGTCAAGGATCGATTAATCAGAAACAAGGCTTTACGAAATCAAGCCCAAAAAGCCAATCAAATCGCTGATCACTTGCTCAAGTTACTGACAAGGCGATTAGAAATCGTGTGCATGCAGTTTAAATAAAAATGCATATCATTGGGCATAAGTCAAATATAAATTAAGATGTATTATAAATATTAAAGACCGCCTCCGCGGTCTAGTGGTAGAGCGTCCGCCCGGAGAGCGGAAGGTCCGGGGTTCGATCCCCGGCCGCGTCATACCAAAAGACGTTAAAAGATGGTACTTGTTGTTACCCTGTCTGTCGCTCGGCATTAAGGGGCTAAAACAAGGACTGGTCGGCTCGGAGTCAGTATACTCTGTCTGAGTGGGGTATTCATGTTAAACTGCGGCATGGTATCTCAGTGAGCAAGCACTATAACTCGGCATCAGTCCGGACTAGTACAAGCACCAACACAAACACACACACGTACATGCACGTCGCTATATAAGTGCAATAATCTTGGACGCGACGTTAAACCCAATTTCACCTCACCTCACCATAAATATTGAAATTAGATGTGCAATCAGATTCACAGGAACTTGCGTTACCACAGGACGTGCGACAAAGTGGATGCAATATTAACATTAATTATACAAACAAACTCAAGCTCAGATAATGGTGACTACACAAATTGACATACAATATTGTGACGTCAACAATTTTCGCAGCGCAGGTTTTAGTATGAAGTACTACAAATCAAGAGGTTGCAGGTTCGTATCCAGCAAGTCTTTATTGACCTACTTTAGTTCGAGAAGCACCCACTGCTGTCAATAACCTCTCACAGTCACCTGACTGCCGGTCCTCACGTCCTCAACCACGTGATAGAACTGAATGACAATATCGCTAGCAAAATGGATAGTTGTTGAAAAGCACACTTTACATTTTTGTCATTACTTTAAGTTATATTCCTTATCGTCGGAATGCCTTGTTTTCACGTTATAAATATTAGAATATATTCAGCTATCTTCGTTAACTAAGGAAGGCAGTATTTGATGATTCAATTTCATTTGGCAAGTTCTAAGAATGCACCACACGGTCACACGGTGTATGTCTGGAAAGGTCAAGCTCGGTGGGGCATGACGTGTCCCAGGCCCATAGATCTGGAATTGTGTACGGGAACCATTTATTAAATATTATGACTGGGGTCGCGGTATATTGATGAATATATATAAATGTTCATTTGAATGGAGAAATATATTTAATCCTTCATAAATGACACGCCTTTCCATATCCAATAGAAATCTCTGCATAAAGCAGAGTCGACTGTACGATTCCGACTATATCATGAGCACGTGTTTATAAATCACTACCAAATAGTGATGATACCAGGTGTTTGCGAAAAGGTGAGCGTATTCTGTCCCACTGGTGGCACACATCACAAACACACGCAAAGGCAAGTGAATTTTTCACCTGAAAAAACACGGGAACATATGGTACAAATCAATATAGGGAATTGCATCGGACATCATTTTTGTCACTGATGCGCCAAATTTGGAAATGTTTTCCACATGTCTACCCAGCTTTACTGAGGCCTTGAATGTTGTAACCCATCTTCCCGAGGCAAAAGAGTTAACTGACTTTAGAAGTCCAGTTTCGACCCTTGCCAAATTCCTGGGCTCTATCGTAGCGCCTCTAGTGACTATTACGAGTTATGTCCCTTCTATGCCTCTCCTATAGACCAATCAGGTTCCACCTCTCGTATCACTTGCACTTGATTTAAACAAAATGGCGGTGATACATCGCGAAGTGCATGAAATCACGCGAGCACCTTGATAAAAGACATGAAAAGATTTGGAAAATATCTGCTGACAACGAGTTGGCGGTGCACATGCTTTGCAAATCCTGCAACCGACCGAAATCTGCATGACAGTTTTACGAAACGGGTTTCGATTTCATTACGCGATTTTGTTTGAACTATGCATAGACTCGTTGGTCCAGCCAAAATGTAACTCCATATACCAGCCTAGTTCGGCAACGGTGGAAACTAGACTTTAAAAGTCAGTTAACTCCCTTGCCTCGGGAAGATGGTTTTGATTCAGAGGAGAGTCATCTTCCCGAGGTAAAGGAGTTAACTGATAGCTAGGAAAATTCCAGCCTAGTTCGGCAAGGGTGGAAACTGGACTTTTATAGTCAGTTAACTCTCTTGCAACGGGAAGATGGTTGTAACATTGATCAAACAATTTCGATAAATAAGGACAACAATCATAGCATTTACAAAGTGGTGTTTATAATATTGATGGACATTTCATTGAGTGAATCATTGGTCACACTGGTATGTGGCTTAAGTATGGAGCTGACAGGTGGCCTAGACAGTCGTGGATAGTAAGTTGTGGCTAAGCATGACTTCCTGTAATGAAACAACGTGAAGATCCGGGTTAGAATTAGGTCTTCAGCAACCCATGCTTATCTTAAAAGGCGACTATGCTCGTCGTAAGAGGCGACTAACGGGATCGGATTGTCAGACTCGCTGGCTTGGTTGATGCATGTCATCGTATCCCAATGGCGAGGATCGATGTTCATTATGTCAACCACTGGATTGTGTGGCCCAATCTCGATTATTTACAGAGCTCCGTCATAAAGCTGGACTACTGCTGAGTGTGGGATTAGACAACAAACAAAACAAAACGTTATGAATACAGTCATGAGAGCAGTGCCAATTTACACTCGTCAGAGGGGTACACAAAGTACGTGATCTAGACTACCAGTTGTCGGACTTTCATTTTTGTGGAAGCCTTGGTGGCTGAGTGGGTTAGATCGCTGACTTTATGTGATGACGATTAGAAAGTGTTATCCCAAATATAACATTTGTTACATAAAATCAAAACGGTGTATTTATTAGAGACATCCTACATAAAATGTGTCTTTCTTTTCTGCTGAAATTGTTGCATGCTCTTAATGAAGCCCGCTTGATTGCCATGATTGAGGCCACGAGTTAGGCGTTAAACAACAAACAACGTTACTGAATACTCAATATTTATTGGCAGTTACACGTCTATTTACACTATACAGCAATAAATGATACTCATAGATGGAACACGATGAAATGGGCCAAGGCCTCAGTGACAGGTTATACAGTTAATAATTGAAACGTTCTTTCACTGTATGGATCGCTAACCACAATGACAAAGTCACGCCATTGCAATCCAACGGTCAGAAGTTCGCGATCATGTTCCTTTAGATATATAACTGTATATACGTTCTATCTGGGTTACGTGGTGCTCCTAACACAAAGACTCCAAGGCATTCAATGGGAATATTCTAGATTGGGGTCTCTTTTCAAAACATGTCACATCACGAAGGCGAGCCGACGCCCTCTTTTCTCGTCACAACACAAAACCAAACCAGAACGGGATATACGTGCATAGCACGGAGAAAACAGGGATTATATATAAACGACAAAGCGGTATAATGTATTGTTTGTATTCTTACCCTGTTTGAATGATCATATATACAAGCGTTCTATGGATGCAAAGTTGATTTAAATGTATCTTAGGCAAGATTTTTGTTACGTTCAAACCACATCGCATTTTAGATAATGTTTATGTAGCAATAGGAATGAATTACAGATTAAAGGGTACACTGAAGGCTGATTATGTTAAAATGTGAGTTAACGATTATAGCATCAATAATAATAACAATCATGATGATTATAAAACAATAAAAAACAATAGTAATAATGTCAGATGTTTAATATTTGCTAAAACAACTTAGTCAGATATTGTATCGAGAAGTGTTTTATGAACTGTCTGGCAAAAGAAAGTATACGCTTTCAAAATGGATTGCATATTCGTAGAACGAGGTATGGTTTATTTCGCTATAAAGCATTGTTTTATCAAGACGTCCTTTCAAGAGATTCGAACATGCGCTCGCAACTTGATGACGTGGTTTGTTTGACGACGTTTTCTTTGAGAGGGGAGTGTCTAGTGAGTTGTTACCCATAGATGTAGCAGGGGGACGCAGATAAACGCGATGGCCGAACGATCGCATCCCAAACCGGGAGGGGTATGTCAATCGCTATTGGGAGAAAAGGTCCGGGTAATCGACGTGAGGATTGTGTAAATATGTGGCAAATAACCACCTGTGCATAAAATGGAATTGTCTGACGTTCCCGACGTCGTATTGTATTGAGGGAGTCATTATTTAAATAGGGGTTAATATTCTTCAAGTGTACACTTTATGATTCTCCTTAAAGAGACTCGTGGTCGTTGTTTATCGTACAATAGAACACTTCAGGAAGAATCGTTTAATAACGAGTCTAATAACGTTTAAAAGGTTACTGCACATGGCACGTTTATAGTTTTCCATTTATCTGACCATTTTAAACCAGTTTTCCAACAGTACCCGAATTGAGTAAAGGGGTCTGGCGAGCTGATCCTTCAGTCTACCCAGATGATTGTTCATTTCTAGATAATCTTCCCGGGGCAAGACTGTAACTGACTATAAAAGTCCAGTTTCCACTCTTGCCGAACTAGGCTCGATCGTAGCGCCAGCAGTTGTTATTACGAGTTATGTCCCTTCGATGTCCCTCCTATTGACCAATCAGATTCCATCTCTCATATCACTTGCATTTGCTTCAAACAAAATGGCGGCGCCCAGTCAAAACGATCTGATCGATAATCAAGATGTATATTGTAATAAAACGGGTATTTTCTCGCTCAGTTCATCAGATCACTTGAGCACCTTGATTAGATTAGCATGAAAAGATTTGCAAGATATATGGCGATATATGGCGACGTCCAGTTGGCAGTACACATGCTTTCCAAATCCTGCAGTCGACCGAAATCTGCACGTTGAAATCCATGTTGTTTACGAACCAGATGTCTAATTCTTCAGGCGATTTAGATTGGACTGTAACTCTGGCATTCCAGCCTAGTTCGGCAAGGGTTGAAACTGGACTTTTATAATCAGTTAACGCCCTTGCCTCGGGAAGATGTTCTGTATACGGAGGAGGAAGCGCAAGTTGATGGGGGAGATCATGGTATTCTCCGCCTTCTGAATCGTCTTTACGATTTCAACGAATCTGAGTGAGTGAGTGAGTGAGTACGGTTTTACGCCGCTTTTAACAATATTCCAGCAATATCACGACGGGGGACACCAGAAATGGGCTTCACAAATTGTACCCATGTCGGGAATCGAACCCGGGTCTTCGGCGTGATGAGCGAACGCTTTAACCACTAGGCTACCCGACCGCCCCTCAACGAATCTGAAGCCATTCGGATGGCGATGGGAAAGTGAAACATTAAGACGACTGTTGAAGGCCGCAACAAGCCTAAGTATTTGCGATTTCCGTCGAAAAGACTGCGTAAAGTGGAAGAAGCACCCAGGATGCATTATGCTGGGTACAAATAGAAGCCATGCGGGGATAAGTTGCAGGTTGAGGATGCGTTGCGCGCAATAGTTAATTTTAATGAGTCTAATTTCATGCTGATCATGGTGTAATTTGTTTAAAATATTTGACAAACGTGCTCATCTTTAGATAATAAACACAATTGGTCTGATTCATTAACAATAGGCAGACCGCACTATCACTAAGCCCTTCCTTGTTGACCTGTCTGACAAATGTATCTTCCCGAGGCAAGGGTGTTAACTGACTATTAAAGCCCAGTTTCCACCCTTGCCGAAGTCGGCTGAAATTTCGTCAAACGACGTTAAAATATAATACTACTTGTTACCCTGTCTGTCGCTCGGCATTAAGGGAATAAAACGAGGACTGGTTAGGCGTTTTAGATGTGTTAGACAAAAACGAGATTGTTGTACAAAGAATTGTAAACGCGAGGTTAAATCATACGTAGTGTTTTTTGTGCAGTGTATGCTTTCATGGTCAGCCCGGATTTCAATTCAGTTCAGTCCAGTTTAGTTCAATTTCAATTCTGCGTTATTTCTTAATAAGGCAAGATGTCCTAAAGTAGGTCAAAATGGCATGTGGGGTGGGGTGTTTGTTTAATACCGAGCTCTCTAAGATCGCTATAGTGCATATGTACCAATTGTAATGCGGATGGCCTATAACATGGTGGTTAACGATCAACCATCACGCCGAAAATCATATTCCAAAATAAATCAAGAATGTGGAAGAAATATCCAGTTTTCAGCACAGTTTTATAAACGTCTATTCAGATTACACTTGTGAATATTAAACATCACAAACTGTTTCCTTGCCTGAGATCAGTGGTACTTGGTCAATGACCCGCATTCGATTGCTAAAATAGTATACATGTACATCCCTCCCCGACACTATATATTGTGTGTGGCTTCTAACTGTGTGGACGCTCCAAATATGTTCATATTTCTGTCACATTTAGCTAAAAACGCTAAATGGAGAAAAGAGATTTTTAACTTTTATTTCGCCTAATACATGGACCATATTTTCGTATTATTTTATCTTATTTTATTATTTTTGACCACCCAACAAAGATTTTAAGAAAATAATCTGTAAACCAACTCATGAAAAGAGATGTATTATTGTTTGTTGTTTTACGCCGCACTCAGTATTATTCCAGCTTTATGACTGCGGTCTGAAAATAATCTACTTTCCTTGCGATCCTAAAGTAACCATCTGTTTAAACACTAGGCTGTAACGCACCCAGTGCATAAAATACAACAAGGACCTATTTGAAATGGAAACATTCAGATATTTATACAGTGCAGGACTACAAACAAGAGAAGAGGGTAGGGTCAAACGATTGTGGAAATGGGAACGCGATTAAAACATGAAAGGTGTAGGCTTGTTCGCACTGGCAAAGAACATGTTTGCACGAGCCTATTTACCAGCTAGTCATGAAACACATTTATGACGACATGGCATATCTAACAATGCAGTGAATGAATAAACAAGTTGTACCACAAACAGAAAGAGTTAGAAATATAGTAAGAAAGAAAAGACATCTGTCTTGAACACGTTGCAGCTTTGATGAAACAGTGAGTGAGTGAGTGAGTTTGATTTTACGCCGCTTTTAACAATATTTCAGCAATATCACGGCGGGGGACACCAGAAATTGGCTTCACACATTGTACCCATGTCGGGAATCGAACTCGGGTCTTCGGCGTGATGAGCGAACGCTTTAACAACTAGGCTACCCGACCGCCCCTTTGATGAAACAGACATACCCATCTATACTATGTTATTGCAATGAGTTCTTTTTGACGTAATTAATTAAAACTTCATTTAAATTTTTCAGACAATTTAAATATGAAACCTGAATCTCTAAAAATCCCGTAAATTGTTATTACTTTATTAAAGATGTCTGCCATATACAAATGTTCATATCATTAAATTAAATATAATTAAAATGAAAAATTAAATTGATATTACTAACAAATACGAAAATGTTCAAATATATAAAATACTATTTACCCTGCGCCGCATCTCCATGTAGAAAACACACCAGAAGTAATGCCGTCAGGTACACAGACCCAAGCATTGATCGAGCGTGAGGCATGGTCAGACGTCCACCCTCAACTGAAGACTCCAGCTGTCTAACAGCGACTATACCAGGCCAGACACAACTTTACTCACGACCCCAAACAGTATGAAGAATATGTCTTTGGGGGACACCGCATCAACCAAACACTGTCTAAACAAGAAAGAACTCCTTTGATAGAGTCTACAGCTCAACCAACCCACAAGGTCCCAAACGAGAACCTCTCCAAATCATATTAAATCAAACACACTTGACTATACACCATCCTTAACCATAGGTTCTTCTTATAGGTATTCACCTGTCACGTCTTATCATGCCCCGTGTTCAAATAGAATACTTAACCATCTTTGTCCTCATGGTGGGTACGAGTGTATGGTTGAGGGGAGATTTTGACCCACCTTACAGCCGTTGAAAAAACATTGGGGGGGGGGGGGGGGGGGGGTACACATGCACGTTAACACAACGCTTTGATCAATGACGTAGCATCTTCATGACTGCTTTCAATTTTACTTTGACTGTATTGACGTAAACAGTTCTCCGAAATGTCATGACGTTGGATTTGTTTGTGTACTGTTGGCACAGACTAGGTTGTTTCAATAGCGGTTCTTCTTGTTGCCATTGAACTATAATAGAATGTGCTGACACACAAATAACGATTGCAAATCACATGATAGAGAAACGTGCAGCATCGTCACCTGACTGGTTGCCATGCAAGAAAGCAGCATGACACAAAACATAATGAGGTTAACCACAAGTATGGAGGTTTATTTGGGTAGGAAAGTTGAGAGTTATCAAGTGCAGCTACTATGGTTGGGCGTGACGATTTTGGGTGGCTGCTGGATGTTTGTGAAGGGCGTGGTGTGTGTAGTGTTGGAGTGTTGTGTGGGTGTAGGTTGTTAAGGGTGAGTGAGTTACAACGTAGCGTCGCATCGGCATTATTTCAGCCATATAGCGACATAGGTTGTTATAATTAACATATTCTGCATAGACATACTTATAGAAGAAATATCGGGTACGCGTGTGCTGAATGACCATCGTCTGCGCATGCTCTAAATGACGACATTGGTGCTAGTTCTTGGATCCGGAATGACTCCTTTTGTGAGTGAGTGAGTATGGTTTTACGCCGCTTTTAGCAATATTCCAACAATATCACGGCGGGGGACACCAGAAATGGGCTTCACACATTGTACCCATGTGGGGAATCGAACCCGGGTCTTCAACGTGACGAGCGAACGCTTTAACCACTAGGCTACCCGACCGCCCCCACTCCTTTTGTGGAGCTGTAAAGGTGCAAAGAGTTGGTCCAGATAGTGACACGAATCAGAGCGCTTGCGCACACGACATACAAGCTCATTCCACAGATGTCTTTGGATGTGAGATGAGGACTTCCAGCTCCCAAAGGAAGTACTCGGCTGTTTCCATTCTTACAGTCAAGCCCTAGACACATGAGCTGTTTGGGCGGGCGTTATCCTGTTGGACCAATCGTACGCGGAAAGGGTACCACGATTGGCCTCAAAACCTCATAAAGTATTGTGAGTCGACCATCAACACGGATGAGGCCTATCATACAGCTGTAGGGCATAATTGTCACCAAACACGACAGTCTTCCGTAAAAACGAGAAAACGATTCATCATTGTACCAGTATGGCGCAAACGATGCCACTATCAGACGCTAAACACGCCGTTCCCACTCCATTTCCAATTTTTTTTATTTGCAGTCATCATGATGTCAATCACTGGGCGATAACTTAATCACTTATTCTTGATCAGGATCTGAAACCATCCCCGCTATTTGTCATTCCCTTTTTTCACGTCCACCACAACAAGAGTGAGTGAGTGAGTATGGTTTTACGCCGCTTTTAGCAATATTCCAGCTATATCACGCGGGGGACACCAGAAATGGGCTTCACACACTGTACCCATGTCGGGAATCGAACCCGGGTCTTCGGCGTGACGAGCTAACGCTTTAACTACTAGGCTACCCGACCGCCCCCACCACAACAAGAACACCTTTACACATTAACAGATTCACAACGTCCCACACTTCACATCAACCTGACCATACCACATGTGCCAAATGAGTGTTCAACAGTGTTCAACAAGATGCACATCTTTGACCTTTCCTGGAGCGATTCCTTCAAGTCATCTTTAAGTTTTACTTAAGTTTGAAGTTAATTCTTAATTAATTGAATTCACATTAAATTCGGTCTATAGATATATTTATCAAAGGAACCTCATATTAGTTATTGACTGAAAGCAGTGAAATCAGTATTTGTATACATTGTAGGTTAGAGAGAGCGAATGTGAGCATACGAGTGGAGAGTGTTGTCGCCGATTTGAACAGTGTTCAGTTATGTCATGGAGTTCCAGCTTGTGCGAGGCAAGCCCAGGTAAGAGTGGAGTGGTGAGTGTTGTCGCCGATTTGAACAGTGTTCAGTTGTGTCATGGAGTGCCAGCATGTGTGAGGCAAGCCCAGGTCTTAGACGTTTACCACTTTTGTCTGGGTACAAAACCTAATCGGGGGAATTCCGGGTTCGAGCCCAAGTTGCTCGCACACATAAGGGACGCTACTATATAGCAACGTGCGGCACCTAACCACTTGGCCATCGGTGCCACCGCTGCTCAGTGCTATATGGCAGTGTATTTTATTGTTGAACAATGATTGTAACTTTAGTGCATTGTTTCTGTTAAGATTCCGTAGAAGCTCATTGCATTGTATTTGGGTTTGTGTACTGCCATTGTAATTGATGTGCAGTAATTTGCATTGATTTGTAAACCTAGTGAAAGTTGGTAATACATTTGATGATTGTGTACCATTTGTTGTTTGTTTGTTGGTTTCACACTTTGTTCTTTTCGTACAGAATTCCGGGTCAACATATTGTTTCAATTTGGGAATCGACACGTCACATTAGAAAAGAAAAAGGTGTTTTTGTTTTTTCCAGTAATGAGGAATGACTAACTGGAGTTTAACAGCTACACGTGATCCTCAGAACAATACACGTGCAAGAAACTATGCACATAGGTATGGATATAATGTTCTATTAATCATTATTCATTCAATATTTCAAATTCTTATGTTAAAATATGTGCAATAAATATAACACATTGTCACAATGTACAAGCATACACTGGTTAGAAAGACATGTTCATTCACTGTGGTGGACCAAAACGCGAACTGAAACAAATACGATGGCAACACACACCAGACCGTGCAGTCAAGTTGCATTCTCAACTCCATGGGGAGTATATAATTAAAACTGCGTATTAGGCGCTTGAAGTGTGATAAATCTAATAACACCAACGATGATGATATTAATATCATTTTCCCGGTGAACGGATCAGTGTGCATTCAGTTTCCATTCTCAACTCCCTGGGAAGTATACAACCATAGCTGCCAACCAGGCGCTAAAAGTTTCAATCCCACCCTTCCTCAAGTGTCCCAGGCGTCCAACATAATCCATAGCTAAAGTTTTCTTTTTCAAATATGTACACTTATTGTGAATACCAGTTCAGTGAAACAACTGTCCTGGCTTAGTATTATATAAACTGGAAGACCGCCTCCGTGGTCTAGTGGGAGGCCCGGGGCTCGATCCCCTGCCGCGTCATACCAAAGACGTTAAAAGATGGTACTTGTTGTTACCCTGTCTGGCGCTCGGAATAAAGGGGCTAAAGCAAGGACTGGTCGGCTCGGAGTCAGTATACTGTGTCTGAGTGGGGTATTCATGTTAAACTGCGGCATGGTATCTCAGTGAGCTAGCACTATAACTCGGCATCAGTCCAAACTAGTACAAGCACTAGTACGCACATGCAAGCACGTCGTCATATAAGTACAATAATCTTGGACGCGACGTTAAACCCAGTGTCACCTGACCTCACATAAACTGGAAAGCTAATAGTACAGTCCAGAGCATGAGCAAACCCAGATTGTACTTCAAGCTCCGTTCGCAACGAAGAGCGCAGGTGAAAACGTTAGCTATGCATGACTCTATTCAGTGTAAATGTTATTGCTAACACACCTACCCATTTCTAGGAATTTAAAAAAGGGCATGGGTTATATGTATTGTGTCCGCTGCCGTCAATACATGCACCACCCGTTTATATTACACGAACATAGAAATATCCACCCGTTTTTGTAGCATGCGTAAAGACATATCCACCCGTTTGACGTAGGGACATTTCCTAGCCTGTGACAGTGATTTGAATAAATACTATGAGACAGTTTTTATTATGTTGCATTTGTTTATCTGTTGCTTAACGCCGCACTCAGCAATATTCCAGCTATATGACGGCGGTCTGTAAATAATCGAGTCTGGACATGACAATCCAGTGATTGACATCATGAGCATCGATCCACCCAATTGGGATACGATGACATGCATCTACCAAGTCAGCGAGCCTGACCACCCGATCCCGTTAGTCTCCTTTTACGACAAGCATGGTTACCTTTTACGGCAAGCATGGGTTGCTGAAGACCTATTCTACACCTGACAACCCGATCCCGTTAGTCGCCTCTTACGACAAGCATGGGTTGCGGAAGACCAATTCTAAACCGGGATCGTCACGAGTCTTATGTTGCTTTTAACTATATCACAGCATATGATAATGACGTGGACGCGATCCTCCATTGTGCTGCACATGCCTCCCCGTCGATGTAGTGCCGTCTACGCATGACGCTGGTCTTGTACCGGGTGCAGACGGTTTAAGGTTCGGTTGGTAGAGTAAACACACGTCTAATCAACATGCTGCATTTTTGTGTGGGTGCCTCTCACGTCACCCCCTTGCAATGTCTGCTCAAACTTAAACTTTCATTTTGCGGGTATCCCACCCGACTCACGAACAATGTTTGTTCAGACTGAACTACTTTTGTGCGGGTACCCAACCCGTCACTCAAGAACAACACTGGAAAATGTGTTTAGATCTTGCACAAACCTGAACACGTTCCTTGTCCCATAATTGTTATCCTATTATGTGAATTGATGCTCATGATATCAATCACTGTTTTGTCTGGTCCAGTCTCGATTATTTACAGACCGCCGTCATATAGCTGGAATATTGCTAAGTGCGGCTTTAAACAATAAACAAACAAACAAACAAACAGCAATAACGAATTTATGAACATTTTTTAAACCACGGGGGATACCAACCTGTAACCTCTTGACATTTAGTCCTTCTAGCTTGGTTTATTTGAGCATCTTTACGTTAATATTGTACCAAGTTTCTTGTAAGTCCTTGTATTTTGTTAGGCTACTTGTTTCAAGTCTTAGCATGTTTAGATTGTAGAGATGCCGTGTTTAGGTGATGTTTAGGCTATAGCTAATTTCATGTGTTTTGACCCTTGATAGAACATATCAAATGTGTATTCCGTTTTGGGTTAAAACATATTCCTATACTAGTCTTTTATGCTTTACATTTTGAACACAATTATTTAAAGTGACTGTGTTGGTTCACGAACAACGGCTGATCAAACCAAACCATCTTTTGTTGGTTGTTAACAACGTCTGTTCAAGCTGAGCCATCTTTGAGTGGGCTCAGGAACAACGGCTGATCAAGCTGAACCATCTTTGTGTGGACTCAGGAACAACGACTGTTCAAGCTGAACCATCTTTGTGTGGACTCAGGAACAACGGCTGTTCAAGCTGAACCATCTTTGTGTGGGCTCAGGAACAACAGCTGTTCAAGCTGAACCATCTTTGTGCGGATTCAGGAACAACAGCTGTTCAAGCTGAACCATCTTTGTGTGGACTCAGGAACAACGGCTGTTCAAGCTGAACCATCTTTGTGTGGGCTCAGGAACAACGACTGAGCAAGTTGAACCATCTTTGTGTGGGCCCAGGAACAACGGCTGTTCAAGCTGAACCATCTTTGTGTGGGCTCAGGAACAACAGCTGTTCAAGCTGAACCATCTTTGTGTGGGCTCAGGAACAACGGCTGTTCAAGCTGAACCATCTTTGTGTGGGCTCACGAACAACAGCTGTTCAAGCTGAACCATCTTTGTGTTGGCTCAGGAACAACGACTGAGCAAGTTGAACCATCTTTGTGTGGGCCCAGGAACAACAGCTGTTCAAGCTGAACCATCTTTGTGTTGGCTCAGGAACAACAGCTGTTCAAGCTGAACCATCTTTGTGTGGGCTCAGGAACAACGGCTGTTCAAGCTGAACCATCTTTGTGTGGGCTCAGGAACAACAGCTGTTCAAGCTGAACCATCTTTGTGTGGACTCAGGAACAACGGCTGTTCAAGCTGAACCATCTTTGTGTGGACTCAGGAACAACGTCTGTTCAAGCTGAACCATCTTTGTGTTGGTTCAGGAACAACGGCTGAGCAAGTTGAACCATCTTTGTGTGGGCCCAGGAACAACAGCTGTTCAAGCTGAACCATCTTTGTGTTGGCTCAGGAACAACGGCTGAGCAAGCTGAACCATCTTTGTGTGAGTTCACGAGCAACGGCTGAGCAAGCTGAACAATCTTTATGTGGGCTCAGGAACAACGGCTGATCAAGCTGAACCATCTTTGTGTGGGCTCAGGAACAACGACTGATCAAGCTGAACCATCTTTGTGTGGGCTCACAAACAACGGCTGTTCAAGCTGAACCATCTTTGTGTGGATTCAGGAACAACGGCTGTTCAAGCTGAACCATCTCTTGCGTGGACTCACGAACAACGGCTGTTCAAGCTGAACCATCTTTGTGTGGACTCACGAACAACGGCTGTTCAAGCTGAACCATCTTTGCGTGGACTCACGAAAAACGGCTCTTCAAGCTGAACCATCTTTGTGTGGACTCACGAACAACGGCTGTTCAAGCTGAACCATCTTTGTGTGGACTCACGAACAACGGCTGATCAAGCTGAACCATCTTTGTGTGGTCTCAGGAACAACGACTGATCAAGCTGAACCATCTTTGTGTGGGCTCACGAACAACGGCTGTTCAAGCTGAACCATCTTTGTGTGGACTCACGAACAACGGCTGTTCAAGCTGAACCATCTTTGTGTGGACTCACGAACAACGGCTGATCAAGCTGAACCATCTTTGTGTGGTCTCAGGAACAACGACTGATCAAGCTGAACCATCTTTGTGTGGGCTCACGAACAACGGCTGTTCAAGCTGAACCATCTTTGTGTGGACTCACGAACAACGGCTGTTCAAGCTGAACCATCTTTGTGTGGACTCACGAACAACGGCTGTTCAAGCTGAACCATCTTTGTGTGGATTCAGGAACAACGGCTGTTCAAGCTGAACCATCTTTGTGTGGACTCACGAACAACGGCTGATCAAGCTGAACCATCTTTGTGTGGTCTCAGGAACAACGACTGATCAAGCTGAACCATCTTTGTGTGGACTCACGAACAACGGCTGTTCAAGCTGAACCATCTTTGTGTGGATTCAGGAACAACGGCTGTTCAAGCTGAACCATCTTTGTTTGAACTCACGAACAACGGCTGTTCAAGCTGAACCATCCTTGTCTTGGTTCCCAACCCGACTCACGAGCAATGTCACACACGCACACAGGCGCAGACATATATATGGATCCATGGAATATAGAAAGGGACAGTATAGAAAAGTGCGATAATGCGTGATCATCAGAAGGGTAAATGTTCACACATTTTTGGATGTTTTACTTGTTGCCAAAGTTTGAGTTATCTCGATAACGAGGAAAGAATGTCCCTTTATATTCCATATGAATCAGTGTCGTCTGTAGATCTATCCAAAGAAGATCGAAGAGACGATGCTTAACTTATTTTAAGGTGTATATAATGGTCAATGGTGCGAATGAGATTTCTGTCAGTACCATACGGCTTTCTGTCAGTACAATAACCTCATGATTGACTATTACTTTTGTTACAAACGACTTGTTAGACACACACAAGCTGTAACTTTCTATTTATGTTCACTTTGTATTTGTATTTGATGTAATGTGTACAAACATATTATTTAAATAATGTCTATATCGATGACGTCACATCCTTCATTTCAACATGTAATATATGTTGTATGTGAGCGGTGTTAACATAAGCTGTAAAGCTTGTTCACCAATCCCAACTCATTTCAATGAATAAAAATATGTTTAAACCATAAACCATACGGCAGATTCATGAAGCTGTTCATCCCTTTAGTTACTGACGATCTCCAGCCCATTTTTATATTGTGTTGTAAACTCATACATTCTGCTTTTAAATATTCTCAACTAGTTTTAAATCGAATCTGTGATGTTCGAGTTATTGCTCTGTCCATCGTTGACAGCTTTTTATTCAGTCAAAACATATGTATTATTAATGTATTACTTCTCGTCACGATATGGCTGAAATACTGCCGGTGTGACGTTAAATATTAACTCACTCACTCATGAAGCTGCTCAGATATATATGATTAATAACAAGATGTATATCTCAAGGTTGCGCATTCCCCGGACTATAGGTTATAGAAAGCAGGCAGTGTTAGACAGCTTGTTAAGATTCAAAGGACGCTAGTTTCACGTCCACCGAATGTGTTTCTTTAAAAGGGTAAAATTGAAAGGTATATGTGTAAGTTAATGGCACAAAGACACTTTTCTCCACAGGCAGTCGGAGAATATCTTTAGACAGTAAATATATTCGTCATTTCATAGAAAATAAATATCCTGAAAGGTTCAAATGACAAGGATAAACAGACACGCCCGGCGCGGATAATACATGTTGTAAGTAGGATCTGCCCAACAGAGATCCTTTCAACAACCCATTCAGCTGGCCACAAAAGCAGTGACTCTCACACGCCTAAACTCTCATAACAGGTCCGACCAATAACTTATAATGCTTCTTAGCTGCATGTCGCTAGTTAAATTTATGTCTTTTCAAACTGACTTTTATTTGAACTCGTTTGAGAAGGTAAAATGTAAAATAAAATGGCGTACGTGCGCTATCGCAATCCACGTCAGACATGTATACTGACTCAATGAAAACACATAATCATCTTTAATTTGGAGATCAGGAAAGATGTTATTGTGCTCAAGTCCATCTCCAAACTCATCAAATTGGCTCGAAGACATTGTTGTGTTTGATTATCTCACGCCTAAATAACCAGAACAACTTAATTTGATTTTTGTGCCCATTTTGCCAAATTTAAATAATGTTGAATATTATGGTGGCCGAGAGGGGATATCGCTTTCTGCAGGTAATGGTGAAAGATTAGAGGTATAAAAGGCAAAATAGCGATGAAAATTATAGGAATGGATCACTGAATATCAGCAAGAACATTTTCAATATACGGCATTATGGGAAATATCGCTTTCTCCCTTTCTCGTATGGTTCTATCGCTTTCTCGCTTCAGGGGTTTCTCGTATGGTTCTATGTCTTTCTCCATGTATCACATCGTTCTATCTCTTTCTCCATGTATCACCTCGTTCTATCTCTTTCTCCATGTATCACCTCGTTCTATCACTTTCTCCATGTATCACCTCGTTCTATCACTTTCTCCATGTATCACCTCGTTCTATCTCTTTCTCCATGTATCACCTCGTTCTATCTCTTTCTCCATGTATCACCTCGTTCTATCTCTTTCTCCATGTATCACCTCGTTCTATCTCTTTCTCCATGTATCACCTCGTTCTATCTCTTTCTCCATGTATCACCTCTTTCTCCATGTATCACCTCGTTCTAATTCTTTCTCCATGTATCATGTCGTTCTATCTCTTTCTCCATGTATCACCTCGTTCTATCTCTTTCTCCATGTATCACCTCGTTCTATCGCTTTCTCCGTGTGTCCCCTCGTTCTATCGCTTTCTCGCTTTATTGCCATCGTCTCGTGCCGACACTGTCTCGTGCTATGCTTTCCCATCTCGTGTTATCACTTTATCGCTTTCTCGTGGTGGTAAATATAAGCGAGAAAGCAATGTTCCCTCTCGGCCACCATAGAATATGCGTTTCAGTAAAAATATGGTTTTATGTGTATATTTAGTTGATTTGTTTCGGTCAGGTAGAAGCTACTTGGGGTACGAGGAGATTGCTGTGCACCCTTCCTGTCATCCGGGCAACTCAGCTGACATAGCGGCTAATTCATGTCAACGTTTATTTGCATTAACATTAATTTCCTAGTTACTATTTACTGTCAGCCACCGTGAACGAGTTGTGCAACTGGACTGCCAGGCTAAGTAAGTATACTTGAAAATTGGATTTGACCAAACAGATACAAGCGTTATCAAAACGTTACAAGACTGAAAACAGTCGCCGAAACACTGCAAACTGAAGGTCCTACACACAACAGTTATGATACCCGTATCATATACATGGCCACTGAATAACCAGGCCTTGTTTGTTTCATCTGTAGTCATCATCAACCATGATTGTATACTCTCTTTTGCCCGGAGATGTGTATTGCTGCGTGCGGGTCTGTGGACCGGACCGCACAGTCGCATTACAAGTATTTTTACATAAAACGTACCCCCGACCGCACATTATTAGAGATATTGCTATAATGTCTTCTGTCCGATAATTAAGGGAACGTAGTACGGCCACGGTGAAAATTATATTTGTCTAAGTATCTTATACGTAGGACTTATCTCCTACGTAGGTCTTAGTATGGACTAGAATAACTATATCCTACGTAGGACTTACTATCTCCTTAGTATGGCCTAGAATCACTATCTCCTACGTAGGACTTAGTATCTCCTACCTAGGAGATACTAAGTCCTACGTAAGAGATACTATGTCCTACGTAGGAGATACTAAGTCCTACGTAGGAGATACTAATTCCTTATTAGGAGATACTAAGTCCTCCGTAGAAGATAGTAAGTCCTACGCAGGAGATACTAATTCCTACGTAGGAGATACTAAGTCCTACGTAGAAGATAGTAAGTCCTACGCAGGAGATACTAAGTCCTACGTAGGAGATACAAAGTCCTACGTAGGAGATACTTAGTCCTACGTAGGAGATAATAAGACAAAAACCGTGGTCCTTCTACGCTTTCGCAAATAATACATTTGAGAATACAGGGTTAGAGATATTTCGCAACCGTGTGTTGTTGTGATAGTCTAGGGTACACTAGGGCGGGGTGTTTATGAATTGATATTTGAAAGTCATGTCCTCGCACCTGGTTACTTTTCACTCACCACTGCAGGGCATGATAAATGTGAATGACATGTTTGGCTCGTTTCTGCTGGTGTCGGGTTTTTGTTTGTTTGTTTGTTTGTTGTTTAGCGCCGCACTCAGCAATATTACAGCTATATGACGACGGCCTGTACGTAATCGAATCTGGAGCAGACAATCCAGTGGTTGACATCATGAGCATCGATCCACGCAATATGGATACGATAACATGCATCAACCAAGTCAGCGAACCTGACCATCCGATCTTGGTAGTGGCTCTTACGCTAATAGTTTCCTGGATCCTCCAGCTGAAACACAAGCTGATATTAATGAAAACATTTATTTCTCAACATCAATACATTAGACACATTTGGTCAAATAAACCATAAGGGGCGGTTGGGTAGCCTAGTGGTGTAAGTGTTCGCTCATCAGGCCGAATGTCCTGGTTCGTTTCGTCATGGGTACAATGTATGGAGACTATTATCTCCTGCCGTTACATTATTAAAAGCGGCGTAAAATCATATCCGCTCACTAATTCAGCATGGTTTTGCATACATAAAGAAGAATAGAATTTCGAAACCGTTTTCGTTTGAAAAGTTGGTGATGAAAATTCTTTTCCAAATTGCATCTGTGTGTTTAATGAACAAATGCATTTTGAATATACACACTGTAAGCAGAGGGCATACCTTGGCTCAACCTCGATTATCAGTCGTAAAAGTGCACTTTTAGATTCACTGGCTATTTGAGGATGACTGCCTCGGAATTTGAACTTGAAATACAAGTTGTATTAATACCAGTAACTTGTCTGTAACTACAGATAACTCGATAGGTGTATCGGCACCCCCGCTTGTCTGTAACTACAGATAACTCGACATGTGTATCGACACTCCGTTTGTCTGTAACTACAGATAACTCGACATGTGTATCGACACTCCGTTTGTCTGTAACTACAGATAACTCGACATGTGTATCGACACTCCGTTTGTCTGTAACTACAGATAACTCGACATGTGTATCGACACTCCGTTTGTCTGTAACTACAGATAACTCGACATGTGTATCGACACTCCGTTTGTCTGTAACTACAGATAACTCGAACTTGAGATAACACCGTTAGGTGCATCGGCACACCGCACGTCTCGAACTAGAGATAGCTCGATAGGTGTATCGACACTCCGCACGTCGGTAACTAGAGATAACTCGATAGGTGTATCGGCACCCACGCTTCCCTCGAACTGCAGACAGGTCGACAGGTGTATCAGCACTCTGCTTTCCTCGAACTGCAAATAGGTCGACAGATGTATCAGCACTCTGCTTCCCTGGAACAAAAGATAGGTCGACAGATATATCAGCACTCTGCTTCCCTCGAACTGAAGATAGGTCGACAGATGTATCAGCACTCTGCTTCCCTCGAACTGAAGATAGGTCGACAGATGTATTAGCACTCTGCTTCCCTCGAACTGAAGATAGATCGACAGATGTATCAGCACTCTACTTCCCTCGAACTGAAGATAGGTCGACAGATGTATCAGCACTCTGCTTCCCTCGAACTGAAGATAGGTCGACAGATGTAGCAGCACTCTGCTTCCCTCGAACTGAAGATAGGTCGACAGATGTATCAGCACTCTGCTTCCCTCGAACTGAAGATAGGTCGACAGATGTATCAGCACTCTACTTCCCTCGAACTGAAGATAGGTCGACAGATGTATCAGCAGTCTGCTTCCCTCGAACTGAAGATGGGTCGATAGATGTAGCAGCACTCTGCTTCCCTCGAACTGAAGATAGGTCGACAGATGTATCAGCACTCTGCTTCCCTCGAACTGAAGATAGGTCGATAGATGTATCAGCACTCTGCTTCCCTCGAACTGAAGATAGGTCGACAGATGTATCAGCACTCTGCTTCCCTCGAACTGAAGATAGGTCGACAGAAGTATCAGCACTCTGCTTCCCTCGAACTGAAGATAGGTCGACAGATGTATCAGCACTCTGCTTCCCTCGAACTGAAGATATGTCGACAGAAGTATCAGGACTCTGCTTCCCTCGAACTGAAGATAGGACGACAGATGTATCAGCACTCTGCTTCCCTCGAACTGAAGATAGGTCGACAGATGTATCAGCACTCTGCTTCCCTCGAACTGAAGATATGTCGACAGAAGTATCAGCACTCTGCTTCCCTCGAACTGAAGATAGGACGACAGATGTATCAGCACTCTGCTTCCCTCGAACTGAAGATAGGTCGACAGATGTATCAGCACTCTGCTTCCCTCGAACTGAAGATAGGTCGAAAGGTATATCGGCCCTCTGCTTGTCTGGAACCTCAGATAACTCGGTATGTGCATCGGCTTTCTGCTTGTCTGGAACAACAGATAACTCGACAGATGCATCGGCACTCTGCTTCTCTCGAACTGCAGATAGGTCGACATGTGTATCGGCACTCCGTGTTGACTACAGACAGGTATTCGACGATCCCTGGGACTATAGGTTAAAGAGGTTGAACAGTATTTCAGTGACATCGCGGCGTGCCACGTCCATTGGGGCAGATGTTGATGCTAGACGTGACTTTAGTGAAACATACGAGCGCTAGCACACCAAGGGTTATAAACGGGGGATAACAGCAGGATAAACAGCAGGATAAGATTGGTTGGTTGGTTTGTTGTTTAACGCCGTACTCAGCAATATTCCAGCTGTATGACGGCGGTCAGTAAATAATCGAGTCTGGACCAGACAATTCAGTGACTGACAACATGAGCATCGATCAACGCAATTGGGATCGATGACATGCATGAACCAAGTCAGCGAGCCTGACCACCCGATCCCGTTGGTCGCCTCTTACGACAAGCATAGTCGCCTTTTACGGCAAGCATGGGTTGCTGAAGACCTATTCTACCCGGGATCTTCACAGGTTTCATTATATTGGAATACTGGAGTAGTACATACATATCTCAGTCTATACAACTGTGAGTCATCGTGGTGCTACCTGTACTTCGTTGCGTTCAATAAAGGGGTGGGTATTTCTGTCCAATATAAAAGTTATATGAGATTAAATGACATTGCAAGTATCATTATCAGTATCAGTCAGTGGCTATTACTTCCATGAAATGAGGGGGCACGGGTGTCCAAGTCGTCTAAGGCGTTATTCGCTGTGCAGAGTTGCGTCCCTTAGGCACGCCAGAAACCTATGATTGTGGGTTCGAATCCCTGTTCGCCCCGATTATGTTTCTAGGTTTGTCAGCACCATACCCGTGCTCGTGGGTTTCAACGAAGTGGTAAACGTCTGATGCCTGCATCACTTCGGGCTTTCCTCCCACATTAAGCTGACACGTCGTGATATAACTGGAATACTGTTAAAAGCGGCGTTAAACCCCACTCACTCACTCCATGAAATGGCGGTTCACAGGAAGTACTGCAACACTAAGAAGTGTTCGGGAAGTGAGGTAGCCCTGTGGTTAAAGCGTTGGCTCGTCACGCCGTAGACCCGGGTTCGATTCCCCACATGGGTACAATGTGTGAAACCTATTTCCCGGTGTTCCCCGCTGTGATAGTGGTGGAATATTGCTAAAAGCGGCGTAAAATTCATATCTACTCACTCGCGAAGAAGTGTTCATTTATGGTCGTGTCAGAACCAATTTATTTAAGTGATATTGTTGTGTTGACACACCTAAAGCTTTACATTAACATTTTGTTTTAATAAAGCAAAATTTCATAATAAATCACGTCATACACTTTGGGCAGCGACGATGGCTCTGTTGCTCGGGACCCGTGAAGATTCCGGTGTAGAATAGGTCTTCAGCAACCCATGCTTGTCGTAAAAGGAGACTAACGGGATCGGGTGGTCAGGCTCGCTGACTTGGTTGATGCATATCATCGATCCCAATTGCGTGGATCGATGCTCATGATATTAATCACTGGATTGTCTGGTCCAGACTCGATTATTTACAGACCGCTGGAATATTGCTGAGTGCGGCGTTAAACAACAAACAAACCAACCAACCTGTTGCTCGGAAGTCGACATATCCGCATTAGATAACCTTCGAACACCGAGTTTATTTGCAGATCCTCCCTCTTAATACAGTATAGACCAATATAATGATCTATTCATGTTCTTGGGTTGGGTTGGGTTAAAACACGCCTACTTTCACATATCCACTTACTAAAACCGGGTCATTCATAAAAAATGATAAAAATCTTTTTGATTGTCCCCGATTTACAAAAAAATAAATGAATGGTGTGTGTTTATCAAACATTATGTTCCTCAATGACTGATAAATGCCGGGGTTCCCCCTACACACAGTTGATGGTACTTGTCATCGCGCGTCAACAATTGAGTATTAGATACATATTTACCCTACCCTAACACAAATAATAATATAAAAAGACTGGTTTAACATACGACTCCCTTCCTCTATATATTGACATTACGTCGTAGCACTAGTATGCGTTATTACTGAAGACTTTTACACTTGTATTGTGTTAGATTGACATCTGTGAGAGCCATTACCTCGGTTCTCTCCCTTGACGCTCTGTCTATATTGACTTAAGCTTACTTTATTTTGTATGTGTGTTCTTCTTTAATATTTGCTCATTTTCAATCGCTGTTCGAGATGTTCATCATAATATGGGCCGAGCTTTGATGGGAATAAAAGAAACAAACCCTTTTCACAATCATACGAAATCTCTTCTTAAAGCAGAGGCCACTGAACGATTCCGACTTTGTCATGAGCATGTGTTTATAAATCACTATCAAATAGTGACAAACACATGCAAAGGCAACTCAGTTGTTCAAGTGATAAAAAAGCCCACGGGAACACGTGGTCCATGTCAAAATAAGAAATTGCATCGGACAGTACTCATGCGTCAAATTTATAATTGCCCTCCACCTGTCTATCGTAAAACGTTTTGAAAGCTTTACTGAGGCCTTGAATGTACTCACTGAGGCCTTGAATGTACTCATTGAGGTCTTGAATGTACTCACCGAGGCCTTGAATGTACTCACCGAGGCCTTGAATGTATTCCCCGAGGCCTTGAATGTACTCACTGAGGTCTTGAATGTACTCACCGAGGCCTTGAATGTACTCACCGAGGCCTTGAATGTACTCACCGAGGTCTTGAATGTACTCACCGAGGCCTTGAATGTACTCACCGGGGTCTTGAATGTACTCACCGAGGCCTTGAATGTACTCACTGAGGCTATGAATGTACTCACTGAGGCCTTGAATGTACTCACCGAGGTCTTGAATGTACTCACTGAGGCCTTGAATGTACTCACTGAGGCCTTGAATGTACTCACCGAGGTCTTATAAGTACTCACCGAGGCCTTGAATGTACTCACCGAGGTCTTGAATGTACTCACCGAGGTCTTGAATGTACTCACCGAGGCCTTGAATGTACTCACCGAGGCCTTGAATGTACTCACCGAGGCCTTGAATGTACTCACCGAGGTCTTGAATGTACTCACCGAGGTCTTGAATGTACTCACCGAGGCCTTGAATGTACTCACCGAGGCCTTGAATGTACTCACTTGGGCCTTGAATGTACTCACTGAGGCCTTGGATGTACTCACCGAGACCTTGAATGTACTCACTGAGGCCTTGGATGTACTCACCGAGGCCTTGAATGTACTCACTGAGGCTATAAATGTACTCACCGAGGTCTTAAATGTACTCACCGAGGCCTTGAATGTACTCACTGAGGCCTTGAATGTACTCACCGAGGTCTTGAATGTACTCACCGAGGCCTTGAATGTACTCACCGAGGCCTTGAATGTACTCACCAAGGTCTTGAATGTACTCACTGGGGCCTTGAATGTACTCACCGAGACTTTGGATGTACTCACCGAGGCCTTGAATGTACTCACCGAGGCCTTGAATGTACTCACTTGGGTCTTGAATGTACTCACCGAGGCCTTATTTAACGGATAGTTTGGCCCACTGTGCAATGTTTGTTGTTTAACACCGTACTCAGCAATATTACAACTATATGACGGCGCTCTGTAAATAATCGAGTCTTGACAAAAAAATCCAGTGATTGACATCGTGAGCATCGACACACGCAATTGGGGCAGGATGACAAGCATCAACCAAGTCAGCAAGCCTGACCACCCGATCCCGTTAGTCGCCTTTTACGACAATCATATTCGCCTTTTGCAGCAAGCATGTGTTGTTGAAGGCTATTCTACCTCGGATCTTCACGGTTTGGTTTGGTTTATTTGTTGGTTAACGCCGCACTCAGCAATATTCCCGCTATATGACGGCGGTCTGTAAATAATCGAGTCTGGACCAGACAATCCAGTGATTGACATCATGAGCATCTTCACGGATCCACTTTGCAATGCTTGATGCCTGATGAGAACATGACAAATTTTGTATTTCTTGTTCTAATAAGTGTTCTACATAACATAGATAATAATGTGTTGCCAAACCAGGATATCAACAAATGGTTTGGGATGCCTGTTAAAAGATAAAAAGAACGGACTCGACGATTGCATATTTCTCTGAGGTAAAACAATATGTAGGTAACACATACTTGCCTAACCAGCGTACGAAACAACGCAATGTATAAGTGGTTACACTGACCAGGTCTCCTGAGATGATTGCCCGAGGCAGAAACAGTGGGGGTGCACAGCTTAGAAGAATGAGTGAGTGAGTTGTGTTAAACACCCGTTTAACAATATCTCAGTTATGCCATGGTATGTCAGCCACAGTGGAACAGGTCGAAGACGTTTATCATTTTGGAAAACTGACAATCACGGTTAGGTAGTGAAGCTGGCAGGCCAATGATCAGACTGTATGGGAACTGAACCAATGACTAGCGGGTCATGACACAGATAAGGGGCGTAATTCTGCAATGCCTTAAACCACTGCGCCACCCGTGCCCTTGGTCTAATGAGAGGTGATTGATGTATTAACTCGATTTGTGATGGAGGCACGTGTTAATATTAAAACTTTTGGTAGAATCACCCAATCTTGTTCTTACTGTGAGGGGTGGTCGGGTTGCGTAGTGGCTCGTCACGCCGAAGACCCGGGTTCGATTCCCGACATGGGTACAATGTGTGAAGCCCATTCCTGGTGTCCCCCGCCGTGATATTGCTGGAATATTGATAAAAGCGGCGTAAAACCATACTCACTCACTCTTAATGTAGAGGTGATGTGAAAAGTGTAGCTGGAACGTACTGCTCTGCGATGTAACAAAGCCGACTTTCTGGAAATCTGCCAAGTCTGTGACAAATTCAGATATCTCTGACAATATATGCACAAGTAAGTAAAAACATGTACATTGAGAAAGCTGAATAATCTCGTGAGACGTTGAGGTAGAATTCGCAAATTTAAGTTGTTTTCTTGATCAAATGGTTCATTAGTTAAATCTATATGGATAGAAAATAAAAAAATATATAACCCTACTGTATCGGACGGTAGATCATTTATGATACACATTAACTTCAAACATGTTTATTTAGCCAGAGGATTAAGTGAAGCACACGCATAACATACGCGTAGCCCCACCATCAGTTATGCGTCTTTAAAGTGCAATAATTCCTATCTTGTGGGTTAGCAGTATTGCAAATCACACTGTGGCGGGTGTTTAAAATGTCGTTAGAATTTCATGCAGTCAATCCAATTCAAAAACCTTTAGAATATTATATATCTGAATTCCCTCCTGTAACTGAATGTGGATTAGAATTTACTTCACTGTGGTGTATTTAACCGTGCGGGGTCCGCCATGCTAAATGGGATGAATAGTCAGCCAACCACATGGAGGTTCCTTTTGAAACGTGTTTGTCACCGCATTATGTGTAGACTAGGAGCTGTGTTTCCAAATACATTAATGAATTATGTTACAGTCCTTGTCCTATTACATTTGCCCCTTTGCCCGATAGCCCGAGCTACCTCAAGCTGGGCTGTGATGGCTGTTGTAGACAGCATTGCGATATTGTCATTTTGCAGTTCAAACTTTCTGCCGATAATTTTGAAGAATGAAACAACAGGGAGCAAAATTACGTCGACATCGCTGGCCAGTGAACTGTCCACTCACAATAACCAGATCAATTCGCCTGTCATGTTTGATACCTCCCTACACCGTGACACCACCGCCCCCATACCGATCATGGTCAAGAATTGCTGCCCTTGCATACTGCTCGCCGCTACGTCGCCAACAAAGTTTTCTGCCATCTGTGAATCGGACGCAAAACTTTGATTCGTCTGTAGCCACGGTGCAACGCAGTTGTCGCACAACCCGTCCCTTGTGTTGCCAAGCCCCCCAGTCTTGTTTCTATGGTGAGCTGTTAGGGTCACGTCCTTCACAGGACGCCTGGTTTTCACGCGGGCTGCATGGAGCCGGTTTTAACGGTTGATGTTGAAATTCGCCTTCCTGTCATTGTTCGGATACCAGGAGTTCGCGAAAAGGTCAGCGTATCCTGTCGGCACCCGTCACAAACACATGCAAAGGGAAGTCAATTGTTCAAATATAAAAACACAAGTCAAAATAGGGAGAACAATAACAACAGACATGGCCACAGCGTCAGACTGAGTATAGATATCAGAACGCATGCATGTTTGTTGTTTAACGCCACACTCAGCATTTTTTCAGCTAGTTGACAGGGCTCTATGCAAATAGTCGAGTCTGGACCAGACAATCCAGTGATTGACATCATGAGCATCGATCCACGCAATAGGGATACGATGGCATGGATCAACCAAGTCAGCGAACCTGACCACCCGATCCAGTTAGTCCCCTTTACAACACCTGATATTATCACTTTTTGATAGTGAGTGAGTGAGTGAGTATGGTTTTACGCCGCTTTTAGCAATATTCCAGCAACATCACGGCGGGGGATACCAGAAATGGGCGTCACACATTGTACCCATGTCGGGAATCGAACCCGGGTCTTCGGCGTGACGAGCGAACGCTTTAACCGCTAGGCTACCCGACCGCCCCCTTTTTGATAGTGATTCGTAAACACATGCTCTCGATATAATCGGCTCTGTTTTAGGCAGATATTTCTTATGAATATGGAAAGGATTTTGTCGCTTTTATTTAGAAATCGCCGTTACTTACGCATCGGAATTAACGGCCATAGTGTGAACACAGCTTAAGTCGTTCAGCTTGGGACATTGAGACATTTTTGGCGTATTTGGGCAACCTTTAACTGTTAGATTGATCTGTATTATAAGATTTAAGAAAGCAGACAGAAAAAGTGTTGTTTTAATGACCTCCGTAACACTTACTGGGTTAAATTATCTGCGGTAACCGCCTCTCCGCGCTGCTCCTAAACAAATTACTTTTGTGGTTTGCTACACAGAGCTTTGTCCCGTTCAGTAGTGTTTTCCTAATACACATGTAGGTCTCTAGGCTCTAGTAACCCTTAAAGGTATTCAGTACCGTGACCGTACACAGCTACCATGTCTTGGCATAAAGAGTACACACAACCCGTTAACCTTACAATTCATAAATTTGTTTGTACAACTCCGGCGCGTGGGTTGACATATACCTATAGCAGTATTTGTGTGTCGCGCCCATTTCTATACGATGTTGATGAGCCTTGCCCTCTTATATCTGGCCATGGCTTTGGGACTAATGGAACGTGACGTACACAATACACACTGCATTCTGTCTTTAACGAATAAGAGGGCCAAGGCCGCTGTGACTCTAATTATAAGTAATGCTTGCGTTGCCTTCAAATACTGAATTCCTTTTAGGGAAAGCATGCGTTTCTCTGTGGGTCAAAGTGATCGTTTTTGTCAAGCACACTGCTTGTCCATAGAATAATATTTAGTCAAGGTTGCATTAACTTGACAACACCGTTCATAGGGAATAATTTTACGCTGTTTTAAGATATCTCGAACTATCATGGAACTAAGGAGACATTTTCATACGACATCGAAGTCCTATTAATTCTACAAAAGCTTAATGGTGCCACTTTGGAAGCATAGATATTTATTTTCAGATCGAAATTTCTCGTTATTTTCATTATTTTTTCGAAATTTCGAGTTTTTTCTCGTCATTTCGATTATATTTACGTAATTTCAATTATGTTCTCGTTACTTCGAGTTTTCTCTCGTAAATTCGATTATTTTCTCGTTATTTCAAAACTATTTTCTCGTTACTTCGATTTTTTCTCTCGTTACTTTAATTATTTACTCGTTATTTCAATTAGTTTCACGTTGCTTCGAGTTATTTTCTCTTTACGGGATTATTTTCTCGTACATTTCGATTTTCTCGCTGTATCAAGTTGATTACGAAAACTCGAAATTTCGATTTTTTTTCTCGTTACTTCGAAAATAATTGGACTAACGAGTACTATAATCCAAATTTTGAGTTTTTTAATAAACTTGAAATAAAAAGAAAATAATCGAATTTACGAGAAAATAATCGCAGTAACAAGAAAAAAATCGAAACAACGAGAAAATAATCGAAATTCCGAGTTTTTGAGATAAACTTGTAAAAAAAGGAAAAAATATTCGAAGTAACGAAAAAGAACTCGTTATTTTGAGAAAATAATTGAAATAACGAAAAATAATGCTACCATTAGTGACTCCAGTAGGCTTCCGTATAATACATGTCTAGGCTATCACGGCACCTGATGAAACTATGGTTATGGGACACTGTATACCATTCTAGATAGGCACACGAACCCGGTCGTATGGTGTAATATAAAACATCAAAGCCAGAGAAATGGTAATCAATTTCAGTTTATGCATTTTAATATGAGTTATGAAAACAAAACAAGATCGATGCTTGGTGTTTCTAGATTCATCCATATGATGTCCCGCTGAATCCCCATCGATCACTCAAAGGATCAGTGTTGTCCGTTGTTGAAGTGCTCTGATTTCTTATACACTGCCAATTACATGTACAAAGCACGAACCCTGTCAAGGTCCGAGTTAGTATGCTTAAAATTGGTCTTCAGCAACCAATGCTTGTCACACGAGGCGACTAACGGGATCGAGTGGTCTGGCTCGCTGACTTGATTGATGTTTGTTTGTTGTCAGCAATATTCCAAGATATATGACAGCGGTCTGTAAATAATCAAGTCTGGGCCAGACAATCCACAATCCGCGCAATTGGGATACGATGCCATGCATCAACAAAGTCACCCGTAAAAGGCGACTATACTTGTCGTAAGAAGCGACTAACGGGATCGGGTGGTCAGGCTCGCTGACTTGGCTGATGCATGTCATCGTATCCCAATTGCGTGGATCGATGCTCATGATGTCAATGACTGGATTGTCTGGTCCAGACTCGATTATTTACAGACCTCCGTCATATAGCTGGAATATTGATGAGTGCGGCGTTAAACAACAAACAAACAAAGAAAACAAACAAACCAAGTCCCCGCGTCTGACCACCCGATCCCGTCAGTCGCCTCATACAAGCCTGGGGTGTTGAAGACCAATTCTGACCCGGATCTTCACGGTCGACTTGGTTGATGCATGACATCGTACCCCATCTACGTAAAGCTCATTATATAGATCCCTAGATTGTCTGGTCCAGACACGGCTATTAAAACCGCTGTCACACAGCTGTAATATGCGGCTTTAAAGGAAAAAACAAACAAAACTATCAAGTATAGGACTGGTGCTTAGCTTTTTTCCAGGTGTATATACAATACATATCTGATGTGACTCAGCCAAACTTTAATCTGAGTGGTATTAATTATATTGTTTTCAAATGAATTCGTTCCATTTTACTCTAAAGCCGTAAATGAACTGAAATGATCATATTGCAAAGACAAACATTGAAATTAAACTGAAGATATTTTGATATTTTACAGACGCATCACAAGTGAAATTTGCAACAGTCCCGGACCTCGGACCTATTCTAACCCGAGTCCCTGGCCTATAGTACACTGTTTGGTTTGGTTTGTTGTTTAACGCTGCATATTCCAGCTGTAATACGACGGTCTGTAAATAATCGAGTCTGGGCCAGACAATCAAGTGATTGACATCATGAGCTTCGATCCACGCAACTGGGATCGATGACATGCATCAACCAAGTCAGCGAGCCTGACCACCCGATGCCGTTAGTCGCCTCTTAGGACATGCAGAGTCGCCTTTTACGACAAGCATGGGTTGCTGAAGACCTATTCTACCACGATCTTCACGGTCTCTTCAGCACTGAGCCAGTTGGCTACTTTAATGTGAATGGCGCACCATCATGTCTATTCAACTGTTTGTGTTTTGTTTTAACTGTTTACGTAGCAGTGACTAAAATAATCCACTGCATATTGTGTCAATGTTGGCTCAGTAGATTAAGTTTGCCCTGAGCAAGATCAGCCATTTTCTGCTCATGAATATTGCTTCTTAATTTTAGCAATGTGATAAAACACAGCAGATGGACACCAGTTATCCAGAATCCATTGGCTTGAATTTCTGCTCCAGTCATACCAAGACCCTGGTGTTGTACTCCCTTATGGAAATGTCGAATCACAACTTCTGTGTTAAGAAGACTCCTTGGTAGATTCACAGGGTGCCATATGCCACACAACCCAGCTTGTTGTCCACGTCCACCATGTAGAACACCCTTGCCATTCAGAAAGGAGTCCAGTTTGTACAGACAGCTAGTCTTCTTCATTGTTTTGTTGCAGTTAGCAGCTACTGTCCTGTCAAACTTGTTAAAATCAAATCTTGGTTCTCGTTACCTCGAAGCTAAGATCTGAGGACACCCCATTACGAGTCACGTCAGACCGACCTTGTGCAAACCGACCAATGGAATAACTAACAAGAAGTCAACAGTAGCCAATCAGAAGGCAGCTTTCTCGTGCTTTACGGCACTAATTTCAAATTGGTGACAATGCTTCGAAACATATTTTGACAAATTTGCGATGAAAAATTTGAAATCTGAACAAAGAACATTCTGTAATGGCTAATATATGGTCTAGATTGAGTGGATTCATTCAGTCGTTAAGCCTGTAACTATCATTCAGAAAACGCGAAGTTAAAGTTTTCAAGGTTGCATGATTGGAAATCACATTCCGACTTTCACTTTCATGATCTGGTAAGCGATTCTCTGATTGGTCTGATGAAAGGTCGTTCTGACATAACTCTTAATGGGAAGTCCTCAGATCTATGTTTAGCGGTAGCAAAAACTAAGATCTGATTTTAATGAAATTGCTTTCCTCTCTGAGTTAATTTTAATATTCTGATTTCACCACCTCAATTTCTCCATTGAGGTTTTTGTGCCTTGTCTGAATATTCAGAAGCTCTGACAGAATATAAAAAATTTGCTTTCAACACTTGCCACGGCTCTCGTCATGCTATACCAATCTGAGAAGTGGTCCAAATTAGACAGTTTGAAGGTTTTGGGGTTTACTGTAGATGTACCGGATGCTTCTCAACACTTCAGTTCCGGATCATCAGCTGATAGTTTCATGTCACTGTCTTTCCCCTAGTTGATTTTCCAAGGGAAGGCCGGTCAGGGTATCCCATTGGACTTGTCCACAAATGCTTGTACAGATATCCTCCCCGAGATCTTTCATCCGCAGGATTTTCTTCAGTTCTGACATATCTCCACTGTGACTTGTCAGTGTGACCTCTGATCCTTTGTATCCGATTAGCTACGAAAGCGTGGAACATGCGTGTGTTGCTGTTAACATGTCCCAACACAATCTAACTGTCAGTCCAGAAGATTTCTTTCATGTCCCAAAACTCCAGTGCCCACTTGCACAAATCGATCTTAGTGCTAGGATGATCATATCTCACATACTTTAACATAGGCTTACAAAAGTTGTGGCTCTAAGATCGCTTTGTGCAAGTGGGCCTTGGGCCTTCTGTGGGAAGTCTCTTACATTCACAGATACCAGCGCAGCTGTCAATTCAAGCCTTGGGATAGTAATCTTAGTCACTGATAACAAAAAACATACATTTTGAAAGATTTCCTTTTTTTTATTTTGAACACATGAATAAATGTCAAAAACTATATAATTACCCACAGTACAGTTGGTACTGATATGTACATTGATCAACATTCTTAAAAACCAAATCCTTACTACCATTACACTGAACATAAAAATATAAATACATTACTCATCATGGTAGCAGCTGCAAAAGCATAAGGGGTGGTGTTTGTGTTTTTTTACATGATGCATGAATTTTGATGATGTTTTGTCCATAAAGAAAGTATATCACAACTTCATCAAAAACTGATCTGTGAGACCTTCCCCAGTTCCATAAAAATGATATGTGAAACTTGTGACGGAACATTTTACAAAGCTTAAAAATGGTTATATAAATGTGTGTGTGTGTGTGTGTGTGTTTGTGTGTGTGAGTTGTAAACACCGCTCTCAGCAATATTTCAGCTACGTAACAGTTGTCTGCAAATAATCGAGTCAGAATCAGACAATCCAGTGATTTCCACTGCGAGCAACGATCCAACAGGGTGCGCTGACACTCCATCAACGAAGTCACGGAGTCGGACCACCAGATCAATCACCTCTTACAACCACCATAGGTTGCTTGGGACCAATTCTAACCCGGAATCTCCAGAGGGGATAAAAAATAAACCAAAACCAGTTTCCAACTGGATGGCACTGAAATCTAGGATAACTTGGATAAAGATAAGGACAAACAGTCCAACCCTCCCTTGCAAAATTATTCTTTATAACATTATGAGTTTTGGTACAAAAGCTTTTGGCAGGAAGAAAACAACTGCTTTTACATATATAATCTTTCCTGCTGTCACTGTGTAAAATCAGCTCGTATATCACCTCAACTGATGATTGTTACTTCCATGCACATAAAATACTACACAATGCTTCACAAAATACACTGAATCTTGTACATGAGCAATTGAAAAGCACACAAAAAAATCATTTCTTTCTCCTCTATCACATAAAGCCTTGCAACACATCTTGGACAGTTATCCATCAACAATAAGGTCCATGATAAGAAAAGGTTCTTTCAAAGTGCATGGGCTGTATAAGGGCTGAAACAATCAACATTTTATATAAATTCTGAGCATTGATTTAAGGTTGTAACAGTTTTAAGTGGACACAAATAGAACAACATTTCAGGGACCGAACATTGACATTCTGGGGGGGGGGGGAGAGAGAGGTTGAAAAAGACAATTTGTTCCTGATAATAACAGAAAAGCAGGCACCAAATCACCAAATGTTTCTCGATAAAAAGTTAAAAATTGTTCTCTGATGCCCCTTCAAAATGTTTTGATTTAAAAGAAATTGGCCCCTCCTTCAATAGAATAATCTCCATGTTTTGAAATGGTGTCCAAAATGTCATGTCTGGAAACAAAATCGCTGCTCCCCCGCCTCCCCCCCCCCACCCCCACAGAATGTTACCATACATGATGGGTCCCTTAAGGCAGATGATGAACACACTGGAAGATCAGACTGATTGGATTGAGCAAAGGCATACAAAGAACAGTGAAGAAAACAAGCACTATCTGTGTGTTCTTCATAGGAGTAAATACTGGACAAGGGAACACATGTTATATTCACGAGGGAGTGAACATACAGGGATTAAGTCTTATTACAGTTATATCACACCAGGATTAATAGACCATTCCTAGATGGAGTCTTCAATCAAAGGCACCGTTTAGGGGAACAATGCTGTAACCTCAAGGCTACCACCTCACTGAGTACCACAGGTTAACCCCCATGAAGATCCGGGTTAGAATTCGTCTTCAGCAACTCGTGCTTGTTGTTAGATGTGACCAGATGTGGGTTCAGGTGGTCAGGCTCTCTGACTTGGTTGATGCATGATTTCAATCACTGGATTGTCTGGCGAAAATTTGATTCTGTGCAGGCAACTGTCATATAGCTGGAATATTGCTGAGTGCAACATACAATCAAAACCACAGGTTAAGAGAGATCTTGGCGCTGTGCATGTTTGTTGCTTAATGCCACACTGGCTGTATGACCATGGACTCTATATATTCAACCAGACAAACCAGTGATTGATATTATGAGCAATGTCCCACAACGTTGGGCAAAATGACACATAATCACAAAGTCAGAACACATGTTCTACCTAATGGCCTTGTACAACAAGCACATGTTCCATCGAGTGGCCTTGTACAACAAGCACATTTCACACAGTGGCCTTGTTCAAGCACTTGTTCAACAGAGTGGCCTTGTACAACAAGCACATGTTCCACCGGGTGGCCTTGTACAACAAGCACATTCCATCAAATGGGCTTGTACAACAAGCACATGTTCCACCAAGTGGCCTTGTACAAAAAGCACATTCCACCAGGTGGCTCTGTTCAAGCACATGTTCCTCTGAGTGGCCTTGTACAACAAGCACATGTTCCACCAAGGGGCCTTGTACAAAAAGCACATTCCACCAGGTGGCTCTGTTCAAGCACATGTTCCTCTGAGTGGCCTTGTACAACAAGCACATGTTCCATTGAGTGGCCTTGTACAACAAGCACATTTCACACAGTGGCCTTGTTCAAACACATGTTCCATCGAGTGGCCTTGTACAACAAGCACATGTTCCACCGAGTGGCCTTGTTCAAGCACATGTTCCACAGAGTAGCCTTGTACAACAAGCACATGTTCCACTGAGTGGCCTGGTACAACAAGCACATGTTCCATTGAGTGGCCTTGTACAACAAGCACATTCCACCAAGTGGCCTTGTGCAAGCACATGGGCCTATTCTAACCCGGAATCCCTACAGGGCTACCACAATAACTTCCATTCATTCCCATCTTACGACTTGGTCCAATGGAGGACTGTCAAAGCCATGTCGGTACTTGCACCCAATAACATATCTAACATTGATAACATCTCTGTACAGACTACAAGTGAACACAATCACACAATATAAAATGATATGAGTTCATAATACACAGTTAGCACGAGGTTGATTTTTTGCTTGAAAAACAAATCTGAACAAAATAAAAAAAGCATATTTGGAGCCATTCCATAATACCTCAAAAGAAGTTAAAGAACACTCAATTGTTTCATATAACTATGGTTAATCTGAGATGGCAATGTCTTTACCTACAGTGAGTGATATAGATACTGAACAGATACAACTAACTGTTTACATGATGTTAAAATGAGAGATTTAAGTACTCAGTTTAACTTAAACTTTAAAACAGACTTAAATGTGAGAACATACAAGACTTACCCCAAAGTATCCTGCCACAAGCACTTAGTTTACAATCGTTGATAAATCCCTGGATTCTTGCAAAAAGATGTAGCCACAGTAAATGTACACATATGAAAAATAAACTAAGGAAAATTGTCGAAAATATCTGAAGTAACAATACTTGAATATTCTTCGGCTCTAAAACCAATACACTGCTACAAATATGACTAACAGTTTGATTTTGACGTCACTACAATCTGGCAACAGAATTCCTGCATGATTCAAGACAAGGGACTTTGTTATTAATGGTTGCGAAACATTGTTGAAATAATCTTAATAAAAGATCCCTTAATCTCCTCCTTGGCCCAGCAACGAAGATGAAACCAGATCAGCAAGAACTCCCCTCTTAAATGCTCTTCAATATGAAGATCATCAAGAGAGATTTCTCTCATAGCTGTTATTGCCAAAAGAAACATTGTTGATACAATCTTCAAAGTTCCTTTAATATCTTCTTTGGCCAGCACTAAAGATCAAACCACACTAGCAAGAGCTCCCCTTTTAAATGCTCTTCAATATGAAGGTCATTAAGGGAGACTACTCTCAAAGCTGTCATTGCCATAAGACAAAAGCCAGGTGCCATGTCAGAAATCCATGTTGAAAAGTAACCTAAGAATATATACATTCAAATATCATTGAAAAATAGTATTCTTCTATAAAAGTCAAGCCCTTATTGATGAATAAATATCTTTGGTGTTGTCATAGTTACCAAGATGAATACATAAAACCAATTTCTTGTGTCTATCCCTGAGGTATAACTGCTGACAATGCATTTATGGATACCTGGCCCATGCACAGATAAACAAACTACATAAACCGATGAAGCTTAAAATACCACAAGTATAACAGTAAACTAATACCATATTCATGTTAGTTGTTTGTTCAATAATTATTACTGATAGAATATAAAACAGTCATTTTTACAAAAATACAGATTTTAACTGTTTGTTATATATATAAAAAAAACCCCAAAAATCTTAAACATGAATACCGTATGTGAAAATGTAAAACCGGGAGAACAATTACAAAATAATACCCTGGAAATAAACTAGCATGATTCCTACAACAAGCTGAACGCACTGATGAACATCCCTTCATACCAGATACCAAACATCAGGTTCTCCAATGATGAACACATCTGTAAGTGCCAGTATCCAACTGTGAACACAATCTACAGAAGATGAACAGTGCCCATCCCCCAACAATGAGAAACACACGAGCATAATCTATTTTTAACATGCTTAATAGGTGTTTTCCATGAAGCTTAAGATTTGCATTTTCTAATCAAATACCACCCTCCCCTACCAACCACACACCCCCCCACCCCACCCACCCCACAAAAAAAAAAATTACAACAGAAAAAAATCACTGATTAATATCAGAACAATGACTGATCATGTTTAGATATCTGTAACACAATGTACCCTGGAAAATGTCCCAAATTTCAATCATGACAAAGCTCAACTAAATAAAAAGTCACAAAATAAAATAAATTTCAAACTTTGTATCATTTGTGTAATATACTCACCGACAAAAGAAACGTGAGGACCATACATGATAGTTAATACATGAAGCATTACTTATAGTCAAGCGATGTTATATTGGTCCGATGCACAAACGAACATAGTGTTATTTTTGTGTGAACCAACGCTCATGAACGCATCACATGTGACGTCATAGATCCATGACTCCAGATGCACCATTTGTCTCGTGCAAGATTAGCGTATAAAGTTTTGAAATCATGTGCAGCATATTGTGATAAGAATAAAGACACTCTGTGGTAACACTTAACTGATTGTTAGTTTTGTCATGAAATGGTACACTTTGGAAACATCTAATCTTAACTAACATACTTCTCTATATGTTTCTATAGTTCGCGTTTCATTTGGTGGTGAGTATATATTCAAGGAACAACCGTATGCTTTACATTATTCATATGATTGTTCATACCATCCATGAAATATTTCCACAAAACTGACTAAACATCACTTTCAACATTAAACATTCATATTGTTCAAAATCTTTCTGATGTCATTGTTCCACGCTCATTTACCCGCATCGTCCACCGTTTCCATAGGAAAACAGAATGATTCAATGAATGATCATTGTATAAATATCACGTCCAGGTGACTGACTACAACTAGTACAAGACACTATATGGTCTCGCTCTCCAGCCACACTGACAACAGACATCTGGACGCAGATTAAACACAAAACACCACTGTGACTTGTTATTCATGGCCTATTTACATATTTACAAAACACAGTACATATCACCTACTGTAAGGACGAGAAGACATATTTACAAGGTTAGCTCCCTTCATACATACAGCAATGAGATGAGCAGCTGTTGAATAAATTGTTCGTGACAATGGCTGGTTTGATTTCATGCTTTAGAGGATTTGGTTTGTTTGTTGTATAACGCCGCACTCAGCAATATTCAAGCTATATGACGGCGGTCTGTAAATAATCGAGTTTGGACCAGACAATCCAGTGATTGATATCATGCGCATCGATCCACGCAATTGGGAGCAATGACATGCATCAACCAAGTCAGCGAGCCTGACCACCTGATCCCATTAGTCGCCTCTTATGACAAGCATAGTCGCCTTTTACGGCAAACATGGGTTGCTGAAGAGGAAGGTTCCAGGGTCTTGTTTCACAAACATAACATTGCTTGATAACTATTGTCCTTCCTAAACAAAATAGACTGTTCTCAAGACAATATCCCACAATATCCAGATACTATGAATACCTACGAGACCAAATTTGAAAGTAAATGAGGATCTGTGTAACCATGGTAACAGAGCCGGAAGGTATCCTTACCATGCCTATCTGGACATTGTATAGATGAACACTGAGGATATAAGTAACTGCAGAAAATGGGCACTTAATAAATAAGTGATGCTGAGTGAAATTGTTTGTAATTGTCAGCTCAAAATGGGAGAAATGCCCAAAGCGATACATAAGTCTGATGAAGACAGGAAGGATCTTAATATCATAATCGAAGCTAATTTGTGATTCGAACCCACAACGAGCAGATCCAGGCATACGAAGAGTAAGTAACTCTGCAGTTATACAGTTGACTCATACTGGGTAACCTTCTTGTAGACAGGTCGAGGTTTTGGTGTGTCGTACAAGCCCTCCCTTCTGAGAAACCGACTGGCATCTCTCTCTCCCATTTCAAAATACTGGGCCAGAGTCTTCTGTTTTGGGGGAAACAGAGCATGTGTGACACGAACCAGGTTGTTGAAGTTCACCTGGAAGTCTTGTTTACTGTGTCGGAAGAACATTCCCTTCCCTGCCTTGTCGCGGGGACAGATGTCTTGGCGACCAGAAAATGGGGACACAGTGATGTTCCTCCCAGTGCCGCGGAGAGATGGGAGGTTGTTGGTGACACCACCATCGATGTATCGCTGCAAGGAAGAACATTGCTCTTGCGTTACCATGGTAACAGATGGGGATATCAGTGTTTGACACTGACCAAAATATCTCAGTGGTCCAAAGGACCAGCATATAGAAGCATCTACAGGTCGTGTAGGATCTTGACAAGACACAATAGTGCTGACCCAAAACGGTTCATTATTTCTTTGTGCGATTAGAAAGAGAAACCAAGAAGGTAACCACTGTACTACGTAGGGTTGTTTAGGTTGCTGGTTTTGCTTAGAGTCTAGAGTTAGCTATTGCTGACTTAAAAAGTCAAACAAATTTACATTACTTTGTTTGTCTCGAAAATAACACTAGACCACCGGAACAGCACTTATTCAGCGTTAGAAACTAACAGTTTTAGACAACTAGTCCTTATAATGATAACATATATACATGAGATGCCACACATTCAACATGAGATGCCACACATTCAACATGAGATGCCACACATTCAACACGAGATGCTACACATTCAACATTAGATGCCACACATTCAACATGAGATGCCACACATTCAACATAAGTTTTTACACATTCAACACGAGATGCCACACATTCAACATGAGATGTCACACATTCAACATGAGATGCAACACATTCAACATGAGATGCCACACATTCAACACAAGATGCCACACATTCAACACGAGAAGCTACATTCAACATGAGATGCCCCACATTCAACATGAGATGCCCCACATTCAACATGAGATTCTACACATTCAACATGAGATGCAACACCTTCAACATGAGATGCCACATATTCAACATAAGATTCTACACATTCAACAAAAAATACCACACATTCAACAAAAGATACCACACATTCAACATGAGATGTCACACATTCAACATGAGATGCCATACATTCAACATGAGATGCCACACATTCAACATGAGGTGCCACACATTCAACACAAGATGCTACACATTCAACATGAGGTGCCACACATTCAACACGAGATGCCAAACATTCAACATAAGATTTTACACATTCAACACATGACAATACACATTTAACAGGAGATGCTACTCACATGTCCCTTGATCTTGGGGGGTTTAAGTCCTGCATAACCGGGGATATAGCTACTGGCAATCAGGGCCTGGAGATACAAATACACACATGTTGCCATGGTTACAAACTACTGTATTTGCAAATGTATATCAAAAGTGGATGCAGCTCCAATTTAAACATACAAGCAGCAGTATATTCCCCACAGAAAGGAACTGGAAAATATTTCAGCTGCAAGAGATAGGAGGCTAAATCATGTTTATGCAAATTTGGAAACAACATTACAGTTGAACTAGGCTGGAATTATGAAGTTATATTGGCTGGACTAACGAGTCTATGCATAGTCCAATCAAAATCATGTACCGAAATCGACATCTGGTCCGTAAACTGCCGTGCAGATTTTGGTCAACAGATGTATTCCAAATCTGTTCATGTTTTTAATCAAGATGTTTATATGGTTTGATGCACTTCGTGAAGTAAGACCCATTTTATCACAATATAGATTTGATTATTGATCAGATTGTCTTGACTAGGGGCCGCCATTTTGTTTGAAGCAAATGCAAGTGATATGAAAGGTGGAATCTGATTGGTCAATAGGAGCGACACATAAGGGACATAACTCGTAATAGCAACTGGAAATTCCGGCCTAGTTCAGCAAGGGTGGAAACTGGATTTTTACAGTCGGTTAACGCTCTTGCCCTGGAAAGATGCTGGTGACTAAGCATGGATTGGCTGCTGACACACAGAGGGTCATGGTAATTTACACGATGCTGAACGTGAACCAACAACTTTCTCAACAAGGGGCACAACTCAGCATTGTTCAGTTAGCCGGACTCAACCAATGCTTAGTGACTATGAACAATATTTCAGTATACATTATCAACATAACTGTGGGACGAACCCAGTGGAGCTTTTGGGTTAGAACAGGTCCCCAGCAACCTTTGTAGGTCGTAAACGGTGACCTAATGGATCGTTTGGTCAGACACATTGACTTGGTTCTTTGTGTGTCATCATTCCCTGATGAGGTGGATCGTTGCTCACAATATTAGTCTCTGCATTGTTTGGTGGCCCAGACTTGATTATGTACATGCTGCTGTCATATAGTTGGAATATTGCATACTGTGACGTTAAACAACAATTTGAACAAAAAAAAAAAAAAAACTAATATGGAAGAAACCCTAATGTGTTGGAGGTTGTAGGTGCTTAACACTTCAGGGAATTCAACGAACAAAGGCAATGGTTTTGTTTGTTTGTTTGTTGTTTTACGCCGCACTCAGGAATATTCCTATGCACCACGCCCTTGAATCCACAACGAGGCGGTAATATGATCTGGATATAATAGAACTAGCACATTTGACGTTGCTATTATGCTGTCCTGTCAATGACCCCTATGGACGCCATGTCATGTCATTATATTGGTTGGTTGGTTTTTGGTGTAGCGCCGCACTCAGCAATATTCCAGCTATATGACGGTAGTCTGTAAATAATCGAGTCTGGACCAGACAATCCAGTGATTTACATCATGAGCATTGATCCACATAATTGGGATATGATACCATGCATCAACCAAGTCAGCGAGGCTGACCACCCGATCCCGGCAGTCGCCTCCTCGACAAGCATGGGTTGCTGAGGACCAATTCTAACCCGGATCTTCACAGTTCGCAAGGGCAAGGTACTCACTGACCAAGGATAAAAATCCCACTTAATCCTGGATTTATGCTCAAAACCAGCAGACCCTGGTACAGCAAAGGGGGGACAACTCTGTAGCTTAAACCCCTGGGTCCCCATTGACCCTTCATAACATAACTGTTTTACTGTTCAAAATGGCGTTGAACCAAACTGACTCAGACAAAAACCCATACCTTGATGAGTTCATCTCTGCTGTCAAACTGGGACATGATCTCGTTCTTTTTCGTGTCCACGTTGGTGAGTGAGATGAACAGTTTCCCTGATGCCGTCTTGTGGGCGTTCTGAGGCAGCATCCCCTCCAGGAACTTCTCCACAGTCTTCAGGAGGCTGTAGCGCGGCGTCATCACCCCCAGAGGCTTCGACCGGATCTCCTTCGCAAGGTTCTTGGTGAAGTCCACAGATTCCTGGAGAAGGAAGTGATGATATTGATGAGGATGTACATGAAGAGCTTAATATTCTGTACATCATCATGAGCAGCCGGTAATCACGGAATGAAAAGGGTTAACAATTAAAACTGCAAATATGTTGGTGATTTGTCATCACCTGCTCATAGACATATATCGCCACATCTTCTCGAGGGAAGGGAGTTAGCTGACTATGAAAGTCCAGTTCCCATCCTTCCTCAACTAGACTGGTATTATGGAGTGATATTTTGGCTGGACTATCAAGTCTATGCATAGTACAATCAAAATCGTGAAACAAAATTGCCGTGCAGATTCCAATTGATTTCAGGATTTGCAAAGCATGTGTACTGCAAACTCGGCTTCAACAGATATTTTCCGAATCTTTTCATGTTTTTAATCAAGGTGCTCACGTAATTTGATGCAATGCGCTAAGTAAGACCCGTTTTATCACAATTTAGATCTTGAATCGTCTTGAATGGGCGCCGCCATGTTGTTTGAAGTAAATGCATGTGATATGCGAGATCGTATCTGATTGGTCAATAGTGGGGGCATCGAAGGGACATAACTCATTATAGCCACTGCTAGTGCTACGATCGAGCCAAGAAATTCCAGCCTGGTTCTGCATGGTTGGAGAATGGACTTTTATACTCAATCAATGTCCTGCCTTGGGAGGATGAAATTGCCATGAATAGCTGCAAGATTGGCCTTAAACAATAATCACTCATCAACATGTAAGTAGATAATCCAAAATTGCACTTAAACATGTAAAACTTTCTCATTTCTATGATACTCTGAGTTATAACTTTTTCATTGAACCATGTTAACATGTTATTAACTAACACTACAGCCTTGTAGCAGTGGGTTTCACGGAGTGAGAACTGGACCAACAAAGAGGAAGAGGCTTATTGCTTAGTTTACATTACTGCATTGAATGAAACAATTTTATTTTTTTACAATACCTCTAAAAGTAGGAAAATAAGAACTTTCTTTCACAACATATTTTTTTCCATTCCCTTTTACAGAGTTAATCTTAGAAAAATCCCTGTAAGGAACAGTAACTGACACATCATGAATATATGCCGCCATTATCATTCAGCATGCACAGTGGCAGAAATAAAGATTTGTTCTAAATGTATTTCACTATATGTTCTACCTCAGGTTCTCTGATCTTAGATTTTTTTACATTAGGCATCTTAGAAGGGGTAGATTTAACAACAAATTTGGATGTAGCCAGCAGGGCTTGCTCCTTTTAAAAGTTACTGGCCGGCCTTCTCCAAACTGGTCTACAACTAAATAGGGGAGGCTGGGAAGTGGCCGAACCTGAGGTCGCGAGGCCACCTTGCAGGGCTCTGAAATTTTAGAACTCCTCACCCCTAAAACATTTTTCCTGCACCCTGAGATTAAATTTTGGCTTCCATCTGACTCATTTCATGGCTATTTATGAGCAAATAAAGACGTTGTTCTACACAACATTACAAAATGGCGGCCAGTTGTCATTCTACCAAGATGATCAAGATAAAAAAAATTAAACATCCAGGGAGAAGGGGTGAAATTTGGACTAGCCACCTACTTTACATTTCAGCAAGCCCTTTGTAAAACTGGCCACAGGCCAGCAGTTGAATTGGTCCCTGTTAGAATTATGACACCTTACTTGTAAATCACACGGCACTAAAACATTTAACATTACGAATTAAGAGTGTTTCTGGGGATCTTGCATAGAATCTGAATCTAAGCGTCACGATATGACCTAAATTATTAGGGCTATGTCACAAACACGAAATTTCATGCCTAATTTGGAACACTGGTGTAAACAAGCTACTTTTCCTGTATATGCTCCAACATTGGAAGTTGTCAACTGATCTTTAGGGGTGGGTGGGTGGGTGGGTGGGTGGGTGGGTGAGTTACTCACTCACTCAGAGTGAGTGAGTGAGTGAGTGAGTGAGTGAGTGAGTGAGTGAGTGAGTGAGTGAGTGAGTGAGTGAGTGAGTGAGTGAGTGAGTGAGTGAGTGAGTGAGTGAGTGAGTGAGTGAGTGAGTGAGTGAGTGAGTGAGTGAGTGAGTGAGTGAGTGAGTGAGTGAGTGAGTGAGTGAGTGAGTGAGTGAGTGAGTGAGTGAGTGAGTGAGTGAGTGAGTGAGTGAGTGAGTGAGTGAGTGAGTGAGTGAGTGAGTGAGTGAGTGAGTGAGTGAGTGAGTGAGTGAGTGAGTGAGTGAGTGAGTGTGTGTGTGTGTGTGTGTGTGTGTGTGTGTGTGTGTGTGTGTGTGTGTGTGTGTGTGTGTGTGTGTGTGTGTGTGTGTGTGTGGTTTTATGCTGCTTTTAGCAATATTCCAACAATATCACGGCGGGGGACACCAGAAATGGGCCCCACACATTGTACCCATGTCAGGAAATCGAACCTGGGTCTTCGGTGTGACGAGTAAACGCTTTAACCGTATATGTGTGAGCCTCGGTAGAGATGGCTTAGGGTACATAGGCTCACACACAGAAACATCACACCATACAGAGCTACAGATAAGCTGCGATTTTGCGTAAAATACCCCCCAAAACTATTCAAAACCCAATTACTTTCAATTAACTCGCGTACAGAAACGCATACATTAAATGAAACTCAATACTCAAACAGAGCTACAGATAAGTTACGTTTATGAGTAAAATACCCCCCAAAACTATTCAAAACCCAATTACTTTCAATTAAATTGCGTACAGAAACACATACATTAAATGAAACTCAATTGTTTGAAAACAGCATGTGTAAATACCCAATGAAGCTTTTCCAGCACGCGTACAACAGAGCTAATTTCCAAAACAAAATTACGAGCTCATTTACTTTCCGAGTCAAGCCTATATTTAGAACCGTTATATACACCTAAAACATTATTTCATTTTTTTTTAAATCTCAAAATGCTAACTCATTTTGGGAACAACCAATAGAGTGATGAACAGGTGAGTGAAAAAATATTGGTTACCCAATGAAAGATGTAATAACCCAATTAAAATAGAAACCTTCTAGTAAAAACTCAATTGCTGAAAATGTTATCTGGAGCTCTGACTATATGCCCCAAGGGTCCGGTTTACAACAAATATTTCTTACCAAAAGGGGGGCACGGGTGGCCCAGTCGTCTAAGGCGCCGCGATTCGCCGTGCAGAGTTGCGTCCCTTGGGCACGCCAGAAACCTATGATTGTGGGTTCGAATCCCGGTTCACCCCGATTATTTTTCTAGGTTTGTCAGCACCATACCCGTGCTCGTGGGTTTTGCCGAAATGATAAACGTCAGAGACCTGCATCACTTCGGGCTTTCCTCCCACATTAAGCTGACACGCCGTGATGTAACTGGAATACTGTTAAAAGCGGCGTTAAACCCAACTCACTCACTCACTCACTCTTACCAAAAGTCATTCATACAGGTCTGGAATATAACTACAGCAGTTTCACTGAGTTAGCAAAAACGTGTTGCAGATGACGCAATCGAACTGAGTTACTTCCCTTTACCCAATACATATGGATAAACTCTGATGTGAGAAAGGCATCTTAACCAATCAGAAGCCAGTATGATAACGTAAGGTAAGCTAAATCAGCATGATATCCCTATGTGCAGCGGTAGAAACTATAATGATAACATATAGCAAAACCTTAAAAAGGGCAAATTTCTACTAGTCCTTATGATACCTTAACTGTTGGCCAGTTTGGCAAGGACTATATGACTAGTGCCAATTTCTAACACTGATGTGGACTCAAACAGATGCGCCATCACATTCTTAGCATTAAAAATAACAACAATGATTTCCAGTACAATCGGGCGGTCGGGTAGCCGAGTGATTATAGCGTTCACTCGTCACGCCAAAAGACCCGGGTTCGATTCCCGACTGGATACAATGTGTGAAGCCCATTTCTGGTGTCCCCCCGCAGTGATATTGCTAGAATATTGCTAAAAGCGGCGTAAAACCATACTCACTCACTCCAGTACAATCAGAATCTACAGAGGGTACTTACTGGCACTTTATCTTGAGCAATAACCAGAATGGCGGCCGTCAGTGACCCTGCTGATGCCCCTGCAATGGTGTCCACTTTCGAGAGAAGTGTCTGCCCATGGTTGACTAAACATGAGGCCACGCCCAGGTGGTATATCCCCAGGAAACCACTGCCACACAGAGAGAGATTGTACTTCATGTCCGCGTCAACATCTGATCGCGATTCCTTCATAGCTGATCCTGATGGCTTGTGTGGAGGGAGTGTCTGTGGAGAAAACAACACATTGTGTACTGGGACACTAAGACAATTCTGACCGCAGGAATCGGGAGTCTGCTTCTTCATGTTATTTAATCAATGTCTGCCAGTTTTTTAAAAATATTTTAGTCATCATATTTGGAATAGACTCAGAGTTCTGCGACTTTAGCTGCTAGTCTGAAGCCTGAGTCAATAAAAATTCTTTTTGGTCCAGAAAGCTCAGCTAGTAATACTATACTACTTGTCTAATATTAACAACAAAATTAATATATATTGATGCTGATAGCCAAGATCAGGCTGGTACACTCAAAAAGGGTTATAACTGAAATGGCACCTCAGGAAAACGTCACCGACCGAAAACAGTACTGATTGGCGAAAAAGTCACCTCGCCTAAAGGGAAAAAGGCTACTACTGCCATGAGAATATGGCACCTTATTTTATTTACCTTGGTACTGAAATACATGAAATAAAACTCACATGGTCACATGCACACACAGACAATTGTGAAATGTTAAAACAAGTTTACATTAGAAACTAGCCTCTACTCCAATTTACTTGCCGACTCTGATTGGGTGGCGCAACTAAACTTATTGTGAAAACATTACATGCTTTCAAGTAAAATAAATGAAATTAAACTCATATGGTCACTTACAAACACAAATAATTGTGAAATGTTAATCCCCTTGAAACAAGTTTCCATCACAAATTAGCCTCTGTTCCAATTGATTGGGAGGCGCAACTATAGTTATTGTGAAAACATCACTACTACTCAAACAAACTTGATGTCAAGCTGAAACTGAATCTGGCGGAAATGTCAAGAAATTGGACTACAGGCATACTATATATTTAATATTTATTTCAGTGAGCATGGTAAGTAGGAAATAGATAGTAATTTTATAGATATTTCATGTATATCTCCCCTTTCTGCTGGCAGCCAACACCACAAGAATGTTTCTGTGGATCCATAACAGATCGTGTCCCTGCCCACGGAAAACATACATAGTAAGGGTGAAACGATACACTGATATTCCGATGCATCGCGATACTTGACCCACGATACGATATACGATAAACGTGGGCCCATTTATCGGTACGCCACGATACGTAACGCAAATCTCAAGTACAACGTTTCCTCGCTATTGTGCCTTTCAATAAACCGCTAACTTGGTTATAGCGCGCGCTAACGCATGGCTCCCAAAAACATACTTACATTTTTAAAAATCTCAGGTTTTACACCGACAGATGTTTTTCCCCATCTCATAAAACATTATCAGCTGATCACTGCAAGCACATAACACCGAAAATACACCAGTCAGCAAATGCGAACTGAAGTACGCAATTCAATACCATTATTATACTATCTTGTTATTAAAACGTGTTCATTGTATATCTGGACTTGTGTTTGTAATATATTTTATTAATTTTATTCAAAATTTCATTTAATATTGTTTTCATTAAGTTATGTGAAATCGTGTGTGAAGAGATACAGCAACCACGGTCAGATTACCGCTTTTGACGCATTGAAACGAACTTTAGTTGCTAGAAAATGGATACATACCGGTATATTAAAAATGTCATACTTTGACTCGTTAAAAGTCATATTTGTAGCAATTTGGCTAATATATGTCAACATAACGTTACCGCAATCGAAATACATGTAGCACGGGAAGTCCCTAGGGTGACTGGTCAAATTGTTCCATACATAAAAATATCCTGCAACAGCAATAACCATTACCAAAATGCTACACTTGTGGTTCTTATAATTATAAATATATATATAGTAAAAGCTGCAACTAAGGTAACACGATATTGGAATAAATTATTCCTGATAAAACAATAATTTCAGATACAATATCTTCAACCATTGCATCAAAATTCTTTGAAGTTGTATCACTGGTGGAGTACATTAATTATTTTCTGGTGTTTGAACTTTGAATTGTTTTGAAGGAAAGTTGAACAACTTCAGTAGTCTTGTTATTATAAAATAATTTTGACTGTTCCAAAATCATGAAAGGTTCAATCTTGACATGCTTTAAGTCTCGTTTTTTTCGCACTGCGCATCGAGATACGTATCGTATCGTGACCAGAATGTCGAGATGCGTATCGTATCGTGACATTCCTGTATCGTTGCATCCCTAATACATAGTAAAACATAACATAATAAAGCATGTAAATAAAGCATATCTTCTTCTACATAAATCGTTCTTATGGTTATCAAAAATAGAGAAATCGGTGCGGTTTTAGCCTGCACCCCTCAAAGCTTTGGCACAGACTGGACTCGGATTTCAGACTGCTCACATGGAACAAGAAACATATTCATTGCGAAATAAATATTTTGGCAAGATGGCAGGCTTCAGGGAGACACCCTTACACTACTAATTGACTCACCTTTATCTGATCTCAATTTTTCAAACTTTCAGCTCTTGGTTAACCTTTAAATGTTTAGGTTTAGACCTATTTAGACTTTTCAAACATTCCGTCCTTACGGTCTAAGTACTTGGCCCCTTTGTTAAACAACATTAGGGATGGGGTAAAGTTCACTTGTTAATTCATGTTGATGGTGTTGAGACGACCAGTCTCAGATCAAACCATAGTGTCATTGTGAAATTCATTATTTCGAAATCAATCTAGGCCAATCGATATCATATCACAATGCAACACCTCAGATGCTCAGTTTCAACTTTGATCTACATGGATGATACAGTATCTCTCAAATATAAATATAACCCACACAGCAGCAATCCCGTGATCGCTTTCAAAAGAATTCAGTTCCAATCAACTCGTTTCACTAATAAATTCTGACGATGCCACCAAAGTATTATATTGACGAGTCTCCTCCCGTGACCATGGTGACATTCCGGGCGATTAGGCGTTTTGAACACTCAACATTATTGACAGATAAGACTATAAAAATAAACACCACAACAACATCACTGGGATCACCCACAGAATACGTCAAATGAGCGTTGTTTCATAAATTTCACATCATTTACCTTAAAATTCGAGATTTGTGCATTTATCGTCAGCTCACAGAGTCCGCCATGTTTTAGATTAGCCGGACAGAGTTATGTTCTCTTTATTACGTCAGCAATCCCCTCGATATAGCGCGTATATGACGTCCCATGAAAACTGCATTGTGATGGCTATATTTTATAATAGCCATACGACGACAAAGACTTTTGGGGTTTTCGTATAGAAAATTTCATCTATTTGAATAATATAAAGTTTCTATGATATATGTTTTAAAACGGAGTGTTTCTAAGGAATCTAAGGATCGCCAACAGGAAACAATATCAGATACATTCTCAGGAAGTATGACTCGAGATCGGAACTAAGATCAAGAAATAAGATATATATTTCAGTTCAAGTGAAACACGTCAGTGGAGATGTATATACCTCCGTTTTGGATATCAAAGAAATATTAAATCAAGTGGTATTATCAGGTGAATTTGACCAATTTCGTGTTCGGGTTAAGTAGATGTAATTTGATTATTGTCGATCTATAACAACCACAGAGAACAATTCATAGCTACATGTATTTGTATGTTCTCTAATGTAAACATGATTGTAATAGATATTGGTAAAACGGGTATTCAAAACTGTTAGGAACAATAATGTTATTCTAACTGATAACCAAATTGTTTTGTATACCAATATAATTATGATTGTAAAGTCACCTTTGTTTGTTTGTTTGTTGTTTAACGCCGCGCTCAGCATTATTCCAGCTATATGACGGCGGTCTGTAAATAATACTAAAATTTCGTGTCTGGTCCAGACAATACGGTGATTGATATTATGAGCATCGATCCACGCAATTGGGATCAATGACATGCTTCTACCCAGTCAGCGAGCCTGACCACCCGATCCCGTTAGTCGCCTCTTACGACAAGCATAGTCGCCTTATACGGCAAGCATGGGTTGCTGAAGACCTATTCTACCCCGGATCTTCACGGGTCTGTAAAGTTACTACGCAAATGCTAACCACAGATGGTCTTTCTAAAACGACGAGCCATACCTAATTATATCTTCTTCTTTTTCATATACACGAGTAACCGTAATTGTTTTAACTCATATTATTGTAAATATTGAATTACCCCGTCTGCCTGGCGATAAACATACAGGTCCTGTCATTTCGTTGTAACTTTGCAGGTGTTACAGTTGTATCTGATATCTATGACCAAGTTGTTACGTTTTATTACTGATACGATACTAGACATGTGTATATGGGTTTTATACCCCGTGAAGATCCGGTTAGAATTAATCACCAGTAACCCATGCTTGTCGTAAGAGGCGACTAAGCTTGTCGTAAGAGGCAACTATGCTTGTCGTAAGAGGCGACTAAGCTTGTCGTTAGGTGCGACTAACCGAATTGGGTGGTCAGGCTCGCTGACTTGGTTGATGCATGTCATCGTATCTCAATTGCTAGGAACGATGCTCATGAGGGTAATTACAAAATTGTCTTGTCCAAACTTGATTATTAAGTGATTATTCCTGAGTGCGAAGTTGAACATGAAACAAAAAACCTTGTTTTTAACTGTGTTAGTAAAAATCGAGACAAGTGTTAGTTATTGGTTTGGTTTAAAACGTCCCCCTCTGTCCAATGCTGTACTGTACAGCACGACCCATATTCATAATGCCCCAACGGCTGTTACTTATTAATAAGCTTCATATGAACATATGGTCGAAACATAAAAATTCCTGACATTGTTGTTCCATGAAAGGCACAGTTTGAACTGACATTTAATTAATTTCCAAATCGTAATTTCCTTCATCTGACAGCGAAGCTAGAAGGGTCAAGGTGACCAGAATAGTTCGCTTATCATTGGTTTGAGTGCTACATATTCTGATGTAGAAACTACAAACGTATTAACCTTGAACTTAAGTTTTGATTTGAATTTGTTACATCTCTTGTTTGTTTCATTTTTAGCCACCATAAAAACTGGTTGTATAGTTTCTTTTGTCCGTTAGTTTATATGAAAAATAATTAAAAAACGACAAAACCGTTCCATAATCATTAATAACTGTATGTTATAATGGCAGAGTCCATTGTACGATTCTGCCTGTATCATGAGCATGTGTTTATGAATTACTGTCGGATAGTGATGACACCAAGTGTTCGTGAAAAGGCGAGTGTATCCTTGCGGTGTGACGACGGACTGTAAATATCGAGTTTGGACCAGACAATCCACTGATTGATATTATGAGCAACATCCCACGCCGTCGGTAACGACGACCCGCAGTCAACCATGTCACCGAGCCCGCATGACCACTCGATCCATTGATTGGCTGTTTTAGTCAAGGTTCAAATCTAACCCGCGTCCCCAAGGGCGCTAAAAGTTCAACAGCGTCGAATACCAGATAATACCCATATGCATAAATCCGTGAAGCTTTTGACCTATTTTGGTGACTTTGCGCGACACACCGACACGCCGACACACCGACACGCGACACACCAACACGCCGACACACCGACACACCGGCACCAAACTCACTCACTCACTATAACTCCCGTCATACAGCTGGAATATTGTTGAGTGCGGTGTTCACAACAAACAAACAGACACTCAATTTATACTCGGCGTCATTATTGAAGGGTCATCTACGTTTTGTGTGTTGGTTTGTTGTTTAACGCCGCACTCAGCTATATTCCAGCCGTATGACGGCGGTCTGTAAATAATCGAGTCTGGACCAGACAATCCAGTGATTGAGCATCGATCAACGCAAATGGGATACGATGACATGCAACAACTAAGTCAGCGAGCCTGACCACCCGATCCCGTTAGTCGCCTTTTACGGCAAGCATGGGTTGCTGAAGACCTATTCTACCCCGGATCTTCACGGGTCAGTAGTAGTAGTAGTAGTAGTTGTAGTAGTGTTTGCGGTAGTGGTGGTAGTAGTGGTGGTAGTGGTAGTAGTAGTAGTTTATGACTATCATCCTGTTTGGGTACAATACACAACCTGCTGTAATGGGCCTGTCAAAGACAACCTAGTGGTCTGAAAGTATCTTCTCTGTTTTCACTAGTTCTTGGCATAAGTTATGGACATGGTAATCAAACGGATGTACAGACAAAAAAGCCCCGTCATGGGATTATAAAATCGTTGAAATGACGCAGCGCGACAAACATCGGGAACCCGTTTTAACCCCAGTGGCTATTTGTTGTGTCCAGGTGACGATCTAGCTATACCTTTATCGTTTGTTTATGCTATTTCCCTTTTTCAAATTTGAATTTGGTCAAGCATTTGAGATAAAGTATGCCCTAGTTTATTAAGATCTGCAAAGTTGCTATGTTCAGTTTACTTGCCCTTTAAAGCTTTCGCCCGTCACGACAATACCAGTCTTTCGCTATGTACCGGTCAGACGTTTCAACTCGCTCTTATTCTATGTTCCGTTATTTATAATCTTCAGTATATGACCCTAAGTGCTACCGCACCTGTTCTTCAAGGACTGTATCATGTGTCACCTGCAGTTTTACAAAGCGATAACGAGATGCTCCAGACAGTTAGACTCTCGCCATTATCGCCAAACCAACTTTTTATGAACGCAGTGTACTTTTGTTGGCGTGGTTATCTGTAGACGTGTTGACCTACACAGTTACAACCGCGCTGATGTATCTCATATGATCAACAGTTTTGTCTCAGTAGAATGCTGAACACCAACATATGTCTTTCATCGTTAGTGAGTGAATATAGATTTACGCCGCTGTCAGGAATATTCTCGCAGCTGAAGTAATCACAAATGGAACGCAAAATGTGTGGACAGAGGTTTTGTTTGTAGTTTAACGCCGCACTCAGCAATATTCCAGCCATATGACGGTGGTCTGTAAATAATCGAGTCTGGACCACACAATCCAGTGATTGACATCATGAGCATCGATCCACGCAACTGGGATCGATGACATGCATCAACCAAGTCAGTGAGCCTGACCACCCGATCCCGTTAGTCGCCTCTTACGACAAGCATAGTCGACTTTTACGGCAAGCATGGGTTGCTGAAGACCTATTCTATCCCGCATCTTCACGGGTCTGTGGACAGAGGTGTGTGTGTATGTGTGTGTGTGTGCGCGCGCGCGTGTGGTGGTGGTGTTGCTGTGGGGTTGGGTGGGAGGGTTCGGGTGGTAGTATAAAAGAATAAATATATATCATTATTTTACTACTGCTACAACAACAACAACTACTACTACTACTACTACTACTACTACTACTACTACTTCTACTACTACTACTACTACTACTACTACTACTACTACTACTACTATTACTACTACTGACGCTAATGCCACTACTACTGCTGCAACTACTACTGCTACATTTATACAATATACTACTACTACTACTACTACTACTACTAGTGCTGCTGCTGCTGATGATACTACAACGACATATACTGCTGCAACTAATACTGCTACATCTATACAATATATTACTACTACTACTACTACTACTACTTCTAATATTACTACTACTGCCGCTAATGCCACTACTACTGCTGCAACTACTACTGCTACATTTATACAATATACTACTACTACTACTACTAGTGCTGCTGCTGCTGATGATGATGATACTACAACGACATATACTGCTGCAACTAATACTGCTACATCTATACAATATATTACTACTACTACTACTACTACTACTACTACTACTACTACTACTAGTGCTGCTGCTGCTGCTGATGATGATACTACAACGACATATACTGCTGCGATATCGGACTCTCACTTGAAAGACTCACTACTCTCACCACGGATGTAAATTCTCACATTCCACGGCATGATATCATTAGTCAGGTGATCGAATCAATAAGGCTCCAAATTGCATTCTCAGCTCCATGAGGAACATCCATTTCAATCAGAAACATCAATACTTACCATGGCAGGATCGACAGGTGGTGAGATACAATACTCCATGTGCACACGACTGTCCCCAGATGGTAATCAAACGGATGTACAGACAAAAAAGCCCCGTCATGGGATTATAAAATCGTTGAAATGACGCAGCGCGACAAACATCGGGAACCCGTTTTAACCCCAGTGGCTATTTGTTGTGTCCAGGTGACGATCTAGCTATACCTTTATCGTTTGTTTATGCTATTTCCCTTTTTCAAATTTGAATTTGGTCAAGCATTTGAGATAAAGTATGCCCTAGTTTATTAAGATCTGCAAAGTTGCTATGTTCAGTTTACTTGCCCTTTAAAGCTTTCGCCCGTCACGACAATACCAGTCTTTCGCTATGTACCGGTCAGACGTTTCAACTCGCTCTTATTCTATGTTCCGTTATTTATAATCTTCAGTATATGACCCTAAGTGCTACCGCACCTGTTCTTCAAGGACTGTATCATGTGTCACCTGCAGTTTTACAAAGCGATAACGAGATGCTCCAGACAGTTAGACTCTCGCCATTATCGCCAAACCAACTTTTTATGAACGCAGTGTACTTTTGTTGGCGTGGTTATCTGTAGACGTGTTGACCTACACAGTTACAACCGCGCTGATGTATCTCATATGATCAACAGTTTTGTCTCAGTAGAATGCTGAACACCAACATATGTCTTTCATCGTTAGTGAGTGAATATAGATTTACGCCGCTGTCAGGAATATTCTCGCAGCTGAAGTAATCACAAATGGAACGCAAAATGTGTGGACAGAGGTTTTGTTTGTAGTTTAACGCCGCACTCAGCAATATTCCAGCCATATGACGGTGGTCTGTAAATAATCGAGTCTGGACCACACAATCCAGTGATTGACATCATGAGCATCGATCCACGCAACTGGGATCGATGACATGCATCAACCAAGTCAGTGAGCCTGACCACCCGATCCCGTTAGTCGCCTCTTACGACAAGCATAGTCGACTTTTACGGCAAGCATGGGTTGCTGAAGACCTATTCTATCCCGCATCTTCACGGGTCTGTGGACAGAGGTGTGTGTGTATGTGTGTGTGTGTGCGCGCGCGCGTGTGGTGGTGGTGTTGCTGTGGGGTTGGGTGGGAGGGTTCGGGTGGTAGTATAAAAGAATAAATATATATCATTATTTTACTACTGCTACAACAACAACAACTACTACTACTACTACTACTACTACTACTACTACTACTACTTCTACTACTACTACTACTACTACTACTACTACTACTACTACTATTACTACTACTGACGCTAATGCCACTACTACTGCTGCAACTACTACTGCTACATTTATACAATATACTACTACTACTACTACTACTACTACTAGTGCTGCTGCTGCTGATGATACTACAACGACATATACTGCTGCAACTAATACTGCTACATCTATACAATATATTACTACTACTACTACTACTACTACTTCTAATATTACTACTACTGCCGCTAATGCCACTACTACTGCTGCAACTACTACTGCTACATTTATACAATATACTACTACTACTACTACTAGTGCTGCTGCTGCTGATGATGATGATACTACAACGACATATACTGCTGCAACTAATACTGCTACATCTATACAATATATTACTACTACTACTACTACTACTACTACTACTACTACTACTACTAGTGCTGCTGCTGCTGCTGATGATGATACTACAACGACATATACTGCTGCGATATCGGACTCTCACTTGAAAGACTCACTACTCTCACCACGGATGTAAATTCTCACATTCCACGGCATGATATCATTAGTCAGGTGATCGAATCAATAAGGCTCCAAATTGCATTCTCAGCTCCATGAGGAACATCCATTTCAATCAGAAACATCAATACTTACCATGGCAGGATCGACAGGTGGTGAGATACAATACTCCATGTGCACACGACTGTCCCCAGTGTACTGATAATCCTGTAGCGCAACCTTGGCCGAGACGATATCGGTATATGTACACACGTCTCTCAGTCGCCGCGAGTCGCCGCGAGCCTTCAGCGTTAACAAAGTCCCATAAGCGCCAAATCACAGGTTCTAATATACAGGTAGAACGCGTTGACGAGACCACACAGGTCACAAGTTCACGTTGAACCAATAAAGAGGTCAATTGATTACACACCGATCCTAAAATGTTAATTTCGCCAGCCTGTGAAATACCATCACAGCATCAAGGCCATACCTTGCAATGGTCTGTCGTGACAAGCCGTATCCCCACTGTGTACAATCGCTCTTACACGTGTGATGTAACGTTAGACTTAGCCGCGTATCGGATTACGCCCCCAGGCAAGGTGAACAGAGACCCTTACCTGTGTACTTACCTGTATTTACCTGACATATTATGTAACGTCACTGAAAGAGGCACATAAAATGTTAACGTCAACGTGTACTGATAGTTGAAGGTAATTTTAATGACGTTAAGGCTAACCTTTAATTTAAATGAAAGTAATCAATTATGAAATCTTTTGTCGGTCTTTTGCCTGGTATTAACATCAATGCTATGATTTATTTGGACGGTTGTTGGGTTATTGATTTTAATTGCTAAATAGGTATCTGCTTATCGTATATTTATTCCGTGTAGGCGAGATATAATGTCTGAGTCTCCACTGATGGTGAGACACTGATCACGTTTGACCAGTTCACCACCCAGTTTATGTCTCTAAAAGATGAGGGGGCACGGGTGGCCCAGTCGCCTAAGGCGCCGCGATTCGCTGTCCCTTCGGCACGCCAGAACCCTATGATTGTGGGTTCGAATCACGGTTCGCCCCGATTGTGTTTCTAGGTTTGTCAGCACCATACCCATGCTCGTGGGTTTCACCGAAGTGGTAAACGTCTAAGACCTGCATCAATTCGGGCTTTCCTCCCACATTAAGCTGACACGCCGTAATATAACTGGAATACTGTTAAACACAACTCACTCACTCTAAAAAATGAAACACCAGTTGGCTATAGCCGCATATTCGCTTTTGACGAATCACTGCTCGCGTGAATTGTATATGGTACGTTTTAACGGTTAGTACGTTATAACGGCTTGTACGTTATAACCGCCACTACGTTATAACGACTAGTACATTATATCCGTATGCATTATAACCAGGTTCTACCGCGTGTACGACAGGCGGGTAGTCTTGCGTTCGTCTCTTCGCATGGTGTAACGTATGGAGCCTATTGCGTCCATATGCCGTGATATATAGGCAGAAAATGTTTATACGTTTATATGTTCTCATGCTTAAATGGGGCGGTGGGGTAGCCTAGTGCTTAAAGCGTTCGCTCGTTAAGCCGAAGACCCGAGTTCAAATCCCCACATGGGTACAATGTGAAACCCATTTCTTGTGTCCATGCCGATATATTTCTGGAATATTGCTGAAAGCGAGGAAAAACCTGTTCACTCATACGTAAATGGCAACCAGATAATCATACGTACTTTTGTTCCTGAGCCTGTTCCAACGCTTGTCACGTTGAAATAATTCAGCTACAATATTTTTTGATGGACATCTGATGTGCATAACTAAAAAAAAATCAAGAGAGATTAAAAATACGTTCAAGAAAAACTATTCCATGTACCCTGTACTCTATGTCAGATTGGAAATGTTGCCCCTTGACAACTAGGCTGGGATCAGCTATGCACGTCTTAGGTACTGATAACACATAGGTAATAGCAGGCTGTTAAGTATGGTGGGCGTGGCTTTTAACATAACTCAGCATGTTTTTCGATCCAAACCAAACTTTTTAAATGCAGATTATTCTGACAGTAGTGGTTTGCATGTTACTCAACACATCCAATATAGGCTAAATGAAGGAATTTGATTTAGTTTCCATAGCAACATTTTTCTTTATAATACAGCGAATTCTTTCATCGTTATTATTTTTCGCGATCCGGGTTAGAATAGGTCTTCAGCAACCCATCATTGTCGTAAAAGGCGACTAACGGGTGGTCAGGCTCGCTGACTTGGTTGATGCATGGCTTCGTATCCCAATCGCGTGGATCGATGCTCATGATGTCAATCACTGGATTGTCTGGTCCAGACTAGATTATTTACAGACCGCCGTCATATGGCTGGAATATTGCCGAGTGTGGCGTTAAACAACAATCAACCAACCCTACTGTGTGGATAGATGCTTATGATGTCAATCACTGGATTGTTTGGTCCAGACTCGATTATTTACAGACCACCGTCATATAGCTGGAATATTGCTGAGTTCGGAGTTTAACAACAAACAAACAAATATTATTTTTCTTAAAGGGCAAACTGGGACAGAAGAGGCCTTCTCTGAACAGGCGATACAACTAGTGTTAACTACAGAACTGCAGCTCACGTGGATATGCAGTCAACTGATAGAATTGTCAACCAAAATCCGAAAGCTTCTGAATAAATACTGAGGACTAAACACTAACACGAAAGTCTCTGGATTTGAACAAATAATAGAACACGAAACGTGGCAAACTTCAGATTCCTCAGTTTACAGAGGCGAAAAAGAGAATTTAAGAACGTGGCCAAAACACAATGGTTATAAAATATACGACTATGCTTGTCGTAAGAGGCGACTAACGCGATCGGGTGGTCAGGCTCACTGACTTGGTTGATGCATATCATCGTATCCCAAGTGCGTGGATCGATGCTCATGATGTAAATCACTTGGTTGTCTGATCCAGACTCGATTATTTACAGACCGCCGTCATATAGCTGGAATATATACTGGAGTTCGGCGTTTAACAATAAACACAAAGTTATAAAATATGATCAAACTTATAACTACTGCCAAAAATTAAACATTGGTCTCGAGTCCCACTTCAAACTGAACACATTCCAAGTTTTATTACATTTTGAACAAAAAAACTGGCTGAATAATGGCAATCAATAAGTTTTTCATTAGAGCTACCATGGCAACAAAATTGAAAATCGGATTCGAACCTCTTGATCAAATTTTGGTGTCATTGAGAGGAACAAGCATGTAACATTCAGCTGTATTGGTCCAGTGCTTCCTCACGAGATGTTTACGGGCGATGACGCTAAAGTGGATGGTCACAGTGACTTTTGAATGTGAAAAATACTGAGGAAGGGTGCGGGTAGCACAGTAGTCTACGGCGTCACAATTGAACTCCGCCGTACCAGGATCTGCTGATCGCGGGTTCGAATCCCGGGTTCGCCTGGATTATGACCCGTTGTCTGTCAACTATATACCTCTGCTCTTGGATTTCACCTTATGGGTCTCAACCACAACCTGCATCCAGGGCTTTCCTTCTCGTCTAGCTCACAGGCTTCCATATAATTCATTAGTGGTCGGAACGGCGCTTCCTGTGAAGATCCGGGTTAGAATTGGTCTTCAGCAACCAATGCTTGTCCTGAGAGGCGACTAACTGGATCGGGTGGTTAGGCTCGATGACTTGGTTGATGCATGTCATCGCATCCCAATTGCATAAATCCATGCTCAGGATGTCAATCACTGGATTGTCTCGTCCAGCTCAGGTTATTTATTTTGCAGACCGCCTCCATAAAGTTGGAATATTGAGGCGTTAAACAACAAACAAACAGACAAATCGACTTAACCAAACCGTTGGGTGAAGCATTAGATAGTTGTTCCGTCTTTGGACCACAACCTATTGGTGAGGTGAGGTGAAATGGGGTTTAACGTCGCGTCCATGATCATTGCACTTATATAGCGACGTGCATGCACGTGTATGTATGTGTGTGGCTGCTTGTACTAGTCCGGACTGATGCCGATTTATAATGCTAGCTCACTGAGATACCATGCCGCAGTTTAACATGAATACCCCACTCAGACACAGTATACTGACTCCGAGCCGACCAGTCCTTGTTTTAGGCCCTTAATGCCGAGCGCCAGACAGGGTAACAACAAGTACCATCTTTTAACATCTTTTGGTCCACAACATATTGTATGTTACCAAAATTATATAACCACACCATGTCAAGCAACGTCATTACATATCGTACTTTAGTTGCCTCGCACTTCTAAGTACAGTACACTACGTTTATAACGAACACGCTTATAACGAACTGACCGATATAACGAACTTATTTCTTAGTCCAGGCCAGTTGCTGTATATATGCTGTATATATGCTTATAACGAACTACGGTTATTACGAACTAAAAGCAGTGGTCCCTTGAGTTCGTTATAACCGTAGTTTACTGTATGTCCTTATTTAGTTGAATGTGGACCAGGTCGTCAAAACCAGAGCTTCTGAAACGAAGCCTTGTGTAAACACTGTGTGTGTCACTGACACAGACCGCAGTGGTTGGGGTGTGTGGTATCTTAGCGTGTGTCGGTAGGTAGGTAGTGGCTGGTGATAGGGGTATACGGCGCTGGCGGGGTGATAGGGCAAGCAATATGCAGCGGGAGATACAATCACTAGATCGGCCCGTGGTTCTGCTGTGATCTCCGAGTGACATCTGGTGATTAGAACAGTTTGATGTGGTGATGGAAAGAAGGGAGAGAATGATTTGTGTTTTACACCGCTCAGGTTTTTGGTTACGTAAATAATGTTTTCAAAGTTAGTGGGTGTGTGGGTGTATGGGTGTATGGGTGAGTGAGTGAGTGAGTTGGTGTGTTTGCGTGTGAGTGAGTGAGTAAGAGTGTGTTTGAGGGTGGGTGAGTGAGTGAGTGAGTAGGTGTGTGGGCAAGTGAGTGAGTGTGTGAGTGAGTGATCGAGACAGTGAGTGTGTGAGTGAGTGAGTGAGTGAGTGAGTGAGTGAGTGAGTGAGAGAGTAGCCTCTCTGAACATTATAAGTTATGTCATCAGTTATCCTGTCACCACCACCAAACAACAAGTCTACCACCACAACCACCAGCATCAACATCAGCACCAGCATCCACAACAACAAAATCAACTTTTCAGTTTCCTCTGTGTGTTTTTTAGATCCGGGGTAGAATAGGTCTTCAGCAAACCAAGGCGATTATGCTTGTCGGAAGAGGCGACTAACGGGATCGGTTGGTCAGGCTCGCTGACTTGTTTGATGCATGTCATCGTATCCCAAGTACGTGGATCGATGCTCATGATGTTAATCCCTGGATTGTCTGGTCCAGACTCGATTATTTACAGACCGCCGTCATACAGCTGGAATATTGCTGAGTGCGACGTTAAACAAACAAACAAACAAACGAATAAACAAACAAACTGTATGTTTTCTCCAAGATACAGGGGGCACGGGTGGCCCAGTCGTCTAAGGCGCCGCGATTCGCTGTGCAGAGTTGCGTCCCTTGGGCACGCCAGAAACCTATGATTGTGGGTTCGAATCCCGGTTCGCCCAGATTATGTTTCTAGGTTTGTCAACACCATACCCGTGCTCGTGGGTTTCACCGAAGTGGTAAACGTCTGAGACCTGCATCACTTCGGGCTTTCCTCCCACATTAAGCTGACACGCCGTGATATAACTGGAATACTGTTAAAAGCGGCGTTAAACCCAACTCACTCACTCACTCACTCCAAGATACAACACTATTTTATTTCTCTGCCCCACCCAGGCGGAAGATCAATCTGCCCCCAGTCAACCCGGAAGTGCAGCCATGTTGGAATGACGATCTGTCACGTGGGTGGTGACAGCTATATCCATTACCCCGACGTGCCAGTCAAACATCTGTGGCGTTTCAAATCGACTGCACCAAGGATGTAATTAACGTCAGCAAAGTTCAGGACATGTTTTATACGTCGTTCATTAATGAATCTTAATAATGATGTATGCTGATGGAGCAGGATTTCGATGGGTAATTAATTTTCAATTTGTCCACGCAGTTCACGATAAAATAGGGTTTGTACATGCAAAAAGCCTTCAACAGATGGATGCTTGGCTCTCGTGACTCTCATACTTATTTTATCCAAAAACTATATTTGGGGTCTATTTTCTCATAGAAAATATTATTAAAGTACATCCTTACTTAAACACATAAAGAGTATGGGTAAAGGGTGAAGGGCAATACTAATCTCATAATAATCTTACTATGTTCAGAAGAAAAGAATTCCTAAAATGTAACTCCACATAAAAAATATAAAAATATAATATTTTTTATAAGTTCATAGGATATTAGCAGGTGTCAAGGGTGGGTTGGTTGTTTTGTTGTTAAACGTAGCACTCAGCAATATTCCAGCTATATGACGGCGGTCTGTAAATAATCGAGTCTGGACCAGACAATCCAGTGATTGACATCATGATCATCGATCCACCCTATTGGGATCGATGACGTGCATCAACCAAGTCAGCGATCCTGACCACCCGATCCCCTTACGACAAGCATAGTCGCCTTTTACGGCAAGCATAGGTTGCTGAAGATCTTCACGGGCCAGGTGTCTAGAGAACAGATTAACATCACTTGGAGCATAAAACTTGTCAATGATAATTCCATCCGATTAGAAAAGGATCCGACTAAAATATTATATATTACACTCAATCTGTGAGAGTACAGTCAAACACTGCCGAAATTAATAAATATACATTGTATATGTTTGAAGGTAGCTATTAATGAAATACACACGACCTTAAGTGTGAAGTGTTTCGGCGACTGCGCATGCGTTCAACGTCCAGATGTAACGTTCTTTTGCCCGACAGTGTTTTAAAACTAAAAGTGGTTGTCTTCTTTTCTGACCATTGAACATTAGATTGACCTTTCGGAGCCAACAAACAAACCGATATGATGTGAGATCGTGTGGTGAAGTTTATACTGTGGTATCCTATTCTGGTTGATGTATATGATAGTTTTATATTTAGTTTCCGGATCCTTTAAAATCCACATTTTTATTCCAGGATGTGGATGCAGGATCGTCCTATCTAGAATCTGTTCTAACTGCCCAGAATTGCATTCCTCATGTTTACGTTACTATTGTGTTCTAATGAATGAAACGAACATGCTACTTTAAATTGTCTATTTATAGAATGGGGATTTCCCACACAATCCCGATTACTTGTGCGTTGTGTGGAAACACTTTCTGAACACAAAGGATAATATGGCTAGAGCATGATAATGTCTAATAATTGGGATTGGATTTCATTTGTGGCTCGTGAACGTATCGTATGATGATCGTGGATTACGTACCTATATAATACACCACAAATTGGGTTACTTGTATTGAGCATTTCGGAAAGTTTAAACCCGAGGGGACCTTTGTGAACCATTGTGTCCTCGCGCAGGTTATTTTTTTAAGCGGACGGATTGGATTTGCCTCTTGTGTTCTATAAGCTGATTTTTGCTGACCCTACCCCACCTCCACCCCCCGGATCGGATTTGCCTCTTGCCGTGAAGATCCAGGGTAGAATAGGTCTTCAGCAACCCATGCTTGCCGTAAAAGTCGACTATGCTTGTCGTAAAAGGCGACTAACGGGATCGGATGGTCAGGCTCGCTGACTTGGTTGATGCATGTCACTGATCCCAATAGCGTGGATCGATGCTCATGATGTCAATCACAGGATTGTCTGGTTCTGACTCGATTATTTACAGACAGCCGTCATATAGCTGGAATATTGCTGAGTGCGGCGTAAAACAACAAACCATCCAACTTGTGTTCTATAAGCTGATTTATGTCAATCACTGGATTGTCTGGTCCAGACTCGATTAATTACAGACCGCCGTCATATAGCTGGAATATTGCTGAGTGCGGCGTAAAACAACCAACCAATCAACCAACTTGTGTTCTATAAGCTGATTTATGTCAATCACTGGATTGTCTTGTTTACACTCGATTATTTACAGACCGTCGTCATATAGCTGGAGTATTTGCTGAGTGCGGGATTAAACAAATAAACAAACAAACAAACAAATTAATTAGAAAGTGACACTCCCATTGATACACAGAAACCGAAATCGGTATCTAAATCTAAGTTTTCGAGTGTCCTAGGGGCAAGTGCTTTGTCCGTCTGGGGGAAGATACATCGTGATCTGAACCAATGTTTTAGCAGATGTCTTATATTTGACATCTATCAAAGTGAGGTTAATACCATCTTTCCAAAGTGTACATGGAAGTTCGGGATATATGAACACAAACAAAGTGCTTAGCTTTTCCAGGGGGTATATGACATCTTGTTCACGTACAAAGGTTGTGGGTCATTGTTTTCACGTCTTCCTGACGCACTGGTCACAGTCAAATTTCAGAGCCTCAAATTAAGGCTTTTTAATAAATGTAGAGATAAACACATACTTGACAATTGAACTGCAAAACTTCAAGGAGAATGAACGAAAAGTATTATTCGTTCAATAGTCACTGAAGCGTGAGTAAAATATTTTCAGATATTGTCTTCCAGTTTGTTTGTTGTTTATCGCCGCACTCAGCAATATTATAGCTAGATGATGGCGGTCTGTAAACTAATCGAGTCTGGACCAGACAATCCAGTGATTGACATCATGAGCATCGATCCACGCAATTGGGATGGATGACATTCATCAACCAAGTCAGCGAGCCTGACCACACGATCCCGTTAGATGCCTCTTACGACAAGCATAGTCGCCTTTTAAGGCAAGTATTGGTTGCTGAGACCTATTCTACCCCGGAATCTTCACCGGTCAGATATTGTCTTCCACGAAGAGGCCAAACGGAAAGTTTCTCCCCTTGTATTTTTATACGAAATGTTGGAATGAACTGCATGTCTAAGAAAGAATACACTCGTTAATTGGATCAGACCCCAAAATACAAACGTTATCAAAACGTTACAAGCCTGAAAACCGTCGCCAAAATACTGCAAACTTAAAACACAATTGACATGCCCGTAAAAAAATACTTTGCCATTGAATAAGCAATTCTTGGTGATTTCAATTTTTAGCCACGATCCAACATGCGCGTTTACTTTTCTTTCCCAGGCAGTGAGTGAGTGAGTGAGTGAGTTGGGTTTTACGCCGCTTTTAACAGCATTCCAGTTATATCACGGCGTGTCAACTTAATGTGGGAGGAAATCCCGAAGTGATGCAGGTCTCAGACGTTTACCACTTCGGTGAAACCCACGAGCACGGGTATGGTGCTGACAAACCTAGAAACATAATCGGGGCGAACCAGGATTCTAAACCACAATCCTAGGTTTCTGGCGTGCCCAAGGGACGCAAATCTGCACAGCGAAACGCGGCGCCTTAGACGACTGGGCCACCCGTGCCCCCTAGACCACAAGTACGCGTGGCATTTGATCACGTGAGATAATAGCAACACTACGGCAGTGAGTAAGAGGCGAGTCAGTCCTGTACAAAGCTGAACGTCGCACTCAGCAATATTCCAGCTATATATAACGGCGGTCTGTAAATAACCGAGTCTGCGTCAGACAATCCAGTGATTGACATCATGAGCATATATCCATACAATAGGGTTGGTTGTTGGTTGTTTGTTGTTTAACGCCGAACTCAGCAATATTACAGCTAGATGACGGCGGTCTGTAAACAATCGAGTCTGAACCAGACAATCCAGTGATTGACATCATGAGCATCGATCCACGCAATTGGGATACGATGACATGCATCAACCAAGTCAGCGAGACTGACCACCCGATCCCGTTAGTGGCCTCTTACGACAAGCATAGTCGCCTTTTACGGCAAGCATGGGTTGCTGAAGACCTGTTCTACCCCGGATCTTCACGGGTCCCACACAATCGGGATTAGGGGGTTCCCCCAGTTCCCCCAGTGAAACGTTATGCACGCAACTGTATTGTTGTGAGGAATCGTCATGGCCCGGTATTGGCATTTTAACAGGACAACGACGTCCTCACACGGCTAGGGTCGCAATGGATTTCCTTCACCATAACAATGTCATGTTACTGCCATGGCCTGCACATTCTACGGATCCCTCCCCAATAGAGCATGTGTGGGATGAAATGGAGCGCCGTTTGCGTCGTCTTCCAAATTCTCCAGATAACGTCCCTGACTTGGCACAGGATTTGAGGAGGATATGGCAGGCCATTCCCCAGGCCTTCCATGCCCATTTGGTGGACTCCATGCGTCGCCGATGCACTGCTGTGATTCACGCACAGGGTGGCCATACCCGTTATTGACTTTGTGACTTTGTCGTTTGACCCCCTACTCCAATTTGATCTTCTGACGTCATCGTAACAGATGTTGTTCAGGTACCGTTGACATTTTCTTATGTTCCGATCATTCAGCTGCTACAGCGTCTGCATCATTTTGTTCTTGCTGTGTTGTATTTCAATCCAGAATATATTTTCTCCGTGCACAGTTTCTTTATGTGGCTAGTATATATTACCTGATTTGAATTTTAGCGGAAAGATCACAATGTTGACCTTGATGTCTCTCTGGACATGACCTGTGAAGATCCGAGGTAGAATACTATAAATAATCGAGTCTGGATCAGACAATCCAGTGATTGATATAATGAGCATCGATCCACGCAGTTGGGATCGATGACACATGTATCAACCAAGTCAGTGAGCCTGACCACCCGATACCGTTAGTCGCCTTTTACGACAAGCATAGTCGCCTTTTACGACAAGCATGGGTTGCTGAAGGCCTATTCTACCCCTGAATCTTCACGGGTACTGGTTCAACGACTGCGAGGACGTCAGCAACAACCACATAATCTCCGACAGTTTGCACAAGCACTGCAGGCAGAGTGGGTGCACAATTACCAGGCCACAATTTGGAATATGATTACAAGATACAAAATATTGAGAACAGATGCCCTTCACCTTGAAAATATACCGTTCCATGTGTGCCATGTGGAACCTGGGTCAATGATACTGATGTGTGCAAGTTTTGAACAATCGATTAGCCTCTGTTGAGTATTTATATTATGTATAAAATATACAGTCATCCAAAATCTTTTTGCAGAGTATATCTAAAGTTACAATCAGTGTGTGCACACGTTCTATGACACACAGAACAAAACTTTTTGTGTTATTAAATAAAATCTGTGAAATCCCACTGTTTGGTTTCCTGAACATAAAAAAACCTTGTGTTTATTTGAAAATCTATGGATTTAAGTTTTTTAAATGTGGTAATATTTGGATATTTTAGGCTAAATGAAAACCTTTTTAGAACAAAACTTTCATAATCACAAAGTTAACATCAGACGAGAGGAATGTTGGCATCATCCATCGAGTTTAAGCACATGGTGACTCTCTCTCGGATTTAATATTGATTGAGTTGTGGAAAACCTACTCTTCACTGAAATTAAAGCAAATGTACACCAGAACTATAATATTGTAGGCTTAATAAAAACCTTTTGTGTGTGTGTGTGTGTGTGTGTGTGTGTGTGTGTGTGTGTGTGTGCGTGCGTGCGTGCGCGTTCGTGCGTGTGTGGAACATTAGTGTCGTGGGATGGATCAGTGTGTGCACACGTTCCATGACACACAGAACAGAACTTTCTCCTCTCCATACTATGCAATGCCACACACCCAGACATATACACATACAACATAACACCAACGTTAACAATGGCCCGGTCGCAGTGTCGACACGAGCAGTTTATTAACATACATGTTAAATACTCTAACTCCTCTCATCAACATAATATACACTTCCATAATACATCATTATATACGGAACTGTTGCCCGACACGTAAACCAGAGATCAAAAACAAGATTTAAGAGAAAATCTATTTGCTGTACATAGACCTTATGCAGTGTTATGATTTAAAATGAGCATGTTGGCAAGGTATACTGACTTCAGCCAAATACATAATGGAATATACATTCATTACACGCGTATTTTAAAGACTCGACAGCCTACTCCATCACCGATTATACATTTAGGCTATAATTCTTGCACGTATCATAATGACTCGTCAGCCCCATCCATAACGGAATATATATTTACATCATTTATTCCACGAGCGTATAATGACGGCTCGCCAGCCTAACTTCCAAAACTGAATGGATTACAAATAACTTTTTCACGTATTATGAAGACTCATCAGCCAACTCAGACACATAATGGTATATATATCAACTAACCCGACTGGGGCGTAACTGCTCAATGAAGATTCCCACACTTCACATCTTCCCCGATCGCACAATCCTTATCGTCAGAAATGAAATTCTGCAAACAGAAACATACACAAATATTTTGTTCAATCATGCATATTAATAATGGATTACAAAAGTTATGTTCAATGTTACTGCCGTGCTGACATGCGAGAGAGACGAGCTGCTTTCCACGCCCCTTATTTATACCTGTAACATACCCAAGCTAATTACCTCCATTAGCCATTGCATACCGCTAAGGAGAAAGCAGTTTCTCTCTTATTCATAATGCACTCAATCGAGAGAAACATTATTTCTCCTCACCATACTATGAAATGCTACATACCCAGACATATATACATACAACATAACACCAATATAGTGTAAGACAAAGGGGAGTCACATTTCCTAAGCTTATAACCTTTCTTCGTCTTAGTAATGCTTCTAAAAATATATTCATCAGAATGAGTCAATATTCCGGATAAGGTAAAGTATTTTTCCAAACTTGTAACGGGACATAATTTTGAATTTGTCCTACCAATGACAAGCCATGAACCGTATCTGCATATGCCTGTTTTTGATTGTTCAAAAAATAACATTATATGACTCTCATAAAAGCCAATGTCAGATCGTCTAATGTGTAATAGCTCTGCAGGAATCCTGAATATGCTACAAGGCACATACACATAATCCTTACATTACAAAGTGTAGGATTAAGCATTGTTACATCAACTCATTTCTCTAATAATTCTTCGGTAATCGGCTCCTTTTTTATTAACACATTTGGCCAATCTTGTTTTTGCCGCTTCTAAAACATTTTTGACTAAACCATTCTCAGTCGGGCTTTGCAATCCTACTATCACATGAGCATGGCGAATACTATAAAACGCAGTTAGCACAGGGGCAAACGATTCACTCCGCTGAACAACAGACAGCAAATATAATGCGCAGTGCAAAGGTGAGGTGAGGTGAAATTGGGTTTAACGTCGCGTCCAAGATTATTGCACTTATATAGCGACGTGCATGCACGTGTGTGTGTGTGTGTCTGCTTGTACTAGTCCGGACTGATGCCGATTTATAGTGCTAGCTCACTGACATACCATTCCGCAGTTTAACATGAATACCCCACTCAGACACAGTATACTGACTCCGAGCCGACCAGTCCTTGTTTTAGCCCCTTAATGCCGAGCGCCAGACAGGGTAACAACAAGTACCATCTTTTAACGTCTTTTGGTATGACGCGGCCGGGGATCGAACCCCGGACCTTCCGCTCTCCGGGCGGACGCTCTACCACAAGACCACGGAGGCGGCGCAGTGCAAAGGTGAAATCGGTAAACTCGTAGCCATTGAACAAGAATGCGCCCACCGTTTCCACGCATCAAGGCCATATGTGTATTTTCTAGCAGTGGAATCTGCTCTACAATTCGTCAGCAGATCAGGAGGCAAACCCGCTGTCAACCCCCTCACACCAGGAGGTAACGCCTTTAACTCCTCTCCATAAGCGCAACTTATCACATCTGTAAACAGAAATTGCACATTCAACATATGCTGAAATCAACACGCAGAGCTAGCATATTCAACAGCAATCCACCTCCAATCCTAGACGGTACATAAGCTTGTTTAGATTTTGGCAAATACACGTGTTCTATCACCTGTGGAATAAACAAATAATTGCGAGTGATAAACGGCCAAAAGCATGCGGAATGCCATTCGGGTACAACAATGGTGCCTTTAGCACAACACTCAGACTTTTGTCTTAAGGTTCTTGGTACCATACCATTAGAGGGGACAACCCAATTTACCACACCCCTCCAGCTGACTGTGAAACAGTCCACAGCCGCACATCCGGGTTATAATACCTGGAATTAAAACATGGCAAATTAGCATTGTACCAAGATGCAAATCTATCTACACCGTGAGGACCCCATCTGGCATCTATATGCTTAAATATGTGATTCGAAATGGACCAATCATCGAAATCAACAATTTTACTCAACATATCTGCGGTCTCATTCTCTGAACGCGGGATCCACTGCATATCAAGATTAACTTTTTGACTCAAAAAAGTCCATAACTATTCTTTGTAATTGCGGTTTCATACTACCCTTATCCACTATGGTGACCACATTTTGATTGTCAGTACAACACAATATTCTACGATGTCTCAGTTGTGAGATAAAACTTTGCAGAACGAGAAAAACGGCCTTGAGTTCTCTCCATGTAAAACTACTTTTAGCCTCCTCTTCTGACCACTGACCATGGGAATAAGCAGCATCCATTTAAAAAAAATACCCTCCATATCCGGTATCACTGGCGTCCCTGTACACAACTCGACTCACAACTGTACTCCTTATCAGTACTGTCCTCGACAAACGAGCAATGTTTTCTCTCCAATACTGTAACTGTTCAATGCTCTGGGACGTCAATATAACGTTGCTGTTCCACGACGAAACTGTCAAAACATCAATACTGAGAAGCTTAGTCATTAATTGTACAACATTTCCCATAACTAGTTTCATTGCTATGATTTGTCCGATAATCGCAGCAACACGCCGCACTGGTTGATAAGAGCGCCTATTCACTAAAATAAATGTAATCGTTTCAATCGCCTTATCTAACTTCCTCTGAGGAACAGATAAACACAGGCTGTTTGTATCCATGTGAAGACCTAGCCACTCAATAGACTGCGAAGGTGACCATAGTGATTTTTCGAAGTTGGGTACAAATCCAGACTTGATCAAGTCTTCTTTTATAGCCTCGCCAGACGAACGTGTAATAAGTTCCGATTGAGCTGATAAAAGACCGTCATCTAAAAAGGTGACCACTTTCTTCCCTTCAGAACGCCATTTCTAGACTAACTGGCGTGTAACCTTAGTAAACACATAAGGTGCTGAAGTTAACCCGAAAGGTAAGACTACAAACTTGAAATATTGCTTAACACCCGAAGCATTTTTCCATGAAAAACCCAGGAATTTAGTATGGCCTTCGAACATGTCTATATGATGATATGCTGAATGTATATGACATTTTATCAACCAATCGTTGACATTAATATATTCAAGTGCAGTTTTCCAATCTTCATATTTGATTGACTTTTTGCTAACGTAGTTGTTAACTCTGGACAGATCTAAAATCAAACGCCTTTTCCCCGACGACTGTATGGACACAGAACGAGGGTTAACAATGTACGATGAGACTCATATTCAATAATTAATTGTTTCCTATGCAATTCTAAAATAGCTTGGTTAACAAACTCTGCATGTCTTAACGCCGACGTGTTATTTCTTAATTCCATCTTTGGAGGGGGGCACGGGTGGCCCAGTCGTCTAAGGCGCCGCGATTCGCTGTGCAGAGATGCGTCCCTTGGGCACGCCAGAAACCTATGATTGTGGGTTCGAATCCCGGTTCGCCCCGATTATTTTTCTAGGTTTGTCAGCACCATACCCGTGCTCGTGGGTTTCACCGAAGTGGTAAACGTCTGAGACCTGCATCACTTCGGGCTTTCCTCCCACATTAGGCTGACACGCCGCGATATAATTGGAATACTGTTAAAAGCGGCGTAAAACCCAACTCACTCACTCACTTACCATCTTTGGAGGCTTGGAAATAAAAGGAATTTGATATCCATTGTCTATAATATCAATTATGAATTGAGACGCACCAATGTTGTACCCTTCACTATAATTTCTGTTATTCATATTCATAAAAATCATTATTAAGGGCAATGTCATAATCATCAAGCATATTCTTTTCCGAATGTACAAGTCTGTATCCTGCCTAAGAGGCACTGGTTGCTGTGGCTTTGACACCTGTTGTCGCCCTGGCTGTGCTGACTGTGCGGTAGGGACATTCCCGGATGTAGTGCGTGAACTCGCAGTAAAAATGGCACGATCCTTGTCGTGGACCTTTGACCCGAAAGGGCTGCATGATAGGAACGCTATGCACAGGAGTAGAAGCGGGTAGAGCATATTGTATGTGCGGCGCTGAGATCGACCTGCGAGAAGCATGAGATCCATAGCGATTTTGTTTCAATTTAAGTTTTTTGGCAGCTTTTGATTCCGCTTTCTCAATTTTCTTGTCATCATCCGAATCTTCCGCTAACACATTTGAAACATAATGTTTAACGGTCTCCCAACCGCCTTACGACGAATCTGCAATTTTTATCAGCTTATTTCTTTTCTCTAATTTCCCGATAGCTTCTTCCACACACCTTGACATATCATAATTCCCAACTCTGAATGGCTTGTCTGATATTAAGTAAATCTTCTAAAACTTCCGAATTAACATTAAATTGAATTCGATTTCCTACCTTTTTTTTCAAACCTTTGGCTTGCTGAATAAATTCTTCTCTCATTTTAGAATTTTTTTCCTCCACATCACTGTCAGTATCTCTTTGATTTGTGTCCAATATTTTCAAAATGGCGTCGAGTTTTCCCGCTGTAGATGGATCGTCTTGAGACATAACAGAACTTGACACTTACGTTCAGTGTTACTGCCGTGCTGACAAGCGAGAGAGACGAGCTGCTCTCCCCACCCCTTATTTATACCCGTAACATAACTAAGCTAATTACCTCCATTAGCCATTGCATACCGCTAAGGAGAAAGCAGTTTTTTCTCTTATTCATAATGCACTTAACGGAGAGAAACATTATTTATTTCACTCCGACCACGGAGCTCAGCATATGAGGTACAATGGACAACATGACATGTTGAGAGAACAACCAGTGTACAAGGAAGTACTACTGTATATCAGCAATGTGAACTATGATTGGACGACTTAAAACACGTGGTCGGGGTGTAACTTGCAGCACACGCCACAGCAGGAAGATTACGTGAGTTAGCGTGAGGTAAGTGGTTATTGTATGTCAGATCATCAGGACTAACATTTGTTAAATGTTATATTGTACAGTTATCCTCACTAACTAGAGAATAAGATTCATCAGGAGTCGTAACGTGTGTCAGCGCGACTTGAATCAACTGGAAACAACTAGGCTACCTTGAAGGCCGAATGTTATCAAAATGACGATCGTTGTTGAGGTGTTGTATATCAAACTGCTGGGTCATATGCACACAATGCATACCCGTGTACCCGTGACGTGTAGTGTCTATTACATTGACACACGACTATTTCACCCGCTATAGGGCTGTAACTATCGATTAACTGCATAGTCCTTGGGCTAATAGTTGCAATAGTATCACAATGGTACTTTAAACAACAGAAATAGTTTTGTGAAGTGAGTGAATTATTTATTAAAGTGTCCAGTGATACATACATTTTAGCAACTAAAACGTATTTTTAAGGGCTGTGAGCGCGGCTTGAAATAAACCTGATGAGCAAGTGATGAAACGGGATGACTTGTTTTCCACACATGATCCGACTTGTTCGTTCATTGCGATGATCAGGTGACCTAGTCGTATTAAGCGTCATTTTCTGTGTAAAGTCTAATGTTTTCATGGTGAGAAAATCCTGTGAACCTGGGTTCAAAGCCCAGATTCACCCTATTGTATTATTCTTTTTTTATATAACTGATATAACTTACGAAAGACTAATGGTGCCACTATAGTAGCATTACATATTTCAATTATTTTCTCGAAATTTCGAGTTCTTTCTCGTTACTACGAGTTTTTTCTCGATATTTCAATTATTTTCTCATTATGTTAATTATTTTCTCCTATAACGAGTGTTTTTTTCATGTTACTTCCAATATTTTCTCGCTATTTCAAGTTTATCGAAAATTTCGAAATTTCTATTTTTTCCTCGATGCTTCAATTATTTTCTTGTTATTTCGAAAAATTTCTCGTTATTTCGATTATTTTCTCGTTTCTTCGAGCTTTTTCTGTTTCTTTGATTATTTTCTCGTAATTTCGAGTATTTTCTCACTATTTAAATTATATTTCAACAAGTTGAAATGTTGATGTTTTCCTTGTTACTTTGATTATTTTCTCATCATTTCAATTATTTCTCGAAATAACAAGGTTTTTTCGCTATTTCAAGTTTATCTAAAAAACAAGAAATATGTTTTTTTTCATTGCTTCAAATATTTTCGTGTTATTTCGATTATTTTACCGTTACATTGATCATTTTCTCGTAATTTTGAGTATTTTCTTGTTATTTCAACAACTCAAAATATCGATTTTTTTCTCGTTACTTCATTTATTTTCTCGTTTTTTTCAATAACTTTCTCGTTGCTTCCACTATTTTTCTCGTTATTGCAAGTATTTTCTCATTGCTTTGAGTTTTTGCTCGTTACTTGGATTATTTTTATGTAATTTCGATTAGTTTCTCATTATCTTGAATATATTGAAAAACTCGATATTCAGTTATTTCTTATTACGTCAAATATTTTCTGGTAATTTCAATTATTTTCTCGTTGCTTCGATTATTGTCTCGTTATTTCGATTATTTTATCATACTTTCAATTATTTTCTTGTTATTTCAAGTTTATTAAAAACACTTTCGAGTTTTCCTCATTCCTTCGAATGTTTTCATAATTTGAATTATATTCTCGTTATTTCAATTTTTTTCTCGTTGCTTCGAGTTTTTGCTCGTTACTTTCATTATTTTTATGTAATTTCGATTAATTTCTCATTATCTTTAATATAGTGAAAAACTCGAAATTCAGTTATTTCTTATTACGTCAAATATTTTCTGGTAATTTCAATTATTTTCTCGTTGCATCGATATTGTCTCGTTACTTCGATTATTTTATCATACTTTCAATTATTTTCTTGTTATTTCATGTTTATTAATTTTTTTTGGAGTTTTCCTCGTTCCTTCCAATGTTTTTGTAATTTGAATTATATTCTCATTATTTCAATTATTTTCTCGTAATTTCGACATAATGTGCTGCATTAAACCCAACTCACTCACACATCTTTGTTTTATTTAACACCTACATTATACTCTGCAAAAACGCACCAATGATTTCAGATGTATATTTTATATATAAAAACAAAACAAAACGCGAACACAGACAGTTGTCATTATCTGTACATGCAATTCTAGATGGGCACATTGCATCCAACCTCAAAAACAGTAACTTATGGTGTCAACAGTTTGATTTTTGATGAAGCAAATACCTTCACATACACCCATTTTTCTAGAGATAACCAAATAGTAAGATTTGTAATGATAAATTGTGGAAAAGCTACTTTGAATCTATATATCTCTCTGTGTGTGTAGACGTGAAAGACTAGTTTCGAAAGAGTCAGTTGAAATTGATGTATTGTTTTCAAATTATCCTGGCCAGTAAACAGATTATATAATGCCTACTGAGAACTGAAATTCGTGATATTTAATTATTTGGATGTAACAAACGGGCGACACTTAACTCACCCTGAGTTTTGTTGGGATACTGTGCCATGCTCAAAGGCCTAGTCGCCGGTCACCACCCAGAATCGAAATAGCTTGTTAACCTAATCCATAGGCAAGCTCGTTAATATATGGTGGTCAGATATTTTATTGGATGAAAGCAGATTTAATATCTCCTTCCATGGTGACCGAAGGCGTCTTTACAGACGGTGTCATTAACGGTTTGAGAATGCTGCTGTATTGGTGCATAATCAATCAAATAGAATAGGTCTTCAGCAACCCATGCTTGCCGTAGAGGGCGACTCTGCTTGTCGTAAAAGGCAACTAACGGGGTCGTGTGGTCAGGCTTGCTGACTTGGTTGATGCATATAAACGTATCCAAATTGCGTGGATTGATGCTCATGTTTTCAATTTCTGGATTGTCTGGTCAAGACTCGATTATTTACAGACATCCGTCAGATAGCTGGACTATATCTTAGTGCGGCGTTAAACAACAAACAAACAAACAATAGATCTAAAGGTGTTCTTGAAAGACAGTAAAGCTCTTCACACAGTAGAAGTTTGGCCAATGCATTTATTCGCCAACAATACATGTGACCTGCTTGTTCTGCTGACTTGGGCTCTTTAAACTTCTCTGGGATGAACATGGACACCGTGCTTACAGACGCCATCCTGTGCCACTTGAGTTTTGAACTCTGCAAAGAGCTTACGCCCTCAGGCTGTTAAAGTGACCCTTGTAAGAACTAAGAGGTGAAGGTGCACAATTATCGTAAAAGAAGCAACTTTATATGCGAGATATGTAAATTTGACATCTTGCAGTAGTAGTTATGACACGTTTGTCGTGAGCAACAAGGAATGAAATTGTACATATGTACGTATGTAGCTCTGTTGCTTCTATCTGGGGTCAAGGTATTATTTTTTACTTCATATCATGTATACCTGTACGTCTGTTGACAACCTGTCTTACTTCCGGAATCAGTGATATTATGTCAAAATATCACAACATGATAAAAAAACCCGTAAAATTTATTCAAAAACATTTTATCACTCGCACACTGACAGATTGTTAAAAGAATTTCGATTAAATTGAAAAATGCCTTATTCTTAATGGTTCAAAGGAGGCTCACACACGAGTTTATTCTCACTTAAACTGTAAGAATAGATAGAAGATAAGAATAAAATTAACAGCTGCCCAATTATTCACTTTTCATGCTCCTAAATACTGCAAAATGCAATCCATTCATTTCGCAAGTTGTGTATTAAAATGTGAAAGGTTTACATACTTGTAAAAAGACAGGTCAAATGACATGTTCACGACTTGTTAACATCTATATGTAAGGGCAGCTCCCTGTTTATAGAATGCTTATATCCGATAAATGTATTGATTTCTACTTTCAAAGTATCATTGAAGTATCACGAAAGATATACTGCATTAATGTGGCTGTCCAATAGCCAGATCAGTTACTAGTATATTTTTTGCAGACCTTACCACATGATCAACATAGATAATAAGGAGTCAATAACGACGGATTACATAGTTTGCATATAGTCATAAACTATTACAATTAAGTTAGGCATCACACAATCGTCTACGCGTCTACCTTTTCGCGTGTCATCATTATTGGTTAGAGATTCATAAACATGCTTATGCTATCGCACAATTGGTTTTATTAGTTCCTCTAAATGAAAGTCCAGTGAGCTTATGTCGTGGCGCGTGGTTCATCGTCTGTCGAGCAGCAGGAGAGCTGAGTGCACAACTTCATCGCTTTGTTATTTCTTATTTTTTTCATTCATTTTAATCAGTAGGTATAATTGGACGACATATACAATATTACATAGTTTCACAAAATAGTGGGTGTTCATATGCTAAACATGGGCAAGTTCGTAGTGGCAACAGTTTGAAGTACACGGCAAAATTCCTCAATACAGGCATTTAAGAAAATACATTTGAATGAGTTGACCATTTTATTTTAATTTGTATTTTTTTGTATTTCTATTGTCAATAAATCTTTCTGTCTGGAATATATCACATAATGTCTTAATAAATGTCTCTTGAAAATTTGTTCATCCACTAATTTCATTCTTAACAATTCTTTATTTGTATAAATAATATCATGAATGATTTTAAATTGGCAATCAATCAAATTAATATCTCTTGTACATTTTCTATATTGTTTAAAAATATGTTTCCATGGAATTGCAATATGGAATATATATTGCCACTGGGGGTTATTTTTTACTACACTAAACTACATAAGCTTTATAGGCTTAGGGGATTGTGATGCGGGGATGGACGGGTGGACATAAAATGGGTTAAATAGGATAAGTTTTGGAATTTTTTTAAATTTATCCTATCTCTCACTATTTATCCCACGGAGGATAAAACGAGGAAGCTGGAACTGAACACGGGTACAAAACTATTAAGTGTCGCTTCATCTATTGCCTTAAGACAGAGCTCGTGAATAGGGATAACACTCAACCACATTTTGTGACGCTATGACGTGAACAGAGAAGAAAAATATAAGTCGGGTACTTATATGTTAATCATGTTCAACGGAGCTCCAGCCAATCAATTCTTCAAGATCGGGGTATCTTATCTCCAACAGACGACAATACGTAACCCGGTCGGCATCTCTTTTAAAGCTTCAACGAACCCTGGAACCCATGCAGGGGTTAGTATAGGTCAGTTTGACGAGAAGAGGGAACGATCTACTTTATCCACAAGAGGATCCCTGATCTAGTGCCCATCAAATCAGATACACAAGGCAGAGGTGAATAAAGGATCGGGACACCGGTAAACCGGCCGCTTGCACCATGCGGCAACTTCGTGATGAAGACCAAAGTCTCTACAGACGAGTTCAACATTCTTCGATGGTAATCAGTACCCCAAATACCCCAAAAGTTCATAAACACAATGAAACAGTTCAAAGTTTATTTAAGGAAAAAATGTGATGTAAGACACGGCACAATCAACTTCTATCTGTGCAAAGGTGTCCTGGAGACCTGTTGTGCAAGTACCAATGGTCCAAATTGGTGTAGACCTTGGACGCCCATCACAGTAATGTCTCGGAGATAATGGGACTCGAAAACCATATCCGATTTCTGGTAACATACCTCCATAGTTGCAGCCAAGATACAATTACTGTGTAAGCCATGGTAGAGGCGACGGTGAAAGGCTTCTCCTGGGAAGTGGTTTTGCCGCATCAAGACACAACGACATGGGCTTGTATTTTCAGGATTCAAAATAGACGTCAATGGTGGAATAGTATATAACAGATAACATTGACCGGGAAGTTGATATTTTTGGCGGTAAAATCCCATCTCTAGCCCAGGAAAACATTCACATGCAATGAGCTCGAATTTCGTTCTCAGCCAATCCGCCGAACTGAGATGGCGAAGTATGATGTATGAGACAAAACTGAGAGGACTGGTCTGCCAACGTGTATGACCGAATCAATGATTGTCATTCGGCCACCATGGATACCTTTGCACCGGTAGTAGATGCGACAACGGAGTTAATCGCAGCCAAGTATATAACTAAGGTAGATTATGGAGATATTGGTTTAGCAAGAAGATTGGAACCTGATAGGCGTCGGTCAAGAGAAATGGATTCCTGAATCGCTGAATCGGTCGTAAGTGAGATTGACTTCTCCTGGTGAGAGCCTGTGCTGATGTCAGGAGACCGAGGAGTTGTTGCCAAAGAGGCGAACATCTTATATTTGGGCTCCCCTCTTACATTAAGCTGACAAACCATGATGAAACCGACATACTGTGCTGCGTTTAACCCAACTCACTCACACATCTTTGTTTCATTTAACACCTACAATATATACCCAGTGCAACTATTGAACATGTTGAAGGATCACGCACAAGGATTTAAACGGTAGAGTTGGAGCTACCCTGTTCAGTCGTCTAAGATTGCATGAAAATGAACGTTTTTGAAGTTATTTATGGAAACAATATCGGAACAAGGAAAAATGATACAGAGAATCAGGTAGAAATTGAGCAAATATAAGATTTACTGTTCATGATCACAAAAACGATTATGATCATCAAAAAACACAATTGTCAATATGTGAGTTCAATGCCAGATGGGCACATTACATCCAACCTCAATAAGTGCCACGTGATTTTGGGAGAATAGATATGACGTCATAATAGTGATGTGCGGTGTACAATGAAATCTTTGCAAGGCTTGCTTTGTTTTCTTTAGGGTGCCCACCTCATGTAGGCTTATAAAGTTGCCGTGCTTACAAGCTTCGGATTACAGTGTAAACAAACTGCTTGAGCATAGAGAGTGTCATATTTTGTATAAAGATTTGGGTCGGTTATTCTTTAAATTCAGATCGACAACCCACTCAAAACACTGGATTCAACCCATTTCACTTGACTCAATGTATTTGCTAACACCAAAGAGTAGTCATGGTAGAATTGAGATAAAAATGGTGCGCTTTTGGTTTCAAATTCAATTTAGCGCAGTTAAAACTACAGGTAACATAGCTCTGCAATGAATAAAACTGTATGTTTATCTGCTAATTGGTCCCGAAGAATGACAGTACTTTTATTTTAAATCGATAACAATATTTTGAGAACTAGTTTACATAAAACCCAATGAACTTGAATGGATCTAATTATAAATATTGTAAAAAACCTCTACTAATGACCTGGCCATTGTGAAATGTGACCTGAAGTCAACATTACCATAGCTGTGAACGATACCGGGAATGACGGTCAATGACATTTTTTCGTCATAAAGGGACAATGCACATTCAAAATGCACCCAACAACGTCTTTTCATTAACTGTTCCGTATGCAATTCGAAGTAATAAACCGCTTGGTTGTCCACTGCAAAGACAAGTTACCGCAAGGCATATCTTCTGCAGCTGCGTGTGTCAAAAGTATGGCTGGCCAATTTGAATTCATCGCTGTAAACCGCAGCACGGGTCTGTGAGCAGCGTTTCATGACGAAGCTGAACAACGCGCAGCTCAAAGCTTGTACGCGCCCTAACAATTCCTCGCGTACGTAACGTAATTGTGATTGTGAAAGTGCAGTGAATATTTTAGACGGTTGACAATAAGCATCACTCCTGAAGGGAATACAAGGCTGAGGGATGTAGCTGAAATACTGAGTGATATTACCGAGCTGGCAATATATCTCACACGCTTCTAAAATCTAAATAAGTTTCTCTTGAAGTTAATTCTATAGCAATGTCACAATAAATGCCATTGAGCTGACTGAATGGTTAACATTCACTGGTGGGACATGATCAAGGGGATACATTCTGTAATGGAAACATTCCAACAGCTATTTTGTCTCTTTCAGCACCCCTTAGCTTAAAGGTACATTACGACCAGACGTCTTGCTCTTATAACAGTTTAAAATCTCCAGAGGAAATCTTAAATTTGCTTTTACAGGCAGTCGCCAAGTGTTGAGTTCATGTCGGTAGCACATTCACAGTCATGTGTGTACGGGTGTGAATTATTTGTCATGGGAGGAGAAAATTTTGGAATTAACGCTGGTGTGAACATTACGTCGTGATGTCGAGTACATCTTGAAAAAGGTTGACATTGTTATTTATTCTAAACATCAACAGATGACAGTTTTGTGTGTTATTGGCACGAAAGATCATAAGGTCACCCAAAGCCCACTCTGGAATGAGGGCGAGACAGCTGAAAGATCACAATGTTAACCTTGATGTCTCTATGGACATGCTGAAAAGCCGAAGAATGACAGTACTTTTATTTTAAATCGATAACAATATTTTGAGAACTAGTTTACATAAAACCCAATGAACTTGAATGGATCTAATTATAAATATTGTAAAAAACCTCTACTAATGACCTGGCCATTGTGAAATGTGACCTGAAGTCAACATTACCATAGCTGTGAACGATACCGGGAATGACGGTCAATGACATTTTTTCGTCATAAAGGGACAATGCACATTCAAAATGCACCCAACAACGTCTTTTCATTAACTGTTCCGTATGCAATTCGAAGTAATAAACCGCTTGGTTGTCCACTGCAAAGACAAGTTACCGCAAGGCATATCTTCTGCAGCTGCGTGTGTCAAAAGTATGGCTGGCCAATTTGAATTCATCGCTGTAAACCGCAGCACGGGTCTGTGAGCAGCGTTTCATGACGAAGCTGAACAACGCGCAGCTCAAAGCTTGTACGCGCCCTAACAATTCCTCGCGTACGTAACGTAATTGTGATTGTGAAAGTGCAGTGAATATTTTAGACGGTTGACAATAAGCATCACTCCTGAAGGGAATACAAGGCTGAGGGATGTAGCTGAAATACTGAGTGATATTACCGAGCTGGCAATATATCTCACACGCTTCTAAAATCTAAATAAGTTTCTCTTGAAGTTAATTCTATAGCAATGTCACAATAAATGCCATTGAGCTGCCTGAATGGTTAACATTCACTGGTGGGACATGATCAAGGGGATACATTCTGTAATGGAAACATTCCAACAGCTATTTTGTCTCTTTCAGCACCCCTTAGCTTAAAGGTACATTACGACCAGACGTCTTGCTCTTATAACAGTTTAAAATCTCCAGAGGAAATCTTAAATTTGCTTTTACAGGCAGTCGCCAAGTGTTGAGTTCATGTCGGTAGCACATTCACAGTCATGTGTGTACGGGTGTGAATTATTTGTCATGGGAGGAGAAAATTTTGGAATTTACGCTGGTGTGAACATTACGTCGTGATGTCGAGTACATCTTGAAAAAGGTTGACATTGTTATTTATTCTAAACATCAACAGATGACAGTTTTGTGTGTTATTGGCACGAAAGATCATAAGGTCACCCAAAGCCCACTCTGGAATGAGGGCGAGACAGCTGAAAGATCACAATGTTAACCTTGATGTCTCTATGGACATGCTGAAAAGCTGAAAAATCACAATGTTAACCGCGATTTCTCTATGGACATGCTGAAAAGCTGAAACATCACAATGTTGACCTTGATGTCTCTATGGACATACTGAACAACTGAAACACCACAATGTTGACCCTGATGTCTCTGTGGACATACTGAACAACTGAAACATCACAATGTTGACCTTGATGTCTCTATGGACATACTGAACAACTGAAACATCACAATGTTGACCCTGATGTCTCTGTGGACATACTGAACAACTGAAACATCACAATGTTAACTTTGATGTATCTATGGACATACTCAACAACTGTAACATCACAATGTTGAGCTTGATGTATCTATGGACACACTGAACAACTGAAACGCCACAATGTTGACCCTTATGTCTCTGTGGACATACTAAACAACTGAAACATCACAGTGTTAACCTTGATGTCTCTGTGGACATACTGAACAACTGAAACATCACAATGTTGACCCTGATGTCTCTGTGGACATACTGAACAACGGAATCATCACAATGTTAACTATGATGTTTCTATGTACATGCTACACAAGTGAAACATCACAATGTTAACCTTGATGTCCCTGTGGACATACTGAACAACTAAATAATCACAATGTTGACCTTGATGTCTCTATGGACATACTGAACAACTGAAACATCACAATGTTAACCTTGATGTCTCTGTGGACATACTCAACAACTGAAACATCACATTGTTTACCTTTATGTATCTGTGGACATGTTGAACAACTGAAACATCTAATGTTAACCTTGATGTCTCTATGGACATACTGAACAACTGAAACATGACATTGTTAACCTTGATGTCTTGATGTAGATATTGAACAACTGAAACACCACAATGTTGACCCTGATGTCTCTATGGACATACTGAACAACTGAAACATCACAGTGTTAACCTTGATGTCTCTGTGGACACACTAAACAACTGAAACATCACAGTGTTAACCTTGATGTCTCTGTGGACATACTCAACAACTGAAACATCCAAATGTTGACCTTGATGTCTCGGTGGACATACTAAACAATTGAAACATCACAGTGTTAACCTTGATGCCTCTATGGAAATACTGAACAACTGAAACACCACAATGTTGACCCTGATGTCTCTGTGGATATACTGAACAACTGAAACATCACAATGTTAACTTTGATGTCTCTGTGGACATACTGAACAACTGAAACATCCAAATGTTGACCTTGATGTCTCGGTGGACATACGAAACAACTGAAACATCACAATGTTTATCTTGATGTCTCTATGGACATACTGAACAACTGAAACACCACAATGTTGACCCAGATGTCTCTGTGGACATACTGAACAACTGAAACATCAAAATGTTGACCTTGATGTTTCGGTGGACATACTAAACAACTGAAACATCACAGTGTTAACCTTGATGTCTCTATGGAAATAGTGAACAACTGAAACAACACAATGTTGACCCTGATGTCTCTGTGGACATACTGAACAACTGAAACATCACAATATTAGCCTTTGTGTCTCTATGGACATACTGAACAACTGAAACATCACAATGTTAACCTCGATGTCCCCGTGGACGTACTGAACAACAGAATCATCAGAATGTTAACTTTGATGTTTCTATGTACATGCTACACAGGTGAAACATCACAATGTTAACCTCGATGTCCTTGTGGACATACTGAACAACTGAAAAATCACAATGTTGACCTTGATGTCTCTATGGACATAGTGAACAACTGAAATATCACAATGTTAACCTTGATGTCTCTATAGACATACTGAACAACTGAAACATCACATTGTTAACCTTTATGTCTCTGTGGACATGTTGAACAACTGAAAGATCTAATGTTAACTTAGATGTCTCTATGGACATACTGAACAACTGAAACATCACAAAGTTAACCTCCATGTGTCTGCGGATATACTGAACAACTGAACCATCACATTGCCAATTTTGATGTCTCTATGGACATTCTGAACAACTGAAACATGACATTGTTAACCTTGATGTTTTGATGTAGATACTGAACAACTTAAACATCACAATGTTGACCCTGATGTCTCTGTGGGGATACTGAGCAACTGAAACATCACAATCTGGACCTTGATCTCTGTATCGACATACTGAACAACTGAAACATCACAATGTTAACTTTGATGTATCTATGGACATACTGAACAACTGTAACATCACAATGTTGAGCTTGATGTATCTATGGACACACTGAACAACTGAAACACCACAATGTTGACCCTGATGACTCTGTGGACATACTGAACAACTGAAACATCACAATGTTTACTTTGATGTCTCTGTGGACATACTGAACAACTGAAACATCACAATGTTTACTTTGATGTCTCTATGGACATACTGAACAACTGAAAGACCTAATATTAACCTTGGTGTCTCTATGGACATACTGAACAACTGAAACATCACAATGTTAACCTCGATGTCCCGTGGACGTACTGAACAACGGAATCATCACAATGTTAACTTTGATGTTTCTATGTACATGCTACACAGGTGAAACATCACAATGTTAACCTCGATGTCCCTGTGGACATACTGAACAACTAAAAAATCACAATGTTGACCCTGATGTCTCTATGGACATAGTGAACAACTGAAATATCACAATGGTAACCTTGATGTCTCTATAGACATACTGAACAACTGAAACATCACATTGTTTACCTTTATGTCTCTGTGGACATGTTGAACCACTGAAACATCTAATGTTAACTTTGATGTCTCTATGTACATATTGAACAACTGAAACATCTAATGTTAACCTTGATGTCTATGTGGACATACTGAACAACTGAAACATCCCAATGTTGACCTTGATGTCTCGGTGGACATACTAAACAACTGAAACATTACAGTGTTAACCTTGATGTCTCTATGGACATACTGAAGAACTGAAACACCACAATGTTGACCTTGATGTATCTGTGGACATACTGAACAACTGAAACAACACAATGTTAACTTTGATGTTTCTATGTACATGCTACACAAGTGAAACATCACAATGTTAACCTCGATGTCCCAGTGGACATACTGAACAACTAAATAATCACAATGTTGACCTTGATGTCTCTACGGACATAGTGAACAACTGAAATATCACAATGTTAACCTTGATGTCTATGTGGACATACTGAACAACTGAAACATCACAATGTTAAGTTTGATGTCTCTGTGGACATACTGAACAACTGAAACATCACAATGTTAACCTTGATGTCTCTGTGGAGATACTGAACAACTGAGACATCACAATGTTGACCTTGATGTGTCTATGGACATATTGAACAACTGAAACACCACATGGTTGACCTTGATGTCTCTATGTAGATACTGAACAACTGAAACATCACAATGTTAACCCTGATGTCTCTGTGGACATACTGAACAACTGAAACATCCAAATGTTGACCTTGATGTCTCTGTGGACATACTAAACAACTGAAACATCACAGTGTTAACCTTGATGTCTCTATGGACATACCGAACAACTGAAACACCACAATGTTGACCCTGATGTCTCTGTGGACATACTGAACAACTGAAACATCACAATGTTGACCTTGATGTCTCGGTGGACATACTGAACAACTAAAACATCACAATGTTGACCTTGATGTCTCAATGGACATACTGAACAACTGAAACACCACAATGTTGACCTTGATGTCTCTATGTAGATACTGAACAACTGAAACATCACAATGTTAACCCTGATGTCTCTGTGGACATACTGAACAACAGAATCATCACAATGTTAACTCTGATGTTTCTATGTACATGCTACACAGGTAAAACTTCACAATGTAAACCTCGATGTCCCTGTGGACATACTGAACAACTGAAAAATCACAATGTTGACCCTGATGTCTCTGTGGACATACTGAACAACTGAAACATCACAATGTTAACTTTCATGTCTCTGTGGACATACTGAACAACTGAAACATCACAATGTTGACCTTGATGTCTCTATGGACATACTGAACAACTGAAACATCACAATGTTAACCTTGATGTCTCTGTGGACGTACTCAACAACTGAAACATCACAATGTTGACCTTGATGTCTCTATGGACATACTGAACAACTAAAACATCACAATGTTGACCTTGATGTCTCAATGGACATACTGAACAACTGAAACACCACAATGTTGACCTTGATGTCTCTATGTAGATACTGAACAACTGAAACATCACAATGTTAACCCTGATGTCTCTGTGGACATACTGAACAACTGAAACATCCAAATGTTGACCTTGATGTCTAGGTGGACATACTAAACAACTGAAACATCACAGTGTTAACCTTGATGTCTCTATGGACATACTGAACAACTGAAACACCACAATGTTGACTCTGATGTCTCTGTGGACATACTGAACAACTGAAACATCACAATGTTGACCTTGATGTCTCGGTGGACATACTGAACAACTGAAAGACCTAATATTAACCTTTGTGTCTCTATGGACATACTGAACAACTGAAACATCACAATGTTAACCTCGATGTCCCCGTGGACGTACTGAACAACAGAATCATCACAATGTTAACTTTGATGTTTCTATGTACATGCTACACAGGTAAAACATCACAATGTAAACCTCGATGTCCCTGTGGACATACTGAACAACTGAAAAATCACAATGTTTACCTTGATGTCTCTATGGACATACTGAACAACTGAAACATCACATTGTTAACCGTTATGTCTCTGTGGACATGTTGAACAACTGAAACATCTAATGTTAACTTCGATGTCTCTATGGACATAGTGAACAACTGAAACATCTAATGTTAACCTTGATGTCTCTATGGACATACTGAACAAGTGAAACATCACAAAGTTAACCTCCATGTGTCTGTGGACATACTGAACAACTGAACCATCACATTGCCAATTTTGATGTCTCTATGGACATACTGAACAACTGAAACATGACATTGTTAACCTTGATGTCTTGATGAAGATACTGAGCAACTGAAACATCACAATGTTGACCCTGATGTCTTTGTGGGCATAGTGAGCAACTGAAACATCACAATGTTGACCTTGATCTCTGTATCGACATACTTAACAACTGAAACACCACAATGTTGACCCTGATGTCTCTATGGACATACTGAACAACTGAAACACCACAATGTTGACCCTGATGTCTCTATGGACATACTGAACAACTGAAACATCACAATGTTAACATTGATGTCTCTGTGGACATACTGAACAACTGAAACATCACAATGTTGATCTTGATGTCTCCATGGACACACTGAACAACTGTAACATCACAATGTTGACCTTGATGTCTGTTTGGACACACTGAACAACTGAAACATCAGAATGTTAACCTTAATGTCTCTGTGGACATACTGAACAACTGAAACATCACAATGATGACCTTGATGTCTCTATGGACATTCTGAACAACTGAAACATCACAATGTTAACCTTGATGTCTCTATAGACATACTGAACAACTGAAACATCACAATGTTAACTTTCATGTCTCTGTGGACATACTGAACAACTGAAAGACATAATATTAACCTTGTTGTCTCTAGGGACTTACTGAAAAACTGAAACATCACAGTGTTAACCTTGATGTGTCTGTGGACGTACAGAACAACTGAAACATCAGAATGTTGAGTTTAATGTCTCTATGGACATACTGAACAACTGAAACATCACAATGTTGACTTTGATGTTTCTATGTACATGCTACACAGGTGAAATATCACAATGTTGCATTTGATGTCTCTATGGATATACTGAACAATTGAAACATCACAATGTTGACCTTGATGTCTCTATGGGCATACTGAACAACTGAAACATCACAATGTTAACTTTGATGTCTCTGTGGACGTACTGAACAACAGAATGATCACAATGTTAACTTTGATGTTTCTTTGTACATGCTACACAGGTGAAACATCACAATGTTAACTTCGATGTCCCTGTGGACATACTGAACAACTAAAACATCACAATGTTGATCTTGATGTCTCTATGTAGATCCTGAACAACTGAAACATCACAATATTAACCCTGATGTCTCTGTGGGCATACTGAACAACTGAAACATCACATTGTTTACCTTGATGTCTCTGTGGACAAGTTGAACAACTGAAACATCTAATGTTAACCTTGATGTCTCTATGGACACACTGATAAACTGAAACATCACAAAGTTAACTTCGATGTGTCTGTGGACATACTGAACAACTGAAACATCACAATGTTGAGCTTGATGTCTGTATGGACATACTGAACAACTGAAATATCACAATGTTAACCTCGATGTGTCTGTGGACGTACAGAACAACTGAAACATCAGATTGTTGAGTTTGATTTCTCTATGGACATACTGAACAACTGAAACATCACAATGTGAACTTTGATGTTTCTATGTACATGCTACACAGGTGAAACATCACAATATTAACCTCGATGTCCCTGTGAACATATTGCACAACTAAAACATGACAATGTTGATCTTGATGTCTCTATGTAGATACTGAACAACTGAAACATCACAATATTAACCCTGATGTCTCTGTGGGCATACTGAACAACTGAAACATCACATTGTTTACCTTGATGTCTCTGTGGACAAGTTGAACAACTGAAACATCTAATGTTAACCTTGATGTCTCTATGGACACACTGAACAACTGAAACATCACAATGTTAACCTTGATGTCTCTGTTGACGTACTGAACAACAGAATCATCACAATGTTAACTTTGATGTTTCTATGTACATGCTACACAGGTGAAACATGACAATGTTAACCTCGATGTCCCTGTGGACATACTGAACAACTGAAATATCACAATGTTAATTTTGATGTCTCTATAGACATACTGAACAGCTGAAACATCACAGTGTTAACCTCGATGTGTCTGTGGACGTACTGAACAACTGAAACATCAGATTGTTGAGTTTGATGTCTCTATGGACATACTGAACAACTGAAACAACACAATGTTAACTTTGATGTTTCTATGTACATGCTACACAGGTGAAACATCACAATGTTAACCTCGATGTCCCTGTGAACATATTGCACAACTAAAACATCACAATGTTGATATTGATGTCTCTATGTAGATACTGAACAACTGAAACATCACAATATTAACCCTGATGTCTCTGTGGGCATACTGAACAACTGAAACATCACATTGTTTACCTTGATGTCTCTGTGGACAAGTTGAACAACTGAAACATCTAATGTTAACCTTGATGTCTCTATGGACACACTGAACAACTGAAACATCACAATGTTAACCTTGATGTCTCTGTGGACGTACTGAACAACAGAATCATCACAATCTTAACTTTGATGTTTCTATGTACATGCTACACAGGTGAAACATCACAATGTTAACCTCGATGTCCCTGTGGACATACTGAACAACTAAAAAATCACAATGTTGACCTTGATGTTTCTATGTACATGCTACACAGGTGAAATATCACAATGATGCATTTGATGTCTGTATGGATATACTGAACAATTGAAACATCACAATGTTGACCTTGATGTCTCTATGGGCATACTGAACAACTGAAACATCACAATGTTAACCTTGATGTCTCTGTGGACGTACTGAAGAACAGAATCATCACAATGTTAACTTTGATGTTTCTTTGTACATGCTACACAGGTGAAACATCACAATGTTAACCTCGATGTCCCTGTGGACATACTGAACAACTAAAAAATCACAATGTTGACCTTGATGTCTCTATGGACATAGTGAACAACTGAAATATCACAATGTTAATTTTGATGTCTTTATAGACATACTGAAGAACTGAAACATCACAGTGTTAACCTCGATGTGTCTGTGGACGTACAGAACGACTGAAACATCAGATTGTTGAGTTTGATGTCTCTATGGACATACTGAACAACTGAAACATCACAATGTGAACTTTGATGTTTCTATGTACATGCTACACAGGTGAAACATCACAATGTTAACCTCGATTTCCCTGTGAACATACTGCACAACTAAAACATCACAATGTTGACCTTGATGTCTCTATGTAGATACTGAACAACTGAAACATCACAATATTAACCCTGATGTTTCTGTGGGCATACTGAACAACTGAAACATCACATTGTTTACCTTGATGTCTCTGTGGACAAGTTGAACAACTGAAACATCTAATGTTAACCTTGATGTCTCTATGGACACAATGAACAACTGAAACATCACAATGTTGAGCTTGATGTCTCTATGGACATACTGAACAACTGAAAGATCTAATTTTAACCTTTGTGTCCCTAGGGACTTACTGAAAAACTGAAACATCACAATGTTAACCTCGATGTGTCTGTGGACGTACAGAACAACTGAAACATCAGAATGTTGACCTTGATGTCTCTGTGGACATACTGAACAACTGAAACATCACAATGTTGACTTTGATGTTTCTATGTACATGCTACACAGGTGAAAGATCACAATGTTGCATTTGATGTCTCTATGGATATACTGAACAATTGAAACATCACATTGTTAACCTTGATGTCTCTATGGACATACTGAATAACTGAAACATCACAATGTTGACTTTGATGTTTCTATGTACATGCTACACAGGTGAAAGATCACAATGTTGCATTTGATGTCTGTATGGATATACTGAACAATTGAATCATCACATTGTTAACCTTGATGTATCTATGGACATGCTACACAGGTGAAACATCACAATATTAACCTCGATGTCCCTGTGAACATATTGCACAACTAAAACATCACAATGTTGATCTTGATGTCTCTATGTAGATACTGAACAACTGAAACATCACAATATTAACCCTGATGTCTCTGTGGGCATACTGAACAACTGAAACATCACATTGTTTACCTTGATGTCTCTGTGGACAAGTTGAACAACTGAAACATCTAATGTTAACCTTGATGTCTCTATGGACACACTGAACAACTGAAACATCACAATGTTGAGCTTGATGTCTCTATGGACATACTCAACAACTGAAACACCACAATGTTAACCTCGGTGTCTCTGTAGACATGTTGAACAACTGAAACATCCAATGTTAACGTTGATGTCTCTACGGACATACTGAACAGCTGAAACATCTAATGTTTACCTTGATGTCTCTATGGACATACTGAACAACTGAAACATCACAAAGTTAACCTCGATGTCTCTGTGGGCATACTGAGCAACCGAAACATCACAATGTTGACTTTGATGTCTGTATGGACATACTGAACAACTGAAATACCACAATGTTGACCCTGATGTCTCTATGGACATACTGAACAACTGAAACATCACAATGTTAACCTTGATGTCTCTGTGGACATACTCAACAACTGAAACATCACAATGTTGACCTTGATTTCTCTATGGACACACTGAACAACTGTTACATCACAATGTTAACCTTGATGTCTTTATGGACATACTGAACAACTGAAACATCACAATTGTAACCTTGATGTCTCTGTGGACATACTGTACAACTGAAACATCACAATGTTGACCTTGATTTCTCTATGGACATTCTGAACCACTCAAACATCACAATGTTAACCTTAATGTCTCTGTGGACATACTGAACAACTGAAACATCACAATGTTGACCTTGATGTCTGTTTGAACACACTGAACAACTGAAACATCACAATGTTAACCTTGATGTCTCTGTGGACATACTGAACAACTGAAAAATCGCTATGTTAACTTTGATGTTTCTATGTACATGCTACACAGGTGAAACAACACAATGTTAACCTCGATGTCCCTGTGAACATACTGAACAACTAAAACATCACAATGTTGACCTTAATGTCTCTATGTAGATACTGAACAACTGAAACATCCAAATGTTGACCCTGATGTCTCTGTGGAGATACTGAAAAACTGAAACATCACAATGTTAACCTTGATGTCTCTGTGGACATACTCAACAACTGAAACATCCAAATGTTGACCTTGATGTCTCGGTGGACATACTAAACAACTGAAACATCACAGTGTTAACCTTGATGTCTCTATGGACATACTGAACAACTGAAAGACCTAATATTAACCTTGGTGTCTCTATGGACTTACTGAAAAACGGAAACATCACAGTGTTAACCTGCAGTTGCTGGTCCAGGTAATACAATCTGTCTGCATCACTTGCTGTGTGTGGGATGATCCGAGCATCGAATGCCATCAGAAATGCTGAAAACTCTGTAGGATCTCCACTGAACATGGATAACTCTGGTTTAGGGAGAAGCATAGCGTTGACTATCTGCTTCTGTGTTTCTACAACAACATTCCCAAACATTGAAGACTGACTAACAGGTGGGACAAAATATTCCTGTTGGTAATTACTTGGTTGATTCTGACCTGAAGGGACAAATACAGTTGCAGAAGGATTTAACACAGGACAACTTGACTGACTACACTGCCCAGACTCCGATACTGTTTGATCAACGCTTACGTTTGCTGGTATATTTGAGGTATATTTGTACATTAAAGTTTTACAGTCACATTCTGATTCACAGGTGGGAGATTGTTACCAGATTGAGGTAAAGGACTAGAGAAGAACGAAGTTTGCTTTGTCTCACCGTGCTCCATTTTGATATGTTTTACCTCTCCATTGGTTCGTTGACCTTCAACCTGAGCAAACACCTTTTCCCTGGCTGCTGACTTGGCGATCTGGATGTCTAATTGAAGTTCTTTTATCTTCATCTGTGCTTCGAACATGGACTTTTCTGCACGAAGCTCAGCAAGTTTTGCCATTTCACGAGTAAATATAGATTTGACTGAAGAGCTACGTGATGATCTTGAATTCAGAGAATTCTTTGACGTATTAAATCTTACTGAACTGTTCTATGATGCAGACTCATCTTCAACTTCATTTGTGTTTTTTTTCAACAAACTGGATCCAACTCATCATTGTGTCTCCAAAGTTCAGGAAAGAACAAAGTTTCTCCTCAGCTCTCTTCATGACACTAGCATCACTCATTTCCCCCAAGCTCACTGCAAGAAAGATCTACACATGTTCTGTAAGAGAAAAACAAATAATTAAATCTATCAAAACCAGTTTTGACCAAATGTAAATTGTCATAATTGTCAAACGATGAAGTTCATTTTCTTCTTTGTACAAGCTGAAAGAGCAGCAACAGTTTTAGCTTTCATTAAATGTAAATGTTTACTGATTCCTTTTTCTGTTAAAGTTCTCTGTTGACATAAACGTCTACTATCATCATTCTCACCATCCAAAGGATTCTGCCAGTGAAAGTCTTTCTCAACGTTCTGTCCATCAGGGACGTTACAAACATGAACACTGTCGTCTTGTGATGCCACTATCTCACATAAGCACAACACAAGTTCAAGATCACAATACTGGATCACGATATCAAATGTTCACAAACTTCTTGGTTTACCAGTACAGTCGTTGAACACTGCTGACCTTCCAATCTTCCAAGGATTGTTCTTATACAGTCAACACTGCTGGCCATCAACACTTGTACTGTTTACCTCTACAGTAGTTGAACACTGCTGACCCTCCGCACACTCCATGAACATCACGGCGGAGTTAACGTTGATATGTTGCCTGCCTGTCTGTATTTTTTTCTAAACAAATGTAGATGCAAGAACGCAAGAACACAAAAACTCTGAAACGCTCGCATCACAGTGAATTTATTGTCAGTCTCATATCTTTAAACGTTTCACACTGAAAGTTTCGTTTGCATCACGAACTGTTAACGTTGAAATGGTGCTTCCAGTGACGAAGTGACGAGGTGACATGGTGACGAGGTTGAGAAAACTACAATACAAAGTAAAACAAATTTAGTTTGGGACATTTAGACCTTAATTCTCTATATAAACATGTTTTTGACATTTCTTAAAATGTATGCATTAATTTCACTTTTTCAACTCAAGAAGTACAATAGCATATAAATGCATTTACCTATCATCCCAAAATGTCAGAAATACAAAAGGAAAACTTACATTAGTGCCCCAACATACTTTCATACAGACTGTGACAATCGGCAGGCAACATGGAAGATCACACAGCACATGTCCATCTAATGCATGGGGATTGTGTGCTCACACGTGATCACATGACAGGAAGAAGTGAAACTGAGGCTTCAATATACATTTCAAATAATACAAAGAACTCATTGCTGAAACCTGGGTTTGAACTCACAACCAGAAACCGTGAGAGCTCCTGAAGAAATTATTAACATAAACCTAATCAATAGAAAAAAAACTTTTATCTTGGCATATTCAATGACAGTCTTGCTGAAATGCGCCGTCAAATACTTGCTTTTGAACTTGCATTGATTTACGTAAAATCTTTGCTGCTTTATCAAAACAACCAGCCTCAGAAGAAGACACCCCTGTACTTGCTAAATGCAAAGATGGACCGACATGTTTTTCACATGTAAAGATCACATCTTTATCCTCTTTATATGCCTTCAGTCTTTAACTTGTTTCAACAGTCCTTCCTTGAAATGAGTTTAGTTTTCATTGACACTAAGCTCAGCTCCTAATTTACTTAATGCAAAACGATAGCATTAAAGCAAGACTTGGATCATGGATTGGGTCTTGATCTTAATTGAAGGGGAATATGTCAAAGAATATTTGTGCAAAGTTACATACTTTTATCACGAATTGAACAATAACCCCTAAAATGATGGCTTATTCGTTGGACTATAATATAATTATTGCTCCTTCATGCCTTTCAGTAACATCATGATTATGAGTTTGTGAGGCATCACATATGGTGGGGAACTTTGATGCTCTGCATCAATGTTTTCTTGTTTAAATAGGAAGGAGCTTAAAACGCAACCTTGTCTAACACCTGAATTACAATCATTGAAATTTGTTTGACAACAGGTTATTACTTCTGACACATGACTTAACATTACCATAAATTTCAGCTATTCTGGGAGAATATTGTCCATACCAGGTGATTTAGAGTTTTTGAGAGGATTCATCTTTAGTGATTGGTCCATCCAAGATGTCGTGGGAGATTTCCTTGCTTTCTATTATTAGTGGTTTGGCTTCGTATTTTAAGAAAATACTATCTTTTTCAATTGTATTTTTCAATTCAATAAACGTTCAAAGTATTCCGTCCCTTCTTTTGAATCTTTGGGATTAAGTTACTTTTCGTATTCTGCAAGTCCTTGATATTCTTCAAGAATATCTTTGAATCAGTAGTTTGCTCCAGCGTGGTACGTTTACTGTTCTTGTATTCACTTCGGTTTTTTCAACAAATAGTCTAATATTCATTCCTAATTTGAAAATAATTAAGCAATTCTTCATTGTCTTTAGTTTTTCTAAATTTGTTGAGTGAACGACAGCGTTCGTGTTTCATTAACAGACAGTCATCATCATGCAGTGAGTTTATTGTTTTACAAATATGTTGATGATTGTTATTAATATTCCAACCTTTTTTTGCACATACGTGCTGCTGAAAGAATTGCCTTCGTAAATGTTGATACACTCTTGTTTCTGTCAGTAAGAGCTTTTAAACACGCTTTTTTCCAGATTCGTTGCAATTTCAGGCCATTACATATTATGATTGAACTGTCCCTTCTTGTTATCCACCCAGGTCTATCGAACACAGCAGTCTGTTGATTGCTTTTCTGCAGAGCATTTTACCACATGCGTTGTCATAGTTACAGGTAGATGTAGTGAGGCACAGCCTCCAAATGACATACATGATACCAAACAACAGATGAACCTGCAACATAATCTGTGGTACTACAACCATTAGGAGGGACATATGAATACTCTCTCCTATTTGATTATCCGCACCTGGTCTACCATTCACTAAACATAACTCAAGTAGGCTTTTTCCATACACGTTAGAGTACACGTCAGAGTAACACCCATTATTATCAACGAATTGGAAAATGGATCTTTTGAATAATCTACTGTTTCGCCTGTTCTTGCATTAAGATCTCCCATCAAAGTAGTTCCAAAATGTCATTTTGAAGTAATTCAATACCATTCTTATGTTCCTTATTTTCATACAAGCTGGAACGTTCAGGGTGTACATGTGAAAAGGCATACATAATATTATCAGTCAAATTTAGCATTTCCCTTGAGAAAACAATACATAAACTATGTTCAAATGTGACAATAATAATGACAAAATCAGTCAGACAGTTTCTTACTAAAACGATAATTCCACCTGGTAAACGCCCATATTTTGAAAGTCTGGTTGCAGGCAGACTATATAACAGAAAATCAGAAAATATAGCATTGAAGTATTTTTCTGTAGTCCACGTTTCAAACAAAGCTATAATCAAAAGATAAAAAAAATCACGTTTTTTTTATTGTCAAGTCCGTCCACATTCCGTGAAAGGAGTGAACCGTTGTCTTGTCTATCACTACACTCGGGGCCTTGGCCAGGGAGCTATTTCCCAGTTCTTCCTTTAGAATTCGATCGAAGGGACCGCTGGTTAGTGTTTGTGTTGATTCCTCTACCTATGGATCCTGAGCCCCTGCCCCTGAACCTCTACCCCTGATCTGATTAGGAGTTTTGTTGGTGGAGTCGGTTGTGTTGGCTGGGAATGAGTTTGAGACAGCCTTGTCCTCGTTGTCCACACTGAATAGCCTACCTCCCTTGTAGTATCCGCGCTTATTCTCCTCTCTCAGACGGTTCGGTTTGTCACGTTGATTTCATGTCAGATCATTTGCAACCCCGATATTAGACGCTTTGCGGTCACCTCGCATCTTTAAAACTCTAATTGTAATATAATTACAGGCAATTCGGACATTCACTGGTCGTTGTTTACCGCTTACTCGTACCCTGAGACGGTGTGATCGCACAATAGCAGTTTTAAATAACAGTTCCAAAACATTTTGTTTACAAAAGTCAGCTGTTTCTTCCGTGACCTCTGACATGCCATATATGATGACATTATCCCGCCTACTAGCCTGTACTCTATCTTTTCATAAATTTATCTTATAGATCTACATTATTTTAATAAGAAAATTAACTTATTCAGAACCTTTATGAATATGACTGGTAATATAGTTGCTGGATTCAGTCAACCTGCGGACATAATAACATATTCCTAGAACTGGAATCAAATATAATCGTATCCCTGTGTTGGTAAGAAATAGTTTATTAACTACGTTACCGCATACTAACAAATACTAACTGCTCTTATCACTGAATAAACGAGAGCTTATGTGCCTCTGATACACATGTTTCACTACTTTTAATTTGTTTCGTCTTAATGTCGATTTCCCTCAAAATGTGCGTACAATGTGCCTGCCAATGTAAATTGTTCATGTTAACTATCATTTACCACAGAGACATCAACACAGCACTATCTACATTTATGTGAACATGTGACGCTTCAATACATGCTTTGAGCAGACCTGGATATTTGATGAAATCAATAATTTATTGAGTCACATTGCTGAAAAAAATCAGATAGGAACTAACATATTAACTGTTTTCACAAGATATGTATGTCTGTCAGAGACGTAGTAGTTTCGTCCCCATTTGGAAAATAATGTTTCAACACATTGTTGTAAAAATAACGTATTTGTTATTTTCATTACAGAAAGATGACCAGCACAAACGAAAAGAAGGATGTAAAGGAACAATCAACAAGTTCTCAAAGTCAGGATGATGAGCCAAGTGAAGGTTTTTGTGTACTCGATTGTTGCTGTTTGGTTAGCGGTAATAATCAGTGCCGAATGTGTTTAAAGAAGATCTTAATGTATGATGTACCTCTTATATACCTCGGGAATATTTCAGTCGCACAAAGGTCATAGTTACTCAGTGTGAACTCTGAGTATGTTTGTGCATCCGCACTATAAACTTTTGACTCTAAAACCTGAAGACATGTCCATTTCTCTTTCGTACGGGATTCACAAAGCTCCAAACAATATATGAAAAAGAGAGACTTCGTTCTTGGTCCAGCAAATGTACCACCAAGTCTCTGTCGTAGAGATTATTTTTAGCCCTTACAATTAGGGGAGGGCTTATTTCATATTCAAAGAAAGCATTTTAAACAAGCGGAATTAATAAATGTGGATTCTCAAAAACTCAAAGGAGGATTTTTTTCAATCTCAGAAAAGAACCAAGTTCAATTATGTCAAAACATATACTTTGTACACAGCTATTCCACACAACAAGTATAGATAAAGTTGATATATCTATCTACGAAAAAAGACAATGTGTAAAAAATGAAATGAAATCTGAAGTTTTTACTGAGAAAATAAGATGTGAAATGCTGGACTTTCTCATGTTTCAACAACATTGCCCCAACATATCTCACTGAACTGTTACTACTCTACTCCGCACAGTGAACTCTCTGATCTCAACAACAGAAACTATTTTCTATTCTAAAAATCAGAACATTGTTGACTTCAGGCACTTCACTTTGCGCGGCATACAGTCCGATATTTTCTTGAGAATGTTATATTTTTTTACAATCGTCCATAATGTATTGTTAGCTGACGAAAAGAAAACGCTCCTTCATTTCTAAAAAATAGCAGCTTTCGGTGTAATTAATGTTAATAAAAAACAATCTGAGCCACAATATCATCGACTGGATGTAACTTTGTATGAACAAGGAAACGACGGCAAACAATCAACTCCACATGCATCGTAATCCGTTGTAATATTACAATTTTTTTTGTTAGATTCAACAAGTCAACAAACCCTTTGAATAATAAAAAAATGTTGATGATTCGCAAAATATGAACTTACATGTATATACATTGCGGTAAACCATTCAGTAGCAAAATAATGCATAATCATAATAAAAATATTTGCAATTTTATCTATAATTGCCTCTCACACATTGAGGCAAAATATGCATAAGTTGGTAAACTATCATTGAGAAATAGATTTCAAATTCAAAAGAAATTACATAATTTTATATCTATCATCACTCTTCACTCCGATTAATATAACTATTCGGGAGTGCTGCCGGTGGGTACCATCAAATATCTGAAGTCAAAATCCGAAAGCGTAAGGACAAGAATTTATGGATGAACAACTTCTTTATTACAATTTAGAGAGACGTTTCGGTGTAGGTTCTAACACCGTTATCAAGCAAGTGGTTGACACTTACTTACTTACTTTGGCGATTTAACGTGCGCTTTCCGACTGATGCGTATTTCGCACACGGGCCCGGCCAGGCCATTTAATGGGTTTCCGAATGGGGCGAAAATGGTCTGTGCAACCCAAGAGGGGGCTTTTGGGGTTGCTTATATAGAATTTGGGAATTTTGAGATTTGGAATAGATGCCGATGGGGTTAGGGAGTAGAACTAAGGGAGCTGGGTATGGTTGGATGTTTGTTTGTTTATGTAATTTTGATTTGGTAGATTATAGTATTTTCAGATGCGTTTTATTAGTTCCGTTTTGATTAAGAATACGCCTAAGGCCTTGAAGTTTTCTAGTTTATTTTGTGGGTTTAGTATTGCTTCTAGAGTGAGAGCCTTGTTTAGATTGAGGGTGGTATGTAATGTGGTTCGATGTGTTAGGTAGTGTGTGCAGTGGATGAGTGCGTGTTTTTGGGGTTTCTAGTTGTTTGCAGTGTGGGCAGTTACCTGTAGTGTGTTTTTTTTATTTTTTTTTAGGTGGTTATTTAGGTTGGTGTGTCCTGTTTGGAGTTTAGTGATTACTCTGTCGATTTTTTATGATGGATGGAGTATTTTTGGTTTGGTTAGAGGTTTGCTGAGTACTTTTTTGATTTGGCTATTTGAGTTTAGATGTAGGTTATGCCATTTTTTGGTAATGTTTTGCTTGTTCACGCTTTTAATTTCTGATTTTGAGATGGGTAAGTTTAAGCTTATTTCTGGGATTTTGAGGGATAGTTTGGCTGCCTTATCGGCGCTTTCGTTGCCGTAAATTCCTACGTGGGCGGGGATCCACAAAAAGGTTATTTGTTTGCCTGCTTTTGTTAGGTCGTTGGAGCTTTTAAGTATTTGGTTTATTAATTTAGGTCGTTTTTTGGTATTTTTGTTTTGGAGGGCTTGTAGTCCACTAAGGGAGTCAGTGAGAATTAGGATTTTGTTTTTGTTTTTAGATTGTTGGTTATGCAGGGCTGAGGCTATGCCCATAAGTTCGGCCGTGAATATAGATTGGTTGTTAGGGATCGGAGTCGGTAAGATGGTGTGGATATAACTGGTTGTGTGGTATGGACTCCTAAGCCTGTGTGGTTGGAGATCAGGTCTGAAGATCCGTCAGTGTATATGTGACACCAATTTGGCCAATTTTCGTGTATGAATGCAAGTGTGGGGGTTTTAGCTATGTTTGGGTCGGTTTGTTTATTTATTTGGTTAGCTAGCGTTGTGTCTATTTGGGGTATTTTAAGTTTAGGGGTGAAGATATTTGATTTGTTGCAGTTTTGTTTAATATTTTGAGTTTGGTGTTCATTGAGGTAGTTTGTTATTCTTTGGGATATTGGGGTGAGTAAGGGGTGTTTGCGAGCTAGAGCTTGGTTTCTTGGGCTAATGTTTTGGTTAATTAGGTTTTGGATGAGAGGGTTTGTTTGGGACGCGGCCCAGAAATTAAGGCTTAGATGTTCCCTGCGTAGATTTAGTGGCATTTCTCCTGTAAGGGCCTGAAGTGAGGTGTAGGAGGTGCCATGTTGGGTGCGTGTAATTAGTTTGAGAGCCTAATATTGTATTGAGTCAAGTTTTTTAGATAGAGAGTTGTTTAGGGTATTGTATATGGCACAGCCGTAGTCTAGTTTTGATCTAATTAGTGTTGTATATAGTGAGAGGAGGGCATCTTTGGAGGCTCCCGAGTTAGAGCCGGTGAGACATCTTAATGTGTTAAGGTCTTTGCTGCATCTAGTTTTTAGGTTTTGGACGTGAGCCTCCCAGGTGAGGTGTTGATCGAAAATAAGTCCTAAGAATTTGGTTTGTTTTTGGAATTTGATTGTTTGGTTGTTTAGCTGGAGGATTGGGGAGGCAGGTTTCATGTTTTTATGTTTGAATACTACTCCTGTTGTTTTATCTGAGTTAAGGGAGAAGCCCCATTTGTCTGCCCATTGTTGTATTTTATTTAGAGATTTTTGGATTAAGTTTTCTGCCATTTTAATGCTTTTAGTGCGGATCCATAGGGCTCCATCATCCGCGAATTTTGAAGTGTTTAGTTTAGGGGATAAGCCCTCGAATAGATTATTTATCATTATATTGAAGAGGGTTGGGCTGAGGATGCTGCCCTGGGGGGTGCCATTTTCTAGGGGACACTGGTCCGATAGCGTATGGTCTATACCCACGGTAATTTTGCGATTGTTTAGGAAATCTTGGATGAAGTTTATTATTTGACCTTTTAGTCCTATTTTTTTTAGTTTTTGTATTAGCCCGTGGTGCCATACCATATCGAAAGCTTTAGAGAAGTCGAGGAATATGCCTTTGGTGTATCGCTTGTTTAGCTGTCCTGTTTTTATATCCTGTTCTAGTCGGGCAAGGTTATAGAGAGTTGAACGGCCAGGAGTGAAGCCGCTTTGGTCGGGGTTTATGATGTTGTTTTGGTCTAGGTAGTGCTGTAGCCTATTTTTACTCATAAGTTCCATTATTTTGCAGAGATTTGAGGTTAGGGAGATGGGCCTATAGGAGTTTGCCTGATCTGCTGGTTTATTTGGTTTAGGTATTGGGATTACTAGAGCTTCCTTCCATGAGGATGGGACCTGTCCGTTTAGGTAGACTAGGTTGTATAGTTTAAGTAAAGTTTGGAGTAGTTTGGTGGGTTTGATTATTTGGTAAGAGGTGAGGTCTAGGCCAGGGGCTGTTCCTTTTTTTCTATTGTTTAGTACGTGATTTAGTTCTTCTATGGTGTAAGGTTGATTTATTTCTAGGTTGTCTTGTCTGTTTTCATTGGAGAATTTAGTTTATCTTGGAATTTCTTACTGAAGTTACTGTTGCTACTAACTTTAGAGAAGTGTTTGGCTAGGTTGTTGGCCTTTTGGGTGGGGTTAGTTGAGTTGTTTATATTGGGGCTTTTTTTGTGCCGTTTGATGCCTCGGATGTCGTGAATTTTGCGCCACACCTTCCTAGCGTCGGTGTGGTGGTTTAGCTCCTCACAGATTTTTTTCCAGTTTTTGGTTTTAGCAGTTTTAACTAGGCTTTGGACTTGGTGGTTAAGTTCATGAGCTGTTTTGAGATGAGAGGGGTCTCGTTTAGCTCTGTTGAAAGCTGATTTGCGTTTTAGTCTAGTTAGCTCTATTTCCTCATTCCACCAAGGGACAGTGGGTTTTCCTGGGTTGGATGATTTGAAGGGGATTGCGGATTTGACTGCGTTGATTATGAAGTTAGTTAGGTTTTGACAGTTTCGGGGTCTGTTGTTTCTAAATCGTTTAGATTAGCTTCGTTGCATAATTCTTGGAATTGGTCCCAGTTGGCGTTTTTGTACTGAAATTTAGGTTCCTGTTTAGGGGTTTGATTTGGTATTTTTATATTTCCTAGGGTTATATTTATGGGAAAGTGGTCGCTGCCCAGAGGTACTGGGTGGACGTCCCACATCAGACTTTGTGCTAAGTCTGGCGTACATATTGTTAGGTCGATAGCCGACATGGTGTGGTGGATTTTGTCGTATCTAGTTGGTTGGTTATTGTTTAATAGTATTAGGTCATTTTTTTCGATCCACTCTGATATTAGTTGTCCATGGTTGTCTAGTTTATCTGCAATGCCCCAGGTAGGATGATGGGCATTGAAGTCTCCTAGGAAGATGGTTGATTTATTTCCTAATTGGTAAAGGATATCTAGGTCTGTATCTTTAATTGGTTTTAGTTTTGAGTGATAGATATTAATGATTTTTATTTTTTGGTTATTGATGGTGACTTGGATTCCATTAGCTTCTAGATTAGGAGTGTTTACTTTAACTTCCTCGTAGTTTACAGAGTGTGGTTGGCAAGTATATATACAAGTAGGAGACAATGTTTATACAGTAGAGTAGATATTGTTATACTGGAGTAGAGAAGCCTGTTATGTATACACAAGGGTAGTGATGACAATCATCGGTGAAGCCAGTAATATAAACAACGGGATTATGGCTGATTGGGGTCTTTGATGAGTTGATGGTACGCCGGGGGTATGAAATAGCCTTGACGATTCGCCATTTTTTTTATTACTGTTAAGTATTCCTACCTATATCCCTTCCTACCCATACTGCATGCTTATTTTCTCCCCTTTTTTGTACTCTTGTGCCATTACTGTGTTACCTTACCACTGATCACAGATTGTCATGACCCCCCCCCCCCCCCCCGCCTTTCCCCCCACCCCCAATCTCAAACCAGTTCCAACATGGACTCCCCTCCTCGCTCATCCCCTCAATCCACCTCACTCTTCACTACACCCATAAACAGCAAAAAACACTTTCCAGGTCCTACCCCAACACACAGCACAAACCCAGTCCCCTTCGACTTTGGCCTAGACCTGGAAGAACTAAATCTCATCCTCCCCCCACCCCCGTCAGGAACATCCCCCCTCCCCCCACCCCCAACCCAACCACCACATACCACCATCCCCCTACCCACCAACACATCGAACCCCAAATCATAATCCAACCCCACCCAAAGAGTATTCCTTACATTCAAAACAATAGATCTCCCTACACACATCGTTTTCGGCACTCTCACCTATAAAGTCAACCCAGTAAGAACCCCCCCCCCCCCCCTCCCCCTCAATGCTCCATATGCCACTCATTCACACACCCAACATCTACATGCAGACAACCACCCATGTGTCAAAAATGCGGCTCGTACAGACACGAAGCCGCAGAATGCACATGGGCCCCATATTGCACACAATGTAGGATAGAAGGACACACAGCCACACAAAACACCTGCCCGATCAAACAGACACACATACTCAAGCTCAACAAGCACATCACCAAAGACCATCTACCTAAACCCGCAACAATCCCTACCTACAACTCCATTCCTGATTACATTGACCTAGACGCCACATCTGACTCTATGTCCAGCTCCCTCCCAGAAACCCTCCCCCCCCCCCCCCCACCCCGCCCCCAGAGGAAAAAACGTAAACAACTCTTTGCCAACCAACCCCCCCCCCCCCAGCTCCAGCCCCCCTCCACTACTACCCACCCCCATTCCCACATCTTCCACCCCCCTCCCCACCTCCTCCACCCCACCCCCCCAACCACCCCCCCACGCCCCTTGCAGGCCAAACATCCCAACAGCTCCCAAAACGGCTCTGCTACCCCCCCCCCCCCCCCCCCCCCCCCCGCTCCCCACCACTCCCCCTTCCCAAATCCCACTGGCCTATCCCGGCCCTCCTCTCTATCTAAACCGGCCCCCCCCCCAAAAAAAACCTCCCCACACCCATACCGTCCCAGTCCAACCTACCCCTTCCCAAACCTCAACCCTTGCCAAATCAGCCATTCCAATTCCATCAAACCATCCCCAACATAGACATAAACAAATCAACTACAAGATAAACACAACAAGAAAACAACTACTCTCTCACAAACTCAAAACACTCAAAACAGCCCCCTCACTGATAGTCACCCCCAAAGAACTCAATTCAAACACACACAAACTTATTGAATTCATCTCAGCAGACATCCTCATTAAAAAAACCCACCCCCAAGAAACTCCACTCCCTAGCCCACCTTGCTAACATCTACCACAAAACTTTTCAAAATTTCCAAGCAGCCATCAGGGCCCTTAAATGAAACCCCGCCTACGTTATTCCAAATTAGCCCCGGAACACCATAACATTCAACTTCCCCTTCATTCTAAAACCAGTTAATGGTGTTCATCCAGTGGAACTGTAACGGGATCGCCTCCAATGGGCATGAGCTTAAGGCCCTCATTGCCCTTCAAAAAATCACTCCATTATTAATCGCAGTACAAGAACCAAACTATCGCCCAAAAATGCCTTCAACATCCCAGGCTATGTTTTCATTCGGAAAGATAGACCCCGACCCACTAACCTCCCCATACCACCACATGGTGGCCTGGGCATTTTCATCAAAGACCATCTCGACTATGATACAATAGATATCTCTACTCCAAACCTTGAATGCCTGGCCATCAAAACAACCATAAACCAAACTAAAATCAGTATTATAAATGTTTACCATAGCAAAACAAAACCCTTCACAGGTGAAGACCTTAAAGTCCTAACCAAATTTATTGATCCCAATACTATTTTTCTAGGCGATTTCAATGCTCATCATCCACTGTGGGGCACAAAAAACTACTCAGATAAATTTGGTAAACTAATCCAAGAATGGACAGAATCAAACAACCTTATTTGCCGAAATGATAACCAACCTACTAGGTTCCCGAACAAGCCATCTCCAATCCCCCACAGCAATAGACTTAACCTTCACCACCCCCCACCTCCAATCTAAACTCTGCTGGGAGGTCCACTCGGACACATGGGGCAGTGACCACATGCCCATCAAAATTTCTATATCCCTAACCACCCAAATCTCACCCCTATCCCAAACTCAATCCCTAACCGACCCCCTTCAGATTCCACCTCCCAGCAATCCAAATTCAATCTAAAAAAGGCTGACTGGAGAACATTCAACACACTTTGCAATCAAATAAACACACACCATATACATAACATTGACAATGACATTTTCAACTCAAATTTTACAAATACAATACATAAAATAGCCATAAAATGCATCCCAACAGTTAAAATCTCACCGCACCATATCCCTGTCCCCTGGTGGAGCTCAGAAATAGAAAAATCTAGAAACTTAGGAAAAAAGCACTAAATAAAGCCAAGCGGGACATAACCAAACTCCCCTTGGCCAAAAATCTCAGAAACTCAACTTAACAACTCATAAGAGTAGCCAAAAGAAAACATTGGGAAACATTTACTCGCTCCTTGAAAATGGGGAAACTAAATACCAAAATTTTATGGAAAAAACTTGAAGCCATCAAGGGCACTTCCAAAACCTTCTCAGCCCCATCCTTTCCTAATCTAAATACTGACAAAGAAAAGGCTAACGCCATGGCTGCTCACTTCTCGGCCACTAGCAGCTCCGCCAACCACACTCCCCCCATGCAAGACACTATAAAAAACCACCCCACTTACTCCCACAGACCACCCCTCACACACATGCCATTCAATAAAATAATAAATATCTATGAACTACAAACAGCCATCAATAACAAAAACACAGCCCCAGCCACAGGCCCAGATAACATCAGCTACGCTATCCTTAATCACCTTCCCCCTAAAATTCAAAAACTTCTTCTACAACTATTTAACCAAATTTGGACATCTGGCTCCCTCCCCCACTCATGGAAAACAGCCCTAGTGGTACCGGTTCTTAAACCAGGCAAGCCCTCACGAAAACCGGATTCCTATCGCCCCATCTCACTAACATCCCATATTTGTAAAATAATGGAATTCATCATAAACAATAGATTAAAATTCCAAATTTCATCCCAAAACCTACTTAATGAGGACCAGAGTGGTTTTATGTCTAACCGACAAATTTTAGACCACATTTTACATTTAGAACATGACGTTAAAACAGCACTCGCCCAGAAACAATACACTGTGGCCATTTTTATCGACTTTAGTAAAGCATTTGACAGGGTTTGGCATCATGGCCTAATTCAAAAACTTAAAGAAAAAGCCATAGATGGTAGAATTCTTAATTTCATTCACTCTTTCCTAACAGACAGAAACATTACAGTAAAAACTAAAAACACTCTATCCGACCCACATCATTTAGATAACGGCACCCCACAGGGAAGTATAATCTCACCAACTCTCTTCAATTTTATGATTGACGACATTTTTCCATCTAAAACTAAAAATATAACCACTGCAAAATTCGCTCATGACATTTCCTTCTTGACGTCGTCAACATCTCTAAAACAAATCCAAAAAAGAATTAAACCCCTTCTTAAACATATAGAACTCTGGGCAGCCCAGTGGGGACTCCAAATTAACACTAAAAAGACCATTGGCTTACCTTTCAAAAACAGACACATGCCAAATTGTCCACCCAAACTCACCCTTAATAATCAAAACATTATATTCAAAAAGGAAGCTAAATTTCTGGGAATCATCTTTGACCAGCAACTAACATGGGCTCCCCATATTCATAACTTGGTCACATCCTGCCAAAAAGGTTTAAATCTAATGAGAGCCATCAGCGGCTCTGATTAGGACTAGGCATACAGATCACACAACCCACACCAATCACCACAAACTTCCACTATACAAACTACACACATATCATCACAGCTGAATTACTCGCTATACAATGTGCTTATCATTACATAAAATTATCTAACGACACAAACTTCCTAATAATCTCAGACTCTCTAGGTGCATTAACCCAAATTCATAATAAAAAATCTAAATCAAGGCAAGACATAATAAACAACATTATAGACATACACACAAAAATCATAGAAACTAAACTAAACAATAACTCTCTTATGGGCACCTGCACACACTGGCATAACAGGCAACCAACTAGCAGACACAGCAGCAAAATTAGCCACTACCCAACCATCACCAAGCATAAACTTCACCACCAGTAAAGCCGAGATCAAATCACTAATTAGAAAAAACACATTATCTCAAAATTTCAAAATTAATATTCAAAATTGTAAGTCAGCTTTGACAAAATCCTTCTTCAATAAACCAGTCACAAAGTGCCGCAATTTTACAAAGTCTATTTTAACAGAACAAATTATAAACAGAATGTTAAGCGGCCAAATTAATCTAAACGAAACTCTCTATAAACAAAACAGACACCCACACCCAAACTGCACTCACTGCAATACACCTGAAAACCTAGACCACATATTCAACCATTGCTCACAATATAAACAACAACAAACACAATTTTCAACTCTCTCTCCCCCCCAGCTCAAAAACAACATCACACTGCTCCTAAATCCCTTTAATCATCCCGCTAAATTCTCCCATATAGCCACATTCCTTAAATCAACAAATCTCATAAGCAACCTTTAGGAAAATCCCAACAAATTACAGCCTAAGTACTATATACAAAACCCACACTTTTACAATTTAGGAACGGGATCTAAATTCTCAGCGGGGACCCACTTATCCGACGTCCGCGCGAAAAATTCGCCCATATCCATACACAAATAACCATGACCGTTCACCCAGCCACCTATCCAAGCCCAGCTCCCACGCTCACGGCCAAAACACTTCTGCTAAACTTCTCTCTCCCCTTTTATCCCCCTTTACTGTATTTCTTTCTTCTTTATCCCCCCTAATTTACAGTTTTTTGGGCCAGCCGATTACTTATTTATTTCCCACTATTATTTATTATTGTTTAACCCGTCTGGCCCCGACTGCGAAATAGCCGATGGCTGAAGCGGTCGTAAAAACTACTAATACTCTCTCGTTGATTGAGGGCTGGAGTCTTTTGATGTTGATAGCTTCTTGTAGTTTCCTGATCTTGAAGTCCTTGAAGTTGGTGGTGCGGGCTGTGACTCTCTCCCACTGAATACTGTGGCTTGGGTTGTCACGGATGCGGTCTGATAGAGCTGATTTAGGGTCATCTTTGGAGACTGAGCTTTGATGTTCTTTTATTCGCGTTTTGAGGGCCTAAATGTTTCCCTTATGTAAGATTGTCCACAATTGCATGGAATGTGGTACACTGCTCCTGATGGTTCTAACTTCTGGCTGGATGGTGGTTTCCCCGTGGCTTTAATTGTGTTCTGTATGGTATGACTTCTCTTGAAAACTACGTCCATGTTGGCCTGTTTCTTTAAGAGTCTCTGGATTTTGTGGCTAACTATTCCAAAGTAGGGGAGGCTGATCACAAAGGGTGAAGACTGTTGACGTGGGGATTTCTGAGATTTCTTGGTGATGTTCTTTATCGTCTGTTGTACTAGTTGCTCCGAAAGCGTGTTTAATGCATGGATTTCACCCTCGATGATATTTGAAATATTTTCTGACAACGACGCCGGTGGGGAGCGATATTACAAAATGTAATGACTTAATAAAAACAACATATATAATATTGTTATTGGTCTCGCATTGCAAGAAGGACAATTTAGAATATTAAAGATGTCATTGAAAACATTTTTCTGAACCCCCAAGTCCTTAGAACGGATGAAACTTCCAAAGAAAATAAGAAAATAGATCAAAATAATTACATTTATTTATGAGCAGAACACACAATAAAACATTTCATCAAGTTCATAATATGACTATGACTGTAATCCTTGAGTGAGGCCACTCAAATTGACAAAACTCAAATTGATTGTTAGCTCACGGGGTCCGTTGCAGTACGTCAAAAGATTTTTCAAATGACTTCTTCTTCGCAACCACTAATTTGAAAAATACGAAATTAACAAAAGTCGTTGGGATTCAAAAATGTACAAATGGTAGCGCTGACCCCCAGGGGACTGAGAGGCGGGGCCAAATAGGGGTAATTTGGCGTTATTGCTTCAAACGACTTCCTCTCTGGAACTAAGAAATAGATTTCAACCATATGTGGTTGGAATCATTCTCCGGTGGTGAGAATTCAAAATTGTACAAATGGTGGCGCTGACCTTCAAGGGGATGAGGTGCGGGGCCAAATAGGGATAATTTGGCTATATTGCTTTAAACTACTTCTTCTCTGGAACTAAGAGATAGATATCAACCATATTTGGTTGGTAGCATTCTCCAATGGTGGGGATTCAAATTGGAGAAATTCGGGCTTTTAAAGTTATAATTCTGTCCAACTTGTCACATGGTTCGACGTAGGTCTATCAAAGAAAAATCCTTGGGGAAAATCGTTTTTTAGTTTTATGACACTGACAGTTTCAAGCATTGAACCAAAGAGTATTCAAGGAAAGACTTTCCTTGACAGTTCTTGTTTCATAATATCATGGGCACTTTTATTCATACTAACTGCGGAACGTGTGATACTGTGATTGCACACAAGAGCAAAACAGGTTTGCAGCAGTACATGTATGTGCAAAATAAACCACATCAGGTGACAATGTCTTGGAGTGTGGCCGATAGGAAAAATCGTCAAATTTGGAAATGTCCTCCACATGTGTACCATATGACGTTTTGAAAGCTTAACTGAGGCCTTGAATGTTGTAACCTTGATCAGACAGACATATTTATTTCGTTTGTGTGGCCATGAGGCCATTAGTAAAATGACATTTTGTTGTAGGAAAATTCGTCGTGGAGCATCACTTGTATACTGTTTAGATTGTAGCTGAATAGATGTACACAGTTTTATTAATATGCAATGTATCATCCTTCTTTCAAATATCTTATAAACACAAACTGCAAGTCTGAGCAGAATGTGGCTTTTTTTGCTGTTTATTAAATGTACAAATTTTCTTTGTGATTGATATGTACAAAAATAGTTAGGCAGGTATTTAATTCTTATAAATATATTAATAAAACATGGTATTCTCTTTTTGGTAATATTTGCAGTAAGATCACATCGATGTTAAAACATCATTATATTTGGAATGTCTGTGTAATTGTATATTGAGGGTATTTATACCACACCTGGACTTCGTTAAACATCTGCGTAAGATAAAGATCGAATAGTTGTTAAAATACATTTCTGGTGTTATTTCCATCTTAAACATTAAATAGGCATGTAGCGATTTTGAACATCTGATATCAGCTGACCAGCCTTGACAATACATATCATTACATCGTTTTTTAGAGATTGTTAAGAACACAACTTTATTTCTAACATCCTGGGATGTCCACGCGTATACAAATCCAAGCGATAAAAGAATTTCTCTAACAGCTGTATTGGCTGTATTTTATTATCAAATATCTAAACAGCGATTCAACAGGTATATTTCTAAATTTACTAATAAACTGCTTCGCTGAATACATAGAGGTTATCACGCCAAGGCTCGCTAACTACAATGTTTATTCCTAATGCAGGATATTTACCATCCCCAAACACACAAACGTGATAACCTCTTTATCATATAATGTCATTCTTTAATTCTGTGCTTGAAAATCGCTTTCCCTCTCTCACAAACATTACAGAAACATTGCGAGTTTTCCTGGAATGCGCGCATTATAATAATTCAGAAGGTAAGTGATGAGTCAGTCTGACAGTGACAGTAGCCAATATAGTTCCAACTGAAATCTGTTTCTTATACAGTGGCGAAGCAACATATACGCAAAAAACAATTGTTTTTAATTTCGCGGCATTCCATCGGTCTGTCCGCTAGACTAACTGCCCTTTGTCAAAGGGAAGCTACTCTAACCCTAGTCAATGAGACGTCACGGCCACGGTCAGACGATGTTGACAGTCGGTCTGTCCTGTCATAACGTTAAGAGGTGTAGTCAGATGTACACACAGCGACAAAACGAAACAAGGTAACAATTCAAACATATTTCGGCCAAATCCAACTATTTTAATTTGTGGAGAAGGTTTCAAGCCGCAGAGGTCTACAAGCACAGATATGGCTACTGATCCCGCTTGGCTAGGCCTAGTGCCCTCGCAAAATTGTTTCGAAATTTATATCTTCAAAGTTGCCAAAACTTATAAAACGCCTTAGCTACGTCACAGTTAGACACTGGTTTTCAGTATAATGGACTGTTCTTTTGATAATGATAACATTTATCCCTGTAGTTTAACCAGATTCCCGATGGTTAATTCTGACTCGATCGCCGAATGACGCGGGCGACGCCATGTTTGTTTATAAACAGTGAAAGTAGTCCCTACTTGACCTTTGATATTTGCATCTCTATCCGCATATGACCCCAACGGATATCGTTTTTATCCATTGGCTTTATCCTGCCGAGAAACCTACCCATTGTATGATAACTTATTTTATCTGCTTGCCTTGAAAATACTTCACATGCTTTTGTAAATAAATTTCGACATGAACTTGTTAAGCCAAGATATTTGTAGTATGATACTACTTCTAGTCTTTCTGGACCGAAGAATCATTTCTCATGTTTAGATATCTTTCCCCCATTTTTGAAAACAACAACTTTAGTTAGTATTTACAGAGACTCCCCACTTAGCACAATATTTGCATAGAACATCTTTATTTGTCCATAAATTTAGTACACTATCTGCAAATATTGCAACATCATCCGCAAATAGTAAAATCGATAATGACTGTACAAGTTCGTCTACAAAAATACCACCACAATCAGTGTTCACGATATTATTCACAAGTTCATCAATGTACAAGATAAAGAGGAGTGGGGATGGTTTAATCCCAGTCTTATACCTGCACTGGTATTGAATACATCAGTCATAGTATTATTATAACATCTTACAGCTGTTTTTACGTTTCCATATATACTTCGTAGTAGTGTACTCATCATACCATGTATACCTTTACCGAGCAACGTATAGAGAAGTTTATTTCGATCCACGGTGTCAATTGTTTTTTTGAAGTCAACAAAAATACAGTAAAATTGTCCACGGTTCTTTCTAATATATTTATGTGTCGGTGAATATAAATTAATTATGTGATCAATCGAAGAGTAATCTTCTCTAAACCCTGCTTGGGATTCTGACAGTATCTGTTGGATGGAGTCCCAAAAGTTTATAGAGATTCAATCATTGATATGAATATTTTACATGTCTAACATGGCAATGTCTCTGTAGTTATTTGCGGTATCCTTCGAGCCGGATTTATGTAATGGGACAATAAGTCCAAGATTCCATGATTCCTGGAATTGACCTGTCCCAAGAATATGGTTAACAAGAAGCTTATAGAAGGGTAGTAACAGAGGACAGGTTTCCTTCACAGCTTCTGTTAGGATCCCGTCCATGTCCCGGTGATTTTCCACTTTTCAGATACTGTATAGCATTTATTATTTCACGGTCTGATATTTCCCCACTGACCAGTTCATCGCAGTTTCTACAGTCATCACAGTCTATATTAGAATGGTTTTCTAGAAAATCTGCGACCTCTTTATCAAATGAGTGAGTTGATTTTACTTGCGGATTTAATAGTTCTATGGAGTAGGCATTCCAATCATTAACAGTGATGGATGAGGATCCCAACTCACGTCTATAGCAATATTTCTTAATTGTTTTCTTAAATAATTTCCAATCTTTACTTTTTGCAGCTTTTAAAACTTCTTCAGAGACAGACATTTCATAATCAATCTTTTTTCTTTGACAAAGCTTTTTGGCGTTATAAATACTCAATGCAATGGTCACTATCATTCGTAATCCTAAATCTGTCTAGAAAGACATATTTGGTACGTTTCAGTGTCTCACATCCCCTATCAAACCAATGCGGCTGGTGTTGGTGTAGTTTGTTTACGTGAGGTCGTCGTGCTTCATGGTGCCCCATAAAGGATATAAAGCTATTTTTAAATAGGTCTTGTATCAGTCTAAATTTGTGTTAAATCTATTTTCAAATAATGTTGAAAAATGGTCAATGCAACTTTTCATAAAGTTTGCAAACTCACCCCCACGTGCATGGTCCCACCGAAATCTGTCTATGCTGTGAGATGCGCATGTGGGGTGTGCTTGTTCACGTGATACATCATGTGATGAGGCGAAGTCGACTGTCAAGGGAAGATGATCAGATTCTGTTCTAGTTACTATTTTAAAGTTTTTAAAGCATACATACATAGAAGAGGGCAAAATACAATAATCTACAACACTATAACCTTGATGGCCAATAAACGAACCCCCACCCCTACTGCTCTACATCTGATCATGCCCTACCGTTTAGTACATGCATATTCATGTTTACACACATATCGAGTAACTGTTTACCTTGGGTATCAATAATACTGTCTTGGGACTTTCTGTGAATAGCAAAGTCATCATTGTCATAGTATAACTCATCAATTGGGAGATAATGGACAGAGTTATCTTCTTTGAAACCTTGTTCTCCTATATGAGCATTCATATCACCAAAAATAGTTATTGCAGTACCTGGATATTCACCACACAGTGTATACTGTTTTGTCTCCAAAAGTTCTATACCAGTGCAGTCTCGCATATTAGCTGCTACTGTTGTTGCATCAGTCACATACATAAATCCCAGTATAATGGGAGGCATGGGCAGAACGTTTGTAAGGAAGAAACCACAATCTGTCCATCCACTGTGTAGTCGGGTGAACAGCTGGTTGACAGACTTCCTAAGATATACGGTGATTCCACCGCTATATCTGCCCACAGTACATGTGCGTTCTCAAACACACTGGTGACAGTGATGGTCTGTGAAAATATGTTCAAAATGGTATTTTTGACGTCGATGACATCGATGTAGAAACGTTAACGTCATGCCCTTGAAAGGTCGATAGGCACGGAGACCATACATGCCGAGTCGTCTAGCAACGGTCCTTCTGCTGGCTTGATGTCCAAGGCTGTTTTCTCGCAAATCACGGGTGTATCGTCGGTTTTTCAACGGGACGATGGTTTTCTTTTCCGCTTAGTGGGTAATCTATGTGCTCTTTCAATATGTATCTCTGACGCCATTTCTTCAGGCATTTTCAGCTCATTTTCCATAAACGTTCTCACTTTCTTCTCACTTTCATTCCAGTTTTCCATTCTACCGTCGTCCTCTATTCCAAAGAAGACTATGTTTTCTCTACGTGATTGGGATTCTAGTTGTTCGAGTCTGTTAATTAGCATATTATTTTCTTCTTCAAGTTTATCGACAACTCGCCACATGTTATCCTGTTCTGATTTCAGTGTGTTTAGATTTTTTTTCTGAGTTGTCGAACTTACTATGCAAAGACCTCAGGTCGCTCTGTTTATATCTGCAGTATGACAACAACTTGTATAGTGTCTTCATCTTCATGCTGCGTGTTTTGTTGTGTGTCTCTCCCTACCTGGACTCCTGACGTGGAGAGAGATAGTCGACCCTATTGTGTGTGTCGGGGCCCCGGATTTCGCTCAACATTTCCACTCAAGAGTAGCAAAACTCCAATCATCAGCAATATCTGGAGCTGGTGTGAACAGAAACCACCACATATTTTGAATCCGGGTTGTAGTTTAGTTCCTGACCCTACGGTCTCTATAAACTTCAATAAATACTCTGATACCTGCCGACACGTCTTGCTCTCGCCATTACCGGTGGCGCATGAATGTTGTTACCTTGATCAAACAACTCGAGTGTATCTCAGAAAAGTGTCAAATGTAGACACCAAAGGCTTGAGCTGCTGGAATATTTCTTTGACATGAAGGGAAAGCTGACTATTAGAAAATTGAAGTCATCGCTCTAGTCATACAGTGGAGAGTGTTTTGTCACTTTGAATCCTTATGCAAAGACATTTCTAAATGTGAAACAGATGAGGCGGTCTCGCTGGTCTCCTTTATTTCTAGTTCAGGTGGAAGGGATTTGACTATTTGATTGTCAACGATATCAGATCGTCGATTAAACTTAGGCTTAAGTTAAACGTCTTGGCCAAATTGTCCTGTTTTTACTTTGCCAATTCGAGCAAAAGTTCCGATTCATATGCATAAAGAAACAGATCTGCAAGAAGGGGAGCACAATCGGTGCCCATAAAAAATGCCTACATCTTGCCTAAATGTCTTACCACCACATTTTACATAGATGTTATCAATGAGGAAGTCCAGCATTTCAAATACAGATTTCTCAGTAAACTTCAGATGGCATTTGCATTCATTTTTTACAAATTGTCCTGAACCTCGAATATATATATACGAAACTGTATCTGTGGTCATCACGTTTTGTAACAAAAGCCCCATTGATCATGGAATGAAGTTTCCCTTTATGTTTGTTATGTGGGATAGTGGTATACAGAGTTAAAACATCAAATGGTTTGACAGAATGGAACGTTGTTCTTTTCTGAAAAAAACTCAAGCATATCCTTTATTATTTGGAGAATCCACATGGTATTAGTTCAACTTGTCTCACATACTTTTTGTGAATATAAGGAAAGTCCTTCCTTGATTTTATAAAGGATTATAGTTAGTCTTTGAGACAGGGATTTGGGGGTACATTTGCTGGACCCAGCATTATATATACTGAACCAAATTAAAAACTTCACAATCCTAAAAATTGAACATTTTGAGTTATCATTGTGGGCCCTTATTGTGTATTTAAACAGTAATGGACACGTATTGTCTTCAGATAACACCCGTTTTTGTGCAGGTGAATCGATCAAAATCATGTGCACAGCACTATAGTGGCCATAGTGTTTTTCACGTGCAACTGGTCACGTGGCCATAATACCGCACGTGTTTTCAGCCAAAAAAGAAAAACACAAGAAAACAAAAGTCTTTACGGCCATTTGTCATGCCACGCCTTTCAATTGTGCAGCGTGAACGTGCCATCGGCATGTTGCAGACGGGAACGTCCGTAGCTGAAGTCGCAAGGACGATGGGTTGTAGTCGACGGACTGTTTATGATTTACAGACGCGTCTACAGCAAACGGGTACCACCGCTGATCGCCCTGGGCCAGGTCGACCACGTGTGACGTCACATGCAGAGGATCGTCAGATTGTCTTACGTCACGGCTACATCAACCAGAAATGAACTGTTTAGGGGTAGACTGAGTGCGAAAACGTTCGAAACCGTCTGAGAACTGCTCACCTTCAAGCACGACGGCCATACTGCGGGCCGATTCTGACTCAATTACACAGACGTCAACGTCAATTATGGGCACAGCGACACTTACGATGGACTCAGAGGAATTGGAATCAAGTCGTCTTCAGTGATGAATCCCGATTTAATCTTTGATTTGCTGATGGTAGGGCGAGGGTGTAGAGGCACCGTCATGAACGTTACGCCCAGTGTCGTGTACATTTAGTTGACAGATTTCGAGGCGGAAGTGTTATGGTGTGGGGTGCTTTCTGTGGCAATGCACGTTCCAGGCTTCTTGTCATCCGTGGCAACCTCAACGCTGCTGCTTACCGCGACAAGGTACTGGCACCAGAACTTCTGCCTTTTATGGCAGCACATGGACCCGGTTTGATCTTCCAACACGACAATGCCAGACCCCATACAGCAATTTTGACAAGGAATTTCCTTCAGAATGCGGGAGTCAACGTCATGGACTGGCCGTCAAGGTCTCCCGACCTCCATCCCATCGAACACGTCTGGGATGCTCTTGGCAGAAGTCTGCGCACTCTCCAGAACCAACCACAGAATTTGCAAGATCTTGGCACCGTTTTGCAGCAACAATGGCGTCGTCTTCCCAATCATGTGTTCACAAGCATCACAAGGTCCATGCGGAGGCGTTGTGTGGCAGTTGTCAACGCACATGGTGGCCATACACGCTACTGAACTTGTGTGCCATCGGATTCCGGTGCTTGGGACTTATGATTTAAACTGTTGATGTTATTACCGAATTCCGTAGGTGCTGAACAAATTATGGTTACCACCGTTAATTAAAATCCTTCTTTGGACATTAATGATTAAAAATTACCTTCTCTGATACAATTGTCCGTTGTATATCAAATATGGGATTACTTTTAAAAATGTGAAGTTTTTAATTTGACTCAGTATATGTCTTTGTATGTTTTTTTTATGGAGTTAAACATACTGGCCTAATATGTGGCATTATTTGATACGACATTTATACCAAGTTCTTTGATCAAACAAATAATGAAGTGATGTTTACATATATATTTATGTATACACTCATGTACCGCCCTTGGTGGTCTGGAGATTTGTCAATTGGAACAACTACAAACTTTTCATGTAGGGTGACCCAGACTTTGTCAGGGACATTATGGTTTTTTTTCCAATTCCGTCTCCTCATTTTAAGTTTGTGCAGTCTACCAATGACACTCCGTACTGACGTAACCCACTCTGAAAGACATTCAACAGGTTCCTCTTTTCTTTTGGCCCAATTTTTGGATTATTTTTCGACAGCGTCCACATATTTATAACATATATGAATGCGATCGTTCGGCCTTGGCGATTATCTGCGTTGCCCGGCTACATCTATGGGGAACAACTCACTAGACACCCCCCTCTCGAAAACACCGTCGTCAAACATACGACGTCTTCAAGTTGCGAGCGCACGTTCGAGTCTCACGAAATGACGTCATGACAGAACAATGTTTTATCATGAAATAAATCACGCTTCGTCCTTCATTGTTCTTTGCGATTTATCGCTTAGCTATCTTATTTAGTGCATTAATCTACATGACAATGAAGTGATTTTTCCGTTCTTCTCGGGGTACTGGAGACGCAAAGTTGGTCATTGTTATAGCGTGGAGGCCTACTAGTTCTTGAAATTGCCAAGTGAAAAGGTCGATTTTGCGAGGAGGAAAGTTTGGTTAAAGCTATGTCAGCGAGGGGAAAATGGAAAACGACTGGACATGTCGTTTTGTGTTCCAGACAAACCAAACGAACTTGGTTGCGAAAATAAATTTAGCATTTATTGTTACATATGCTCCATGACTGACTAACCACTAACTAACAATTACAAAGGACTAAGTACATTGATCAGATTACGTTCTTATGTTATATATTTGGCACAATTTGGGTGTACATAAGTTCACATATTCAGTTCAGGGTCTTGCGTACGTGAAACTCTTGTCTGATTTTGCAGGAAAGGTCTCACTTATTTTATTCACAAAACATGCAGGATGAACTAATATCTTCTACATTTTTTAGGGTGCAAAAACATCCTCCTCCCCTGAATTTCCTCATCTAAGTTTCACTCCGAGTCTCATTTGCTCATCCCTGAAACCAGATTACAACTCAACACAAATTACAAAAGCATTAAGAAAAAGGTGCGATTTCAAGTAAAATTCCTAAAACAATATCGAAAAAAGTAAAGATTTAAAGGAAACGTTCGTGTACACCATTATGTTATGAGTTCCGCGTACTACATCGCTGAGTACCGAAAGTACTCTAAATAAACCCCCGAATACCGCGTACCTCGCTTTTGGGACATCTTTAATAAACTAGAAATTGAGAATGTTCTGTATACACAGTATCTGTCAGCCTCATTTTATCAAAGAACATAAAACACGTTAATACTCACTACCACGTATATTATATACATATTGTTTTATATGAAAAACATGATAGATGATCCAAATGAAAAATGAAAAAATAAAAAGATAAAAGAATATCAAGTACATGTATTTGCCTCGGGATTGATTTTACGATAAATGTCTATGTGGAAAAAAGTATTTGTTTGTCATGTTTATTAGATATATGTTTATTATCGATTATTAATAATCAGACTCGTTTCTAGTTTTACTGAAACGAACTATTTTTTACCCTCAATAGAAAGGGATGTTTTTACTGGTTGTGGATTTTAAAAAGAGGAGGGCTGAGCCTGGGGTTGGGGGTGGTTCCACCTCTGATGATTATTTCAGTCATTTTCTGTCTTAATCTGGGATAAGTTATTGTTTGACAACAAACTGTTTTAAATGAGGAAAGTGTGAATTTGGTGTTTAATTTGAGAGAAATTTAACCTGACAGGTATTTTTAGTGTGATATTGTCAATTTTAACTCGATTATTTGTGTGTGTCTTTTTAATATATGGTAGTGCATGTCATATAGATGGATGTTTATTTTTGACAAGACGAATAGAGTGACTGTACATGTTGTAAGCTAAATGCCTGCCACTTATATCCCCCTTTTGATCAATGAAATATATATTATTATAACTGTTTACACGGCTTTATTAACTGAACCAATCATCACTTGACAATACATTTGTAACACATATTTTCATATGTACAGAAAACTCATTTAGCTTAAACGGCCCGTTGCTAATTGTTTGTCATAAAGACAACACATGATTAACAATGTTTTGACAGTGCTAAGCGTCAATCAACACGTGGCACATTTAACAAACGAAGTACTCACTCACAAACAGCTGTAAAACTGTGTTTTATTTTTAAAAGTCAGGTGTTAAGTGTCCATTCCCAAATGGAAACAATGTTTTAACCCAGAAATCTGTACATAAATCTTAGTGTGAAACCAACAAACAAACAACCAAAATTGTCAAGGCTTTAAAATCAACACACATTACAGCACAGCAATTGCAGTACACAATAAAGTGGTAGTACAATATTCAATGGTAGTGAACAGTACTAAATACAAAAGCAATATTCAGTGATAGTCAATAATAGTATATTCACCCAGCGGCGTCCGCGGTCAGGCATCCGATATGGGCATAGGCAGGAAAACCGGGGTCAGCTTTCTTACACGAAAGTTGGTCTTTATGTTTTTCAGAAGCACACGTGTGATGAAATGCGAGAGGCATGCTCGTGGCCTCTTACATACCGTCTTATCAGCTTCCAGAAATTTCTACAGTGCTGTTGTTTGTTTGTTGGATGGTTGTTTTTTTAACATCGCACATTCCAGCTATATGACGGCGGTCTGTAAATAATCGAGTCTGGACCAGACAATCCATTGATTGATAGCATGAGCATCGATCCACGCAATTAGGATCGATGACATGCTTCAACCAATTCAGCGAGACTGACCACCCGATCCCGTTAGTCGCCTCTTACGACACAGTGCTGTAAGGCTCTATACAATGCTGGACGGGTCTCGCCGTTTCCGAAAGTTACTACACCACATTATCTAAATATAGTAACTTCTTCACGACAAATCATTGTCAAAATACAATGCAATTAGCGTCTACCGAATTGCAACAGAAACAATATAACACAGATACAATCATTGTTCAACAATAAGACGTACTGCCATTTGACACAGGATACCGTTTAACACCAGATGGTGTTCCCAAGCTGTCCGTGTTGACATCGGACTGATGTCTTCCTCGCTTTCCTAGGTGCTGCCAAGACTATTTTGACTATCCACTATTTCATATCGATATGGACAGATTTTTGAAAGGACAAGAACTCAACGTTTTCAGCGATGGCGTTGCAGGTGATGCCATGGCGGACGCTTGTAATCTACCAATTCAGAAACAGTGAACTTCTGCAAGTCAACTCTCCACTATGACTTTACGTCACGTGATGACAGTTCTGCTCTTTAACTCTCGGTAGTTACCGGAATACGAGTAGGTTTTAACAATTGTTAACGCTTGCCTTTAGAACCTTTTCTTTCTAGATACGTGTTATAATATGCTTTATAAATGATATAATCACATATTTTTTATACTTTACTGTAAATCTCCTATAAATATCAAAAACCCAATGTGCAGTTGCGTATATCTTATCAAATTCAACAAAGCGCCCATGAATGTTATTTTGAAACTCATTTGTCACGCCCATTTACGCGCACCTGTTGTGAAGGGTGATCGTTGCCGATCGACGATATAAATCTAAAGACGTAATGCGTGGGACACAGTTCTTATAGTGAGGGAAAATAAAATCACCAGCATGGACTTCACAGAAACATGAATCATTTACCGTTATATTCAACGTCGCACCAAATGACCATCCTTATATATCAATAAAGGTTCAAGTAACAGATAATGAGAAACTTGCCTGTGGCGTGTTGATTATCCCCATCGTTTCTGTTGTTATTTCTTATTAGTGGTGATTACTCATACTATTCTGGATGTTACAGGCGAAGCATTTCAAACTTTACTGTTATTGTTTTGTTACGCAAGATTGTCAGCGGACTACCCATGTTTGTGATATCACATCCGGTGACCTTATTTTTGTATATCGAAAATATTCAACCAAAACACATTTTGGATCAATGAATATTTATAAATCGTTAATTGTATCCTGCAAATCTTATAACATGACTCGTTAAATTTACCCTTATGTTCTAATTTCTGCAACTGACATAATGACCACGAAACCTAAGGATGATATGTTTACATAATTTACCATCGCACCATTGTTTTCCGATAAAAAAGCGAATTTAAGATATCACAGTAAGCACAAATTTAACGATTTATACAGGTTCCTAATATGAAGAGCATTCCACATTCAAACATTCATGTATGTTTAAGACAATTTACAATTTATGTGTTTAGACATAGACATATATGTATTTGATTAATGTAAGGCCACAGGCCCACAATGCATTTCAATAGTTTGTGTATTTTTCCCAAGCATGCTGGGATATGAGCAGTTAGTACAATATGTTCCCAACGTTATTGCAGCAATACTGTTCACATTAATACAGTATTATATTGATAATACAGGGGATTGTAGTCACGAAAGTAATGATGAATTTCCTATTATTCACTTAACACATTTGAAGGCTCCTGGGAACGGTTTGATGTAATATAAGATGGAACACATTTTTGCAGTACAGATTTACAAGATTTACAGACCTTTTTGTATACTACTGTATACTAGCAGTTGGAACAGTATGTTTCAGAGGTTCAGCAATAATGTTCACATTATTACAGTATTAAATTTATAATCCAAGAGATCAGCAGAATGATAGTTACAAAAGTAAAGATGAATTTCTTTTTTTTGTTGCACTTTTCACAATTATCGCCCATGACACTGCAGCATATTTGTGTTTTCACAAGCCATTAATATAATAAAAGCTTCCGGTAAACGGTTTGATGTAATATATGATCGAAAACATTCTTGACATAGAGATGCAAAGAATTTCCAGACCATAATAGCATAGACTCATCCTCAACATATGACACGAGTTATGTGAATGACAATGTAAGCATAGCCTATTAGCAAGGGTAGTACAATGTCTTCCTGTTTCTAGAACCAATCTAAAATTATTACACCTAAACCTACTTATAACATGTTATAACATAAAATACTGTTATGTCAGAAGAAAGCTGCATTTCGACGATTAGCATTGATTGGTATTGTCCAAATGACTAACATTTGGAAGATACTTCTATAGCGTTATGCCAATCTTAATCCAGCAGGTGGGGTTAAGGAGTGAGAAAACAATTTAACAGGCTAAACGTAATGTGTAATGCTTCGAGTTAAAGTGTAATGCTACGAAACCACGGAGATGTGTCGAATGATTGGGCAATCAAGGAAAAGTGCTTGTGTGTCTGCTTCCGTTTGTAATGCAAACACATTTCTAGTTTCAAAGTGTCTGGAGAGGGTGAATACATACACTATGGTGAGGTATGAGCGTTATGACATTTATTGCGATTGGGAGATGCTATGAAGGCATGCAAAAAGTAGGTCAGCGTGTGATTTATGATTACTGGTCGACAAATGTGTTTTCATCCGTGCATTATTCATATTTTATGAGAACCTTGATTGACAGATTGTTCCTTATATTGGTGTTGAAATACCGATGTCATTTTGTTAGCTTTAAATTTGTGGTAGTTTCAAACTGATTAACATATTGGGTAGATTATTTAGAAATGAAGATGGTATCAAAAAATGTAATTCGTTATGAATATTGTCACGAGGTGATTACCAAATTGTAATGCAAAGGGTAACAAAGGAAATGCTTCACATAGAGCTAAAAATGAAAAGTGAAATCAGTAAATAACCACAAAAGATCTATGAATGAGTGGTTACATTGAAATACACTTTTAAGGATACAATCACAAAAGGCAATCATATGGGTCAAATGAGTGGCAGAAGCAATAAGTAAAAGCACAATAATACATAAACACGTAAGTCGGTGCACCGGTCCAGAATTTGCCACTGTTGAATGCCTAGAAAGAGGAATGTGCTCCGTTCCTAACTTCGGAATAGCATTGGGAGCTATCGGGAAATCTCTCTCTTATTTAGGTACAGACATCTTTCTACAAACTATCACATCACAAAACTTCTCGAGCAATGTGGTCTGTCCTGTTTCTTTACAACCAAGGCCATTTAACTCTAACCTATACTTCAAGTGCTACCACAACACTCGATATTTCATGGGGAACTCCGTCACTTGGTGCCAGCGACAGTTGCCACAAATAAACTGACACATAACAATACTTCTTGTTTTATTTATTAGACGTCATCAGATTAACAGTGGATATACCGACAGCTGGCGTCCATGAGTGTGATAAACCTAATGAAGGTGGGTGTAAAATAATGCACGAGAATGATAAAGATTATAACACCGCTATTTTGGCTTTTACGCCTAAAGGAAGCTGTTGGGAATCGAGACGGGTTATTTTCTGGCGTTGATGTAGAACAGTTGTCTTATCAAACTGATCGTTGAATATAATTTGACTGAATATCATTTCATTTTAGTCATGGTAAGTGGAACAAAATGGATAATGTTATTGTACGCCGTTTTCATCAATAATTCTGCTAATAATAGATAATATAAATGTTACGTACATATTTTCTAATTGAATATTTACATTATCTTGAAACGTCTGTATTGCATAGTTGTACATGAACATGTATGCTGTCTATCCACAGCTGTATTCTACATAACTGGAGATAATGGACGATTACTAAGGGTAGATTTCAATGACAACCCTTCATGGCTGTTTGAGACACAATGGGACTGTCACACTGAACCAGGGAAATGCTACCTGCAGATGTCTGAAAACCTCTATGACCATGTATGCGAGTTGAAGTGTGCTAATGTCAACTTGGTGACTTTAGACAGCTCAAGTTTGATGTTAATCTTTGGTCATGAAACACGTGGATACGCTTTCGAGAAGGCTAATACATTTACTGTGGTAAATCACACCATTGAAAAGTTTCTGAAGGAGATTGATTCAAAAGTTGAATTTATCAAGACGGATGTAAAAGTGCAGCCAAGAAGACTGATAGATGGAGCAGCAACAGAACGTAAAAATGTCACAGGTATGTCACCTTACACGTAAAGACGAATCATTAACCTAAAGACTGAAGTGTATTTTAGTGGCATCGTATTGTGGTAACTGCCTATCGAATTCCTTCCAGGTCATGGTGTACTTAATCCTTTCAACATGGTATTCCATATTGAAGATATTACTTCTTCAAAAAATATAATATTATGTGTAAATGCTCAAGGAAGTATAACCTTTATGATGAGTTATCCAATTTATAATTTTGTTGTATGCTGATAGAATGGTGTCCCGTGGCCTTAAATTAGGGGTGCTGGTCTTTGCTAAACGTGGATTCAATTCCACATGTTTACATTATCCCTTACTCAATTTTCACCACTGTGTTGCCTTTTATATCCAAGGAATCTGTTTCAGCGGATACTCGAGACTGGTTTTTCCCTGGCGAAGACGTTTTATATTTAGAGGTGTGTCATTTACTTTAACACTTAAATAGTCACTGAAAGTATCCAAATTAACCATTTATTTTTAATTTCAGGAAGTCAACTGGAGGAAAAGCACAAAGAAGTACCTCAATTTGGAGCCGATGCTTCTAAATCATCAAGTATTTATGAAAAAAAGCACCTTTATATCGACCTAGCTTATAATACCTACTGCTCTTATCATGTGTATCGCTATATGGCTGAATTAAATGCCGATGCGACGTTCAATTTTAACTCACTCATCAAGTGTAATTGATAAAATTGACACACTTGATTTGAGGCCCCTACTAGTAACACACTAGTAACTAACGTAAATAACTTGCCTGTTGTGTTATAGAAGGGAACACAATGTAACAATGATATGAGATTAATGTTTGTCATAAAAATCGGACCATACATATCGTTGCCCATGTGTGTATATCTACTTTTTAGTGTTGTTTGATCACTTTTTGTATAGCCTAGCACACTCCCATGATTTATGTCATTTCAAGTTCTATGTAGTTACATCTCCATTTTTCACAGGTGCTTTACAATTTGTCAAAAATGAAAGCAATTGCCATCTGAAGTTTTCTGAGTAAACAATATGTGAATTGCTGCTCTTCTTCATAAATGACATCTGCGGTGAATTTGTGGATAGGACATTTAGGCAAGAAGGAGGCATCCACAGGGATAATTATATTTAATAAATTATAGCTTTGTTGGTGAACGTCCGACAGCTGAACCATCTGAAATGTGTGTGTGACTGTTGGTGTTCTATTTCTCCCTGCTTGGATACATGTGTCTCTGTCTCTCTGGTGTCCAATAATTTATTTTTCGGATACAAATAAGTTTTTCGTTTATTTACAGTCAGTAGATCTATAACAGGACTACAAGGCAGCTCCAAGGTCACACATTCAAACATAACCGGACTACACAAAGGTAGACGTATATACCTTCTACAAAAATAAATGCTACAAAATTAAATCACTGTTTGTCTAAAATTTTAGGCAAGGCATAATGCTTTACACATAATTAAAGACAGTTTTTTTCTTTGAAGGTAATACATACAATAACTGTATGTTTGTGACAGCAAGCGAGTGGAGCATCACAGGTATGCTGAAACGAGTTGTATCTAAACTGTTTCAACTACGCATCAAAGATTTTACCTTCTTTAAGGACGAGATGGAAGAATGTTACGATGCTACACTCCAAGAAATAACACAAGGATGTCTGATATTTCACTTTGCACACAAGTCGAGGGGAGATGCTTTGAAAATGATAATCAAACACAAGCAGGTGAAAGAACAAATTCTACACTTTCTCCGTAATTTTGATGCGGAACTGACAGATATTTGGATGCAGGTGAAGTTGTGTCAACCCTCTGGTCACAAGTTAGGTAAGTGTATTTGAAGTGTTTACTATTCGTTCTGCAAGAAAGGATCATAGACATAAAACTGTTATAGTCTGAACAAAATAGTCCAATGAAATTTAATATCATATTTATTGAATCTAGTTTGCCTTTTTTCAAATATTCAAACTACATAAGTAATTGATGGTCCGGTTAATACGACAAACGGAAATACCCGAGGCAGGACATACTCTTTCACAGCGATGAGCATGTTTGTTGGGGTTGCTGATGTTTCTATAGACAATTAAACAGCTTGAGTATGTTAGCAACAGCTTGTGTGATTTAACACTAACTTTACGCTTTCAAACAAACTTGTAATTACTTATATGTGCCAACTTTAACTTTTATCAGACGTAAAACAAACAAATAGAAGAGACATCGGTATTTATTCCTGACTGTCCAGATAGTTATATGAATATCTGTAGAGTACCTGTTGAGCAAGTGTCTTGTTACATCAGGCGAAGTTGCTAGTTGCTTGGCAACGTCAGTGTGAGAGCACCTACCCACAACGATCGTACATTCAGCTGTACTACCCACAAGGGTCGTGTAGTCTGAATTCATTCAGCTGTACAACCCACAAGGGTCGTGTAGTGTTAACGCATTAAATTGTACTTACCAACAGGGTCCCGTAGTGTGAACACATTGAGCTGTACTACCCACAAGGGTCGTATGGTCTAAACACATTAAGCTGTACAACCCACAAGGGTCGTATGGTCTGAACACATAAAGCTGTACAACCCACAAGGGTCGTGTTGTCTGAACACATTAAACTGTACTACCCACAAGGCTCGTCTAGTCTGAACACATTAAGCTGTATTACCCACAAGGGTCGTCTAGTCTGAACACATTAAGCTGTACTACCCACAAGGGTCGTGTAGCCTGAACACATTAAGCTGTTATACCCAAAAGGGTCTTGTAGCCTGAACACATTAACCTGTACTACCCACAAGAGTCGTGTAGCCTGAAGACATTAGGCTGTACTACCCACAAGGGTTTTTGTAATCAGAACACATTAAGCTGTACTACCCACAAGGGTCTTGTAGTCAGAACACTATAAGCTGTACTACCCACAAGGGTCTTGTAGTCAGAACACTATAAGCTGTACTACCCACGAGGCTCGTGTAGCCGCAACACATTAAGCTGTACTACCAGCAATGGTCGTGTAGTCAGAACACATTAAGCTGTACTACCGACAAGGGTCTTGTAGTCATAACACAGAAAGCTGTGCTACCCACTACCTACAAGGGTCGTGTAGCCTGAACACATTAAGCTGTAATACCCACAAGGGTCGTGTAGCCTGAAGACATTAGGCTGTACTACCCACAAGGGTTTTTGTAATCAGAACACATTAAGCTGTACTCCCCACAAGGGTCTTGTAGCCTGAAGACATTAGGCTGTACTACCCACAAGGGTTTTTGTAATCAGAACAAATTAAGCTGTACTACCGACAAGGGTTTTGTAGTCAGAACACAGAAAGCTGTGCTACCCACAAGGGTTGTGTAGTCAGAACAAATTAAACTGTACTACCCACAAGGGTCGTGTAGTCAGAATACATTAAGCTGTACTACCCACGAGGCTCGTGTAGCCTTAACACGTTAAGCTGATTAAACACAAGGCTCGTGTAGCCTGAACACATCAAGCTGTACTGCCTACAAGGGTCTTGTAGTCTTAACACATTAAGCTGTACTACCCACAATGGTCGTGTAGTGTGAACCCTATAAGCTGTACTACCCACAAGGGTCGTGCAGTGTGAACCATATACGCTGTATTACCCACAAGGGTCGTGTAGTCAGAACACATTAAGCTGTTCTACCCACGAGGCTCGTGTAGCCTTAACACATTAACCTGTATTACCCACAAGGGTCGTGTAGTGTGAACCCGATAAGCTGTACTATACACGAGGCTCGTGTAGCCTTAACACATTAAGCTGTACTACCCATGAGACTCGTGTAGCCTGAACAGATTAAGCTGTACTGCCCACAAGGGTCGGGTAGCCTGAATACATTCAACTGTACTACCCTCAAGGATCTTGTAGGCAAGACACAGTGTCAGAAAATGTGTGTTCGAGGTGCTGATATGTATTTAAAATATTAAACTGCTTGCTTTTGTTACCATAAGAACACTTAATACACCATATTTATGTAGTTGTGAGTTGCTTGGCAACATTAGTTCTATAGAACCTACCCACAAGGGTCGGGTGGCCTGAATACATTAAACTGTATTACCCACAAGGGTCGTGTAGTCAGAACACATTAAACTGTGCCTCCCACGACGTTCGTGTAACCTCAACACATTAAGCTGTATTACCCACAAGGGTCATGTAGTGTGAAGACTATAAGCTGTACTTGTAGTCTGAATACATTAAACTGTACTAACCACAATGGTTTTGTAGTCTTAATAAATTAAACTGTACTACCCACAAGGGTCTTGTAGTCTGAATACATTAAACTGTGCTACCCACGAGGCTCGTGTTGCCTTAACACATGAAACTGTACTACCCACAAGGGTCTTCTTGCCAGAACACATAAAGCTGTAATACCCCCAATGGTCGTGTAGCCTGAACACACTAAACTGTGTTACCCACAAGGGTCGTGTAGCCTGAATGCATTAAACTGTACTACCCACAAGGGTCATGTAGTGTGAACACATTAAACTGTACTACCCACAAGGGGTTTGTAGTCTGAATACATTAAACTGTGCTACCCACCCACGAGGCTCGTGTAGCCTTAACACATCAAACTGTACTACCCATAAGGGTCTTGTAGGCAGAATACATTAACCTGTACTTCCCACAAGGGTCTTGTAGTCTGAATACATTAAACTGTACTAACCACAATGGGTCCTACTAGGGTCTTTTTGTCAGAACACATAAAGCTGTAATACCCACAAGGATCGTGTAGCCTGAACACACTAAACTGTATTACCCACAAAGGTCGTGTAGTGTGAACACCATCAGCCGCACTACCCACAAGGGTCATGTAGTGTGTACCCTATAAGCTGTACTACCCACGAGGCTCGTGTAACCTTAACACATTAATCTGTACTACCCACAAGGGTCGTGTAGCCTGAACACATTAAGCTGTACTACCAACAAGGGCCTTGTAGTCAGAACACTTTAAGATGTACTACCCACAAGGGTTGTGTAGTGTGAACCCTATAAACTGTACTACCCAGACTGGTCGTGTAGTCAGAGCAAATTAAACTGTACTACCCACAAGACACGTGTAGTCAGAACACTTTAAGCTGTACTACCCACGAGGGCCTTGTAGTCAGAACACTTTAAGCTGTACTACCGACAAGGGTCTTGTAGTCAGAACACAGAAAGCTGTACTACCCACAAGGGTTGTGTAGTGTGAACCCTCTTAGCTGTACTACCTACAAGGGTCTTTTTGTCAGAACACATAAAGCTGTCATACCCACAAGGGTCGTGTAGCCTGAATACATTAAACTGTAGTACCCACAAGGGCCTTGTAGTCAGAACATTTTAAAATGTACTGCCCACGAGGGTCGTGTAGTGTGAACCCTATAAACTGTACTACCTAGACTGGTCGTGTAGTCAGAGCAAATTAAACTGTACTACCCACAAGACTCGTGTAGTCAGAACACTATAAGCTGTACTACCCACGCGGCTCGTGTAGCCTCAACACATTAAGCTGTATTTCCCACAATGGTCGTGTAGTCAGAACAAATTAAGCTGTACTACCGCCAAGGGTTTTTGTAATCAGAACACATTAAGCTGTACTACCAAAAAGGGTCTTGTAGCCTGAACACATTAAGCTGTACTACCCGCAAGGGTCTTGTAGTCAGAACACTATAAGCTGTACTACCCACGAGGCTCGTGTAGCCGCAACACATTAAGCTGTACTACCAGCAATAATCGTGTAGTCAGAACAAGTGGAGCTGTACTACCCACAAGGGTCTTGTAGTCATAACACAGAAAGCTGTGCTACCCATAAGGGTTGTGTAGTGTGATACCTATTAGCTTTACTACCCACAAGGGTCGTGTAGCCTGAACACATTAAGCTGTAATACCCACAAAAGTCGTGTAGCCTGAAGACATTAGGCTGTACTACCCACAAGGGTTTTTGTAATCAGAACACATTAAGCTGTACTCCCCACAAGGGTCTTGTAGCCTGATCACATTAAGCTGTATTACCCACAAGGGTCGTGTAGTCAGAACGCATTAAGCTGTTCTACCCACGAGGCTCGTGTAGCCTTAACACAATAACCTGTATTACCCACAAGGGTCGTGTAGTTTGAACCCTATAAGCTGTACTATACACGAGGCTCGTGTAGCCTTAACACATTAAGCTGTACTACCCATGAGACTCGTGTAGCTCATGAACACATTAAGCTGTAATACCCACAGGGGTCGTGTAGCCTGAAGACATTAGGCTGTACTCCCCACAAGGGTTTTTGTAATCAGAACAAATTAAGCTGTACTACCGACAAGGGTCTTGTAGTCAGAACACAGAAAGCTCTGCTACCCACAAGGGTTGTGTAGTCAGAACAAATTAAACTGTACTACCCTAAAGGGCCGTGTAGTCAGAATACATTAAGCTGTACTACCCACGAGGCTCATGTAGCCCTAACACATTAAGCTGTACTAAACACAAGGGTCGTGTAGTCTGAATTCATTCAGCTGTACAACCCACAAGGGTCGTGTAGTGTTAACGCATTAAATTGTACTTACCAACAGGGTCCCGTAGTGTGAACACATTGAGCTGTACTACCCACAAGGGTCGTATGGTCTAAACACATTAAGCTGTACAACCCACAAGGGTCGTATGGTCTGAACACATAAAGCTGTACAACCCACAAGGGTCGTGTTGTCTGAACACATTAAACTGTACTACCCACAAGGCTCGTCTAGTCTGAACACATTAAGCTGTATTACCCACAAGGGTCGTCTAGTCTGAACACATTAAGCTGTACTACCCACAAGGGTCGTGTAGCCTGAACACATTAAGCTGTTATACCCAAAAGGGTCTTGTAGCCTGAACACATTAACCTGTACTACCCACAAGAGTCGTGTAGCCTGAAGACATTAGGCTGTACTACCCACAAGGGTTTTTGTAATCAGAACACATTAAGCTGTACTACCCACAAGGGTCTTGTAGTCAGAACACTATAAGCTGTACTACCCACAAGGGTCTTGTAGTCAGAACACTATAAGCTGTACTACCAACGAGGCTCGTGTAGCCGCAACACATTAAGCTGTACTACCAGCAATGGTCGTGTAGTCAGAACACATTAAGCTGTACTACCGACAAGGGTCTTGTAGTCATAACACAGAAAGCTGTGCTACCCACTACCTACAAGGGTCGTGTAGCCTGAACACATTAAGCTGTAATACCCACAAGGGTCGTGTAGCCTGAAGACATTAGGCTGTACTACCCACAAGGGTTTTTGTAATCAGAACACATTAAGCTGTACTCCCCACAAGGGTCTTGTAGCCTGAAGACATTAGGCTGTACTACCCACAAGGGTTTTTGTAATCAGAACAAATTAAGCTGTACTACCGACAAGGGTTTTGTAGTCAGAACACAGAAAGCTGTGCTACCCACAAGGGTTGTGTAGTCAGAACAAATTAAACTGTACTACCCACAAGGGTCGTGTAGTCAGAATACATTAAGCTGTACTACCCACGAGGCTTGTGTAGCCTTAACACATTAAGCTGATTAAACACAAGGCTCGTGTAGCCTGAACACATCAAGCTGTACTGCCTACAAGGGTCTTGTAGTCTTAACACATTAAGCTGTACTACCCACAATGGTCGTGTAGTGTGAACCCTATAAGCTGTACTACCCACAAGGGTCGTGCAGTGTGAACCATATACGCTGTATTACCCACAAGGGTCGTGTAGTCAGAACACATTAAGCTGTTCTACCCACGAGGCTCGTGTAGCCTTAACACATTAACCTGTATTACCCACAAGGGTCGTGTAGTGTGAACCCGATAAGCTGTACTATACACGAGGCTCGTGTAGCCTTAACACATTAAGCTGTACTACCCATGAGACTCGTGTAGCCTGAACAGATTAAGCTGTACTGCCCACAAGGGTCGGGTAGCCTGAATACATTCAACTGTACTACCCTCAAGGATCTTGTAGGCAAGACACAGTGTCAGAAAATGTGTGTTCGAGGTGCTGATATGTATTTAAAATATTAAACTGCTTGCTTTTGTTACCATAAGAACACTTAATACACCATATTTATGTAGTTGTGAGTTGCTTGGCAACATTAGTTCTATAGAACCTACCCACAAGGGTCGGGTGGCCTGAATACATTAAACTGTATTACCCACAAGGGTCGTGTAGTCAGAACACATTAAACTGTGCCTCCCACGACGTTCGTGTAACCTCAACACATTAAGCTGTATTACCCACAAGGGTCATGTAGTGTGAAGACTATAAGCTGTACTTGTAGTCTGAATACATTAAACTGTACTAACCACAATGGTTTTGTAGTCTTAATAAATTAAACTGTACTACCCACAAGGGTCTTGTAGTCTGAATACATTAAACTGTGCTACCCACGAGGCTCGTGTTGCCTTAACACATGAAACTGTACTACTTACAAGGGTCTTCTTGCCAGAACACATAAAGCTGTAATACCCCCAATGGTCGTGTAGCCTGAACACACTAAACTGTGTTACCCACAAGGGTCGTGTAGCCTGAATGCATTAAACTGTACTACCCACAAGGGTCATGTAGTGTGAACACATTAAACTGTACTACCCACAAGGGGTTTGTAGTCTGAATACATTAAACTGTGCTACCCACCCACGAGGCTCGTGTAGCCTTAACACATCAAACTGTACTACCCATAAGGGTCTTGTAGGCAGAATACATTAACCTGTACTTCCCACAAGGGTCTTGTAGTCTGAATACATTAAACTGTACTAACCACAATGGGTCCTACTAGGGTCTTTTTGTCAGAACACATAAAGCTGTAATACCCACAAGGATCGTGTAGCCTGAACACACTAAACTGTATTACCCACAAAGGTCGTGTAGTGTGAACACCATCAGCCGCACTACCCACAAGGGTCATGTAGTGTGTACCCTATAAGCTGTACTACCCACGAGGCTCGTGTAACCTTAACACATTAATCTGTACTACCCACAAGGGTCGTGTAGCCTGAACACATTAAGCTGTACTACCAACAAGGGCCTTGTAGTCAGAACACTTTAAGATGTACTACCCACAAGGGTTGTGTAGTGTGAACCCTATAAACTGTACTACCCAGACTGGTCGTGTAGTCAGAGCAAATTAAACTGTACTACCCACAAGACACGTGTAGTCAGAACACTTTAAGCTGTACTACCCACGAGGGCCTTGTAGTCAGAACACTTTAAGCTGTACTACCGACAAGGGTCTTGTAGTCAGAACACAGAAAGCTGTACTACCCACAAGGGTTGTGTAGTGTGAACCCTCTTAGCTGTACTACCTACCAGGGTCTTTTTGTCAGAACACATAAAGCTGTCATACCCACAAGGGTCGTGTAGCCTGAATACATTAAACTGTAGTACCCACAAGGGCCTTGTAGTCAGAACATTTTAAAATGTACTGCCCACGAGGGTCGTGTAGTGTGAACCCTATAAACTGTACTACCTAGACTGGTCGTGTAGTCAGAGCAAATTAAACTGTACTACCCACAAGACTCGTGTAGTCAGAACACTATAAGCTGTACTACCCACGCGGCTCGTGTAGCCTCAACACATTAAGCTGTATTTCCCACAATGGTCGTGTAGTCAGAACAAATTAAGCTGTACTACCCACAAGGGTTTTTGTAATCAGAACACATTAAGCTGTACTACCAAAAAGGGTCTTGTAGCCTGAACACATTAAGCTGTACTACCCGCAAGGGTCTTGTAGTCAGAACACTATAAGCTGTACTACCCACGAGGCTCGTGTAGCCGCAACACATTAAGCTGTACTACCAGCAATAATCGTGTAGTCAGAACAAGTGGAGCTGTACTACCCACAAGGGTCTTGTAGTCATAACACAGAAAGCTGTGCTACCCATAAGGGTTGTGTAGTGTGATACCTATTAGCTTTACTACCCACAAGGGTCGTGTAGCCTGAACACATTAAGCTGTAATACCCACAAAAGTCGTGTAGCCTGAAGACATTAGGCTGTACTACCCACAAGGGTTTTTGTAATCAGAACACATTAAGCTGTACTCCCCACAAGGGTCTTGTAGCCTGATCACATTAAGCTGTATTACCCACAAGGGTCGTGTAGTCAGAACGCATTAAGCTGTTCTACCCACGAGGCTCGTGTAGCCTTAACACAATAACCTGTATTACCCACAAGGGTCGTGTAGTTTGAACCCTATAAGCTGTACTATACACGAGGCTCGTGTAGCCTTAACACATTAAGCTGTACTACCCATGAGACTCGTGTAGCTCATGAACACTATAAGCTGTACTACCCACGCGGCTCGTGTAGCCTCAACACATTAAGCTGTATTTCCCACAATGGTCGTGTAGTCAGAACAAATTAAGCTGTACTACCCACAAGGGTTTTTGTAATCAGAACACATTAAGCTGTACTACCAAAAAGGGTCTTGTAGCCTGAACACATTAAGCTGTACTACCCGCAAGGGTCTTGTAGTCAGAACACTATAAGCTGTACTACCCACGAGGCTCGTGTAGCCGCAACACATTAAGCTGTACTACCAGCAATGGTCGTGTAGTCAGAACAAATTAAGCTGTACTACCCACAAGGGTCTTGTAGTCATAACACAGAAAGCTGTGCTACCCATAAGGGTTGTGTAGTGTGATACCTATTAGCTTTACTACCCACAAGGGTCGTGTAGCCTGAACACATTAAGCTGTAATACCCACAAAAGTCGTGTAGCCTGAAGACATTAGGCTGTACTACCCACAAGGGTTTTTGTAATCAGAACACATTAAGCTGTACTCCCCACAAGGGTCTTGTAGCCTGATCACATTAAGCTGTAATACCCACAGGGGTCGTGTAGCCTGAAGACATTAGGCTGTACTCCCCACAAGGGTCTTGTAGCCTGAACACATTAAGCTGTAATACCCACAAGGGTCGTGTAGCCTGAAGACATTAAGCTGTACTCCCCACAAGGGTCTTGTAGCCTGAACACATTAAGCTGTAATACCCACAGGGGTCGTGTAGCCTGAAGACATTAGGCTGTACTCCCCACAAGGGTTTTTGTAATCAGAACAAATTAAGTTGTACTACCGACAAGGGTCTTGTAGTCAGAACACAGAAAGCTCTGCTACCCACAAGGGTTGTGTAGTCAGAACAAATTAAACTGTACTACCCACAAGGGTCGTGTAGTCAGAATACATTAAGCTGTACTACCCACGAGGCTCATGTAGCCCTAACACATTAAGCTGTACTAAACACAAGGCTCGTGTAGCCTGAACACATCAAGCTGTACTGCCCACAAGGGTCTTGTAGTCTTAACACATTAAGCTGTACTACCCACAAGGGTCTTGTAGTAAGAACACTATAAGCTGTACTACCCACGAGGGCCTTGTAGTCAAAACACTTTAAGCTGTACGACCAACAAGGGTCTTGTAGTCAGAACACAGAAAGCTGTACTACCCACAAGGGTTGTGTAGTGTGAACCCTCTTAGCTGTACTACCTACAAGGGTCTTTTTGTCAGAACACATAAAGCTGTCATACCCACAAGGGTCGTGTAGCCTGAATACATTAAACTGTAGTACCCACAAGGGCCTTGTAGTCAGAACATTTTAAAATTTACTGCCCACGAGGGTCGTGTAGTGTGAACCCTATAAACTGTACTACCTAGACTGGTCGTGTAGTCAGAGCAAATTCAACTGTACTACCCACAAGACTCGTGTAGTCAGAACACTATAAGCTGTATTACCCACGCGGCTCGTGTAGCCTAAACACATTAAGCTGTATTTCCCACAATGGTCGTGTAGTCAGAACAAATTAAGCTGTACTACCCACAAGGGTTTTTGTAATCAGAACACATTAAGCTGTACTACCAAAAAGGGTCTTGTAGCCTGAACACATTAAGCTGTACTACCCGCAAGGGTCTTGTAGTCAGAACACTATAAGCTGTACTACCCACGAGGCTCGTGTAGCCGCAACACATTAAGCTGTACTACCAGCAATGGTCGTGTAGTCAGAACAAATTAAGCTGTACTACCCACAAGGGTCTTGTAGTCATAACACAGAAAGCTGTGCTACCCATAAGGGTTGTGTAGTGTGATACCTATTAGCTTTACTACCCACAAGGGTCGTGTAGCCTGAACACATTAAGCTGTAATACCCACAAGGGTCGTGTAGCCTGAAGACATTAGGCTGTACTACCCACAAGGGTTTTTGTAATCAGAACACATTAAGCTGTACTCCCCACAAGGGTCTTGTAGCCTGATCACATTAAGCTGTAATACCCACAGGGGTCGTGTAGCCTGAAGACATTAGGCTGTACTCCCCACAAGGGTCTTGTAGCCTGAACACATTAAGCTGTTATACCCACAGGGGTCGTATAGCCTGAACACATTAAGCTGTACTCCCCACAAGGGTCTTGTAGCCTGAACACATTAAGCTGTAATACCCACAGGGGTCGTGTAGCCTGAAGACATTAGGCTGTACTCCCCACAAGGGTTTTTGTAATCAGAACAAATCAAGCTGTACTACCGACAAGGGTCTTGTAGTCAGAACACAGAAAGCTCTGCTACCCACAAGGGTTGTGTAGTCAGAACAAATTAAACTGTACTACCCACAAGGGTCGTGTAGTCAGAATACATTAAGCTGTACTAAACACAAGGCTCGTGTAGCCTGAACACATCAAGCTGTACTTCCCACAAGGGTCTTGTAGTAAGAACACTATAAGCTGTACTACCCACGAGGCTCGTGTAGCCTGAACACATTACTCTGTACTACCCATAATGGTCGTGTAGTGTGATACCTATTAGCTGTACTACCCACAAGGGTTGTGTAGTGTGAACCATATAAGCTGCACTATACACGAGGCTCGTGTAGCCTTAACACATTAAGCTGTACTACCCATGAGACTCGTGTAGCTCATGAACACATTAAGCTGTAATACCCACAAGGGTCTTGTAGTAAGAACACTATAAGCTGTACTACCCACGAGGCTCGTGTAGCCTGAACACATTACTCTGTACTACCCACAATGGTCGTGTAGTGTGATACCTATTAGCTGTACTACCCACAAGGGTTGTGTATTTTGAACCATATACGCTGTATTACCCACAAGGGTCGTGTAGTCAGAACGCATTAAGCTGTTCTACCCACGAGGCTCGTGTAGCCTTAACACAATAACCTGTATTACCCACAAGGGTCGTGTAGTTTGAACCCTATAAGCTGTACTATACACGAGGCTCGTGTAGCCTTAACACATTAAGCTGTACTACCCATGAGACTCGTGTAGCTCATGAACACATTAAGCTGTAATACCCACAGGGGTCGTGTAGCCTGAAGACATTAGGCTGTACTCCCCACAAGGGTTTTTGTAATCAGAACAAATTAAGCTGTACTACCGACAAGGGTCTTGTAGTCAGAACACAGAAAGCTCTGCTACCCACAAGGGTTGTGTAGTCAGAACAAATTAAACTGTACTACCCTAAAGGGCCGTGTAGTCAGAATACATTAAGCTGTACTACCCACGAGGCTCATGTAGCCCTAACACATTAAGCTGTACTAAACACAAGGCTCGTGTAGCCTGAACACATCAAGCTGTACTGCCCACAAGGGTCTTGTAGTAAGAACACTATAAGCTGTACTACCCACGAGGCTCGTGTAGCCTGAACACATTACTCTGTACTACCCATAATGGTCGTGTAGTGTGATACCTATTAGCTGTACTACCCACAAGGGTTGTGTAGTGTGAACCATATAAGCTGCACTATACACGAGGCTCGTGTAGCCTTAACACATTAAGCTGTACTACCCATGAGACTCGTGTAGCTCATGAACACATTAAGCTGTAATACCCACAAGGGTCTTGTAGTAAGAACACTATAAGCTGTACTACCCACGAGGCTCGTGTAGCCTGAACACATTACTCTGTACTACCCACAATGGTCGTGTAGTGTGATACCTATTAGCTGTACTACCCACAAGGGTTGTGTATTTTGAACCATATACGCTGTATTACCCACAAGGGTCGTGTAGTCAGAACGCATTAAGCTGTTCTACCCACGAGGCTCGTGTAGCCTTAACACAATAACCTGTATTACCCACAAGGGTCGTGTAGTTTGAACCCTATAAGCTGTACTATACACGAGGCTCGTGTAGCCTTAACACATTAAGCTGTACTACCCATGAGACTCGTGTAGCTCATGAACACATTAAGCTGTAATACCCACAGGGGTCGTGTAGCCTGAAGACATTAGGCTGTACTCCCCACAAGGGTTTTTGTAATCAGAACAAATTAAGCTGTACTACCGACAAGGGTCTTGTAGTCAGAACACAGAAAGCTCTGCTACCCACAAGGGTTGTGTAGTCAGAACAAATTAAACTGTACTACCCTAAAGGGCCGTGTAGTCAGAATACATTAAGCTGTACTACCCACGAGGCTCATGTAGCCCTAACACATTAAGCTGTACTAAACACAAGGCTCGTGTAGCCTGAACACATCAAGCTGTACTGCCCACAAGGGTCTTGTAGTCTTAACACATTAAGCTGTACTACCCACAAGGGTCTTGTAGTAAGAACACTATAAGCTGTACTACCCACGAGGCTCGTGTAGCCTTAACACATTAAGCTGTACTACCCATGAGACTCGTGTAGCTCATGAACACATTAAGCTGTAATACCCACAGGGGTCGTGTAGCCTGAAGACATTAGGCTGTACTCCCCACAAGGGTTTTTGTAATCAGAACAAATTAAGAGATCGAAAAGTAAAATGTACCTATACGAGCAAGAAACACTCGTTACCTTGATTCATGGAAGGGGGGCAGATACCAGGTAGGTTTGTGGACTGTACATAACATGCAAAGATACTCACATGTCAATGTCTATGGGTTTTTGTCACCTGAATTCGAGATACTTTGTGAGGTAGAACAGGAAAACGTTAGCGTTATATCACGACGACAACACTTTAGACTCTTTGAATTGATTTCGCCATGAAAAAAACCCCAGTTGAATAAAACGACATTACGATCGCATGTAGAATATACATTTTCACAGTTGCTACTACTTTGCAGAAATACATTGTAAAACAATTCAAAGTATTTGAGTGCTATGACTGTTAATAACAATCTTTGTTGCAGTTCAAATGGAATTGGCAAACCTGAAGAAGCGTTACACAGCCATGAAAAGAGTAAGTATACATAGATGCTTTGAATAAGTACAATATGTGACTGGGAGTCTTACATCGGCTTATATAAGCATATCTTGTAACATGTAACGATTATAGACTTAAAGAAATTACCGTGAGGCTTTGCTTTACCACTTGACTGACATGGACCACAAAAAACTTCATGACTTCGTTGATGACTGTCTTACACGTGGTTAGTTATCTACATCAGCTTGTATGTGTATGTAGTGTATGAGCGTGTATTAATAAAATCAGTGAGAAGAATAATGAATTAATTGTATGTTTCAGGAGGTGGACAGCATTAAAGGACAAATAGATGCATTGGAAAATGGTGAGTTCATAACACGCAAGAATAATATATATATTGCATGTTCTCATATTGATCAGTTATTAAGATATTTCGGGAATATTCAGCAAATATTCCACATGTTCCACTAAATAAGGGTATCCTCAACGTCCTCAACGGTTCAAGGCTGAGATGTTTGTAAACATGTGTATCAGTTCTTGTGTGAAATGTATCACAGTTTGTTCACAAGATGCACCAACAGTGTCTTAATTTAAGACCCCTTTGACAGTAATGTTTTTTTGTTGTTGTTTTGACCGAGGTAAGGCAGAAATATGACAACCTGCTGCCTGTAGGATATTTAAACATGTTGATTGTAGCATGCTTTTGCTTTCTGGGGTTTACTTGTGTCTTTACGTTTCATGTCTTTCCAGATCACTGGCAAAGACAAATAAACTTCCTTTTTGAAGAAATGGACGTGTTGCGGCTTTTTTCTGTAAAATCAAAGCGCCCCATGACTGTGAGTGACACCGAATAGTTATATAATAGTAACGTAATGTATAACATTTTGAGGGTGAAGACTCAATTCGTCATCAACCTCGACATTTAATAATGGTATAGCCATTCAAAACACACCCCAGCTAACATTGCATACTTAGACCAATAGCAGCCCGATTACAACAGTGAGTCCGCCCCATCCACTGCTTACTACTGGTTTGCACATTGACTTGGAAGTACATTTTAGGTACCGGCTCCATGGTCCAATACTGGTCCTTTTCACGCCTGATATCGTTTAGCTGACACGGCATTACTTGCGTGATGACAGCATTCCTGATTACTAATGTGCACACTGACTTCAGTAGGTGCCAGTACAATACTGTACCTTTTCAGGCCGATAACATTCAGCCTGTTTTTGCCCTTTATTTGCACCGTTAAGAATTATCAGTGTTTCTTTAGTCAACCGCTACTGGTTTTATGATAGTCTCAAGTACTTTTCTTAAAAATGGCAATATGATATATATACATCAAAAATATATCATTGTAAGGCAAGTCTTCCTTTTGCTCAAACACCACAGGTGAGATGATGACAGTAACAAAATGTCACACTCTCAGATATAGTCATGTTAGAATATTCGCTGCTCAATCGCTGCTCAAAAAGTAATCCTCAGGAACTTTGCCCTGCTAGATTTAAATATACTTAAACTAGCATAATCAAACATTTGTTTAAATAATTATATTACTTGTGTACAACAGTGTCTCGCTAACAGACAACATCCTCCGAAAAGAATCTCGCAAAATGCATTAACACACGGCAGAGATTATTTGGCTTGTAACAACAAGCTAAGGATGGTCCTGTTGCAGAGATCTGGCTTTTGGAAATCACCGAATCAATGAACTATCTATAGTGATAGTTATCCCTACCGTTGCTAGTGTCGCTTAACCGACAATATCCCGTTGTTGCCAAGAAAGCATCTGGCATGTAATGGTCAAATAGCATGTGGTATTCGGGGCCGGTACAAGTAAATCAGTATCGACACATTGCCATATAAGCTGCATATGTTTCAGAACAGTTATAGCTGTTGTTATGTCGCCAGTGTTCGCTGTTTAAAGATAGCTTTGCCCCAAAATACACCTTCATCGCGTTCATTGGAATGGTCAATCATTTCACTGACATTGGTATAAACATCCATTGATAGTTATAAGTACACTTCGACATTTGATGAGAAATAGTCTATTATACACGTGTGAATTTGGCCATGTGATTCTGAAGTGCAATGGTGAGGGCTTTGCGTCACTATCAGTTTTGTTGTATTCATTTATTTTTGTTTGTCAATATTGTAGGAACTTGATCGAAAGGAAAAGGCACTTCGACATCTTCCAGTTGACGACCTTTCACCAGGTGAGAATGAGGAGGTTAAACACATAGTGAAGCAATATGAACTAGTGTGTCATTCATGGTGAGATACCAAGGTGTAAGAAGTATATGCTGTGCCTGGCTGCGTTGTTCTTTAAGCTTGCTTACCATAAGAAATATCCTTCATTCATCCTTTGGAAAACTGTTCTCACAAGTAAACGGGTGTCTTCTGTTACAGTGTGTGGGGGTCGGGACCTCCTGGCGATTAGGATGAAACCTCAACTCATGGAGTTTAAACAGAGAATACATGGACAGAAAGATGTTCTGTGCAGCATAAAAGAGGTGAGAATATGAGACAGGGGCAAACACGAAAAATATATATCTGGTAAGAAGCAAGATAAAACAAAACAACATACAACTATGTATTCATGACTGTATGCGACTTATATTGTTCTTGTTTCTCTAGTTTCTAGTTGAAGACAAGATCCTCATTGGGTATTTCCAGGCTACAAAAGGTAAGTACAAAGAATGCCCATGAAAAGATCATTCATGCTTATAGTCACAACTTCAACTCTAGACATTAGACGTAATTTTAGCATCAGGTAATTAGCTGACCTATTAGAAGTCAACGCTTCGTTTATATGTTATGCACTATGACGTCATCTTCGTGTATGGTTTGCCAGGAACTTTGCAAACGTTATTGAATCAAACTGAAGTCGTCGCGTCGAGCAAAGTTAAGCGAATGACAGAACAGGAAAGCAGTTATAATAATATACGAAATCTATACTTCTCATACATCTTTGCCATAAATCCTTTCGGCTTCAGTCACACTAGCTAAAATTTTCAGATTTTCAACAGACGTCCTCTTCACTGTCAATCACACACAAATAGCATCGTAACCATCCAATCTATGACGTATGCAGTCGCGGGAACCTCACTTTTTTCCTGTGTGTGCTTGAGTCAACACCTATTGTAATAGTGTAACAATCTAGCACTTGGTTGTAAGTCACATTAATCTAAGATTATTATAGCGTTCCGTCTGTCCGTCCCTCCGTCCGTCCGTCCGTCCTTCCGACCGAGCTTTTGTACGGCCCATTTTAACCATGCACCCTAGCTTAACTAAGCTTTCTACACACATTAACCACAATGAGTACTTGTGCCTTTTCCTAGTTTGAAGATTCCGATTTTTAAATTTTGTTGCCGTTTCCATGGAAACATTAGAAATTTAAACGTTTAGGGTGGGTGTTTTGCTAGTTTGAAGATTCTGATTTTAAATTTTTTTGCCGTTTCCATGGAATCATGGTGAAACATAAATTTTGGTTGACCAGCGGGGTCACGCACGTGAGTATTAACTGGTGTGATTGTGAGGTCGTAATGAAGTCTCCTCTACTCCTGGTTGCAAGAAGTGTGGTTGATTCATGATCACGGGAGATTCTCATGTTAACTGCATGAAGTGCTGAGAAACAACTGCCTCGATTCTCAGCCCTAAACGAAGAAATGGGGAATATGGAGACTAATCATATACCTCTGGCTAAGAAAAGTCCCCCGGTCAAGTGCCATCTGTCTCTACAGCACACACGGGTGAAGGGCCTACCCCAGCCGACCGTACCGATCAACCATCCATCCTGACAGCCAGACTGCCAGCTGTTCAGCCAACTGATAAGCCGTACGGCTCACAGAAACAAACTGCACTTCAAGAAACATCCTATCTTTAAGACTCAAGCCGTCGGACGCAGATTTCATCCAGTCGGAGCCAAGCTAGTGGCAGCAGATCTGGCCGTCAGGAAGCTCTAATTGACCTAAAGATCCTCAACAAGAAATTCCTCGTACCCCCGCAAAGACTCCAGATGGAATCCAGGAGATAGGAGACTGGTTTATCAGCCTTGATTTAAAAGATGTCTGTCTTCACTTCGCGATACACCAATCGTCACGCAAATATCTATGCTTCGTGATCAATGGTCAACGTAAAGAGTTCCAGGTCTTGTCATTCAGGATATCAATAGCCCCTTGCCTTACAGAGCCAGTCATCAGGTTTGCCACCTCAAGCTTGTTTGAATCCATGGATACCTGGACGATTTCCTGGCTGCAGACCAAAAGGAAGCTCAGTTACACCAGGACATGATATTCTTGGTCCAACTTATGACCTACCTCGGCTTCCTAGTCAATTCTTCCAAGTCCGAGACCACGTCGGTTCAAGACATCATATACATCGGAGCGAGATTCCAACTAAACAAGGGATATCTATGCCCATCAGAGAATCGATTCGTCAAGACTATCACAATGGTTCTATCACATTCAAGTCATGACAGCACAGCATTGGTGATTCACATAGAGCATGTGATGAGCTTTTGACTTCTCTGACACCCGAACACCATCTTTTCACAAACGCATCAGATTCAGGATGGGGAGCCAATAGGGAGGATCTCACGGTACAGGGATCTTGGAACATCGGAGAGAAGGATCTTCATATCAACTGAAAGGAAATGAAGGCCATCTATTACGCCATCCTGGAATGGAAGATACATTTCTCACAATCGTCCATCCTCATAGCCATGGACAGTAGTGGCTTACACCCAGAAACGATTCCGGGGTAGAATAGGTCTTCAGCAACCCATGCTTGCAGTAAAAGGTGACTATGCTTGTCGTAAAAAGGCGACTAACGGGATCGGGTGGTCAGGCTCTCTGACTTGGTTGATACATGTCATCGATTCCAATTGCGTGGATCGATGCTCATGATATCAATCACTGGATTGTCTGGTCCAGACTCGATTATTTACAGACCGCCGTCATATAGCTGGAATATTGCTGAGTGCGGCGTTAAACAACAAACCAAACAACAAACCAACATCCAGAAACAAGCAGGAACCAGATTCAGCTCCCTGATGACGGAGACTACACGATTGTTTGTCTCAGCAGATTCCTTCATTTGCTGGATGGAAAGAGACATATACCTTGAAACTGAACATCCCTGCCGACAGCCTTTCTGCCAGGGGAAAATAGTAGCAACAGAATAGGGTTTACATCCCCAGATCTTTGCTTAGATAACCACGTTATGGGACACACCACACCTAGATATACTTGCCACCTGTCAGAACCATCAACTTATGTCAGTCCAGTTCCCGACCCAAGAGCTCACCAGATTGACGCACTATCGATGGACTGGACGGGTTCATTTGCATACGCATTCCCACAATGGTCTCTCCTAGACAACGGCATCCACAAGGTGGAGGAGACGGATCGCATAATAATCCTGATAGCACCAATATGGCCAAGCAGAGCGTGGTTCCCCAGATTACTAAGACTACTAATGGAACCTATCCAGTTACCTCTCCATCGAGATCTGTTACGACAACCCAAGTCCAGCATTTTCCATGACATCTATAAAAACAATACCTACATCTAACTGCTTGGAAATTATCACGCAGCAAATGCAGTCATCCGGATATTCTGAGCTTGCCTCAGAAGCTGTGGTAAGATAATGGAGACCTTCATCATCCCTTATAAATAACAACTGATGGTACAGTGGAGAGGACGACAAGGGATCATCAATCTTTATTTCACGTACTGAAGAGGCCACATGCCTATAGTACAATTTGAAGAATATACAATTTTATACAATTTATGTACATATCTCACCAAATCACCAAATCACCAAATCTCAACACAGTGGCATAATTTCACACATACAGTACAATACCATACCCTGTAATTTCATAATTTCTATTTTACCATATCACAACTTGTTATATCATACAACATATTCTATAACATTATATCATATTGTATCATTATTATAAGATCATACTATATAGTATTATTTCATATACCATTATCATACCATAACATACCATACATACATGTACCATCGTACCATATATCATATATCACACCTATATTATATCACATTTCAGCATGTAATATCACACAACACATTAGCAATTTCATAGCTTGTCCCATCATATCTTATCATATCATACCATATGATGCCATGTCATTCCATGCTAATTTATATCATATGAATCAATCAATATTTATTCAACACTGGAAGACCGCAAGCCATATAATATGTACACTAAAAACAGTATTTACACAATTTCTTTAATAAACATAACATATTGCATCATATCCCCTCATGTATCATATCACACCACAACACTTATCATATAATATCACATCATGTCATGTCACATCATGTCATTTCATATACATATAACTATACTAAACAATTTGTAATATCACGTCCCACAATATCATATGACAGCCTAATAGTTTAATACCATTTCTAACTCTTTTGTTTGTAGTTTTTTCAGATGACCAATATCTATAAATATGTACTTAATGTATATACACAATAGTTTCCTAATAACAAGCAGCTAAGATTATTCTTTCATAAGGTTCTGTCGGTATAAAGAGGCATAATATATGTACATGGAAACATTTTGTAAGATACTTCTTTTTGTGTTTGACAGCAGTGTAACAAATTTAATAATATTAGGGTACCTGTAATAATAAGCTTGCAGGTATTTTTCTCTAAGGTGTAAATACACTGGACATACAAGTAAGAAATATCATTTATCTTCTACTGAGTTTAAACTACATGGATTACAGATTCTTTCTTCACGGGGAATGTTAACATAGCACCCTGTTTCTATTAAAAGGTCGTGAGAAGAACATCTAAAACGTGAAAGAGCCGTTCGAAATTTTTTAACATTAACTTTTGATAAATAATCTTCCATAATTATTTCTGATTTAAACATTTTGTAATAAGAGCACTTGTTTGTTAGAGTCAATGATGCAGTCCAAGATTGTAAATAAATATCCTTTAATCTCTGGGTTAATGAAAGTATAAACATTGATTTGGAATACACATTTTGGTTTTGCCAAATATCACCAAAGCTACAACTGAAAAGTAATTCTCTAACACCTGTAACCAGTTCTTTTCCCATTATTATCATAAACTGTCATCATATTATAACACTTTTTTGGCAATCTATATGAGGGCATGTCAATCAGTCTCAGCCAGCATTTAATAACTTTTATATTTGAATATACATAGAGAGGGAATCTTCCACATTCTCCATACACCACCAAGCTGGTAGTGTTTATTTTAACGCCTAAATACTTTTGGAAGCATATAAATGAATCTTTTCTATGGCATCAAAGTGATGTAAACCCCAGACTTCTGCCCCATACAACTAAATGGGGAGTATATTTATATCAAATGTTTAAAAAAATGATTGATGAGAAATGGTTTCGAAAACTTTTAAACTCTTATGGATACTTACAAAGACCTTTCTTGCTTGTAAAGCAGCTTGATACAAATGTTTATGCCATCACAAGTTTCTACTGAAGTAAACACCAAGATATTTATAAAATCCTGTAGTTTCAATTTTTTGTCCTTTAAATGACCAATATTCTTTACTTGCTGAATGACCTCCATTCTTAAATACCAAAACTTTTGTTTTACTCATGTTTACTGTTAGCTTCCATTTATTGCAGTAACTTTCAAGTTCATTAATTTGACACTGCAGTCCTTTGATTGATGATGAAAAGAGAGCAATATCATCTGCAAATAAAAGTTAAAATATCTGTGTAATATCTGGATGGAGCTGAACACCATAATTACAGTTGGCACTTATTTGTACAGCCAGTTCATTTATGAAAAAGGTAAAGAGAAATGGGCTTAAGATTCATCCTTGTCTTACTCCTAACTGACTAATAAATGTTTCTGAAATATCATTATTGTTTCGCACATACACATTAATATTCGCGTAAATGCTTCCTAATAGTTTGTTAATCTTAAGGCTGAGGCCATGTGATCTTAAAAGGTTCCACAGATTATGTCTCTGCACTGAGTCAAATGCCTTGGCAAAGTCAACGAAGAGCACATAAAGTTTCCCACCCTGGACACTGAGGTATTTGTTAACTAAAACTTGAAGGATAAAAATGTTGTCAATAGTTGAATAGCCCTCTCTAAATCAAGCTTGTTCTTCATTGATTTTGTTGAGGGTATCTGCCAAAAACACTAACCTTTTATTCATTATGTTTGTGAATAGCTTACCAAATATACTTAGCAGTGAAATACCTCTGTAATTGTTGATATGATTTAGATCACCTTGTTTATGTATTGGCACAATCATCCCTACTGACCATGCATCTGGACATGTTCCATTTACTAATATAACATTAAATATAAGTTCAAGGTACGGTACAATGATATCTGAGGAATGTTTAAAAACTCAAGAATAATCTGATCCATTCCTGGTGATTTGTTGCATTTAAGATGGTGTATACTCTCTAAAATCTCATCTCTGGTAATAGGGGAATCCAGTATATCATTTGCAAACTGAGTATCTGTTTGAGTCTGAGTATTATCTTTTTACTCCTGGAACTGATTTTCAGGGCTCTGATCAGTATCTGTGAAAGTAAATAATTCTTTAAAGTAGATGTACCAATCCTTAATGTTGATATCATTTGCCTTTTGATGTTTGCTTAGACTTTTCAGTTCTGACCAAAATAGTTTAGAGTCATAAATGTTATTTTCTAAGGATTGTTGCTTATCATGTAAATATTCTTGTTTCTTTTCTTTGCACACAGCTATATATTTGTTTCTTATGTTATGATATTCTCTAAGTGAGTCTTTATCTTTACATCTCCTGAATTTATTGAGTGCCCTACATCTTTTCTTTTTAAGACCCTCACATTCTGCATCATACCATTTACACAATTGATTAAGCTTTGGATTTCTAACCATTTTTTGCATGTCTGAGCCCGCTAATTTCAAGGCATCCACTAAGTAAATAATACTTACATCAATATTGGACAATGCTGTATTTACTGATTTATCAAGTAAATCTTGAACTTGGTCAGAAAAGAGTTGATCGCTAAAATGTTGTGATTTGTCATTATCCCAGACAAATTTGAAAGATTTAGTAGCCTGATCATTCCTTTGTTTTGAGGGTTGGTGTGTTTCAGGTACTCTTAATGTCATAGTAACTGGAAGGTAACCTGAGTCTGAGCGAAATTCTACACCAAAGTCTCCAACATTGACAAATAATGGTGAAGAGGCTCTAATATAGTCAATTACACTGGTACCATTTACACCAATAAAAGTAAAGTCACCGACATGTTTATCTCTACCACATCTTCCATTCAAGATATGAATATTCAGAACTGAACATAAATCGGTTAAACATTTTCCAAAGCTGTTTAAAACTCTATCTAGAGAAAAGCGTTCAAGATTGAAGTAATCCGATATAAGATCAGACAAGAAGTAATTATGATTTTCAGTATACTCTATTATGTCATCTTCAACAAAGTCAGATTTAGTTCCAGTTCTGGCATTGAAATCACCACCACATAATACATGTACATCATCCAATTCTGATAATATTGTAAGTAGTTTCTCTTGAAAAAGAGTGACACCATTTTTGCAATTAGAACTAAACTTATCATACCATGAGGAACTCTCTGGGTGTATGTACACACAAGCATAAAGCAAATCTAATTCTGTTCCAAAAAGTTGTTTGTCAAATAGTACGAAAATTGCATTTTCAGAATTTTTTGTCCATCTTACATATTTAGACAATTCTTTTCTAGCCATAACTAAAATGCCACCAGAAAGTCTGCCATAAGATGATAATTTATTTGCCTCTTTGTTAATGATTTCATAATTTTGAAAAACATTACCTAAATTGAGATCCTTACACCATGTTTCTGTTATTCCAATGATGTCAAAGTTTTGTACATAGCTACAGAAGTAAGAGTCACTTAATTTACCCTATATTCCAGAAATATTCCAGAATCACAAATTTCACAAGATTTTCCTTACTTACAAGTTGATTGTCAAATAGGTCCACAGATTCTTGATGAAGCGTCCTACAATCACTAGAAGTATGTACATTGTCTCTTACTCGGCCCTGACTACACCCCTAGCTCGACTGTCCCCTAGAGGCAGCGTGAGAGTAGGATCTAAGCTGTCGCCTGGGAGGTTTGTCCTGCTGGCTGATATTATCCTGTGAATTCTGTACACTGTCCTCCTTAGGTTCCTCGAGCTTATTCCCTTTGTAGTAGTATCTAGTGTTAGGGTTCTCACTACGAAGCTTGTACAGTTCCTGTCTCTGTTGGTTTGACAGGCCATTAGCGATTCCTATCCCATTCTGTTTCAGTACACTCCTAAGTTTCACTGAGTGCCACTTGTCTTCCCAGTGGCACATGCGCACGATTATAGGCCTGGTTTTATTGGAGTTTTTTGATGAAATACGGCGGGCCCTCTCAATGTCTCTCGGCACAAGCAGAGACATACCCTTTGTTCTACGACAAGGGATTATAACTAATGCTATGTCTATCCCAATGGTAGCGGAATTTCTACAACATCTACGTCAGGACAATAAATTCCGACATGGAACCTTACGAGCCCCTGGCTTAGGCTACCTTACTCCAAAAATCCAGGAAAGCTTCCTTCCTCCTTGCCATGGCGGCAGCAGCAAGAGTTTCAGAATTCCATGCTATGGACTTTTCTAGTCTCACCAATGATCAACATTGGACCTCAATAACTCTAAGATCACTCCCAGAGTTTGAAGCCAAGAATCAATCTACCACGATGGGTTCGTTGGGCCATAGACCTTATTCCATTCCTGCTTTGGAACCAACAGTGGATCACCCGGACTTTTATGTCCCTTCAGAGCTCCCAAGTTCTACCTCTGGGCTACAGACCCATATAGACGCCATCGAAGGAGACTCTTTATATCCTGCAAGACTCATTCCAACAAAGACATAACCAAGGCCACACGCTACCGTTGCAGCAAGTTATACACAGGCTCAGAATTCCACACCACGTCTCGGATCCGGCTAATACATGTACATCATCCAATTCTGATAATATTGTAAGTAGTTTCTCTTGAAAAAGAGTGACACCATTTTTGCAATTAGAACTAAACTTATCATACCATGAGGAACTCTCTGGGTGTATGTACACACAAGCATAAAGCAAATCTAATTCTGTTCCAAAAAGTTGTTTGTCAAATAGTACGAAAATTGCATTTTCAGAATTTTTTGTCCATCTTACATATTTAGACAATTCTTTTCTAGCCATAACTAAAATGCCACCAGAAAGTCTGCCATAAGATGATAATTTATTTGCCTCTTTGTTAATGATTTCATAATTTTGAAAAACATTACCTAAATTGAGATCCTTACACCATGTTTCTGTAATTCCAATGATGTCAAAGTTTTGTACATAGCTACAGAAGTAAGAGTCACTTAATTTACCCTATATTCCAGAAATATTCCAGAATCACAAATTTCACAAGATTTTCCTTACTTACAAGTTGATTGTCAAATAGGTCCACAGATTCTTGATGAAGCGTCCTACAATCACTAGAAGTATGTACATTGTCTCTTACTCGGCCCTGACTACACCTCTAGCTCGACTGTCCCCTAGAGGCAGCGTGAGAGTAGGATCTAAGCTGTCGCCTGGGAGGTTTGTCCTGCTGGCTGATATTATCCTGTGAATTCTGTACACTGTCCTCCTTAGGTTCCTCGACGAGCTTATTCTCCTTGTAGTAGTATCTAGTGTTAGGGTTCTCACTACGAAGCTTGTACAGTTCCTGTCTCTGTTGGTTTGACAGGCCATTAGCGATTCCTATCCCATTCTGTTTCAGTACACTCCTAAGTTTCACTGAGTGCCACTTGTCTTCCCAGTGGCACATGCGCACGATTATAGGCCTGGTTTTATTGGAGTTTTTTGATGAAATACGGCACAAGCAGAGACATACCCTTTGTTCTACGACAAGGGATTATAACTAATGCTATGTCTATCCCAATGGTAGCGGAATTTCTACAACATCTACGTCAGAACAATAAATTCCGACATGGAACCTTACGAGCCCCTGGCTTAGGCTACCTTACTCCAAAAATCCAGGAAAGCTTCCTTCCTCCTTGCCATGGCGGCAGCAGCAAGAGTTTCAGAATTCCATGCTATGGACTTTTCTAGTCTCACCAATGATCAACATTGGACCTCAATAACTCTAAGATCACTCCCAGAGTTTGAAGCCAAGAATCAATCTACCACGTTGGGTTCGTTGGGCCATAGACCCTATTCCATTCCTGCTTTGGAACCAACAGTGGATCACCCGGACTTTTATGTCCCTTCAGAGCTCCCAAGTTCTACCTCTGGGCTACAGACCCATATAGACGCCATCGAAGGAGACTCTTTATATTCTGCAAGACTCATTACAACAAAGACATAACCAAGGCCACACGCTACCGTTGCAGCAAGTTATACACAGGCTCAGAATTCCACACCACGTCTCGGATCCGGCTCAGCTCATAAAAAGTGACGACATCACGAGAAGTGAGACAATAACCGGAAGTGACGCCAGCACTGGAAATGGTATTGTAAGGTCCATCTAATGAGGAAATGACGTCTTTGGTAGAAATAGACCTTGAGAGATGTCATTACCCAATAAAAGGGCTTGAGAGACGTCATTACTCAATAAAAGTGACGTCAGCACCGGAAGTGACGTCCGCAATGGTATTAGTGTCACATCCAAATTTAACAAGAAATGACATCATTGAGTAGGAATAGACCAGAACAGACATCAATACTACAAACAAGATCAGCAAATATAATGGTTATTCTAGTGAAGGTATCACATATTTGACTGATTCTTGATACATGTCTGATTTTCATGTCCTCAGGGGGAATTTCAGAGCAAATTATCTCGAGTCAGGATTAGAATCAGTGAATAATGCATGGTTTCCAGAAGAGGATAACTGTCAATTACACAGGCAGTTACTAAAGGCAGGTCCCACCGGGTCCCTCTGGTTTATTCTGGCAAAGATGTAATTATCGATCAATAGTTATCATTGTTAATAATTCAAAGAAAACTACCTCTATTACATCAGAAGTACTCCCACCCACCTCCCCAATTCATCTACCTCTATCACCAGTGGTAGTTAGATGTGGGGGAAAAGTGAGGTTTCCGCAATTGCACACGTCATAGCTTGGTAGGTTACGATGCTATTTGGGAACAACTAAGTGTGTGTGATTGACAGTGAAGAGGACGTCATTGAAAATCTGAAAACATTAGTTGGTGTGACTGAAGCCAAAATACAGGATTTATGGCAAAACTGTAATAGAGATAATATTCTTTGAATTATTAACAATGATAACTATTGTTTGATATTCGCTGTTTATCTGAAAGAAATGTAAGAGCTCCGTGTCAAATTTGTCATTGCGGTATGTTGATACAAATACACACGTTATAGTTATCCCTCTTCCAAACGAGAGATTCGTCTAGTTAGCACTGCGTATGTAACAAGTTACACTACGGCCTACATTGCACTACACTACAATATACTACACTACACTATACTACACTACACTATACTACACTACACTAACTGAGTGTGTAACAGGTTACACAATGGTCTACACTGCATTACACTATACTACACTACACTTACTGAGTGTGCAACAGGTTACACTACGGTCTACTCTACACTACACTACACTACACTACACTGCACTAACTGCGTATGTAGCAGGTTACACCACGGTCTACACTGCACTACACTACACTAACTAAGTGTGTAACAGGTTACACCACGGTCTACACTACACTACACTACACTGCGTATGTCACAGGTTACACCCCGTTCTACACTACACTACACTACACTACACCAACTGCGTATGTAACAGGTTACACCACGGTCTACACTACACTACATTACACTACACTACACTACACTGCGTATGTAACAGGTTACACCACGGTCTACACTACACTTCACTACACTTCGTATGTTACAGGTTACACCACGGTCTACACTACACTACACTACACTACACTACACTACACTACACTACACTAACTGCGTATGTAACAGGTTACACCACGGACTACACTGCACTACACTATACTACACTAAATTACTGAGTGTGTAACAGGTTACACTACGGTCTACCCAACACTACACTACACTACACTACACTACACTACACTACACTACACTACACTACACTACACTGCTTGGTAACAGGTTACACCACGGTTTACACTACACTACAATACACTTCGTATGTAACAGGTTACACCACGGTCTACACCACGGTCTACACTCCACTACACTACACTACACTACACTACACTACACTACACTACACTACACTACACTACACTACACTACACTACACTACTGAATGTGTTACAGGTTACACCCCGGTCTACACTGCACTACACCCCACTACATTAACTGCGTATGTAACAGGTTACACCACGGTCTACACTACACTACACTACACTTACCCAAGCCACCGTGGAGTGAGGACGTGCTTGTGTTGCCTCCCTCGACCTGAGCGTCCGTGTAAGCTTACAGGGAGCTACATGTTATATATGATCTTCACTGGACAGTGGAAAGAATATGAAGTTTGCAAGTCCTTCAGAGGGTGTGTGATTTATTCTCATTTGGATTATTGGATGTATACCATGTGGACCTTACTACATTTGGATCCATCAACCTGAAAGTAACTCACTTTATTTCTATTGTCCGTACTAGCTGAAAGTATGAGCAACACCAGTTCTCCACGATACTCTACACAGGAACCCGACTCTCTGGACTATGGTATCCTAAATGAGCTACGCGACACACTTAGTGGGTATGATAGACAGACATGTGAAACTAAGTTGACTACGATATACACGGATGAGGAAAACCAACTAAATGACATTCGTTTCTCACTGTATGACATTGCAAAGAGTGAAAAACCTGACTTTCCAGATGGTGCCCTTATAAAGAGGGTGAAAAGAGCCGGCCAGACTAAAAGTGTGCTTATGAAATATGCATCAGATGTGTACCTGCTCTATAGCTATATTACTGGGTCTGTGCCTGCTCAAGTTATTTAATCGGAAGTCATGAGTCGACAGAAATCACGTGCTCACGGTAACGAAGTATCTGACGAAAACACTGAACTTGTGGATGATAAAGACAAAGATGTGCTTGTATGTTTCCTCTCAAAACTAATGTGTATGCATGAAGAGATGAATGAACGCTTTACAGTCATCTATGATAAAATGAACGATTTCCAGTCTAAATATGAAGAGGACATGTTTCACATGATTACTGCATTAGAGGAAAAGAACAAAGAACTTGTTTTCATAACGTAAGAATGTAGATATTAAAGAGCTCCAAGAAACTCTACATACAAGAATATCAACAATTGATAAACGAACGTCTGCTATAGATGGGAAAATAGATTGTATGAGCACCAGAAGTAAGCTATTGTACTCAGAAGCCGTAAAAAGTGCGAATCCTGATGACCTGCGTGTGACATTTGAAAATACAGCAACAACCCAAGCAGCAGCTCATTGTCCAGCAATTAGTGATGGTGACCCATCTAGATCAACAAACTCAACAATCCGAGACCACAGACAAAAGCCAAACAATGTGAGACACTCGCGACAAGAAATATCTCGTGACCACACGAACAATGAACCGTCCCTTACTATTGTATGCGAAAGCCCCAGTGAAGAAAATCATACAAGCCAATCAAGGACAGTCCAGCTGAACGATCAGTGGAAAAAAAGCCTTCTCTGGGGCCTCTCGCTTTAAACAAAAGAGGCTTGTTCTGTCTTATGTAAAAGCTGACATGCCCTTTGAAATTGTACAAGACGCGATCAAGGACTATGCAACACAGCGTGGTGTTACAATTAGTTATATGAAGCTCCTTAAGCATTGGGAAGGCCGAAATTCAACTTACACAATACGTGTAAATATGCCAACACAATGTGCAAAAGCAATATTGGCCGATGAAACGTTCTGGCCTGAAAATGTTAACTGCAGAGAATGGGTACCAAAAAGTTCTTGGTATACATATGACAACTCAGGAGCCGAGAATGAAAAGCCATACTAACAATAAACATTATACATAGTGCACTGTTACTACTCGGTATGCTTCGAATAGCAACTTGGAACATACGAGGCATTATGCACGGTACACATCAGTTATGTACCAGACTAGACAGCACAGATCTATTCTTTGTGACTTAACATTGGTTAAGTGAACAAAATGCCTCCCTTATGAACACTATACATGATGATTTTGATGTTTACTATAAATGCAGCTGTACCAGTACTTCTCAGCGTGGGTCAGGTGGTATAGCAACATTCATACGTAAAGGCGATTGGTGTAGGGTATCCGTAATCAATACATCACAAAGCCAAAATGTAATCGGAGTAAGTCTACAAATAGGTAGTAACACATTATATGTGATAGGAACGAGATTACCTTCCCCTAACATCCTAGACAGTGTATACTTCGAACAGCTGGATTATGTGATGGAATTGTATGACATATACTCGCAATATGGTCTTACTATTCTTACTGGAGATTTTAATGCAGATATACGACAATCTGCTGTCCAAAGAATGAGATCTCGCTGTCTTCAAAGGGTACTAAATGAACGAACCCTAAATTCAGTTGTACCATTAGACGATATTACTAAGTATACGTTCTCAAACAAATGTAAAGATGTGAGAACAATGATAGACTATATGTTTGTGAGTGTTGATTATCTAAATAACGTTATTGGTTATACAATTGATACCGATATACCATATACTGTCTCAGACCATCTGCCTATCCTTCTGTGTATAACAAATGACTGTCCTAAAAAACCATATGGTGGATATAAGCTCAATTGGAAGAAAGCGTGTGATACTGATCTTATGCTGTACCGCTATGAAACTGAAAATTACTTTCGTGAAGACATATGCAAGTTGTCCCAATTCCCATCCCATAATGAATATATTGAAACGTATAATAAGTACATTACAGATGCCCTCCATGCATCTACTGCAGTAAGTATCCCATTAACGAAGTTTAAACCCTACCTCAAACCCTACCTGAAAAAAGACAACCTGAAGTTATTACATGATGAAATGCGCAGTAAAAGACGACATTGGCAAGAGAATGGCAGGTCACATGCTAAGAACGATGAGAACTTTGTTAAATATAAAGAAGCAAAGCGTAGTTTTAGAAGACAGCATCGTAGATCCAAACAATCGCTCATAGATTGCAGACTGAAAGAACTCTATGAGGCAGCTGAAATAGATGTACATGAAACTTTAAAACTGCAAAACGATATCACAAAACTAAGGGCCAAGTACACAAACTTCTTTATAAATATAATCAAAGTAGTAACGCGGAAGGTATTCGGGGAATCTTTGGTAAATACTTTCGAGACTTGTCAATCCCAACCATGGAAAGTCATTTTGACTGCTCTTTTGCTGTTGAAGTAATATGCTCAGTCAAAAATATTGAAAAACAACGAAACATCTGATGCTGATAACGATGTAACTGCTAACCATCCATTGAAGAGACCATTCACCATTGCAGAGGTATTAAGTACAGTTAACGGACTGAAAAACAATAAATCTCCAGGACCTGATGGGCTCACAAACGAACATATTAAGTATGCGGGAAGATCTTTATTAAAGCATATTATGGTATTATTCAATGCTATCATTAAACATGAATATATACCCAAAATGTATCATATTGGCGAAATCTTACCAGTACATAAGGGACGAGGAAAAAGTAAAAGTGATCCATCTAACTACAGGGGCATAACACTAACTTCAGTCCTAAGTAAGCTTTTCGAAAGAATGCTTCTCAACAGGATCGAAAAATGGACAAGCGATGATGTAGCATTCCCTCACCCACTACAGTTTGGATTTAGAAAAAATGCTGGTGCTGAAACGGCGGCTCTCACTCTTCTAGAATGTATTTCATATTTTAACGAAAGAAACTCACCAGTTTATTGTGCCTTCCTCGATAACGATAAAGCCTTCGATCGTGTTTGGCTTGACGGTCTCTTCTACAAATTACATAAATTTGGTATCAATGGTAAATTATGAAGAATTCTACGTTTATCTTACAATTCTATGTACTCATGTGTTAGCTTTGCCGGCTTCAAATCTGATGTTTTCCCTGTTAAACAGGGTATAGGTCAGGGTCGTGTCATATCAGCATGGCTCTTTACTCTTTATATAAACGATTTGCTTCATGAACTAAGCAATTCCGGTTGTGGACTATGTCTCCCATGGGGACGATGCCCAGGAATACTGTTAGCAGACGACACGACCTTGATCAGCTGTAACACAACAGGTCTTCAAATGCTCCTAAACGTTGCAGAAAATTATGGTAACAAGTGGCAGTTAAAATACAATGTGTTCAAAAGTGCTGTCCTAACTTTTGGATGTAGTAAAAAAACAGTGTCGCCTGAACATCTTTACATTGGTAAGATAAAGTTACCTGTTCAAAAGGCAATTGTCTATGCGGGAGTGTACATAAGTACTGCTAAAACTTCGGTAGAAAGAACGAGGTTAGCATGTGAAAAACTGAGAAAATTGATAAATGTAAACCATGATTCTGGCCTGTACTTTGATGGACTTAATCCTATAGCCGCCGTGCGCATCTGGCAACGAGTGATATTACCCTGTGGCTTATATGGATGTAATGTGTGGGGAAACCTATCCTTAAAGGAATATGAAATGCTAGAAATCACTCAACGCTATTTCTGTAAGAAAATCCAGGGTTTTAATAAGCGTATGCCCAAAGAAATAGAGAGAGACACAATTGGTGTTATATCAGTTCAAGGATACATTGATCAACAAAAGCTTTTGCTCCTTGGTAAGCTATGTAATTCAAACCTAATGTATATTTTCAAACAAATGTTTCTAGCCCGACTTGGACAGTTTAGATATAAAACAACACTAGTTAATAAGAACAAGTGGGACACGAAATCACCCATCTTCAGCATGCTACATCTTGTCTCCAAATATAATTTATCTGACGAGGTTAATGATTATATAATGTGTTCAAATTTCATCAAGAAACGATTATGGTCAAAATTGGTGAAAGAAAAGATTCACCTACACGAAAAACAATTACTAAACAATGCGCTTCTGAGCAGATTATCTCTGTCAAGATATCTAACAATACGATCTGGACGAGAACATAGGTTATGGAAACTTGCTCTCGATAGACCAGAATATTTTACTTTCTTAGCTATACTAGTTCGCTTAGGTTCAATGCCAATAGAATCAAAGGAATGTATTTGTGGAACACTGCACTACACTACACTATGTTAAACTACACTACACTGCGTGTATAACAGGTAACACCACGGCCGACACTGCACTACACTGCACTACACTACACTACACTATACTACATTACACTACACTACACTGCGTATGTAACAGGTTACACCACGTTCTACACTACACTACACTACACTACACTAACTGCTGATGTAACAGGTAACACCACGCACTACACTACACTACACTACACTACACTACACTACACTACACTACACTACACTACACTACACTGCGTATGTAACAGGTTACACCACGTTCTTCACTACACTACACTACACTACACTGCGTATGTAACAGGTTACACCACGGTCTACACTGCACTACACTACACTATGTTAATCTACACTACACAACACCATGTTAAGCTACACTACACTACACTGCACTACACTACACTATGTTAAACCACACAACACTACAGTACACTGCGTGTATAACAGGTAACACCACGGTTCACACTGCACTACACTACACTACACTAACTGCGTATGTAACAGGTTACACCATGGCCTACACTGCACTACACTACACTACACTATTCTAAACTACACTATACTTCACTACACTACACTAACTGCGTGTGTAACAGGTTACACCACGGTCTACACTACACTGCACTGCACCGCACCGCACCCCCGCACCGCACCGCACCGCACCGCACCGCACCGCACTGCACCGCACTACACTACACTAATAAACCTTGCATACTAAAATAAAGAGCAACATTTCTGTATGAGCTCGTAACCACAAAACATCTTTTCAAAAGAGTTGTTTTTAGAATCTAATTGTTTTGTTGCATATGTCAACATTTTGTAACACTAAATACAAAGACATCCGATTGACAAGCGTCCAGTTGAATAACTACGAAATCTTTAATATGGTCTCAATGTAATAGTGTCCTTTCACTGGAATAGAGCATGGCACGAATGTAAATTAGTTTAGTAATGAAGAACATTTAATAATCATATGATATTGTTTCACTGCATTCTGAAACATCTGGACTGATTGCATAGTTTTGTTGAGCTTATTCTAAAAATCAAGTCTGTAAAAGTAATAATGATGTTCACTGGGTCGTTGTTTCTACTTGGGTAACCAAGCAGAATATGAATGAAGTTGAGTTTGATTTTGACTTTTTTCGAGGTGTTTCCTTGTGTGTTTACTTGGCTTCAGTCCAGAATACATGAACAGTGTTACTGTGTTTCTACAACTACTGCTGTCTATATAGTCTACTTTCGACAAAAACGTGTTGGCTGGAAGTATATGGTGTAATAAAGTTAATAAAAATACGTCTGTACATGTACAGCACCTTTATTTTTTCAGATTCTTGGATAATGAAACAGCGGCAAACAGGTAGAGTAATTACCTACATTCGAATAGTAATCTGGCATGTCGAACGGCGTTCATTCTGATACTTCGTGAATGTCTTGAAGTCTAGTTTATTTTCAGTTAAATACACGTCCTTCTATTTTAGAGTTTTTTAGAGAACAGTCTGATGATGCCACAGCCTTAAACCTTGAAAGGGAACTGGAACGCGTCACCAAGCAGGTACGTTGTTTTACATACGATGTAGTAATGATCTCATACATTTTAGCACCCCTGACTGTTTGTCCGGCGTCCAACTATGTATTCATAAAGCAGGTACAGTTGTTGAAACCTGACTATTCATGAGTTGCGGTTAACATTTTTGTTACAGTTTTGGGGAAAAGGTTTGGACAATGTGTGCTTAGGATCGTTGATTCTTTTCCATGATAAAATGTGTATAGGCAGTTAACTTCTCTCAGTTGCAGGTAAAGATGGAGAGAAACAGTGAAAGAGGTAAGTTTATGTTGTATGGTCAAAATAGGATGTTCTAAAAATGTGGTAAACAGTGGTTTAATAATCATAACACTTATTAAATTGGTATTGACATTTTTCTGTAGTTAGAAAACTGAAATAAAGGATTAATTAGCAGATTAATCTACCATAGCAGTGTGACAGGAAAGGGGGTTCGGTTTAACGCCACTTTTTTAATTATTCTCAATCATGTCACGACGTGTCAGTATAATTTGTGAGGAAAAGTAGAAGCGAGAATTTAGCATTGGGATGGTCGTAAACAACTAAGTATTACAAACAGGGTGAATCGTGTTCGATATTTTGAAGAACTTTGGTTGTTTGGAATGAACACAAAGTGTTTCAATTAGTTACTTACAATTGTAAGAAACTGATATAATGTGCATAAATCCTAAGTAATGTTACACATGTATGATATTCCTCATTCTGGATGTACGAATCACTGCTACTGAATTGTCGAACGCAGTACCACCCAGAAACAAAGTTATTTTACCTCATGTGATAAACTGTTACTTCGTCACTGAAAGTGCAAAGTGTCACTTTCGTCAGTCTTTGATCTATGTGTCACTCGTGTGGTACTAACGTCATTAATCATGATACATATATACTTATATCGTCAACAATGAAAATTGTAGGTTTGATATTTAGAGATAGGAGAGTGAGTGAGTTAAAGTTTAACGTCACATCGGCAATATTTCAGCCATATCGTGACGAAGAGATAGGAGACATACAGATGAGTTTTGTATCCCACGGAAAGATGCATATTTGACATCGTTGAAGGTTTGATACAGTTCAGTAAAGTTAACTACATGTTGTTCATATAAAGAGGTTATCACGCGAGTGTGTTTAGGGATGGGTAATATCCTGTATTTGGAATAAACATTGTGTTTATCCAGCCTTGGCGAGCTAAATACAAAATGTCTATTCCTAATACAGGACATTTACAATTCCCAAACACACAAGCGTGATACATGTAACCTCTTCATCAAAAATGTCATTCTTTAATTTTGTGCTCGAAAATCTCTTCCATCTCTCACAAACATACCTATACATTGCATTTTTTCCTGGAATGCGCGCATTAATATATATTACGTCAGAGGGTAAGTGATGTGTCAGTCGGACAGTGACAGTATAGTTCCAACAGAAACCTGTTTCTTACACAGTGGCGTAACCACATATATGCATAAAAAACAATTGCCGACAAAAAATGTTTTTACTTGCCTTTCCCGGCAATTCAGCGGTCTGTTCGATAGAGTCACTCCCCTTTAGGTTTCTCGGCAGGATAAAGCCCACGGATAAAAACGATATCCATTGGGGTCATATGCGGACAGAGATGCAGATATCAAAGGTCAAGTAGGGACAACTTTCAGTGTTTATAGACACACATGGCGTCGCCCTTGTCATTCGGCGATCGAGTCAGAATTAATCATCGGGAATCTGGATAAACTACAGGGATAATTGCTATCATTATTAAAGGAACAGTCAATTATACTAAAATCAGTGTCTAACTGTGACGTAGCTAAGGCTTTTTATATGTTTTTGCAACATTGGAGATATAAATTTCGAAACAATTTAACGAGGGCACTAGGCCTAGCCAAGCGGTATCAGTACGGGGTCTATGCTTGTAGACCTCTGCGGCTTAAAAACCTTTTCCACAAATTAAAATAGTTGGATTTCTTCCGAAATATGTTTGAATTGTTACCTTGTTTCGTTTTGTCGCTGTGTGTACATCTGACTGCACTTCTTAACGTTATGACAGGACAGGCCGACTGTCAACATCGTCTGACCGTGGCCGTGATGTCTCACAGCCATACGTTAATATTGACTTTTAAAATAACATTCGACTAAATCATTCAGTGCCCATAAATATCGACTGTTATGGCTCCCTCTGACACCTGTATCAAGTGTCATTCAAAACAATATTGACAAAATGTGGCCGATAATTGGAATATGTCATCGTATTGCCTGATCTGCTTACTTACATATTTGAATATATTAAAATAGGTATGAGTCGAATTGAATTCTATCAAACTGTTAGTGAGAGCTATTTTATAGAAGATACCATGTTCCATGGACTGTTGTCTGTTGTGTGTGCATGTTATTGTGAGTTCTCTCTTTGTACTTGTGTACCATTGTATAGCAAGATGGATCGAAATATAAGAGGTTTATATTAAGTATACGTTATACCCGATCCAGCCGATGAGTCTTGAGGTCATGTACGTGGGCTGAATGTAGGGTGCAGAAGAGACCTAGCGGATATTGACATGGTCAGGGTCAGAGTACAGTTTAGGTATTATTAATGTGGGCTATGTAAGATGTAGCTACCATGTAGAAGTTATGGTTTGAGCCAGGTGTGGAATGTAACAGGATTATTGACATGCGTCAGGTGTGTGGTGCAGCTAACATGTTGGGGTTATTGGCGTTGACTGGGCCGTGTTATTTGTAGCTCAGAAATATACTCTAATTAATCGTATTAATTTGGAGACGCATTAAATTCAAGATTTACAGTTTTAGTTAAAAATCAAATTAACCTTTGGCCACTTTTGGTCACACAGGTGACAATGTTAAATCGTTTTGCAGCTTATTTACAGTCATGTACATCTATTGATGATAAACCTATAACATTATATTAGCAACTTTCGGGAGTAAGGACTATTGTTCAACAAATCAACACATGTTTAACTGAAACGCAAAGGACTCAAAACATTTTGTCTGTGAAGATTGCAAATTCTCTTAAAGATTCCGGAGACAAAGAAAAAGATGAGACGAAGACAGGGGGCGTGGGGCAGATGGCAATACAGGTAACCATACAGTGGATTAATATTCTGTTCTTTGAATCTCATCCGACAGCTCTACACTCTACAGAAGCAGCCAATTAGACCCAGATTGCATTTGGCACTTAATAGCCCTTTATGATTCACACTTATAGCTTACAGTTATTAATGAATGGACTAATTATCTTCTTACTACAATACCAACGAACTCTTTTCTCTCAGTTCCAGGATATGATGAAAAGGGCCGAAGGTGATCATGAGTCTGGTTGTTCTCGTCCTTGCTGATGTAATATTCCCCGCCACAGTGGGAGGGGACACAGGATTGAGTGTTGTTCGTCACATCTTCCGTCCGTCACGTTTTGTTTCCGGACCAAAACGCAAAGATCGTTTAATATTTCTGTATCAAACTTTTAACAGATATCAGTCCAGCCATGAACTGGTGCATTTTGCCGTTTAGGAATTTTTGAAGGCTTCCATGAGCACAAATTACACAGATATCAGTCAAGGCTTGAACAGGTGTCCTTTACTATCTTGGTATGTTTTCAAGGAAAATCTTACAAATTCGAATTTAATGAAGGCTCCATTTCCATAGCAGAACTCATGAACCATTTTGTACTTCCTCACTTATCAATCGAAAGGTCAACTGATTTTTAGATTTTCGGATTTTTTCAACTGTGATATTTAAAAAAAAAAAATGGAAACCCCAATAATATCCAATAATAGCCACGGCTCCCTGTGGTGGTCTCGTAGTAACACCACACTATTAAGATGGTTAAAGGTACCAGTCAGCTAGCAGCGTATCATTGAGTTTTGGACTCAGGGGCATTGACTGTATAGAACAGGTCCAAGTGCACGCATTTCTTAATGGGGCATAATGGATGTAAACATATTCGCTTTGTTTCCAAAACTGAATATGAGACGTTGATGATATAACGAAAAGTACAAAAAAGAAATGTTTACAGCAAGAGCACTTTAGCAACAACGTTTTAATTTTAACTTGTGTTTTCTTTATACTAGTCCAATTTATCCAGTGCAATAGTCATAGCGTGTGTGACAGGTTATTCAAATTAAGAAATGTTCTTTGTGTGTTTAAAGCATCATGATCATCTTTCAACTTAGTTCATGTAGACATCGATGCAAAACATGGCATTATGTTATATATTTATGTTTATGTGTATACAATAGCTGTCATGTGTTTGATAACAACAAAGTATATGTTTCCTCAGATATGGACGAGTCTCAAAGCAGTCTAGTTGAAGAGCAATCTATGTCAAAGGTAGGATCAGTGTCACGTTTGGTCAGTGTAGTAAATTCCCTAATACGTTGTTATTGTTGAATGGACATCTTGCAGACTTGTAAATCCTGTATGTTTGTAGGAGACATTGAGTGATGACTACACTGCAAGTCAAGAACGGGACATGAGAGCTGCAGAGACACAAATATGTAAGTGTTCAGCTTGACATGTGTAGACAACGTTCCTGGCTTGAAAGACATCAATGATCTAATATCCACAGTGACATGGTATATGACACTAAGCCTGAACTAAACGTGTTGAGAATCAATGAATGTACCCGGGAGTATATTATATATGTTAACCTGAAACACAAATCTTGAGAGAGACAAATATGTAAGTGTGCAGCTTGACATGTGTAGACAACGTTCCTGGCTTGAAAGAGATCAATGATCTAATATCCACAGTGACATGGTATATGACACTAAGCCTGAACTAAACGTGTTGAGAATCAATGAATGTACCCGGGAGTATATTATATATGTTAACCTGAAACACAAATCTTGAGAGAGACAAATATGTAAGTGTGCAGCTTGACATGTGTAGACAACGTTCCTGGCTTGAAAGAGATCAATGATCTAATATCCACAGTGACATGGTATATGACACTAAGCCTGAACTAAACGTGTGCAGCTTGACATGTGTAGACAACGTTCCTGGCTTGAAAGAGATCAACGATCTAATATCCACAGTGACATGGTATATGACACTAAGCCTGAACTAAACGTGTGCAGCTTGACATGTGTAGACAACGTTCCTGGCTTGAAAGAGATCAATGATCTAATATCCACAGTGACATTGTATATAACATTAAGCCTGAACTAAACGTGTGCAGCTTGACATGTGTAGACAACGTTCCTGGCTTGAAAGAGATCAATGATCTAATATCCACAGTGACATGGTATATAACACTTAGCCTGAACTAAAAGTGTTGAGAATCAATGAATGTACCAGGGAGTAAACAGCATATTACATTGCATTAATTACAATATCTGTTCCTGTTTCGACCCGGTAAGTCAGTTTTCCATTATGGTAACATGGGCTTTTACACAAGGTATTGGGAGGGGAAATTCCCTGAGGTATCTAAGCCCAACAAACTGTGACATCAGGTGTCAAACAGTTTGACCTAGTGCAGTCACACGTCCTATTGTCCCTCCCCATTATCAGTGGATGTGTTTGTGTTATGAACGTATAGAATGTGTGTGCTTGTGTCCTTGGAATCTCAGACACACCAATGTAGCAGACATCAGTATCAATGTAGCAGACATCAGTATCAATGTAGCAGACATCAGTATCAATGTAGCAGACATCAGTATCAGCGCTTCTCACTCTGACCCTGTTTATATGTGGACTTCAGCTTCAGGTATTGCAGAGGTCGTCGAACAAGAGAAGATGTTGCTGACCTTAGAGCAGGTACAATTATCTATACTACAGTTGATAAATTCAAAGTACATCCGTATCAAGTTCAAATGATTCATAAACAATCTCTATATTTTTGTCACAATAGTTTATACATAATCTAATTGTATAACCAACAACTAAATAAAGACAGTTTGATAAAGAACAATATGTCACTATCGACGTTTATGAATATGAATGGTTTGAATGATTTTTCCGTATATTTTAAGGAACATGACCTCCAAAAACGACACCTTGATTCGCTGTACTGTGGTACGTATCACAATATTGCACGGGTTATAGTTCTCTATAACATGTTGCAACAGACGGCTGGATCTGTGGATAAACATAACCACACCTGAAGTTTCAGGCTTGACCAAACAAATGTCCAAACGGACTTGAGGAAATCGTGAATTGAGAACCAATAACTTACATTAAAATAATTACATTGATGTGCACAGTAATATAATCATAATATCGTTAGAACAACATCAACAATACAAGTGAAAATGAAGCGTTTACAGATATGCACACAAATATAATATTGACTCATATCACACAATCAGGAGTCTCTCGTATCATATGATCCTTTGTGATTCGTATGACTTGATTCATAGTGGCTCTCATTACATGATTCATAGTGGCTCTCATTACATGATTCATAGTGGCTCTCATTACATGATTCATAGTGGCTCGCATTACATGATTCATAGAGGATCGCATTACATGATTCATAGAGGTTCGCATTACATGATTCATAGTGGCTCTCATTACATGATTCATAGTGATTCGTATGACATGATTCATAGTGGCTCGCATTACCTGATTCATAGTGGCTCGCATTACATGATCAATACTCACGGTGTTTCTGATGTTGTTTTGCCATTGCACATGCACAACTTGCATTGTACAACTCCCCTTGTACAAACAAATAGATCTGAAATGGCACATGCAGGTCACGAACACGTCCGTCTAAACCTAAACCACAATTATCAAGAACATGTCATGTGACTTATTTTGTACCTACAGACCTTCCTGATGAGTGGCTCATCAAAGTGCACTACCTACAGAGACACCAGGATGTCTTGTCCCTGTACGACGTGGACCTGCCGGAAGTCATCAGTGTGAGTCGGCATTCATATTTGTTCATCAAGATCAGAGAGGCACTCCTCTCCTCTACCAATGAACCCAATCAACAAATTTTTCTTCTAAATAAAGCAACAAAACACTAAAATCATAAGAAATCTGGCCAAAAAGCTGTGTCTGTATCATAAGCATGAGTAAATGAATCACTATCAATTAGTGATGGTACATACCAGGTGTTCGAAATTGTTGAGCACGTGTACAACCTGATGAACCTACTGCTGACAGTGAACCTGTAACACGTGTGTATTGTGTATGTGTTTCATACACAAGAAGGCGCTCGGCATTTTCAAGTTACATATAGAACTCACCACTCTGATTCATATGAATATGTTTTTAAAGTAATTTGTATAAAAGGTGAATATGTAAATATGGCTTACAATAGGAATAATGGCATAATATCACGCAGTAAACGAATTTAAGGCACACAAAACATCACACAATTCTGATACCTTCAATATATCGAACAGGTCTCGCACAATAGTGCCTATGTGTACATACATTCTCACACTGAATTGATCGTTGACATTGCGAGCGATTCTCATTAATAAGTATGTGCATATATTTATATCTTTATCTGAAATAATTGCAGGAGATGGTCAGACCCGGACCTTCCCACATCCAGACAGCCAAGTTAGAGATTTCTCCAGGTAAGACTCATCATACTCAATGTTCATCCTATCCTTGAGTGAATGTGAACGCTACTTCGAGCAGTATTTCAGTTATATCAGGTCGTGTCAGCCTGATGTGGGAGGAGGTGAGGCAGATGTAAAGCACGTTTACCACTTTGGCGGAACCAACAAGAACGAGCCAAGAATCATTATTCGGAGCTCTAGACGACTGGTCCGCCCGGTGCGATAATCGATCGAACAAGACATTCAGGCCTGTTGTCAAAATCTGAAAACAACTGCATCGAGTGTTCCGAGTCGCGGAGACAGGTGTCAGTAATGTGTGTTTGTGTGTGACCACTTTGATCTGATTGATCGCCGCCTCATGCTTCCCAATAGCATCTGAATTTTAGCTAAATGAGGAACTGTCCGATCATGACAGTCCAAGAGCCTGTATATATCGGGGAACTGCAGGATGTGGTGTAATGGCAACACAAAGCATAACCTGTATATATCGGGGAACTGCAGGATGTGGTGTAATGACAAAAGTACGCAGGACCTCAATATATCGGGGAACTGCATGATGTGGCCTATTGGCAACACCAAGCAGGACCTGTATATATCGGGGAACTGCAGGATGTGGTGTAATGGCAACACTAAGCAGGACCTCTATATATCGGGGAACTGCAGGATGGGTGTAATGGCAACACTAAGCAGGACCTGTATATATCGGGGAACTGCAGGATGGGTGTAATGGCAACACTAGGCAACAGCTCTATATGTCGGGGAACTGCAGGATGCGGTGTAATGGCAACACCAAGCAGGGCCTGTATATATCTTGGAACTGCCGGATGTGGTGTAATGGCAACACTAAGCAGGACCTGTATATATCTTGGAACTGCCGGATGTGGTGTAATGGCAACACTAAGCAGGACCTGTATATATCGGGAAACTGCATGATGTGGTCTAATGGCAACACCGAGCAGGACCTGTATATATCGGGGAACTGCAGGATGTGGTGTAATGGCAACACTAAGCAGGACCTCTATATATCGGGGAACTGCAGGATGGGTGTAATGGCAACACTAGGCAACACCTCTACATGTCGGGGAACTGCAGGATGGGTGTAATGGCAACACCAAGCAGGACCTGTATATATCTTGGAACTGCCGGATGTGGTGTAATGGCAACACTAAGCAGGACCTGTATATATCGGGGAACTGCAGGGTGTGGTGTAATGGCAACACTAAGCAGGACCTGTATATATCGGGGAACTGCAGGGTGTGGTGTAATGGCAACACCACGCAGGACCTCTATATGTCGGGGGAACTGCAGGACGTGGTGTTATGGCAACATTGAGCAGGACCTGCCTAGCTATAACGGGGAACTGCGGGATGTGGTGTAATGGACGTCCTAAACCTGTACTCTCGGACTCGGGTCAGGTGATCGAGCTGGCCACACAATACGGTCGATTCTGTCATCATTCAAGTACTGGTCCATAACGCTGACATGATGAGGATTTGCGTAGTCACTAATGATAATGATTGTACATATCCCAAATGGCATCCTTGAAGGGAACAGCTGTCCTCAAGGACATGGAGATCAGTGCATCCAACGTTGCTGACCTTTTCTGACCCACTTAGCAACGTTAGCCTCCTGACACCATTGCGCAACACCGGGGTTTTTACGCCGCACTGAGCAATATTCCAGCTTTATGACGGCGGTCTGTAAATAATCGAGTCTTGACCACACAGTCCAGTGATTAATATCATGAGCATCGATCAACGAAATTGAAATCGATTACATGCATCAACCTTGCAGCGAGCCTGACCACCAGATCCCGTTTGTTGCCTCTTACGACAAGCATAGTCGCCTATTACGGCAAGGATGGGTTGCTGGAGACCTATTCTACCGCGGATCTTCACGGGTCGGTTCTGTGAAGTCAACTAGTGAAGAGAAACGGGGACCAGTCAAGCACCGTCCAGTTGGTGTTATCTCAACACCAGGCAAAACGGGCCCGTGTATGCCAATCAATGTTATGGGATACTTGATCTGGAGGAACGAAGATCTCCTTGAAAACACATTGCTTGTCTTGACATGTTTACTAGTGCGGCTTACGAGACTGTTTGCCGGCATGAACGGATTTCTTCAGCAACCTGTCCTCCCGCTGCGTTGAGGACTGCATTAGTTGGAAACGATTCCATGCTCTGCAGCACGTACAGCATTAAGTTGTGATATCGCACAGTCAAGCATACTAATATAGCAGACATTGTTGATGTAGAATATTTGTATACACACTGATTTCCCTTCACGCACAGTGCGTGAAAGCCAAATTTGTTGTGTGATGGGTTACCAAAACATGGTCAAGTTAAAGTTTGATAATCATGTTGTTGACCAATATATGTGTTGTCCTAAGCAAACTTTGAGTGCCACATCCCAATGATAATAATATCCATATTTGTTTAAGAATTCTATCTATGTGATTCAGCTTCTTCTTTCTACCCACAATGCCATTCTATATTTTATCAGAAGATGAAAGCCACCAGAGGCATGTGAAGAGAAGTCAGATTGCCAAGCTGAGGCGGTTTCAACAGGGGTTGCTGAAGGAGAGTGACCTGTTTGACATCATAGGAAACGTAAGAAGACGTTATCTTATATCTATTTATATCCAGTGGGGCCCATTTCTGATCTTTCGCCTGGAGTTAAGTAATAGAGCAATGCAGTGTGGCTCATCCCTTAGGATTACTCCATGTTTTTCTTCAGGGGTTAAGTAATACAGCAATGCAGTGTGGTTCACCCCTTTTGATTACTCCATGTTTTACTTCAGGGGTTAAGTACTTCAGCAATGCAGTGTGGTTCACCCCTTTGGATTACTCCATGTCTAACTTAAGGGGTTCAGTAATACAGCAATGGAGTGTGGTTCACCCCTTTGGATTACTCCATGTCTTTCTTCAGGGGTTAAGTACTACAGCACTACAGCGTTGGTAATACAGGACTACAGCAATGAAGTGTGGATTACGCCTAAGGATTACTCCATGTCTTTCTTCAGGGGTTAAGTAATACAGCAATGCAGTGTGGTTCACCCCTTATGATTACGCCATATCTTACTTCAGGGGTTAAGTACTACAGCACAACAGCGTTGGTAATACAGGCCTACAGCAATGAAGACTGGCTTACGCCTAAGGATTACTCCATGTTTTTCTTCAGGGCTAAGTAATACAGCAATGTGGTGTGGTTCACCCCTTAGGATTACTCAATGTCTTACTTCGGGGTTTAAGGAATACAGCAATGCAGCGTGGGTTATCCCTTAGGATTACTCCATGTCTAACTTCAGGAGTTAAGTAACACATCAATGTAGTGTGGTTCACCCCTTTGGATTACTCCATGTCTTTCTTCAGGGGTTAAGTACTACAGCAATGCAGTGTGGTTCACCCCTTAGGATTACTCCATGCCTTACTTTAGGGTTAAAGGAAAACAGCAATACAGCGTGGGTTATCCCGTAGGATTACTCCATGTATTTCTGCAGGGCTAAGTAATACAGCAATTCGGTGTGGTCCACCCCTTAGGATTACTACATGTCTTTCTTCAGGGTTAAGTAATACAGCAATTCGGTGTGGTCCACCCCTTAGGATTACTCCATGTCTTACGTAATGCAGCACTGCAGTGTACATATTTATTCTGCCTGTATGAGATATATGTGTTGAGTTCACTATCTATATCCAGCCAGTGTGACATGTGTTTTATTCACTATCTATATTCTGCCTGTGTGATATATGTGTTGTATTCACTATCTATATTCTGCCTGTAGGAGACGTGTTGTATTCACTCTCTATATTTTGCCTGTGGGAGACGGATTGTATGAACTATCTATATCCTGCCTGTGGGAGATGTGCTGTATTCACTATCTATATTCTTCCTGTGTGAGATGTGTTGTATTCACCATCTATATATATTCTGCTTGTGTAAGATGTGTTGTATTCCCAATCTATATTCTGCCTGTGTGAGATGTGTTGTATTCACTCTCTATATTCTGTCTGTGTAAGATATGTTGTTTTCACTCTCTATATTCTGTCTTTGTGAGACGGGTTGCATTTACTGTCTTTAGTCTGCCTGTTCATCGTCTTTGATTTACGGGTTTGAGTGAGAGAAGAGTTGTAATGATTATCTGTTTCTCCCCATGTCTTCACTCTGCCTGTGTGGGAAGTGTTTAGTGTGACATGTGTTATCTTCGTCCTGTGTCATGTGTGTCTTCACTCTGCCTGTGTGGGAAGTGTTTAGTGTGACATGTGTTATCTTCGTCCTGTGTCATGTGTGTCTTCACTCTGCCTGTGTGGGAAGTGTTTAGTGTGACATGTGTTATCTTCGTCCTGTGTCATGTGTGTCTTCACTCTGCCTATGTGGGAAGTGTTCAGTGTGACATGTGTTATCTTCGTCCTGTGTCATGTGTGTCTTCACTCTGCCTGTGTTGGAAGTGTTTAGTGTGACATGTGTTATCTTCGTCCTGTGTCATGTGTGTCTTCACTCTGCCTGTGTTGGAAGTGTTTAGTGTGACATGTGTTATCTTCGTCCTGTGTCATGTGTGTCTTCACTCTGCCTGTGTGGGAAGTGTTTAGTGTGACAAGTGTTATCTTCGTCCTGTGTCATGTGTGTCTTCACTCTGCCTGTGTGGGAAGTGTTTAGTGTGACAAGTGTTATCTTCGTCCTGTGTCATGTGTGTCTTCACTCTGCCTGTGTTGGAAGTGTTTAGTGTGACATGTGCTATCTTCGTCCTGTGTCATGTGTGTCTTCACTCTGCCTGTGTGGGAAGTGTTTAGTGTGACATGTGTTATCTTCGTCCTGTGTCATGTGTGTCTTCACTCTGCCTGTGTTGGAAGTGTTTAGTGTGACATGTGTTATCTTCGTCCTGTGTCATGTGTGTCTTCACTCTGCCTGTGTGGGAAGTGTTTAGTGTGACATGTGTTATCTTCGTCCTGTGTCATGTGTGTCTTCACTCTGCCTGTGTGGGAAGTGTTTAGTGTGACATGTGTTATCTTCGTCCTGTGTCATGTGTGTCTTCACTCTGCCTGTGTGGGAAGTGTTTAGTGTGACATGTGTTATCTTCGTCCTGTGTCATGTGTGTCTTCACTCTGCCTGTGTGGGAAGTGTTTAGTGTGACATGTGTTATCTTCGTCCTGTGTCATGTGTGTCTTCACTCTGCCTGTGTGGGAAGTGTTTAGTGTGACATGTGTTATCTTCGTCCTGTGTCATGTGTGTCTTCACTCTGCCTGTGTGGGAAGTGTTTAGTGTGACATGTGTTATCTTCGTCCTGTGTCATGTGTGTCTTCACTCTGCCTGTGTGGGAAGTGTTTAGTGTGACATGTGTTATCTTCGTCCTGTGTCATGTGTGTCTTCACTCTGCCTATGTGGGAAGTGTTTAGTGTGACATGTGTTATCTTCGTCCTGTGTCATGTGTGTCTTCACTCTGCCTGTGTGGGAAGTGTTTAGTGTGACATGTGTTATCTTCGTCCTGTGTCATGTGTGTCTTCACTCTGCCTGTGTGGGAAGTGTTTAGTGTGACATGTGTTATCTTCGTCCTGTGTCATGTGTGTCTTCACTCTGCCTGTGTGGGAAGTGTTTAGTGTGACATGTGTTATCTTCGTCCTGTGTCATGTGTGTCTTCACTCTGCCTGTGTTGGAAGTGTTTAGTGTGACATGTGTTATCTTCGTCCTGTGTCATGTGTGTCTTCACTCTGCCTGTGTTGGAAGTGTTTAGTGTGACATGTGTTATCTTCGTCCTGTGTCACGTGTGTCTTCACTCTGCCTGTGTTGGAAGTGTTTAGTGTGACATGTGTTATCTTCGTCCTGTGTCATGTGTGTCTTCACTCTGCCTGTGTGGGAAGTGTTTAGTGTGACATGTGTTATCTTCGTCCTGTGTCATGTGTGTCTTCACTCTGCCTTTGTGGGAAGTGTTTAGTGTGACATGTGTTATCTTCGTCCTGTGTCATGTGTGTCTTCACTCTGCCTGTGTGGGAAGTGTTTAGTGTGACATGTGTTATCTTCGTCCTGTGTCATGTGTGTCTTCACTCTGCCTGTGTTGGAAGTGTTTAGTGTGACATGTGTTATCTTCGTCCTGTGTCATGTGTGTCTTCACTCTGCCTGTGTGGGAAGTGTTTAGTGTGAAATGTGTTATCTTCGTCCTGTGTCATGTGTGTCTTCACTCTGCCTGTGTGGGAAGTGTTTAGTGTGACATGTGTTATCTTCGTCCTGTGTCATGTGTGTCTTCACTCTGCCTGTGTGGGAAGTATTTAGTGTGACATGTGTTATCTTCGTTCTGTGTCTTGTGTCTTCACTCAATTATGTAAGACCACGTTGCACAGATATATTATACAATGATGTTATGTGTGTGTTTCCTTGTACATTAGACACTAAACTCACTCTTCCATTTGGTCAGATGATTGTCGATGATGAAGACCACCTCGCCTCTTTACAAGGTGAGTCCTCCTTACAATGTTCGTGAACGTCAGCTACTGCTAATGCGTGTTGACCTCATTGCGTGGATATTGAATCTGTAACGATTCGTCTGTTAATATACTGTTTTAATTTATTAAATATTAATGATATCATTACATAATATAGTATCACCAATATCAAGTTGTACAATGTTATGTATTCCGTTTGTGTCAGCTCTAAATGAGACTAAGTGTTCAGTGGAACCATCCTCTATTCAGGTTGTGTGTAGGACAGTAATATATTCTGATTGTTTCAGCTTTGAATGGGCCTTTGTATTTGGTGGGGCCATCCTCTCTTCAGGTTGTGTGTAGGCAGCAATATATTCTGATTGTTTCAGCACTGAACGGGCCTGTGTATTTGGTGGGACCATCCTCTCTACAGGTTGTGTGTAGGCTGTAATATATTCTGATTGTTTCAGCACTGAATGGGCCTGTGTATTTGGTGGGGCCATCCTCTCTTCAGGTTGTGTGTTGGCAGTAAAATATTCTGATTGTTTCAGCACTGAATGGGCCTGTGTATGTGGTGGGACCATCCTCTCTTGAGGTTGTATGTAAGTAGTAACACCTGATAGCAACTAACCAGTTTTTTCGGTCATATCGAAGTTTTCAATATGTAACTATTTACAAAAACAATATATCTTCTCAAAACCCTTAACTCGGTATACTATCACTACACATTGCATGGTATGCAGAACCATTAACTTGATGTTCAGTACATGTTCCACCATCTTATTCAGTTTAACTTAAATTATGTTTCAAAGACCCTACAAGAACTTATCCAGTTATGAGTACAATATATGGAGTCAATCAAACACAGTCCTGATGCCGGCTTGCAGATATGTGAATCGGATACCTGCCAGATATGTTTTAACAGTGTCATGTTTGAGTTTAAGGACGTCGTGGCAATGAGCAATGAGGTCCTGAAGGTAAGCTTCATTAACTGGTGGCAGGGCACTGCTAGCACCCAGTGGGTAAACAACCTGAACTTTAATATAAACTTGAGATAGCACTGGAAACCTGTAGGGTAGGCTGTTCTTTTGTGTTGACTGATAGCTGCTGACCACAGGGTATCCAAATGTCTGTTCAGGACCACATCACTTTTGAGCTGGTTGGGCAGGGCGTTGGATTGAGTTCTGCGTTCGGAATTTCCTGAACTGCAAACGGGAAAGTGCACCTGCGGTGTTATTTTGCACACTTGGACCATTTTCGGCTCACACGATCAAGTTATTTGTAGCTGCTTGCCACGTGAGGGGCCACATCAGAGCCAGGATGTTCATACATTTTGATCTACCCTTTTTGATAATACACACAGTAGCTATGTTGTCACAAGGTTAGGATTGCTTCCACAGTTCTACCAGCTTCATAACAGGAGGATCAATAGTCAGATGCAGAATATTTTCCACGCCATAGTTGTATTGCAACATCGAGCACACGGCTTATGACAGGCTATTGAATATCTTTGGACTAGATCTCCACCCGAAAGTCAATCTAGTATAGAAGTAGTAGCTAGCATTGCATCGGAAACCAAAGAAAGGCAAGTACCTGGGGTGCAGCGGAATCTGTTTGAACGCGTCAGTAATGTACACTTTACACATCTGTGCACCATGTCCCAACTGTTTAATAACTGCAATAGCATTGTCTATGGCCACGTGAGAAAGTGAAGCAGATTCCTTACTATTGAGATCGTTGATTCTTGGGGTATCGTCTGTGTCATGTGGGGCTGACAGATCAAGGATTAACCTCTTCTTGCCCGAGTAATCCCTAAGGGGTTAATTCTGTACACGGGATATGGTGCCTGCTGGAATGGTCCTATTACATACCCCTTTGTTGGGACTTCTGTCTACACTGCCTTTGTCATTACTACTGGATCAAGTGTAGCACTACGATTGTTCTTATATTCTGTTGTGGACTGTGGAATATCCAACATTAAGGGCCAAAGCCATGTTGCAATCCGTTGATGAGATACGTTGTAAATGGAGGATTGGGATGGAAGCTAGTTCTGCCTGTATTGCCTGTATATTGATAGGAGTGAGATGAACTGCGACTGTACCTCCGTCCTTTTCGCCAGTTATATCCGGGAAGGTTAGTCAAGCTTGAGTATCCCGTCTAGACTTGGGAGACTTTGCACAAGTTACGTGTATGTGAAAACAATTGAGACACAAATGAAGGTACACACAGTTCGCTCTTGTACAGCCCTGGTGATTGAAATGATTACAGACCTCACGTTCGTTAACTCTCCTGGTGTCGTTTCTGTCTGTCACCCCTGCCTATCGGAAATGAGAGTTCTGTCAAGGAACAGGTTAGGCCTAACTTTATCGGTACGTCGCTCGGGACACAAGTCTGTACCATGGGTAATGCTGTGGCATATGGTACACGATCTAGAACGTCGACCCGAAGAGCACAGCCCGTACAAACGTGTGTCCCTCATGTCCCATCGAATTCTGCATCCTTGCTTCACATAACATGCCACTCTGGCGGCAAACAAGTGCGCGGTGCCTCGACACAATGTATTTCAATCACAGTTCATATCCGTCCAACTGTTTATGTTTTGCATCATTTGTGTCACTGTGAATGTTCTTATATATGCCAAAGGCCTGGGTGAATTCGGCAAGGGTCAGTGCATGATTTAACCTAAGATCCTCTTCCAATTGGTAGACATTGTCATCATATTCGGTCATTCTTGCGCCAAAGGTGTCTTGGTTGGGTAATAACAGCAAAGCAAGGTTGCAATACTTGCTGTTTTTGATCTTCATCTTAAGAGCTGGAGCGACAGAGTGAATGTGTGGCAGAGAATCAGAAGGCGCTTCATGGCTGTGTTGATTTGGTAAGCCCACAGCCGCGTGATCAGTTGGCACTGTGTGTTTTTAACTCTGCTAGTCCACGTTGAAGACTTGTAACACTTACAGTGACAGAAGGCACGGAGTTGGTCACATTTTCCACATTGTCCGACACAACGCTGTCTGGTAGATCTAGATCTAGATCTCTGCTGTGAGATAGTCCAGCCTCAACAATCACCGTAAGTGTAGCCGCCAGTGTCGAATTAGCACTGAGACCGTATTTGTCAGACAAGGTCACTGTCGCTGATACTGGCTGTCTGTGTTGATCCTCTTGCACCAACTGCAGCAAGTTTTTCCTTGGCCAGTTATTCGACACCCTCACGACACGTTCCGCCAGTTGTATGCGTAATATACAGTCGTCGATGTTACAGGTAGCTACACCATTAAACATTCCATACAATCATCGATGTTGCAGGTGGTTACTCACAAATGCATCGCATTCAATCGTTGATATTTGCTAGTGATGCGCACAAATGTATCGCGTACAATCATCGCTATTGCAGGAGATTACTCACAAATGCATCGCATTCAATCATTGATATTTGCTAGTGATACGCACAAATGTATCGCGTACAATCATCGATGCTGCAGGTGGTTACAAACACACTCAATCAAAACTGTAATCAATATTCCAGATGACAACTCACAAATGTATCACATACAATCATTGATGTTGCAGGTGGTTACTCACAAATGCATTGCATACAATCATCGATGCTTCTGGTGGTTACAAACACACTCAATCAATGCAGTTATCGATATTGCAGGTGATTACTCACAAATGCATCGCATTCAATCGTTGATATTTGCTAGTGATGCGCACAAATGTATCGCGTACAATCATCGCTATTGCAGGAGATTACTCACAAATGCATCGCATTCAATCATTGATATTTGCTAGTGATACGCACAAATGTATCGCGTACAATCATCGATGCTGCTGGTGGTTACAAACACACTCAATCAAAACAGTCATCAATATTCCAGATGACAACTCACAAATGTATCACATACAATCATTGATGTTGCAGGTGGTTACTCACAAATGCATTGCATACAATCATCGATGTTGCAGGTTCCTACTCAGAAATGCATACAATAATCGATATTGCAGGTGGTTACTCACAAAAGCATTGCATACAATCATCAATATTGCAGGTTCCTACTCACAAATGCATACAATAATCGATATTGCAGGTGGTTCCTCACAAATGCATCCCATACAATGGTCGATGTTGCTAGTGGTTACTCACAAATGCAGCGCATACAATTATCGATTTTGATAGTAGTTACTCACAAATGCATTGCAAAAAATCGTCGATGTTGCAGGTGATGAGTCACAAATGTATTGCATACAATCGTCGATGTTGCAAGTAGCTACTCACAAATGCATTGGATGCAAATGTCGACGTTGCAGGTGATTACTCACAAATTCATCGCATACCATCAAATATATTGCCAGCTATTACACACAAATGCATTGCATACAATCATCGATGTTGCAGGTGGTTACTCATAAATGCATTGCATACAATTGTCGATGTTTCATGTGGTTTCTCAATAATGCTTTGCATACAATCGTCGATGTTGCATGTGCTTACTCACAAATGCATTGCATACAATCATAGATATTGCAGGTGGCTACTCATAAATGCATTGCATACACTTGTCGATGTTTCATGTGGTTGCTCAGTAATCCATTGCATGCAAATGTCGACGTTGCAGGTGATTACTCACAAATTCATCGCATACCATCAAATATATTGCCAGCTATTACACACAAATGCATTGTATACAATCATCGATGTTGCAGGTGGTTACTCATAAATGCATCGCATACAATCGTCGATGTTGCAGGTGGTTATACAATTAAACATTAAATACAATAATCGATGCTGCTTGTGGTTACTCACAAATGCATCGCATCCATTCGTTGATGTTCCTTGTGGTTACTCACAAATGCATTGCATTCAATCATAGATGTTCCAGGTTGTTACTCACAAATAAATTGCATACAATCATCGATTTTGCAGGTGGTTACTCATAAATGCATTGCATACAATTGTCGATGTTTCATGTGGTTGCTCAATAATGCATCGCATACAATCGTCGATGTTGCAGGTGGTTATACAATTAAACATAAAATATAATAATCGACGTTGCTAATGGTTACTCACAAATGCATCGCATCCATTCGTCGATGTTCCTTGTGGTTAGTCACAAATGCATCGGATACAATCATCGATGTTGTAGGTGATCACATACGCACACAGTTAATACAATCATCGATATTGCAGGTGATTACTCACAAATGCATCGCATTCAATCGTTGATATTTGCTAGTGATACGCACAAATGTATCGCGTACACTCATCGCTATTGCAGGTGATTACTCACAAATGCATCGCATTCAATCATTGATATTTGCTAGTGATACGCACAAATTTATCGCGTACAATCATCGATGCTGCTGGTAGTTACAAACACACTCAATCAATACAGTCATCGATATTGCAGGTGATTACTCACAAATGTATCACATACAATCATTGATGTTGCAGGTGGTTACTCACAAATGCATCGCATTCAATCGTTGATATTGCAGGTGATTACTCACAAATACATCGCATTCAATCATTGATATTTGCTAGTGATACGCACAAATGTATCGCGTGCAATCATCGATGCTATGGTGGTTACAAACACACTCAATCAATACAGTCATCGATATTGCAGGTGATTACTCACAAATGTATCACATACAATAATTGATGTTGCAGGTGGTTACTCACAAATGCATCGCATTCAATCGTTGATGTTTGCTAGTGATACGCACAAATGTATCGCGTACAATCATCGCTATTGCAGGTGATTACTCACAAATACATCGAATTCAATCATTGATATTTGCTAGTGATACGCACAAATGTATTGCGTGCAATCATCGATGCTGGTGGTGGTAACAAACACACTCAATCAAAACAGTCATCGATATTCCAGATGATAACTCACAAATGATCACATACAATCATTGATGTTGCAGGTGGTTACTCACAAATGCATTGCACACAATCATCGATGTTGCAGGTTCCTACTCAGAAATGCATACAATTATCGATATTGCAGGTGGTTACTCACAAAAGCATTGCACACAATCATCAATATTGCAGGTTCCTACTCACAAATGCATACAATAATCGATATTGCAGGTGGTTCCTCACAAATGCATCGCATACAATGGTCGATGTTGCTAGTGGTTACTCACAAATGCATTTCACAAAATCATCGATGTTGCAGGTGGTTACTCACAAACGCATACAATGGTCGATATTGCAGGTGGTTACTCACAAATGCAGCGCATTCAATTATCGACTTTGATAGTAGTTACTCACAAATGCATTGCAAAAAATCGTCGTTGTTGCAGGTGATGAGTCACAAATGTATTGCATACAATCGTCGATGTTGCAAGTAGCTACTCACAAATGCATTGCATGCAAATGTCGACGTTGCAGGTGATTACCCACAAATTAATCGCATACCATCAAATATATTGCCAGCTATTACTCACAAATGCATTGCATACAATAATCGATGTTGCAGGTGCTTACTCACAAATGCTTTGCATGCAATCATCGATGTTCCAGGTGATAACTCACAAATGCATTCCATACAATCATCGATGTTCCAGGTTGTTACTAACAAATGCATCGCATTCAATCATCGATCATACATACACACACAAGTGATACACTCATCGATATTGCAGGTGGTTCCTCACAAATGCATCGCATTCAATCGTCAATGTTTGCAAGCTATTACTCATAAATGCATCGCACACAATCATCATTGTCGCAGGTGACTACTCACAAATGCATTGCATAAAATCGTCGATATTGCAGGTGACTACTCACAAATGCATTGCATAAAATCGTCGATATTGCAGGTGACTACTCACAAATGTATTGCATAAAATCGTCGATATTGCAGGTGACTACTCACAAATGCATTGCATTCAATCGTCGATATTGCAGGTGACTACTCACAAATGCATTGCATTCAATCGTCGATGTTGAAGGTGGATACATCATTAAACATTCGATACAATCATCGATGTTCCTAGCGATTTCTCAAAAATGTTTCACATATGATCATCGATCTTGTAGATGGATACCCTCAAATGAATTGAATACATTCGTAGATGTTGCAGGTGGTTACTCACAAATAAATCACATACAATCCTCTATGTTCCAGGTGATTACTCACAAATAAATCACATACAATCCTTGTTGTTGCAGGTGATTACTCACAAAGAAATCACATAAAATCGTCGATGTTCCCTTTTGATTACTCACAAATAAATCACGTACAATCATCGATGTTGCAGGTGGTTACTCAGAAATGCATCATTCCTCGCATACAATCATCGATGTTGCAGATGGTTACTCACAAATGCATCGCATACAATAGTCGATGTTGCAAGTGGTTACATACACACACATTCCATACAATCGTCGATGTTGCTAATGGTTACTCACAAATGCATTCCATCCAATCGTCGATGTTGCTGGTGGATATTCACAAATGCAACGCATACAATAGTGGATGTTGCAAGTGGTTATACACACACACATTCCATACAATCGTCGATGTTGCTAGTGGTTACATACACACACATTCTATACAATCGTCGATGTTGCTAGTGGTTACATACACACATATTCCATACAATCGTTAAAGTTGCAAGTGGTTACATACACAGACATTCCATACATTCGTCGATGTTGCAAGTCGTTACATGGAGACACATTCCATACAATCGTGATTACTCACAAATAAATCACATAAAATCGTCGATGTTCCCTTTTGATTACTCACAAATAAATCACGTACAATCATCGATGTTGCAGGTGGTTACTCAGAAATGCATCATTCTTCGCATACAATCATTGACGTTGCAGATGAAAACTCACAAATGCAGCGCATTCAATAGTCGATGTTGCAAGTGGTTACATACACACACATTCCATACAATCGTCGATGTTGCTAGTGGTTACTTACAAATGCATTCCATACAATCGTCGATGTTGCTGGTGGATACTCACAAATGCAGCGCATACAATAGTGGATGTTGCAAGTGGTTACACACACACACATATTCCATACAATCGTCGATGTTGCTAGTGGTAACATACATACACATTCCATACAATCGTCGATGTTGCTAGTGGTTACATAGACACACAGTCCATACAATCGTCGATGTTGCAAGTGGTTACATACACAGACATTCCATACATTCGTCCATGTTGCTAGTGGTTACATGGAGACACATTCCATACAATCGTCGATGTTGCTAGTGGTTATATGTATACATATTCCATAAAATCGTGCATGTTGCAAGTGGTTACACACACACATTCCACACAATCGTCGATGTTGCTAGTGGTTACATGCTCACACATTCCATATAATCGTCGATGTTGCTAGTGGTTACATACACACACATTCCATACAATCGCCGATGTTGCACGTGGTTACATGCACACACATTCCATACAATCGTCGATGTTGCAAGTGGTTACATACACACACATTCCATACAATCGTCCATGTTGCTAGTGGTTACATACATACACATTCCATACAATCGTCGATGTTGCTAGTGGTTACATTCACACACACATTCCATACAATCGTCGATGTTGCAAGTGGTTACATACACATACATTCCATACAATCGTCCATGTTGCTAGTGATTACTTACAAATCCGCCCTATAAATTCGTCGATGTTGTTAGTGGTTACATACACACACATTCCATACAATCGTCGATGTTGCTTGTGGTTACATACACACACATTCCATACAAACGTGGATGTTGCTAGTGGTTACACACACACACATTCCATACAATCGTCGATGTTTCTAGTGGTTACTCACACATGCATTGCATACAATCGTCGATGTTGCAAGTGGTTACATACACACATATTCCATACAATCGTCGATGTTGCTAGTGGTTACATGCACACACACATCCCATACAATCGTCGATGTTGCTAGTGGCTACATACACACATATTCCATACAATCGTCGATGTTGCGAGTGGTTACAAACACCCACATTCCATACAATCGTCGATGTTGCTAGTGGTTACATACACACACATTCCATACAATCGTTGAAGTTGCTAGTGGTTACATGCACACACACATTCCATACAATCGTCGATGTTGCTAGTGGTTACTCACAAATGAATTGCATACAATCGTCGATGTTGCAAGTTGTTAAATACACACATATTCAATACAATCGTACATGTTGCTAGTGGTTACATACAAATCCGCCCTATAAAATCGTCGATGTTGTTAGTGGTTACATACACACATTCCATACAATCGTCGATGTTGCTAGTGGTTACTCACAAATGCATTGCATACAATCGTCGATGTTGAAAGTGGTTACATACACAGATATTCCATACAATCGACGATTTTGCTAGTGGTTACATACACACACATGCCATACAATCGCCGGTGTTGCAAGTGGTTACATACACACACATTCCATACAATCGTCGATGTTGCTTGTGGTTACATACACACACAATTAACACAATCGTCCATGTTGCTAGTGGTTACATACACACACACTCCATACAATCGTCTATGTTGCTAGTGGTTACATAAACACACATTCCATGCAATCGTCGATGTTGCTAGTGGTTACATACACACACACATCCCATACAATCGTCGATGTTGCTAGAGGTTACATACACGCACACACATTCCATACAATCGTCGATGCTGCTAGTGGTTACATGCACACACACATCCCATACAATCGTCGATGTTGCTAGTGGTTACATACACACACACATCACATACAATCGTCGATGTTGCTAGTGGTTACATACACACACACATCCCATACAATCGTCGATGTTGCTAGTGGTTACATACACACACACATCCCATACAATCGTCGATGTTGCTAGTGGTTACATACACGCACACACACTCCATACAATCGTCGATGTTGCTAGTGGTTACATACACACACACATCCCATACAATCGTCGATGTTGCTAGTGGTTACATACACGCACACACATTCCAAACAATCGTCGATGTTGCTAGTGGTTACATACACACACACATCCCATACAATCGTCGATGTTGCTAGTGGTTACATACACGCACACACACTCCATACAATCGTCGATGTTGCTAGTGGTTACATACACACACACATTCCATACAATCGTCGATGTTGCTAGTGGTTACATGCACACACACATCCCATAGAATCGTCGATGTTGCTAGTGGTTACATGCACACACACATCCCATACAATCGTCGATGTTGCTAGTGCTTACATACAAAGGAATTGCATACAATCGTCGATGTTGCAAGTTTTGACGTACACACATATTCCAAACAATCGTCGATGTTGCTAGTGGTTATACACACACATTCCATACAATCGTCGATGTTGCTAGTGGGTACATACACACACACATTCCATACAATCGTCGATGTTGCTTGTGGTTACATACACACACATTCCATTCAATCGTCGATGTTGCAAGTGGTTACATAGACACACAGTCCATACAATCGTCGATGTTGCTAGTGGTTACATGCACACACATTCCATACAATCGTCGATGTTGCTAGTGGTTATATGTATACACATTCCATAAAATCGTGCATGTTGCAAGTGGTTACACACACACATTCAATACAATCGTCGATGTTGCAAGTGGTTACATACACACACATTCCATACAATCGTCCATGTTGCACGTGGTTACATACATACACATTCCATACAATCGTCGATGTTGCTAGTGGTTATATACACACACATTCCATACAATCGTCGATGTTGCTAGTGGTTATATGGAGAGACATTCCATACAATCGTCGATGTTGCTAGCGGTTACATGCACACACATTCCATACAATCGTCGATGTTGCTGGTGGTTACATACACACAAATTCCATACAATCGTCGATGTTGCACGTGGTTACATACACACACATTCCATACAATCGTCGATGTTGCAAGTGGTTACATACACACACACTCCATACAATCGTCGATGTTGCTAGTGGTTACATACACACACATTCCATACAATCGTCGATGTTGCTAGTGGTTACATACACACACATTTCATGCAATCGTCGATATTGCTAGTGGTTACATACACACACATTCCATACAATCGTCGATGTTGCTAGTGGTTACATACAGACACATTCCATTCAATCTTCGATGTTGCTAGTGCTTACGTACACAGATATTCCTTACAATCGTAAATGTTGCTAGTTGTTACTCATAATTACATCGCACGTTGGTTGTGGTTGGAAACACATACATCCCATACAGTCGGAGATGTTGCAGTTGGTTACACACACGTACATTCCATAGAAACGGCAATGTTGCAGGTGGTTAGACACACGTACATTCCATACAAACGGCGATATTGCAGGTGGTTAGACACACGAACATTCCATACAGTCGGCGATGTTGCAGGTGATTACACACACGAACATTCCATACAGTCGGCGATGTTGCAGGTGGTTACACACACATACATTCCATACAGTCGGTGATGTTGCAAGCGGTTCTGCACACGTACATTTCATACAGTCGGCGATGTTGCAGGTGGTTAGACATACGTACATTCGGTACAGTCGGCGATGTTGCAGGTGATTACACACACGAACATTCCATACAGTCGGCGATGTTGCAGGTGATTACACACACGAACATTCCATACAGTTGGCAATGTTGCAGGTGGTTACACACACATACATTCCATACAAACGGCGATGTTGCAGGTGGTTAGACACACGTACATTCCATACAGTCGGCGATGTTGCAGGTGATTACACACACGAACATTCCATACAGTCGGCGATGTTGCAGGTGATTACACACACGAACATTCCATACAGTCGGCGATGTTGCAGGTGATTACACACACGAACATTCCATACAGTTGGCGATGTTGCAGGTGGTTACACACACATACATTCCATACAAACGGCGATGTTGCAGGTGGTTACACACACATACATTCCATATAGTCGGCGATGTTGGAGGCGGTTACATACACATACATTCCATACAGTCGGCGATGTTGCAGGTGGTTAGACACACATACATTCCATACAGTAGGCGATGTTGCAGGTGATTACACACACGTAAATTCCCTACAGTCGGCGATGTTGCAGGTGATTCCACACACGTAAATTCCATATAATCGGCGATGTTGCAGGTGGTTACACACACATACATTCCATACAGTCGGCGTTGTTGCAGGTGGTTACACACACATACATTCCATAGAAACGGCGATGTTGCAGGTGGTTAGACACACATACATTCCATACAAACGGCGATGTTGCAGGTGGTTAGACACACGAACATTCCATACAGTCGGCGATGTTGCAGGTGGTTACACACACATACATTCCATACAGTCGGCGTTGTTGCAGGTGGTTACACACACATACATCCCATACAGTCGGCGTTGTTGCAGGTGGTTACACACACATACATTCCATAGAAACGGCAATGTTGCAGGTGGTTAGACACACGTACATTCCATACAAACGGCGATATTGCAGGTGGTTAGACACACGAACATTCCATACAGTCGGCGATGTTGCAGGTGATTACACACACGAACATTCCATACAGTCGGCGATGTTGCAGGCGGTTACACACACATACATTCCATACAGTCGGTGATGTTGCAAGCGGTTCTGCACACGTACATTTCATACAGTCGGCGATGTTGCAGGTGGTTAGACATACGTACATTCGGTACAGTCGGCGATGTTGCAGGTGATTACACACACGAACATTCCATACAGTCGGCGATGTTGCAGGTGATTACACACACGAACATTCCATACAGTTGGCGATGTTGCAGGTGGTTACACACACATACATTCCATACAAACGGCGATGTTGCAGGTGGTTAGACACACGTACATTCCATACAGTCGGCGATGTTGCAGGTGATTACACACACGAACATTCCATACAGTCGGCGATGTTGCAGGTGATTACACACACGAACATTCCATACAGTCGGCGATGTTGCAGGTGATTACACACACGAACATTCCATACAGTTGGCGATTTTGCAGGTGGTTACACACACATACATTCCATACAAACGGCGATGTTGCAGGTGGTTACACACACATACATTCCATATAGTCGGCGATGTTGGAGGCGGTTACACACACATACATTCCATACAGTCGGCGATGTTGCAGGTGGTTAGACACACACACATTACATACAGTCGGCGATGTTGCAGGTGATTACACACACGAACATTCCATACAGTTGGCGATGTTGCAGGTGGTTACACACACATACATTCCATACAAACGGCAGGGTTGCAGGTGGTTACACACACATACATTCCATACAGTCGGCGATGTTGCAGGTGATTACACACACATACATTCCATACAGTCGGCGATGTTGCAGGTGGTTAGACACACATACATTCCATACAGTCGGCGATGTTGCAGGTGGTTACACACACATACATTCCATACAGTCGGCGATGTTGCAGGTGGTTAGACACACATACATTCCATACAGTAGGCGATGTTGCAGGTGATTACACACACGTAAATTCCCTACAGTCGGCGATGTTGCAGGTGATTCCACACACGTAAATTCCATATAATCGGCGATGTTGCAGGTGGTTACACACACATACATTCCATACAGTCGGCGTTGTTGCAGGTGGTTACACACACATACATTCCATAGAAACGGCGATGTTGCAGGTGGTTAGACACACATACATTCCATACAAACGGCGATGTTGCAGGTGGTTAGACACACGAACATTCCATACAGTCGGCGATGTTGCAGGTGGTTACACACACATACATTCCATACAGTCGGCGTTGTTGCAGGTGGTTACACACACATACATTCCATACAGTCGGCGTTGTTGCAGGTGGTTACACACACATACATTCCATAGAAACGGCAATGTTGCAGGTGGTTAGACACACGTACATTCCATACAAACGGCGATATTGCAGGTGGTTAGACACACGAACATTCCATACAGTCGGCGATGTTGCAGGTGATTACACACGCGAACATTCCATACAGTCGGCGATGTTGCAGGCGGTTACACACACATACATTCCATACAGTCGGTGATGTTGCAAGCGGTTCTGCACACGTACATTTCATACAGTCGGCGATGTTGCAGGTGGTTAGACATACGTACATTCGGTACAGTCGGCGATGTTGCAGGTGATTACACACACGAACATTCCATACAGTCGGCGATGTTGCAGGTGATTACACACACGAACATTCCATACAGTTGGCGATGTTGCAGGTGGTTACACACACATACATTCCATACAAACGGCGATGTTGCAGGTGGTTAGACACACGTACATTCCATACAGTCGGCGATGTTGCAGGTGATTACACACACGAACATTCCATACAGTCGGCGATGTTGCAGGTGATTACACACACGAACATTCCATACAGTCGGCGATGTTGCAGGTGATTACACACACGAACATTCCATACAGTTGGCGATGTTGCAGGTGGTTACACACACATACATTCCATACAAACGGCGATGTTGCAGGTGGTTACACACACATACATTCCATATAGTCGGCGATGTTGGAGGCGGTTACACACACATACATTCCATACAGTCGGCGATGTTGCAGGTGGTTAGACACACATACATTCCATACAGTCGGCGATGTTGCAGGTGATTACACACACGAACATTCCATACAGTCGGCGATGTTGCAGGTGGTTACACACACATACATTCCATACAAACGGCAGGGTTGCAGGTGGTTACACACACATACATTCCATACAGTCGGCGATGTTGCAGGTGATTACACACACATACATTCCATACAGTCGGCGATGTTGCAGGTGGTTAGACACACATACATTCCATACAGTCGGCGATGTTGCAGGTGGTTACACACACATACATTCCATACAGTCGGCGATGTTGCAGGTGATTACACACACGAACATTCCATACAGTCGGCGATGTTGCAGGTGGTTACACACACATACATTCCATACAAACGGCGATGTTGCAGGTGGTTAGACACACGTACATTCCATACAGTCGGCGATGTTGCAGGTGGTTACGCACACATATATTTCATACAGAAGGCGATGTTGCAGGTGATTAGACACACGTAAATTCGATACAGTCGGCGATGTTGCAGGTGGTTACACACACATACATTCCATACAGTCAGTGATGTTGCTAGTGGTTACGCACACATATATTTCATACAGTTGGCGATGTTGCAGGTGATTACACACACGTAAATTCCATACAGTCGGCGATGTTGCAGGTGATTACACACACGTACATTCCATACAGTCGGCGATGTGCAGGTGTTTACGCACACGTAAATTCCATACAGTCGGCGATGTTGCAGGTGATTACACACACGTACATTCCATACAGTCGGCGATGTGCAGGTGGTTACGCACACATTCATTCCATACATTCCATACAATCGTCCATGTTGCTAATGGTTACACACACATTCCATACAATCGTCGATGTTGCTAGTGGTTACATACACACACATTCCATACAATCGTCGATGTTGCTAGTGGTTACATACACACACACATTCCATACAATCGTCCATGTTGCTAGTGGTTACATACACATACATTCCATACAATCGTCCATGTTGCTAGTGGTTACATATACACACATTTAATACAATCGTCCATGTTGCTAGTGGTTACATATACACACATTTAATACAAACCTCCATGTTGCTAGTGGGTACACACACATTCCATACAATCGTCGATGTTGCTAGTGGTTACATACACACCAACATTCCATGTAATCGTCGATGTTGCTAGTGCTTACATACACACATATTCCTTACAATCTTCCATGTTGCTAGTGGTTACATACACACCAAGATTCCATGCAATCGTCGATGTTGCTAGTGCTTACATACACACATACTCCTTACAATCGTCGATGTTGCTAGTGGTTACATACACACCAACATTCCATACATTCGTAAATGTTGCTAGTGCTTACATACACACAATATTCCTTACAATCGTAAATGTTGCTAGTGGTTACTCATTAATGCATAGCACGTTGGTCGTGGTTGGAAACACATAGATCCGATATAGTCGGAGATGTTGCAGGTGGTTATACACACATACATTTCATACAGTCGGCGATGTTGCAGGTGGTTACGCACACATACATTTCATACAGTCGGCGATGTTGCAGGTGATTACATACACATATATACATTCCATACAGTCGGCGATGTTGCAGGTGGTTATACACACATACATTCCATACAGTCGGCGATGTTGCAGGTGGTTATACACACATACATTCCATACAGTCGGCGATGTTGCAGGTGATTACATACACATATATACATTCCATACACTCGGCGATGTTGCAGGTGCTTACGCACACATACACATTCCATACAGTCGGCGATGTTGCAGGTGGTTACACACATATACATTTGATACAATCGGCGATGCCGAGGTGTTTACATACACATATATACATTCCATACAATCGGCGATGTTGCAGGTGCCTCCACACACATACATTCCATATAGTCAGCGATGTTGCAGGCGGTTACACACACATACATTCCATATAGTCAGCGATGTTGCAGGTGGTTACACACACATACATTCCATATAGTCAGCGATGTTGCAGGTGGTTACACACACATACGCATTCCATACAAACGGCGATGTTGCAGGTGGTTAGACACACGTACATTCCATACAGTCGGCGATGTTGCAGGTGATTACACACACGTAAATTCCATACAGTCGGCGATGTTGCAGGTGGTTACGCACACATTCATTCCCTACATTCCATACAATCGTCCATGTTGCTAGTGGTTACATACACACACATTCCATACAATCGTCCATGTTGCTAGTGGTTACATACACACACATTCCATACAATCGTCCATGTTGCTAGTGCTTACATACACACATATTCCTTACAATCGTCCATGTTGCTAGTGGTTACATACACACACATTCCATACAATCGTAAATGTTGCTAGTGGTTACATACACACATATTTCTTACAATCGTAAATGTTGCTAGTTGTTACTCATAAATGCATCGCACGTTGGTCGTGGTTGGAAACACATACATCCCATACAGTCGGAGATGTTGCAGTTGGTTACACACACGTACATTCAATGTCGTCGGGAAAGTTGCACGTGGTTACACACACATACATTCCATACAGTTGGCGATCTTGCAGTTGGTTCAAACACATACAATATACAGTCGGCGATTTTGAAGGCGGTTACACACACGTACATCCCATACAGTCGGCGATGTCGGAGTTGGTTACACACACGTACATTCAATGTTGTCGGCAGAGTTGCACGTGGTTACACACATATACTTTCTATACAGTCAGCGATTTTGCGGGTGGTTACGCACACATACATTTGATACAGTCGGCGATGTTGCAGGTGGTTACACACACATACATTCCATACAGTCGGCGATGTTGCAGTTTGTTACGGACACATACATTCCATACAGTCGGCGAGTTTGCAGGTGGCGACACACATACACATTCCATACAGTCGGCGATGTTGCAGGCGGTTACACACACGTACATTTCATACTGTCGGCGATGTTGCAGGTGATTACACACATATATATACATTCCATACAGTCGGCGATGTTGTTAGTGGTTACATACACACACATTCCATACAATCGCCGTTGTTGCTAGTGGTTACATACACACACATTCCACACAATCGGCGATGTCGCAGGTGGTTACACACACATACGCATTCCATACAATCGGCGATGTTGCAGGTGGTTACACACACGTACATTCCATACAGTTAGCGATGTTCCAGGTGACGACACACATACACATTCCATACAGTCGGCTATGTTGCAGGTGGTTACGCATACATACATTTCATACAGTCGGTGATGTTGCAGTTGATTACACACACATACATTCCATACAGTCGGCGATGTTGCAGGTGGTTACATACACACATTCCATACAGTCAGCCATGTTGCAGTTGGTTACACACACATACATTCCATACAGTCGGCGATGTTGCAGGTGGTTACATACACACATTCCATACAGTCAGCCATGTTGCAGTTGGTTACACACACATACATTCCATACAGTCGGCGATGTTGCAGGTGGTTACATACACACATTCCATACAGTCGGCGATGTTGCAGGTGGTTACATACACACACACATTCCCTACAGTCGGCGATGTTGCAGTTGGTTACACACACATACATTCCATACAGTCGGCGATGTTGCAGGTGGTTACATACACACATTCCATACAGTCGGCGATGTTGCAGGTGGTTACATACACACACACACATTCCCTACAGTCGGCGATGTTGCAGATGGTTACGCATACATACATTTCATACAGTCGGCGATGTTGCAGGTGGTTACACACACATACATTCCATACAGTCGGCGATGTTGCAGGTGGCTCCACACACATACATTCCATACAGTAGGCGATGTTGCAGGTGGCTCCACACACGTACATTTCATACTGTCGGCGATGTTGCAGGTGATTACACAAATATATATACATTCCATACAGTCGGCGATGTTGCAGGTGGCTCCACACACATACATTCCATACAGTCGGCGATGTTGCAGGTGGCTCCACACACGTACATTTCATACTGTCGGCGATGTTGCAGGTGATTACACAAATATATATACATTCCATACAGTCGGCGATGTTGCAGATGGTTACACACACATACGCATTCCATACAAACGGCGATGTTGCAGGTGGTTAGACACACGTACATTCCATACAGTAGGCGATGTTGCAGGTGATTACACACACGTAAATTCCATACAGTCGGCGATGTTGCAGGTGGTTACGCACACATTCATTCCCTACATTCCATACAATCGTCCATGTTGCTAGTGGTTACATACACACGCATTCCATACAATCGTCGTTGTTGCTAGTGGTTACATACACACACATTCCACACAATCGACGATGTCGCAGGTGGTTACACACACATACGCATTCCATACAATCGGCGATGTTGCAGGTGGTTACACACACGTACATTCCATACAGTAGGCGATGTTGCAGGTGACGACACACATACACATTCCATACAGTCGGCTATGTTGCAGGTGGTTACGCATACATACATTTCATACAGTCGGTGATGTTGCAGGTGATTACACACACACACACAGACATTCCATACAGTCAGCCATGTTGCAGTTGGTTACACACACATACATTCCATACAGTCGGCGATGTTGCAGGTGGTTACATACACACATTCCATACAGTCGGCGATGTTGCAGGTGGTTACATACACACACACACATTCCCTACAGTAGGCGATGTTGCAGGTGGTTACATACACACACACACATTCCCTACAGTAGGCGATGTTGCAGGTGACGACACACATACACATTCGATACAGTCGGCTATGTTGCAGGTGGTTACGCATACATACATTTTATACAGTCGGCGATGTTGCAGGTGGTTACACACACATGCATTCCATACAGTCGGCGATGTTGCAGGTGGCTCCACACACATACATTCCATACAGTCGGCGATGTTGCAGGTTGTTACACACACGTACATTCCATACAGTCAGTGATGTTGCAGGTGGTTACACACACATACGCATTCCATACAGTCAGCGATGTTGCAGGCGCTTACAAACACATACATTCCATACAGTTAGCGATGTAGCAGGCGGTTACACACACATACATTCCATACAGTCAGTGATGTTGCAGGCGGTTACACACACAGACATTCCATACAGTCGGCGATCTTGCAGGTGGTTACACACAGATACATCCGATATAGTCGGCGATGTCGCAGTTGGTTACACACACGTACATTCAATGTCGTCGGCAAGGTTGCACGTGGTTACACACACATACATCCCATATAGTCGGCGATCTTGCAGGTGGTTACACACACAAACATTCCATACAGTCGGCGATGTTGCAGGTGGTTACACACACATACATTCCATACAGTCGGCGATGTTGCAGGTGGTTACACACACATACATTTCATACAGTCGGCGATGTTGCAGGTGATTACACTCACATACATTCCATACAGTCGGCGATCTTGCAGGTGGTTACACACACATACATCCGATATAGTCGGCGATATCGCAGTTGGTTACACACACGTACATTCAATGTCGTCGGCAACGTTGCACGTGGTAACACACGTATATATTCAATACAGTCAGCGATTTTGCAGGTGGTTACACACACATACATTTCATACAGTCGGCCAAGTTGCAGGTGATTACACACACGTACATTTCATACAGTCGGTGATGTTGCAGGTGGTTACACACACATACATTCCATACAGTCGGCGATGTTGCAGGTGGTTACACACACACATACATTCCATGCAGTCAACGATGTTGCAGTTTGTTACACACACATACATTCCATACAGTTGGCGATGTTGCAGGTGGTTAGACACACACACACACACACATACATTCCATACAGTAGGCGATGTTGCAGTTTGTTACACACACATACATTCCATACAGTCAGCCATGTTGCAGGTGGTTACACACACATACATTCCATACAGTCGGCGATGTTGCAGTTTGTTACACACACATACATGGGGGGGTGGGGGGATGGGGGGATGGTGGCGTTCGATCGTCACGTCGAGGACCCGGGTTCGATTCCCGACATGGGTACAATGTGTGAAGCCCATTCCTGGTGTCCCCCGCCGTGATGTTGCTGGAATATTGCTAAAAGCGGCGAAAAACCATACTCACTCACTCACTCTTTGTATAAGGGACACTATCATTATTAACACCATTGCTCCTCCACCCCCCGACATTAGCGTCTTTGTATAGGGGTGAATATAATTAAGTAATGCCCCCCCCCCCCCCCCCCCCCCCCCTTAACATATAAGCGTCTTTGTATAGGGGTGACTATAATTATGAACATGAGTATATTAAACGTTTATGTAAATAAATATGTTGTGTTAACAACCAACTCTTTAAACACGAAATTTGATATTATTATTGTTATGTGTGTAACTCAGTAAACATATATGAAGATGCGAAACGTGAAACACATCAGAAGAGAGTAACAAAAAATACTTTCGCGATGGTACAAAACAAATGAACTTGTTTGCAATAGTTAATATGTATGACCTGGCACAGTCGCTGCTTTCTTTACAAACACATTAGTACAAACAAATATCATCTCAGAGATAGGTTAAATCAGGCGATATGAATATGATGTATTATTTTACAATCAAACTGTGTCTGTTTTATAACACATCAGTGTAGATAGATTGACAAAACAACGTTGATAAAACAAATGTAGAAATATATAGGTTTGGTGTTTGTAATTATGTGTAACAATCATTTAGAATCCCCAAACGTGCAGTTATAACGGCACATCCCGCCATTCCTGTTATCTGTTCATGTGTTGTCTGTTGTCTGGACAAATGTCAAAATGTCTTCACTTGTCTTAGTTTTCTGTTTCATTGTATTCTATATTGTACAAGAGGAGTTTAGAATCCACACAGTGGTAGTTTAAACATGAAATTGTGTAAATATTTCTGCAAAGAACTTTGACGTCTGACTACCATATCACAGCAACAGGGCGGAACAAAGGTTTGTCAAAAATTGTTTTATTTGATGTTTATTTGTTCATCAAACCATGTAACTTTGTATAAAATTCATTTAGAATTCACATACATATAGTTTTACAGTATATTTATTCCGCTATGAGTCACACAAAAGACCGAATTGACAAACTGGCGAAACTAAGTTGAACATTCAGCGCGCTGTTTACAGATAACTTCACGAGATTCACGACAAATGTCGGACTTTGTCATCTACAGTAAATAAACACGTCACACAACAAACACCATCTATATTTCCAGGTCCTAAACTACATCTGGACGCCGCTCGAGCCAACACAGAGGCGTGCCACGTAACTACAGACAGTGAGCTGGTCAACTCGGAGCTCGACACACGGTCACATGACAGGCGCAGGCTACAGGAGTATATGGGGACCTGTGCCTCCACCCCCATCCCCCTTTCTCCACCCCACACCGCTCCCACCCCGGGATACAGCACACCCAGATACTGGGAGACACGCACTAGGGTGCGGGTGGTGAGTGGGGGAGAGTGGTATATCCTGGAGATGGGGGTGGTAGAGGCAGGACAGGTGGACAGTGGGCGGTGGGTTTCTCTACAGCGTCGCTCCTGGGGTGTCCGTGTAGCGAGCTGTGGCAGACACGGGAAGAGTCTCTGTACCGTGGTGTGGCGGGAGGGGGAGCGGGGCAAGTGTCACCAGAACACCATGTCATTCACTCGCGGCACACAGGCCACCCTCCACTATGGCGTGGTGCTGGATGTGGGGAGGGACAGACTCGCCTTCATTGATCTCAACAGAGGGATTGTTTTAGCGAAGTTTGATGAGAGGTTCCGGCAAGACCTGTACCCCGTGTTAGGTGTTTCTGATTTCTGCACTGTCAACATGGAGCTGATCAGCGGGGACAACATCGCCATCACTGACACCAAGATGTCACTGATTCATGACGCGCTGACATAGGAAATAAACAAGACATGAGACTGTGTGAAGTTATCAGTGTAACCAGAGACCATATAATAGATTATTGTATGGTTTCTGGTGTAACTGAGAGAGATATATCAACTGTTTCAATGACGTGTACGAACTGAGAGAAGCGGACATATAAGTGTCTGGTTTCTATGTTATTTCATGTTCACAAACAGTAACGAAGTTTGCAAAATGTGATGTTTTGCTGCACGAGAGGGTTGTACAGTGTATACAAAGTATTTAGAATTCTCACATGACTATCTTTATGTTGAAATTATTGCTGTAGTGACTTCCAACATGAGACACTGTGTGATGTTTTGAGAGTGATGTGATATGAAAATTAGTGAAGTGAAGTTTTACAAAAAATGTTTCAAATAGCAATTTTCTTCATTTCACATCACTTGCCTGTGAATTATAACTGTTTTGAATCGAAACATTAATAGTTTCATCATCAGAATGTTTTTGTAGCAGCTTAAAATATGACACAGTGTGTGGTTCTCTGATCATGACATGCGTGCGAGAGCACAAGATTGACAACAGATTTCTTTATTTCACTTCACTTGCCTGTAGATTACACATGTATTTAAGAACTGAACATCAGTTTGGATGGGTTCATTGAAGTGTCAACAATTTAAAAGCGCTGGTTAAACTGTGTTTAAGTTTCACCAGCGCCTTGTGGAATGTGAACTGGTGGGGATTGAACGGAGTGCTCTGAAACTCGCGTGTTTTGTGTTAATTTTCAAGGTCAAGGTGTGTTATATTTGGAGTTTGGGATTTGTCGTGTATGCTGTAATACTTTGCTTACCTGATGCCAGCTTCGTTTCTGTGCCCCGTCCTTCCTCATGTGCCGCCGCTTCTCGGCCTAGAATACGCACACGAAGAAGGTCGACCAACTCAGAAACCGGACTAGTAGTTCCGTCAACGGGCATTTTCTCGTCTCTGATGACAAGGCGACTATGTTTGACGTAAGAGGCGACTAACGGGATCGGGTGGTCAGGTTCGCTGACTTGGTTGATGCATGTCATCGTATCCCAATTGCGTGGATCGATGCTCATGATATTAAGCACTGGATTGTCTGCTTCAGACTCGGTTATGTACAGACTCCCGTCATAAAGCTGGAATAGTGCGGCGTTAAACAACAAACCAACCGTCTCCGATGACCAATCGGTAAAACAGGTAGATCGCTAGATCGAGGCAAGTTTTTGGGTTGTTTTTTTATTTCAAATTTTGTTCCTTACCTTTTTTATGTCTTATATTTTTAAAAGCTAGAAAAAAATTATTTGGCTTACCATTGAACACTTTCAGAGCCTATTAATTTAGTGTTTTTCATTGTAGATTTGCTGTGTCTTGGTTTCTCAAAGTCTTGTAGTTTGTTTTTTTCTGATACGATTGTGAATCAGGTTTTAGTTTGGGATTGATCAGGAACAGTCGCTTTGATCTGTGTCGACGGCCACATCTGAGCAGGGTACAACATTCAAGTCATTTGCAATTCTTTGGTGCTAGATTCCTGTCATTTCCGAAACAAGGCATCAAAGTCAATATCCTTCAATAAATCAATTTCGCTCACCTCAGTAAGTTTACAGAATTCATTTTCTTCACTTGTTTATTAGTATTGATAAATAACCATTCCATATCCAAATCACCGTAAGGACAATCGATTTTGTTTCATGTAGCAGACGTAAAATACTAAATTAATTATATGTCTGATAAATGCAGGGATTAAAAAGAAAAAAGAAAAACAAGTTAATTGTAAACACCGAACGAGAATTCGGGAAACTTTGGAAAGTACTTCTGGCAAAAGTTCACAGGATCAATTTCACACAAAAATTGTTAACATCCTGGGAACTTTTCTGTCCGTTCACAGATGTGTGAACTCCAAATATCGGATCACATGACTACCCATTCAGCCAATCAGCATGAAAGAAACAGTGTATACTTTAAAGTATGAAATTATTCACTTTTTAAACCTGTTATTATTGTGGTAGCTTATGTGATGATCCGAGCTAAAATTGGTCTTCAGCAACCCATGCTGTCGTAAGAGGTGACTAATACGTGGTTGACTCCAAATTGCATAGATCGATGCTCATGATATCAATCACTCGATTGTCTGGTCTAGACTCGACTATTTACGGGCCACCGTCATATAGCTGGAACATTGCTGAGTGTGGCGAAGAGAGTAACAAAAAATACTTTCGCGATGGTACAAAACAAATGAACTTGTTTGCAATAGTTAATATGTATGACCTGGCACAGTCGCTGCTTTCTTTACAAACACATTAGTACAAACAAATATCATCTCAGAGATAGGTTAAATCAGGCGATATGAATATGATGTATTATTTTACAATCAAACTGTGTCTGTTTTATAACACATCAGTGTAGATAGATTGACAAAACAACGTTGATAAAACAAATGTAGAAATATATAGGTTTGGTGTTTGTAATTATGTGTAACAATCATTTAGAATCCCCAAACGTGCAGTTATAACGGCACATCCCGCCATTCCCCGCCAGGACACGGCACAGCCTCCCCGCCCCGTGTGACGTGCTGACTGTGAAAGTGACTGAAGCGGACATAGAAGTTATCTGTTCATGTGTTGTCTGTTGTCTGGACAAATGTCAAAATGTCTTCACTTGTCTTAGTTTTCTGTTTCATTGTATTCTATATTGTACAAGAGGAGTTTAGAATCCACACAGTGGTAGTTTAAACATGAAATTGTGTAAATATTTCTGCAAAGAACTTTGACGTCTGACTACCATATCACAGCAACAGGGCGGAACAAAGGTTTGTCAAAAATTGTTTTATTTGATGTTTATTTGTTCATCAAACCATGTAACTTTGTATAAAATTCATTTAGAATTCACATACATATAGTTTTACAGTATATTTATTCCGCTATGAGTCACACAAAAGACCGAATTGACAAACTGGCGAAACTAAGTTGAACATTCAGCGCGCTGTTTACAGATAACTTCACGAGATTCACGACAAATGTCGGACTTTGTCATCTACAGTAAATAAACACGTCACACAACAAACACCATCTATATTTCCAGGTCCTAAACTACATCTGGACGCCGCTCGAGCCAACACAGAGGCGTGCCACGTAACTACAGACAGTGAGCTGGTCAACTGGGAGCCCGGCACACGGTCACATGACAGGCGCAGGCTACAGGAGTATATGGGGACCTGTGCCTCCACCCCCATCCCCCTTTCTCCACCCCACACCGCTCCCACCCCGGGATACAGCACACCCAGATACTGGGAGACACGCACTAGGGTGCGGGTGGTGAGTGGGGGAGAGTGGTATATCCTGGAGATGGGGGTGGTAGAGGCAGGACAGGTGGACAGTGGGCGGTGGGTTTCTCTACAGCGTCGCTCCTGGGGTGTCCGTGTAGCGAGCTGTGGCAGACACGGGAAGAGTCTCTGTACCGTGGTGTGGCGGGAGGGGGAGCGGGGCAAGTGTCACCAGAACACCATGTCATTCACTCGCGGCACACAGGCCACCCTCCACTATGGCGTGGTGCTGGATGTGGGGAGGGACAGACTCGCCTTCATTGATCTCAACAGAGGGATTGTTTTAGCGAAGTTTGATGAGAGGTTCCGGCAAGACCTGTACCCCGTGTTAGGTGTTTCTGATTTCTGCACTGTCAACATGGAGCTGATCAGCGGGGACAACATCGCCATCACTGACACCAAGATGTCACTGATTCATGACGCGCTGACATAGGAAATAAACAAGACATGAGACTGTGTGAAGTTATCAGTGTAACCAGAGACCATATAATAGATTATTGTATGGTTTCTGGTGTAACTGAGAGAGATATATCAGCTGTTTCAATGACGTGTACGAACTGAGAGAAGCGGACATATAAGTGTCTGGTTTCTATGTTATTTCATGTTCACAAACAGTAACGAAGTTTGCAAAATGTGATGTTTTGCTGCACGAGAGGGTTGTACAGTGTATACAAAGTATTTAGAATTCTCACATGACTATCTTTATGTTGAAATTATTGCTGTAGTGACTTCCAACATGAGACACTGTGTGATGTTTTGAGAGTGATGTGATATGAAAATTAGTGAAGTGAAGTTTTACAAAAAATGTTTCAAATAGCAATTTTCTTCATTTCACATCACTTGCCTGTGAATTATAACTGTTTTGAATCGAAACATTAATAGTTTCATCATCAGAATGTTTTTGTAGCAGCTTAAAATATGACACAGTGTGTGGTTCTCTGATCATGACATGCGTGCGAGAGCACAAGATTGACAACAGATTTCTTTATTTCACTTCACTTGCCTGTAGATTACACATGTATTTAAGAACTGAACATCAGTTTGGATGGGTTCATTGAAGTGTCAACAATTTAAAAGCGCATGTTAAACTGTGTTTAAGTTTCACCAGCGCCTTGTGGAATGTGAACTGGTGGGGATTGAACGGAGTGCTCTGAAACTCGCGTGTTTTGTGTTAATTTATCAAGGTCAAGGTGTGTTATATTTGGAGTTTTGGATTTGTCGTGTATGCTGTAATACTTTGCTTACTTTGCTTCGTTTCTGTGCCCCGTCCTTCCTCATGTGCCGCCGCTTCTCGGCCTAGAATACGCACACGAAGAAGGTCGACCAACTCAGAAACCGGACTAGTAGTTCCGTCAACGGGCATTTTCTCGTCTCTGATGACAAGGCGACTATGTTTGACGTAAGAGGCGACTAACGGGATCGGGTGGTCAGGTTCGCTGACTTGGTTGATGCATGTCATCGTATCCCAATTGCGTGGATCGATGCTCATGATATTAAGCACTGGATTGTCTGCTTCAGACTCGGTTATGTACAGACTCCCGTCATAAAGCTGGAATAGTGCGGCGTTAAACAACAAACCAACCGTCTCCGATGACCAATCGGTAAAACAGGTAGATCGCTAGATCGAGGCAAGTTTTTGGGTTGTTTTTTTATTTCAAATTTTGTTCCTTACCTTTTTTATGTCTTATATTTTTAAAAGCTAGAAAAAAATTATTTGGCTTACCATTGAACACTTTCAGAGCCTATTAATTTAGTGTTTTTCATTGTAGATTTGCTGTGTCTTGGTTTCTCAAAGTCTTGTAGTTTGTTTTTTTCTGATACGATTGTGAATCAGGTTTTAGTTTGGGATTGATCAGGAACAGTCGCTTTGATCTGTGTCGACGGCCACATCTGAGCAGGGTACAACATTCAAGTCATTTGCAATTCTTTGGTGCTAGATTCCTGTCATTTCCGAAACAAGGCATCAAAGTCAATATCCTTCAATAAATCAATTTCGCTCACCTCAGTAAGTTTACAGAATTCATTTTCTTCACTTGTTTATTAGTATTGATAAATAACCATTCCATATCCAAATCACCGTAAGGACAATCGATTTTGTTTCATGTAGCAGACGTAAAATACTAAATTAATTATATGTCTGATAAATGCAGGGATTAAAAAGAAAAAAGAAAAACAAGTTAATTGTAAACACCGAACGAGAATTCGGGAAACTTTGGAAAGTACTTCTGGCAAAAGTTCACAGGATCAATTTCACACAAAAATTGTTAACATCCTGGGAACTTTTCTGTCCGTTCACAGATGTGTGAACTCCAAATATCGGATCACATGACTACCCATTCAGCCAATCAGCATGAAAGAACAGTGTAAACTTTAAAGTATGAAATTATTCACTTTTTAAACCTGTTATTATTGTGGTAGCTTATGTGATGATCCGAGCTAAAATTGGTCTTCAGCAACCCATGCTGTCGTAAGAGGTGACTAATACGTGGTTGACTCCAAATTGCATAGATCGATGCTCATGATATCAATCACTCGATTGTCTGGTCTAGACTCGACTATTTACGGGCCACCGTCATATAGCTGGAACATTGCTGAGTGTGGCGTTGAACAGCCAACAAACTAATATATGCTCGGTGACGTGGTTGACTCCAAATTGTATAGATCGATGCTCATGATATCAATCACTCGTTTGTCTGGTCTAGACTCGATTATTTACTGGCCGCCGTCATATAGCTGGAACATTGCTGAGTGTGGCGTTGAACAGCCAACAAACTAATATATGCTCGGTGACGTGGTTGACTCCAAATTGCATAGATCGATGCTCATGATATCAATGATAGTCAGATCACAAGTGTGACACAAGTTGTTCAAATAATAATTTTGGGCATGTCAAATGTTTTCAATCGAACATTGACAGTTTTATGGCTACTTTTTGAGCAGAACACAGTATTTCACATGGTGTTTACCGGACTTAGTTTGGCGTCAACACGTGTCTGTGAATATCCAGGGAATAACCTGTGTGAGCTGCACGAATTATCTGCCGTGTGTGAATTAAACATTCTAACAACGCGCTGTGTTGCAGGGGATGCAGGGGATCGGGGTACGGTCCTGGGGTGGAGGTGACAACATCAAGTCGGGTGGATGGCTTGAGGTATATACAAGTTTCATCTAGACCATTTATATGTGACAGACATTATGTCTTTTGATTCTAAAATCTATAAGTATTCAGGTATGTATGTATCGCAGCTGAGTGTGAAATATTTGTGACGTAACCAAACATAAGCCAGTATGGCAGCAAGTTCACTTCGGCGATCGCGTTTGCTTTTTTTTTCTTAAACAAACTGACCACCTCCGTGGTCTAGTTGTAGAGCGTCTGCCGGGAGAGCGGAAAGTCGGGGCTCCATTCCCGGCCGCGGCGTTAAAAGATGGTACTTGTTGTTACGCTGCCTGGTGATCAAACAAGGACTGGTCGGCTCGGAGTCAGTATACTGTGTCTGAGTGGGGTATTCATGATAAACTGTGCATGGTATCTCAGTGGGCTAGCACTATGAAAACGGCATTAGTCCGGACTGGCTGGCACACGCATACGCTAACGCACACACGCACGCACGCACGCACGCACGCACGCACGCACACACACACAAACACACACACACGCACACACACACACACGCACGCACGCACGTCGGTATATAAGTGCAATCATCTTGAACATGACCTTAATCCCCATCTCACTTCACCTTACCCCTAAAACAAACAATCAATTCTTTGGTAACTGCGACATTCTGAATGATTCTTGATAAATAACAGATACCAGTGATCACTCATTATTTGTATTGGGTTATTTCGAGGAAATATCCGATATTCTCGTTTCAAAGCATACATCTAAACATTTTTAAATGTTTTTTTCGACTTCAAAGTGAGTATTGAACGACAAGGACACACATATGTCCCTGTGGCTTCCAGGGAGTTAACACCATGTCCGTAACGTCAACAACGGGGGTTGTATTCCGTTCAAAATCTCAGTGACGTCATCGGTACTGTGGCGTGTGGATATGAAAAGTTAAAATGGAGCAAACGGACCAGAAACGTCTCAAGCTCATGTAACTAATACACACAACTCACTCACTCACCCACAGCTCACACACCCACAGGCCACCCACCCATCCACTCACTTATCCACTTACTGGACTCTCTCACCCGCAACTCACTATTCTATTCAGTCGCCCATCCACACACAACTGACTCATCCATTCACCCAAAACTCACTCACAAATCACACACCCATCACGAACACATCTACTCAATCGCCACTCACTCATCTGTTCACTCTCACCCACGATTCCCACATCCAGTCATTCGCCCACTCACTCGCAAACTCTCTCCCACACAACTCCCACATCCACTCATTCGCCCACTCACACCCACTCACTCGCAAACTCACTCCCACACAACTCCCACATCCACTCATTCGCCCACTCACGCCCACTCACACCCTCTCACTCGCCCACTCATTCCTACACAACTCCCACATCCACTCATTCACCCACTCATACCCACTCACTCACACCCACTCACTCACCCACGCACTCGCCCACTCACTCACACACAACTCCCACATCCACTCATTCGCCCACTCACGCCCACTCACACCCACTCACACGCAAACTCACTCCCACACAACTCCCACATCCACTCATTCGCCCACTTACGCCCACTCACTCACACACAACTCCCACATCCACTCACTCGCCCACTCACTAACACACAACTCACACATGCACTCACTAGCCCACTCACTCACACACAACTCACTCGCTCACTCAGTCAATGTTGCTTCACATAACTACTGAGGGTATAATATATAAAAGTCATGAGAAACAATATTGTTTTCAAATGGTCGTATATCCCGTGAACATACGTCCTTAGTGTGAGAAGCGCCCTACAATCAGGATGTCTGGCACGGCTATTCTTGCACCATGTGATGCGTTATCGACTAGAAATACTTTAACATGTCGGGCTGGGAACAGCCTTGGGTTATTTCGTTATATGTGAAAACGCTTTCTACTCAAGGGGATATAGGTTGAAACCCCGTACCACAGGCGCGATCGAGCCTTTTACTGATTAATAATTATCTGTGGTTTTACAAAACACCATGTGAGACACAACATGCTGTTCTTCATATTACATGTTTGGACAGACAACCGAGTGAGTAACTCCTGACTTCTAATTCATAACATGGATGTCACGGTACGTTCTCGTGTGTTATATAGACATGACGTAACGTTAAAACACAAAGTTTGATTTAGCATCAACCGCTCCCCCCTCCCCCCGAAGCATTGGGAAACACTGGCCTTAAAAGCCGCTTAACTTATACTGCAACTGTTCTAGCATTAAGCCTGTAATATTGAGTATTACCAATAAGTGTGCTAACACCCAATATTATCAATGTTATGACTGACGGGGGAATTACCATTACCGCTTGGTAATGAATGCCCACAATGAACACTTATGACAGTAACTGAGAATATCCCAAGAGTAATGACAGTACACCAACATAACCTACCTACTGATTATACACTAGATGATATGTTGCAATTTAACATGTTATACACTGTGTGCATATCTGTACACTCATGCACTGAAGCAATGATATAACACTGCATATGGAGGCACTAATCATGAAGCAATTCATGGAGTGACGTACCGTGTGCACAGGCCTGCTGCCAGGAAGCATTTCGTGGCATGATATACTGTGTACACTACTGTGTACTTAAGAGGAATTATGTTCAATCCACTACTTTATGATTCGCGTAAAATACAAACAAGGTGGTACTGTGTTCGAACATAAGTATAGTGAGTGAGTATGGTTTTACGCCGCTTTTAGCAATATTCCAGCAATATCACGGCGGGGGACACCGGAAATGGGCTTCACACATTGTACCCATGTCGGGAATCAAACCCGGGTCTTCGGCGTGACGAGCTAACGTTTTAACCACTAGGCTACCCGACCGCCCCTCGAACATAAGTCTAAGTAAGTTCTTTACATCGAGGGGAGAATGATGATATCACAGGCGTTCTAACTGGTATGGAAGATTGGACCGAATTATCCAAGGCACGATGCAATATGCTGACAGATGGACGGAGCTGCCTCATGATAAACAGGTAAGGTATTGGTCATGGCATAACGCTTGACATTGGTATTGGTGATACTGATAGGACGGATCATCCCAAGAAGGAACAGATCAGCTTAATTATCAACATTGTGTTTATGGCATCGGTAAACATTTGACTTAGCCATAGCATGTTAAGGAAGTGCAATTGAGGTTTTTGGCACTTTGATGTAGCGTACGTAGCAGTCTGAAGACCACCTACCCAGATCTGGAATTCTAGCGGCCGCGGCGGAAGTAGCTGCAGCGATCCTAAAGGAATGTCCATTGTACTTGTCTGGTTGTTAACCACTGGCTGCTAACACAGTTTTGTGTTTTTGCACAAAACATTGTCTATTTAACACATTGCCATTGGAACCGCACCTTGTTGCAACTGCAGCTGTAGATAGGCTTGTAAAGATCTCAGGGGGCAGCAGATTGTGTTCAAATGTGTGATGTTGGCTGCAAATACAACCGAACTGATGGAGAGATTGACGTCAGGGTCAAACTTGTCACATGTGAATTCCCCACACCTGAGGAATGCAGCACAAAACACAGCTGTGAGGAGCCTTGTGGTATACTGAGAGATTGACGTCAGGGTCAAACTTGTCACATGTGAATTTCCCACACCCGAGAAATGCAGCACAAAACACAGCTGTGAGGAGCCTTGTGGTATACTGAGAGATTGACGTCAGGGTCAAACTTGTCCCATGTGAATTCCCCACACCTGAGGAATACAAAGAAGGCAGTACAAAACACAGCTGTGAGGAGCCTTGTGGTATACTGAGAAAACATGCCTTGTCGCATTCTAGTTACCGTATACCACATAGATAGTGTTTTTTGATGGTGGCATAATTAAGGCCCAATCTGCAGTGACAATGTGACACAAAGTTCATTAACACCTGCGGCAGACACTGTGCTGGCCAATGGCTCCCATTCATGCATATGAACGTAAGGAATGCCGCTAGACGGTTTGAGTTGTTTTTGACACTGCTTTCTCCCACAGGCTGTTGAGGTCTTGACTGGCGGCATGGTCAGTCGTAGGAGGTCCAAACACATAGTTAGCATTGGGTCGGCTGCTGGAGCGAGCTTGTGTCAGCTGGAAACGAGATAGAGATCACCAATTAAGTTAAGGCGACCTGGTAGGTAAGTAGCACGAAGCACAAACTTGTAGGAAGCAGCTGTTAATACAAGTTTACGCATAAGCCGCATTATGAATGGTGATCTTGAACGTGCTTTGTTCAGTATACCCACAGCTGCAGTGATATCACAGAAAAACCTAAAGCTTTTGTTGCACCACTGTTAACCCCATATTGCTGCTGCCATAACAATTGGATACAGTGCTAATAAAGAAATAGATAAGTTTCCATTTGATGCTGAGAGTACATTCTCTGGCCAATTCTCCGCAAACCAGTGACCTTTGAAATAGGCCCCAAACCCCACGGATGTTGCCGCGTCAGTGTATAGCCCGAAATAGGGAGCTGCGATTTCATCTTCTACGAAAAACAAACAACAGTTCCGAGTTGTGAGGAACGTTCTCCACATTTAGAAGTCAAGGCGGCATTCTTTGGAGATGGTGACATGGTGACGAGGGTGGGTCACTGGGTGGGCTAATTAGAGTAGGTAGCTGATGACCGAATTACCCAAGGCACGATGCAATATGCTGACAGATGGACGGAGCTGCCTCATGATAAACAGGTAAGGTATTGGTCATGGCATTAGGCTTGACACTGGTATGGGTGATACTGATAGGACGGATCATCCCAAGTAGGAACAGATCAGCTTAATTATCAACATTGTGTTTATGGCATCGGTAAACATTTGACTTAGCCATAGCATGTTGAGGAAGTGCAATTGAGGTTTTTGGCACTTTGATGTAGCGTACGTAGCAGTCTGAAGACCACCTACCCAGATCTGGAATTCTAGCGGCCGCGGCGGAAGTAGCTGCAGCGATCCTAAAGGAATGTCCATTGTACTTGTCTGGTTGTTAACCACTTGCTGCTAACACAGTTTTGTGTTTTTGCACAAAACATTGTCTATTTAACACATTGCCATTGGAACCGCACCTTGTTGAAACCGCAGCTGTAGATAGGCTTGTAAAGATCTCAGGGGCAGCAGATTGTTATCAAATGTGTGATGTTGGCTGCAAATACAACCGAACTGATGGAGAGATTGACGTCAGGGTCAAACTTGTCCCATGTGAATTCCCCTCACCTGAGGAATGCAGCACAAAACACAGTTTTGAGGAGCCTTGTGGTATACTGAGAGATTGACGTCAGGGTCAAACTTGTCACATGTGAATTCCCCACACCCGAGAAATGCAGCACAAAACACAGCTGTGAGGAGCCTTGTGGTATACTGAGAGATTGACGTCAGGGTCAAACTTGTCCCATGTGAATTCCCCACACCTGAGAAATACAAAGAAGGCAGTACAGACTGCTGTCTGGTCTGGTCTGATGATCTGCATAGCAAAATTGAGGTGTCCAATAACAGAGAGCTTTCTTTTGGTGACTCTCTTTTCTGTTTGCACAGCCATGATAATTGGACCGCCTCCATGGTCTAGTGGTAGAGCGTCCACCCGGAAAGCGGAAGGTCCGGGGTCCGATCCCCGACCGTGTCAAACCAAAAGACGTTAAAAGATGGTACTTAATGTTACCCTGTCTGGCGCTCGGCATTAAGGGGCTTAAACAAGGACTGGTCGGCTCGGATTCAGTAAACTGTGTCTGAGTGGGGTATTCATGTTAAACTGCGGCATGGTATCTCAGTGGGCTAGCACTATTAATCTGCATCAGTCCGGACTAGTACAAGCAGCCACACAAACACACACACGTACATGCACGTCGCTATATAAGTGCAATCATCTTGGATGCGACGTTAAACCCCATTCCACAACCACCACTACCACCACCGCCATGATAATTGTCAAAATTCTCTCCACTTTCTCCGGTGGACGGCGGGTTTGCGTGTTTAGCGAATCGAGAATAATACCCAGATGTTTCAAACACTGTGTGGGACCTACAGTCTTGTGAAGAGAGAGTGAAATATTGAGTCGTTTGAACATGTATAGCAGCTGGAACATTGTTCTTCCTCCTGCCAGTGAAGAGTCTACTGTCAGGAAATCGTCAAGCAAATGAAGAATGTGAGGTATTTTGAACACATTTGTAGCAATCGAACATACGGATTCCGAGAGGGTGTCCAATAGTTTGGGGCTGGATCAACAGCCAAAGACTTACCTAGTATAGTAATATATTTGATCCATCCACAAAAGTCCATGAAGATGACAGACGGACGTGTACATTGGAATTAGGCATCAGCTATGTCTGCCTTGCACATGTGGCACCCTTTCCTAACTGTTTTACAATACTGATGGCATCATCCACGCGCACATAGGTGAGGAAATACTGCTCTTTGTCAATTAGCGAATTGAGGCTTGGATGCTCAGCATTGTCATGTGGTGCTGACAAGTCTACTATCAGTCTCAGTTTATGTGGATATTTTCCTTCTACCACACCTATGGGATTGATCCGATGTGTATTGTATGGTGATTGTATAAATGGACCAATAAAAAATCCTTTCTCTTTCTCGGCTTGTAGTTATGACGTCACCTTGTCTGGTTGTGTTCGTGCAGATATGTTTCTGCAAATCTTGGACACTACCGGTGCATTGTCTCCTCCGGTGAAAAATCAATTATTAAGGCGAGTCAGAAGCTCAGCCACAAAATGTTTATTTGGATGGTCAGTAAGCATGTCAGCCAGGACGGAAACATTGACAGGTGGTGGGGTTTATGCGAGTCATTGCTTACTATGTGTGGTTTGCTTGTCAGAGACTGGATTATTAGTAGGGGCTCCACTAAGCCAAAATCTGAAGGCTGGATGGATCTCTCTGCAAGCCGAACAGATGTGATGGAACCTGCAGCCTGCATGTACACATTTATCAGCATTATAGTTGTTGCAGGTATGTACCCCTTGGTGAATAATGATGGCCCTGCCGTACCTGTCTATAGTTCTCTTGCCAGGGGTTGGTGTGATTCTGCCTTCCAGGGTAGCCTGTTGTGTGGCTTGTGGCCTCGAACTAGCTAGGGAGGCTTAGGGGTTGTCGATTACCAGGGAGCAAAACGCTGTAGGGTGTCCGATGTCTTGGCATAGTTCGCGGGCCTTCACTCTTCGACCTGTGAATAGTTTTTGGTAGAGCTGGTCGTCCGTCTTCCTCCAGTCAGCCTTCCAATTTTGCTGTTCCAATAATGCTGCCGCCTTGACAGAGAGTCGACGATGGTTTTGGTAAAAGAAATGGTCACCGTATTGTGCATGCATCTCGCTGATGGCCCTCTGGTATCAGTCTAGTTCCGTTTCTTGCATAGATCGCACCGTCTGTACTAGATCTGTAAATGTTGTCCGTTGGTCGGCGGCTGCAGGTAGAAACGTTTCCTGAACATGCAAAGTATTGTCTTTGACAGGCATTCAAACTGACGAGGTGTTGTTATTGTGAGGCATTCGCACAAAGTTGGATCGTAGATTGTCCTTGTACATAGTGACATACTGCTTCCTCACGAAACCTTTCAGTGGCCGAATTCCTAGGGTAACACATTATACGGGCTATTGTCCCATTTCGAGGTAATGTGGTATACGGGCTGTTATCGGAGGTAGTCAACGGGGTATCTTGAGCATAACTTTACCTAGCTTTCATAGCTTGTGAGTAGACGTAACTTCGATTTCGTCGCCGCACACTTCTTGCGTTGTGAGGTCAGTGTCCTCTTCGTTATCGATTTCCACAGGCCTGGTGACTGTGCGCAATCTTAGTGACCGCGTTATCCTTGTCGGTTGAGCCATAGTTAATGCATGTACCAAGGATGCTTTCAGCGTAAAAATTGCTGCCGGATATGTCTTTGCACATGCGCTATATAAAACAAAGAAACATGAAATAATATTGGAACTTCCTGTCATGCGCACGTTGATGAATCGCATGGTTTTCTGTGTCAACACATCTTAATAGAATACATACTGCACTTGGGCAATGACGAATAAACAGTTAACCCCTTATGAGTTGTACATATACAAACATTACAGGGTGCTTAATATTACGGTAAGGCATTCACAAATTAAAAAGAGTACTGTCACGACGAGTATTTCATGATAGCTATTCAAATTAGTGTATGCCATGGTCGTTTCTCCAACCATCATAAACAACGCCATTTTACATTGGCTGAATACAAAAGTCCATGCTGCAGGTGGCTTCTAACACATGCATCGAATACAATCATGGATGTTGCAGGTTTTTACAAACGTTTTTTATTGTTCCCAGAGTTGTAGATTAATACAGTATTCCGTCAAAGACATATTTCGGATTGCATCGAATGGCACAATACACTCTTTAGAAAATTAAAGGGTTGGAAACAAACATTGTCCTATTTCAAACCAAAACGGTTGCTACACACAGTCAGACTCAAACATATCATGTATCAACAGAAAGCTATGAATCAAATGCTGAGAATAAAGGTCACCATTTTTTGTTAAAGTTACTTTTGTCATCCTTTTTTATAGCAATAAATTTCTCGATTGAATATATGTTTTTAAACAGTTTTAAAAGTATATCTAATTTCGGTTTGGTTCCTTTAATTCCACTTACATGAATATGCCTTTTTCCCAATAAAACTTTATGATTGATTAAAGTATTAGAGTAGTTAGAACCAAACCAAATAAGATATTTTGTCAATTTATTTTTTTGTGGAAGAGAATTGTAAAGCCAAAGTTCGAGATCATTCCAAAATTGTTTAGTTTCATTACATTCCCAAAAGACATGGCTGACGTCCTCATTGGCAGCACTACCAAAGCTACAAACACTGTTGTCTACAAGATTCATTGTTAATAGTTCCTTCTTTGTGTAGATAATTCCATGTAGAAATCTGTATTGAAAATCTAAAAGTTTTACATCCTTCAGTTTATATCTATAAACAGTAAATACCGTTTTACAATTAAAATCACAGTGAAAAATTGATTGCCATTTATTACAAACTTTAGATTATTTTCATTTGACATTAATTTATCATAAAAGATTCTAGCGCCTTTTACAGGCTTCGTCAGATCACTTAAGCAACTGTTTATATACAAATTCTGTAAAATAATTTTTCTAGTTTTCTTGATTGTTATTTTCCATGATACTGGTATATTGAAAATTACATATCTATAGTCTAATATTGTACCTTTTATCGGATATTTTAGTTTCAGTTCTTCAAATAACATCAGTCCGTTTTCATTGCATATATCTTTAATTGAGTAAATTCCACTATTAGCACATTGCTTTATGTAGTATGTTGCTTGTTTAAGGTTGTGGTTAAGCCATAATGGTTGGGACAAAATATCTTCTATATTATCAACGTTAAAAATATTCTTTTTACAAAAGTTGTTCCAAGCTTTCAATACATCTTTCCAGTATGGGTTTTTAACAAAAGATTGTTTGTCAACATTAGCACCCAAAGATAGTATATCTTTAATTGGGATATTACAAGGGTTACTATATGTTGTTTTTTTACAATATAATCTGAGTGAAGAGAGTTTTAGTGCGTCAATAAAGGCTCCAATGTTAATCATGCGTAATCCACCTTCCACATATTTTCTTGTCAAAGTGCTCCTTTTGATTTTGTCTTTTTTTTATTATTCCAGATAAAATTGTAAATTATTTTGTCAAGTGACAAGACAAAGTCCTCAGGAGGGTTAGGTAGTGTCGAACATATATGAACTAATTTTGACAATGCTAAAGCTTTTATGACTGTAATTTTTCCAATTATTGTCAGATTTCTTTTTCTCCAATTTGCAAGCAATCTATTTATTTCTTCTAGCTTTCTTTTTGTATTGATTACCTAGAGTTCACTTAAGTTTGGATTAAACGTAATTCCTAATACTTCGAAATCCTTATTGTGCCATTCTATTTGTAAGTCTTGACATAAACGATCATTGCTACCCGCTTTTGAGCCTATCCATATTGCTTTGTCTTGTCTACATTAATTTTTAAGCCAGAAATTTTGTAGAATATATTTAGTGTTTCTATAGCTGCATATAAGCTTTCATCTTTGCCATTTAGAAATAATTCAGTATCATCAGCATATTGCCCAAGTTTGTATTCTTTGTCATTGACTGAAATTCCTTCAATTTTTTTATTATTTCTAATCATACATCCTAGGATTTCAGCTACTAGGAGAAAAATATATGGCGACAAAGGGTCTCCTTGTCGACAGCCTCTTTCACTTGTAAAAATTCTGAAATATGCCCATTTCGTATTATGCTTGATGTGGTATCGTAAGTTAGTATATTTATCCACCTTATCATTTCTGGTCCAAATCCATATTTTTGTAAAACTTTATTTATATATTGTTTTGATACTGTATCAAATGCCTTTTCAAAATCGATCGATCGATGTTGCTAGTTGTTACTAACAAAGGAATCGCATACAATCATCAATGTTGCTAGTGGTTACACACAAATGCATCGAATACAATCATGTATTTTAACACACACACGTATTCCATACAGTCGGCGATGTTGCACGTGGTTACACACATACATTCCATACAGTCGGCGATGTTGCAGGTGGTTACACACACACACATTCCATACTGTCGGCGATGTTGCAGGTGGTTACACACATACATTCCATACAGTCGGCGATGTTGCACGTGGTTACACACACACATTCCATACAGTCGGCGATGGTGCACGTGGTTATACACTTTTACATTCCATACAGTCGGCGATGTTGCAGGTGGTTACACACACACACATTCCATACAGTCGGCGATGTTGCACGTGGTTACACACACACATTCAAGACAGTCGGCGATTTTGCAGGTGGTTACACACACACACATATTCCATACAGTCGGCGATGTTGCACGTGGTTACACACATACATTCCAAACAGTCATCGATGTTGCACGTGGTTCCACACACACATTCCATACAGTCGGCGATGTCGCACGTGGTTACACACGCATACATCTCTCCATCTCAGAGATAGGTTAAATCAGGCGACTTGAATGTGATGTATTTTTTTACAATCAAACTGTGTCTGTTTTTTAAGACGTCAGTGTAATGTAGGCACAATTCATGGATAACAACTTCTATAAAGGCGACGTTTCGGTATAGATCCTTATACCGTTGACAAGCAAGACTGAATGAGGGACATAGTTCAGAATATATAATAGTGGTGGCGGATTAAATGTAGAGGATTAACAGTAACAACAAACGTCGCCTTTACAGTATTAAAGACGTTGTTATCCATAAATTGTGTCTACTTTGTCATCCGCCAGCTTCTAAGTAATGCCTATCAAACAATCAGTGTAGTTAGATTGACAAAACAACGTTGATAAAAGAAATGTAAAAATATATAGTTGGTGTTTATTGATTTATCACTCTATGTAGATATGTGTAATAATCATTTAAAATTCCCAAACGTGTAGTTATAACAGCACATCCCGCCATTCCCCGCCAGGACACGGCACAGCCTCCCCGCCCCGTGTGACGTGCTGACTGTGAAAGTGACTGAAGCGGACATAGAAGTTATCTGGTCATGCGTCGTCTGTTGTCTGGACAAATATCAAAATGTCTTCACTTGACTTAGTTTTCTGTTTCATTGTATTCTATATTGTACAAGAGGAGTTTAGAATTCACACAGTGGTATTTAAACATGAATTTGTGTATTTTTTTCTGCAAAGAGCCTTGACGTCTGACTTCCATATCACAGCAACAGGGCGGAACAAAAGGTTGTCAAAAATTGTTTTATTTGATGTTTATTTGTTTATTATACCATGTTACTTTGCATAACATTCATTTAGAATTCACATACATATAGTTTTACAGGAGATTTATTCCACTATGAGTCAACCTAAATACTGAATTGACAAACTGGTGAAACTCACAGTCGAACATTCAGCAGGCTGTTTACAGATAACGTCACGAGATTCACAACAAATGTCGGACTTTGTCATGTACAGTAAATAAACTCGTCACACAACAAACAGCATCTATATTTCCAGGTCCTAAACTACATCTGGACGCGGCTCGAGCCAACACAAGATACTGCCGCGTAACTACAGACGGTGAGCTGGTCAACTCGCCACTCGTCACAGGGTCACGTGACAGGCGCAGGCTACAGAAGTAGGGGGACCTGTGCCTCCACCCCTATCCCCCTTCCTCCATCCCACCCCACTCTCACCCCGGCATACAACACACCCAGATACTGGAAGACATATCAGGTGAACTCTGATATCTGGGGTGTCCATGGAGATGGCTGTGGTAGACACGGGGAGGGGAGTCTCTGTACCAGGGTGTGGCGAGAGATGAAGATGGACAAGTGTCACCAGAACACCATGCCCGACACTCCCGACACACAGGCCACCCTCCACTATGGCGTGGTGCTGGATGTGGGGAGGGGCAGACTCGTCTTTATTGATCTCAACAGAGGGATTGTTATAGCGAAGTGTGATGAGAGGTTCGAGGAAGACCTGTACCCCGTGTTTGGTGCTGGGCCGCTATCAGATGACTGCACTGTCAACATGGAGCTGATCAGCGGGGACAACATCGCCATCACTGGCACCAAGATGTCACTGATTCATGACGCACTGACATAGGAAATAAACAAGACATGAGACTGTGTGAAGTTATCAGTGTAACAATATACCATATAGACTGAGCAGTAAATCTGTGGCTGCAGACAGGGAATCTAGATCTGTTGTATTTAATCACACTGGAGGAGGAATAAGAATCTACCTCAATGCAGGAATTTATAAACTCTTCAAGAGAAATTGTGAACTTCTGTACTGCAAGTAGGACATTGCAGCTACAAGAATCAACAGACAATATACATGCCTCCCCTGATTGCCTCCCCCGATTAATGGGTTACACTCCACATCTGTAGCAGAAATATATGCAGATAACCCAGTAAAAAAGCGGAATGCAACCTCATATGTATGAGTCAAGATGTAGGAAGTCACCAAGAATATGATCCTGGCAACAAAAAGAATGTCTGGACTTCTACATCGTCACAGTTGAGGAAACATAACTGCGGCATGTGCTAAGCCAGTACCACCAGGCCAACATTGCCGACATGGAGAGACCCCTGGTTGACCTGAGGGACATCCCAGCAGAAGAGTGCCAGGGACATAGAGTGAGTGAAACCAAAGTTACTAACTTTACACTTAACAGAGAAAAGGCGCTCAAAAATGCTGTAATGTTGTTTTAAGGACTGACATTTTTTAATTATATATATACAAGCAATGTTCCAACTTTACTGGGTATCCAGTGAATCGGACATAAATATCCATACAGAATGGAAAGAACACAGGGACGAGATAGGGGCTATATGTGAAGATAAAATTACTTTCTTTTTTTATTGGGTATCAAATCAGTATACGAGATATAGAACCCTGCACATCTACCGGACCTCAAACAGGCTCCAATTCCAGGGGATAGGAGCAAAAGATTGGTACGAAAGGGAAGTCCCCAAACTTATATCACTCGTGGAGGACATTCAACAAGGAATCATCTCAAATCTACCAACACTTATGGCAGAAGACAGGAGGACATCCCATCTTGGGTCAATGCTGACAAAACTGAGATTACCCCACAAAAGAAAACCAATAAAATGACTAAATCAAAATCATCAAGAAAGACGCAGGATTTCGGAAGCATTTTGACCTACCAGCACTCTGTGAACTCACTGAAAGAGTCCTTCACTGCACAAGAAGCTCGCCTTGAAGGACACATGATCTCAACTGAACAACTAATCAAAGACAGTTCTATTCAAACAGGCAACAGGACTAAAGCAATTCAAATGTGACTGGGTAGGTAAATTTGAAGATTTATTTCTAAAATATACTTAAATGGAAAAAGAACTGGAAATGTTAAAATCTGAACGTATTTCAGATACCAAAAGACAAAACAATGCAAGAATCCATCACAAAATTAAACCACAGAGTCCGATCCCTGGAAAAGATGCGTTCTGTAACCCCCCTACCTCCCGAAGGCACTGATAATACTGTGTTGATTGGACAACTGGCCTCTCGTATTACACTCATAGAGGACAGAGAAGATATCATAAACAACTCATCACCTCGTCCCAAACCCCTGTGACCTCGGATGGCCGAGCAGTTGAAACAGAGAGCAGCATGCCTCCACAACCAACTTCACCCTCCATTGCTGACTCAAGCCCCTCAGAAATCACAGTAGTAAAGGCCAGAAGGCCAGTGAAAGACAATACCTCACCGCAGGAGTCATCACAGAATGATAGAAACACCAGAAATGGAGGGAAAATCACCTTCTAGTGCACAGGAGCAAATGTTCAGAGTAAACAGTCATGTTAAGACATGAGATTCAGTCTTAAGATTTGTAAGGCCACACCTTCTAGACTCTCATCATTCCGCAGTCTTCAGTTTCTCTGGAACAACCACTGAACAACTATTGGAAGAACTCAATAAGTTCAAAGTTTACCATTTAGTTGAGACATTGGTAATTCTTGTTGGTGTAAACGACTGCTGGCTTCCACCACAATTCTCACTGGACCAAGAAAAATATGAAAATTGATAAAGAAATGCATTCCCCACGATGAAGATACACTTGTCTCTGATGGTGCCAAGCTCCACACGTGGAATGTTGTTCCAGTCCATTGCAAAAGGCAACGATACAATAAGACGTATTGGACATAAGTACAAACACAACGTCATTAACCATGACAGTATGTTCATTACTGCCTCAGGAGCTCCTTAGGAATACATGTACCATGATAAGGTTCACCCAAGCAAACACGAAATACATATTTCGTCAATTCCTCTACGGACAACATTTCAGTGATGACACCGCCACAGCCTGATTGTAATAAATTCCCACCTCTGTCATCGAACTTAAGAGATATACAAATATCATGACCTCGGCCTACAAGTCATCCTGTGCATCAGATCAGTGACAACAACAACAACTATCACCATCATTCCCAGTTCGGAAATGTAAATCCTGATCTAATGTTACATCAACCCCAGGAATCACAGCAACCCTGGCAGAAACAGCTGCTGCACCCTTATCCTACATCCCATGACAGCAGGAATGGACAACTGAGATCACCTCCACCTCCTGGATGCCAGATACCACCCCCATGGCCTGAAGCGCTCAACTGAACCCGTCCATGGACCCCGCCTCCATATGGTGGTCACCGCCACCATCAGAACTACAATCAAGTGATTCAGCACAGGACATAATCCGCAAACTTCGTATGTGCCTGTCTGGAGTTATTTGAAAAGAGTGATGCAGTATATTTATTCTCCATATTGGTTTGATGTGCCATCAACTTTCTGTAATATATTAACATACCTTACTTTCATGTATCCAAGGATTATATCACACCATCCTAAAGTGCCAAATTCCATGTGGATTAAATTCATAATAATGCCAATATACAAGATTGCACAATGGATATATGATCACTGTCCTCCAGACCAACTCAGCTCAGCAAAACGTGTTTTTTCCTGCCTGTGCCTCATTAGGCTATATTTTGTTTTGTTTTATTATTCTGTGAATGCCGTATACCCAGAGTGATATGAACTTTTCATTTTGGAACATACGAGGACTCCATCATACAAAAGACAATGATTGGTATGACAAATTGAAAAACTATGACTTACTTGGTTTAACTGAGACATGGGAGAACCAAAGTGATGTTTGCTTTCATGGATTTCATACCATTAGCGTATCTAGAAAACATAGTATTGGAAACAGTGGTCGAGGTGGAATAGCCTTCCTCTGTAGAAACGACCTTTAACAGCATGTGAATGTGATTTCATCTAGCCTTTTTTCTCTCTGGGTGAAAATAGATAGAAAATTATGTTGCACCGAGAGATATATTTATATACATGTGTAGGTACCACCAGATGGATCCTCATTTTGGACAAAATGCGATGTTGATCCATTTGACATCCTCCTTAAAGAAATAATCAAATTCTCTAGTGTAGGTGAGATCATTTGTGTGTGTGTGTGTGTATCAAGAGTTCAATAAAGAAAGCAATATATCAATTAAAAATAGGGCTCTTTTAGCAAAAAAAGAATATAATACGTTACTCAGAAGATAACAACGTGTCTGTAAACAAAATCACATAGAACGACTGGAAACTCTGTCAAAAAAGGAACCAAAACAGTTCTGGAAACTATTAAATAAACTTAGAACCTCATCCCAGAAGGAATCTGTTTATCCTGATCCCGAGGAGCTAACAAACCACTTCAGGAAAATTTACAACACTAAAACAAAAAATATCTTCTGTGGATCTTCTACAAAATTCACCAAGACATGGAGATATGCATACATGTGACGGTCTTAATAAACCAATAACAGCTAATGAAATTCTAACTTGGATAAAACAATTCAAAACAAACAAAAGTTCAGGCGAAAATAACATAAGTAACGAACTTTTAAAATCAATATCTCGTTCATTGATAGACCAGATGGTTAAACTGTTTTATGACGTATTAAAAAGGGGTCACTTTCCACAGAGCTGGGCAACCTCGGTTGTTACCGCATTACATAAGAAGGGTGATAAGACTGACCCTAACTACAGGGGTATTGCACTAAGCAGCTGCTTAGGTAAGCTATTCTGTAAGGTTATTAATGAAAGAATAATGGAACACATGGACAAAAATCAATTACAAGGCCACTGTCAGTCTGGATTTAGGAAGGGCTACCAAACATCAGATAATGTATTTGTTCTTAAAACATTAATAGATTCTACAAAAAGTAAAAAGAAAAAATATACACTTGCTTTGTTGATTTTCAAAAGGCCTTTGATCCAGTTGACAGATCAATACTCCTATCACAGGTATTATCAAATATAATCTCAGGAAACATATTCAAAATAATATCATCACTACAGTTAAAAATGAAATAAAATTAGAACCCTATCTCAGTCATTGTAAAGTAAGAAAATATCGAGTGCACTTTGCTAAACTAAGATTAAGTAACCATAAATTAAATATTGTACTCGGAAGACATGCAAAGCCACCAACCCCACTACACCAGAGACCATGCTCTACATGTTCAACCATTGATGACGAAAAACACTACTTACTTCACTGTATTAAACACACTCAAGAAAGAAATATACTCTTTGGAAAATTATCCAGACAAAATGTAAATGTAAATGTCCACAGTCATGAAGACAAATTATTTCACTACATCCTGTCAAATAATGAAGCAGTCAATATCAACTGCATTTGTTTCCATAGCTATCATTTCAAACAATAAATACCCCTTCATAATCAACCGCTGACATTTTATGTATAATAATATCATCAAAGATGTAATATTGATTGTTTTGTTTTGTGTCTACAGGAATGTAAATTATGTACGTCTGTATATATGTATATATGAATCATAATGTCTTGTCTTTTTAAATTGCATCTGTCCCGTAATGGAACGTTTCTGCAATAAATATTATCTTATCTGATCTTATCTTATAAGAGATTATTATATGGTATCTGGTGTAACTGAGAGATTTATATCAGCTGTTTCAATGACCTGCACTAACTGAGTGAAGTTATCAGTGTAACTGAGAGATTTATATCAGATGTTTCAATGACCTGTACTAACTGAGAGAAGTTATCAGTGTAACTGAGAGATTTATATCAGCTATTTCAATGACCTGTACTAACTGAGAGAAGTTATCAGTGTAACTGAGAGATTTATATCAGCTATTTAAATGACCTGTACTAACTGAGTGAAGTTATCAGTGTAACTGAGAGATTTATATCAGCTGTTTCAATGACCTGTACTAACTGAGAGAAGTTATCAGTGTAACTGAGAGATTTATATCAGCTATTTCAATGACCTGTACTAACTGAGTGAAGTTATCAGTGTAACTGAGAGATTTATATCAGCTGTTTCAATGACCTGTACTAACTGAGAGAAGTTATCAGTGTAACTGAGAGATTTATATCAGCTGTTTCAATGACCTGTACTAACTGAGTGAAGTTATCAGTGTAACTGAGAGATTTATATCCGCTGTTTCAATGACCTGTACTAACTGAGTGAAGTTAACAGTGTGACCAACGGGATCGGGTGGTCAGGCTCGCTGACTTGGTTGATGCATGTCATCGAATCCCAATTGCGTCGATCGGTGCTCATGATATAAATAACTGGATTGTCAGGTCCAGACCCGATTATTTATAAAACCGCCGTCATACAGCTGGAATATTGCTGAGTGCAGCGTAAAACAACAAACAAAACAAACATTAGTTTCTAGAAAGCAAGCTGTGCCTATAAGAGCAGGACCAGGGTCATTCGAGGCCTTGCGAGTCATTTGCTTGCCATGTGCGGACGGGATATACCTTTCTGAAAGCGCCGTCTTTTCTGCCTGTTTCCAACACTGTTTCCTTGATTCAACTTTGGAGCACCTGTCTCACTCAAGACATTCGACTGTGACACAGTTTAAACAGACGCGAGTAAAATGACTCGTGTATTATTAACGTGTTCATGCCACATATTTGACCCGATGTATCACCTTTTTATGATGTGAAACATAATCCTGTTACAATATTATTTGTTGATTTTTCATAGTATGGTTATTTACTGATTTTACCATTTTGTTTGTAGGAACCGATTTTCTTTGTTAACTTTCGCGTTTCAACTTGGGAATCAACACGTAACACAATACGCGTATGCAAACATGAACATTTAGAAACAACTGTTGCAATAAATGAGTTGTCAAATCGGCCAAGTATAGACGCAGGTGGTTTCACATATGAGGTATTTACAAAATTTTATGAATCACTGGTCCAACATATCACTACCCGTGAAGATTCCGGGGTAGAATAGGTCTTCAGCAACCCATGCTTGCCATGAAAGGTGACTATGCTTGTCGTAAAAGACGACTAACGGGATCGGGTGGTCAGGCTCGCTGACTTGGTTGATGCATGCCATCGATCCCAATTGCGTGGATCGATGCTTATGATATTTATCACTGGATCGTCTGGTCCAGACTCGATTATTTACAGACCGCCGTCATATAGCTGGAATATGGCTGAGTGCGGCGTTAAACAACCAACCAACCAACCAACCTACCTACCTATAACACAGTATGTCGGCATGAAGCTATTCAGATCCAACTACTCCTTCGTCTTGATATCAGGAGATCCGTGAAAATCCGGGGTAGAAAAGGTCCTCAGCAACCCATGCTTGCCTGTAAAAGGCGACTGTGCTTGTCGTAAGTGGCGACTTACGGGATCGGGTGGTCAGGCTCGCTGACGAAGTTGATGCATATCATCAATCCCAATTGCGTGGATTGATGCTCATGATATCAATCACTGGATTGTCTGGTCCAGACTTGATTACTCACAGACCGCCGTCATATAGCTGGAATATTGCTGAGTGCGGCGTTAAACAACAAACAAACCAATACTGATGTCAGGAGAACGCAGGGAGGAATATAACCTTGAAGTGCAAGACGTGTACCTGAAAGGATGGAGATGTAAATTAATGATGCCTTAATCCTTGCCCAAAACAAACTGTTCGAGAAGGGAAATGCTCTCTACCCATATGAGAGGTCCATGGTGAAGAGGGTATCAGTACCAGTGGCAGGGTTCTTACACAGACATTGTCAAAAGCGTGGGTCTCTATCTGAATGGTACTAGTGTGCCAGAACGTCCGCTCCTGGCGGACAATATCGAAGCTTACACCGGCCTGTATGACTGGAACAATACATGACGAAAAGACAAAGGCCTCGCTTTGGAACGAGTTTTCTACTGGCTAGACACGATACGTATTCAATCTTCCAGACACAGTCACGGATGGGGACTACCTGAACCTGGTCCGGTCCGGTGTCACGAAATATATTCGCCCCCAGAATAAAATCTCCCCCCCCCCCCCCGGCGAATTAATACGATTTCTGAATTCAGTTACAACATTAACCGTACATGTATTTGTTACATTAAGTCATTTCATTCAAATTTGTTTGGTATGATTATGTCTTATAATTATTTTAGGATGGAAGGTACAGTTACCAAATAAAATATGCTGAAATATCAATTCATTATGACCATATTTCATCATCTTTTTTTAAAAGTAACCCTCCTTACATTAAAGATAACTATTTAAAGAATATAGTACTTAAAGACATGGTAAAAACCGAATAATCAGGGGGGAATCTTTATACTTAGGGGGGCGCGAAATATATCCGCCCGGGGGAGATATTATTTCAGAACAGATTCTCCGGGGGAGAATCTGTACCGGTATAAAATCTCCGGGGGGAGAGTTTATACCGGGACACCGGCAATCTCCGTCTGGAAGTACAGTTCACCAGGCCCTAACCCACACTTTCAATATCATAACCCTAGCCAGGCTCCCGGTCATCATAGATATTGATCAAAGCCGAAACGTGTTTCTGAAGTAAAACATGAACAAAGATGAAATTGCTGTGTGCCATTCAGAGTGATCCGAGTCATAGTCTGGGTGTCATCCCGAGATACACATGTACTTTACCCTCCTCATCACAACATGGATCTTGGGGATGTGTGGTCAACACGGATGTTGCGGCCGAGGGGACACCATTGGGTTGCTTTCTAATTTCAAAAGGATGTTGCAGATTTCTTTGATAGTTTTGGTCACAAACCAGATTATCATAACCGAAACATTCTCGTCATTATCGGAACAACACGAAAGCAATCCAACAATCGACGTCCAAAACGTTTATTGTCGAATTTTCTTGCTTCAACAATGTAGAAGTAGAGACTTTATGATTGACATCGTGTCTATGTTTAGTGCAGATAAACTACAAAATGATATGTTCGTATTACCATACATCTGCAACCATTTCAAATATTGTTCACCTGACCTAGCTCTTTGTACACCCGAGAGTTTACGTACTCCTATCTTTGTATTGTAACCAAATAACACTAGAATAGAATAAAAGGTTAAAAACGTTTCACCAGGTTTTGTCACAATATTAAGGAGGAACTTACTCGTTTCATTTGTGAAGAAATGTTTGATCGAGAATGGACAGATACTTGCTGCACCTGACAAGTTTCTATGACAGCTCATTCTACAAAATGATTATGACGAGACGCTCGATGATTTATGTGGCATGTCTACAGGACAAATCAAAGCTGTCAACGCGATTGTCGAGCGACTGTTGAATGGACGCATATCCGTCACTCGGAATGAGAACAGAAGGTATCTGTAACCCAATGCTCACAACACTTATCTGAGGATTTAACGGCGCATCTCTCTCTTAATGAAACCCCCGGTACGAGTGTCACATGCAGTTTGATCAATCATACCAATTAGATCCCATTCGTATTTAAAGACAGGTGCGAGACGAAGCGCCCAGCAATGTACGTCGTCGTCGTCAGGCTGTTCAAATGAGAAGCGGCTTAAAATACGGTTTATGCAAATCAGAATGAAGTGTCAACATGGAATCGAAATGCTTACTTCCGTTTGCAGTTACTACAATTTCCATTATCAGAGGCACATGTAGTGGAAAAACTTACTTGACCAAACGAATACTGAAGAATGCTAACAGTGTTTGAAAATGTTTGAAAAAACACCCAATCACGTCGTGCATGAAATGTAAGGAAATGCAAGCCTCCATTGACTTGGTTGATGCATGTCATCGAATCCTAATTGCGTGGATCGATGCTCATGATGTCAATCACTGGATTATCTGGTCCAATCTCGATTATTTACAGACCGCCGTCATATAGCTGGAATATTGCTGAGTGCGGCGTTAAACAACCAACAAACAAACAACATGTGTCATATTGTGAGCTGCTCAAGAAATAATAATAAAACTGTCTATGTTAGATTGAAAACATTTGCAATATACAGGCAGGTGAAGAGAAATACACTATATTATTATTTGAACAACTTGTGTCACTCTTGTGGTCTAACTATTACAAAGCCTGTCATTCTTCAGGGAATACACAAAATGCATCATATATTAGTTTGTTTGTGTGCTGTTTTAGCGCCGCACTCAGCAATGTTTCAACAAACAAACAAACATAAAAGAAAGTTCCCTCTCAAATATTTTACTGATTACGCTTCTTCTTCAACTCCTGAAATCAAGAGGGATATCATTTATTCTTATCATCTGCATTATCAGGGATGTTTATTAAGTAATCTTGTGAATTCTGTGTGGAGTCCAATGAAGATAAAGTGTTTAATGTTGATGACGGTGCTGCTGCTGATAACGGTGCCAGAGGTGATGGAGGAGGATGTTTTGTTTGTTTATTTGTGTGTTCTTTAACGCCGCACTCAGCAATATTCTAGCTATATGACGGCGGTCTGTAAATAATCGAATCTGTAAAAGCTGACTATGCTTGTCGTAAAAGGCGACTAACGGGATCGGGTGACTTGGTTGATGCAATGTGATTGATCCCAATTGCGTGGATCGATGCTCATGATATCAATCACTGGATTGTCTGGTCCAGACTCGATTATTTACAGACCGCCGTCATATAGCTGGAACATTGCTGAATGCGGCGTTAAACAACCAACCAACCAACCTATAAAACAGTATGTCGGCATCAAGCTATTCAGATCCAACTGATCCTTCGTCTTGATATCAGGACATCCGAGAAGATCCGGGGTAGAATAGGTCCTCAGCAACCCATGCTTGCCTGTAAAAGGCGACTGTGCTTGTCGTAAGAGGCGACGAACGGGATCGGGTGGTCAGACTCGCTGACTAGGTTTATGCAGTTAACGATCCAAATTGCGTGGATTGATACTCATGATATCAATCTCTGGATTGTCTGGTCCAGACTCGATTACTCACAGACCGCCGCCATATAGCTGGAATATTGCTGAGTGTGGCGTTAAAGAACAAACCAGCCAATACTGATGTCAGGAGAACGCAGGGAGGAATATAATTAACCTTGAAGTGCAAGACGTGTACCTGAAAGGATGGAGATGTAAATTAATGATGCCTTAATCCTTGCCCACAACAAACTGTTCGAGAAGGGAAATGCTCTCTACCCATATGAGAGGTCCATGGTGAAGCGGGTATCATTACCAGTGTCAGGGTTCCTACACAGACATTGTCAAAAGCGTGGGTCTCTATCTGAATGGTACCAGTGTGCCAGAACGTCCGCTCGAGGCGGACAACATCGAAGCTTACAGCAGTCTGTATGACTGGAACAATACATGACGAAAAGACAAAGGCCTCGCTTTGGAACGCGTTTTTTACTGGCTAGACACGAAACGTATTCAATCTTCCGGACACAATCACGGATGGGGACTACAGTTCACCAGGCCCTAACCCACACTTTCAATATCATAACCTTACCAGGCTGCCGGCCGGACGTTTTTCTGAAGTAAAACATGAACAAAAATGAAATTGCTGTGTGCCATTCAGAGTGATCCGAGTCATAGTCTGGCACCTTTCCCTCCTCATCACAACATGGATCTTGGGGATGTGTGGTCAACACGGATGTTGTGGCCGAGGGGACACCATTGGGTTGCTTTCTAATTTCAAAAGGATGTTCCAGATTTCGTTGATAGTTTTGGTCACAGACCAGATTATCATAACCTAATTATTCACGTCATTATCGAAACAACACAAAAGCAATCCAACAATCGACGTCCAAAACGTTTATTGTGTGATTGACATCGTGTCTATGTTTAGTGCAGATTAACTACAAAATGATATGTTCGTATTACCATGCATCTGCAACTATTTAAAATATTGTTCACCTGACCAAGTTCTTTGTACACCCGAGAGTTTACGTACTCCTATCTCTGTATTGTAACCAAATAACACTAGAATAGAATAAAAGGTTAAAAACGTTCCACCAGGTTTTGTCACATTATTAAGGAGGAACTTACTTGTTTCATTTGTGAAGTAATTTTTGATCGAGAATGGACAGATACTTGCTGCAGCATTACAAGTTTCTATGACAGCTCATTCTACAAAATGATTAGACCAGTGAAGATTCCGGGGTGGGAAAGGTCTTCAGCAACCCATGCTTGCCGTAAAAGGCGACTATGCTTGTCGTAAAAGGCGACTAACGGGATCGGGTGGTCAGGCTCGCTGACTTGGTTGATACATGTACGTGTCATCGATCCCAATTGCGCGGATCGATGCTCATGAAATTAATCACTGGATTGTCTGGTCCAGACTCGATTTATGTACAGACCGCCGTCATATAGCTGGAATATTGCGGAGTGCGGCGTTAAACAACAAACAAACAAATAAAACAAAACAAAATGATTATGACGAGACGCTCGATGACATATGTGGTATGTTTACAGCACAAATCAAAGCTGTCAACGCGATTGTCAAGCGACTGTTGACGCATATCTGTCACTCGCAATGAGAACCGAAGGTATCTGCCAATGCATGTCATCGATTCCAATTGCGTGGATCGATGCTCATGATCTCAATCACCGGGGTGTCTGGTCCAAACTCGATTATTTACAGACCGCCGTCATATAGCTGGAATATTGCTGAGTGCGGCGTTAAACAACCAACCAACCAACCAACCAAAAGTAGAACACAATACAAAAATACCCATCACCACAAATAGTGCAAGGAACACAGTTCAAAATACATATAATATAGATAGAAGTACCTTGAGTTTTTTCAACAATGAATGATGCTGAGGTGCCAGGGGCAGTCTTGGTTGGATTGTGGATGGCAGTGGTCCTAAGGTGGTATGAAGCTCATGAAAAGAATATATTTCATAATAATCCTCACCAATATCAGAATTAAAATTAAGTATCTTTTTTTCTTGAACGTTTTGGGGCATCATTTGCTGAGGATAAATGTTCAGGTAAAATTTCCCTAATGTACTGGCTATATCAGAGTTATCAGTTAATAATATTTCAGCTTCTTTAAAATGGTGAACACTAGATTTGGAACTTTTACCTTTTATCCTTTGTACCATAGTCCAAACCTTTTCGGGAATTTATTTCAGAAACATAGTTCCGCCAAGATTGGCGTTTATTTTGTTTGAACGTACGACGAGCTTTTGCATTCAATATTTTATATTTATTTAAATTATGGACAGTTGATGGAGAACGGAAATATTTCTCTGCCTTTTCCCTAGTTTTCCTAGATTGTTTACAATCGGTGTTAATCCATGGTTTACGAATAACTACACTGGATAACACAGGTTTTGAGCATAATGTCTGCAAAAGGGACAGTTGGCCCTTGTAAAATTCCATCTAGTTGAAGGTGTTATATCAGGTGGATCTGTTGGTGAGGACAGTTGGGAAATGGTCACTTCCACAAAGGTCATTGTGGACTGGCCATTCGAATTCGTTGAGCAGGTTTGAATCGGTTAGAGACAAATCTAAAAAAAGAGTAAGTGTCAGATGCAGTATGATGTAGTATTGCTGTGTGCGGCGTTAACCAACCAACCAACCAACCAATTCTGTAATTCCCACTCCATCTACTCTGTCATCTGATACGTACGATGGCGACCGCTCCAGCATGTTAATCCATTCAAATATGCAAATATTTCATTCAACTCACAATGTCGACACAGTACCTTTAATTGCCGAGGTGGAGATGTGTGCCCGCATTCATTAGGGAAACACATAAGGGGCGAAGTTATACACTTCTATGTCTGGTGTCTGATTCACCTATACCTTTACCATTGTTGTTTGATAACCAGAAGAAGTGTCACCTTGTCATTCTTCTCTTTGATATTGAAAGATATTCACTTTAATAAAAAAAAAAAAATCATTTCCGTCTTTTAAGACCGTATTCTATTTGGATATTCCAAAATATGCATTTGTCCCTTCCGTCAGAATGACTGGATATTTCTTTGGCCCTGGAAAGTAGACTATTTATTTGTTTATTTAAGCATTTCAATGTTTGAAATAATCAGATTGCATTTGCAATTTTTAAGACCTTGGTATTTGTGTTATTCCCAAATATGCATTTTTGAAAGTTTTCGTGTTAACAACATGTTTAAGTTAAAGCAGATTCCATAAATAAAGTTACAACGCAAAATGCCCTGCCCTGCCCAGGAATGGAAATACGTGGAGTACTGTCCCTTTTTCTTTACACTGGATCTCCCTGTTCTGTGTTCGGCATCTAAAAGTTTCATTCATGTCACAATACGTTATTCCATCTAAAGGGTATGCATTAACATTTGCAGAGAGCATGTGCTCGGAATACATCACGGCATCGACTTACGTATATCAATGTGTAATCACACCCATCAAATCACGAGTGGAGGTAGCTGACGTTACGTCACACACGTCCATAATCAGTGCCAAGGTCAGCCATCACGTGTCCTTGGATTTCTCTGCGTGTATGCTAATTGATAAGGTTAAAAGGTATTTAGGGAGACAGAGTTGACATCAGTTTGCTTTCTCAATGTGACATTTTTTACAGGGGCTGCCAACTATATACTTAAACGTCTCTTTGCGTGAGTAAGTGAGTGAGTAGGGTTTTAACGCCGCTTTGGACGGTATTCCAGTTATATCACGGCTTGTCAGTTTGGTGTGGGAGGAATTACAATTACATTTACATGAACAGTGTGCTCCTACATCTAAGAACATATAAGAACGGCTATGCCTTTTGGTATTTATGAGTAATGGTACACCACAACTAAATGTGCTTTTTAAATGCAGGTACAAATTTAAGGACTTTCTATAAAAAACGATTGATGTGGGTGATGCAGGTCTTAGACCTTTACGGGGGCACGGGTGGCCCAGCCGTGTAGGGCGCAGCGATTCGCTGTGCAGAGTTGCGCCCCTTAAGCACACCAGAAACCTATGATTGTGGGTTCGAATCCCTGTTCGCCCCGATTATGTTTCTAGGTTTGTCAGCACCATACCCGTGCTCGTGGGTTTCAACGAAGTGGTAAACGTCTGAGACCTGCACCACTTCGGGCTTTCCTCCCACATTAAGCTGACAAGCCGTGATATAACTGGAATACTGTTAAAAGCGCGTAAAACACAACTCTATCTCGTTAAAATCAGATCTTAGTTCTCGCTATCGCTAAACAAAGTTATGAGGACATCCCATTACAGGTCACGTCAGAACGACCTTTCATCCGACCAATTACAGCGTCGCTTACCAATTCAGGAAAGTGACACTCGGAATGTGTTTTTTGATAAATGCAACCTCGAAAACGTTAACACGGGGTATTCCGAACGACAGTTACGGCCCGTACGACTGTTTCTGTCGTCTATCTCTCGTTTCCGTGGGATAAACATTTGAAAGAAGGAGGCGTTGCACAGTACGTGGGAAGCACTGCCATACAATCCCAACCAAATATTAGACATTCCGGAATGTTCGTTTGTTAAGTTTTCAAAATTTTAATCGAGGACTTTGTCAACATATTTGTCAAGTGTAGTCTCAAATGGAAGTTGGTAGGTTGAAACGAGTGCCGTAAAGATCGAGAAAGCTGCTTTCTAATTGGCTGATGTCGACTTCTTGTCAGTCATTTCAGTGGTCGGTCAAAGTTCGCCAAAGGTCGTTCTGACGTGACCCGTAATGGGATGTCCTCAGATATTTGTTTAGAGATAGCGAGAACTAAGATCTAATTTTAATGAGATTGTGTCTATTTATACATTTCAGAATGTTAAGCGGCAGCGAGTACTTTGATCTGATTTTAATGAGATTAAACACAACTCACCCCATTGGGCGTAAAAGGCAGTAAAACTATATAAACGGATCAGTGAAAATATGTGACGACACCGGGTGTTCGCGAAAAGGGTAAGCATGTCCTACAAGTTCCACCCACCGCTCACACCATTTGCATAAAATGTGAGTGTTGCCTTGACGCCGCACTCGCTTACTCCTACTACTGGTAATTAACCAGGTCCGTCGTGTTATAAGTAAGGTTCCATGACAGACAGACAGGTAATGAACACAGACATTAAAATTACCCATTCAAGTCACAGTCTCAAGACATACCCCACATGCCGGGACAAGATTTGTGGCAGCATTTAAAAGGAATCCCTTTAGAAACTGGTGAGTAGTTGTTGAGGATAAAACATATCAAACTTTTAAATACACTAGCGATTCATGTAAAATGCTAACGTTTATTATGCATTTAGTGATGAAACACTGCATGTATACCTAAATATATAATCGATATTTCAGACGAGTAAAATAACATGTAGAAATAACACTTGATGCCTAGATCACTTTCCGTCCACCTCAATGACACGACGGTTATCAGAATAAGATCGTGGACAATGTTCATTATCGTATTTCTGAAAAATACTGTGTCATCGAGGAGAAGTTGAACATACTTAATTCAAAAAAGAACATTTCTCATTTTCTTGTCAAACAAAATGCCTTATCTTAGGGGCGAGGGAGGTCCAGTCGTTAAAGGTGCCGCGAGTTGCGTCCCTTGGGCACGCCAGAAACCTATGATTGTGGGTTCGAACCCCGCCTCGCCCCAATTATGTTTCTAGGTTTGTCAGCACCATACCCGTGCTCGTGGGTTTCATCGAAGTAGTAAACGTCTGAGACCTGCATCACTTCGGGCTTTCCTCCCACATTAAGCTGACACGCCGTGATATAACTGGAATACTGTTAAAAGTCTCACTCACTCACTCCTTATCTTACCTGCAAAGTTGACTGTGTCACGTGTGGCTGATCCACTGATGAAAATACTCCACTATGTTTGTCCCTCGATGAGATGAACGTGTTCTGTAACAAGACAAGAGAAGACAACAAAGTTTCCATTATTTCCCTCTTGTAGGCGAGGTGGTTAAATGGAGTTAAATGGGGTTTAACGTCGCGTCCAAAATTATTGAACTTACATAGCGACGTGCATGTGTGTGTGTACGCTGCTTGTACTAGTCCGGACTAATGCCGATTTATAGTGCTAGCTCACTGAGATACCATGTCGAAGTTTAACATGAATACCCCACTCAGACACAGTATACTGACTCCGAGCCGACCAGTTCTTGTTTTAGCCCCTTTATGCCGAGCGCCAGACAGGGTAACAACAAGAACCATCTTTTAACGTATTTTGGTATGACGCGGTCGGGTATCGAACCTTGGACCTTCCGCTTTCCGGGCGGACGCTCTACCACTAGACCACGGAGGCGGTCATTTCCCTCTTGTAAAACTGAGCAGATCATTTACATATTTATATATGACATATTTATTGTATTTCTGAAGTAATGTCTGAAGTAATGTCTGTTTGAATTTTGTGTTTACACGCCTCTTTCAGCAATGGTCCAGTTGTATCACGCTTGCCATGTAAGTAATGAAGTCTGGGTCAGACATCACTATCAACGTCACATCCGTTGAACACAATTTCATCCAATCAGCTAAGTCACTGAGCCTGACCACGCCATTAACGTGAATTGTTTGATAGGCATTACTTAAAAGTTGACGGATGATAAAGTAGTCATAATTTTGTGGATAACAACTTCTTTAATACTGTAAATGAGTGGGATAACATGAGTAAGTAATGACAACAGAATGAACACTCGATTCACATAAACTGACTGTTACGAGCATAGCTAATTGGGGTGCTATTACAACCAGGAATCACCACGTAGTCCAGTCAAAATAGCAAGGCACCCACCACAAATTGCAACAGAAATGATTTCAACTGATTTACACTCAGAATTTATCCCTTTATAATAATATAAAATTCTACCAAAATCGGAGTGGTGGAACACGGTCAAATTTGACCCAAAAGGTCAGGGGGGTCAAGGCCACTCCGAAGCACTTATGTGAGATTATGATTTTTGTTGTTGATTTTTTTTCTCCAATTAAGTCATGATGCATATCAAATGAAAGCTGTCTTCATAAGCATTTCAGAAATATATACCTTGTCCATGTGAGATAAAAACATCTTGAGAAACCAAAACCAAAACATTCATTTTCCAAAAAATATTGAAGTCTTTAATACTTAATAGAATAAGGGAACATAACTTATGCAACATAACATTAACATTTCCATAACATTACAAACAACAACAAAATGACTAAAAATAAAGCTAAAGTCAATTGGTGTTTGGTCAGTTTTGCACCTACTACATGTGGTACAGGAAGTGCCATTGCAGACCACATAGAAACCCAAACAAGGTCATAACTAAATGATTTTGATGTTTTATCACACATATCATGGCTAAAGGGGTGGGGTGTGGGGTGTGTGTGTGTGGGGGGGGGGGGGGTGGGGGGGGGGGGGGGGTGGGGGGGTGGTGGTGGTAAACATTGATTATGAAGAGATATAATGTCTGTGCATTAAAAGAGATAACACATATTTTGTAAATATCTGTATAAAACGAATAATTTAGAAAGAAATCATGAAGATTTTGTAGGTGCCACCTGTCAAACTTTTCCTTAAGATACTATCTTCCTAAGGACAACTTATATTTTTGAGGACCTTAAAACCTTTGCAACTGTATACAATATGTCGCAGATAGTCAAGGAACCATTGGTCGTACCGCTTTCACTACGCGTAAAGCTATTTTAATAAGAAGTATTTTATTGTGAGGATACCTTAGAGTTGTTACATCTAGATTAAAAAATAAGCACAACAATTATGCGAAGGTTAAAATGTATCACAATGATGTTATTGTTTGTCAGTCGTTTCTCTATGCACGACTGGTACGCCATCAACTTTGGTAGAAAGGGTCACTACTCTGATGACACTATTTATGGATGGTGAACTCCGTTTCAATACAATTGGTTATAAACGTTAAATAAATGCGTAAAATTCATTTCGGCCATCTTAAGCGCAGACCAATGACATATTAACTTATATGAGCCCAGGATATGGCGAGTGCGATCGTCCTTCACCCACCCAAACCATTTATAAATTAATGATTTGAATATACATTTCAGCCAGTTAATTTATTGAAGCCTCTGTTGATTCATTATGACCTAGTAGCTATATATTTTTTGATTTAATAAATTTACCCTATTACCCTGAACCAGCTTCTGATTGGTTTGACAACATCAGCCATGACACAATGGCGTACATTTTACTTATTGACAGTCACGTTTACTGTCCCTTTATGTAAGAACACCCATTTATTCATGCCAAGGCGTCTATTCCTCGCTGTCACAATCCGTGACATCTAGTCCAGTCTTACCTGCTTATTTATAGAATAGAATTTTGATTCGCCTAATTCACTTAGCAAATGCTAATATGTCTGAAGGAGTGCCTTAGCCGTGCCAGAATCGGTTCATGGGGAGTTTAAAAATCAGATTCGCAATGACTGGCATCTCTCGTTTCTCAGCCAATAAACGTGCGAGCTCGTGGAAGTGTCTATGCTCAGTGTCACTATCGTGCAATGTCTAGTTTCAGAACAGCGATGCTAAAGGAAAGTGGGCAGCTACGTCAATCAACTTAAAACATCTTCGTCTGCAAAAACAGAAGTATTTTTTTGTAAGGGGCTACCTCTAATTGGGTGATCAAGTTTACAAATCTAACCAAACACTGATGTGGAATTTAGGATGTTACACTGGAATTTACACTGTTCGTCACTCGTGGCCCGTGACAGATAATTTGAAACATCTTGAATTTTTCACCATGAGAGGCAATAGCATTTCTATAACTACATATTTGAGGGGTTGATTTGAAATGCATGGATTTGTTCCGCCTTTCTTAAAATCAGTCGTTCGTTCTATTGATGCGTATAAATGAAATGCTGATTTATTTATTTCCAGAAGGATTTGCCCCACAACGTCTCCACCGTGTTTTTAACAATGACATCTTCGACAACGTAACACAGAGGAACGGATCATCAAGAGCTGTAAAGACTCAGTTGAATGGGGAGTTCAACGAATTGAAGTCTATGACGATGTTGTCATATCCATAAATGCCATTGTATCTACAAAGACGCAGCCCAAGATTTCTCTTCGCATCCGAAAAACTGTTGGACGTATCAAGAGCTTCCTCCGAAATCCAAGACACAACTCATTGAAGAATACTTGTTCAAAGGTTTTATTGTTTATTGTTCACTGCTTATCCCTAACAAAGGTTATCATTTATCAAATTTGCTAACACACAGCTGGGAAAACGAAACAAAATGGGAGACACCCAACACAGCTTCCACATCGTCGACTACGTGGTGTTCGGCGCCACCATTCTCATCTCACTGGGCATAGGACTTTACTTTGCTCTGTCTGGTGGACGTCAGCGAACAACATCCGAGTTTCTGGTCGGTGGACGGGCAATGAAGTTTCTCCCCGTCGCTGTGTCGCTCATGGTGTCGTTTGAGTCGTCCATCATGATGCTGGGCACTCCGGCTGAAGTGTACGTGTACGGGGCACAAGTCTGGATAGCACTGTTTGGATTCTTGGCATCGTTTCTGATATGCAGGGTGTTGATGATACCACTGATTCATCCCCTGAAAATCACAAGCGCTTACGAGGTAGGTTCAGTTTAGAAAGCGGAACTAGCTGAGCTGGGTCAGGCTTTATTACTCTCATCACATTTCATACTTCACCACTATCATCACTTTGTCAGTCTCCATGACCATCATTCAAATTTTCATGTTTTATCACTGTCATCACTTTGGAGTCTTCATCACTATCGTCGCTTTCAGGCTCTATCACTATCGTCACTTTGTCAGGCTCTATCACTACCGTCACTTACAGGCCCTATTACTATCGTCACTTTGTCAGGCTCTATCACTACCGTCACTTTGTCAGGCTCTATCACTGTCGTCGCTTTCAGGCTCTATCACTATCTTTACTTTGTCAGGCTCTATCACTATCTTTATTTTGTCAGGCTCTATCACTATCGTCAGTATGTCAGGCTCGATCACTATCGTCACTTTCAGGCTCTATCACTATCGTCATTTTGCCAGGGTCTATCACTATCGTCACTTTGTCAGGCTCTATCACTATCGTCACTTTGTCAGGCTCTATCACTATCGTCACTTTCACGCTCTATCACTATCGTCACTTTGTCAGGCTCTATCACTATCGTCATTTTGTCAGGCTCTATCACTATCGTCACTTTGTCAGGCTCTATCACTATCGTCACATTGTCAGGCTCTATCACTATCGTAACTTTGTCAGGCTCTATCACTATCGTCACTTTGCCAGGGTCTATCACTATCGTCACTTTCAGGCTCTATCACTATCGTCACTTTGTCAGACTCTATCACTATCGTCACTTTGTCAGGCTCTATCACTATCGTCACTTTGTCAGGCTCTATCACTATCGTCACTTTGTCAGGCTCTATCACTATCGTCACTTTCAGGCTCTATCACTATCGTCACTTTGTCAGGCTCTATCACTATCGTCACTTTGTCAGGCTCTATCACTATCGTCACTTTCAGGCTCTATCACTATCGTCACTTTGTCAGGCTCTATCACTATCGTCACTTTGTCAGGCTCTATCACTATCGTCACTTTGTCAGGCTCTATCACTATCGTCACTTTCAGGCTCTATCACTATCGTCACTTTGTCAGGCTCTATCACTATCGTCACTTTGTCAGGCTCTATCACTATCGTCACTTTGTCAGGCTCTATCACTATCGTCACTTTGTCAGGCTTTATCACTATCGTCACTTTCAGGCTCGATCACTATCGTCACTTTGTCAGGCTCTATCACTATCGTCACTTTGTCAGGCTCTATCACTATCGTCACTTTGTCAGGCTCTATCACTATCGTCACTTTGTCAGGCTCTATCACTATCGTCACTTTCAGGCTCGATCACTATCGTCACTTTGTCAGGCTCTATCACTATCGTCACTTTCAGGCTCTATCACTATCGTCACTTTGCCAGGCTCTATCACTATCGTCACTTTGTCAGGCTCTATCACTATCGTCACTTTCAGGCTCTATCACTATCGTCACTTTGTCAGGCTCTATCACTATCGTCACTTTGTCAGGCTCTATCACTATCGTCACTTTGTCAGGCTCTATCACTATCGTCACTTTGTCAGGCTCTATCACTATCGTCACTTTGTCAGGCTTTATCACTATCGTCACTTTCAGGCTCTATCACTATCGTCACTTTCAGGCTCTATCACTATCGTCACATTGTCAGGCTCTATCACTATCGTCACTTTGTCAGGCTCTATCACTATCGTCACTTTACCAGGGTCTATCACTATCGTCACTTTCAGGCTCTATCACTATCGTCACTTTGTCAGGCTCTATCACTATCGTCACTTTGTCAGGCTCTATCACTATCGTCACTTTGTCAGGCTCTATCACTATCGTCACTTTGTCAGGCTCTATCACTATCGTCACTTTCAGGCTCTATCACTATCGTCACTTCGTAAGGTTTAAACCCTATCATTACATTGTCAGACCCGTGAAGATCCAGGGTAGAATAGGTCTTCAGCAACCCATGCTTGTCATACGAGGCGACTAACGGGATCGCGTTGTCAGGTTCGGTTGATGCAGATACTCCAGTGATTGATATTATGAGCAATAGACTACGCCGTAGGGTTATGATGACACATCCAAGTCACACATTGTAGCAACCTCATACATTAGTGATTAATCCCCAAACAATACAATCATCCTTTGTCATATTTATTTGCGCAAGGCAATGACTTATTTCTCTAGGTTTCTTTATGTTAATAGTAAGCAGGGTAGCCCAGTGGAGCCGGCTTGTCACGCCAAAGGCCTGGGTTCGATTCCACACTTGCGTAATGCGTGGATCCCATTGTCACATTGCTAAAACGGAGTAAACCAGATCTACTTGTTAAACGTGGCAGAATGATTTTATGGTATACATATAAGGGTCGTTCTTATGCAGTAGAGTTTTATTCAAATGTATATCCCAATAAATAATATATGTTTTGTTTTCAGTATCTCGATGGAAGGTTCAAATCTCGTTATGTACGTCACGTTGGAACGACCCTTGGTATCCTCACATACGTAAGTACGGATGAATACGTTCCGGAATAAATCCAGTCGCTATGATGATGATTCCTTGGAAGAATGTATTTCAATGTTATGCCCTCATCAATACGATAATAATTTTATTTAGACCTTCGTCAAATCGAATATTTCGAAATATTTCACGTTCAAAACATTCGTCATTCCAGGTATTCTATATGGGTATTGTGTTATTTGGACCAGCTATAGCACTGGAAGCAGGTACGTGCATGTTGGTAAAATTCTAAATATTGGATTGGGCAGGATACGCTTACCTTTTCGTGAAAAACTGGTGTCATCATTATTTTAATCTGATTTTTAAACACATGTTCATGATATAGTCGGATTCGTACATTGAACAGATATTTCTTATGATTTTGGAATTTGTTTTGTCGCTTTTAATTACTGTTTCCATATGATGTGTGAGTGAGTGTGAGTATGTTCCACAATATCGCCAAAGGTGGAAACCAGAATTGGGGTTCACACATTGCACCTATGAGGGGGTTCTAACCAGCGCCTTTCGGAAGCGATTTAACCATTGGGCTACCTCACCGCCCCTCACTTTATAAGAAGATAGTTAGAACACAGCTAGCTTAGGTGTCTCAGGAAACGCAAACTCGCTGTGCCTAATTCCATATTCGTCTTAATGACGATCATTGTTTGCAGTTCCATACCCGTGGGTTTCATCAAAGTTGTAAACATCACAGACCTCCATTACTTCGGGCTTTCCTCCCACATGAAGCAGACACGCTATCATTTTACTGAAATATTGTTAAAATCCAACTCACTCACTCACTCACTACAGAAGAGAGGGAGAAGTGACACAGATATGGATCTGATGCTAACAATGGGCAGTGTGTTGAAATAGTACTTAGAATAGTACTTAGTCGCTGATGTTATGATTCACCTTACGACATAGTTCTTATTTTCACACTATCAATCATATGCTCATCCATTGATATCTATTCATATTGTATTGTTGTTCAAGTAATACCATTGTGAATGTACGTTTCAAACGTTTGACAAGCACAAACAAAATCTTAATTTCTACTTTGTTTAAAACGGTTTGTGACATATGTCTCAACACTTCAGATACGTTTTTCTTCCAGGTTGTAGAACAATATAAGTAATTTATGACTAAACTTAATTAAATGTTTCCTTTAAACCATTTATTACCATGTTGGTCTATTAATAGTGACGGGATTTCCCCAGTCCGGCTCCATCTTCCTGGTTGCAGCTGCAGCTATAATGTACACTGCAATGGTGAGAAATCATTTATATTTTATGTCATTTTTTTCGTTTCATGAATTGATCCAAAAAATATCTAATATTTGAGCAAAATGTCTATGTGGATATTAATCTTTATATTGTTATGCGAGGTGTAGCGAATCGATTATAATTAATGATATCTTAAATACAGCACTTATCTCAAGTTACGCCTTGTCCGAAGCTTTGATGCTATGTTCCTTGAATGGCTGTAATGTTTGCAGGGCGGACTGAAGGCGGTCATCTGGACTGATGTCTTCCAGGCTTTAGTGATGTTTGCGGGCATGTTTGCAATCATCATCAAGGTAGGAGCACAGCGAAGTAATCCACTACCGGACAGGTCCCAGAGTGTTCAATGCGTTTGCTCTTCTCGTATAAAACTGAGTTAGAGTCAGTGTATAAAAGTCCCAAAAATTTCAGCCAGACAACCGGACTGGCAACATTGCAAAGTTACCAGACCAGATTAATTGTTGCCAGTCCAGAATTTTCTAGAATAACGAAAAAAAGTAACAAAGTTAGGATACCAAGTTTCGCGAAAAGGTGAGCGCATGCTGCCCCACCTTCAGCACCAGGGACACACACATGCCATGTCCCTGGTGCTGAAGGTGGGGCAGCATACGCTCACCTTTTCGCGAAACTTGGTATCCTTACTTGTAGTGATTCATAAACAAATGCCATGAAAAAGTCGAAATCATAAATCAACTCTTATGAATATAGAAAACAAACTTAAGGTTTTGTTGCATTTATTTGCAACTCACGCTCCTGAACAAAATTGATAATGAGAACAAAAACTAATTTTATTGTTGTCAACATTTGTCTCATAAAAGTCAGTTATATATCATTGGGATTCTGCGATGAATTCATTATATCTGACATCGTATTTCAGGGCACTATGGACGCAGGTGGAATTAAAACTGTCTGGACCACTGCGGCTAAGGGTGGACGCCTGAATTTTTTCAAGTAAGATTGGACAATATCTTTTAATGAATTAATTCCAAAGATAAATTCTCAAAATGTTCAGCTGTGATAAATGCTGATTACATGTACGAGAGAAATTGCGCTTGCGAAAGTCCTCAACAAGTTTTAAAACAAGTTTCGATATAAAACATCAATACAAGATAATCACTTTTCTTGCTTGTTCACCGAAACATATTCTATTTGGCGTAAAGGGTGAAATAGGTGTGCAAATTATGTTAATGGACCACTGAAAGTTCAATGATGACATCAGGTGGTCGCGAAAACAAAACAAACAAAAATCAAAGAAAACTGAAACATTGGAAACACGTGTCGCAGTAAACTAGACAGGACGTGGATTACTACATGGCGTTACAATGAAACATTGAGCTGAAACACCAGTTGAGACAAGGACACTGTGGAAATGGTGAAGAATCTTTGATGTTTCTCAGAGATCACGTTCAGGAATACATGAATGAATAGAGTTTCATGCTGCACTTAAATACAGATCGGGATTCTAATATCTGGGAATCGATGTAAGGGTAGGGATGTAAGGGATGTGTGAAGGTTACACACTCACTGACACACACACACACACACACACACACATACACATGCAGACACAAGTATACGCACACACATACCCATGCACACACACGTGCACACACACACGTGTACACACACATACACATGCACACACAAGTATACGTGCACACGCACACTCACATGCACAAACACATACAAACATTCAACCACACATATCACACATGTGCACGCACACACATACAAACATACTCAGTTTGAGCCTTCTGATTTGAAGTTGGACCGGTGGTCCTGTGTTCTGGTTCTAAGTCATTGTTGATATCTTGTCAGTCACCGTAATGGCGTTGCACGTTGTCTAGTCTATAAATACATATTTACAGTATACTGCGGCGTTAAACATTCAGTCACTCAATGACTAAATGGCGAAAACGTAGAATGTTGTCTTGCCACCTACGCCTTTAAGCCAACAAGCACGCATGCATGCATGTAATGCCTCACATTGGACAAGGGAAGGCGGGGTAGCATTGTGGTTAAAGCGTTCGGTCGTCACGCACAAGGCTTGGGCTCGATTTCCCAGGTGGGTGCAATGTGTGAAGTCCATTTCTGGTGTTCCCCCGCCGTAATATAGCTGGAATATTGAAAAATGCGTCGGAAAACCATACTCTCATCAACTCATTCACATTGGGCAATCTTACAATCCATGATGTTGTTACCTAGTTTTGACATGGACCCGACTGTCCGTCACACGTTTTGGGGGCTGTTTCTGGGGACATTCGCCCGATCATCCGGCCTAATCTTCAACCAGTCCACTATACAGAGGGTCTGCTCTACGCCAACACTCGCTGAAGCCAAGAAGTGAGTCTCAGCATTATTTTAAAATTATCTTACAAAGACAAACAAGACAATAGTGATGCAGAGCTTCAACATCTAGCTGCATGTAGGCATCAGTATAATTATGGCGCCGAAAAATGTCTGGAACACAGCAGATACGAAACAAGTTTCATTCTTGGCTACACAAACAGTAGGATCTGGCCGAAATATTTTATCTTCTTTCGCTTTGTAGCTGTGTGGGACATCTGACAGCATTTCGTAAGGCTATAACAGGCCAGACATTCACCGAACGTGACGTCTCATAGACTGGAGTAGCTTCCCTTTGACAAAGGACAATTACACTTGGACAAATGGATTACCGCGAAAGGCGATCACTGACGTAGAAAAATTGTAATAGGCAACAGTTTGAGCCTCTATGTAGTGACGTCGCTGTCTAACATACAAGCTTGAGTTTGAACTACATTGACTTTCTAACTTCCCGGCAGACTAATCACTGACATTTGGACGTAATATATCAATGCGCACGTACAGTAAAACGTGTCATGTTGTTTGTGAGAGATGATCAAATTTAAGAATAACATTATATGCTAGAGTGACTATAATGTTTGTTTGTTTTGAGAGGAGTAATAGCCTTTATTAGGAATGTACTTTGTAATTAGCGAGCAAAGGCAGGACATATAATTTCCATCTTAAAGTGAAAACAAAATTTACGCTGTATCTGAAACATATATAAATGTTTGTATTCGCCAGGGTAATGTTAATAGTGAGCCCTGCCTTCTGGATAACTATTACACTTGCCATGATTGAGGGCATCGTCGCATACGCCTACTACGTGAACGTCAGCTGTGACCCTTTGGAGTCGGGGCAAATACACAACCCGAACCAGGTCAGTATTTCACTCAAACATAGCAGACATTGTTATCAATTAATTGTCGTATTATAACGACCAACGCATAAATTTACAAAACTAAGTAACTCTGGGGAAGAGAATTGATGGATGTCATCTTCTTTATCATGAGGAACACGTTTCGGAAGGTGAAAGCATATACTCCGAAACGTTGTGTTCCTTTATAATAAAGAAGTTGACAGTCTGGTCCCGACTCGATTAAGTACAAGCCGCCGTCAAATTGAATGTTTCCGAGTGTGGACAGGAAAAATAGCAATCAAACAAACAAAAACACAAAGTGGTTTCGTGTTTACCATCCAAAATCAATTTCTTCCAACTTTTTCATTTTGTGAACCGTGTACAGGGTTCCGATGCACAAATCGATCTTAGTGCTAAGGTGAACGTAACTCCCATACTTTTACATAGGCTTACGAAATTCCGAGCGCCGAGATCGCTTTGTGCGACGGGGCCCGGAGTGTAAAACGTACAGCAAACAGATTCAGTGGCAGAGAGATAAGTGATGTCATGTAACCATACGTTATTGTAACCGATGATGTCACAATGGTATGCAACGCATTGTGATGCAGTTAGTAGCCATATTTCCAAGGTGATATTGATTGATCTCACCCAAGCGACGTACTGGACGTAGTCCAGGTCTTGGCGGTGCAATGGCGTTGCCGAGTGGTTAAAGCGTTCGCTCGTCACGCTAAAGGCACAGGTTTGATTCACTACATGGGTGCGCTGTGTGAAGCCCTATTATGATGTTCCCTGCATTGCTATTGATTGAATATTTCTAAAAGCTACATAACCATACTCACTCATTTATTCTAGGTGTTTGCGTTATAGCTTGTGCCTTGCTCAAAACGATTTGATTTGGAAGAAAAACAAATTGGTGTTTACACTCCCTGAAAAGAAAAACATGCAGAGCTTCCAATGTGACGACTCCTCGTCCTCTATAAGTGGCACGTTTAAACATAGCTTTGACCACGATAATGAGTGTGTCAGTCACATAAACACACACAAGCAAACTTACAACGTATACTATAAAGCTATCATAATTTGAAAAGAAACTTCATACACTTGTAAGAACTTACTTAAGCTTAAGGGGACTCCATGGCCCGGCGGGGTGGCCCTGTCGTCTAAGGCGCCGCCATTCACTGTCCCTTGACTACGCCAGAAACCTGTGATCGCCATGGTTCCAGGTGTGTCCGGCGTTTCACCAACATGTTAAAGACCTGAATCACTTCGGGCTTTCCTCCAACATTAAGTTGACATGCCTTGGTCTAACTGGAATACTGCCCAAAGCGGCGTAAACCCTACTCACTCACGCAAATACGACGTTTGAGTTCATATGCTAGTAGCCCCAAAAACTCCCACTGAGAAAACAAACTGAAGTCAACCGTGTCTTCATTTATCTTTTTGTACATCGGTAACCTTAAAAATCGGCATACACGCCAAGAAATCCAAGCACACGTGATTGCTGACCTTGGCTCTGATTATGGACGTGTGTGACGTAACGTCAGCTACCTCCACTCGTGATTTGATGGGTGTGTTAACACATTGATATACGTAAGTCGATGCCGTGATGGATTCCAAGCACATGCTCTCAGCAATTGGTAATGCAGTCCTGGAAATACGGTTACAAGCGGCTTTAAACCCAACTCACTCACTAACTTAAGCTTTAGACAAGGGCTTTAATTTGAAAATGGTCTTGTTTCTTTCAGATCATACCATTTATGGTAATGGATATATTCCAGGGATTGCCTGGAATGCCGGGACTATTCCTGGCGGCCTTGTTCAGTGCGTCTTTAAGGTAGGTCTCATGTGTTGACTTTGAAGATGTTAAACCTTTAAGAATGTTCGGTGTGGCTGCTTGTACAAGTTCGGCCTAATCCCGGTTTTATAGTGCTAGCCCTCTGTGATACCATGCTGCAGTTATATGAATGCGGCGCAATAGTGGCCTTGTTGTCTAAGGCGCAGCATTTCGCTGTGCAGAATTGCGTCCCTTGGGTATGCCAGAATCCTATGATCGTTGGTTCGAATCTCGGATGGCTTTCCTCCCACATTAAGCTGACTAGCCACGATATAACTTGAATGATAATCAGCGGCGTTAAACGCAACTCACTCACTCACTCACTCTAATATGAATACCCTCCTCAGTCACAATATACTGTCTCCAAGTCGCCCCCCCCCCCCCCCCCCCAACACACACACTTAATGCCGAGCGCCAGGCAGGGTAACAACAAATACCACATTATAACGTCTTTTGGTATGGCTTGGTCTGGGGTAGAACCACCGACTTTCCGCTATCCAGGCAGATGGGGTTTTTTTTCCACTAGACAACAGATGCGGACCCATGCATACCAGACAACGGACCCGTGAAGATCCGGGGTAGAAGAGGTCTTCAGCAACCCATGCTTGCCGTGGCGACTATGCTTGTCGTAAGAGGCGATTAACGGTGGTCAGGGTGGGTCAGGGATCGGGTGGTCTGGCTCGCTGACTTGGTTGAAGCATGTCATGGATCCCAATTGCGTGGATCGATGCTCATGATATCAATCACTGGATTGTCTGGTCCAGACTCGATTATTTTCAGACCGCCGTCATATAGCTGGAATATTGCTAAGTGCGGCGTTAAACAACAAACAACAAACCAATCAATCAAGCTAGACAATGGGCGACATGTCTGGCGAGCAGGATGGCGAAGCTAGCTTGTTGATGCTGCTGGTGTTGGATCACGTAGAAGACTTGCGGTAATCGTTTGGCATTACCAATCTCAGTCTCCGCTGTTGAGATTGTTCCTAGTATTGTCTGTACATGTGTGCTCTGACGCCGCCCGGAGACCCCTGGTTTCTATTTGGCCGTGTACCATATCACCAAACATATTACAGCTGATGAAGCAAGCCAGCAGATGCAGTGTTCATCGGTACAGGTTGTATTGAGTGCTGTGAAACACGGTCCTCCCGTTCTCGGCTCTCGTTCTCGCTGTACTACTGTGTGTCTCGGCATCCCGGATTCAATGTGTGTGCTTAGTGACATCAAAGAACAATTTGTATACCCCTGGTGCATGTCATTTCAGGCACCCTTGTGGTCACATTTTCCGTTATTCGCAAAATAAGCAACAGTTCACATTATCACATTTAGATTACAGTGCTGGGGCTCGATCAACTTGTGTTAATGTTGGTGTTTATGTTGGTGTTAATGTTGGTGTTTATGTTGGTGTTTATGTTGTTGTTTATGTTGTTGTTTATGTTGGTGTTTATGTTGTTGTTTATGTTGTTGTTTATGTTGGTGTTAATGTTGGTGTTTATGTTGGTGTTTATGTTGGTGTTAATGTTGGTGTTTATGTTGGTGTTTATGTTGGTGTTTATGTTGGTGTTTATGTTGGTGTCAATGTTGGTGTTTATGTTGGTGTTTATGTTGGTGTTAATGTTGGTGTTTATGTTGGTGTTAATGTTGGTGTTTATGTTGGTGTTTATGTTGGTGTTAATGTTGGTGTTTATGTTGGTGTTAATGTTGGTGTTTATGTTGGTGTTTATGTTGGTGTTTATGTTGGTGTTAATGTTGGTGTTTATGTTGGTGTTTATGTTGGTGTTTATGTTGTTGTTTATGTTGGTGTTTATGTTGGTGATTATGTTGGTGTTTATGCTGGTGTTTATGTTGGTGTTGGTGTTGGTGTTTATGTTGGTGTTTATGCTGGTGTTTATGTTGGTGTTAATGTTGGTGTTTATGTTGGTGTTTATGTATGGTGCTGCACACGGTTCCATTCTAATGTATCTGTTTATTGTTGTTCCATTCAGTTTATCAATGCTGTAACCATTCTTTTGACCTGTATAGATATAAAAATATCTATCGCCATGTATCGATACATCAGTTCATAGCATACACTTACAGGGCACATGGGTACTCGTGCACGTGTACAAATAATACTGTTGGTGTTCTTGTTCCACAGCACAATTTCATCTGGACTCTCCAGTCTGTCAGCGATGACGTGGGAGGACATTCTCAAGCCTCGCTTTCCAAATATTTCCGAACTCACAGCAACGGTGATAGCTAAAGTATCAGGTGAACGTTACATCAAGTTGCGCCATACACAAAATGAAAAACACAGATATTCCTCTCAGATATATGGGAAATATGTTATTTACATGCTTACAGTTGTTTGATAGGCATTTCTTTGAAGTTACGGATGACAAAGTAGACAAAAAATAGACAAATATGTATCGATAAAAACGTCTTTGTTACACTTATATAGGGATGTTTCTGCATAGAGCCTTATACCGTCGTCAAGCAAGACTGTCTATTTTTTGTCAACTTTGTCATCCGTCAATTTCTAAGAAATGCCTATCAAACAGCAGTCATGCTTCACAACAGGATTAGGATCTATGCACGTCGCTATTACCGTCTAATAAAGAAGTTTAAGGAGGAGAATATATGGATGTCAGCTTCTTTATTATAAAGAACACAACGTTTCGGAGTATATGCTTACTCCTTCATCACCATAAGCATATACTCCGAAACGGTGTGTCATCAGGTGATGAAGGAGTAAGCATATACTCTGAAACGTTGTGTCATCAGGTGATGAAGGAGTAGGCATATACTCCGAAACGGTGTATCATCAGGTGATGAAGGAGTAAGCATATACTCTGAAACGGTGTGTCACCAGGTGATGAAGGAGTAAGCATATACTCTGAAACTTTGTGTCATCAGGTGATGAGGGAGTAAGCATATACTCTGAAACGGTGTATCATCAGGTGATGAAGGAGTAAGAATGTACTCTGAAACGGTGTGTCATCAGGTGATGAAGGAGTAAGCATATACTCTGAAACGTTGTGTCATCAGGTGGTGAAGGAGTAAGCATATACTCTGAAACGGTGTGTCATCAGGTGATGAAGGAGTAAGCATTTACTCTGAAACGTTGTGTGATCAGGTGATGAAGGAGTAAGCATTTACTCTGAAACGTTGTGTCATCAGGTGATGAAGGAGTAAGCATATACTCCGAAACGGTGTATCATCAGGTGATGAAGGAGTAAGCATTTACTCTGAAACGTTGTGTGATCAGGTGATGAAGGAGTAAGCATTTACTCTGAAACGTTGTGTCATCAGGTGATGAAGGAGTAAGCATATACTCCGAAACGTTGTGTCATCAGGTGATGAAAGAGTAAGCATATACTCCGAAACGTTGTGTCATCAGGTGATGAAGGAGTAAGCATATACTCTGAAACGTTGTGTCATCAGGTGATGGAGGAGTAAGCATATACTCTGAAACGTTGTGTCATCAGGTGATGAAGGAGTAAGCATATATTCCGAAACGGTGTGTAATCAGGTGACGAAGAAGTAAGCATATACTCCGAAACGTTGTGTCATCAGGTGATGAAGGAGTAAGCATATATTCCGAAACGGTGTGTAATCAGGTGACGAAGAAGTAAGCATATACTCCGAAACGTTGTGTCATCAGGTGATGAAGGAGTAAGCATATACTCCGAAACTTTGTGTCATCAGGTGATGAAGGAGTAAGCATATACTCTGAAACGGTGTGTCATCAGGTGATGAAGTAGTAAGCATATACTCCGAAACGGTGTGTCATCGGGTGATGAAGTAGTAAGCATATACTCTGAAACGTTGTGTCATCAGGTGATGAAGTAGTAAGCATATACTTTGAAACTTTGTGTCATCAGGTGATGAAAGAGAAAGCATATACTCCGAAACGCTGTGTCATCAGGTGATGAAGGAGTAAGCATAATAAAAACATCCATAAATTCTCCTCCTTACGTGTATCACTTCTAAATGCCTTTCAAAGACCTAATAAATAAGTTGTTATCCATACATTCTCTCCGTTTTTGCCGACTATGTGTTCAGTGTCATGGCAGACTCATCAGTAAATAGTCTTGCATTTTTATATCATTAATCCTCCTGTGTTTCAGTGGTTTTGTTCGGAATCCTGTCCTGTGGAGTCGCTCTCCTTATTTCCCTCATTGGAGGAACACTCACGCAGGTCCATAATAACTTTATCATGTAATATGTTACCGACTATGTCAGAGCACTTGGCGTCCCGCTATGCTGACAATATCCAGTCAATGTTTAGCTTGGGTAATAAATATGAGCGCTCTCTGTGAAAGATTTTTTGGTTTTGGTTTGGTTTGTTGTTTAACGCCGCACTCAGCAATAGTCCAGCTATATGACGGCGGTCTGTAAATAATCGAGTCTGGACCAGACAATCCAGTGATTGATATCATGAGCATCGATCCACGCAATTGGGATACGTTGACATGCATCAACCAAGTCAGCCATCCTGACCACCCGATCCCGTTAGTCGCCTTTTACGACAAGCATAGTCGCCTTTTACGGCAAGCATGGGTTGCTGAAAACCTATTCTACCCCGGATCTTCACGGGCCCTCTGTGAAAGACATGATATTAAGGTGGTGTGTTGATGTGAAGGTTCACTTATTAGGGTGTGTCATTGACGAATTGAAAGCATCCATTTAGTTCAACAATTTATCTGAACCTGATCTGATATCTTTAAAATATTTGATATAGTTTTTGTTTGATTGAAATATTTACGTTGTCAATTTGTGTAGAACACAATCATTTGACTTTCACAATTATCACTTATTTAGTAACAAAGACGGCGTTATTGATTATGCAGCTATTTACGATACTGTTGTGAATGTTACCACTTCAGGTGAATGTCCAATGTATTGTAAAAGGCACCACTTTTGTAGCAAGGGGCACGGGTGCTGTGCTGAGTTGCGTCCCTTGGGCACGCCAGAAACCTGTGATTGTGGGTTCGAATTCTATTTCGCCCCGATTATGTTTCTAGGTTTGTCACCATACCCGTTTTCGTGAGTTTCACTAAAGAGGTAAACGTCTGAGACCTACGTTACTTAGGACATTCCTCCCACATTAAGCTAACAGGGCGAATGCGAATACTGAATACTGTTTGTTAAAAGTGGCGTTAAACCCAACTCATTCACTCTTTCATAGCCTCGAGCAACACATGGACAGACATTAGATCTATCCTCAAATAGAAGATACCTCGCTACTACCTGAGAATGTCTGACATAATATATATAATAACTTATACCCTTAAATAAATGGTTAATCAAAATACATGCTGTTTCAGATTACTACGACTATTCTATCCGCCTTCAACGGTCCTCTGTGTGGCCTGTTTATCCTTGCATCCCTCTGTCCCTGGGCTAACGCTAAAGTAAGTAATCTTGTATGGTTAAAGTTTTTCTAAGTTTGAAACTTGTTAATCCTGAAACCCGCTTTTGGGATTGAAACGTTCAGGAACATCGACATATATTGAAAGGACTTTATTCCGTAACGATTAGTGGCATTCGTTAATCTTGAAAATCGTTAATCCGAACGAATTTTGCATGATTTGTTTGTTTGTTTTGTTCGTTTGTTGTTTAACGCCGCACTCAACAATATTCCATCTATATGACGGCGGTCTGTATATAATCGAGTCTGGACCAGACGCATATGAACTAACATTTGTTTCCACAGGGAGCGGTAATCTCCACTGTGGTAAGCACTGTAGTTATGATGTGGCTGTGCGCTGGCTCCACGTTCTCCGGAGCCACGAGACCGACTCCTTGGCTGACCCCAGCCCCGACCGATCAGTGCTCTGTGGATAATATGACGTCACTGATCATGAATACAACAGGACTCATGACGTCAACAGCAGGACCGTATGACGTAACAACCGTTGCAGATGTCGTCGAACCGGTGTAAGGACGTTATAAACTTTATCGAATATTGGATTAATAATTCTTTTGCTGGGTAATATGTTCAAGCTTTTATTCAAGTTGAACTGGCTGGTCGTGGATGTTTTTCTGAGTATTCCTCTTTTTATGGACCCACAGACGTCCATGTAATAGAACCAGTGTGACTGCCATCCTCTACACATTGAGACATATTGTTCAATCATAAGAATCCTGCAAACAGAAAACAGAAAGCAAAGACCTGATTAGCAGGCAGTCAGGCAGGGTGACAACTCCGATCTCTTGACGTCTTTTGATGTGACGAGGAACCGACCTTCCTCTTTCCGGGCAGAAGCCTTATCAACTAGACCAGGGACCCTGTGTCTGATTACGTGTTTAGTTCAAGTTTCCTGTCAATAGTTACAATGTACTTGACAATCATGCGCTTCTTTGTGTCTATTGAACTGAATCAGTGCTTGTAACAATCTGGCGAAGCACACATTGTTCTTGTGCCAACAGTGGTAACAGTGGCATCTTAGGTCTTTGAAAGGCATTTATAAGATTCACATAAGGAAGAGAATGTATGGATGTCAACTTCTTTATTATGAGGAACACAACGTTTCGGAGTATATGCTTACTCCTTCATCAGGTGAAGGAATGCCATGAGGCAGAGAGCATACGTTGTGTTACTCATAATTAAGAAGTTGACATTCATATATTCCCTTCCTTAAGTGGCATCTTATACATTGATCAAAACGGGATAAGTGTCATATGTATATCCTTTCAAAGAAGATCAGATGGAAGTATAGTGCTTAACCTTTTTGCAGGTGTAAATACATTAATTAAATTGTCACTGACAAGTCGCGTTGCTTTTCTGTTTATTCCAGCACGGGTTTCAATGTCATCTACACTCTGTCGTACACCTGGCTCGGCGCTCTCGGCATCGCAATCGTGCTGATCGTTGGTTTTCTCGTTAGCTGGGCGACAGGTAGGGAGTACTGTTTTATAGAACGGTGTTCGCATGATGTCGCACTTTGCTTTAGTTTGTTGGTTTGTTGTCGGTACCTCTGGTTCGTCAGCAATTTTGAAATCGCAGGTATGCTGCCCGTCCGTCAATCCGGGTCTCATTGACTTAAGACCATGCCTAGTTATTTTGTGAAGTGTGATTGTCAGTGGGGTTTGGTGTGAACATTGAAATATTACACGCCATCTAGCCTCCCGTCTGAAACAATTTTGTCAACCATATATCATTTTCGATTCCCAGCAAACAATTTCACGTTCACATTGTCACGTTGTTATGATATTACGTCTTTGCAACGTTATTCCGTGGACTCCCCTTTCTGATGTCACAACGTTGTGGGCAAACGTTGTGGTACGTCAGTTTTACGCAATCGCAATGATATGGGAACGTTGTACTTTACGTTGTGGGACCGTTGTATTTTACGTTGTGTTAATGTTGTATTTTACGTTGTAGTAACGTTGTATTGTACACTGTAGTAACGTTGTAGTGTAGATTACGGTAACGTTGAATTGTACGTTATAGTAATGTGATAAATAATATTACGTCATGCAAAGTTATTCGATGGACTACAATGGACGTTGTCACAACGACGTAAACGACGTGTCAGAAGGTTGAAATACGCCGTCACAACGTTGTATCATTATGTTCATAATTGTCGTTGTGGGAAGGTTCTCAGATTGTACGCCCGTCCCTATAAGTGAACTAGAAACATTTAATGCCATTCAATTATGGTCGTTAATTGTACATTTTGTTTGGGTACGACATTTTCACGCAATCGCCATGCTATGGGAACGTTGTACATTACGTGGTGGGACCGTTGTATTTTACGTTGAAGTAACGTTGTATTGTACGCTGTAGTTACGTTGTATTGTACATTACGGTAACGTTGAGTTGTACGTTATAGTAATGTGATAGATAATAATACGTCATGCACAGTTATTCGATGGACTACAATGGACGTTGTCACAACAAAGTGAACGACGTGTCAGAAGGTTGAAATACGCCGTCACAACGTTGTATCATTATATTCATAATTGTCGTTGTGGGAAGGTTCTCAGATTGTACGCCCATCCCCATAAGTGAACTAGAAACAATGCCATTCAATTATGGTCGTTAATTGTATATTTTGTTTGGGACAGGATTCAACAAGGATGAGGACCTCGATCCTCGCTATGTCATATTTCTATCCGAAGTCGTCAGAAATATATTAAACTGCAGGAAAAACATGAAGACAGACGAGGTACTGATTCTTGCACTACATGTTTCAGAAATGCACTGGTATCTATCAACAGAATATACCAAATACATGACAGATGGTGTGGTGATATTTAAGGATTCTTTAGTGATGTTAGAGTTAGCTGGAATATCCCTTATTTACCATGGAGATGTGATAGAGTTTGATCCTTATTATATAACGGGGATATATCGATTAAAAACATGAAATTGTATTTATATTGGGAAAACGAAGAGAAAGCCAAAAAGCACAAACGTATACACGTTTGCAAAGAAAGGGATATTTTAAACGTTTTTTGTTGCTGTTTTTCAGAATGTTTACCATGTGCAAATCTTTGCTCCAAGTTGATTTTCTAATGTAAAGATACGACAAACATACAGTGAAAAGATATCTTCGGCCAAGGACTTGTTCAAATTTTCTTGAGCGTTAAGATTTGCTGCCAATGTGCAAAAAAGCTATTTTAACATTTGTGTATCAAGTGACCCCTATCTGGGCCGACCTATGGCGCCCCTGAACAGATTGTATGCCTCATTGATCTCAAGCTATACATTTACTCACGTATCCAAAGTACAGCTGAAAAATATCCAGCATCATGACATGAAGTGTAATGGGATGTTACCAATGTGTTAATGTCATGTTACAATATTGCATCAAGAAAAAAAAATTGTTTTGACTGCACTCTTGTGTTGCCATCAATATCAAGTATCTAATCTATATAAATTTGTTAAATATTGTTTATAAAACTTGTCAGCGTTGTATATGGTAACCCAATTTTATGCATTACCGTTTCAGAAGTCTGTAAGACAGGGCAGTATAAACAATACCGAGATTGATATAGAACCCGGACTGACGACCGAGACAGAGCTACCACTTCTCGCTGATACAGAAAAGGACAAACCGGTTTCCCATCTTCCTTCTCACATCAAGGACGAGAAGGACGGACACAAACCTTGATAGCGTGTCGGTCTCAATAGACACCTTACGAGAAACGGTTCCTTAATTAGGCAACTACACATAGTGGCTAACAGCCTCCTCAAATCGTTCAGTTTTTGTGGACAAATATTATTTCTTGACCAGGAATAGTTGAATTGTGACGTCATCATCTGTAAACCTACACTAATCAAACTGAAACTTAAGGGCGTGTAATTTGAGATGGCGAGAACAACAGGAATGGGTCACGTGGTTGTAGATTTGCCCAAATACGAGCCCTGGAGAATGCTGAATATGCGATTTATCTTACTTTAAGTAATTAATCAGTACTACTCTCAGATGTGTTCCTATCGTGGATGTTAGAAGGAATATACATTTGAAAGGTTACATTAAATAAATTTTTGTTTGTTTGTTGTTTAACGCCGCCTTCAGCAGTATTCAAGCTATATGACGGCGGTCTGTAAAATAATCGAGTCTGGACCAGACAATCCAGTGATTGACATCATGAGCATCGATCCACGCAATTAGGATCGATGACATGTATCAACCAAGTCAGCGAGCCTGACCACCCGATCCCGTTAGTCGCCTTTTACGACAAGCATAGTCGCCTTTTACGGCAAGTATGGGTTGCTGAATACCTATTCTACCCCGGAATCTTCACGGGTCTTAAATAAAAGTGACAAAAACATTTCTATTTATAAGAAATATCTGCTAAAAGCGGAGTTCTTTGCAGTATACCGACTATTACATAAGCATTTGTTGATGAATCACTATCAAATAGTAATGGTACAAGGTGTTCACGAAAAACCTACATCCATCACAAACACATGCAAAGGCAAACCAATTTTTTACCTGAACAACACGGTAACACATGACTACCATTAACCTCTTTGAAACTGAATTCTTTTTGTCCTCTACCGTATTTACTTTGCACACTGTTTTATAATGAATTTGAGAAAATGATGTTCGTCAAAAGACGAAAGGAACATAAAAGTCAGTTCCGCTGTCATAACACGCGTTCTTGATGTTGTATAGGAATTGTGTTCTTCATATGTGGAAATAAATTGTTATATTTTACGAACTCTCAAATTTGTTTCTTTCATAGATTTAGGGGGTAACATGCTGTGTTGTCAATGTAGAACTAGGTAACCTGTAGATTTAAGCATGCTTCAATAAAATTGAAACCGAGCACAGCTCTTCAATGAAGACTATGTAAATTATCTCAAATCTACCATGACAAACTAAAATAGGTATCCATCAACCTATGCTGGTTGACAATGTCAAAGTCGGTGCGGCCTCCCTCTGAAATTCCTGCCCGAACCATGACACTTCCGCCACCGACGGCGTCCATCTGCCGTAGATCCTTAAATAACCGCTCGGCGTTTATTTATTTTTGAAAGCTCACGAGTCCTGGCGTCAAGGCAGGCGGTTATGTTTTTAGGCGATTTTTTTTCATCAAATCCTTGTGTTTTCTCGCGTTCCTGATGTCAAACTGATTCTGTATACAGTATTGATTACAGTATACCAACTCCGAATCCAAGAGCAGTCATGGTCACTATAAGGTGAGTGAGTGAGTGAGTTGGGTTTAACGCCGCTTTTAACAGTATTCCAGTTATATCACAGCGTGTCAGCTTAATATGGGAGGAAAGCCCGAAAGGATGCAGGTCTCAGACGTTTACCATTTCGGTGAAACCCACGAACACGGGTATTGTTCTGACAAACCTAGAAACATAATCGGGGCGAACCAGGATTCGAACCAACAATCATAGGTTTCTGGCGAGCCCAAGGGACGCAACTCTGCACAGCGAATGACGGCGCCTAAGACGACTGGGTCACCCGGGTCACCCAAATGCATATGGACATAAAGTGAAATCCATCTGCAAGAGACAAGGATAACAATGAAAATCAATAATAATGTTTTGCACTTCAGGATTCCGTCAATCCCAAGAACTAGGTTTACTTTGTATTGTGGTAAAAAGAAGCTAATCTTACCTGACTGTTACGACCATATGGGCCTCCTTTCAACGTTTCTGGAATCCGAGATAATTGCAAAACTGTTGCAAAGTCGGATATTCGAGCCTTTGATCTGATAGTTTCAAACCACTTGATGTATGCAACATCAAACGTTCGCAAATCTTTATGATGCAATGGTATGGTCAACACTCATCATAGAGTGGCTATCTGGAGTACAACTGGTCGGTTGTCGGTTAACGGATAGAGCCAAGCGTCCTTCCCATTTGATGGAAAATGTACTCCAATAGCAGCTAGAGTTGGAGAATTGGCCTGGATACCGCCCATTGCAAGACTGTTCACGGCAGTGGCAAGGGTGGGGGCGATTGGTGAACTTAGACCACGTCAGGATGGACAGATGTGTTTTTTAATTTGGGCAGAGAAAGACGCAATGGGGAAGAAAAAGAACTGGAACAGGAAGGTGCATAAAACATTCGAAGATATGGACTGACGAAGTTTTCAAATACCAACGTGTGTTATTGTACGCGTTATAAAGAAGTGAAGAGGACCACATGAGAGCATGACCGAGAATTATACGACAAGGTAGAAATAAACGGTGTAAAAAAGGTATTTTCAGAAGATCTGTTCATTTGAACATCGTAGAAAACAAATCACGTGCTTAGGCGAGCACTGGCTCTCTTCAGATGTGGCGTTGCATCCTTATGATTGGATTCATAGTGATAATGATACAATACATGATATGATTTATAGATGACCGACAACTCAGCACACGTTGCATAGCAAAAACCAAAGTAAAAAAGGGTTGAGACATTTTGACAAATGAACTGGGCATGACATTAAGTTTCAGCACGCTGGGGTCCACAGTTTTGGGTCCACAGTTTTGGGTCCACGTTCTAGGTTCATCTTCCTTCATGAGAATGTCCGTCGTTTTGAAGCAGACCCAGCTGATGTTGTTCAGCGATTTGTAACCTTGCATGAGTCTTAGATTCAGCCCGATCTGCCAGAGACTAAAGAACGGTCAAAGCAGTGGAAACTTCTAACGTCCCCTCTCCTCAGAAGGCGAACCCTTTTCCCATTGATAGCCACCAATATAATGCTGCTTTGTATTAGGCACCTGCATGACTGTGTTAAGCCTAAACGTTGGAGAAAACTCACTTAATTCAAGGTGAGATGTTCCACCAGGATAATGCGTCTATGCATTAGTCTGATGTCGCCATGGCTGCAATGACTGTGGCATTGATCTTATAGAATATCCTCCCTTTCCACCAGATTTGGCACCGTCTTTTTTCCACCTCTTCCCTAACTACAAGACTGAACTGTCTTGCAAGCGTAATGCAAATGATGATGACGTCATTTCCGCTGTGGGTGACGTCATTTCCGCTGTGGAGAGAGAGAGAGAGTGAGAGAGAGAGAGAGAGAGAGAGAGAGAGAGACTATCCAGGTTAGGCGAGGTGCTCCAAGACCAAGACAACAACCACTACCACTATGTGCTGACCTGGCATATAGTGTTTTCGGGTGTGTATATATCTACCTGTATGAAGTAAAGTTGTATATGTCGCAAGCAATCGACTTGATGTTGTCACTTCCTACCTACCCTACGCAGAGCCTATTGCACTGAGACACTGTGTACTGACTTCGAGCCGACCAGTCCTTGTTTTAGCCCACTGAGATACCATGCCGCAGTTTAATATGAATACCCCACTCAGACACAGTATACTGACTCCGAGCCGACCAGTCCTTGTTTTAGCCCACTGAGATACCATGCCGCAGTTTAACATGAATACCCCACTCAGACACAGTATACTGACTCCGAGCCGACCAGTCCTTGTTTTAGCCCACTGAGATACTATGCCGCAGTTTAACATGAATACCCCAGCAAGACACTGTACACTGACTTCGAGCCGACCAGTCCTTGTTTTAGCCCACTGAGATACCATGCCGCAGTTTAACATGAATACCCTACTCAGACACTGTATGCTGACTCCAAGCCGACCAGTCCTTGTTTTAGCCCACTGAGATACCATGCCGAGTTTAACATGAATACCCCACTCAGACACAGTATACTGACTCCGAGCCGACCAGTCCTTGTTTTAGCCCACTGAGATACCATGCCGCAGTTTAACATGAATACCCCACTCAGACACAGTATACTGACTCCGAGCCGACCAGTCCTTGTTTTACCCCCTTAATGCCGAGCGCCAGACAGCGTAATAATAGCACCATCTTTTAACGTCTTTTGGTATGACGCGGCCGGGGATCGAACCTTGGACCTTCCGCTCTCCGGGAGGATAATGGACGGAAGAACCACTTGAAAGGGGGATCGGGTCGTCAGTCGTCAATAAAGCTCGGAAGCTACCGTATCATGTCATTTGGTACCTGCGAGTTTGAAAGGCGTTTTGAACAGTATTTCATTGTAGAGCTGTGTTACAACTTGATTTGGGAAGAAAGTGATGTAGGTTTGAAACTTATGCCACTTTGGTAAAATCAAAGAAGCGTGTATAGTGCTGGCAAAACAACAAACATGATCAGGGTGAATCTGGGATTCGAACCAACGATCATAGGTTACTGGCACGACCAAGGGACGCAACTCTACACAACACCATGTGTTCCCGATGTGCTTGAATAAGACAGCTAGATGTGTGTAATATATTTGTGTGTGAGGACTATAAATAATAGGACTATTATATAATTGTATAGTTGACATTTTCTAAGAATTTCTCAATGTTTTGGCTGGCTTGGCCCTGGCTTCAAAACTGAGATTCGTCTTGATTTTCATCATTAGATTGTCTGCACCAAACACGTTTTCTTGGTTTCTTTGTCTTGTTTTGTTTATACCCACTATATCAACAAAAGGTTTGAATCCTTGTTGACGAGTATTGATATATATTGTAAACAACAAGAGGGTGCGATGCTGTTTATCATCCAAAGTCATTCCTACCACTTTTTTATTTTGTTAACAGAAATAACGAGTGCTTCTGGGCAAAAAGTACAACTAACCAGCTTCAGTGGCAGACAAGTGGTGTCATTTGATTGTGACGTCATGGTTACAGATGACGTCACAATGGTCTGCAAAGCATGGGGGGTACATTTGCGCATGCCTTGTTTGCAAAACATTGTGGGGATTGTGTCTTGTTTGTAATTTGTGTGACTGTTCCTATTTGAAGTGTGTACACACTCCATGTCTGGTTGCTCTCTGATGGTATTTTTGTGTAGAAAGCACATGTAGTTCTGATTCAAAGTTCTCTAAGGTCAGTGTGTCATGTTTAACAAGCACTTTAGTTAATAGACCTTGTGTCGGCATTACCCAACTGCATGTCGTTGATTTATCATCCAAAACTTCGCTTGGGTGCGATCTAGCAATCGCAAAAATGCAAATGTTTCCCAATGCTTTGGAGACCATTGTGACGTCAAATGCGTCATGTTCATTGGTGAACATCTCCGTTTGTTTCAACGCATAATTAGTGTGTCAGGTACAAATGCATTATCACGCGTTGCCTTTAACCCGAGTCTTCAGTTTCTGTTTTGATACATACATAATGATATTGACAGACACGCAGATGTTTGTCATCCTGACACCCTTGAGGACGGCAGCGGTAGGTGTGGTTTTACTTCCTTACCTGTGTTGATAACATTTTAACAACTTGTATCGTCCAACATAGTGCCCGGGGAACTGATGGGTGAAAAGCTGTTACTATTGTAAGGCGGTAAGCACGTAATCGACCACCATTGCGTATGAGGGGAAAAACAAGTAAGGAATGAAGTCTTTATGGTTGAGCTGGTTTGTCGTTGTTGTTCCGAGTGTGATTCATCGGTTTCATACGTTTCTGGACATTTTTTACATAATCGATATTTTCAAATATTTTTAAACATATATACATTTCTGTCCCCTTTATAACAGAATTATTTTATTTAGGTTGGCGAGACGAACGTGGAGAGGAAATATGTAGATGAGATTAATAATTACAGTTTTACATGTTTTTCTTGGAAAAGGAAATATTTAATGTATTACCAAAACAACACTGTAACACAGCATATTGATGACGTGAAGGTCAGTTTGTAAAAGAAGTGAAGATAATCCCAAGTTAACCTCTTGATGGTTGTGTTGTATACAACGCACTAATAATAATGATAATAATAATAATAATAATAATGATTGTTGTTGTTATTGTTGTTGTTTCTATGTATTTTTATCTCCGAATCAAAACTGTTCTCTTTAAATAATAACATTAATTGCACTGTAATGTGATTACTCTGATTGACTGATTTGAACTGTACATTTACATGTAAACTACGTTTATAACAAACACACTTATAACGAACTGACGAATATTTGGTCTGTATATATGCTGTGCATGTGCTTATAACGAACTATAATTATAACAAACCAAAATTAGATTTCCTTTTGAGTTTATTGGAGATACATCTCAAAGGCAATAAAACGTATCCAGATAAATCATTATTCTGATCCTGATACTTGATTTGCCAGTGTGGGGGCACGGTTGGCCCAATCGTCTAAGGCGCCGCGATTCGCTGTGCAGAGTTGCGTCCCTTGGCCACGCCAGAAACATATGATTGTGGGTTCGAATCCCGGTTCACCCCGATTATGTTTCTAGGTTTGAGGGCACCATACCCGTGCTCGTAGGTCACTGAGGTGGTAAACGACTAAGACCTGCATCACTTGGGGCTTTCCTCCCACATTAAGCTGACACGCCGCGATATAACTGTAATACTGTAAAAAGCGGCGTTAAACCCAACTCACTCACACACTGATTTGTCAGTGCCATACCCGTGCGTGTGGATCTCCAAAAGTTGTAAATGCGTAAAACTGTCGGGAGGTCTTCCCATATTAAGCTGCTTGTCCGTGATTTAACATAAATACTGTAACAGTTCAAATCGGCTATTAACATTAAACCAAACACTCGTTGGGGTCATTCTAGACACTTCAGAGACGATCCATCACCAACTAAAACACAATGGGCGCCAGCAGGTACAGCTTCCACATCGTCGACTACGTGGTGTTCGGCGCCACCATCTTCGTCTCACTGGGCATAGGACTTTACTTTGCTCTGTCTGGTGGACGACAGCGAACAACATCCGAGTTTCTGGTCGGTGGACGTGCCATGAAGTTCATCCCTGTTGCCTTATCACTCATGGTGTCGTTTGAGTCGTCCATCATGATGCTGGGCCTCCCTGCAGAGGTGTACGTGTACGGGGCTCAGATCTGGATCGGCATGTGCGGATGGTTTACAGTACTTCTTCTCACCAACAGGGTACTTGTGCCAATGATACACCCACTGAAAGTCACCAGTGCTTATGAGGTATGTCAGTGTCATATTGCGCTGCCAACTAGATTTGCATAATGTTAGCACCGATTTTAGAATTAGGAAGTACACACATGACAAAGTGTATTCGTTACTTGAATGAATGAATGAATATGGTTTTACGCCGGGGGACACCAGAAATGGGCTTCACACATTGTACCCATGTCGGGAATCGAACCCGGGTATTCGGCGTGACGAGCGAACGCTTTAACCACTAGGCTACCCGACCGCCCCTATTCGTTACTTGAGAAGTTGCCATTTACAGTTGGCCAAGACCTTTGTTACTCTTTTCTCTGATCTCCTAAAAAGAAAAGCCCTGTTCTGGGACTCGTCCTATTTTAAGGTTATGTATCATGTGATTAGGCTTCCTTATTCAATACCCATTTCTGGTGTCCCCCGCCGTGATATTGCTTGAACATTGCTAAAAGCGGCGTAAAACCATACTCACCCACTCCTTATTCAACTTAAGGGGCGGTCGGGTAGCCTAGTGGTTAAAGCGTTCGCTCGTTACGCCGAAGACCCGGGTTCGATTCCCGACATGGGTACAATGTGTGAAGCCCATTTCTGGTGTCCCCCGCCGTGATATTGCTGGAACATTGCTAAAAGCGGCGTAAAACCATACTCACTCACTCCTTATACAACTTAAGGGGCGGCCGGTTAGCCTAGTGGTTAAAGCGTTCGCTCGTCACGCCGAAGACACGGGTTCGATTCCCGACATGGGTACAATGTGTGAAGCCCATTTCTGGTGTCCCCCGCCGTATATATTGCTGGAACATTACTAAAAGCGGCGTAAAACCATACTCACTCACTCCTTATTCAACTTAAAATTGTATCGGGACAGTTATGACGTAGTAGTAAGTTCCCGCACATCAATGGAAATGTGTTCCCGTAAATTAGAAATACAAAATAAACACTTCCATAATTATATTATAATAAATCTCGGCTATAAAAAGAGTCCATTGTACAATTCCGACTACATCATGGCCACGTGTTTATGAATGACTGTTCAATCGTGATGATAGCACAAACACATGCAAATGCAAGTCAAGTGGGGCTTCATAATTCAACTTTATCGGGACATGTGTTTGCAAGAGTTAATGGACACATGTATGTATGCTGGTCTCTGACATGACCTAAATGGGTATCTGTGAAAGGAAGCGTGATTTCATTGTGGATAAATATGAAAATAGTGTATTCGAATGTCTTGGAAAAAAATATATCGACATTATGCTACAACAAATTACATATATTTAACCGTGCATATTTGTATTGTTTCAGTACCTTGATGGGCGTTTCAAGTCCCGCTCTATTCGCCTGATTGGGACGTCACTAGGAATATTACACTACGTAAGTAACGTAAAGGAAAATTATTTCCTGTCAATAAAAGTAAATAATCAAATAGTGATGATACCAGGTGCTTGCGAAATTAAAAGGCAAGCGTATACTGCCCCGCCGGTGGCATCCTTCACAAACACACGCAGAGGCAACTAAATTCTCACCTAAAAAACTCGGGAGCATGTGGTATCAGTCCAAATAGTGAACTGCATCGGACATAATTTTTGGCATTGATGCGTCAAATTTGGAAATGTCCTTCACAGTTTCAAAGCTTTACGTGTACTTTTGAATTATTCGTAAATAAATATGATGTGACATTTTGAATATAAAAATATACAAAAGATGCATATGACTTAGAGATTACTCTGATATCTCTGTACAAAGTGGTTATAATTGTCACCCAATGAGTGATAATTTAACATTTGAAACAGGTCCACAATGCAATTTAACACTGAATACCCTTTAACAAATAGAAAAATACACATATGTTTGTAAGGCTTACTTTGCATTAATGTGTTGTCCTTTTAGAAGATAATTTTATGAAATAATTATTTTGACAAGTTAACACTCAATGATTTTGGATTTCCAATTATACGGTGCGACATTGCACTGAAGTACCTAGACGATCGACTACTGTATAGTCGTGATGGCAAAACACAAAACGAAATTGTCATGAACGAACAGAATTTGTCACAAAACCGGTTCACCAAATTGGCGATAGCTGAAAATGATGAAAACGTTCTCTCTAAGCAGATGCGCCTGGATCAGTGTGTTCCCCTCGTTAATGGGTGGTTAAAGCATTCACTGTCACGCCCAAGACGCGGTTCAATTCCGCACATGGGTACAACGTGTGAGTCCTTTTCTGGCGTTTCCCGCTGTGACATTGCTGGAATATTGATAAAAGCGGGGTAAAACTATACTCACTTACTCACTAGCACCGTACGTTTATCCATCCCCCGTGAATACATACGGCCGATAGCCGGTGTAGTCGCTAATGTAACTAACGGGCTGGCTCAAGCGAGAGGAAATCAACGTTACAAATGAGTGCTCACAGGGCAATGTTTCTCACTCGACATCTTGTGGATCATGCCAACTTCTTGTTGTTTGATCTTCCCGAGGCAAGAGCGCCCATTAGATTTTTTTAGAAATTCTTTGTTTCCAACCTTGCCAAATCAAGCCCACATTCCTGTGCTAAATATGATTGGACTATCGCACATATCGATAGTCCAATCAGAGAACGTTACACAAAATCAACATCCACGACTGTTACTGCTTCGTATGAAAGTATACCTGTCTTTGTTGACACAAATTTGTATTGTTCATCTTTTAAACCCCTAAAGATTGCCTATGTTTTTGTGTCAGGGATGAAATCGCGAATGTTTTCGTTATTTGATCGACGAGGTCGTAGCCTATGGTTGTCGCCTGTGGTTGTCTGTGCCACTTTTGTTAGGCTATACGAGATAAGAACAACGATCTGTTTGGATATCACGTTTTCATTACAAGGGGCACAACTCGTGATCTACACGAGGTAGCGCCAGGGTCGAGTCATGAAAAGTGGCCTTGATGTGGCAAGGGTAGAAACTAGGCTCTGCCTCGGGAAGATAAGTGGAATGTGCTCTACCCATTGCTTCCGAACCCGTGAAGATTCCGGGGTAGAATAGGTCTTCAGCAACCCATTCTTGCCGTAAAAGGTGACTATGCTTGTCGTCAAAGGCGACTAACGGGATCGGGTGGTCAGGCTCGCTGACTTGGTTGATACATGTCATCGATCCCAATTGCGTGGATCGATGCTCATGATGTCAATCACTAGATTGTCTGGCCCAGACTTGATTATTTACAGACCGCCGTCATATAGCTTGAATATTGCTGAGTGCGGCGTTAAACAACAAACAAACAAACAAACATTGCTTCCGTGTCAGGCAATGGTGGGGTTCGCACGAAGTACATGCACAGAATAAGCTCGTTTGACGTCCGCGAGTAATGCATTGACTCGTTTCATGAACTGACTGAACTGGACAGGCGTCACCACTTCTCAGCATACCGGCCCAACGTATTCACGGGCGATGGAAGAACGTAGTCCACATCCCCGCGAAATGATGACGATAGTTTGTGTTCTTTTGTTCAAGATATTCTACATGGGCGTTGTGTTGTTTGGGCCAGCTATAGCACTCGAAGCAGGTAAGTAAGTGTAAGAGCGCTTCTGTAGCAGCACATTAAATGTATAATTATATTAATGATAATGATATGGTAAATACAACACATTACTTCTGATATGCAATTCTGTGTCCTTTGGTGTTGGCACTCAAGAAATGAGAAATACCAATTTCGGATCCCAACAGCGTTATATACTGCCGAGCTAAAGAATGTATACGCCTCAAAACTGGATTTGACCAAACATCTACTGATCTTATCAAAACGTTACTCGCCCGGAAACACTGTGGGCGTAAGGTCAAAACACAGCTATCATACCCGTATCAAATAAACTATGCTACAAAAGTAGGGAATCATCAAGATATGACTTCTCATTTATATTGTATTGGCGAATAGAAATCATACAGTAAACTACGGTTATAACGAACTCAAAGGGACTACTAATTTTAGTTCGTTATAACCGTAGTTCGTTAAAAGCATATATACAGCATAACTACAGCAAATAGTCGGGACCAAAAAGTAAGTTCGTTATATCCGTCAGTTCGTTATAAGCGTGTTCGTTTTAACCGTAGTTTACTGTATGATCATATCTGCTTAGCAGCAGGCGATGATCTGATCTAAGGGGTTCTTATTGTTGGTGTGATGAGATAGTTGGGAACTAGGTCGTTAAAGAGGATGGGGGTCAAACTCGAAATTTGCAGCCAACGTCACTGATATCGGGTAAAAGCACCTCTATTGGCCAGACATGTATGAACACGCATGAACCGATCAATGTCAGCTTGACTCATGTTGTTCCACTCATCAGTGAGAGCACTACCGAGTTCATTGAGAGTGGTGGGGGGATTTTGACCTTGGCGTACACGTCTGCCAATGACGTACCAGGGGTATTCAATAGGATAACGGTCGGGACTGACTTGCATGATATGGATGTTTTGATTTGGGGGGAATTGGGTCATAATTCTGGCACGATGAGCACGTGCATTATCATCATGAAAGATGAAACGTTGCACAACATGTTGTTCAAATGGCACCACGAGTGGAGCAATTATATTTTCCCGAGAGTATTGAGTATTGTATTGATGGACAATATGGAGCGCAGTCATTGTGATACCACCCCATACCATTATGGACCCTTCCCCCAAACGATCATGCTATATGACGTTAACGTCCACACAACGCTCGATTGTACGTCTCCAAATTCGATTCCTTCGGCGATGGAAGCCCAACGTCGATGACGCATCTGATTCAAATGACGTGTAGTAAGTTGTGAGAGGACACGTGGACGTCGTGCACGCAAATGCCATCTGTGCAGACATCTGGGCACGCACTGTAACATCAGTTGCCTGTGGTTGGTCCCAGAGTGGCAGTTTGCAACCGATTCAATTATGCCATCGATCTGACTAATCTGTCCTGGGCTGGAGTTGGTGCCCTAGGGCGTCCAGAATGGCGTCGATCATCGACGTTATGTGTTTGTTGGTATTGGCCCCACAGTGTGCTGATGACAGATTGAGAAACATGCAGCGTTGAGGCAACACGATTCTGACGTGTGCCCACCTGCAACATGCCTATCGCACGTAAACGTTCAGCGCGTTGCAAACGTCATGTGATCAATGCTGCCTTTGAGCGTTTGGTTCAAAGAAAACATTATGCGCATACGTCTGCTCACAACCGAGTCTGAGTGAGTGAGTGATTGAGTTGGGTTTAACGCCGCTTTTAACAGTATTCCAGTTATATCACGGCGTGTCAGCTGAATGTGGAGGAAAGCCCGAAGTGATGCAGGTCTCAGACGTTTACCACTTCGGTGAAACCCACGAGCACGGGTATGGTGCTAACAAACCTACAAACATAATCGGGGCGAACCGGGATTCGAACCCACAATCATAGGTTTCTGGCGTGTCCAGGGACGCAACTCTGCACAGCGAATCGCTGCGCCTTAGACGACTGGGCCACCCGTGCCCCCCCAACCGAGTCTGAGTGACAATGGTAAATATGGCATACCACCCCTTGCACGTGCTGCCCGAGTTCCGTGATCTATGACTGTCGCTATGTTGGGTTTGAGAGCTTGGTTTCTTCGGAAATGTTCTATCCACATAAATCACTTATTTCCATTGCCAGACAATGTGTACTTTCCTGTATAGTTTCACCTCAAAACAAAATATCCCCTACTTTCTTTGCACAGTATACATCACCTCGAATGACCACGACTTGTTTGGTTGTTTTTAGCCACTATCAAAGTCGGGTGTATACTTTCCTTTGCCAAGCAGTTAAGTTTCAGCATGCAATGAATCTTTGTTATAGAATTTGATGGAAGGGTGGGAGGAGCTAGTCAAGTGGTTAAAGGTTTCACTCGTACACTGGATTCAATTCCTCACACGTTCGTGGTCAAGTACAGTAAACTAAGTTTATAACGAACACACTTATAACGAACTGGCGGATATAACGAACGAGTTTTTAGGTCCCTGCCATTTGTTGTATATATGCTGTATATATGCTTATTACGAACTACGGTTATAACGAACTAAAATTTGTAGTCCGTTTTGTATTCAGTTTTTCTCTCCTACGGCCTAGAAAACAATCGTATCAACAGTATGAATGCTATTAGTCAAGTTTTATTTGGTTGATGCTTACTGAACGCCGCACTCACATGCCAGCCATAAGACGTCGACCTGTTGATAATCGAGTCTGGAGGAAACAAGGCAGTGATTTATACCGAAACTGTCGGGGAATGTTTGGGTGTCATCAGGGGCGGTGGGGTACCTTATTGGTTAAAACTTTCCCTTGTCACGCCGAAGGCCCGGGGATTCGAATCCCCACATGGGTACAATATGTGAAACCCGGAGTGATATCGCTGAAATACTGCCAAAAATATACGAATCCGATCCCAACATGGGTACAATATGTGAAACCCGGAGTGATATTGCTGAAATACTGCCAAAAATATACGAATCCGATCCCCACATGGGTACAATATGTGAAACCCGGAGTGATATTGCTGAAATACTGCCAAAAATATACGAATCCCCACATGGGTTCAATATGTGAAACCCGGAGTGATATCGCTGAAATACTGCCAAAAATATACGAATCCACACATGGGTTCAATATGTGAAACCCGGAGTGATATTGCTGAAATACTGCCAAAAATATACGAATCCCCACATGGGTTCAATATGTGAAACCCGGAGTGATATCGCTGAAATACTGCCAAAAATATACGAATCCCCACATGGGTTCAATATGTGAAACCCGGAGTGATATTGCTGAAATACTGCCAAAAATATACGAATCCCCACATGGGTTCAATATGTGAAACCCGGAGTGATATTGCTGAAATACTGCCAAAAATATACGAATCCGATCCCCACATGGGTACAATATGTGAAACCCGGAGTGATATTGCTGAAATACTGCCAAAAATATACGAATCCCCACATGGGTTCAATATGTGAAACCCGGAGTGATATTGCTGAAATACTGCCAAAAATATACGAATCCGATCCCCACATGGGTACAATATGTGAAACCCGGAGTGATATTGCTGAAATACTGCCAAAAATATACGAATCCGATCCCCACATGGGTACAATATGTGAAACCCGGAGTGATATTGCTGAAATACTGCCAAAAATATACGAATCCCCACATGGGTTCAATATGTGAAACCCGGAGTGATATTGCTGAAATACTGCCAAAAATATACGAATCCCCACATGGGTTCGATATGTGAAACCCGGAGTGATATTGCTGAAATACTGCCAGAAATATACGGCGTAAAACTATGCTCACTCACAAGTATGCAATCAACCATGTCGCAAAACCTGACCTCCCTATCCGTTTAGTCGCCGAAGTTGCTGAAATGCTAATCACACGCTAATTCACGTGTGATTTAAGCAATGTCATCGTAATCATGTATTTGACTCCGATACGATACAACCCCCCAGACCCGTGAAGATCCGGGGTAGAATAGGTCTTCAGCAACCCATGCTTGCCGTAAAAGGCGACTATGCTTGTCGTAAGAGGCGACTAACGGAATCGGATGGTCAGGCTTGCTGACGTGGTTGATGCATATCATCATATCAAAATTGCGTGGATCGATACTCAAAATATCTCGATTATTTACAGACCGCAGTCATATAGATGGAATATTGCTGAGTGCGGCGTTAAACAACAAACAAACCAAACCAAACCAAACAAACCCCCGTCAAGTACCGCAGCTTCTAAATTCCCTTTACGGGATAGTGAAGCATTCAAAGAAGCATGTCTGATTTTTCTCTCGAAAACAAACAGAGCAGTTGCGAATGTAAATAATAAAGGCCACACCATTCAAATATTCACCCACGTGTTTCTGAACGTCAGGGCATATGTATACAGTACGGGAGATCCAACGAATATGTGTGGTATTCTTGTTAAAATCCAATGTCCGAATCAGAGGAGTAAACCGACAAAGCCGAAACGCTTTAGAAAGCTGACGTTTGATTGGCTGAAGAGCCTACGGATACTTTATTTAGATTGATCATTCGATGTTCACCTGACACAACCTCTTTCTGATGTTTCTTGTTGATTACCGATCTATTTTAATGGGATTGGTGGATTTAGCACTGGAAACATAAACACAGGCAATCACGTCCGCATAAACACACTGAAAATATATAGTGACTCGAACACAAGAAAGAAGATAGTCCAGCAGAATAAAAGATAGTAACATAATATCAATCAGTAGACATGTTGGAACACGTGTGTACCTTGTCCTCATTTCAGTGACTGGATTTCCTTTGCTTTGGTCCATCATCCTGGTTGCAGCTGCCGCAATAATGTACACGTCAATGGTACAGTATAAGTATATACAGTTCAAACACTTCTTCTTCTAGACCGCCTCCGTGGTCTAGTGGTAGAACGTCCGCCCGGAGAGAGGAAGGTCCAGGGTTCGATCTCCGCCCGCGTCATACCAATAGACGTTTAAAGATGGTTCTTGTTGTTACCCTGTCTGGCGCTCGGCTTAAAGGGTTCAAAAAGGCTCGGCTCGGACTCAGTATACTGTGTCTGAGTGGGGTATTCATGTGAAACTGCGGCATGGTATCTCAGTGTGCTAGCACTATAAATCGGCATAAGTCCGGGCTAGTACAAGCAGACACACACATGTGCATGCACGTCGCTATATAAGTGCAACAATCTTGGACGCGATGTTAAACCCCATTTTACCTCTTCTTCTTCTTCTTCTTAGTGTTGTGTGTATATGATAGACGCTTTTTGTTCCTGTGGGGAATAAATTCCGTTAAGAATATATGTCCCCGCCAACCTGTCTTTGTCGTAAGAGGCGACTTAATGTATCGGGTGGTCAGGCTCGCTGACTTGGTTTGACAGCGTGGACGGACGATCATTAAGTCCAGGCTCGATTATTTACAAACCTCCGTGGGTCGGTCGGGTACCCTAGTGGTTAAACCGATTGCTCGTCACGCCGAGGACCCGGGTTCGAATCCTGACATGGGTACAATTTGTGAAGCCCATTTCTGGTGTCCACCGCCATGATAATGCTTGAATATTGCCTTAAGCGGCGTAAAACCAAACTCACGCACTCACTATAAACCTCCGTCATATACCTCAAAGACGAGTGTGGCGTTAAACAAACACAAAACATAATAAGTAAGAATGTTAACAAAGTGAAGACTTGATAATTCAGTCTATTTGTATACAACTAAGAGATATTGCCACACAAATGGACTAAAACCCACCCAGAACTTTTCGGAGAATGTGAAGACTCCCAAACACTACAGCCTTCTGCATTACCCAGATTATTATCATTATTATTTACAGATTAAAATAATAAATGCAGCAAAGAGGGTTTGGGTGATCCTGGCACAGTCTGACTGGTTAGGCTCAACATTATTATTATTATTATTATTATTATTATTATTATTATTATTATTATTATTATTATTGATGTCATGTGTTTCCCTCAGGGTGGCCTGAAAGCTGTTATTTGGACTGACGTCTTCCAGTGCGTCATTATGTTCTCTGGCATGTTTGCTGTTCTCATCAAGGTAGGACAGTACTAATTATCATGCGTGTAGGTCGGTAGTAATTAGTTATCATGCATGTAGGACAGCACTAATTAGTTTATCAAGCAGGCACGACAGGCACATTGTGACGCAAAAGATATGACGTCACAGTCGTATAAAGAAAAGCGCCAAAATTTCAAGCTCTCTGTTGTCTCCAAAACGTAAATACATTCCCTTTGTTGATTTCTGTCGTGTTTTGTCTGCACGAAATGTATTGCCACACATCCTTTGAATACTGTAGTAACCGCATCTGTGCATTTTGTAACCTGTAATTGTAGATATAGTTATTTAAATATGCCTACCGACAATAACTGAAAAAAGTACTATTCTATGAATATTAGCTTCCGCGGTGATGCGGCCGTCAAACCAGATGTTTCAATCAGAGGGGGTTTATTGTGATTTAATAGCCTCTGATTGACCAATCAGAATCGAGTAAATTCCAAATTCATGGTAGAATACCGATTCTACCTACCTATCAAGCAGGTAGGACTGTAGTAATTAGTTATCAAGCAGGTAGGACAGTACTTATAAGTGATCAAGTAGGTAGGACTGTAAAAAATTGTTATCAAGTGGGTAGGACAGTACTAATTAGTTATCAAGCAGGTAGAGCAGTACGTATTAGTGATCAAGTAGGAAGAGCAGTACTAATTAGCTATCAAGTGGGTAGGGCAGTACTAATTAGTTATCAAGCATGTAGGGCTGTACTAATTAGCTATCATGCATGTAGGACGGCAATAATAATTACTAGTTATCATGCATGTATGCCAGTAGCAATTAGTTTTCAAGCAGGTAGAGCAGTACTGATTTTTTTATCAAGCACGTATGGCTCTACAAATTAGCTACCATGCAGGTTGGACTGTACTAATTACTTATCAAGCATCTGAGACAGTACTTATTAGCTATATCAAGCCGGTAGAGCAGTACTAATGAGATAGTATTAATTAGTTATTAAGCAGATAGAGCAGTACGTATTAGCTATCAAGCAGGTAGAGAAGTACTAATTAGCTGTTAAGCATTTAGAGCAGTACTAATAAGTTATCAAGCAGGTAGGACCGTACTAATTTGCTATCAAGCATGTAGGACAGTACTTATTTGCTATCAAGTAGGTAGGACAGTACTAATTTGCTATCAAACATGTAGGACAGTACTAATTACCTATCAAGCAGGTGGAGCAGTACTAATTAGTTATTTAGCAGGTATGACTGTACTAATAAGTTATCACGTAGGAGCAAGTTTTTGATGATAAGATTGGTTATCATACAGGTAGGACATTACACATTAGTTATCCTGCAAATAGGACACTTCTTACTAGTTACTATGCAGGTAAGACAGTGCAATGCAGTGATAATTGGTTAGCACACAGGTAGGACAGTAGTAAATAGTTATCATGCAGGCAGGACAGCCGAGCTAAATGCATAATATTATGCAAGACTTGTGATGGAGGGTCGTGTTGTGTCGCCTGCAGGGAACTATCGATGTTGGAGGAGTGGGAGCCGTGTGGACCACAGCCTACGAGGGAGGGAGACTCAACCTATTCAAGTAACTGACTTTGTTTAGTAATACATACATGGGGTTTCCATCGAAATATCAGGATCACTCGTCTTAATGTAATAATACCGAGTATCCGAGTGGCAATGTGTGTGAGAGTGTGAGTGAGTGAGGGAGTAGCAATGTGTGTGTGTGAGTGAGTGGGTGAGTTGCACTGTGTGTGAGTTAGTGTGTGAGTGAGTGAGAGTCTGAGTGAGTGAGTGAGTGACACGCTGCTTTGAACATTATTTAACTTACGTCACGATATGTCAGATTAGATGACACAGGTCGTTGACTTTTATAATTTTGATGAAACCAACAAACACGGGTATGGTTCTAACAAACCAATGAACATAACCATTGCACATATGGAATTCGAACTAACAGTCAGTGAATCCTAGCACGACTGAGTGATTCAATGCTGTTCTCAAAATTGCGGCCAACTGTGGCCTTAAATGCACATGGGCATGATCTGGTTTACAATAGGTTATCTATATATAATTATAAATTAGTGTTCAGTGCTTCATGGACAAGATGCTAATTAACAGGCTAAATCATTCATGTCTCATGGTTTGAAAAGAAATGGTTGTTGTCAATAACATGCTTGTACTTGTGAGTTGGTATTGGTAAGAAGACTATAATTGTGACAGTGTGAAGTGAAGAATGTAATTGGTCAGTGGTGATTACTGGCAACCTGTACACAAGCAACATAATATATAAAAAGGTAGGAATATACATTTCATGAAAACTAAGTACATTTAATATATTCTCCATGAAAAGTATATATATATATGTATGTATGTATGTATGTATGTATGTATGTATGTATGTATGTATGTATGTATGTATGTATGTATGTATGTATGTATGTATGTATGTATGGTAAACGTCTGAGACCTGCATCACTTCGGGCATTCCTCCCACATTAAGCTGACACGCCGTGATATAACTGGAATACTGTTAAAAGCGTCGTTAAACCCAACTCACTCACTCCCTCACTCATAACACTCCCTACCTTTATAATTATATGTCATACTGACTTGATAGTTATTATTACGCAAGAATAAATCAACTTCTTTTCTTGTGATGAGGTGGAATAGTCTAGTGGTTAAAGCGTTCGAAGGACCGCGATCCCCTAATTTGTATTGCTGAAAACCTGCTGCATGCGGCGCAATAACATTACTCACTCACTCACTGTCAGAAAATAATTGAAGGATACATACTCTTACAAAACGTGTGACCTTCACAGTGTATGATATTGTTGGAATATCACAAAAAGCTACGTAAAACCATGTTCGCTCACTTCGTCTTCTGTATCGCCATGTTACTTTCAATGGAAGGTAAACTGAAAAAAAATATTGCTATTTTGTTGCGAATATCAATTTTCCTGGAACCATCTAGCCAATTTCCGAGAGAGAAAAATTCAAAGTATTCGTATAAAGAACTTAAATGTCCAAGAGACAGTGCTCCAATCACACGCTCAGTACGATATCGATTTCACCTGTCGTTTTTCATCCTCTTTTTTCAAATGTAATTTTGGTCAAGCATTTGTGATTAAGTATGCCCTAGTGTATCAACATCTGCAAAGTTGTTATGTTGAATTCACTTGCCCTTTAGGGTGAAAAGTGGACGCTTTCCAAACCGACCACATCGAAATATGGAAAGAAATCAGACACTTGTTAAAACTGTCCCATATGAAATGATTATCAGAGGAGTAATTTTAATTTACTCACTGGTCATGCCCAAACCAACGATACACCTAGCACACTTACTCGCCTAAGTGACGGTCACAGTGTATGATGATCATGGCGTTCAAAACGCATGAGTCGATTTCCTGAAAGAAGGTTGGTTGGTTGGTTTGTTGTTTTACGCCGCACACAGCAATATTCCAGCTATATGACGGCGGTCTGTAAATAATCGAGTCTGGACCAGACAATACAGTGATTGATATCATAAGCATCGATCCATGCAATTGGGATCAATGACATGCATCAACAAAGTCAGCGAGCCTGACCACCCGATCCCGTTAGTCGCCTCTAACGGCAAGCATAGTCGCCTTTTAGGGCAAGCATGGGGTGCTGAAGACCTATTCTACCAATTCTCCCGGGAAGGAGGGATTCCCGGAGTGAAACGCAAACGTAAATGATCCTAGAAATTTGGTTAATTATTAATTTTTTTTAGCATCTTTATTACATTAGGATTCCACGTCTCGGCATCCCTGTACAATACCACATGGACAGGCGTATCATGGTATATTGTTTCCATGTTGAAAGTTTTAAACCGGTTTTACTTAGGGGCCAATGGGTGTCTTGATATACTTCTGTAATGATATTAAATCATTTCGGAATATATTAAAATGACTGTCATTTCCAGTTACTATACATCTGTATGTAATATATTGGTGGTAAACTGCCATCGCCAGTATTAACAACCACTTATCACTTCCTGTTTTCGTACAGCTTTGACCCGAACCCCACTGTCCGGCATACATTCTGGGGATTGTACCTTGGTACTTTCCTCAAGGCATCGGGAATAGCGTTCAACCAGTCAACGATACAGAGAGTGTGTTCCACGCCTACACTGAAAGAAGCTAAGAAGTAATCATTTACATATTTCCTCCTCAAAACTCTTTTATACATCAGATTGTGTTTAACCCGGTACGCACTACGCAGCAAGATACACGGAGGCCTGTTTGCCAGCAGTGTGGCACACAGTTGTACTAGACAGTCTCATTACTTCATCCAAACTCTGTATCTCTCAGACCCGAGAGAATCAGGTAAAATTGAATCTAACTCCAGTTTAGAATAATTTGGCAAGTCTCAATTATTCTGGACACCATTAGAATTAATGTCATATTTTGTTGATAAATATTTAAAAATAAAGATAACTTTATTTCTTGGACTAAATGTTCGTCTTCAAGTGTGTTGGTAATGATTCCCACTTCTTCAAATAATGCGTGACACGGGGTAGTCTGATAGTTGATGTGTTCTCTCGTTGGGGGTTCGAAAAAAGAAAATTGTTCCAGAAAACTCTAGAAAAATAATAATTATGCTTCAGACTGTTAAAAAAATAAATTGCCTGACCTAAAAATTACAATGTTTCAAGATGCATTGCAGAAAAAAATTAGGCTAATAGTTTTAATCAAACAAATTCAGTCAAACACCGTTGTGCCGAAGTAAAAGGGACGTACGTAATAACATCGAGTTATCCGAAGTTCGACACAAACGAAAATGATAAATAAGGTATACGCAAGGATCAAGTTAACTTCGAGACAACCATGAAATCGACACTTCAACGTTCGACACAACGGTGCATGACTTTATCTGGTTTTGCAGATGGAGCTGAAAAAATATCTGGTCTGTAAACCCCCCTCTCCTCCCCACCCGAGAATATAAAATGGTTGCTCCCTTGGTTTTAGTGAATGCACTTGGATGCGTGACATACGATGCTATCCATCTGCTTCAGAGTTGTGTTTGTGATGGCTCCTGGGTTCTGGTTGACCATCACACTGGCCATTGTGGAGGGCATCGTGGCCTACGCCTACTACACCCATGTCAGATGTGACCCTCTTCTCTCAGGTCAAATCACCAACCCAAATCAGGTGGGTTGCTTCTTTATAGATGCTTCAAACTGATGCGGTACGATGTTGTTGTTGTTTGTTGTTTAACGCCGCACTCAGCAATATTCCAGCTGTATGATGGCGGTTTATAAATAATCGGGTCTGGACCTGACAATCCAGTTGCTGACATTAGCTTCGATCTACGCAGTTGGGATACGATGACATGCATCAACCAAGTCAGCGGGCCTGACCACCCAAACCCGTTAGTCCTCTCTAACGACAAGCATTGTCGCTTTTTACGGCAAGCATAGGTTGCGAAGATCTATTCAACCCCGGATCTTCGCGGGTCGCGGTACGATGTACCGTTAATAGACACAATAAACACGTACTGCAAAATTAAAGGCATGTACTGCTTTTACTATCGGACACGCAGTAGTCGCTAATACATAGCTACGATTCGCGCCTTAAGAACATCCTCTAAATTCCGATGCCTATTTTACACAGAGCCTTATATGTAACTTAGCGTGAACACCTAATGTTTCAATTCAAAACGTTATTTATCAAAAGTTCTGAACCTGCGACCACTAGATGTCAGATACTAAATGCGAAGAAATAAATACTTACAATTTTGCAGTTAGAAACATGCAAATATAACATGATTATTGATATCATCTTAAGAGTAACCATCACTGTCCCTTAACATGTTTTGTGCATATTCATGTTTCATGTGTACAAAATATAGTTTGATTGACTGGTACGAGTATAATACTTTAATGAACTGTTAATTGGCCGTGCCAAGTCCTCTCGGTAGATGCTAGGTTGGCATCCCAAGCGGTAAGTCATAAGTTTTAAACAGAATGCTCTTTATTGAAATATCTGCAGGTTATTCCATTGCTCGTCATGGACATCTTCAAGGGGATACCCGGAATGCCGGGACTGTTTCTGGCAGCTCTCTTCAGTGCGTCACTCAGGTGCAGTATCGCAGTGTATTGACTGAGTGCATGTTGTTTAACGCCGCAGTCAGCCATAATCCAGCTATATCACGGCGGCCTGTAAGTCCAGGTTTCAATGGGCATTCAGTAGGGTGAGATGACAGCTTTGGTTGTATACTCCCCGGGGAGCTGAGAACGCAAATCGAGCGCGCACTAACTCACTGGTCGGAGTAACGATGTCGCGCAGCGAGTATACATGGCAGGTGAAGCTTTTCAAATGTATTCACTCTATTATTATCATAATTCGTCTTCTTATTAACATTATTCTTATTATTTCTATGATGATATAGCCATTGGAATACCCTTGTGTTGACTGGCATATGCAAAGGTGATCTGCTTGATATTTAAGCACTGTGTCCTCTGGACTGTCCAGCCTGTCGGCCTTGACCTGGGAGGACATCCTCAAGCCTCACATGCCCAACATATCCGAGTTCAAGGCCACGGTCATAGCCAAAGTTTCAGGTGAATGTCTGAGTTACACGCCCTTGAGGTCGAGGTCACGTAGCGTTGCCTGGTCTAAAGAAAGACGACGGTTGGCAACACCCTATGTAGTTAAATGTCCCTTCCCACATATTTTCAGATGTCTATTTACTTGTTAAGGTAAGCAGCAGTCAGCAATATGTTAGCTATGTGAAGACAGCCTGTAAATATTAGAGTAGAGGATATGATATTACGAGCGACGTTAACGTCTCCCATTAGCGTCGAATGATGGTCCATGTCATTGATCCTGATAACCAGAGTATTTTTATTTTATTTGTGTTTATTGTTCAACGACTCACTTTGTCGCTGATTATTCAAATACAGTAAACTACGGTTATTACGAACTGAAAGGGACCACTTATTTTTAGTTCGTTATAACCGTAGTTCGTTATAAGCATATATACAGCATATATACAACACATGGAAGGGACTACAAAATCAGTTCGTTATATCGGTCAGATCGTTATAAGCGTGTTCGTTATAACCGTAGTTTACTGTATTGTTAAATTAAATGTATATGCGAGGCACCGAATGGATGAAACACATCTACGTCGTAAGCAAACATATAGTTGGTTGCTTGTTGGTCGTTGGCAATATTCCAGCTATATGACTACAGTCAAAATATAAATCGAGTCTGGACCAGACAATCCAGTGATTGATATCATGAGCATCGATCTACGCTATTGGTTTACGATGACATGCATCAACCAAGTCAGCGAACCTGATCATCCGATCCCGTAATTCGTCTCTTACGACATGCATAGTCGCCATTTACGGCAAGCATGGCATGGGTTGCTGAAGACCTATTCTACCCCGGATCTTCACGGGTCTCCTTATATGTAGTAAAGTACGGAAACAATAGGGGGATGCGCATCCTGCACTGTGAGGGATGCTAAACGCTTCCAGTGTTCTAACAATAACTACCTGTCCTTATGCTTCGTGTTTGTTTCAGTGGTAATTTACGGCATTCTGTCTGTCGGTGTGGCGATCTTAACCACGATAATCGGCGGAACTCTTGTCGAGGTATCTAACATGCAAAATATACTACCGGGCGAAAGAAAAATATACACCCATGTTTAATGGTGGCAAAAAATTAAACGAACAAGAAATGTTTATTCGATGGTGTTGTATTTGATACGAATGGATTCTAGAAGGGACATTGTCGCGTTGTCACCCTTAAAAAAAGCAAGCAAAAACTGTCAAAATTCCAAAAGCGCGACAATGTGACAATGCGACAATGCGACAATGTGACAATATGACAATGCGACAACGCGACAATGTGGCAATGTGACGATGTCATATGTGACAATGTCACGATGTGACAATGTGACGATGTGACAATGCGACAATGTGACAATGTGACAATGTGACAATTTGACAATGTGACAATGCGACAATGGGACAATGGGACAATGCGACAATGTGACAATGTGACAATGCGACAATGTGAAAATGTGACAATGCGACAATGCGACAGTGTGACAATGTGACGATGTGACAATGTGACAATGTGACAATGCGACAATGTGACAATGTGACAATGCAACAACGCGACAGTGTCACTTCTAGGAATCCAAGATACGGGAATCATAGCTGTGTTTTGGTCCAAACGTTTGCACCGTTTGCAAATTTTTTTGCCAAGTAATGTTTTGATTACGTTTGTCATGTTGTTTATCGAATCCAATTTTTAAGTGTATGCTTTCTTTTCTCCGGCAGTTTTTTAAGGCTGCAATATATAGTTATTGGCGAAGGATGTGATTCACATGCGGTAAGCGTATTTATTAGGGATATATGCATGTATCTGGTACATTTCATAAAGTAAAGAAAGAAGGAATGTTAGCGAAAATTATTTTTCTGCAGGAAATCGCAAACACTAAAATACTGTGAGGCGGGATTTGTTTGTATGAGTTGGGTATTCATGTTAAACTGCGGCATGGTATCTCAGTGGGTTAGCGCTATAAATCGGCATCAGTCCGGACTAATACAAGCAACCGTACACACGTGCATTCACGTCGCTACATAAGTGCACTAATCTTGAACGCGACGTTAAACCCCATTTCACCTCACCTCCTACAAACGTAAACTTCATTTTCTAAACGACCTGAAAACGGCTTGGAGATGGAGAAGAACACGCCCTTGTATGCAAATATGTCTGAAATGACAGTCACGTCTCAGAAAAGGACTGAAACCATCTTCAGTGTATGCACTACTTTTTATTTTCACAAATATGTTTCTGTTGCTAGATAAGCGGTAGTGTTCTGGCCACGTTCACTGGTCCATTGACTGGGCTGTTCCTCACAGCGTTCTTCTGTCCCTGGGCGAACGCCAAGGTAAGACATTCACTGTTTAATGTCCCCTGTATCAGATCAGGGGACGATGAGGTAGCCTAGTGGTTAAAGCGTTCGCCTGTCACGCCTAAGCCCGTTCGATTCTCTTAACGTCACTTTCGATGGATAGTAAGAACGGAGCAGTACATACACGTAAATGTAGCTACGATCTTGCTGTTACCTGGGGCGGTCGGGTAGCCTAGTGGTTAAAGCGTTCGCTCGTCACGCCGAAGACCCGGGTTCGATTCCCGACATGGGTACAATGTGTGAAGCCCATTTCTGGTGTTCCCCGCCGTGATATTGCTTGGATATTGCTAAAAGCGGCGTAAAACCATACTCACTCACTCACTCACTCACTTGCTTCTACCTCTCGCCATGCTAGGACCCACGTGTTGCTCCTAAAATGCAATTCATCAATGACATTTAATTTTGACCGTCCCTGTATAGGGTGTGTATACAATCAGTAATTTACTGCTATTAATTGAGCATACGACTAGTGGCGATTTAAGGATTATATAATAGGAATATTCCATAGGGATAAGGGGTCACGGGTGGCTCAGTCGTCTAAGGCACCGCGATTCGTTGTGCAGAGTTGCGTCCCTTGGGCACGCCAGAAACCTATGATTCTGGGTTCGAATCCCGGTTCGCCCCGATTATGTTTCTAGGTTTGTCAGCACCATACCCATGCTCGTGGGTTTCATCGAAGTGGTAAATTTAAACGTCTGAGACCTGCATTACTTCGGGCTTTCCTCCCACATGAAGCTGACACGCCGCGATATAACTGGAATAGTGTTAAAAGCGGCGTTAAACCCAACTCACTCACTCACCGATTGGTATATTTGTGCAGAGTTGCGTCCCTTGTGCTTGCCAGAAACCTATGATTATTGGTTCGAATCCCGTTTCGCCCCGAATAGATTCTTGGTTTGTCAGCACCATACCCGTGCTCGTGGATTTCACCAAAGTGGTAAACGTCTAGGACCTGCATTATTTCGGGCTTGAATCACATGAATCCGACAAGCGGTGACACAACTGGAATATTGATCAAAGAGGTGGTAAACTCAATTGACTGACTGACTCAATCACTATCAGGGATATTAGTAACTTAGACCACTGGCTCATGGGCAACTCATGAACATCAATTGTATTCAGAAAGATCGCCATTTCTCATATATTCTATTTTTCACATATTTTACAGGGGTGTTTTGTGGGAACAATTGTCGGAGCCATAGTTCTTATGTGGGTCAGCATGGGATCCACGTTTTCTGATGTGAAAATACGGACACCATGGCTTCCTCCTGCTACATCGGACATGTGCTTTGCTGAAAACATGACGTCATCAGCATATAATACCTCACTTTTGACGTCAGCGAAATCTATGTACACCGTTGGGGAACCTCACCGAGAACTGTATGTGTGAACGCATAGACCATTGGAGCATATTATAAATGTATCAATCTTGGAATTCTTTAACCACCAAGTTGCGCAGCATGAATCATAAATACCATTTTGGCAATTAATCCTGATAAATTACAGTAATTATTTATATGTATATAGAGATTTCAGCCATGTTCACGGTCATCTTGGATCCATATCCAGAAATGTTCAGAATGGTTCAATGCATAAGTGTGCCACATTTTGTGCTTTCGCCTCTACAAACCAACTATAGGGATCGTGTTGACTCACTGAAAACACCGTGTGCAAAATACGCAGAATGTCGGAAAGCGCACGTAAAATCTCCAAATCATGATCATCATCCTCACTCCCCCTCCTCATCATCATCTCTGAAAACGTATTAAAACATGATAACAAATAACTTATTAAATCAAACACAAATTGCGTGTATATTTGTGCTTACAAGATACACCCCTTTTAAAAAATATGTACCGCCGCTGTTTCTCCTAAATCAACTTGAACGAAATATGACAAAAATATTAAAAATATCATGAAAAAACATGTTTTAGATGATGTGATACAGGGATGTTTAAATGAGTTTGAAAGGGGAGGGGGTCGTACTTGAATCTCAGTGACAGTGTGTCTGAATTCAGTATGCCAAAAAGATAGACCGTTGACAAACTTGGACACATTATTATCTAGGATCGCCTGGAACCCCCCCCTCCCTTCGATCCGCTTGTGGGTGCCCCATTTAATTTGCTGTTACGTTTTAGCAAATGACTGTTGACACCATGACTGCTGGCTAGAGCAGGAAAGCACTGCTGATTAAATTTTTGAAATAGACGCAGGTTAAATTTACAATGTTTAATATATAATATCCGATATCAAATATGACAATATGAGATGCAAATCATCTTTTGATAGATTTTCATTAATATTGATATCATCGACAACCTGATATATATCCAAGAGGGAGATATGTTAGAGTTATGTTTTACCTAAAAGAAATGCCAAACAATTTTTTTCACATTCACCATGTCTGGCGAGCAGTTAAATGTGTGTGTAAACAGAAAACTTTTACAGAATGTTCCAGAACATTTTTACCTTACTATCGAACCCGTGAAGATCCGAGTTAGATGTGGTCTCCGGCAAACAATGTTTGGCGTGAAAGACGATTAAGGCGAGGCTCGCAGACTTGGTAGCATGTCATCGTATTCCAACTGCTTAGATCGATGCTCATCATGTCAATCACTGGATTGTCTGGTCAAGACTCGATTATTTACAGGTGCCGTCATATAGCTGGAATAGCGATGACTGCGGCGTTAAACAAACAAACAAACATAAATCCTAACTATCGAACCCCATGACATGTCTATTCAATTCTCATTAAAATCATCCCATTACGGGTCACGTCAGAACGACCTTTCATCCGATCAATCAAAGCGTCGCTTACCAGATCATGAAAGTGACGGTCGGAATGCGTTGTCTGATCATGTAACCTCGAAAACGTTAACACGGGGTATACCGAACGACAGTTTCCGTCGAAATTCTGATTCATCAAAATTATCTCTCGCTTCCATGGGATGAACATTTGAAGGGAGGAGGCGTTGCACAGTATGTGGGAAGCACTGCCATACGATCTCAACCATATATTAGACATCCCGGAATGTTCGTTTGTTCAGGTTTCAAAATTTTACTCTAGAACTGTGTCAACATAATTTTCAAGCGTAGTCTGAAATGGAAGTCGACAGGTTGAAACGAGTGACGTAAAGCTCGAGAAAGCTGCTTTCCAATTGGCTTATTATGTCGACTTTTTGTTTGTTATTTCAGTGGTCGATCAAAGTTCGCGAAAGGTCGTTCTGACGTGACCCGTAATGGGATGTCCTCAGATATTTGTTTAGAGAAAGCGAGAACTAAGATCTGATTTTAATGAGATTGTGTCTATTCATACATTTCAGAATGTGGTTCGAACACATCTACCAACTCTCATACACGTGGTTCAGTGCTCTTGGTGCTGGCGTCGCCTTCGTCACAAGTTTTCTAGTCAGCTGGATGACAGGTTCAACATTGGTTACTTTGGACAATAATGAAAATAACGAAAAACATTTTGGTCACTTATTCATTTAGAGAGTGTCTGGGGCGGTGGGGTAGCCTAAGTGTTTCGGTGTTCGCTCGTTTGGGTTTCGTTTCACCACTTAGGTTTAATGTATTAAACCCATTTCTGGTGTCTGCTTTCGTAATTTGGCTTGGATATGGCTAAACGTGGCCTGCCAATCATACTCACTTACTCACTCATTCACTCACAGATTGTCGTACTGAGATACAGTGCCTCCCTTGGTGGGTGATTGTAAAACGTTATGTCATCACGTGACCCTGTTCCTGTAACGGACCGCCTCCGTGGTCTAGTGGTAGAGCGTCCGCCCGGAGAGCGAAAGGTCAGGGGTTACTCTGTCTGGCACTCGGCATTAAAGGACTAAAACCAAGGTCTGGTTGGCTGGGAGTCAGTATATTGTGTCTGAGTGGGTTATTCGTGTTAAGGGCGGTCGGGTAGCCTAGTGGTTAAAGCGTTCGCCCGTCACGCCAAAGACCCGGGATCGATTCCCGACATGGGTACAATGTGTGAAGCCCATTTCTGGTGTCCCCCGCCGGCTGGAATATTGCTTAAAGCGGCGTAAAACAATACTCACTCACTCACTCACTCACTATTCGTGGTAAACTGCGGCATGGTATCTCGGTGGTGTAGCACTATAACCCCAGCCAGACTTGTACAAGCAGCCATGCACCTCCACGCACACGCACTCACACACATGTCGTTATTTAAATGAAATAATCTTGAACGCGAAACCCTAGTTCACCTTCACCTGTCCCTGTAAAAAATATTCTCATCATATACAGGGTCTTGACTCCCACCTGGACTGGTACCATTACTGGTTTGTATAACAAATTTAGCGTGTTCAGCCTCCAGTGGTTACAAATCTTTACCATATCCGTTTATAGGTGCGTGGAGCGTCTTCAGTTATGATTGATAACAAAATGTGAGACGTGGCCACACCTTGAAAGTCTATTATGGGTTGATAAAGTTATAAAAAAGCTTAAATTTTGCGACAGTAATTTTACCCCACAAACACATTTTACCTACTTCGCCATTGGTTTTCATTCGATACCGTGGACCAATGAGCGCTATGTAAAGTGTCGTCCAATCGCAGCCTACGAGATATCACCAAACACCTGTGTACTCCTCGAGGTTGCCAGGTGCCTTGCTAACGTTCCATTTTACTATGTATTGAACAGGTAGTGTGTCCAGAGGGGTTAGTTTTCTTTACGAATCATTGAGTAAATATGTTTCACTTTACTAGTGGAGGGCACGGGTGGCCAAGTCGTCTGAAGCGCCGCAATTCCCTGTGCAGAGTTGCGTCCCTTTGGTTCACCAAACACCTATGATCGTGGGTTTGAATTCCGGTTCGCCCCGATTATGTTTCTAGATTCGTCAGTACCATAGCCGTGCTCGTGGGTTTCGCCAAAGTGGTTAATGTCTGAGACGTGCGTCGGAGGTTTTCTACCCACATCAAGCAGACATACCGTGATACAACTGGAATACTGTTCAAAGTGGCATCCGACCCAACTCGGCCCTCACTTTATACCATTTTATGACCACGATTATTCCAAAAATATCAGCTATGTTACGGATATATATATACTCTGCAAAAAAAAGTATATGAAGGGATATGTGGGCATACAGTTTTTATGAACTCGGTTATTTCCAATAGTATGGGTAATAAATCTGCAAGACCCGTAAAGATCCGGTATAGAATAGGTCTTTGGCAACCCATGCTTGCCGTAAAAGGCGAGTATGCTTGTCGTAAAAGACGACTAACGGGATCGGGTGGTCAGGCTCGCTGACTTGGTTGAAGCATGTCTTCTTATCCCAATTGTGTGGATCGATGCTCATGATAGCAATCACTGGATTGTCTGAACCAGACTTGATTATTTAGAGGTTGCCGACAAATAGCTGGAATATTGTTGAAAGCGGCGTTAAACAACAAACAAACAAAGCATACACAAAAAATGCAAGAACGTGTAACAATGTTACCCTGATGCTACGTACATGTATATGGGGTCACGGGCCACCCAGCCGTCTAAGGCGTCGCGATTCGCTGTGCAGAGTTGCGTCCCGTGGACACGCCAGAAACCTATGATTGTGGGTTCGAATCCCGGTTCGCTCCGATTATGTTTCTAGGCTTGTAAGTACCATACCCGTGCTCGTGGGTTTCACCGGAGTGGTAAACGTCTGAGACCTGTATCACTTCGGGCTATCCTCCCACATTAAGCTGACACGCTGTGATATAGCTGGAATACTGTTAAAACCGGCGTAAAACCCAACTCACTCACTCACTCACTACATGTATATATATCCTGCAGGGTTTAACCGCAACAACGATGTAGATCCCCGATACTTGGTGTCTTTTACTGACGCGCTGTGTTGCTGTATTCCCCGTTGCTGGCAGAGCAAGGCGGTAAACAAGGTGAGTCTCTGCGTGTTTGTTTGTTTGGGTCAATGACGTGTACAGCCCTCTGTGTATATATCGCCACCTTTCGCCCAGCAGTAGGTATGGCAGTGTAACCAGGGTGGCCTTATAACCAGGCAGGTAAAAACCAGACCTTGCTGACATGATCATATAGAACATGACATGAGAAAACATGCATCCATTCAAAGGATATCACCATTAACATGAAACTAATTTGTTTGTCATTTTAAGAAAGTGAACGAATCTGTGTGGGTTAGTTGGAAATCAACTGAGATCAATGCAAATAGTTTTTTTATTAAGAAAAGGGAGTTATCTCCAAACGATTAACCTTGTTGCCAATTTTCTTGTCAAACTACATATACACATATGCACACACAAAGCCTCCCACCCACCGAGCCACCCAGACCCCCACCCACCGAGCCACCCAGACCCCCACCCACCCCCCACCCCCACCCCCCACGCACGCTCGCACGCACGCAGACACGCACGCACGCACGCACGCACGCACACACACACACACAAACACACACACACACACGCTGTGACTCTGCTTGAATGTAACAGTTGGTGCTTACACGGAATGTGGTCTGAGAGTGTTAACATTGTGTATGCATTTGTTGCCTTACCTGTACATGAGAGCCTAACGGTGCCACTTTGGTAGTCAGATTCTAATACATACTTTTGAAAAAGAATTTTCTCTTTATTTAAATTAATTGTTTATATTTTCGCAATTTCGCGTGTTTTCTCCTTACTTCCCTCGTTTTTTGCCTTTTACGCCAAAATGAATCTATTTAAAAAAATGAAATCTCAATTTATTTTCTCGTTACTTCGATTATTGTCTTGCAATTTCGATGATTTCTCGAAATTTCGAGGTATTTATCTTTATTTCAATTATTTTATGAATGCGTTTATTTGAAAAAAAGATATCGAAATTTCTATTTAATATGGAAAGGGTTTCTCGCTTTTATTAAGCCAGAGAAATCATTCGAATCTGTGAATCCGAAAGTAGAATAAACATGTCATGATTTGTCCAATATTCAATAACTTTCGAAAAGAAATATGATATGAGTGTATAGGTACAGCACGGGTGATTTGGAATTTCATTTTGTCATTCATCAGCACGACTACGACCTCGACGCAAAGGTCAAGTGACATGGTAACCAGTAACACGTTGAAACAAACACGTGGGTTTAGTGTGTCCGTGCCTGACGCTTACATTCACACCAACCCGTAAAACTGAACGACCTCTTCCAATTGCAAGTCACAGGGACCGCCTTCTTTTCAAAACGGCACTGGTAAAGCACCCGTAGTTGTATAAATCACAAAAGTAGCATGACGTCATTATGTAAATATTGTGACGCAATTCATGTGACGTCAAAAGGGGCCATATATAAGCTTTGCACATTGTTCTAACCGCAGCTCTGCATTTTGTGACCTACAACTGCATTTATCCATACTTATAATAAAAAATACTTAAACACAATAACATTTTTGCCGACATGATTAAAAAAGAAATCCCTTTTGACATGAGCCTCCGCAGTGATCAAACCAGCTGTTTCGATCAGAGGTGGTCACCGTGATTTGAAACGTCGCTTACAAACGTTTGACGGTGTTTTCGTACACACCTGTGGGCGAGAAACCCATTTGAGATAACTGGTATCAAACATATGTGAGATCAAATTCCAGGCCAGTGTTTGGCTACTTCATGGTGATGACCTGAGGTCAGATTATGAGGGACTACTTTCCAGATCGTAAGTCATTGATAAGTTGCTCGTGCTTCAGTCGAATGTCCACCTAGTGTTAATAAATATATCCCCGTGTTCTCGGTTTGCGGACGCTTAAGAAACATTCGCTAATCACAAGAACCGTAAAACATTGAATTCACTTATCAAAGACAGCTTTATCGAAAAATCAAGCCATCATCTGAGTAGTTACAAAGTCTTTTGACACCACAACCCTCGTTATAGCGGGAGTACTTCGCGATAAACATGGCCGTCAGAGAACGTTTGATGTCCGAAAACATATGATCCGACGATATATGTTTCTCTCCTCTTCAACCCTCACTTCGAAGTCGACTAAAATTCGAAATACATCACGCCCACTAAAAGTTTTGAATTCTGTTTGAATTTCCCTCTTCTGTGATATCATCCACTGTCATTTTAGGCAAAGCAAAATTACTGTGTGTTAAGAAATCTAAATATCGGATATTAAGTCGAAGGATTGAATTTCAAAAATAGCACATTAATGATCACGGGAATCTGTTTTTCACCAAAACACCATTCTGAAACGTCGCCGAGGAACCTGGAATCGTTTAGAATGTTTTGGAAAATACCAAAACACGACGCCGAAGTGCACTTTCCGCCATATTGGATACTGTTCACAAAAATGACGTTTCACGTATGCCGGTTAGGAAACGCCTTTTAGATCACGTACATTTCAAACTCAGCTGCGATACATGCATCCCTGAATTCCTCCTACATTTTAAAATGAAGAGACAAATGGTCTTTTTGACCAATTCAAATTATCGAGATGACATCAAGCGAAATAAATTAGGCGTGGAAACGAACACTGTGCTCGGAAAACTGTACTTGTTGAAATGTAAATGAAGCAAAATTCAGATTTTACACTCTCCCATTTTGAGAGATCAATTCGTCTAATTGTTGCATGCGTTTGAGAAAAGTCGTGGGAAGAGTATCGCAGCACGAATTATGGAATTAAAATTATATGCATAACAATGATCAGGGAAATTCAACAGAAATCGTAAAAGTTTCCGTCTTGTGTGACGCCATTACTGACGCAAAGTCACGCACATCGCCGACGGTAGTTATCAACATTTCTGACAAATTCTCTTGGTTACATTGGAAAACATTAAAACAAATAACAGTACGCAGATGGTCTGATTGTGTCTGATTACTTACATGACATATTTATGTATCTACCATCCCCCAATCAACGAAAATCCTCCTCTGAAAATCCCTGTTGTCAGTGAACACGCCATTTTCTAGAAGTCGGTCACCGGAAGTGATGTCATACGGTAGTTGTATACATTGTTGTACATATTTTGTCATTTCTTTGAGATGAATTTTTTAAACTTGGCATCTTTCGGGTTCTTTGATCTTTTCCTGTTTTCACTGTCATCATCGCTTTTGTAATCCACAGATGGCGGAGGTTTAGGGTCACATTATTTATGAATAGTAAGCAGTACGTCGGATGACGTCACTCATGACCGTCGGATGACGTCACTCATGACCGCTGTGTTATGTATAAATGCGACACTGCAATCATGAGAACAGACAAAATGCTTTCGCTCGTTAGAGACGTTTTAAAACAACTCGTAAGATAAATGGTATCTGACAGGCACTCGTGTAGTAATCTCTATTTATCATCCAAAACTTATCGCTTGGGTGTGATCAAGCGATATCTACATTGTATATATCGCTGCAATGAAATTGCATCACAATGCTTTGCAGACCATTGTGACGTCATTGTTACCATGATGTTCAATATGGTATATTCTTTCTTTATAAGAAGGACACAATGAATTGTTTCTCACCTGTATTATTAATTGTGTTAGGATGAGACGAAGCAGCCTGTCGACAATACAACAGATGGACGACCTGGGGGGACTGACATGCTCTATTTGTTAAAGAAGTCAGAACGAGAAGACGAGGCTCATCTTCCACAAAAGACTGAAGAAGAAACACCGTTTACATCCTGAGTTCAACTTGTAATTCAATTAAATGTTGTTATTCAACTACACAGACTTTGTATTTTGGATATACTAGTACACTGCGTCACAAATTAGAGTGAGTGGGTATGGTTTTACGCCGCTTTTAGCAATATTCCAGCAATATCACGGCGGGGGACACCGGAAATGGGCTTCACTCCACAAATTAGAACTTAATGTGTACAAACGTACATAATAAAAACTGCTAATGCTGATCTTAGACCTCTGATCTTTGAAAATCAATATATTTGCTTTTTTCGGCACAAATTTGCAACATTTTAAACATGGTAGGGGTCTTGTGGCTTCAATTTATTTCTCACGCCAGTTTTTCATTGAACCAGTTTAGTTTTGCACATCATTACTAAGCAACAGATAATATTTTACAAATTGTTGGGGGAAACCAGACAAAACCAGATTTAACAACAGTCCTTTCCTGAAATCCATCATCACCTGCTACACGATACAACACCTGCTACACAAGACACCAACACCTGTTACACAAGACACAACCACCTGTTACACAAGACACCAACACCTGCTACGCGAGACAACACCACCTGCTACACGAGACACCACCACCTGCTACACGAGACACCACCACCTGCTACGCGAGACACCACCACCTGCTACGCGAGACACCACCACCTGCTACACGAGACACCACCACCTGTTACATAAGACATCACCACCTGCTACGCGAGACACCACCACCTGCTACACGAGACACCACCACCTGCTACGCGAGACACCACCACCTGCTACACAAGACACCACCACCTGCTACACGAGACACAACCACCTGCTACACGAGACACCACCACCTGCTACACGAGACACCAACACCTGATACGCGAGACACAACCACCTGCTACACAAGACACCACCACCTGCTACACAAGACACCACCACCTGCTATACAAGACATCAACACCTGCTACACGAGACACCACCACCTGCTACACAAGACACCACCACCTGCCACGCGAGACACCACCGCCTGCTACACGAGACACCACCTGCTACGAGAGACATCACCACCTGCTACACAAGACACTACCACCTGCTACACGAGACACCACCACCTGATACACGAGACACCACCACCTGCTACGCGAGACACCACCACCTGCTACGCGAGACACCAACACCTGCTACACAAGACACCACCACCTGCTACACGAGACACCACCTGCTACGAGACACACCACCACCTGCTACACGAGACACCACCACCTGCTATACAAGACATCAACACCTGCTACACGAGACACCACCACCTGCTACACAAGACACCAACACCTGGCACGCGAGACACCAACACCTGCTACACGAGACACCACTTGCTACACGAGACACCACCACCTGCTACACATGACACCACCACCTGCTACACGAGACACCACAACCTGCTACACGAGACACCACCACCTGCTACGCGAGACACCAACACCTGTTACACAAGACACCACCACCTGCTACACAAGACACCAACACCTGCTACGCGAGACACCACCACCTGCTTCACAAGACACCACCACCTGCTACACGAGACACCACCAACTGCTACACGAGACACCATCACCTGCTACACGAGACACCACCACTTGCTACGCGAGACACCACCACCTGCTACACAAGACACCAACACCTGCTACACGAGACACAACCACCTGCTACACGAGACACCACCACCTGTTACACAAGACACCAACACCTGCTACGCGAGACATCGACAGCTGCTACACAAGACACCACCACCTGATACACAAGACACCAACACCTGCTACGCGAGACATCGACAGCTGCTACACAAGACACCACCACCTGCTACACAAGACACCACCACCTGCTACACGAGACACCACCACCTGATACGCGAGACGCCACCACCTGCTACGAGAGACACCACCACCTGCTACGCGAGACACCACCACCTGCTACACGAAACATAACCACCTGCTACACGAGACACCACTACATCCTACGCGAGACATCACCACATGCTACGCGAGACACCACCACCTGCTCCACGAGACACCACCACCTGCTCCGAGAGACACCATCACCTGCTACACGAAACATAACCACCTGCTACACAAGACATCACCACCTGCTACACGAGACACCACTTCATGCTACGCGAGACACCACAACATGCTACGCGAGACACCACCACCTGCTCCACGAGACACCACCAACTGCTACACAAGACACCACCACCTGGTACACAAGACACCACCACCTGGTACACGAAACATAACCACCTGCTACACGAGACACCACCAACTGCTACACGAGACACCACCACCTGCTACACGAGTCACCACCACCTGCTACACGAGACACCACCACCTGCTACGCGAGACACCACCACCTGCTACACGAGACACCACCAACTGCTACACGAGACACCAACACCTGCTACACGAGACATCGACAGCTGCTACACAAGACACCACCACCTGCCACGCGAGACACCACCACCTGCTACACGAGACATAACCACCTGCTACGCGAGACATCACCACAACCACTACACGAGACACCACCACTACAGGAGACACCACCACTACTACAGGAGACACCACCACAACTACAGGAGACACCACCATAACTACAGGTGACACCACCACCACTACAGGAGACACCCACCACAACTACAGGTGACACCACCACCACTACAGGTGACACCACCACTACACAATACCCCACCACTACACGAGACATCACCACAACTACAGGAGACACAACCACAGCTACAGGTGACACCACCACTACACGAGACACCACCACTATACGAGACACCACCACTACACGAGACATCACCACAGCTACAGGAGACACCACAGCTACAGGTGACATCACCACTACAGGAGACACAACCACTACAGGAGACACCATCACCACTACAGGAGACACAACCATCACTACAGGTGACACAACCACCACTACAGGAGACACTACCACCACTACAGGAGACACCACAACAGCTACAGGTGACACCACCACCACTACAGGAGACACCACCAACGCTACAGGTGATACACCACTACAGGAGACACCAGCACCACTACACGAGACACCACCACCACTACACGAGACACCATCACTACAGGAGACACCACCACCCCTACAGTAGACACCACCACCACTACACGAGACACCACCACCACTACACGAGACACCATCACTACACGAGACACCATCACTACAGGAGACACCACCACCCCTACAGGAGATACCACCACTACACGAGACACCACCACCACTACAGGAGACACCACCACAGCTACAGGTGACACAACCACCATTACAGGAGACACCACCACCATTCAGGAGACACCACCACCACTACAGGAGACACCATCACTACAGGAGACACCACCACCACTACAGGAGACACCACCACCACTATACGAGACACAACCACCCCTACAGGAGACACCACAACTACAGGTGACACCACCACAACTATACGAGACACCACCACTATACGAGACACAACCACCACTACAGGAGACACCACCACAGCTACAGTTGACATCACATATATTGAAGTTGTCATTACAAAACACAATTTACAATGTACGGTAGGTGTTAAACGTTTGATACAACCGAATGTTATTGCACAATACTTTACGGAGGTTTAGTTGCACGTTCATATGTCTTGAATGTTTGATAAACCATGTCCCGGTTGTTGGTTTTCTTGAGTTTGTTCAATCCGCCAAAACGGGGTGACCTGCAAGAACGTGACAAGACAGGTGACGTACCTGAAGACGTTCGCTCGTCACGTCAAAGACCCGGTCGTGGGTCCCCACACAATCCAGTGATTAATATCATGATCATCGACCCATGTCTATGGGATAGATGACATGCATCAACCAAGTTAGCGAGCCTGACCACCCGATCCCGTAAGTCGCCTCTTACGGAAACCAAAGTCGCCTTTTACGGCAAGCATGGGTTGCTGAAGACCGATTCTACCACGGATCTTCACGGTTCGCTTATTTCTGGTGTCCCCCGAAATATTGCTGGAAGCAGCGTAAGACAATAATCACTCACTCACTCATTTTATGTGAACTGGCGAAAGTCAAATATCACTCTGGTAGGTTGAGCAACACAAACATAATTAGATGACATAGAACTCCGATGACTGAAGTTCAGACATGCTTGAAAATAGTAGTTTGCTTTAAGACATGGAACTGAAAAATTCTGATTTCATCGACAGACATGATGGGGATGCACCTTATGAACTACTTATGAAAGATGGGGCGCCCGTCACTTATCTCACTTAAAGACATTCTTTGATTCTAAACTTAGATTTTGAATTGTGCAAGTCGACTCATCTTCATAGGAAGTCCCGCTGTGACTTTTACTGTTAATTACTTAGAACTTGACTCTTTAATACAGTTATACGTAACCTCACAGCGGGGTTGAGACTTAAGGGCGCTCCGCACTGAACCCAGGTTAATATAGAGAGGAGTCATCAAAATGTGTGTCAGGGTTTGCTGTCTGTTACCGTCGCACAAGGGATACTCTCATGAACCATGGTTCTCAGTGATACTTTTTAATGTACACTGGTATTAATTAAAAATACAGTTTATATTTCCAATAATATTTTAACGTTTTAAACTACAGCACAGATTTGGAACCTGTTTGTGGGTTTGAATAACGCTCTGACCTGCTGTGTGTCACCAATGTTTGAAAGTGTGCCGGTGATTTGTTGATATACAGCCCTATCAATGTATGTTTGTTTGTTTGCTGTTTAACGCCGCACTCAGCGATATTCAAACTATATGACGGTCCACGCAATTGGTATCGATGACATGTATCAACCAAGTCAGCGAGCCTGACCACCCGATCCCGTTAGTCGCCTTTAACAACAAGCATAGTCGCCTTTTACGACAAACAAAGTCGCATGTTACGCCAAGCATGGGTTGCTGAAGACCTATTCTGTACCCGGATCTTCACGGGTGCACAAAGACGTGATAATCGCTTCATTTTCTAAGCTGAATTATGAAACAATATTGACTATAGTATGATGAAATGTGGTACATCCTTCGAATGGGTCATAGGGCGACCTTCGATGAAGGTCAAGGTGATGTGTTGCTTTGTAATCTCAACCACCTCCATGTGTTTTGATAAGCATCACGTTTTTGACTAAAATTAATTAATGTGATTAGTAGGTGATAATACTGAAAATCCACGTAACGTTCTTATTAATGAAGCAGGATGCATGGACGTTCAACACCTGGATACATGGCATGTACGATGACTGGATATGGCATGTACCATGACTGGATATGACATGTACGATGACTGGATATGGCATGTACGATGACTGGATATGGCATGTACGATGACTGGATATGGCATGTACGATGACTGGATATGGCATGTACGATGACTGGATATGGCATGTACCACAACTGGATATGGCATGTACGATGACTTGATATGGCATGTACGATGACTGGATATGGCATGTACGATGACTGGATATGGCATGTACGATGACTGGATATGGCATGTACGATGACTGGATATGGCATGTACCACAACTGGATATGGCATGTACGATGACTGGATATGGCATGTACGCTGACTGGATATGGCATGTACAACCACTGGATATGGCATGTACAACTACTGGATATGGCATGTACAACCACTGGACATGTACTTGTACAACCACTGGATATAGCATGTACAACAACTGGATATGGCATGTACAACCACTGGATATGGCATGTACCACAACTGGATATTGCATGTACAACCACTGTATATGGCATGTACAACTACTGGATATGACATGTACAACCACTGGATATGACATGTACAACCACTAGATATGGCATGTACCACAACTGGATATGGCATGTACAACTACTGTATATGGCATGTACAACCACTGGATATGGCATGAACAACCACTGGATATGGCATTTACAACTACTGGATATGGCATGTACAACCACTGGATATTGCATGTACAACCACTGGATATGGCATGTACAACCACTGGATATGGCATGTACAACCACTGGATACGGCATGTACAACCATTGTATATGGCATGTACAACCACTGGATATGGCATGAACAACTACTGGATATGACATGTACAACTACTGGATATGACATGTACAACCACTGGATATTGCATGTACAACCATTGGATATGGCATGTACAACTACTGGATATGACATGTACAACAACTGGATATGACACGTACAACCACTGGATATGGCATGTACCACAACAGGATATGGCATGTACAACCACTGGATATGACATGTACAACCACTGTATATGGCATGTACAACTACTGGATATAACATGTACAACCACTGGATATGGCATGTACAACCATTGTATATGGCATGTATTCTCCCTAACCGTGATGTCTTTTAACCGTAAGTGCAGATTACTTTCTTTTTAACGCAGTTTGATTCTTATGGCGTTTTATTTTCCAGGTTGCCTTGCATAACATGTGTTTGCCAAAATTGGGAGTGATGTTTTAAAACCTGAACTGCTGATAACTTTGTCACTGGATATGGCATGTACAACCACTGGATATGGCATGTACCACAACTGGATATGGCATGTACAACCACTTGATATGGCATGTACAACTACTGGATATGGCATGTACAACCACTGGATATGGCATGTACAACCACTGTATATGGCATGTACAACCACTGGATATGGCATTTAAACCACTGGATATGGCATGTAAAACCACTGGATATGGCATGTACAACTACTGTATATGGCATGTACAACTACTGGATATGGCATGTACAACTACTGGATATGGCATGTACAACCACTGTATATGGCATGTACAACTACTGGATATAGCATGTACAACCACTGGATATGGCATGTAGAACCACTGCATATGGCATGTACAACTACTGGATATGGCATGTACAACCACTGGATATGGCATGTACAACTACTGGATATGGCATGTACAACTACTGTATATGGCATGTACAACTACTGGATATGGCATGTAGAACCACTGGATATGGCATGTAAAACCACTGGATATGGCATTTACAACCACTGGATATGACATGTACAACCACTGGATATGGCATGTACAACCACTGGATATGGCATGTACAATCACTGGATATGGCATGTACAACTACTGGATATGGCATGTACAACTACTGGATATGGCATGTACAATCACAGGATATTACATGTACAACCACTGGACATGTACTTGTGCAATCACTGGAAAGGCATGTACAACAACTGGATATGGCATGTACAACCACAGGATATGACATGTACAACTACTGGATATGGTATGTACAATCACAGGATATTACATGTACAACCACTGGACATGTACTTGTGCAATCACTGGAAAGGCATGTACAACAACTGGATATGGCATGTACAACCACAGGATATGACATGTACAACCACTGGATATGACATGTACAACCACTGGATATGGCATGTACAACCATTGGATATGGCATGTATTCTCTCTAACTGTGATGTCTTTTAACCGTAAGTGCAGATTACTTTCTTTTTAACGCAGTTTGATTCTTATGGCGTTTTATTTTCCAGGTCGCCTTGCATAACATTTGTTTGCCAAAATTGGGAGTGATGTTTTAAAACCTGAACTGCTGATAACTTTGTCATTAAGTGTTTACAGACATGGGACTTTTAGTTTCAAATTAATACATCGGTGGAAAAAGTGGTCATTGGTGTTCCTTAATCCGACATTGATGTCATTAAAACTGGAAGTACTTTTAAGTTCGTTATTACGTTAGGTGAATGAGACTTTCTGTTTCAAAGTTGTAAAACATTGGGTATCTGTTTTTTGTAAATCCGGAAGTGATGTAATTGAACCGGAAGTGTTAATGATGTTATTAAGTTAGGTGCATGGAATTTTTTGTTCCAGGTTAACGCATTGGGCAAGTATTTTACCATACCAGAAGTGATACTAATGACAACAAGCATAAGAAGTGATATAAGATATCTAAACTAATCTAACGCTAGCAAAGGCTATAAATGTTGTGTTCCGAACTAGTCGAGAGAGTTAGAAATATGTGTATGCATGTTATTGATTGTACATTTATTAAAGGTACGTTTTCAAACAGCGTAGAATAACAATATATTTTATTTTTCAACCTCTTTTGATATTAAATATGTCAGTCAAGTTTACCTGATTTATTATCCAACACATTGAGTACAAGGAACCAACACTATTCAATGTCTTTTGAGCAGAAAACCAATAGTATTACGTAATAAAACATGCTTTGCCGTGAAAGCGGAATGACTAAACAAGCCAAAGATCGCCAATACATCGTCTCATATAAGGGGCCATATATGAGACCTATATATAGGGAACCTCTATGCATTCTAATTAAGTAAACGAAAATGACACTATGTTTACAGATACGATATCTTAAGAAATGTCAACAAGAAAAAAACACATATCTATGTACTTAATGTTACAAAAGGTGGATGAATGAACGAATGAATGAATGAATGAATGAATGAATGAATGAATGAATGAATGAACATCAAGGTGGCTTTAGCAACATGTAAGCCTTACGGTGACTGAAAAAAGATAATACTACAAATGAATACGGCCTGTTAATATTCGTTGATGTGTATAGGCAAGTAAAATATACATCATTATAACAAAAACATAATGCTACTTCAACCTTTACAAATATTAGAAATATAACTTTTACAAAAAATAAATGTCAAAATAATCGTCTTATCATTGACGAAAAAGAGACAACGAAGGAAATAGTTAGCATTGTAATACTGTGATGTAATCGTTGTGGGGATATATTCACGACAAACCTGTATATTCATTAGCTTGGACTAATAGAAAAGTACACAATAAAGTATGTGTACAGTCATGTTACAAAGACAGTCACGTTTTTCCACTTTGTTTTGTAGTGTCATCGTCTTTCAGGTCACTCAATATCAATGTTTTTGCATTGTTCAAACATCGCTTCCGTCTCCGAACACCGTTTAGAAGATGTGTGAATTTGTGCGTTTTCAGCCTTTTTACACCCCGAACAATACAATCGTTTAAAAATCATCCTAAAATTGTCACCAAAAACCAGATACACGCCGCAGTGGACTGAAAAGTTCATGTAGTATACCAGTTCAAAGATTCTATGCAGAACACGGTCACTCAAACTAGGCTTCGTTTTATATATGCTCTGTAGTACCATCATCTTAATTCTAATTACATGGCTTGGCGTATGAAGCAAAAGAAATATGATAGAAACTGCAAACAACAGTTTTGAAACTTTCATTTCCAACACCGAAGTCTCGTTTCTCCTATGTATGGACGTCATTGGAATGCTTTCAAACAATCTCTTCCTGCGCTCATGGGATTGGATGGCAGTGATAGAAATAGCTATGTTCAAGAAAACCATGACAATAAGAGGAATAACCAATGTTAATATAGAGTCAACACACGTCATGGCAACCAGCAATTTTTCGTATTTTTCAAACACAAGGCAACTTGAATTAATCCGGGAACTTATCAGTCCTGTTGTCCATAGACTGAAGCTATACATTCCTACAGAGATGATTATCAGGATTACGATGGTGTATTTAGCACGTTTCACATTACACAGGCGTGCCACGTGACTTGGAAGGGATACCCTGATAAAGTTCTCCCACGTAATTATCACAACAAACCACACGGACAGGAAACCAGTTGTATACGTCACAAAAACCGTCGCTTGACACACTCCAATTGTTTCAAACACTGGCACGTCCAGGCGATAGAGCCACACAATCACCAGGGACAACAGGAACAATAAATCGTTGATGGATTTTGTTGCCAGATACAGACAACATGACGTTTTTCTGAGGTTTGGACTCAGGAATGTTCCTGCCGCCAGAATATTGCCGACAAGTCCGACAATGACTACAACTATCAGAATTCCAGTCTGAAAATGAAGAACTGTTTGATACCATGGATTGTTTTCCTGAGCGGTTGAATTGTAGTCAGACGAGATATTGACCCCACCAACATCCCTGCCTGCATTCATGGTGGAACGTTCGTCAAACGTGCATCTTAATGGGTTGTCACTTAATGGACTGATCACTGACAAATTTTCGAATGCTAGTATATGATTTGTAGTGTGTTTCAAGGCCTTAATCTTGTGTCGTCTCTTGGAGTTTTAACTGATGTATTTCTGGGTATGTTAACTTTCATATTACCATATATATAGTAGCGATAGCCTCCTATATTATTAAATGGTTAAAAATGCATTAGCCTGTTTGGAAGATAACTTCAATATCGTTTCAAGGAGTTATGGTTGGTTGGGAAGGGAAGTCGTTCTCTTTTTAATTATATGTACCGTTGGTGAGCGAGTCATCATCAGTCCATACAGATCTTGATTTGTGTTTTGGCATCAGCGTCGCATAGCAACCTGAGTGCGGAATTCAAGAAGCATGGGCCACTGTCCTGCACTGGAATAATGCGGACTGTATCTTCAGACAACAACGAAACTGAGAAGGGTCCTGACTTGTCAATATCCGACATGCTGTATTGTTGATCTTCCTCATATACTCTCTCTCGTTGATGGCCCCGCAATGCCTGTCTATCTGAAAACCAAATCAATGATTAAACAGAAGGTAAACAAGTCTGGGCCTTTATCAACGAATCTGCTGTGTCAGGGGAACATTTTCATAAAATTAAGTTTAAGCCTAATCAGAAAGAATTAAATAGTTTTAAAAAACGACATTGAGCATATTACACATGAAGATGTCATTCTTCTTTCCAAAGAGTTTGGATATATAATATGCTCCTGACGAATTGGAAGCAAAACAGAACTCAGTTCATACGATTAAACAATAGGGAGTAGTTGTTAAGCAAAAACATTAACAGTACAAAAATACCTTGAAAAATATTACTCCTTAATCAGCATTGACGTGATCAATACCCGAGTGTAATCATTAGCGCTATTACCCTAAACAACAAATGTTTAGTAGATTGGATCACCGTAGACCACTGTGGAGCTTCTGTGCATTTAGACAAAATATTGATGTTACAAAACAAAACATTTCGCTGAACATGCTGAATTTGCGGGAAAAAGTGTAAAAAACATCAGTTCATCTGTTCGTTTCAGAGAAAACGTGTAAACTGCCGGGCAAAAGAATCCATGTTTACATCAATGTTTCATGGTGGCTGGAATGAAACCGACCAGAACGTGTTTTGCGATGGTGCTGTATTTGGTACGGGTATTATAGCTGTGGACCTTAAGTTTGTCGTGTTTCGGCGACTGTGTTCATTTAGCCTTGTTACGTTCTGATAACGTTTTAAATCTTTTGGTCAAATTGACATTTCAAGTGTATACTTTCTTTTGCCCGACAGTGTATATCTTGAAGCAGTGAGGTGAGGTGAAATGGGGTTTAACGTCGCGTCCAAGATTATTGCACTTATATAGAGACGTGCATGCACGTGTGTGTGTGTGTGGCTGCTTGTACTAGTCCGGACTGATGCCGATTTATAGTGCTAGCTCACTGAGATACCATGCCGCAGTTTAACATGAATACCCCACTCAGACACAGTATACTGACTCCGAGCCGACCAGTCCTTGTTTTAGCCCCTTAATGTCGAGCGCCAGACAGGGTAACAACAAGTACCATCTTTAAACGTCTTTTGGTATGACGCGGCCGGGGATCGAACCCCGGACCTTCCGCTCTCCGGGCGGACGCTCTACCACAAGACCACCTTGAAGCAGTGAGATATTCTGTTTATAGTAAATTATTATGGATGAATATTAAATTAAATTAATATCATCGAAATATTAACAATAAGTGCAATTCAGTTTCAGCTTCCTGCGTATTACAAAAGCCTAATGGTGCCACTTTGGTAGCATAATTGTATTATCTCAAATCGAAAGTCCTTGTAATTTCATTTTTTTAAAACTTTTTTTTGAAATTTTGATTTTCTTTCTCTTTACTTCGATTACATTTTGGCAATTTAGATTATTTTCTCGTTTATTCAAACATATTTCTACAAATCGAAATTTCGATTATTTGTTCGTTACTTCGATTAATTTCTGGTAATTTTGAATTATTTGCTCGTTATTGCAAGTTGATAGACAAAAACTCGAAATTTCGAGTATTTTGTTCCATACTTAGAATTTTCCCCCCATACTACAATCTCGTTATATCAATTTATTTTAAAAACTTGAAATTTCGGTAATCAAAATAAACTTAAAATATCGAGAGAAAAATCTTGTAGTAACGAGAAAATAATCGAAATAACGAGAAAAGAACTGTAATAACGAGAACATTTGCGAACAAATAATTGATATAAAAAGCAATTTCGATTTAAAATAAAATAAAATTTTGATGCCAAAGTGACACCATAAGGCCTTCGTAGCATTTAACCTAACAGAGTCTTTTACGTTTTTCAATGCCATATAAATGTCTATATTCTTTACATGTTAGTGTGGACAAATAATATTCAACAGTTAACACAGATTTATATTCTTTGTACACGACTAATTTGTTGGATTCAAATAACTTGCTATACCATACTTGACAAGTTCCGCCAAAAATGTTTGTTGTTTGTTTTTTGTCTAAATCACAATGGCCCAACCACACAACGGTAGCCTGTAAAGAAAAGTGTTTGGACCTGACAAATCCATGATTAAACCATAGACAACGATCAATGCCGTCAGGAAACTATGACACGCTATCAGCCTGGTCTTCGTGCCTGAGCACCCTATCCGTTTAGTTTCCTCGTACGACCTGCATAGGTTGCTGGTGACCCATTCTAATCCGGAATCCCCACGGGGACATGCTGTCTATATATCTAAATGTATAGACGGGAAGCCATGGCTATAAACATGTAACAAGAAGTCAGGAAGTTAACAATCGAAACATTTTTACTCTTTCCTTTTTCATTAGAAATCCCTGCTGATGTACGTTTCCGGCTATATCATTAAAACGTGTTTCTGAATCACTATCAAATAGTGATGACACCAGGTGTTCACGAACAGGTGAGCATACAGTAATTCCGATTCATATCCATAAAGTTGGTTGGTTGTGTAACGCTGCACTCAGCAATATTCCAGCTATATGACGGCGGTCTGTATATAATCGAGTCTGGGCCAGACAATCCAGTGATTAATATCATGAGCATCGATCCACGCATTTGGGATCGATGACATGCATCAATCAAGTCAGCGAGTCTGACCACCCGATCCCGTTAGTCGCCTTTTACGACAAGCAAAGTCGCCTTTTACGGCAAGTATCGGTTGCTGAAGACCTATTCTACCCCGGAATCTTCACGGGTCACATGACTACGGTGCTGACAGACGAAGGATTATGATCGGGGCGAAATGGGATCGGAACCTCTGACCTGGAAATCCTTGCACATCTCTGGATTAAAGCTGTACCAAGCGAAATACAGCAACTTGACCAATGGTCCACTCCGTTAAGGGACCGCTACGTATGTCTAAAACGGTACGTTTACCCACAGTGCTTACGTAATCAGGGCATTACGTCCTCATATGACTGAAAATATACAGAATCAAATCTTAAATGTAAATTAAACAGATCTTCCGTGTATGTCTCGTTAAAGATAAAAATTGTTTTTCGAGTTGCCAATATTTACGAAGAGACAACCACATAAAAAGACTTTGATCACATTATACGTTTTTAATAAAGACAATCATTATCATATCACATACTTATTGAATTAATCTTTTTTTTTTGCCCCTTGGTATTATTTAAGATGAACCAATAATGACGTTTGTTTCGTTTTTGAAATATATCATAATTTTTCAAGTTGTCACCCATTGGAGCTTGATTACAAAGGAAATGTGTAAATGACGGTTACGGCGCCTTTTGTCGGAGAGTTTCTTTCGAGCTAAGTAGAAAATAACCATCCTTTCTGGATGTTTTGTGGAACATTTTGACAGGACACGCTCACCTGTTCGCGAACAGCTAGTACCATGACTATTTCAAAGTCATTCATCAACACATGCTGATTATCCAGTGATTAATATGTCAGAGCCAGGATCCACGACTTCGGGGAACGATGACACGCAATCAACCAAAATTCATCGAGTTTGACCACCCGAACCATTTGGTAGCCCCTAACGGTCAGCATATGTTGCTGGGGACATAATCTAACCCAGAATAAAACATTTCCTATGATAATTGAGAGTGGTTTGTCGCTTGGGTGATGAGGTTAATCAGACTGGGGTAACGTGTGGGAAGCTGGGATACTGAATGATCCCCACCCCTAAGGTGCTGTGTGACAAGTTGCTGTCATGAACAACATTGATGTTTTGCTTTAAAAGTCTATAACTTGTTCACGTCGCTACAAGGCCGGAACAATGCCGGTGCAATGTTAAAGTTTAACACACTCACTCACTGTGAGGTCATCTACATACTGTAGCGGCTATATATAGCACGTATGGGGGGCACGGGTGGCCCAGTCATCTAAGGCGCCGCGATTCGCTGTGCAGAGCTGCGTCCCTTGGGCACGCCAGAAACCTATGATTGTGGGTTTGAATCCCGGTTCTCCCCGATTATGTTTCTAGGTTTCTCAGCACCATACCCGTGCTCGTGGGTTTCACCGAAGTGGTAAACGTCTAAGACCTTCATCACTTCGGGCTTTCCTCCCACATTAAGCTGACACGCCGTGATATAACTGGAATACTGTTAAAAGCGGCGTTAAACCGAGCTCACTCACTTACTATAGCACGTATGACCTGAGGTAAATCATCTCTGCCAAAGTATGAACTATGTTTAAGACAGGGCTTTGTTTGTTTGTTGTTGAACGCCGCACCCAGCAATATTCCAGCTATATGACAGCGGTCTGTAAATAATCGAGTCTGGACCAGACAATCCAGTGATTGACATCATGAGCATCGATCCACGGAATTGAGATACGATGACATGCATCAACCCAGTCAGCGAGTCTGACCATCCGATCCCGTTAGTCGCGTCTTACGACAAGTATAGTGGCATTTTGCGGCAATCATGGGTTGCTAAAGACCTATTCTACCCCGGATCTTCACGGGTCAGACAGGGCATTGATTTGGCAACATAGCGACGAGAACAAGTTAAAAACAGTCCGTCATAAAATATAACAAATATCCATTATGTGACCTGTCAATGTGCTGAATTACCGACTACGCAGCCTATGCTAAAGTAACGTCTCACCCACAGAGGAGCCGACTTGTAAATGTCAAAAGCTCTACTGTTTTTTCTCCCAGAGTATATTTACAATTCAGCTTATATACAAGAGAGGCACCAAAGCGCGGACAATCGCGATCAAAGGGGTGTTCGTTTTCTTTGCGATACCCATCCTCATTGAGTTTTGATCCGAGTAACAATCCGGGTAATAATCAACAGTCAGGTGACTGCGAGCGGTTTTATTTTGCAGTGCCCTTGATCAAAAGCCCTTCAGATACTACATCTGCACATATTGTTCTTTCAATTCGAACTGGTAATGTACGTTCACTGCGCATGCTGCTAAATAAAGACGCTCACACTCACCTGACTGAGGATCCTCAGTCGGATTGCAACCAAGTGACCAAAACTTGATGTAATGTTTTTCGCTAGCAGATAGATTTTCTTGAAAAGCACACTATGCAGTTTTCGTCATTATTGTAAGTAATATTCCTTATATGCAGACTTGTTGTTTTCTCTTTGTTTGTAAGTATGTATTTTTTTTAATTTGAAGTTTACACAATATACGGCTTTTCCATTGGACGAGAGAGCGGTCACATGACCGCGAAATTGACGTTCATAAGTGTATGAACGACACAATTTGACGTTCATACGTTTTTCACGAGACCGTGTTCTTGAACACTGACGGACTACTTCCACATTCCTGGGGAAACCCCTTTGGAATTCCCCAGCACGAAAACATACATAAGCGTTCTTTCTGATCATTTAGAACCTTTATTCTTGGTCTCAGCGTCTCATGTAAATGTATAACATATACATGTAAAAATGATTCTCTATCCCGATTCAATATAAATAGGAATATATGTTATTAGCCATATTTTGTTATTTTGTGTACGCCTATTGACAAGGGGCAAGATTTAAATTGTTTTTATTTTATTCATAATTGAAACATGTCTGTGACCAGATGGAGTTAATTCAAAACTGGCTGTAAACTAAAGCGTTTTCCTCGACGGGACAAAACTGGTGGAGGAATGTTATTGGCAAAACATATCGACTGCCATTCTCCATTTGAAATGAAGTATGTTATCCTCTTCTGGGGACAAAAATCCGTCCAAAACAATCTGTATTTTCACAGACCGCAATCCCCTCGAGGTAACAATCTCACAGCTTCGATTTTCATCGGCGGCTTATCCTTGTGATAGCATAGTTATACTTGGCGACTAATCATTAACCAAAACAATACATCGTCTTTCGTCACATGATCAAACGCAACAGGTCACTGAGTCGATTCTGATCACATCATTGATTGTGTCATCTCAAAGGACGTCAGCCTAATTAACAGTTACAGGTTGAAAACCGTCAAATGTCGGATCAATTCATGGTGACTTGGGACCAGAAGTAGTGAATTTCATATTCGTAACATCAAAAGCATTTAATTTGAGGCTTTAAAGACTGACCTTCAGTTGTCCGTTCAATACTGTAACAACCCCACCCCCCACCCCACCCACCTCAACCCTCGACCACATTAATGAATTGGTGAACGCGTGGTGGACACCCCTTCCTAACTTTTGTTGGACGTACATGTTGCAGTCACAGTCAAGCAGATACGGTGTAGGGACATAACACCATTATACTCTGCAGACGTCATGAGGGCAAATAGTAGAGGCATATCGCTGAACGTCGTTTGCGTAAGACACATCTGGACGTTCACAGACACATGTATAACTAACTCCTAAACAAGCATGTAAACATATAATTCAGAAAGCCAATTCAAATCATCTCATAAGGAAATCATCAATGATTCTAACAAACCACAGCAATTGTTTGCTACGTAAAAACTCGGATGCAACTCTGCCACACGGAACTGATGTTACCCAGGCCACACAAAGCTGTGCTTATTTGACCGATAAGTAAATCAATCACCGGCATCTCTTCAAAGCGTGGAAACCATAGATGCAGTTACATATCCATCTCCAGAGGTTTAGGACAATTTATCAAGTTTAAAGCAAAGGCCATCAGAAGTTTAAGGAGAGAACAATGTGTAAAATGCATTGCTGAAGACCAATTCTAACCAAGATCTTCACGGTCGGGTAGCCTAGTGGTTAAAGCGTTCGCTCGTCACGCCGAATATCCGTGTTCGATTCCGAACATTGGTACAATGTGTGAAGCCCATTTCTAGTGGAATATAAAAAGTGGCATAAAACCGTGCTCACTCGCTCTTCACATGATTACAAGCATGGGTTGCTGAAGACCAATTCTAACACGGATATTTACGGGGTTACAATGCCTGCACTGTCTAAGACCAGTTCCAACCCTGATGTTCATGGGGGTACTGGCATGGGCTGCTGAAGACCAATTTACGAGCATGGGTTGCTGAAGACCAATTCTAATTAACCCGTTTCCTCACAAGGGTATAAAACAGGCACACAATAAACGTAACAATTTTTTGTAACCTGCGTTGTATGTTTCAGTGTGGCTTTGGTCGTATCAATATTATGGATATATCCTTATTTAGAAAAGCTTGTGTACCTAAGTTTTATGACCGTACTTCATGTGTATTCCGTATAACCTATAATATCTGACAAATGATATCGACCAATGTGGCATCCATGAAAATCAAAATTGACAATTCCTTTCGAGATTCTTATTGATGAGCAACAGCAAGTCATGATCCCATCCAAATTTAATGTTTTTTAGACGTACTATGGAAAATTACAGTTAATTGTGTTTCATTCTACCTCAATACCAGGAATATTGGCACAGTTTGGGTAGATATTACTTGCATGATAGTGTGCCCCCTGATCCGCTGTCGTTTTAATGTAATAGTTGTAGTTTAAGTGTAAATTGACGTTCATTATCACGAGATAGATTTTTCAAAGATTAAACATAGACGTCAAATCGAGTTCGTTCTATTCCAAAATAATTTCATGCATAATATCAAAACCCTGATCACCACATCACCCATCCAGCCAATTTGCTGGTACCAGAAGGCGACGACACCCTTGTCATCCTAATGCAATACCAAGACCCAAAACTGCTATTACAACATCTAAACCAACAACACCCCCGAGTACAGTTCAGCATCACCTTCCTAGATGTCCTTGTCTCCAGAACCCCAACCAATAGAATCCAAACCAGTGTCTAGCGGAAGCCCACCCACACCGCTCAGTACATCCACTTCAACTCCAACCATCCCCTTAGAACTAAGTCTATTAGTCGAAACAGGCCGCTATTCCAAGCCACCTATTCCTTTAAATGATAGAATATGTAAATTTTGTGCAGAAAAAAAAAATATGTTATTGAGGATGAATCACACTTTGCACTAGATTGTTTTGTATACAGCGACCTGAGATATCAACTACTACACAAGGCAGCTGAATTAAATCAAGACTTTTATTATTTTAATAGCATTCAGCAATTATCTTTTTGATGCAAGAAGTGATTTTACAGCCGTTTTTAGCAGCACATTATACAGCATGTATAGAAGGAGAGTGCATCTCTTCTAGTCTTAACATTGTATATAATATTTTTATTTTGTGTTTTATATTTAATAATGTTATATGTTTTAAGTGCTTTTAGAGTGTCTCATAAGCCCTAGAGGCTGGATATTGTACTTTTAATGGCAACTTGCTTTTGTTTAAAATGGGTTTTATGTACAATATGTGACACTTAAATAAACATTTCTTCTTCTTCTTTCTTCTACTAAGACTGGCATCATCACTACCCTCACTAAACGATCAATCAACACTTCTTCTGCTGACCTCAAACCTGGGATCGAACACCTCCGCCAAGACTTCACTCACCTCAACAATTACCCACCCAAACTTGTCGAAAAGTCATCTTTTCTGTACTCCATCCCACACCCAGATCTGCGACCGACCCCTAAACCTGAATCAGCGTCCTTCCGCATCGTCCTCCCATTCATAGGAAAAGCCCCCCGCGTCATCAGCCGCCCCCTCAAACAGTAAGCCAATATTGACAACTAATTCACCAATTCCACCCCCCCTCAATTCCCTACTAAGAGCCGACGGCGGAAACACAACCAAACGCCAAGAACCTAAAGGTGTATAAAACTGACTATAACTGTGGACAATCCTACGTAGGTGCAACATCCCGCTCCATCAACACCAGAATCAAAGAACACAAAATTTCAACCATCAAATCAGACAGTAAACCGGCCATCTCGGACCATATCAGCAACTGCCCCAATCACATCAACTGGGAAAACGTCCAAATCCTCCCCAAAAACCTCTATGACTTTACTAAAAGAAAACTAACAGAGGCAGTCCACATTCGCCGCAACAAGCCATCAATCAACAGAGATCAAGGCTATTTCATCCCATCCGCCTACTATGAACTCAGTAAGCCATAATTATCCCCCTTCAGTATACTTATCCCGTTTAATTGACTTCCTGTCTTATTGGCATCCCCGTCATGTGTTCTCTGTCCATCATGTTGTTACAGTATTATGCCTCTGTTGTCATTACTTAACCTACTCATGTTAATCCCCCTCATATATGCAATTGTTGTTACTGTCAATAATCTACTGTTAATCCTCCACCTACTACATATATTCTGAACCATGGTCACCATTCAGCCTTGCTTGACAACGGTATCAGGATCTATACCGAAACGTCGCCGTTACATTAATTAAAGAAGTTGTTATCCATAAACTGTGTCTACTTTATGATCCGTCAACTTCTAAGTAATAAGAAGAGAGACACAATTTTTTATGGATAACAACTTCTTTAATTCTCTGAAAAGCGAAGTTTCGGTATAGATCCTTATATCGCTGACAAACAAGACTGAGTAATGCCCAACAAACAATTCAACAAATACTTCTTTATTAAAAAAACCGAATCTTCTTTTACTCATTCCGTTTCATAGCTTTTGACTATTCCTTCATTTTTCAAAGCAAATATAATGCAGTACATAACTTAATTGCAACCCCGTCGACGCAGACCTCGATAAAGGACAATAACCGGAATATTTTGAGACCACCCCCAACTCATGATCAGGTGACGTTTGAACCTGTGAGAATGCACGGGCCGGTGTGAGGTCATCACCTTGGGACAGGTGTGAGGGAATTACCTCAGGCAATATCCCGTTTCAAACAAGCATGACAACACACGAATATTTTTATCATCATTTTACCTGTACTAGTACCATTTTAGGCAAATCATCTTTAATTGACTCTTGTTTTGTGTACACAATTCGTTCACGCTTTTTTAATATTGTGATCACATGATATATGAAACTCTTTTACATTATTTCTATAGAAATGTTAAAAAGATGGACAAATATTGCGACATGTACTCCGTTGGTCGAACCTTACGATTATTCTGATAATTTAATGCAAAATAAATTTTTTCGCATTTTTCATTGACGAGATGAAGGGAATTAACTACTTAATTAGGAACTAAACACTATTAATAATATTTGTTTGTTTTTAAATTTTTCATTGGGTATTTGATGTTTGTAAAATTGTTGCCTGACAGACAGGTGCGCGTCTTGTCCATTTGAGGTTTAAAATCAACATATCTTTTTTTTATCTATTCAAGATATTATTTTTATGGTAAAAGCAGCCTTTTTATGTTGTGTCTAAAAAGCGGAATGTTCTGTTTTACGATTGTCTTCCTTTATGGCCATCTATTTGTAGTGTAGAATGTATAACGTTATACATCAGCATACAAATCCATTTTATATATATGTCGTTCCGATATAGGGCAGTATTTAGGTCGCTCACAGTTTACGTAAAGCTGATAAAAAGAACAGACACAAAGAAATCGTGGCACAATACTTTTATCGGTGTACGATGAAGAGAGGTGAGATGTTGACGCCTAACAAAATCTCGGACAGCACTTAGCACTTTCTGTTTTTCAAACCGGTTTTAAATTTAAATTTGCAGTTACATTGACACCACCATATTGGAAATTTGATATTCTACATCCTTCTACATTCTACTACATTTTATAGTCGAAGGACGACCCAGTGCAATTCAGCGCAATTCTCGCACAACGTTCATTTTTTATAAGTTATAAAAATGTGTGTCAGAATGATAACTATGCAAGCAGGTTGTTAAAATGAAATTAAGGAAAATATTAATTATAATATGATTTGCACACCCTTTCATCCCTGAATTCTTGAAGTTCTCAAAGATTGTGTGGTTTCGAATATGACCCAGATAAATATTGATATTTCACAGCAATTTAGCTAAGCTATGAAACACGCTAATGTACAAACGATAAGTCTTTGACTGACTGTGGCGTCAAAACAAACTCATTCATTTACTTGAACTGAATGTTCATCTTAATTGTTATGGACAGTCACGGAGCCGTGATCCAGAGAACAGGGTGTCATTTGATAAAAATATAGTAATAATAGGATTACCAGAAAAACGGGGTAAAACACCCAAGCCAATCAGCTTCGCTCAGGAACACCAGAATAAGTCACCAATAAACGTGTATAAGTGTTATATAGTCACTGCGAAAGTAATGAGTGTTTGTCTTTATTGTTAACATTCAAATACGTGATATCTGTATCAGCGATATTGTCTACGTTCCACCGGTGAGTAAGCGTTAGCCTTACTGTCTCGTAGTATAAATATTGCAAGAAAATGTGTTCCTGAAGACAACACGATACAGTTTTTACGACACATCACGTTTGCACTAGCGCTTGATAACAGCCTTGTGTTTAGGTGTTTCAGTTGTTTAAATTGCTGTTCTTGATACTGTTGATTAAACTTTGATACAATTAACAATATAAGGTTATATGAGAGTATGGCTTTCGGACGGTAACATGTGTTAATGTATATCTGATATATGTAATCAAAGATGACATAAATAGAACAATGAGTAGTACGTCCTGATTAATGTATAGGCAACATTTACTAATCAAATTCAACAACTCCCTTTTAAGTCTTTTTTTCCTGACTTAAAAGTAAATGCAAGAACACAATCGTCCGGAATACAGTCCACTTCCATATGACCATATAGCATATAATAAGCTTTCGGGTTTGGATTGGTTCGGGTGGCAGACAAGATATCCATAGAATAGGTTCATCTCGGAATCTCCCATATCACTGGGACTCCTCTTCAATTTAAATGGAGTTACTTGATTCTTTCAAAACTATTCAGTTTTAGAGACTACGCATTAGTCTGGATAGGCATCACCAGTTTGGAATTTGAAACTAATCTGTTTACATTAACAGGACACTGCTTAAGTGTCATGTACAAATGAGAAAGTGGAATCCCGTCATTTTGGCGGACGAACCTTAAAACTATTAATAAACATCCGAATATATATGCATATAATATCTGGCAATATGCACCAAGTTCACCTTCTACAAAAATAAGTTATAAAAGACGGTTGATATTCGTTTGCGTATTTGACGATTATATAACTTGTGAAAGTATAAATCCTTTTCCTATACTGTGACGTTCCTTGCGCTTCCCTAATTATTTTGATTAAAATTATTTCCGTTATCATTGTATTAGTTAATGGGAAATGCGTGCCGATAAAGTACGTACCATAAATTTATGCGACATTGTACGATTCCGAACTTATCACGAGACTGTGTTTATGAATCATTGTCAAATAGTGGTGATATTAAATCTGGGAAACAATACGCGAAATCGCGCGTGCACAGAACGGAAAATTTGGACAAGGCATTCATCAATCCGCATTCGCAGAACGATTGATTTCAGTACTTCCGCTAAGCGCTTCGAGTACAGCGTCAAACTCGGGCCTATAATCTAACACGCGAGAACTGACCAGTGAAATCTGAGAAGTAGAAATACCGGTAGACGCTGTTGCTTGATTGACAATGTCAATCAAGAAAGGGAGGAACTTGATGATATCGTTTTCTCCGAGTAAATTCCGATGTCAAATAACGACGTTATTGGGACGGAAAAACGATGGTTTGAAACGCAAATAACGTCGGTTTTCCGTTTACGGAAAAAAACGTCGTTTTCGTGTTTGTAGTGTAACACAAACCACATCGTGGTATTGATATCATAGATGTAATTATTTTGGAATAGAACGAGCTTGACTGGACGTCTATGTTAAATCTTTGAAACGAATATCTCGTCTAATTAAACGTCAATTCACCCTTAAACTACACCTATTACATTTGAACTACAGCGGATCAGGGACACACTATCATGTTAGTAATATCTACCCAAACTGTGCCAATCACGATATTCCTGGTATTGAGGTTGAATAAGACACAATATACTGTAATGTTACATCTAAAAAACGTTAAGTTTTTATGTGACATTGTGATCACGCGATATGGGAAATTGATCATTAGTTTCCACTGACAGAGTAAGATGGGATTTAAGAAAACATATTGTGATCCAAACACAAGTAATACTGTGAATATTTATCTTTCGTCATTAACTGTAGAAATAACACGAAAGAGGCAGTTCCGCTAAAAAACACATTAAATTGTTATGGAATATCAAACCGTACTTACAACTGCAAATTATTGCCATTTCAACTACAAGATCTAAATATGTTCTTTTGAATTTCATGGTCATTAGCTGATTCTTGTTCCATCTCGTCGTGACCGAATGTTGGGAAGATTGATTTGATTACTGTATTTGTTTCTCTTGTCAGTGTTATGTGTTTCTAACAGTTTTGTAAAGAACATGTTTCTCTTTAGTTTTGTTTTCATGATGCTTTTCTGCTCATCAATAAAAAGCTCGAAAGGAACTGTCAATTTTGATTTCCAAGGAGTATAATGAAGAGACATTGGTCGATATCATTTGTCAGATGTTATATGTTATACAGAACACACATGAAATACAGTCATAAAACTAAAGTACACAGGGTTTTCTAAGGATATCCATAATGTTGATACGATCGAAACCGTATAGAAATATACAACGCAGGTTACAAATGCTTGTTACGTTGATTGTCTGTCTATGTTTTATGCCCCGTGAAAAGAAACGGGTTAGAATTGGTCTTCAGCAACCCATGCCGGTAAATTGGTTTTCAGCAACCTATCCAAGTACTCCCGCGAGGATCTGGGCTAGAAGTGGTCTTCAGCAAAGCATGTTTGTAAACCCGTGAAGATCCGGGTTATACTTGCTCTTCAGCAACTCATGCTTGCAATTATGTGAAGATCTGGGTGAAGATCTGGGTCAGGATGGGTCTTCTGCAAAACATGTTTGTAACCCCGTGAAGATCCGGGTACTTGGTCTTAAGCTACCCATGCTTGTAATCACATGGATATCTGGGTTAGAATTGGTCTTCAGCAACCCATGCTTGTAACTCCGTGAAGGTCTGGGTTAGAATTGGTCTTCAGCAACCCATGCTTGTAACTCCGTGAAGATCTGGGTTAGAATTGGTCTTCGGGAAACCATGCTTGTAACTCCGTGAAGATCTGCGTTAAAATTGGTCTTCGGGAAACCATGCTTGTAACTCGTGAAGATCCGTGTTAGAATTGGTCTTCAGCAACCCATGCTTGTAACCATGTGAAGATCTGGCTTAGAATTGGTCTTCGGCAAACCATACTTCTAGCCCCGTGAAGACCCAGGTTATAATTTGTCTTCAGCAACCCATGCTGGTGCCCACGTGAAGTTCTATCACTGGACTGTTTGAGCCAGACTCGAATATTTACAAACCGCCGTCATAGAGCCGTAAAGTTGCTGCGTGGCGTTAAACAATTAACAGCCGTGTTCCTTTATTCAAGGCATCACTGTACTTTCTCGTTTGGAAGTGACAACATCAAGTGGATTGTTTGCGGTATATGTAATTGTGCTTTATAAGTCATGTACGATACCACGTCTGAGTAATTTTGGAGCATCTAGGCTAACCCGACATGTAGCTAGGCTAAGGATGAGACGCCCCTCTATTTCGTCTCTGGTCCAAGGCGTACAAAGCCAAGGGGACCTGACATGATAAAGTCATAAATATACTTAGGAAACAGTAACTGTGCGTCATATAATGAGGTATACATGTTATGTTATTTGAAAATAACAATATTATATTTTGTCATTCGTTTGATCAATATTTTATCATAATACATTCATTGACAAAACTCATACCTGATAACAGGAGATAGAGTGAGTGGTGTCCATGTGCCTTCCATCTGTTTCCTAAACTGAAAGAACACCTTCGTGGAAAGCCCTATGACGACAATGGTCACCTCAAAGATCGCCTTGAATGGGTTTTTCAGGGTGGCTTCAGAAATCTTCTTCCTGACTGGAATTTAAAAGCTTCACTATCGATATGAAGTGGAGTGAAAAGCAGGGTCATTATGTTGAAATTAAAATTAAGAACGCTTTCACAATTGGTGGTTTTGTTTGTCAAACTCAGAACATTTTGAACTTAGAACTGATTCGTGTCCAGATTGCCCCGTTTGTGTTTCTAGGTTTGTCAGCACCATGCCCGTGCTCGTGGGTTTCACCAAAGTTGTAGACGTCTGAGACCTGCATCACTTCAGGCTTTCCTCCCACATTAAGCTGACACGCCGCGATATAACTGGAATACTGTTCAAAGCGGCGTTAAACCAAACTCACTATTATATATCTCTCGGTGAACAGATGGTAATTAAATAGGTTGGTAAATAATAGGGCTGTTACAATTCACCCGCGTATTCGGTGAATCGAACCGCATACCTTCATGAATTGAATTCGTTGTTTGTGGTCACTAGAATCGAATATTTACCCAAAACAGTTAAAGACTGCAGTCATGTGCATTTTACAATACCCTGTACCTAAAATATCCATAAGAACTTACTATATGCATAGAACACGTCCCATTTTAATTCTGGATACCCAAAAGTCCAGAAACTCTACGGTCTTTGCCGACTCTCGATCAAAGTTATTTACAAAATTAAACATGCAGTTTTCATGGGAACATACCAAGGAAGAAAAAATGAAAACAAAATTGTTCAAAAACTCAATATTTACACTATCTCGCCCATGGGCCTGCCCATGGGCGAAGACTGGCCCATGGGCGAGAATATGTTCCTTTACTTAAAACTCATGTTTTTGTTTCGCAAATACATTAAATGTATTTATTCAAGTATCATGACAAAAAATTTAACTCATTTTAACTTAATTCAACTATTTTATAGCGATATTGAAATATTTTGCCCATGGGCGAGAAAAAAGTTTGGCCCATGGGCGAGAATATGGTCCTTTACTCAAAACTCATGTTTTTGATTCACAAATACATTAAATGTATTTATTCAAGTATCATGACACAAAATGTAACTCATTTTAACTTAAGTCAACTTTTTTATAGCGATATTGAAATATTTCGCCCATGGGCGAGAAAAAGGTTTGGCCCATGGGCGAGAATATGTTCCTTTACTTAAAACTCATGTTTTTGTTTCGCAAATACATTATATGTATTTATTCAAGTATCATGACACAAAATGTAACTCATTTTAACTTAATTCAACTATTCTTTAGCGATATTGAAATATTTCGCCCATGGGCGAGAAAAAGGTTTGGCCCATGGGCGAGAATATGTTCCTTTACTTAAAACTCATGTTTTTGTTTCGCAAATACATTAAATGTATTTATTCAAGTATCATGACACAAAATGTAACTCATTTTAACTTAATTCAACTATTTTATAGCGATATTGAAATATTTCGCCCATGGGCGAGAAAAAGGTTTGGCCCATGGGCAAGAATATGTTCCTTTACTTAAAACTCATGTTTTTGTTTCGCAAATACATTAAATGTATTCATTCAAGTATCGTGACACAAAATTTAACTCATTTTAACTTAATTCAACGATTTAATAGCGATATTGAAATATTTCGCCCATGGGCGAGAAAAAGGTTTGGCCCATGGGCGAGAATATGTTCCTTTACTTAAAACTCATGAACATGTTGGCGGTGTATTGCGTGAAAAAAACCTGCTTGAGATCACTTGATCGATAATGAGTCATGCCCCCTAGATTGGTCTAACAGTCGTTTATAAGGCGTAGTGTGGTCCGAATCAATCTCCCAATGCCATAAAGAAAACCCGATATACCAAAGTTCGATTTAGTTCAAAATATTTATTAAAAGGGCTAAAAATTTGCCTAAATTATGTTTCATGTGCTCGGGTTTTTCACTGTCCAGAGAGTTGCCACCAACCTCAGGTTTGGCATGGACATCGCTTACTCCCTGTGTGATCAACGCTACACCTGAAGCTTAAGTTAGTTCATTATGGATGTCAAACACAGTTTTAGCCATTCCAAATGATTAATGTATGGCTTGACATTAACTGTTGAAATTAGTACGAAATTGCTTTTATATTTTATTATTATAATTATGAACTGAACCAAAGTTCCAAGCTACTCGGTAGCACCAGTCGTCCAAGGCGCCACAATTCGCTGTGTAAGTTGCGTCCCTTGGGCACGCCAGAAACCTATGATTGTGGGTTCGAATCCTGGTTCGCCCCGATTATGTTTATAGGTTTCACCGAAGTGGTAAACGTTTGAGACCTGCATCACTTTAGGCTTTTCTCCACATTTATCTAACACGCCATGATAAAACAGGAATAAAAGCGGCGTTAAACATAACTCATTCCAACACTAACTCCAAGCTACGCCTAATAATAATATGGATATATTTTGGACATTGCCTGTAAGGAATATGCATCTGTCAAAACTATTTTTTACGAAAGAGTATTTTGTCTCCATTTACCAATCCTGATTTCCCATGGATATGACATGGTCAGGGAGATGATGTGTCAGACATAGAGACATCCGTGTGGGTTTGTGTAATCCAAGACGTCGATGACGTTATATCTAACAGTGTCATCCTTAGTTGGAGAGTCTAATGACTGAGGGGCGGTTAGGTAGCCAAGTGGTTGACGCGTTCTCTCGTCACACCAATGGCCTGGGTTCGATTCACCACATAGTTCTCATGTATGAAGTCCATAAATTGCGTCACCGCCGTGAACTTGGCATATTAGAATTGGAATATTGGTAACAGCCGCGTAAACTTATACTCATTCGCTCGCTGAAGAGTCCGTGGGTCGATCCCAAACTTAGGTTAAAAAACGAAACCCATTCCGTGTCTCCCGTCCTAAAAAAGCTCCAAAAATGGTTCTCCACCAAAACATAAATCGTTCACTGGACAATTTAAGCTGGATGTTCTGTGTAGCGGGTAAATATTATTTAATGTAGTTTAAATATTAACACCCCCCGCCCAATCGCCCAACACCCCCTCCTCCCCCGTTCCATACACACGCACCTGAATATTAAGGGATCGACCACAAAGAACATAATCAGACATTCTTACATATCTTGAAACTTCAGTTTCTCCCGCTTTGAGGTTCAAGTGAGAAAACATTCAGTGATGAATTTATTGCTGTACATAATACGTTCTTATGGTATTGACCCGTGAAGATCCGGGATAGAACAGGTCTTCAGCAACCCATGCTTGCTGTAAAAGGCGACTATGCTTGTCGCATGAGGCGAGTAACTTGATCGGTTGGTTAGACTCGCTGACTTAGTTGATGCATGTCAACGTATCCCAATTGCGTGGATCAATGCTCATGATTGCAATCACTGAATTGTCTGATCCAGACTCGATTATTTACAGACCGCCGTCATACAGCTGTAATATTGCTGAGTGCGGCGTTAAACAGCAAACAAACAAACAAACGTGATCTTAGGGTATTAATGTATTGTTGACAATGTCGCTGTATTGACGATATCATAATGACAACATTGTTCTGTTTATAGTGGTATTAATATCCCTATGAGTAATGAGATTAGTACTTGGAAAAACATGTTCTTTACCGTGGAGGGTTCTGGGATAGAATTGGTGCATAATGCTTGTCGTCCGAGCCAGTACACTGGGGATCAGTTCGTCACGCTGAATGTATTGAATCGACAGCCTGGGACGATGCTTATGATATCGATGATTTGAAAATATAATTTCTAGAGAGGTCATGATGTTTTGGTGAAAGCTATGTTCCATGTTTTTTGCCAAAGACGGACATTAAAATTATCCCTTTACAACTTTTTGACAATATATGGTTACATCAGTTCCCTACGGATGTTTGAGTGTGGGAGTTTCAAAACATCTCCCTATATAAGGTGTTCATTTACCTTTTCTAAAAAATATTTTATCATTAAGACAAAAATACTCAAACTTTCATGATACTTTAGGACTTGGAAGACTCCATCTATCAAACTTAGTTAAAATGAGAATGAAATGTGTTGCGAAATTACTCTACCCTTAATCATTTAAATTACCCTTCCTTGTATACAAGTTATTGTTTAATGACTACCTGTTCGGATCGATCCCTTGACGAACTTGGATTTAGTTTCATCTGGTTTTAACAATTTCAAAAATGCTGCTTATCAAAATATTCAGTCCATACAAAATTAAATGACATTAACCTGCAGTGTTGGATACGTGCAAAAGATACATTAAAGTCCTCAAAAGGCACAATGTATAGTATCATGAAAACGATTGTCACAATTTTGAAAATTTACTTTCGGAACATGTTTAGCGAGTCTTTCTTAAGTTTAGAACTTGTAACCATAATCTACCTTTTGATCCTAGGCAATGGAGAAACATTGCTCTAACAGACTGACCACTGACTAAACGATCTGACATAGGTGATGAATACAATTATTTGTTTGTTTGTCCGTCTTTAGAAAACGAAAAAAAACAGTTTTACACAGGTTTAAATACTAGTACATTAACGATTAGGAACAAATTTTGTCATTGTCATTGTTCAAGCTAAAGTGTAAATAAGTTCAGTTCAGTTCGGTTCAGTTCAATCACGGATTCATGATTCAAAAGGCATGATTCAAACACCTAAGACCCAGGGACTTTGTCGACATTCAAACATCAAATCAACACCAAACGCTGTCAAGGATTCATGAGTGCTATGATGCCTTGCTGGACTTTCGTCACGTTTTTAAGGAATTATTCAAAAACGTTAGATCTAGCGACTTTGTCTTCATTCAAACATCAAATCAACACTAAACCCTGTCAAAGATTCACGAGTGCTATAGTGCCTTGCTGGACTTTCGTCACCTTTCTAACATCAAATAAATACCAAATGGCACATGGGCTTCAAAAGCATGATGTTAGAACACAAGATGTTAACCTGGACTTGCTTCATTATTCAAACATCGAATCACCAACTCACTCGCAAATTCCGCCAAGTGATAGCATGACACAAATGATAGGTCTGATGCATGACATGTTAAGTTGCATTTTCTTAATATCAAACATCGAATTGATACCAAAAACCGCCAGGGACTCGCGAGGCGTGATTTATTATGATTATCACCATTATCAAGATACAGAGAAAAATGAAACAATAAATAGAGCAAAGAATGTTCGGGTGATTCTGGGACAGTCAGGATGGTTAGGCTCATCATCAGCTCAGGGCCCATGCCCCTTCTACACGCAGCCTAGAGAGCGAATGGGACTTCTCCCAGGAAGCGCTGCCTAGTTGAACCCACCAAATACTTTTCGGAGAATGTGAAGACTCCCCAACACTGCAGCCTTCTGCAGTACCCAGATTGTCAGAAGGGCTGTATTCCTGGTAGCAAACCCGGGTACTCTCCCAATGTCAGTCAACAGATTGGGAGGTACCAAACCTAAGGCACCGAGAATAATGGGGAGTCGGATAACTTGGTACTTGGGATGCAAGCGGGACATTTCGAAAGCGAGGCCCTCATATTTGCAATATTTTTTCCTCAATCTTGTCAATCACATTATTGTCAAAAGGGACAGAAAATTCAATAATTTAAATGATTTTATTGGATGTATCAAAAAGGAAAAGATCAGGTTTGTTGGCCTTGAAGGGCCGAGGCTGTAAATGTGCCTACTGCAAAGAATGTTGTATTTATTATTAGTATTATGAGTAGCAGTTTCTTTCTTTGTTGTTTATCGCCCCACTCAGTAATATTTCAGCTATATGACGGCGGTCTGTAAGTAGTCGAGTATGGACCAGACAATCCAGTGATGCAATTGGGATAGGATGACATGCACCAACCACGTCAGCGAGCCTGACCACCTGAACCTGTTAGTCGCCTCTTACGACATGCATAGTCGCCTTTTACAGCAAGCTTTGGTTGCTGAAGACCTATTCTACCCCGGAATCTTCACGGGTCTATTAGCAGTTGTAGTAGTAGTAGTCGTCGTGAGGCGATCACAATTGATAGGGTAGTCAGACACTTACACTGACTGCGGTGCCTCCCGACTGTGTGGGACGTTGCTCCTATTACCAGACACAGAGTTTTCTGGCGCAGACGCAATTACCTTTAGCGAGGCATTAAGCAACACAACAACAACAACAACAACAACAACAGCAACAAACATAAAGAGAATCTTTCAGTTATATCTAAGGAACGTGAACACCATGTCTCCATCTGAACCGCTGAAGATAATGTCATGCTTTGACGGGTAATTGCATTGAAACCTTTATTCATTTAGTTCATGTTTTCACGACGAATCTGATATGGCGACCTATAACTTCAATTCAGTGTGATGCTGGACGTTAATGCCTCACAGCAACTGTCATCTTGCATGGAAAATAGTCATCAGCCACAATACTCGATTCCCGTCGATGGTAAAATGAAAAATGTCATTTGCACATCGTACATAACTGGTTATGGAATTACATAACGAATTTGGACCCGTGAAGATTCCGGGGTAGAAGAGGCTTTCAGCAACCCATGTTTGCGGTAAAAGGTGACTATGCTTGTCGTAAAAGGCGACTAACGGGATCGGGTGGTCAGGCTCACTGACTTGGTTGATACATGTCATCGATCCCAATTGCTTAGATCGATGCTCATGATGTCAGCAACTGGGTTGTCAGGTCCAGACTGGATTATTTACAGACCGCCGTCATACAGCTGGAATATTGCTGAGTGCGGCGTTAACCAACCAACAAACAAACAAACAAAACGAATTTGACACATACACAGAACGAACACCTTATTCTGTCAGTGGTGCTACCAATCATCTGCCCCACATGGGGCGGTCGGGTAGCCTAGTGGTTAAAGCGTTCGCTCGTCACGCCGAAGACCCGGGTTCGATTCCCGACATGGGTACAAGGTGTGAAGCTCATTGCTGGAAATCCCCGCCGTGATATTGCTGGAATAAAGCTAAAAGCGGCGTAAAACCAAGTTCACTCATTCACTAATCTTAGTCCCTGACAATGCTTCGTTTGTTGATTAGTATGATTAGGGTAAAATTGGTGAGTAAGTTTGGTTTAATATTCAGGCAGCTTTTAAACATATGTCAGCTGGACCATGACGTGTGAGATGGCGTGATGCGAACTACAAAACTAGGTACACTTTTAGCACTTTGGTGAAATGTATGAACACAATAATGGTGCTTTCAAACCACGGATAATGAAACCAGCGAGAAGATCATCTTTACACTATAAGGGGCGCCATGTGAAGCACGTTAATTAGGCGATAAACATACGGTGTTTTCAATGTAGAGCTAGGTTACCTGTAGATTTAACCGCGCTAATTTGAAGTTAGACCGAACCGAACGCGCAGCGTGAGGTTTCAAATGTTAAATTTAGCGCAAGGCTTTCGCTCTACATCGCTTGTCACCATTATGACGTCATATTGCTCATTGTGACGCACAGGATATGACGTCACAGTCGTATATAGAAAAGCGCCAAAATTCCAAGCTCTCTGTTGTCTTCAAAACGTAAATATATTCCCTTGTAGATTTCTGTCGTGTTTTCTGCACGAAATGTATTGCCACGCATCCTTTGAATATTGTAGTAACCGCATCTGTGCATTTTGTAACCTGTAATTGTAGGTATTATTATTTAAATAGGCCTACCGACAATGACTGAAAAAAGTACTATTCTTTGAATATTAGCTTCCGCGGTGATGCGGCCGTCAAACCAGCTGTTTCAATCAGGGGGTTTATTGTGATTTAATAGCCTCTGATTGACCAATCAGAATCGAGTAAATTCCAAATTCATGGTAGAATGACCACTGAGCCACCTCTGAATACCTGATTTTTATATTATTAAAGGATGACCTACATGTGCTTCGAGATGAAGTAAAGTAAAATGGACCAACTTTTTTACACATCAACAGATGATGAACATGTACTCGTCATAGGTATTGGCACATGGACATATGGACATGTCATGAACTAATGGACATCTGATCACCATTCTCACTATCATATGCATAAGGACATTGCCGCATCATGGACAGCGACGTCGACATCTGAGCATCAGTGTGTGAGTATGGTTTTACGCCGCTTTTAGCACTATTCCAGCAATATCACGGAGGGGGACACAACAAAAAATGGGCTTCACACATTGTACCCATGTCGGGAATCGAACCCGGGGCTTCGGTGTGATGAGCGAACGCTTTAACCACTAGGCTACCCGACCGCCACCTGAGCATCAGATACGTGGCAATCGACATATCATATACTCAGGCATTAACACAATAATTCATGATTATTCTAAGAGATATGAAAACAAATTTGTTCATGTCATTTATGACATGATTATAATTGTTTATTACACCACGAGGGGCACGGGTGGCGCGGTCGTCAAAGGAGCTGTAGAGAGTTGCGTACTATAGACACACCAGAAACCTGTCATTGTGGGTTCGAATACCGGTTCGCCCCGATTATGTTTCTAGGTTCGTCAACGTCATACCTATGCTTGTGGGTTTCACCGAAGTGGTAAAGGTCTGACACCTGCATCACTTCGGGCTTTCCTTCAACATTAAGCTGACACGCCGTGATATGAATGGAATACTGTTCAAAGCGGCGTTAAACCCAACTCTCTCACTCACTATTTTCAACAAAACTTTTCAATCCGTCAAAGTCAGGAAGGGCAACAGTAGGTATATTATCCTTCACTTTAATTGATAACTAAACACACTGATCCGTGGGTATTCCAAGCATGTATAATGCATGATTGCTCCAACGCGATCGTCAAATGTGGCTAATTGGTTTACAAAGAGCATTTATGAAAATAATAAGTTAACGCCGCACTCAGCAATAGATCAGCTATTAGATTCTCCAGAATATTGGTTGCCGAGTACCCCATGCTTGCCGTACGAGTTGACTATATAGATCAGAATTTCGGACTCGTGACAGGGTTGATTAGCGGCGGTGGAGATCGTTACCCATTATAATACTCACTAGTTGTCCCCCTTCACAGTCAATTCTTTACAGGCCGTTGTTATATAGTCAGGATATTGGAGAACGCTTTGTGAAGCAACACGCAAACAAACAAACTATCAAACGAGGAACTTTTATTCTCAATACTCCAAATGCCACTTGAAGCTCAGATTTTAACTTTAAAATTTGAGGCAAAAACGCAAGAACAGAAATACAAAGATTAAAACATCTAAAGTCAGCCTTACCTTGAAGACTTCATAACATTCCAGCCTTCCGCTCTAAACGGAATGTTACCTAGGTCACCATAAGTGTATCAGCTGCGCACACTCTTCCATCGCGATATTAGAAATGATTCTAGAGTGCTTGGCTTAGAAGCAAATACGCTAGAGGATTTTGAATCAATATCAAGAAGCCAATGAAATCCACTGTAGCAAACAGAAGCGCGCAGCAATTAAGTTGAATCTGTCTGTATGGTAGGAACATTGCCGAAGTTTGAGTTACTGTATCTTGGCGTGTGGTATCGTGACATCATTAGGTCATTTTAAGTGTCACCGACCTCTTCGATCGTGTTAGCAGATAAATATTGCTGTATTCTAAAGAGGGTATGTCTCGGAATCAGAAGTAGATCATGTATGGATCCGTGGTTTAGTGGCAGAGCGTCCGCCCGGAGAGCGGAAGGTTGGGAATTCGATACCCAAAGGCGCTGAAATATGGTACTTGGTGTTACCGTCAGTCTGTACGGGGATGTGCAGGTACAATGAGATACCGTCAGTCTGTACGGGGATGTGCAGGTACAATGAGATACCGTCAGTATGTACGGGGATGTACAGGTACAATGAGATACCGTCAGTCTGTACGGGGATGTACAGGTACAATGTGATACCGTCAGTCTGTACGGAGACCTACAGGTACAATGTGATACCGTCAGTCTGTACGGGGACCTACAGGTACAATGAGATACCGTCAGTCTGTACGGGGACCTACAGGTACAATGAGATACCGTCAGTCTGTACGGGGATGTGCAGGTACAATGAGATACCGTCAGTCTGTACGGGGATGTACAGGTACAATGAGATACCGTCAGTCTGTACGGGGACCTACAGGTACAATGAGATACCGTCAGTCTGTACGGGGACCTACAGGTACAATGAGATACCGTCAGTCTGTACGGGGACCTACATGCAGGTACAATGAGATACCGTCAGTCTGTACGGGGACCTACAGGTACAATGAAATACCGTCAGTCTGTACGGGGACCTACAGGTACAATGAGATACCGTCAGTCTGTACGGGGACCTACAGGTACAATGAGATACCGTCAGTCTGTACGGGGACCTACAGGTACAATGAGATACCGTCAGTATGTAAGGGGATATACAGTGACAATGAGATATTTGCAGTGTGTGTGATGAGATAAGTGAATACATTGTGCTCTCAGAGGCTAGAGAAGTAGTCCATTGTCAGTCCTCACCTTAATCTGTTTACTGATGTCAGTCGTAACACACTGGGCTCCGCAGTGGTGAAGAGGTCACCGGAGATGACCACCTTTGTACCGGAAATGAGCTGCTGAGCTGGTCGATAATGCTCTACACTTGATAGCTGACACAATTGAGATGACAGCCACCAGACAGTCACCGCAAAAGGTTACACCCTCTTTGGACCCCCAAGGTTTAACATCAGAAGTCACCAATAAAGAAAACAAGTCCCTACAACGATCAGTAGCTATCACTAAAATCCAAACTACCTTGAACAGCTGGACCCATATATACAATGATGGATCCAAGAATCCTATCAACAACACTGTTGGTTACGGCATCCATATCCACAGCTCCAAGCCCCAAGCACATTCGGTTCGCCTGCCTGATGGTCAGTCAGTATTCACTGCTGATTTGAGACTAAACACAGTCAACGATATTCTATACGAATATATAGAGGTTATCACGCGAGTGTGTTTGGGGATGGTAAATATCCTGCATTAGGAATAAACATTGTATTTAGCGAGCCTTGGCGAGCTAAATACATAGTGTTTATTCCTAATACAGGATATTTACCATCCCCAAACACACAAGCGTGATAACCTCTTTATCATTTAATATCATTCTTTAATTCTGTGCTTCAAAATCGCTTTCCCTCTCTCACAAACATTAGCGAAACATTGCGAGTTTTCCTGGAATGCGCGCATTAATATTTAGCCCGTCACAGGGTAAGTGATGTGTCAGTCGGACAGTGACAGTAGCCAATATAGTTCCAACTAAAAACTGTTTCTTATACTGTGGCGAAGCAACTTATACGCAAAACAACAGTTGTTTTTAATTGCCTTTCGCGGCAATCCATCGGTCTGTCCGCTAGAGTAACTGCCCTTTGTCAAAGGGAAGCTACTCTAACCCTAGTCTATGAGACGTCACGGCCACGGTCAGACGTTGTTGACAGTCGGTCTGTCCTGTCATTACGTTAAGAAGTGTAGTCAGATGTACACACAGCGACAAAACGAAACAAGGTAACAATTCAAACATATTTCGGCCCAATCCAACTATTTTAATATGTGGAGAAGGTTTTAAGCTGCAGAGGCCTACAGGCACAGGTATGGCTACTGATCCCGCTTGGCTAGGCCTCGTGCCCTCGCAAAATTGTTTCAAAATTTATATCTCCAAAGTTGCCAAAACTTATAAAATGCCTTAGCTACGTCACAGTTAGACACTGATTCTCAGTATATTAGACTGTTCTTTTGATAATTATAGCAATTATCCCTGTAGTTTATCCAGATTCCCGATGCTTAATTCTGACTCGATCGCCGAATGACGAGGGCGACGCCATGTTTGTTTATAAACAGTGAAAGTAGTCCTACTTGACCTTTGATATTTGCATCTCTATCCGCATATGACCCCAACGGATATCGTTTTTATCCGTTGGCTTTATCCTGCCGAGAAACCTACCCATTATATAATAAACAAAACTATCGGGCCAAGGTCATCTGGTGGATCTGTGTTGGACCCCGTCTCCCATAGATATTTATGGAAATGAAAAAAGCAGTCATACTATCGAAGCTAGCTCCAGACAAAGCAGAGATACAGCCTATTCCCTTCAGTAAACTAGAGATGCAAATCAAAATCAAAGCCGTCGTTGGCCAAAGATGGCAAGCCCAATGGGATACAAGTAAGATCGGCAGATGGCTATACAATATCCAAGCTAAGATCCACAAAAACCATACTCATACTCAAATGAAAGGGAAGTTGAGGCCACCTCACGCCTCACCATCGGTCACAAAAATCACTATATATGACAATCAACAGGATGCCATTGCTCACTTGTTACTGGAATGTCAAGACCATCCCCAGCCCAGGCTAAGTTAAAACAAGAATTGCAGTTAGATCCGCCATCTGTCGTTGATACTCTACAGCCAAGAGATGCAATGGCGAATGCAACACTTATTCTATTTCTAAGAGATGGACGGCTACCAGAAATTATATAAACTGATCAGCAAAAGATAAAAAATGAAATCATATCAATATACGAAAATAGAAATCTTACCAGTACTAAAACTCACTATATATTGACAACATATGAGTCCAAAAGAGGGACAGGTCATCCGAAATTGCTAAGGCGACCTCTTAAACACTGAAAGCAACAACAGTTTGCGACTGTACGGTTTCAGGTAGGCCAGGTTGGGCACGTCTAGAAGAATATTACAAAGATATATTTTTATCATTTTTTAGATCTGGTTGAAACCCTGTCACTCGAAAGAGGCAAATATTCATGATAAGTGCAAAAGGTTCGAATTGAAGGCAGGGCAAAGTCCCAGTTGATCACGCAACAGAAGAAGCACTTGCCATTTAATCAATAACAGTTACACGAATGCATAAATTTTGCAACAAAATGATTGCTCTTTTCTGCAAAAATACGCTGCCATCAGGCCAAGCAGTCATAAGTCTTGTTTAGATCTGTTGACAAGTGCATGGTGAATCAAACAACATTCCTCACTTTTTACATTCATGAAAAGAATCTGCTATTTATGCCAATATGTAACAGTATGTCGATCTGTTCTTCGTGTATCTGGATTAAGAAAAGTATACATTCTCTTTTTGTTTAGGGCTTAGCACTCACATGTCATTTTATTGTAATGCAGCAAATCTGAAAGATCACTTAACTCTGTAAGCCGTGAGGGCTCCGGGCTAGAATAGGTCCCCAGCAACCTTTGCTGGTGGTAGTGGTGACGATATGGATCGGGGGTCATGCTCGGTCACTTGGCTGATTGCGTGTCATCGTACCCTGGCAGCGGAATGTGGACCGTAATATCAATGACTGGAATATTGCTCAGTACGACAAACAAATTAAACCAAAAATAATTATTCCCCTCTCTCTTATTTTTTTACCTCCTTCAGTCCCCCTCTCTCTCACGTAAAAATATAAGTATTCCTCTTTCTCCATCTCTCCCATTCCCCTCTCTCCTTCTTTTTTCCTCCTTCACTCCCACTCTTTCACGACAAAAAATAATAAAAAGGTATTCCTCTCTCTCTCTCTCTCTCTTACTTTTTCCCTCCCGCACTGCCTCTCTATCGCACGACAACAATCTTTCGATATCGCACGACTCTTTCTTCCCCACTCACTCCCTCTCTCACGACAAAAACAAGAGAAAAGTATTCCTCTCTCTTTCTTTTTCCCTCCCTCACTCCCTCTCAAGACAAAAAATGAAATAAGTATTCCTCTCACCCTCTCTTCCATTCCTCTCTCTCTCTTACCTTTTCCCTCCCTCCCTCACTCCCTCTCTCCACGACAAAAAATAAAATAAGTATTCCCCTCTCTCCCTCTCTGCCATTCCTCTCTCTTTCTTTTTCCCTCCCTCTCTCTCACGACAAAATAATAATAAAAAATAAGTATTTCTCTCACTTCCTTTTCCACTCCCTCACTCCCCCTCTTTCACGACAACAAAATAAATGAAATATGTATTCCTCTCTCTCGCGCCCTCCTATTTCCCTCTCTCTTATTTTTTACTTCCCTCACTCCCCACTCTCTATCTCACGTAAAAGAATAAGTATTCCACTCTCTCCCTCTCTCCCATTCGTCTCTTTTTCTCCCTCCCCTTCTTTCACGGCAAAAAAATAAATAAAATAATTAGTCCACTCTCTCCCTCACCCCCATTCCTCTCTCTCTCTCTATACCTCCATCCCTCACCCCCCCCCCCCCCCCCCCCACCTCTCTCACGACAAAAACATAAATAAAAATAAGTATTCCTCTCTCTCCCTCTCTCCCATTCCCCTCACTTTCTTCCCCCTCTATCCCCTCCCCCAACTATCCCTCTCTCTCACAACAACAAAAAGAGTATTGCTCTCTCTCCCCCTCTCTTTCTTTTTACCTCCATGCCTCACAAAAAGTAACATAAAATAAATATTCCCATCTCTCCCTCTCTCCCATTCCTCTCTATTTCTTTTTCCCTCCCTCACTCCCTCTCTCTCTCTCACGACAAGAGAAAAAATATTCCTCTCTTCCTTTTTCCCTCCCTCACTCCCCCTCTTTCACGACAACAACATAAAATTAAATAAGTATTCCTCCCCCCCTTTCTACCTTTCCTCTCTCTCTTACTTTTCCCTCCCCCACTCCATCTCTCTTTCACGACAAAAAAGTAATTAAAAATACCTATTCCTCTCTCTCTCCCATTCCTCTCTTTTTCTTTTTCCTCTTTCGCGCGACAAAAAATAAAATAAGTATTCCTCTCACCCTCTCTCCCATTCCTCTCTCTTTCTTTTGGCCTCTCCCTACTCCCTCTTTCTCACGACAACATAATAATAAAAAATAAGTGTTCCTCTCTCTTCCTTTTTTCCCTTCCTCACACCCCCTCATTCACGACAACAAAATAAATTAAATATGTATTCCTATGTCTCCCGCCCTCCCTGACTCCCTCTCTCTCACGTAAAAAAATAAGTATTCCCATCTCTCCCTCTCTCCCATTCCTCTCTTTTTCTCCCACCCCCCTCACTCCCCTTTTCTCACGACAAAAAAATAAATTTAATAAGTATTCCACTCCCCCCCCCCCCCCCCCCCTCTCCCACATTCCTCTCTCTCTTTCTTTTTACCTCCATCCCTCACAAAAAATAATAAAAAATAAGTATTCATATCTCTCCCTCTCTCCCATTCCTCTCTATTTCTTTTTCCCTCCCTCACTCCCTCTCTCACGAGAAAAGACAAAAATATTCCTCTCTCTTCCTTTTTTTCTCCCTCACTTCCCCTCTTGCACGACAACAAAATAAAATTAAATAAGTATTCCTCCCTCCCTTTTTACCTTTCCTCTCTCTCTTACTTTTTCCCACCCCCACTCCCTTTCTCTTTCACGGCAAAAAAATAATTAAAAATACCTATTCCTCTCTCTCCCATTCCTCTCTTTTTCTTTTTCCTCTTTGGCACGACAAAACATAAAATAAGTATTCCTCTCATCCTCTCTCCCATTCCTCTCTCTTTCTCCCCCCCAAATCCCTCTGTCTCACGACAAAAAAAAATAATAAAAAATATGTGTTCCTCTCTCTAACTTTTTCCCTTCCTCACTCCTCTCATTCACGACAACAAAATAAATTAAATATGTATTCCTCTGTCTCCCGCCCTCCCATTACCCGCTCACATTTTTACCTCCCTCACTCCCTCTCTCTCACGTAAAAAAATAAGTATTCCCATCTCTCCCTCTCTCCCATTCCTGTCTTTTTCTCTCCCCCCCCCTCTTCCTCCCCTTCTTTCACGACAAAAAAATAAATTAAATAGGTACTCCACTCCCCCCTCTCCCCCATTCCTCTCTCGCTTTCCTTTTACCTCCATCCCCACAAAAAATAATAAAAAATAAGTATTCATATCTCTCCCTCTCTCCCTCTCTCCCATTCCTCTTTTTCTTTTTCCCTCCCTCACTCCCTCTCTCTCACGACAAAAGAAAAAAATATTCCTCTCTCTTCCTTTTTCCCTCCCTCACTCCCCGTCTTTCACGACAACAAAATAAAATTAAATAAGAATTCCTCCCTCCCTTTCCACCTTTCCTCTCTCTCTTACTTTTTCCCTCCCGCACTCCCTCTCTCTTTCACGACAAAAAAGTAATTAAAAATAATACGTATTCCTCTCTCTCACATTCCTCTCTTCCTTTTCCCCTCCCTCACTCCGCCTCTTTCACGACAACAAAATAAATTAAATATGTATTCCTCTCTCTCCCGCCCTCCCATTCCTCTCTCTTCCTTTCCCCTCCCTCATTCCCTCTCTTTCACGACAAAAAATAATAAAAAATAAGCATTCCTCTCTCTCCCTCTCTCCCATTCCTCTCTCTCTCTTTCTTTTTCCCTCCACCCCTCAATCCTCTGTCTCTCGACACAAAAATAATAAAAAAATAAGTATTCCTCCCTCTCCCTCTCTCCCATTCCTCTCTCTTTCTTTTTCCCTCCATCCCTCCCTCTCTCTCACGACAAAAAAGTATTTTTCTCTCTCCCATTCCTCTCTCCGTTACTTTTACCCTCCCTCACTCCCTCTCTCTCACGACAAAAAATATTCCTCTCTCTCCCTCTCTCCCATTTCTTTCTCTTTCCCTTTCTCACTCCCTCTCTCTCTCTCTCTCTCTCTCTCTCTCTCTCTCTCTCTTTCATTCCCTCCTTCCCTCACTCCCACTCTCTCTCTTCCTACTATATACATTGTTAACTTCAGATGACATTTTCTGCTCAACAAAGGAAGCTTAGAGCATGTGAAAGCATATCTATTTCATCACTTGCGGTGTCAAGTTTCCCATTTCCTTAAATGTTATTAAAGTAAAACCAACTTCGAATTTCAACATAAAGAGAGAATACAGTTTACTTGCACCAACACTTTTTTAACACATTTCCATACTTTGTGTTGTAGTAGTGGCACCCACGTATGACATGATTGGCCATCACTGCAGACTGGTGTGATTAAACTTTGTAGTATTTATTACCACTTATGCTCTTTTACTACATACATATCGTGTTTAAAAATAGCAATATATTAAATGTAGCTCGGGTATTAAAGGAGCAGGTACCCAGGTACATATAGAAGCCAAAAATCCACTAGTCACCATTTTCAGGCATAACATACAATATCCCCCAAGCAGCCCGAATTTAGAAAAAACCCATATTGAGTACTTGTGTAACTCTAAAAGCTGTTGTGTCAAAAGCGATGCATGAAAAGGGAGATAACTCATTATTTAGACACATTATTGTTTGTTTGTTGTTTAACACCGCACTCAGCAATATTCCAGCTATATGACAGCGTTCTGTATATAATCGAGTCTAGACCAGACAATCCAGTAATTGACCTCATGAGCATCGATCCACGCAATTGGGATCGATGACCTGTACCAACCAAATCAGCGAGCCTGACCACCAATTCCTGTCAGCATCATACCCGTGCTCGTGGGTTTCACCGAAGTGGTAAACGTCTGAGACCTGCATCACTTCGGGCTTTCCTCCCACATTAAGCTGACACGCCGCGATATAACTGGAATACTGTTAAAAGCGGCGTTAAACCAACTCAATCACTCACGCACTCACTTACGACAAGCAAAGTGGATTTTTACGGCAAGCTGAAGACCTATTCTATCCCGGATCTTCACGGGTCTAGACATTATTAATCGCATGTTATGCTTGTCATCGAGATATAATAAATATATTTAGACATTTGATAACAGGCAGGTATTATGTTTTACAGTCCTTTTTGGTAATTAGCAATGATAAAATAGTTACACACACCCTTCTCGTTACATAAAATAGAAATAAAATATTAATTTAAAAAAGCAGGGAGGCAATTAACTTGTGCCAAAGTAATAAAACAAGAGGACAAAGTCATCTCCCCTGCAATGGTAAAAAATCAAGACTATCAAACGGAATCAATTCACCATTTTGGCCCTGTTTATACATGTGCCAAGTTTGGAGAACAAATATTCAACTTTGCGGTTTTCGAGGTCTGCTCCGGAAACAGCAGTTGTCAAAGTTGTTGTGAAAGTTCACAACAAGACATATGTATGTTCAAAGTTTGGTGAAGAAATAAAGTACGGAAACAAGCTCAAACTCGTTATTTGAATGTAGCACCAATCGTTCTACTTTAATTTGCTCTTATAATATCGACAGTTTTCAAATGAACAGGCTTTCTGTCAAATCGCCTCTGCATGCTTTGCGAATCAAGGGAGGTAATTCGCCCCGGAAAACTCACGTGCAAAGGCGTGGACTGGGGTGCGCACGAACCATGTTATTCAACGTCTTCATACGACCGACGCATTCATATTGTAATAATACTGGCCTTGATAAATACTGTCTTCTAATCCAATAAAGCTGAAATTAATATTTATATAATATTTAAATATTCTGTATTAAAAAATCACGACTTTCTCTTCAGTTTGACCAAAGCGAGATATTCTGCGCAGCGGCAGGGTTGTCGACTTCGCTGTGCGGAGCTCGTTTGTTCTGGTTTCAGAATTGAACCATGCATGAACTAAATGTGTGACGTCACACTCGGAAATTAATTCAGGCATGATTTAAAATCACACAGAAGCGCCGACGTACTGTGCCTGTAAGATTGCGGAGTGGGATTTACACGGAATCAGAGGAGTAGACTCGAATGATGAACCTTGGATTTGATTTGAGGGTGGCCGCCGTGCTCCTGCTGTTATTGATTTGCTAAACTATTATACATATGATGGGTGTGGTGGGGGTGGGGTGGGGTGTGTGTGATTATTTACGATCACGAGTCGTTTATTCTTAAGATATCCACATTATGTACAGCCTCTTTAATGATGTTCATAAAATGTACAAACTAAAAAGATATTTACCCATATTGTAATAATGATGACTCCCTGAATAGAATACCTTGGAAATGTCGGACAAGTTCATTTAACGAACAGGTGGGTTAAGTTTGGTATTTCCCGCATATTCTCAAAATACTCGCGGCGATTACCTGTACCTGTTCTCCCAATACCGATTGTCATATCCCTCACGCTTTGGGATGCGATCGTTCGGCCATCGTGTTTATCTGCGTTGCCCAGCTACATCTATTGGGAACAACTCACCAGACACCCTCTCAAATATAACGCCGTCATATATACGACGTCATCATTGTTCTTTGCAATTTATCTGGTAGCTATCTCACATCAACGTATAATGACTTCTGTTTGTACTATATTATATGCATGTTGTGCAATGTTATGCTATTTTGTAGGTTGTTTAATGTACGTTTTTTTAAAGTTTCTGTATTTATTATTATTTTATTTATTATTTATATTTTCGTGGGTTGGGGGTTTAGAATTTGAGAATGCGGTGTTAAACAACAAAAATCAAATCAAACAGCTGAACAGCCAATTCCAGGCGTGTGCAATATCCCCGTTATCTAACAGATTGGGGAATGACCTTTGCATGTATCCAAGTGCAACAGGTATGCGATGGTCCTGAACACATATCCGACGTTTCCGACGTGTCTATATATGTATAAATTATGACCTGAGTAATCTCGTGATATAATTATCAAGTTTTATGGTAAACCAATAATACAAGACACAAGATGAGTTGTGGAAAGATAGGAGACTTTATCATATGTATTAAAACTATAACAATAGCCAAGACACTATCTGTACATATACTTTCTCATGTCATATAGGCGAGTGAGTATGGTTTCACGCCGCTTTTACCAATATTTCAGCAATATCACGGCAGGGGACACAGACATGGGCTTCACACATCGAACCCGGGTCTTCGGCGTGACGAGCGAACTCTTTAACCACTAGGCTAACTCACCGACCCTCATGTATGTTATGTTAATTGAAACAGGCGCCATCACTGAAGTGAAAGCACAAGAATAGATACTATGCTCTTAAAGACTCATATAAATTTTCAACACGGGTGAATTTTGTGAACAATGAAGCTGGTAATACAACTCCCAACTAACAGACGCTTTTAGAGAAATCAATTTTGTTTGGAAATGAAGTATAATCTGATAATGAAATATAATAACGCAAAATGACGTTCAATACCTATTGTTGTGGCTATTAAGAAAATTTACACAGAATGATTGGATGAGTGCCCGAAAGAACACACTACCAGCCATATAACACTGATTAATGACGTCATCAAAAAATGTGCACTGACATTTTCCGCAACAGAGTAAGCGGGGCTAAATCAGTCGGCAATTCCTTTTCTTGACTAAGAATACAATCACATGGCGGCGTTTTCTCTGAACTCTGAAGCCTCAAGGCAGAATTTAATCTGATCTATTTCCACAAGAAAGATTGTTACAGCTTTTTAATTCATAATTATGTTTTATAATACGTTGCTGCATAACATGATATTTCGGGTAGTGATGGAATAAATATTGCGCATTATTTCACTGCGAAACTCCTACTGATTGCCCGTGTGGATCCAGGAGAGAACAGGCCTACATCAATCTATTGATCATCACTAATTCATAATGATTCTTGACCCGTGAAGATCCGGGGTAGAATAGGTCTTCAGCATCACATGCTTGCCGTATAAGGTGACTATGCTTGTCGTAAAAGGCGACTAACGGGGTCGGGTTGTCAGGCTCGCTGACTTGGTTGATGCATGTCAATGATCCCAATTGCGTGGATCGATACTTGAAGTTATCAATCACTGGATTGTCTGGTCCAGACTCGATTATTTACAGACCGCCGTCATATAGCTGGAATGTTGCTGAGTGCGGCGTTAAACAACAACAAACCAACCAATCATAGTGATTCATAAACACATGCTTATGTAGTCGGAATCGTACAATGGCTTTTAGTAGAGACATTATTTCGCCTTTTCTTCTACTTTTTTGCGAACACCTGGTGCCATCACTGATGTTCAGTTATCCATCCTTTTCATTTTCACATCTGTTTTGCCTTTAACGTCCAATGGAATCTGTTTCGGGGACTGGTGTTTCTCTAGCGTTGACGTTTTATAATTATTATGATTATAGCAAACGAAGTGTCTTGGTTGACTGCGTGATATCGTACTCTGACGGAGTGGGTGGCTGTTATACAAATGGACCTCTGGTTTGTTTCATGAGACTATTTTTGTTTTGTTGTTGTTTTTTGGTATGTTTTTGCTGTTTTGATGCAGCAGGGATATAGCTGACTTCATCATCAACAACAAAATAATGAAAAAGGGACATCAATAATCAGCAAAATGGCTTCAACCAATCAACAAGTAGTAAATGATACAACATTGAGATCAAATTAAATCGCAAAATGGCACCAAGCCAATTAGACTGTTTAAATATACATTTCTTGTCTTGAACAAACACAAAACACGTCAGAAAGACGAAATACAAGGACACTTTAAAGTGTGGTTCTGGTAACACTATGCTTCTTTGTCAGATTTAATTGACTATCACGTTAAGGCAAGTCACGTTGTGTGTAGGTTCGGAAGTTTAAGTGGGAAATGGACACTTGTTAGCATCATATTCTTTAATTGCCACCTTTACGGAAGGAGGAATAATATCCGTTACCTCGTATTTGAATTGTAAAGAACTATTCACATGTTGGTTTGGTTGGTTTCTTATTTAACGCCGCACTCAGCGGTATTCCAGCTATATGACGGTGGTCTGTAAATAATCGAGTCTGGACCAGACAATCCAGTGATTGATATCATGAACATCGATCCACGCAATTGTAATGCGATGACATGAATCAGCCAAGTCAGCGAGCCTGACCACCCGATCCCGTTAGTCGCCTTTTACGACAAGCATAGTCGCCTTTTACGGCAAGCATGGGTTGCTGAAGACCTATTCTTCCCCCGATCTTCGTGGGACCTATTCACATGTAAGAAGAGCTGAAATCATTTTCATATTCGCCCTAGTAGAACTGAAATCATTTTCATATGAACCCTACAGTGTTTTATTGTAGGATGAACAACGACCATGAGTGGTTTATTTCTTATGTAACAGTTAGATATCAAAATTTTCTACAGCATCTTTAAGGAGATGTACAAGCTTTTAAAATATTTATCCAAATTTTGATAATGATGACTTCCTGAATAGAACCCGATCTCGGAATTGTTGGACAAATCCTTCTGTACAAACAGGTGGGTTATTCTCACCATCCTTGCGTCGATTACCTGTTGATTTTCTCCTACTACCGATTGCCATATCTCCTCATTTGTGGATGCGATCGTTCGGCCAGTGCGTTTATCTCCCTCTCAAATATAACGTCGTCCATGATATGACGTCATCAAGTTGTGAGCTTATATTCGACTTATCAGAAACAATGTTTTATCGTGAAATAAACCATGCTTTGTTCTTCGTTTTTGTTTGCGATTTATCGCGGAGCTATCTTATATAATAAAATATAGTTCTATATGTAGTAGTAATTTGCGTTAATAGTTTAACAAGAGGCTACTGAAACTAAAACGTGAACATATTTTGTCTTAGTTTGTTATTTTAAGATGACATTGAAAATTAGTCGCCTCTTTCCACAAGCATAGCCTTTTACGGCAAGCATGAGGTGCGGAAGACCTATTTTACCCTGGATGTTCACGGGTCAGTAAACAAGTAACTAATTAGTCGGGCTACTTACCATGCCATAGCTCAGGGAAACAAGTAACAAATTAGTCGGACCACTTACCGTGCCATATCTCAGGGAAACAAGTAACTAATTAGTTGGGCTACTTACCATGCCATATCTCAGGGAAACAAGTAACAAATTAGTCGGGCCACTTACCATGTCATATCTCAGGGAAACAAGTAACTAATTAGTTGGGCCACTTACCATGCCATATCTCAGGGAAACAAGTAACAAATTAGTCAGAACACTTACCACGCCATATCTCAGGGAAACAAGTAACAAATTAGTCGGGCCACTTACCATGCCATATCTCAGGGAAACAAGTAACAAATTAGTCGGGCCACTTACCATGCCATATCTCAGGGAAACAAGTAACAAATTAGTCAGACCACTTACCATGTCATATCTCAGGGAAACAAGTAACTAATTAGTTGGGCTACTTACCACGCCATATCTCAGGGAAACAAGTAACTAATTAGTTGGGCCACTTACCATGTCATTTCTCAGGGAAACAAGTAACTAATCAGTTGGGCCACTTACCATGCCATATCTCAGGGAAACAAGTAACTAATTAGTTGGGCCACTTACCATGTCATATCTCAGGGAAACAAGTAACTAATCAGTATTTCAGAAAATCAGCGAACTATTAGTAATTAGCAACGCCACTAACAATGCCACATCTGGAAAATTAGATGATGAAATAAAGTAACTAATTAGTTGGGCTACTTCCCATGCCATATCGCAGGGAAACAAGTAACAAATTAGTTGGGCCACTTACCATGCCATATCTCAGGGAAACAAGTAACAAATTAGTCAGAACACTTACCACGCCATATCTCAGGGAAACAAGTAACAAATTAGTCGGGCCACTTACCATGCCATATCTCAGGGAAGCAAGTAACAAATTAGTCAGACCACTTACCATGCCATATCTCAGGGAAACAAGTAACAAATTAGTCGGGCCACTTACCATGCCATATCTCAGGGAAACAAGTAACAAATTAGTCAGACCACTTACCATGTCATATCTCAGGGAAACAAGTAACTAATTAGTTGGGCTACTTACCACGCCATATCTCAGGGAAACAAGTAACTAATTAGTTGGGCCACTTACCATGTCATTTCTCAGGGAAACAAGTAACTAATCAGTTGGGCCACTTACCATGCCATATCTCAGGGAAACAAGTAACTAATTAGTTGGGCCACTTACCATGTCATATCTCAGGGAAACAAGTAACTAATCAGTATTTCAGAAAATCAGCGAACTATTAGTAATTAGCAACGCCACTAACAATGCCACATCTGGAAAATTAGATGATGAAATAAAGTAACTAATTAGTTGGGCTACTTACCATGCCATATCGCAGGGAAACAAGTAACAAATTAGTTGGGCCACTTACCATGCCATATCTCAGGGAAACAAGTAACAAATTAGTCAGAACACTTACCACGCCATATCTCAGGGAAACAAGTAACAAATTAGTCGGGCCACTTACCATGCCATATCTCAGGGAAGCAAGTAACAAATTAGTCAGACCACTTACCATGCCATATCTCAGGGAAACAAGTAACAAATTAGTCGGGCCACTTACCATGCCATATCTCAGGGAAACAAGTAACAAATTAGTCAGACCACTTACCATGTCATATCTCAGGGAAACAAGTAACTAATTAGTTGGGCTACTTACCACGCCATATCTCAGGGAAACAAGTAACTAATTAGTTGGGCCACTTACCATGTCATTTCTCAGGGAAACAAGTAACTAATCAGTTGGGCCACTTACCATGCCATATCTCAGGGAAACAAGTAACTAATTAGTTGGGCCACTTACCATGTCATATCTCAGGGAAACAAGTAACTAATCAGTATTTCAGAAAATCAGCGAACTATTAGTAATTAGCAACGCCACTAACAATGCCACATCTGGAAAATTAGATGATGAAATAAAGTAACTAATTAGTTGGGCTACTTACCATGCCATATCGCAGGGAAACAAGTAACAAATTAGTTGGACCACTTACCATGCCATAGCTCAGGGAAACAAGTAACAAATTAGTCAGACCACTTACCATGTCATTTCTCAGGGAAACAAGTAACTAATCAGTTGGGCCACTTACCATGCCATATCTCAGGGAAACAGGTAACTAATTAGTTGGGCCACTTACCATGTCATATCTCAGGGAAACAAGTAACTAATCAGTATTTCAGAAAATCAGCGAACTATTAGTAATTAGCAACGCCACTAACAATGCCACATCTGGAAAATTAGATGATGAAATAAAGTAACTAATTAGTTGGGCTACTTACCATGCCATATCGCAGGGAAACAAGTAACAAATTAGTTGGACCACTTACCATGCCATAGCTCAGGGAAACAAGTAACAAATTAGTCAGACCACTTACCATGTCATTTCTCAGGGAAACAAGTAACTAATCAGTTGGGCCACTTACCATGCCATATCTCAGGGAAACAGGTAACTAATTAGTTGGGCCACTTACCATGTCATATCTCAGGGAAACAAGTAACTAATCAGTATTTCAGAAAATCAGCGAACTATTAGTAATTAGCAACGCCACTAACAATGCCACATCTGGAAAATTAGATGATGAAATAAAGTAACTAATTAGTTGGGCTACTTACCATGCCATATCGCAGGGAAACAAGTAACAAATTAGTTGGACCACTTACCATGCCATAGCTCAGGGAAACAAGTAACAAATTAGTCAGACCACTTACCATGTCATTTCTCAGGGAAACAAGTAACTAATCAGTTGGGCCACTTACCATGCCATATCTCAGGGAAACAGGTAACTAATTAGTTGGGCCACTTACCATGTCATATCTCAGGGAAACAAGTAACTCATCAGTATTTCAGAAAATCAGCGAACTATTAGTAATTAGCAACGCCACTAACAATGCCACATCTGGAAAATTAGATGATGAAATAAAGTAACTAATTAGTTGGGCTACTTCCCATGCCATATCGCAGGGAAACAAGTAACAAATTAGTTGGACCACTTACCATGCCATAGCTCAGGGAAACAAGTAACAAATTAGTCAGACCACTTACCACGCCATATCTCAGGGAAACAAGTAACTAATTAGTTGGGCCACTTACCATGTCATATCTCAGGGAAACAAGTAACTAATTAGTTGGGCCACTTACCATGTCATATCTCAGGGAAACAAGTAACTAATTAGTTGGGCTACTTACCATGCCATATCTCAGGCAAACAAGTAACTAATCAGTTGGGCCACTTACCATGCCATATCTCAGGGAAACAAGTAACTAATTAGTCGGGCTACTTACCATGCCATATCTCAGGGAAACAAGTAACAAATTAGTCGGACCACTTACCATGTCAGATCTCAGGTAAACAAGTAACTAATTAGTTGGGCCACTTACCATGCCATATCTCAGGGAAACAAGTAACAAATTAGTTGGGCCACTTACCATTTCATATCTCGGGGAAACAAGTAACTAATTAGTCGGGCTACTTACCATGCCATATCTCAGGGAAACAAGTAACAAATTAGTCGGGCTACTTACCATTTCATATCTCGGGGAAACAAGTAACTAATTAGTCGGGCTACTTACCATGCCATATCTCAGGGAAACAAGTAACAAATTAGTCGGACCACTTACCATGTCATATCTCAGGGAAACAAGTAACAAATTAGTCGGACCACTTACCATGTCATATCTCAGGGAAACAAGTAACTAATTAGTTGGGCCACTTACCATGCCATATCTCAGGAAAACAAGCAACTAATTAGTTGGGAAACTTACCATGTCATATCTCAGGGAAACAAGTAACTAATCAGTCGGGCCACTTACCATGTCATATCTCAGGGAAACAAGTAACAAATTAGTCGGGCCACTTACCATGCCATAGCTCAGGAAAACAAGCAACTAATTAACTGGGCCACTTACCATGTCATATCTCAGGGAAACAAGTAACTAATCAGTTGGGCCACTTACCATGCCATATCTCAGGGAAACAAGTAACTAATCAGTTGGGCCACTTACCATGCCATATCTCAGTGAAACAAGTAACTTATTAGTCGGGCCACTTACCATGCTATATCTCAGGGAAACAAGTTACTAATTAGTTGGGCCACTTACCATGACATATCTCAGGGAAACAAGTAACTAAACAGTTGGGCCACTTACCATGCCATATCTCAGGGAAACAAGTAATTAATCAGTTGGGCCACTTACCATGCCATATCTCAGGTAAACAAGTAACTAATTAGTTGGGCTACTTACCATGCCATATCTCAGGGAAACAAGTAAAAAATTAGTTGGGCCACTTACCATGCGATATCTCAGGGAAACAAGTAACTAATTAGTTGGGCCACTTACCATGCCATATCTCGGGGAAACAAGTAACTAATCAGTTGGGCCACTTACCATGTTATATCTCAGGGAAACAAGTACCTAATCAGTTGGGCCACTTACCATGCCATATCTCAGGGAAACAAGTACCTAATCAGTTGGGCCACTTACCACGCCATATCTAGGGGAAACAAGTAACACATTATTCGGGCCACTTACCATGCCATATCTCAGGGAAACAAGTAACTAATCAGTTGGGCCACTTACCACGCCATATCTCAGGGAAACAAGTAACAAATTATTCGGACCACTTACCACGCCATATCTCAGGGAAACAAGTAACTAAACAGTTGGGCCACTTACCATGTCATATCTCAGGGAAACAAGTAACAAATTAGTCGGGCCACTTACCATGTCATATCTCAGGGAAACAAGTAACTAATTAGTTGGGCCACTTACCATGTCATATCTCAGAGAAACAAGTAACAAATTAGTCGGACCACTTACCATTTCATATCTCAGGGAAACAAGTTACTAATTAGTTGGGCCACTTACCATGACATATCTCAGGGAAACAAGTAACAAATTAGTCGGACCACTTACCATGTCAGATCTCAGGTAAACAAGTAACTAATTAGTTGGGCCACTTACCATGCCATATCTCAGGGAAACAAGTAACAAATTAGTTGGGCCACTTACCATTTCATATCTCGGGGAAACAAGTAACTAATTAGTCGGGCTACTTACCATGCCATATCTCAGGGAAACAAGTAACAAATTAGTCGGGCTACTTACCATTTCATATCTCGGGGAAACAAGTAACTAATTAGTCGGGCTACTTACCATGCCATATCTCAGGGAAACAAGTAACAAATTAGTCGGACCACTTACCATGTCATATCTCAGGTAAACAAGTAACTAATTAGTTGGGCCACTTACCATGCCATATCTCAGGGAAACAAGTAACAAATTAGTTGGGCCACTTACCATTTCATATCTCGGGGAAACAAGTAACTAATTAGTCGGGCTACTTACCATGCCATATCTCAGGGAAACAAGTAACAAATTAGTCGGACCACTTACCATGTCATATCTCAGGGAAACAAGTAACAAATTAGTCGGACCACTTACCATGTCATATCTCAGGGAAACAAGTAACTAATTAGTTGGGCCACTTACCATGCCATATCTCAGGAAAACAAGCAACTAATTAGTTGGGAAACTTACCATGTCATATCTCAGGGAAACAAGTAACTAATCAGTCGGGCCACTTACCATGTCATATCTCAGGGAAACAAGTAACAAATTAGTCGGGCCACTTACCATGCCATAGCTCAGGAAAACAAGCAACTAATTAACTGGGCCACTTACCATGTCATATCTCAGGGAAACAAGTAACTAATCAGTTGGGCCACTTACCATGCCATATCTCAGGGAAACAAGTAACTAATCAGTTGGGCCACTTACCATGCCATATCTCAGTGAAACAAGTAACTTATTAGTCGGGCCACTTACCATGCTATATCTCAGGGAAACAAGTTACTAATTAGTTGGGCCACTTACCATGACATATCTCAGGGAAACAAGTAACTAAACAGTTGGGCCACTTACCATGCCATATCTCAGGGAAACAAGTAATTAATCAGTTGGGCCACTTACCATGCCATATCTCAGGTAAACAAGTAACTAATTAGTTGGGCTACTTACCATGCCATATCTCAGGGAAACAAGTAAAAAATTAGTTGGGCCACTTACCATGCGATATCTCAGGGAAACAAGTAACTAATTAGTTGGGCCACTTACCATGCCATATCTCGGGGAAACAAGTAACTAATCAGTTGGGCCACTTACCATGTTATATCTCAGGGAAACAAGTACCTAATCAGTTGGGCCACTTACCATGCCATATCTCAGGGAAACAAGTACCTAATCAGTTGGGCCACTTACCACGCCATATCTAGGGGAAACAAGTAACACATTATTCGGGCCACTTACCATGCCATATCTCAGGGAAACAAGTAACTAATCAGTTGGGCCACTTACCACGCCATATCTCAGGGAAACAAGTAACAAATTATTCGGACCACTTACCACGCCATATCTCAGGGAAACAAGTAACTAAACAGTTGGGCCACTTACCATGTCATATCTCAGGGAAACAAGTAACAAATTAGTCGGGCCACTTACCATGTCATATCTCAGGGAAACAAGTAACTAATTAGTTGGGCCACTTACCATGTCATATCTCAGAGAAACAAGTAACAAATTAGTCGGACCACTTACCATTTCATATCTCAGGGAAACAAGTTACTAATTAGTTGGGCCACTTACCATGACATATCTCAGGGAAACAAGTAACAAATTAGTCGGACCACTTACCATTTGTTATATCAGGGAAACAAGTAACTAATCAGTTGGGCTACTTACCATGTCATATCTCAGGGAAACAAGTAAAAAATTAGTTGGGCCACTTACCATGTCATATCTCAGGGAAACAAGTAACTAATTAGTTGGGCCACTTACCATGCCATATCTCAGGGAAACAAGTAACAAATTAGTCGGGCCACTTACCATGCCATATCTCAGGGAAACAAGCAACTAATTAGTAGGCCACTTACCTTGCCATATCTCAGGGAAACAAGTAACTAAAACGCCATATCTCAGGGAAACAAGTAACAAATTAGTCGGGCCACTTACCATGCCATATCGCAGGGAAACAAGTAACTAATCAGTTGGGCCACTTACCATGTCATATCTCAGGGAAACAAGTAACTAATTAGTTGGGCCACTTACCATGTCATATCTCAGGGAAACAAGTAACTAATCAGTCGAGCCACTTACCATGCCGTATTTCAGAAAATCAGCGAACTATTAGTAATTAGCAACGCCACTAACAATGCCACATCTAGAAAAATTAGATGATGAAATAAAGTTATCTTAATTTTTACTTGAACCTTTGGCTTGTCATAAGTAAATCATGCCTTGGAAGAGAAATGTGAAATTGCAGTGCGTTTAGATTGTTATCATCATACACAATATCTTTCTATGGATTAGGAATGTTTAGGAGCAAATGGTTGTTGTCTAAAAATGTACCTTTCATGCCAAACATTACTTGTATCCCAGGAAAAGGAATAAAAACACCGTTGAATAAAATCGGGAAATACACATGAATGCAGCAATCATAAAAAATGGAAACATTTTTTCATACAATATAGAAAATCTGCACGAGAAGTTCAATTTAAAATCTTACATATATGTCAATTTATACACTAAAAATAAATTGTTTAATATGAACTTGATTGACAACAACCTGTATTAATATTGCAGTTCAGACAATTGAACCATTGCTCATGTATGTTTAGAATGTTCATAATGTCAAAACACACTGCGATGAATATAAAGCTTTTATGAAATGTTAAATGTTAGAGTCAGGCTACTTTTTTTACAAAACAAGACATCTACTCCAGAGGTACCAATAATGTCTTATTGAATCTTAATTATTATAAGACAAAAATACACATTTTCGAAATAAATATGAAAGGAGTAAAACTTTGTTATAAATCATAAAGAATTATACAAAACGACAATTATAATGTTCCTGAAATGGAACAATTATTTATTCTAATACGCCTTAGAGACTCTTGCTCAAAAATTCGATCAGGGTAACAATATTCCAGGACCCGTGATGATCTGGGGTAGAATAGGTCACCTCAGGCTTAAGCAACCCATGCTTGCCGTAAAAGGTGACTATGCTTGTCGTGAGAGGCGACTAACGGGATCGGGTGGTCAGGCTCGCTGACTTGGGTGATGCATGTCATCGATCCCAATGGCCAGGATCGATGCGTGTCATGATGTCAATCTCTGGATTGTCTGGTCCAGACTCGATTATTTACAGACCGCTGTCATATAGCTGGAATGTTCCTGTGGCGTTAAACAACAAACAAACAAACAAACAAAAACAAAAACTAAGTCACCGAGCCTGACCACCCGACCCATTAAGCTGCCTCTTACAACATGTGTTGCTAGGGACCTACATGCTTACTCTGAATGCCCGCACGTTCATTGGAAATGAAACAAGCTCCAATATCACAGCGGCCTGAATTAATCCAGTCTGGTGGCGTTGGGTGTTGCTTGAAATATCAACTGAGAGAGTCTGAGTGTAACATTTACACACCGACTTAAAAAATATTCTCTTCAGATATATAACGGGCTACCATTATTAGACTTAAGACATTGGAATCATGAGGAAATTCGAACCAATGTCTTCAGTGTGATGAGTCAATGCTGTAATCTCTGGACTTCAGTCGAACTTCTCACACTTAAAATCAATATGTCTGTATTGCAATGCGTCTTGTCACTGCACCTGGTACAGACATAGGTTTGTAATCACGTGTCCCCTTACACGTGAGTGAGTGAGTTAACATTTAACGTCGCGTCGTTATTATTTCATATGGATCGATCGATGCTCATGATATCAATCATTGGATTGTCTGGTCCAGACTCGATTATTTACAGACCGCCGTATTATAGTTGGAACATTGCGGCGTTAAACAACCAACCAACCAGCAAACCAACCAACCATCACGATGGTCACTGGCCGACCTTTCAGTAATCATATCTTCATAAGTATATCACCAAATACAAGTAACAAATCTACCCCACTGAATATAGACATAGGTGTTCGAAGGACAGCACTGCACTGATTTTGACACATATTTTGAAAATAAAGAAAAACAAGCATATCTTTACGAACCGACCCTTGGTTGTCAGTCAGTAATGGCCAAATAACTGATCTCATCATTCCTAAATATGCCAACTATTACGACTGTCAACAGCTGTGACAACCAATCATGTTAGTCTACTTGGTCCTGTCAAAGTTAGAGATCGCCCATTAATAAGCAGAACTAGTTGGTGAGTCCCCGGGAATCTGGTGCCGGAGATGGTGCTTGGTGAGACCTACAGAACCTATACCCTAATCTCAAGCCAAACAAAATATATACCGAAGACTTATTGTGGGAGCTTGCAACTTCGGAATCTCTAAATACCGAGATTTTTCGATTCCGAACCTAAATCCATGCTTAGAACCCGTTCTGTTAATTTACCATTTTTTGGTTTATTTGTTCGTGTACACAAACATCGCGCAAATATACAGGCTGAAGAGATGGCACATGTCAGCCCACACACAGGCATTCTTTCCCCGACTCAAAAGCCTAAACATATACAGTAATGGATAATAACTTAATAATGTAATGGATTTAAAAAAACTTTTATTTAATCACAATCGCCTTTTGTCGTGCCCCGTTCGTCACTGGCCATCTCGAATGTCCTTAACGAAAAAAGCAAAGTTATATTTCGAGCATTTTCGGGAACAGATTGATTAAAAAACAATGGTGATTAATTTTGCGAATGGTATCGTTACGCAATTATGCAGTTTATCATTCAGTTCATAAAAAAACGTTTACGTGAACAAGTTAAAACATTGTATCACGAATGCATGTGATATTGATTTTCATTCTCAACCCACAGTACACAAACTTATACCACATTGTGTGTGGGTATGAGAAAGGGGGCGGTTGGGTAGCCTTGTGGTTAAACCGTTCGCTCATCACACCGAAGGCCCGGGTTCGATTCCCCATTAACCAATGGGTACATTGTGAAGCCCACTTGTGGTGTCCAACATAATGCTGGAATACTGCTAAGCGCGGCGTAAAACCATACTCATTCACCCTGATGGAAATGACAGTGACAGGTCCCTTTCTATGTAGGCACGCATACTTGTGGGTGAGGTGAGGTGAACTGAAGTGAAATGTGTGTGTGTGTGTGTGTGTGTGTGTGTGTGTGTGTGTGTGTGTGTGTGTGTGTGTGTGTGTGTGTGTGTGCGTGTGTGTGTGTGAGTGTGTGTGTGTGTGTGTGTGTGTGTGTGCTTGATCTACCACTAGATCAAGAAGACGGTCAATGCATACTTGTAACTTTACTATTCGTTATTGTTTGTTAAATGTATGCATGCAATGTTATGTAACCTATTCCAGGATATAACAATTGCTTCCGAGACATTTTTATGATTTACAGTGTTGTGGAACATGTGCGAGTATGTCTGGTCCAGAACCGAATTTTTACAGACCGCCGGCATATAGGTGGAGTGAGTGAGTGAGTATGGTTTTACGCCGCGTTTAGCAATATTCCAGCAATATCACGACAGGGGACACCAAAAATGGTCTTCACACATTGTACCCATGTCGGGAATCGAACCCGGGTCTTCAGCGTGACGAGCGAACGCTTTAAACACACCCGACCGCCCCCACGTAGATGGTGTTTTGTGCGACGTTGAACAACAATCAAACAATAATTGATGTTTTAATTCCTCAAAATGTCATTCCATGTAATCTAAAAACATATTAACTCAATAAATATACTTAAGAAGAAAATTCCACGCTCACATGCTTATTGTTGATAGAACCTCCGTCACAAATTAAATCTTAATTGACACCATTGATATTAAAACAGACTTTATTATTTACAGCGCTGTAAGTAAAGAAATAATTTCTTAGATGAGTTATTAATACCAAAATACATATAAATGTTTGAAAAACATAACGAAAAGAAATCCTGTTTTAATTGCATATACTGTCTGTCAGCCGAGTCATATCAATATCAGAATGAATCACACCGACCTATCATGAAATCTGGAGAATAACCTATAATATAAAATACGAGTTTAAATGTCACATCCTTGGCTTGTCATTACCTACGCGTCTATGTATTAATTACACTGCTACATCCCCTTTCTTTGACTTTCCGATAACATGGAAGAGAAACTATTTCGATTAATGTCGCAATTCCAGAACAGGAGTCGAGTGATGTAATGATGTAACAGAGCACTTTCCACCTAGGTATACGTGTCGCGTTACTCTTTCTCATGAAGGAAATCGCTGTTGTTATATTTGTGAGGAGTGATATTTGTCGATGAATACATCAGGGGGCGTTTTCGTGAGAGCTTCTGGCGTCGAGGAGGATTTTTTATGTTGCCACACATGCATCGAAGTATAATGTTTGCCCCCGACGGAACCATGAGTCACATTTGACACAGCAGAGAATGTAGAGCACCAACCAAATACTGAGCGGTTAACGTGGTTCAACATAAAGTTAGGTGGGTGGAAGCACAATTTCAGTGAGGGAGGTAAGATTTAAAGTTACACCGGCTGTATTTCAGCCGTAAGATGAATAGGATTATAAAGTTATACATTTGTGAAATACAATGACCTGTCGACGACGGGCATTAGGACAAAAATATCACAGGTTTGTCTCTAAAAGTAGGAGCAGAACAGTAATGTATACGTTTGTGAGATATGATAACCTGTCGACGACGGACATTAACAGAAGAATATCAAAGGTTTGTCTCTAGACCGAGTTGGAGAACAGTAATGTATACGTTTGTGAGATATGATAAACTGTCGACGGCGGACATTAACAGAAGAATATCAAAGGTTTGTCTCTAGACCGAGTTGGAGAACAGTAATGTATACGTTTGTGAGATATGATAAACTGTCGACGACGGACATTAACAGAAGAATATCAAAGGTTTGTCTCTAGACCGAGTTGGAGAACAGTAATGTATACGTTTGTGAGATATGATAAACTGTCGACGACGGACATTAACAGAAGAATATCAAAGGTTTGTCTCTAGACCGAGTCGAGAACAGTAATGTATACGTTTGTGAGATATGATAAACTGTCGACGACGGACATTAACAGAAAAATATCAAAGGTTTGTCTCTAGACCGAGTCGAGAACAGTAATGTATACGTTTGTGAGATATGATAAACTGTCGACGACGGACATTAACAGAAGAATATCAAAGGTTTGTCTCTAGACCGAGTTGGAGAACAGTAGTGTGTACGTTTGTGAGATATGATAAACTGTCGACGACAGACATTAACAGAAGAATATCAAAGGTTTGTCTCTAGACCGAGTTGGAGAACAGTAGTGTGTACGTTTGAAAGATGTCATAAGCTGCCGACGACGGACATTAAAACAAGAATATCAAAGCTTTTTCTCCAAAACTAGGAGAAGAACAGTAATGTATACGTTTTTGAGATTTAATAAACTGTCGACGACGGACAATGAAACACGAATATGACAAGTTTGTATTTAAAACTAGTAGGAGAACATGCACAGTAATAGTTTGTCTCTAGAACTACTAGGATACTCGTAAATTAATTCATTTGTGTTTTGTCAAAATTTGTAGAATATGTCTTCAGTAACCAATGCTTGCCGTAAAAGGCGACCGAGCTTGTCATAAGAGGCGACTAACGGGATCGGGTGGTCAGGCTCGCTGACTTGGTTGATACATGTCATCGATCCCAGTTGCGTAGATGGTTGCTCATGATTTCAATCACTGGATTGTCTGGTCCAGACTCGATTATTTACAGACCGTCGTCATATAGCTGGCAAATTGCTGAGTGCGGCGTTAAACAACAAACAAACAAACAATCTAACTGATATTAGCCTCGGTTGAGAGGTGGTTGATTTTACTGGTTGTGATTTTCAAAATGAGTTAGGGGAAGGGCAATTAACCGCCTGTTACGCTTCTTGATCTATCAGCGATGGTTATTTCAGTCACATTCTTATTAAATCTAGGACAGGTTACTGTGTGACAAAAAAGTGTTTCAGGTAAGACAAGTGTGCATGTTGTGTTTAATTTCAGAGAAATTATAATGTGACAGGTATTTGTAGTATGATATTGGCAGTTTTATATCATTTATTTGCTGTTAAATAAATTGTCTGTGTTTACTTTATTCTTCGTTTGTCTCTCTCTCTCCTCTCTCTCTCTAATTCATGGTAGCCCATGTTGTAATGATGGAAGTTTTTGGACAAGACAAATAGAGTGCACGTTATAAGCTAAACGACCCGTGAAGATTCCGGGGTAGATTAGGTCTTCAGCAACCCATACTTGCAATAAAAGGCGACTATGCTTGTCGTAAAAGGCGACTAACGGGATCGGGTGGTCAGGCTCGCTGACTTGGTTGATACATGTCATCGATCCCAATTGAGTGGATCGATGCTCATGATGTCAATCACTGGATTGTCTGGTCGAGACTCGATTATTTTACAGACCGCTGTCATATAGCTGGAATATTGCTGAGTGCGGCGTTAAACAACAAACAAACAAACAAACAAGCAAATGCCTGCCACTAATATCCTTCTATTGATCAATGAAATACATATTATTACAACTGTTTAAACGACAGCATTATCTGAACCATCACTAAAGTATTCACGGAAATGAAAAAAACCCTGTTTTTTCGATCTCAGATTTTAAATAAATGCAGTTAATATACAAAATATATAAATATTCAAACAACTCAATTAGTACTAATTGGGCCTTGGCACAAATACAGCGTATCAAAGGTTTTTATGTCTTTTTACACGTAAAAGTGTGTAAAAATATGAACAAAACAGACTATTGTGAAACTGAGCATAACCAGGTGTTAGCAGATCGAGGTGAATGTCCATGACCTATGACACCTTGACGACAGGTGAAAACAGGTGCTTGTAACCCACGTGCATGTGATTTGTCAGTGGTTAGTGATTTGTGAGTGGCATTGTGGGATAGTGAATCATCGTCAAAATATCAGGACGTAAAAGTAATATATTCCCTTCTCAAACAACAACTTACATGTCATTATTATTATGTACATAAACATAGCTGTTATTTTTATTGTTGTTTTGATAACTTTTTTTCCAGGCTAATTTGCATAATGCCTATAGCCTGTTTCTGCCATGTCAATTTGGACTTAGTTTTATTTTTGAATGTTGAAAGTGGCTACAAATTACCCCCTGTAAAGTACATTTTGTATTGAGCACTGAGATAAAACTAGCAAATACAGACTAGTACTTTTCCAGTTGTTTTGTTATTTCGTATTTACATCTACGTAATGCTTTGTGTCGATTATTAAATCCAGCAAAACAGGTTTTTTTCATTTCCATGAGTACTTTAGAACCTAACATCCATTTGTATAGAAAACAAAATTTCGCTTTAGCCCCATGCTGACTGTTTGGCATATTAAGACAGCACATGGAATTTCGTTGAGAATGGTAAGCATCAATCTACACCTGGCGCATTTTACAAAAAAAATAATCTGTCTCACGTTTTTTTTTATTGACACACATATATGTTATTTAGAATGCCAGTCTTTCCGTGATGAGTGAGTGATGAGTGAGTATGGTTTTACGCCGTTTGAGCAATATTCCAGCAATTTCACTGCGGGAGTCACCAGAAATGGGCTTCACACATTGTACCCATGTCGGGAATAGAACCCGGGCTTTCGGAGTGACGAGCAAACGCTTTAACCACTAGGCTAGCCGACCGCCCCCTTTCCGTGATGACGCCAGATTGATCACCTTCACGTCTTCCTCGCAGCGGTCAAAGACTAAGTTGACTAGCCACGGGATCATATTGATATGGACGAATATGTGTAAGGTAAGGCGAAAATTCAACCTTTTCATCGATGGTATTGTGTGGTGATGCCATGGCGAACGCTAATAAGCTACAAAAACTATACAGAAACAGTGATCGTCTGCAAGTGAACTCTCCTCTATGACGTCAGGTCACGTGATGACAACACTGCTCATTAACTCTCGGTAGTTTCCGGAATAAGATTATATTTTAACGTTTTGGCTACAAGTTTTGATTTTATAAAAAAAAAATTACAATTCTTCTTCAAAATGCTTTATTAATGATGTAATTCGAATTTTTTACCGAAATCAAAGTTGGAGGAAAGCACGAAGTGCCGCATCTCTCAGACGTTTGCCACATTGGTGAAACCCATGAGCACGGATAAGGTGCTGACAAACCAAAACAATTAATCGGGATGAGCCAGGATTCGAACCAACGATCATAGGAGTGCCCAGGGATGGCAACTCTGCACAGGGAATTGCGGTGCTTTAGACGACTTGGCCACCCGTGCCCCCATGAATGGCATTACTGAGATTGCTAGTGGTTGTTCCCTCGATGGGGGTTGAAGTAGTGTAAAAATATTGTTGGGTATCGTACGACCAAGTCATTCAAATTGTATATCTACCACTATTTTAATGGTAGTATTTTTGTTTCAGCTTATCCTGCAAACAATCGCCAGCAAGTAGAGTGATACCATGCAGGTATCAGAGGTATCGTAAGTCTTTGTTTGTTGTTTAACGACGCACTCAGCATGCAATATTCCAGTTATATCACGGCGGTCTGTAAATAATCGAGTTTGGACTAGACAATCCAGTGATTGACATCAGGAGCATCGATCCACGCAATTGGGATAAGATGACGTATCGTAAGTCCCCACGTCCCACGGTTCCTAGTTAGGTGGCCTCCTTGTGGACGCTGATGAACTTTCGCCTGAGGTTTATATTGTGCCTGGGGGCACGGGTGGCCCAATCGTCTAAGGCGCCGCGATTCGCTGTGCAGAGTTGCGTCCCTTGGGCACGCCAGAAACCTATGATTGTGGGTTCGAATCCCGGTTCGCCCCGATTATGTTTCTAGGTTTGTCAGCACCATACCCGTGCTCGTGGGTTTCACCGAAGTGGTAAACGTCTGAGACCTGCATCACTTCGGGTTTTCCTCCCACATTAAGCTGACACGCCGTGATATAACTGGAATACTGTTCAAAGCGGCGTTAAACCTAACTCACTCATTTATATTGTGTCGTTGTTTAAGTCAGTTCTTGGTGATCCACTCAATGTACAGGAGATGTGTGGCAGTGATCAATGGTAACGGTGGTCACACCAGGTATTGACTGACATTTTGGGTATTCACCCGAAACTGTGTAAGCCCTTAACATTTGAAAAAAACAATTATGTCATCTGCCTTTTAATCCATTAAACTGTCTTCAGTCAAATTTTTGTCAATCTTGCCCTATTAATATTTCTTGTCTTTACTGTTGAAAATAAATAACATGTATACTGCATACTCGACTTGCGTTTCTTTTCACCGATGTGGTAAACGTCTGAGACCTGCATCACTTCGGGCTTTCCTCCCACATTAAGCTGACACGCCGTGATATAACTGGAATACTGTTCAAAGCGGCGTTAAACCTAACTCACTCATTTATATTGTGTCGTTGTTTTAGTCAGTTCTTAGTGTTCTAGTTTTAAATAAAAATATGTGAATAACTAATTATTTCATTGTCCTAAAGACAGGATTTTAGAAAATATAAACCACATCACTTTGTCTAGTCACACTATGGCTGAAATAATGCCGACGTGACATAAATGGTAATTTAATTATTAATCAGTTTTTGCGTGACAATTAAGACATTATTCCAGAGTTACCTAAGAAGGAAAAGACCACAATTTCACAATGTCTAGATTCCAGAGCAAGTCCTTACATTTGATATTTACAGCTGGCAAAAAAGTTATACTACGTCTTCAGGGAGTGATTAACATTTTAGACAGAGTAGAGGGTGTGAGCACACGCGATTTATAGATCAGTTGCCTTTCATGGAAAAGAAGGAAAACTGGTGCATGGAACATAAAGGAAAGGCCATGCCATTTCTCAAACTATGAGTGGGTTCTTGGATGTAATATGATAAGTTTACTCAAAAATAGTTCGTGAATCACATTCAGTGTATAGTGAGTGGGAGGGCAATCCTGTTCTTTTTAACTTTGTTACCCACACGTCCACTTACTGATAATATACTCTCACGCAAAAGAAACGGAAGTGGTTTCAAGCAAATAGGTAACAAACACGGAACCATAAATTGTTACGAGTTTTAGCTCGAGTGAAGCCTGGTGTTATCAATATTTTTGGTTGCATTTTGGAAGCCCCGAGTAAAAACGCAACATAAAAAACGAATCGTCAAAACGCACCATTTCAATGAATATGTGGGTATCATACACCCATTTCTCGCGAAATCGAAAATGCACGAACTGTCACGAACTGTAGTTGGTATAAAACTGTGGCTGATTCTTGGACCTACCACTCCTTGGTCAACAATGCCACGCCTAACTCAAATTCAGAGAAACCAGGCTATCGGATGTTTGGAAGTTGGAGAGTCTGTCCAAGATGTTGCCCGTCATTTCAACGTTAACATAACCACAATTTACCGTCTCCTGCATCGATACAATGCTACACAGACCACAGATGACCTTCCTCGGAGCGGTCGTCCTAGGGTCACCACACCTCGACAAGATCGGCAGATTACCCGTCAACACCAGCGACATCCGTTCCTAACTGCAAGTGAAAGTGCTCGACAGACCATAGGACAATTAATCGACACATTAGCCGGGACACTGTGATCCGACGTCTCCGTTCCAACAACCTCAGATGTCGCCGACCAACACGTCGTCCTGTTCTCCAACCAGCGCATCGACAAGCACGACTTCAGTGGGCACAGGGTCATTACAATTGGCGTCATCGTGAGTGGAGGCGTGTCATCTTCTCTGAGTAAAGTCGCTTTTGTGTCTCCCATGCAGACGGAAGAGTCCGAATTTTGGTGGCGTCGAGGTGATCGTTTCGCTGACAGAAACGTTGTGGAAAGGGATCCATGGGGTGGACCTAGCATCATGATATGGGCAGGGATTGGACTTAATGCGAGACTTGGACCCATGTGCTTTCTGAATGTTGGTCAAGGTCGGGGACACGGCGTCACTGCTCAGCTGTATATCGACCAAGTGATCAGACCCCACGTTGTTCCATGTTTTGCACAACATCAACAACACATTTTCCAGCAGGACAACGCTCGTCCCCATGTTGCCAGAGCTACCATGGCTTTTCTGCAACAACACAACATCCGTGTTCTACCGTGGCCAGCCCTCAGCCCTGATCTGAACCCCATCGAACACTTGTGGGATGAGGTTCAAAGGCGTCTGCACAATGTGCGCCCAGTCCCTACAACTGCCGGTGAACTACGCACAGCTGCTCTGGATGTGTGCAGGAGGATCCCTAGGGCCTTCACAAATCGTCTGATCCACTCAATGTACAGGAGATGTGTGGCAGTGATCAATGGTAACGGTGGTCACACCAGGTATTGACTGACATTTTGGGTATTCACCCGAAACTGTGTAAGCCCTTAACATTTGAAAAAACCAATTATGTCATCTGCCTTTTAATCCATTAAACTGTCTTCAGTCAAATTTTTGTCAATCTTGCCCTATTAATATTTCTTGTCTTTACTGTTGAAAATAAATAACATGTGTACTGCATACTCGACTTGCGTTTCTTTTGCGTGTGAGTATATGAATCTGTGTTAGATACAAACTATGAGGATCTCGGTAAGTACACCATACTTTTCATTACAATAATATACTTCAAAGTGTTGCCGTTCCCCTCACTCCAGCACCCACCCTTCCTCCTAAATCCGGGACTATGGCCGGATCCCAGATGGTACGTTGTGGTTGTTGTTAAATGCCGTTCTCAGCAATATTTCAGACATATGGTCAGCATATACCTCAGCTATATGGCGGCGGACCCGAGAAGATCCGGGGTAAAATAGGCCTTCAGGAACCCATGCTTGCCGTAAAGGCGACCATGCTTGTCGTAAGAGGCGACTAACGGGATCGGGTGGTCAGCCTCGCTGACTTGGTTGATGCATGTCATCGTATCCCAATTGTGTGGATCTATGCTCATGATGTCAGTCACTGAAATTGTCTGGTCCAGACTCAATTATTTACAGACCGCCATCATATAGCTGGAATATTGCTGAGTGCTGAGTGCAAACAAAAACAAAACAAAACTATATGGCGGCGGTCTGTAAATAATCAAGTCTCGACCAGACAATCATATCATGAGCATCGACCCACGCATTTGGGACACGATGACATGCATCAACCAAGTAAGCAAGCCGGACAACCCGATCCCTTTTCTCATCAATTCTAACCCTGATCTTCACGTGTAAGGGCTCGTCGCTAAATGGCTGAAATAATACCGATGCGACGTTAAATGTTAACTCAAACACTGACGTGATTACGAACCTATGCCTGTACCAGGTGCAGTGACAAGACGCATTGCAATACAGACATATATTGATTTTAAGTGTGAGAAGTTCGACTGAAGTCCAGAGATTACAGCATTGACTCATCACACTGAAGACATTGGTTCGAATTTCCTCATGATTCCAATGTCTGAAGTCTTATAATGGTAGCCCGTTATATATCTGACGAGAATATTGTTAAAGTCGGTGTGTAAATCTTACACTCAGACTCTCTCAGTTGATATTTCAAGCAACACCGTACGCCGCCAGACTGGATTAATTCAGGCCGCTGTGATATTGGAGCTTGTTTCATTTCCAATGAACGTGCGGGCATTCAGAGTAAGCATGTAGGTCCCTAGCAACACATGTTGTAAGAGGCGGCTTAATGGGTCGGGTGGTCAGGCTCAGTGACTTGGTATTGGTTTTGGTTGGTTTGTTGTTAAACGCCACAGGAATATTCCAGCTATATGATGGCGGTCTGTAAATAATCGAGTCTGGACCAGACAATCCAGTGATTGACATCATGAGCATCGACCCACGCCATTGGGATCGATGACATGCATCACCCAAGTCAGCGAGCCTGACCACCCGATCCCGTTAGTCGCCTTTTACGACAAGCATAGTCACCTTTTACGGCACGCAGGGGTTGCTGAAGACCTATTTTACCCTGGATCTTCACAGTGACTTGGTAGATTGCATGTAATCAATTGCGTGGATCGATGTAGTATCAATCACTGGATTGTTCCGTCCAGAGTCGAGTATTGACAGGCCGCCGTGTAGTTAGAATATTGCGGCATTAACAACAAACAAACAAACGAACACTTACAAGCAAATCAGGGACTTATTTTTTTTCGTCGGCTGTCGTAGCAGCGAATTGACAATTGAAAAAAACCAGATAACATGATTGTATCTGTATGAATTATTTATATTGTGTATTTAATACACGTAAAAAATGTGGATACATATGTATGTTTATGTATACGGAAGCTGATAGTTGTATCAAGGCATTATGTTGCACACAGTGAAACACCCTTAATCCCGACGGTTGAGGAGAAAACGGTGTGTTCGTGCCAAAGTGGTTCGAATTATCTGGGTTTCATTGGAGTGTAATTAGTTTCTGTAATTTAATTGAAACCATGAGTACAGAAATGCACAAGGTGGAGAAGGATTTCAGCCATTTGGCACCCCATTCCTAGTCGAATGAGACTAGTTCGGGAACACGTGGAGTTTCCGGGTTAGAATTGGTCCCTCCCTCTCGACCTCCGCTGGTTGTGAGATTCCACTTGGCGTAAGACTCGTGAAGATTCGGATAAGCAGGTCTTCAGCAACCAAAGGTGACTATGCTTGTCGTAAAGGTGACTATGCTTGTCGTAAAGGTGACTATGCTTGTCGTAAGAGGCGACTAACGGGATCGGGTGGTCAGGCTCGTTTACTTGGTAGATGCATGTCATCGTATCCCAATTGCGTGGATCGATTCTCATGATGTCTATCACTGGATTGTCTGGTCTAGACTCAATTATTTACCTACCGCCGTCATATAGCTGGATTATTGCTGAGTGCGGCGTTAAACAACAAACAAACAAACATTTAAAGTTTACAAATTCATGGCATGGATATCATGTCATTCATCCCTAAACCTTTCCTTGGTAATACTGCGAGCTCCCATGATATTGCTCATGCTATCAGCTACCAGAATACCATCATGATGGGACCCGGGAATTCGAAGATCCGGGGAGGAACAGGTCTTCGTCAACCTATGCTTGCCGTAAAAAGCGACTAAACATTGTTCATAATATCAATCCATTGATTGTTTGGTCGAGATTCGATTATTTACAGCCGGTCATTATATAGCTAGAATGTTTTTGATTGTATTAAATACCAAACAAACAAACAAACTGCGTATTATCAAGGTTTTGTTTGATTTGAATCATCAGATGTTGTAATTGTTTTTTTGGCAGCAAGTACGTTGTGTCTAGTGTGTTTGTTTAAGTACATGTATTATGTTATTATGTTTTGTCTGAAACTTACACATTTCATTATATGAATGTTATAAATGTTGACTATCCATGTATTTTTATATTTGCCAATGTTCCGTTTCGCGATATTTCGAAACGTACAAATATTGTACGATGCTTCTTTCAATATAGAATCACAAATTCCCTTTGTACGAGTATTTTGTGCCATCAAACGTTGTCCAAATGGTTGTCAATACGGTGCTAAAAGAGGTGATTTATATATTAGGTACATGTGCATTTAATGTTGGATTAACATGTTGGATTTGTTTGTCAAACTAATTTGTTAGAGGAAGCTCTGAATAAAATATTTTGATTCAAGGATTTCGATGGTTGAGGAAAAATACTAATCCCCCCCCCCCCCCCCCCCCCCCCCCCCCTCTAACCCAAACAATATCAAAAGGTTGTCAACTTATATTACTGACCGTACATCAACAAGAACAGGTAAGTTTGTTAGAAAACTTATGTTTTCCCGATTACTGTATGACGTGACGTTTGGTTTATAGTAATATACACTTACGGTTTACGAAACGGAAGCATATAAAACAGTGTTTGGTGAACAGGTAAATATGTATGATTACTAACTATACGATTCAATACTATTTTTGACAATCGATGGGCAATATAAACGTCAATGTGTGCTCCAATTGTCATTTGTGTCATTTGGTAAATTTGGTATCTAGTATTTGTACATTTGCGTTTAACACAAGCAATACGTTTGTTCAAAACAACATCCGTTTTGACTTTTTGAAACGTTAATAGGTTTTAGATTTGCATTGAATAACGTACAGGTTCAAAGAGGTCCTATTCCTTCATTATTGATGAAGCTTCGTCTAACATCGTGCCAACAACTGCGTCTTGTTGCACGTGTTTTGAGTTTTGAGAAGCCAACGTAATATGTTTTATTTAACGATCAAAACACACTGACAAACCAGGAAAACTTGCACTCCCCATTAGGATAAAGGAACAGAAGTGGTCAGGCTCGGTGACTTGGTTGGTCGCGTGACATCGTACTCCAACGTGCATAATGTCATGGTCATGTTTGTTTGGTCCACTTGATTCCGTACCTGGAATATTATCTGTATGGGATTTTAACAAGAATACCGCACACTCGTCTCTTATTATATTCAACACTGCATGTCTTAAAGAGGACATTGAGTGAGTGAGTGAGTGAGTGAGTGAGTGAGTGAGTCGTATCAACGATGTTTAATCCATATCTCGGCGAGTGGTTTTGATGACATTGCTTCGGGCAGCGATAGATGAGTTTGAATCCCTTTTGGTATTTTGAACTGACTTTCAAATGGAGATCTAATGCCGTGTCATATTTACATATGAGACGTCAACCTGTCTTGATTATTCGCCGTAACAGGGCGTAGAAGGCAAAAAAAGCGGTGAAAATTATATAAATGGATCACTGAAAATCAGTAATGACACCAGGTGTTAGCGAATAGGGTAAGTATGTCTTGCCCTCACTCACACAATTTAAATAGCAGGTGAGAGTTTTGTTTGTTGCCTGATGCTGCACAGCAGAAAGTATACTTGTAGCACTGAAATATACTCTTACAAATGATAGTTCCAGAATCAGGTCTGGTCGTTCTTCTAAAATATAAAAAAATGAATCAATTTGAACGAACATGATTTATTCATTTGAAAAAATAGGGTGCATGTTTCGATGTTCATTAGTCAATTCAAATAATTGTTTCCATGGACAATGAACCACCAATATCCCTATGTACATAAGTGGAGTACTAAGGAGATGGCAGTATTGTCTGTTGACTGTACAGCATTCTACAACAGTAGAAAAACAGTTTCATCAAGCTTATTTTTTTAATTGCGATTATATTTATTGTTATTCCTTTTCAACACGCACCTAGGCCTGCTTTGAACTTACTCTTGTAGAAGATGACTGCGTCTGTTGCTGCATCTTTTCCCGCATGTACATGTCTCAAAGATGCAGTTAGAAGATTAAACATGCACCAATATCCACATTATTTTAATATTGCCTCTGTTTCTGACCCTCTCTTGCAATATGTCTTAAAAGAGTTGTTTTGCATAGGAGTTGACTTAAAACAGATCGGCAAATACAACAATTTGAACACTGTTCTGAAATTGTCGCCAAATATCAGATACACAACACAATGCACCGAAAAATTCATGTAGTACATGAGTTCAAACACTCTGTGGAGGATGATATCACACAGTGTTGGGGCTGACTTGTACAAGATCTGAACCCACATCATTTTGATCCGAATCACGTGGCTTGGAGTATGGAGCAGGAGGAAAATCATTGAAACAGCGAAAAGAAGTTTCGAGACTTTGGCTTCTGGACTGGACGATTCTCGTTTCTTCCGGCTGGATGACCGCGAGATGCTCTGGAACAGTCTCTTGCGGCGTTTATGTGCATTTATAGCACCAACTGCAACTCCAACATTCAGAAATACCATAGCGACGAGCGGGATCACAAGGGTGAGGATCGAGTCAACATATGTCATGGCCATGACCAATTTCTCATACTCTTCGAAGGCAAGACAATTGGCTCCATTGCTATGGTGTATAACGCCAGTTGTCCATAAGCTGAAGCTGTAAATGCCAACAGACAGGAGAATTAAGAGCAGAATTGTAAATTTCGCACGCGCCACACTACACCATATTGCCACGTGACCTGGAAGGGATACCCGGATGAAGTTTTCGCACGTGATCATGACGACAAACCACACAGAGAGAAACCCACTCACGTATGTCAGAAACACGGTAACTTGGCAAACTCCCTGGGTTGTAAAAGCAGGCACCTCAAGTCGATAAAGCCACACAATAAACAATGATAGCAGAAAGCCAACATCGGAGATGGATTTCACTGCAAGATGCAAACAGCAGGAGGTGTTCCGCAACGTTGGACTAAGAAATGCTCCCGCTGCCAAAATGTTACCGACGAAGCCAACAACACAAACTATCGGTATCATCACCGTCTGGAACTTCCGGACAAACACGTACCACGGATTGTCCTGTAACCCTGCAGCCATGCTGGAGTTAGTAGCGTTGAAGATGAGCATGTCGTCGATGATGTCGTTGACGTCTATTTCTATAACGGTGTAGTCGGAAACGTTGATTGAAGGCATCGTGGTAGCTTTGTCACTCAAAACAACTGTATCAGTTCGTATGTCAAATTCGTCAAGGTTTTGTGTATCAGATCCTGAGAATAATTTCTTCACAGAGATTTTTCAAAGTGATGAAGTTGATATTTTGTCTCAATTCATTATCGCGGAGGCAAGTTCTTCAGGGTTACTGCTTTACATAAACAAGATTACCGAGGTATAAACATGTCATATAATACACCGAATGACGTAAATATCGCAAAAGAGGATCGGCGATCGCCAGGCCTCATAAGCTGTCTGTGATCTTTACCGTGGTCTCCACTCCTTTTAGCTACTTGCAACCTCCTTGAATCACTGTTGGTTTGGAAACCCTAACGTGCATTGCATTAGGCGTGTAGATGGAGCTTAATATTGCATTAACAAATGGTTGTTCCCACGTTCGTCCTTGGTGGAGCCCAGTGTCTTTGGAGCCACCGAAAATCTTTATTCTGCTCTGATGTTCTGTGGTATTATAAACTGTTAAATAACACTGTCCTGTTTAATCTTGGTGACGTTGTAAGTCCCATATTGCAATATATCAATGCAGCCTTTACTGACGAACCCGGAGCCCTGAAACCATTATCTCAACACTAGAATGAGAAATGTGATGCCCACCGGTTTTCCATTCGAAACCGATCTATAAAGCCAGAGGTGATTAAACACTCCAAACTAAATCCGTCCAAGTCGTTGTCAGATGGAACAAATGAGTCTACTAGTGATGTTCTTGGTGGTGTTCAATGTACTATCCTGCTGGGTTGTCCATTTCCTTTGACGTGGAACCTTAAGTTATTGATTGCCTTCCGCTGTTGGTTCCAAAATGTCACTTATATGGTCGTGATGACATGGGGTGTCATTTCAGTACATAAGCCCCGGAAATTGATACTGATTAAGACGCAGCTTTTCACCATCGGCTACAGCAGCCATTACCATCTGAAACAGCAAGAGACGGTAATGATTAGTGTCTTATTCTCGTTATGTATTGAAAGGTCAACCACACTGAGGATATACATACGTGTGTGAGTTGGGTATCAAGCCGTTGTTTAACAGTGTTCCAGCTCTCTCTCTCTCTCCCTCTCCCTCTGTCTGTCTGTCCGTCTGTCTGTGTCTCTCTCACTCTCTGTCTGTCTCTCTCTATCTCCCTGTGTCTGTCTGCCATCTCTCTGTCTGTCTCTGTCTCTCTCTGTCTGTCTGTCACTGTCTGTCTGTCTGTCTGTCTGTCTGTCTGTCTGCCTGTCTGTCTGTCTGTCTCTCTCTCCCTCTCTCTCTCTCTCTCTCTCGCTTTACATAGGCGTGCCAGCCTAATGTTGGAGGAGAGCTCGAAATGATGCAGGTCTCGACGTCGACCACTTCGGTGCTGACAAACCTAGAAACATAATCGGGATGAACCGGGATTCAAGGGACGTAACTCTGACGACTAAGACGCCACCCTTGCCCTCAGATATACACATGACCAAGTCATATACATACACATTCGTTTTATATTTTGAGAAAATGAGAGAGCGAGTTGGGTTTTACGCCGCTTTTGGTATTATTTTGGTATCGGTAGAGCGTTGTGGAGATTCCGCGTTAAAGTTCACCGTTCCCAGGACCCAATGCTTGTCGATGGGGTTGACTATAACGGGTGACGATCAGGGGGTCAGGTTCGGTGACTTGGTTGACTGTGAGTCAACGTGCTGACGGCATTGGATGGAACTGAACATACTAACTACTTGATAATCTACAGATGGCAGGCCACACACCTGGACCATGTAGAACTCCCGCCCCTGAATAAGCTGTAATATTGTTGACATTAGCATAAAACAATGCTCCCTTCCACATCACAAAGGAAACTGGGATACATAATGCCTACACATTTATTGACTGGAGTTGAATGAATATAAACAAAATTCTTTCCATATTCATAAAAAATCTCTACCAAAAGTCGATTATATGTTTCCGACTATATCATGAGCATGTGTTTAGGAATCACGATGATCAAAATAATGTTGATATATAACAGGCGTTCGTGAAAAGGTGAGCAGATCCTGTCTCAACTGTGGCACACGTGACAAAAACATGCAAAGGCAAGTCAATTGTTCACCTGACAAAACTCGGGGATATACGGTATATGTCAAACAACCTCTGTGCAAGAGTTGTATGACGTGTGACGTATGACGTATGATAGTGGTATACCAGCTGGGCAATTTACATATCCTTACATAATGTCAATTATAAGGGAGTAGAGTCTAGCATGTAAATATGTTCTTGAAACTATGTCATTTATTTGAGTTTTCATTCGGAACTGTGCAGGTCCGGATGTGTTGGAGACCTGTATTTCCTATATTTATTCCCTCCAATCTGTTTTAATACAGACAGGGTCGAAGGAATCCTTTGAGAAATATGAAAACAGAAATCTAAAATCGTTTCCGTCACCCACAGTACCATTTGGGAGTGTGTGACAAGCCACTTTCCGCTTCAAATCATTCTGTGATATTTATCAAAGACATAAAATTGGTCTGCCGGCCAGATGATTTCTCAAGTGACCGTTTCGAAACACACCGTAGTCATCAAATCAGCAAGTAAGTGATTACGTGTCAAATATTGCTATAATTGAACACATGGGAGCTATCGATCTAGGTTTTTCACCAGCTAATACTAAGTGTTTTGCATCGTCCGTTTCTCATTCATTTGACACGGCCCCACAATGTAAAAGGTCCCGTCTTTTAAACAAATAAAATTCTATGAAGCAACACGTCAGAAAAAAGATATATTTTTCATATTCTACCTGTGTTTCAGAGGGATGCTTTTATGATAAAACAGGACGTCTGGAAAGTCCGTTTACCCACATTGGCGGAGATTTTATTTGAAATTTGCCTCTAATGTGAATACATTAAACTACGGTTATAACGAACTTAAAGGGACAACTAAATTTATTTCGTATTAACCGTAGTTCGTATACAGCATAATTACAAATGGTCGAGGCGAAAAACAGTTCGTTATATCTGTTATTTCGTTATAAGCGTGTTCGTTATAAACGTAGTTTACTGTATGTGTTGAGATAATTATGCATTTGTTGTTGTTCACGTTGTTGTCTGGATATGTTTTACTTTTAATAACCATATGTGTTTTAATATTGCATCTGTTTTATTTACCTTTAAAGCTATTAGTTTACAGTATATTCTTTCAATAAATGTATGATTGCTCTTCGCTGTACGACTGTCAGACTTAGAACACATTTCCTCTACGCGATGACAAGTTGGCTCTCAGCTGTAGATCATACTGTCTCTCAGCTGTAGGGCCTATTTCATCGCAGCTACATGACATGTTTTCGCTCATCTATAGGGAATGCTATATTACTTCTATACTGTCAGCTAGGAAACGTGTGTAGCTAGAAGACATGTTTACTCTCAACTATAGGACATGTATGCTCTTAGCTGGAAGATGTGTTTACGCTCAACTATAGGACATGTATGCTCTTAGCTGGAAGACGTGTTTACGCTCAACTATAGGACATGTATGCTCTTAGCTGGAAGACTTGTTTGCACTCAACTACAGGACATGTATGCTCTTAGCTGGAAGACGTGTTTACTCTCAACTATAGGACATGTATTCTGTCAGCGGGAAGACATGTTTACTCTTAACTATAGGACATGTATGCTCTTAGCTGGAAGACGTGTTTACGCTCAACTATAGGACATGTATGCTCTTAGCTGGAAGACGTGTTTACTCTCAACTACAGGACATGTATGCTCTTAGCTGGAAGACATGTTTACGCTCAACTACAGGACATGTATGCTCTTAGCTGGAAGACCTGTTTACTCTCAACTACAGGACATGTATGCTCTTAGCTGGAAGACGTGTTTACGCTCAACTACAGGACATGTATGCTCTTAGCTGGAAGACATGTTTACGCTCAACTACAGGACATGTATGCTCTTAGCTGGAAGACCTGTTTACTCTCAATTACAGGACATGTATGCTCTTAACTGGAAGACGTGTTTACGCTCAACTATAGGACATGTATGCTCTTAGCTGGAAGACTTGTTTACACTCAACTACAGGACATGTATGCTCTTAGCTGGAAGACATGTTTACTCTCAACTATAGGACATGTATTCTGTCAGCGGGAAGACATGTTTACTCTTAACTATAGGAAATGTATGCTCTTAGCTGGAAGACCTGTTTACACTCAACTACAGGACATGTATGCTCTTAGCTGGAAGACGTGTTTACTCTCAACTATAGGACATGTATGCTGTCAGCGGGAAGACATGTTTACTCTTAACTATAGGACATGTATGCTCTTAGCTGGAAGACGTGTTTACTCTCAACTATAGGACATGCATGCTCTTAGCTGGAAGACCTGTTTACTCTCAATTACAGGACATGTATGCTCTTAGCTGGAAGACCTGTTTACACTCAACTACAGGACATGTATGCTCTTAGCTGGAAGACGTGTTTACTCTCAACTATAGGACATGTATGCTCTTAGCTGGAAGACGTGTTTACGCTCAACTATAGGACATGTATGCTCTTAGCTGGAAGACCTGTTTACTCTCAACTATAGGACATGTATGCTCTTAGCTGGAAGACGTGTTTACTCTCAACTATAGGACATGTATGCTCTTAGCTGGAAGACCTGTTTACTCTCAACTACAGGACATGTATGCTCTTAGCTGGAAGACCTGTTTACTCTCAACTACAGGTCATGTATGCTCTTAGCTGGAAGACGTGTTTACTCTCAGCTATAAGACATGTATGCTCTTAGCTGGAAGACCTGTTTACTCTCAACTATAGGACATGTATGCTCTTAGCTGGAAGACGTGTTTACGCTGAACTATAGGACATGTATGCTCTTAGCCGGAAGACGTGTTTACTCTCAACTATAGGACATGTATGCTCCAAGCGGAAGACGTGTTTAATCTCAACTATAGGACATGTATACTCTTAGCTGGAAGATGTGTTTACGCTCAACTATAGGACATGTAAGCTCTTAGCTGGAAGACGTGTTTACGCTCAACTATAGGACATGTATGCTCTTAGCTGGAAGACGTGTTTACGCTCAACTATAGGACATGTATGCTCTTAGCTGGAAGACATGTTTACTCTAAACTATAGGACATGTATGCTCTTAGCTGGAAGACATGTTTAATCTCAACTATAGGACATGTATGCTCTTAGCTGGAAGACATGTTTACTCTCAACTATAGGACATGTATGCTCTTAGCTGGAAGACGTGTTTACTCTCAACTATAGGACATGTATACTCTTAGCTGGAAGACGTGTTTAATCTCAACTATAGGACATGTATGCTCTGAGCTGGAAGACCTGTTTACTCTCAACTACAGGACATGTATACTCTTAGTTGGAAGACGTTTTCGATCTCAACTATAGGACATGTATGCTCTTAGCTGGAAGACCTGTTTACGCTCAACTACAGGTCATGTATGCTCTTAGCTTGAAGACCTGTTTACTCTCAACTATATGACATGTATGCTCTTAGCTGGAAGACCTGTTTACTCTCAACTACAGGTCATGTATGCTCTTAGCTGGAAGACCTGTTTACTCTCAACTACAGGTCATGTATGCTCTTAGCTGGAAGACCTGTTTACTCTCAGCTATAGGACATGTATGCTCTTAGCTGGAAGACCTGTTTACTCTCAACTACAGGTCATGTATACTCTTAGCTGGAAGACGTGTTTAATCTCAGCTATAACACGTGTTTTTGTTCACCTGTGAGGCACACTTACATTACGTACGCCCAACTACAGTAAATGTGTGTCCGCAGCTAAAGGACATGTTTGCACTATTGCACAGCGTAAATTCTTAGCCATGACAAGATCATATGTGTATTTCTATAAGAGTATACCCAGTTGTGTTCCCAGCTATCATACTGAACACCGATTTGCTGTATGACGCCCACGCCTAAAAAAAATATTCATTACCTTTAATCAGCCATTTTTGTTCAAAGTGTAAGTTGGTAATGGTTGGTTTATGGTGAAGCTCAACCCAACTGTTCCCAAATTATTTTCTTGCGATATATAAAATGTTAACTTTTCTTGAACTTCCGCTGCTAGAATCATGAAGCTGATTTAGGTCATGTACGTTTCTTCTTATGACATATTTTGTTAAATAATGAGGATTTTAGTGTTAAGTCATCAGTATTTATACTGAAAATATTTGAAAATCACTGATGCAACTATTTGAAAACGACTGTGTTTGTTTACATCATAAACTGTTGCGGGGCGGTCGGGTAACCTAGTGGTTAAAGCGTTCGCTCGTCACGCCGAAGACCCGGGGTTCGATTCCCGACATGGGTACAATGTGTGAAGCCCATTTCTGGTGTCCCCCGCCGTGATATTGCTGGAATATTGCTAAAAGCGGCGTAAAACCCTACTCACTCACTTACCCATAAACTGTTGCCCACACATGAACTACAATGCCAAGACACAGTTTTGCTACTTGTTCCAAAGAAAGAATGATAGCTTCGTGACTACAGGCGAAGTGAACCAGCAATGGTTTCATATAAATAAGTACCTACTTGAGCTGAATGTCAAAACGACTTCTCGATCGATAAGAAAATTGACTGTAGGGCCAGCAAGTATCATTACGTACTGATGGACCGGAAACTTGGTGTTACTGTACACAGACGTTGAGTCATCCATGTAAACTAGGTGTTTCTGTATACAGACGTTGGGTCATCCATGTAAACTAGGGGTCTGTACATAGACGTTGGGTCTTCCATGTAAACTAGGTGTTTCTGTACACAGACGTCGGGTCATCCATGTAAACTAGGTGTTACTGTACACAGACGCTGGGTCATCCATGTAAACTAGGTGTTTCTGTACACAGACGTTGGGTCATCCATGTAAACAAGGTGTTTCTGTACACAGACGCTGGGTCATCCATGCAGACAAGGTGTTTCTGTACACAGACTTGGGTCATCCATGTAAACTAGGTGTTACTGTACACAGATGTTGGGTCATCCATGTAAACTAGGTGTTTCTGTATTCAGACGTTGAGTCATCCATGTCAACTAGGTGATACTGTACACAGGCGTTGGGTCATCCATGTCAACTAGGTGTTTCTGTATTCAGACGTTGAGTCATCCATGTCAACTAGGTGTTTCTGTACACAGACGTTGGGTCATCCATGTAAACTAGGTGTTTCTGTACACAGACGTTGAGTCATCCATGTCAACTAGGTGTTTCTGTACACAGACGCTGGGTCATCCATGTAAACTAGGTGTTTCTGTACACAGACGTTGAGTCATCCATGTAAACTAGGTGATACTGTACACAGGCGTTGGGTCATCCATGTAAACTAGGTGTTACTGTACACAGACGTTGGGTCATCCATGTAAACTAGGTGTTTCTGTACACAGACGTCGGGTCATCCATGTAAACTAGGTGTTACTGTACACAGACGCTGGGTCATCCATGTAAACTAGGTGTTTCTGTACACAGACGTTGGGTCATCCATGTAAACTAGGTGTTTCTGTACACAGACGTTGGGTCATCCATGTAAACTAGGTGTTTCTGTACACAGACGTTGGGTCATCCATGTAAACTAGGTGTTTCTGTATTCAGACGTTGGGTCATCCATGTAAACTAGGGGTCTGTACATAGACGTTGAGTCATCCATGTAAACTAGGTGTTTCTGTATACAGACGTTGGGTCATCCATGTAAACAAGATGTTTCTGTATACAGACGTTGGGTCATCCATGTAAACTAGGGGTCTGTACATAGACGTTGGGTCATCCATGTAAACTAGGTGTTTCTGTATACAGACGTTGGGTCATCCATGTAAACTAGGTGTTTCTGTATACAGACGTTGGGTCATCCATGTAAACTAGGGGTCTGTACATAGACGTTGGGTCATCCATGTAAACTAGGTGTTACTGTACACAGACGTTGGGTCATACATGTAAACTAGGTGTTTCTGTATACAGACGTTGGATCATCCATGCAAAGTAGGGGTCTGTACATAGACGTTGGGTCATCCATGTAAACTAGGTGTTACTGTACACAGACGTTGGGTCATCCATGTAAACTAGGTGTTTCTGTACACAGACGTTGGGTCATCCATGTAAACTAGGTGTTTCTGTATACAGACGTTGGGTCATCCATGTAAACTAGGTGTTTCTGTATACAGACGTTGAGTCATCCATGTAAACTAGGTGTTTCTGTATACAGACGTTGGGTCATCCATGTAAACTAGGTGTTTCTGTACACAGACGTTTGGTCATCTATGTCAACTAGGTGTTACTGTACACAGACGTTGGGTCATCCATGTAAACTAGGTGTTACTGTATACAGACGTTGGGTCATCCATGTAAACTAGGTGTTACTGTATACAGACGTTGGGTCATCCATGTAAACTAGGTGTTACTGTACACAGACGTTGGGTCATCCATGTAAACTAGGTATTTCTGTATACAGACGTTGAGTCATCCATGTAAACTAGGTGTTTCTGTATACAGACGTTGGGTCATCCATGTAAACTAGGTGTTACTGTACATAGACGTTGGGTCATCCATGTCAAGAAGGTGTTTCTGTACACAGACGTTGGGTCATCCATGTAAACTAGGTGTTTCTGTACACAGACGTTGGGTCATCCATGTAAACTAGGTGTTTCTGTATACAGACGTTGAGTCATCCATGTAAACTAGGTGTTTCTGTATACAGACGTTGGGTCATCCATGTAAACTAGGTGTTACTGTATACAGACGTTGGGTCATCCATGTAAACTAGGTGTTTCTGTACACAGACGTTGGGTCTTCCATGTAAACTAGGTGATACTGTACACAGGCGTTGGGTCATCCATGTAAACTAGGTGTTACTGTATACAGACGCTGGGTCATCCATGAAGCTAGGTGTTTCTGTACACAGACGTTGGGTCATCCATGTAAACTAGGTGTTACTGTATACAGACGTTGGGTCATCCATGTAAACTAGGTGTTACTGTACACAGACGTTGGGTCATCCATGTAAACTAGGTGTTTCTGTATACAGACGTTGGGTCATCCATGTAAACTAGGTGTTACTGTACACAGACGTTGGGTCATCCATGTCAAGAAGGTGTTTCTGTTCACAGACGTTGGGTCATCCATGTAAACTAGGGGTCTATACATAAACCTTGGGTCATCCATGTAACATGCATACTATTTGATTGGTTGTGACAGACAGACAGACAACTTATTCAGTTAAATGCCTGACCCTTACTATAATCATACAACAGTTGACCTATATGAACATATTACAATATTTTCTTATTTTCAACACTGCATAAATACCAACTCAAATTATTTCTCTGAATTTATTAAGTTTGTTAAAGCGTGATGTGCAGTATAGTCCCATGTGTACTTGCTCATGTACTTCCGTTGTGCAGTGGTGTAGGATTCACAAACAAATACAACTTGAAATTCATCTTCAATGTTATCCCTATTTTGCAATTTGCAGGAAGGACAACGCCTTTAATGACGTGGTATATTCTAATATCTGTACCTACTGTATCTAATATGTACTACTTCTGTATAAATTTGAATCTGACACGTCTAAATATAGATTAACATATTCCTAAATATGGATCCAGGCACGAATATAGATAAACATATTCCTCAATATGGAGCCACGTCTGAACCTAGATAAACATATTCCTCAATATGGAGCCACGTCTAAATCTAGATAAACATATTCCTCAATATGGAGCCACGTCTTAATCTAGAAAAACATAGTCCTGAAAATAGAGCAAAACAAACACCATAAGAAGTGATTTATAAACTAGAGCCAATTAATGATAAATACCATTTTCGTTGAAGAATATAAACCCGTCCCCAAAGCCACGGATAAAAAAAGTTACATATGTCATGGAAAACCCCGATAAATCCAAAGCAAAATTGAAATAACACATGTTCTATGTGAGAGGCCATTGGAGCACGTCCACTATCATCAAAAGATATTAACATTAAATAGCACGGGCGTAATGGCAGGGGTTCTTAATAACATTGAAATTACAGACATTCTTATTTGTGGTCGTGGCCAAAGTCAAAAGGTCGTAACCTCGTTGTATAAATATATACACTGACTACGAGCTATAATCCATCACCTTATGGGCTTATATTGAAGACCAATTGCCATGACAAGCTTTTCTCAATAATGACCCCCGAAGGTAGCAATTTGGTCAAGGTAATGAGCATGTCAGGCGGATGCAGTTGGAATCCTCTCTCACGTATAGGTACTAATTTGGTACTCTGTCTCACAATTTGGCTTAATTTAGTTCCTGACACTTATTAATGTAATACAGAGTATGTGATTCGTTGAAAAGTACTCATTACAGTATATAAATTAAACATGTGGTTTGGTAAAAATGACACTAAGCGAGTATCAGTGACAGCTGTGGAGCATCAGTATTGATCTGTGCGGTGTATCATGTTTGGCGTGGGACGGAAGAACACGTTTCATGCGAATCTGGCGGAGACCAATATCAGATAACTCCAAACCCACTGGAAGTTCGCTTGATGAAGGAATATATCTTTCTACATGACATCACATATTTAAGATAGCCTGTTGTGTTTTATTTATCTTCCTTATTCCTGCCGCGGCAGAAATGAGCATGCGCCCACTCACGTAATCTTTTCAAATATTGATTTTCCCGGAAATAATATAACGATGGTATATAGAATATGAGGTCTTTACATAAAAAAATAATGTAATGATAACAAAACGATCAGAAACGTGGCGAAACTCCTTGACGAACTCACTTGTGCTTTATTCCGGGTTATTTATAAAAGCTGTTGCCGATGACGGTTAAAAGGCTAAATTTACAGCCGACGGCATAAGAAGGCTTTCTTAAAATGTACCAAAATATGTACCTTATAAATGTATTGCATTATGAAGAACACGTTGCTTAGCTTTTGGTTGGGGGTTTATAATTACCAGCTAGAATTGGTCCCCGACAACATCTTGTCCTATAGGCGACTGTTACAAATGGCTCGTACTGTGAGGCTTGGTGATTTGGTTGATGGCGTGACAACATCGTATCTCGATTGCGTGGGACGTTGCGGTCACTCCGTCAACAAAGATTGTTGTTGAAAATACCTAACTAGATACATAAACAATGAAGGCTGGATTATGAAGTGTTTATTTAATTAGTCGCGCACTTCAGGGAGTTGGTTCATTGTTTGGCATATAAAATGGCACGCAATTGTAAACAATTATGTTAGTTGGTGCGTGTATTATCACTATGGTACAGAATAACCGAGTTAAAAGAAATACGTACGAAAGGTACGTGTGCGTATAAAAGGATTTCACGCTCTCTTCAGTATTGAGGTTATTCAGAATCCAGGGCGTTAATCATTAAATAGAAAAAACGTGTCAGTGAAAGCCGATGGTTTTCAGTTGCTGTAAACGATTACAACCAGTGCCTTGAGTGTAAAAAGTATCACTAACCAGCTTCAGTGGCAGAGAGATGGTAACCAATGCCGTGGCAATGATCTGCAAAACATTGTGATGTATGCATTTTAGATATATCCCTTAGGAAATATCGGTTGATCTCATCAAGTGATATATCCTGGGGAAGCAAGGATAGGTGGATTACGCAAACTGTGTAACTTTATCCACAAAAAATGCATGTTCAAACTATTCAGGCTATCCCCTTTGCTTTGCCATTAGCCTATGCAAGGAACTGACAGTTAGGAAGAGGCTTACACTTAGAGTTCCGATGTTGCGCATTCCTAATGTACATTATATTGTACATTCTGCAGAATACACCTTGTCATGAATACAAATATGTAACTTTTTTAAGATGAATGTTTGAAATCTAGAGCACATACTACCATTACTCTTCCTGTGGAAACTATCAAGGACGACTGTCAACTGTCATGTAATGCAACAGTGTACTATTATTTAAGTTTATATATTACCGTATTTGACATAATAAGCGCCCAGGGCGCTCTCAAAATTAGAAATAGGGGGCTCTTATTAGAATATAAATTTGGTGAAAGAGTTGAAAGATAGTAAATTTCGTGGCTTATCTTGACAGCCTGAAATGATACAAAAGAAATGTATGCGCGTTTTATAATACACTTTTCCAGAAATTAATTGCCCGAAATTAAGAGTCCATATAACACATGAGTGCGTATTATACAAGGCTAGTGTACATTGATCAATCGGAAGGGTGCTAATTGGGATTGTTCAATATATCAGCAAATATCGCCGTGGGCGCTTATTACGTCGAATACGGTATATTCTAACCGCATATGAATAAAACGTTCATCAAAATGTCTGTTGGCAGTGTACCATGTTCTTTCGCAAATTATTAAAAACAGGGTATTATTAGTTTTTCTCCAATTTTAAGGTGCAGCGACAGTCATTTGATGACGTACACAACGACGTCTCAATGTAGGGACGTCAAAGTAAAAAATCAGTTGCCCAACACACATTTAAAGGCTTATTATTTTAAGTGTTGTTTGATAATACTGTCGTATGTTTTACATTTTGGCTCCGACAATGAATTTCATATTTACGATTGAATGAATTTAAAAGTTAGTGATGACATACCGGATACAATACAGTATACAGCGCAGTGCAATGAAAACATATAAGCTTCACCAAGTGTGCAACTGTTGCATCGCAGCTATATTAAACAGTGGTCTCAAGTATCATTGGCATGAACATGTAAGTTACTTCTCAGGGCAGTAGTGTTGACCTTTGTCAATCATCACGAAGCACTCCTTTCAGATGAATACACGACAATGCAGTGCATGACCTACCTTCTTTGTGATCCACACAGTCTCAAATAGAAGCGATGAAGCAGAGTGATGCCTGTCATACGAAACCACTGTATAAAATGGTATCAGGAATATCCGCTTGCAAGAGTGTTTCATTAAATTTACATGTGGCAACGATCGTTTCTTCGATTTTGTAACTAAATCACATAGTGGTAAATTACCTATGCTCAAGTTTCTACAGCTCATCGTGGATCTCAATACGAGGACAAATCAAGCTTCTGTCTCAGGACCAACCATTTCATATTTTTGTTACACAGTGCTCTCAACGCAAATTGAATTTACAACATGATACATTCATTACTTATTGCTTGCCTATGGAACGGTACAGTTACAAAATTCTACAATGAATGTCAACGGTTTCATGTTTCGTTATGAAACAGAACTAATTTCTCGACATGCCCCTTTTTAATTTCCAAATGCAACGAACAAATCCTTTTATTATATTATATTAATGGAAGGACACGTTCGCGACGCCGTTTAGATTGGTTGACGCCTGTTCTGATTGAACACACTTTGTCAAAAGCATGGATTGATTTTTGTATAAACGTTGTGGGTGGTGACATGCCGCTTCACTGAACATTCTATTTTTTAGAATGTTGTCTAAGATACATCAGGCTTTTAGTCAGATTTGGTTTGGTCAATAAATCTGTCGTACAGTAAATACGGTCCTGTAAAGGATTCGGCATCTCCAACAACATATGACGATCGTCAAAGGCGAGTTATGGACCCGGATGTTAGGCTCGGTGATTTGGTTGTGACCCGATGGCCGACGATTAAGTTTCTTGGTTTGTCAGAACCATACCCCCGCTCGTGCATTTCACCGAAGTGGTACACGTCTGAGACCTGCATCACCTCGGGCTGTCCTCCCACATTAAGCAGATACGCTGTGATATAACTGGAACACAGCGCCATTAAACCAAACTCACCCACTCACTAAACATATATTTAAATTACAACGATAGAGACGCATTGAGGCAAAAACATCAGAACTGGTAATATGCTATTAGGGCACCGTCCCCCAAAGCGGTCTTAGCTCCAAAACCACTGTAACTCTAATACTTTAACATTAACTTACCACAGAAGAAAAGCCGAGATCACTTTTTGGAACCGTGTCCTGGCATATCAATCAACGCCAACTTACTTTTACTTTGACGCGAACCTAGTCTGGTTGTAAAACATATAAAATTGATAGCGTTAGAAACTATTTAATTAAGAATGTTCACTGGTGCTTTAAAATAAACTTTAGAATGGTCTTTTCAAAACAGAAAGAAATTCTATTCAATCTAACTGTCTATATTCTTTTGATAGTTTCCTACAGTTACGCAAAGTGCAAGGATCAACAATATGACTTTACTTTAGAGGCATTGGTCAATCACTCATCCTCCTTGATAGAAGTATCGACAATAGCTTTTAAATGATTTTTAATATGTTACGACAAATAGATAAAGAAGGATTATACAACTTGTATAGTTGGACATGGAAGCGTGCTATTATGTTGGCACTGAAAATGTGCGACATTACACTCAACCAACGAGGTCACAGCGTAGTGGCGTCGCAATTAACTAACATTGCGGAGCCCTTCACGCCCACATTTGCTATAAGCAGTACGGGACCTGTCGTAAAATGGCAACTAATTCATTTGTTGTTTGATTTATAACGCTTTATATAAGGCAAATTGACCTTTCGTCTATGATTTCCGGCTTTACCGTGTCAAATCGACGATGTATTGACGCCAAATATCTCATCAAAGCACGCGCCACGCACTTTAGTTGTGCTTCGCGTTGAACACAGGCATACATGTTTATCTGCATCACTGAGATGAGACGGCCTCCTTGGCAGGTTATATTCCATTCTGACTACATCCCATTTCGCCTACAAAAAATATTGTAGGTACAACAGGAACTATTTTACCATCCGCATTAATGTAAATGGACCCGTGAAGATTCCGGGGTAGAATAGGTCTTGAGCAACCAATGCTTGCCGTAAAAGGCGACGCTTGTCGTAAAAGGCGACTAACGGGATCGGGTGGTCAGGCTTGCTGACTTCGTTGATACATGTCATCGGTCCCAATTGCGTTGATCGATGCTCATGATATTTATCACTGGATTGTCTGTTCCAGACTCGATCATGTACAGACCGCCGTCATATAGCTGGAATATTGCTGAGTGCGGCGTAAAACAACAAACCAAGCAGCCAACCAAGCTTTGATCCACTGCTGCATGTATCTGAGAGTGATGTCATTGAGGTGTATCATGTGATGGTAGTACAGGTGTGAAACATTTAACAAAAGAAACAGTCATACTGATCATGAAGAGACAATGACGTGCAAACATATATTAGTAATTATGTGTATGTATGTACTCCACCAAAGCCACACTCTAAAGCATGTTCAAAGTGTTACATTTTTACCTTGCCCAATAGATCAGAGTGCACTCGATTCTCACTCTTCAGCCATGCACGAACGCACGCACGCACAAACCACCCCACTATATAAGTGAAATAATTTCATTTCATTAGTAAGTGAGTGAGTTGGGTTTAACGCCATTTCGAACAATATTCCAGGTACATCACGGTGTGTCAGCTCAATGGGTGAGAAAAATCCTGAAGTCATGCAGGTCTCAGACGTTTACCACTCTGGTGAAACCCACACGACGTGTATGGTACTGACAAACCTAGAAACATGATCAGGACGAACCGGGATTCGCACACACGATCATCGGTTCCTGGCGTATCAAGGGACGCAACTCTATAACAAACCTAATTAGTATTACGATGATTCAGTCATATTACTTTGTGCCTATTAGTACTTGTGTTGCGAACGTTGCATTATTTGTTTCTGAGTTATTTAGTTTCCTTGTTCGCCGTGAATATTTGGAAGAAAGCGGCGTTGAGCAGTACCCGCCACTCTGTCCCTTGTGCTATCTGGGCATGGATGCCATGCGTTTGTTACATACAATGAAGGTTTTCTGTTAAGTCTTCCGGATGACAAAACTCCCGGCTAATGAAGCACGGGTTCTGATAATGTTATGTGGCATTCTGACAGGATTCGTTCTCAAGGTGTAGTTTTTAGTTAAACGAGGTCCGTACTATAGGTAATTCACTGTATGTAGCTCCGTGAAGATCCGGAGTAGAATCCGTCTTCAGCAACCCACCCTTGTCGTAACCGGCGACTAAGCTTGTCGTTAGAGGCAACTGACGGGAACGGGTGGTCAGGCTCGCTGACTTGGTTGATGCATGTTGTGTTGGCTTTTTTCACGTAAGTTATTAACCCTCGCAGAGCCAGGAGTGCAGAGGCATCTGTTCGGGCAAGTGTGATTAACTTGAGCGTCCGGGGAGTTGATATTTTCAGCATCCACATTAAAAAAAAGGGTTGACATGGAAATGCTTTCAGTTCAGACGGTCGTCAGTTGTGGGCGAGATGTGATCCAACAGTTGAGCATACATGAGGTGTACATTACGAATGTACTCCTATATCACACAATCTAGATCAATACCAGGATTGAGGTTCATTGTTGGAAATCCTTCACCGATCTTATCAGCACCTATCCATGTTCTTGGGTGTCCCGTACAACGTCGACAATGTGCGTAACTTTTCCCTTTATTCCAGTTTTAAGCCGATATTACCGCCTGTTCAAAGCGTAGTTCAGTCACGCAGTCACTATCTTTATGAGTAACTGACTGACTTACTCCCCCCCCCCACACCCACCCACTCACTCAGCATTACGAGCAAGATACGCCGTTGCACATGGACAAAATGGCGATTGTTTTTATATTTTTCAAGGACATTTATGTCATGCTGTTGCTGTTGAAAAGATGAACTCACAAAGGCAATGAATCAACAGTCAAGCATGTTGGGTTGGGTTTAACGCCGCTTTTAACAGTATTCCTGTTATATCGCGGCGTGTCAGCTTAATGTGGGAGGAAAGCCCGAAGTGATGCAGGTCTCAGACGTTTACCACTTCGGTAAAACCCACGAGCACTGGTATGGTGCTTACAAACCAAGAAACATAATCGGGTTGAACCGGGATTCGAACCCACAATCATAGGTTTCTGGCGGGCCAAAGGGACGCAACGTTGCACACCGAATCGCGGCGACTTAGACGACTGGGCCACCCGTGCCCCCTCAAACATGTTGATCATTATCTAAATTGTCATTACAATAACATTTAATTATAGAATTGCAATCTTATGTGTGTCTGATGAGGCACTAGAAGGCTAACACTAAAACTTATCATGTCATCCTACTGGACCCGTGAAGATCCGGGGTAAAATAGGTCTTCAGCAACCCATGCTTGCCGTAAAAGGTGACTATGCTTGTCGTAAAAGGCGACTAACGGGATCGGGTGGTCAGGCTCGCTGACTTGGTTGATGCATATCATCGATCTCAATTGCGTGGATCGATGCTCATGATATCAATCACTGGATTGTCTGGTCCAGACTCGATTATTTACAGACCGCCGTCATAAAGCTGGAATATTGCTGAGTGCGGCGTTAAACAACAAACCAACCAACCAACCAGTGACTGCTGGGTGAACACAGGCATATTTCCAACAAAGTCAATTGCCTAAGGAGACACCTCATGTAATGTGTACTTCAGTGTAGGTCGTGGCCGAAGCCCTAGAAATTCTCAGGAGTCACGCTTGTAGGTCACGATCACCAATCCATCCACTCCTGGGACTAGAGGATGGAGCGTCTGCCCGGAGAGCGGAAGGTCGCGTGTTCGATTCCCGGCTGTGTCACACCAAACTACTTTACAAGATGGTACTTGTTGTTACTCTTACTGTCATTCGACATTTAGGGGATAAACAAATGTGCATGCACGTCACTATATAGGTGAAATAATCTTGAACATGACGTTAAACCCCATTTCACCTCACCTAACTTTGCCTGATGTGTGGCCTTTGCGTTGAACAAAGGACCATGTGCCACCATTCTATTATGATTAAATATTAAATACCCTAGAATCATTGGTCACCATTCTTCGTTTTTAACATTACCCGAAAGACACGCCCTTAAAAACTGAGATCTAAAGAGATTACAACGAGCAAGAGAAATTCTGTGCTATGTTAGTGACAACACAAGATGGAGATAACGATTTAAATGAATCTTAGGTGGTGAATGGGTCCATGACATGTACCCAACAGAACAGATATATAATACACTGGAATATCGATGTTCATCATTCGGTTGCGGTATAATGAAAAATATCTCTTTTGAAAAAGCCACCACAACTGCGTCAATGCTAAAACAATGAATCATCAATCTAAATATATAGAGGGTAACTCAATTACAATTCTTTGGAAGCAGGGATGGCGTGTCTGGCATTGTCAGACTCTGGCTTCATCAAACGATCGTTGATCGGACACGCACCGTAAACCTGATTTAACCAGATAATCTCTAGTGTTTTCAATATCGGTCGAATATGTGTAACGTTAAAAAATATATCAACGATTATTTTCATTTTGAAAATGTCACTGTTATTGCAATGGGGAAATCCGATGTAAAAGAAGTCTCAGAAAAGTGGCTTTGGTTTAGCAAAGGGACATGGTGCTGACACCATCCGTGATAAGGATCGGATCCTAGAAGCTTAAGGACACAACTATTCACAAAACATTTCAGTATTTTCGTGACAATTATACCTCCCTATAGTTAAATGCAAAAATAAACGTAGTTTTAAAGGTTCACAAATATGAAATAACTCGGACATATTTAATAAGTAGTGTCGTATTTCGAGACCGTTTCACATTTCTGTCGTCGATAAATGTGTTAAACAAAGCATTGATAAAAGGCACTCCAGGACTTGGTGTATCGACTTGACTACTTCATAACGGAAGCATGTTTTATAAACAAACAAAAAGTCCAATCACATATTCGAACTGATGCTTTATGTGTTAATGGCGTTTTAATGTCAGTATCGCCCAAACCTGGCTTTCAAAGGAGATATATCTTGAGTGGGATCGAACGATATCTCTCCAAGAAGGGTACGCTGAAATGAACATGCATCACAATGCTTTGCAGACCATTGGTTGACAGGGGTTACCATGACCTCAATTGACATCACTGATCTCTCTGCCATAGAATCTGGTTAATGTACTATTTACACTCAAGACACTGGTTATTACTATTTACAATCAGAAACAGTTGGAAGAATGATTTTTGATAAAAAATAAAATCTCAGCCGTGTATCTTCCAAGCTCAAATATATTTAGAATCGTTGTAAAAAGTTCAAATGTTTAGCGAGCCTGGGATATTTCTAACTTTTATCAACTCCCCCGTCTTGATACCTCGAAAGACGCTAGGTTGAGATTCTCGTTATAGTTGTGGAGCTTTTACGGCATTAAATTTTGGGCAGTTCAAAGGACCGCAATTGACTTAATTGAATGTAAAACCAAATGTTATGAACTGGACTGTTTGCATATTTGATTAAAAATAATTGACTTTCACTTTGTGTGAGTTCATTGGAGTATGAACGTTCATAGTGTGAGGGCGTGAAGGGCGTGAACGTCGGAGATCTGTAACATCACCTTTTTACCTTAAAGGGTGTAGCGCCAGATCTATACAAATTTTCTTGTCTACAACAAGCAGCTGTATGCCGGAATAAAAAAGTTCCTCAAAACGAGAGGTGACATGCGCATATATACGCCCAAATCGCTTTACAGGAACATTTATTGTATTTTGTTTAAAACAAACGTATTCAAGTCATTGGATGAGGTCTGTTAAGAACTGCCTCAATAAGTCAATCACAATAGCAGCGCGTCGTAATACATTTACATCATGTATCAGACGTCAAAATGGCCGACACGATAAACGTGACGGGAGTGATTTATGCTGTTGTTCATGAACCTGTGGCGGTTACATGTGTTAGTCACCATTGATCAATTGGCCAGTCACTGAAAGGAGGTTATGACGATGTGTCAAATAGATACAAAGGTCAATCCAGAGATTGCTGCTGACTGTCGTTGTCAGTCTAGACACGGATCGAGTCGATACTAAGATAGTTTTGCTGTGCATTTCTTCGTTTTGTTTACTTGAATGGGTGGTAGCGAGGGTATTCATGAACGACCATGCAATCAAACTCTCTGAAGTTTCCCAATCTATGCTAAAACGCAGTGTTCAAGATTAAGGGGTCTAAATGATCAGAAACAACGCTTTTGTATGGCCTCGTGCTAGGGAATTCCCAGGGGTTTCCCCAAGAAATATGTAAGTAGACAGTCAGTGTTCACGTTATTTCAAGAATACAGTCTCGTTAAAAACGTATGAACTTCACATTGTGTCGTTCATACACTTATGAACTTCAGTTTCGCGGTCATGTGACCGACCCCTCGTCCAATGGAAAGTCGTATATCGTGTAAACGTTACATTTAAGACATATATAAGATCCTGGAAAGGACGCAAACACATTTGGCTAGCCAAAGACAGATCAGAGAAACCATTGGAAACAACAAGAAAATATGAGGAATAGGCTATAATGGAATATTGTTCGCTTTTGTTCCAACACACCTGGATATTATCTATTAGTTTTGTATTTTTGTTTGTGTGTGTGTGATAGTTACGACATGCTCCTTTCGTATAAACATGAAGAAAGAATAACAACGCGAATTCGAACATGTGTGAACATTTTGTTTCTCCAAATGGCATTTTCTAGAGACAGGATATGTTTTGGGTCCTGCTTCACGATATAGACATTGTCTCTGAATAGGAAAACACCATATTTTAAATGTTTTTCTTACAACATATGTGTTCAGGACATCGAGCATGTCAAGCGAACAAGTTTGTTTGTTTGTTATTAAAGCATGAGACATCATGTTTATCCGTTAGTTTATGTACTGTAGTTTTGTTGAAAAACTGTTCAGTCCCCCAGGAACAATGGCACGTTCTTTTCATATTTGAGATTGAGAAATAAAACATACTTGATACACAGGAAACTGTCCAGCGGGTGAGGTGAAATTGGATATAACATCGCGTTCAATATCATGCACTTATATAGCGACCTGCATGCACGTGTGTGTGGCTGCTTTTTAAGTCCGTACTGATGCTGATTTTATAGTGGTAGCCCACTGAGATACCATGTCGCAGTTTAACATGAATACCCTACTCAGACACAGTATACCGACTCCGAGTAGTTGTTTAGCCCCTTTATGCCGAGCACCAGGCAGGGTAACAACAAGTACCATCTTTTAACGTCTTTTGTATGACGCGGCCGGGGATCGAACCCCGGGAAGACGCTCTACAACTAGTCCACGGAGGCGGTCGAAAGGGTCAGAATATTTCCGGGATCCATTTCAATCAAAAACGTTTTTTAAACCAATCGGATTTCAGCACACACTCCCAGTAATTTCACAATGTAAAATATTACAATTACAAACGAAGCTATGTACATGTACATTATTTTATTAATCCAGCATATTTAACCTGTCTCTCTCAAAGCAAATTTCCGCCAAAGGAAACTTACGAAACCGCGAAATGCTAACAATTGTATCACATATATATGAATATTTATTTATAAAATATTTGTTTGTCTGCTCACTTTTATTGCAGCTAATGTGCAGTATAGGTTTCCCTGCATACCATGTCCATGTTTGTGTTGCAGACATCGCTGTTTGTTTGTTTGTTTGTTGGTTAATGCCGCACTCAGCAATATTCCAGCTATATGACGGTGGTCTGTAAATAAGCGAGTCTGGACCAAACAATTCAGTGATTGATATCATGAGCATCGATCCACGCAAATGGGATACGATGACATGCCTCAACCCAGTCAACGAGCCTGACCACCCGATCCCGTTAGTCGCCTTTTACGGCAAGCATGGGCTGCTGAAGGCCTATTCTACCCCGCATCTTCACTGGTCATTTCGATCCTATACGTTGTCTCTGAATAGGAACACAATTTTTTAAATGTTTTTTTCCACAACACATCGAGCATGTTCAGCGAACAAGTTTTGTTTGTTGGTAAAGCACGAGGCAAAGTCATATTTATCCGTTTTGTATCCGAGTAGATTTATCTATTATCAATCTTAAATTAGGATGTGCATCCCAAGATAAAAACTGCTGGACACTTACCACGATTCACGCCTACATTATAACGCACGATTACTTAGTGAGTCCGGCAAATGTCATCTTCACATATTAAGTTTCTCTGAGATGCAGAAATCATATCACTTTAACTAGTATTTTACATACATAAGTGTGACCTCTTTAATTAAGGAATAGTGTTGCTGACATATTGTTATAATCAATGTTACGAGCTCGATTTCATCAATAAAACAAATTTTCTGAATAAAATGGAAAGGCTTACCTGCAGTACGTCTGTTGTGTCGTTATCAAATACGTTCCACACATACTATCACACCTCTACTGAAATGTTTTCGATCTCCGCCGGAGTCAGTTCCTGAAGCTAACGTCCCATGCAGTGACAAATATGAAAGCTCCCGACCTCAAGTCTAAAGCAACTCGTGTTCTCAGTTCACTGGATGTTACCTCGCAGGAGCCAGTAGCCAATCGCAGTGGTCGTTACAACGTGCGTTGACCACCGTCGATCGAAGCAATTAGTTCCGACGCTATTTGATAGCGACCGTTCTAGTTGTGACGGGTTGCCGTACTCAAAATCCCTTTTAACACTGAAACGAACAACGATAGAATTCTGTTGAAGCCTTTCGACAGCTGCAAGCTGTACATATATATTTATAAACTCCAATAAATCGGTTAGATGTTAGACAACTTTGGTACGGGCGATGTATTTGCATGCAACGTATTGGTGGGAAAATAAGACAGCAAGGGCTGATATCGATTGTTTTCGACCTGGTTAAGATGATCGCTGAAATGATGAAATTAGCATTGGTATAACGGTGGGCTCTTATGTATTTGTGTTCTAAGTCATACCAAGCTCAATACAGGCACGGGAGTAGGCGTGAGAGTATGACATGGGTTCAAACATCCATGGCTCCAGGAATGTACTGACACTACACGTTGTCAAATGTATGTTATGCCCTGAAGATCCGGGTTCAAATTGGTCTCCAGCAACCCATGCTTGTCGTTTGCGGCGAATTACTGGATCGGTTGGTCAGGTTCGCTGACTTGGTTGATGCATATCATATTTCCCAAGTGCGTAGATAGATGCTTAATATGATATCAATCACTGGACCGCCGTCATAAAGCTGAACATGTATGTTGGTAGGAGACAAAAAAACATAAATATGACATTAACTTTCTATGAAAAAAAATGGTGTATAGAATAAAGGAAATATAGAATACGAATAACAATAAACGAATCATTAACATAAATATAAACAGCGGTACTACTAACCCTGACAGCAGAGACAGTGGTACGAAGTACAGAGACAGAAGGTCTTGATACAAAGACAGTGGTACTAAGTATAGAGACAGTAGGTCTTGACACAAAGACAGTGGTACTAAGTATAGTGACAGTAGGTCTTAATACAAGGACAGTGGTGCTAAGTATAGAGACAGTAGGCATTGATACAAAGAGAGTGGTACTAAGTATAGAGACAGTAGGTCTTGATACAAAGACAGTGGAACGAAGTACAGAGACAGTAGGTCTTAATACAAGGACAGTGGTGCTAAGTATAGAGACAGTAGGTCTTGATACAAAGACAGTGGAACGAAGTACAGAGACAGTAGGTCTTGATACAAAGACCGTGGTACGAAGTACAGAGACGATAGGTTTTGACACAAGGGCAGTGGTACTAAGTACAGATACAGCAGGTCTTGATACGAAGACAGTGGTACTAAGTATAGAGAAAGTAGGTCTTGATACAAAGACCGTGGTACTAAGTATAGAGACAGTAGGTCTTGATACAAAGATAGTGGTACTAAGTACAGAGACAGTAGGTCTTGATACAAAGACAGTGGTACTAAGTATAGAGACAGTAGGCCTTGATACAAAGACCGTGGTACGAAGTACAGAGACAGGAGGTATTGATACAAAGACTGTGGTACTAAGTATAGAGACAGTAGGTCTTGATACAAAGACAGTGGAACGAAGTACAGAGACGGTAGGTCTTGATACAAGGACAGTGTCGCCAAGTATAGAGACAGTAGGTCTTGATACAAAGACAGTGGTACTAAGTATAGAGACAACAGTTCTTGATACAAAGACAGTGGTACTAAGTATAGAGACAGTAGGTCTTGATACAAAGACAGTGGAACGAAGTACAGAGACAGTAGGTCTTGATACAAGGACAGTGTCGCTAAGTATAGAGACAGTAGATCTTGATACAAAGACAGTGGTACTAAGTAAAGAGACAACAGTTCTTGATACAAAGACAGTGGTACTACGTATAGAGACAGTAGGTCTTGATACAAAAACAGTGGTACTAAGTACAGAGACAGCAGGTCTTGATACAAAGACCGTGGTACGAAGTACAGAGACGATAGGTTTTGACACAAGGGCAGTGGTACTTAGTTTTGAGACAGCAGGTTTTGATACAAAGACAGTGGTACTAAGTACAGAGATAGCAGGTCTTGAGACAGTGGTACAAGTGGTCTTGAGACAGTGGTACAAGTGGTCTTGAGACAGTGGTACTAAGTACAGAGACAGCAGGTCTTGATACAGTGGTACAAGTGGTCTTGAGACAGTGGTGCTAAGTACAGAGACAGCAGGTCTTGAGACAGTGGTACAAGTGGTTTTGAGACAGTGGTACAAGTGGTCTTGAGACAGTGGTAAAAGTGGTCTTGAGACAGTGGTACAAGTGGTCTTGATACAGTGGTACAAGTGGTCTTGAGACAGTGGTACAAGTGGTCTTGAGACAGTGGTACAAGTGGTCTTGAGACAGTGGTACAAGTGGTCTTGAGACAGTGGTACAAGTGGTCTTTAGACAGTGGTACAAGTGGTCTTGAGACAGTGGTATAAGTGGTCTTGAGACAGAGGTAGAACGTATATAAACCCTCACGAGGGACGTATAAAACCCCATGTTCCCCGTGTGATCCTGCTACAACGAATTTATATCACCGACATGTTTTGATATGACATTGTAAAATAATTCAAATAAATTCCATTTTGATAGAAAACAGCTTCTCGATTGAGCTGAGGTTAGCTTGCGCTTATGTCACGTGACATCTGTTGGCTCGGAAATAGCTTGCGGCTTTTTGCTCTGAAGCGGGATATATTAAAGGATTTATTCTGTCTCTCAGATATGCATGTGCAGCCTGTAGTGCATGAGGCGGGGTACAAGAGGTTAAGTCTCCTGCTGAAAAATGTATTACCCTTCATGGCGGGTTCCACAGTATTTTTCAAGATCACGTGGCCCAATCAGATCACATGATTCTGACATGGTGGTATGATTAAGTACATGTATTTGTCGTCTAACATGGAAAATTACATTTTGTGCACTTTTCGGGCAGCAATAATGTATTTCTGTGTAAGATATCTCTTCAAAATTGTTCAATATATATTCCTCTGTCTTGATCCCATCAAGTTGATCATAAATTGACTTATCATCCATGATCAGCCTTTTCGATCTGCTTCATGATTTGAATAGTTCATCGTGTCGAGTGTCTGACTGTCACGATTCTTCTGGCAAGTTTGTCCATAAGGCTTATCCTTGTGATTTCATTTCATTTCCCTGTGTTAACATTATTTCCCTGTGTTTCTGCCTGTTGTATTTCCCTGTCACAACCTATTGTATATCCCTGTTTTCTAAGCCCGTTGTTTTTCCCTGTCACAACCTGAAATACGATGTGTTTACATATTTTGAAATTATATCACAAGTATACACATATGCAAAATACGCCCTGGATGTTCCTCTATGACTGTAAGGATGATGTCTCGTCTGAGCAGCCGCAGTTCACAGCGCTGAGTTGTGTGCCTAGGGCGTGCCAGGAACATATCATCATGGGTCCGACTCCCGATTTGACCTGATTATGTTTGTAGATGTGTCAGCACAAAGTCGTGCTCGTGGGTTTCACGAAAGGGGTAAGGTTCAAGATCTCCATTATTACGGGTGTTTCAACCACATTAAGCTGGAACGCAGTGATACAACAAGAATACTGTTAAAACCCCTCATTCGTTTCAAGTGAAGCCGTCCGCGGGAAGGAAAACGAACACTTAACACAATAGAACACACAACGAACACATTTCTTTTCCACATGGACAATGATACTAAATCCTGAGAAAAATAAAATATCCTTAATCCAGACCAGCGGAAGCCATTGAGTTACAGATCGAGCTCATCTGTCATTTCACACATTGCCTCGTGTGTGTCTTGGAGGTCTGCTTCTGTAACCGCCAATCATACTATTACCAAACGAAAACCAAGATTTCCTTGAATTCAACTAACGTGCTGTCATTCTTTTTTTTAAAAATGGACTGATTAAGTTAATGGAATAGGTTTTCTGCGGATTCCATCCATTAACTTCTTCGTAGTATAATTCTGTTAAGCCATCTGTGCAGTGCATTAGGAGTCTTGCTTTGTGAATGATGAGTCTGTTTCAGCTTCAAACTTACAGATTTTGTGAACCAGCCTTTAAATAGAGAAAATCACGTTCGCATTATAATGCGACAAAGGATCAGCCTTATGGACAAACTTGCCATCTAAATAATCGTGACAGTCAGACACTCGACGGGATGAACTATGCAAATCATGAAGCAGATCGAAAAGGCTAAACACATACAAATACAACAGGTTGAAACAGGGAAATACAACAGGCAGAAACACAGGGAAATACAACAGGTTGAAACACAGGGAAATACAACAGGTTGAAACACAGGGAAATACAACAGGTTGAAACACAGGGAAATACAACAGGTTGAAATACAGGGAAATACAGCATGCTGAAACACAAGGAAATACAAGAGGCGAAAACACAGGGAAATACAACAGGTTGAAATATAGGGAAATACAACATGCTGAAACACAGGGAACTACAACATGCTGAAACACAGGGAAAAACAACAGGTTGTGATGGGGTAATACAACGGGCTAAGAAAAACAGGGAAATACATCAGGCAGAAACACAGGGAAAAACAGCAGGTTGTGACGGGGTCATACAACGGGCTAAAAAAACATGGAAATACAACAGGCTGAAACACAGGAAAATACAGCACGCTGAAACACAGGGAAATACAACAGACTGAAACAGAGAAATACAACAGGGACATACAACCGTGACAGGGAAATACAACAGGCTGAAACACAGGGAAATACAACAAGCTGAAACACAGGGAAATACAACAGGTTGCGACAGGGAAATACAACACGCTGCAACACAGGGAAATACAACAGGTTGAAACACAGGGAAATACAACAGGTTGAAACACAGGGAAATACAACAGGTTGAAACACAGGGAAATATAAACAGGCAGAAACACAGGGAAATACAACAGGTTGAAACACAGGGAAATACAGCATGCTGAAACACAAGGAAATACAAGAGGCGAAAACACAGGGAAATACAACAGGTTGAAATATAGGGAAATACAACATGCTGAAACACAGGGAAATACAACATGCTGAAACACAGGGAAAAACAATAGGTTGTGATGGGGTAATACAACGGGCTCAGAAAAACAGGGAAATACATCAGGCAGAAACACAGGGAAAAACAGCAGGTTGTGACGGGGTCATACAACGGGCTAAAAAAACATGGAAATACAACAGGCTGAAACACAGGAAAATACAGCACACTGAAACACAGGGAAATACAACAGACTGAAACAGAGAAATACAACAGGGACATACAACCGTGACAGGGAAATACAACAGGCTGAAACACAGGGAAATACAACAAGCTGAAACACAGGGAAATACAACAGGTTGCGACAGGGAAATACAACACGCTGCAACACAGGGAAATACAACAGGTTGCGACAGGGAAATACAACAGGCAGAAACACATGTACAGGAAAATACAACAGGTAGAAACACAAATAAAAATACAACACACTGCAACACAGGGAAATACAACAGGCGGAAACACAGGGAAATACAGCATGCTGAAACACAGGGAAATGCAACAGACAGAAACGCATTGAAACACAACAGGTTGTGACAGGGAAATACAACGGGCTAAAAATCAGGGAAATACAACAGGCTGAAGCACAGGAGAATCAAACATGTTGTGACAGGAAAATACAGCACGCTGAAACACAGGGAAATAGAACAGACTGAAAGAGGGAAATACAAACGTGACAGGGAAATACAACACGCTGCAACGAAGGGAAATACAACAGGCGGAAACACAGGGAAATACAACACGCTGCAACACAGGGAAATACCACAGGATGAAACACAGGGAAATACAAAAGGGTGAAACCCAGGGAAATACTACAGGCTGAAACACAGGGAAATACAGCAGGCAGAAACACAGGGAAATACAACAGGCAGAAACATAAACATACATGTGATACATTTGAAATAGCATGCCCTGCAGCACTATCGGGTCTTGCCGTGTATTTAGTATTGTATGTTTTCCAGGTTAAACAGACGTGCACTTACCATATATATCATATACTGAAAATCACAGTTGTTTTACGACGTACACTTTCTTTTGTTGTGCATATTATATTCTTGTCTAGCATATGTAACCTGATTAATTGTCATAATTATCATTGTAAATTCACATAATTACAACTTTTAACGTGGCATAAAAAGGCTAAAGTAATTGTGTTTTAATGAAAGAAACACGTATTCTTTGTCCTTTGACACTATTAAAAAAGTATTAACGTTTAACTAAAACTTCACTTTAGGGACGTTCATTGGAGTACGAATAATGACGGAGTGACGGCTAAACAGTATGAATACAGTGTAAACGCGAACTGAAACTCACGGCCTATAACCACCATGTTTCGCGGAAGAAAAACCCCATAGTTCTTGACAATGAGGGATGCTATTAGCGTCATAAGACATACACATATCGGACAGTAAAATCCTATGATTATGATAGTACCGTTAGAAGAGCATAATTGGTAAGCACTACCCCCAAAAGAAATAATATGTGTGTTATCATGCTGATTTCAAGTATCGCCTAAATGGCCTACATTGCAATCGCGGGAACGGTAGAAATTTCAAAGTTGGAACCGTTTAAAGACAAAATAATTACACGTGGTAATGTATAATAACACGTGATGTAAATACACTCAGGGCCAGAATCGTTGGACAAAATGTCAGTGTCCTTTAAATTGGTGTTTAAAGTAAAAGAGACAACTTAAATAACAAAATTGGAAGTAATTAAAACATTAACCGTGTCTCTACTTCAAGGAAAGAGTACAAACAAATAAGAAACGATTGTGGGTGTCCTTTTCTACCTCAATGAAAGAAATATTTCAGTACTTACTAACTGTGTTAGAAGCATTTGAAACCTTACAAGTGAAAGACTGATTCTCTAAAACATTTGTTCGATGACTACGGTTTGATTAATTAGTTGTGTCACTAGATGACTAAAATGCTACGTGTGGCTTAATATCTAACACTCTGTGTGTAATAGTCGTGTAAGATAAACCTTGCGATTACTTCCAGTGACGAAAGAATTAAGTTTCATGACGCCATATTAAGCAGCAATCAGTCGTGAAGAACACAACTACAAGACACGCAGCATCTACTTTCAAATACAATGTTATTGCATGGTCTTAACTCATTACCCTACGAACATGTCCTGTGGTATTGATGACTATTGTTGTCGTCATACGCTACCCTAGAATATCGAATTGAAATTTATAACTTGAAAGGCACTTCTTAGAAGTTAACGGAAGACAAAGTAGACAAAAGTTTATGGTTAACCGTTTCTGTATACCGCCTACGTGGTCTGGTGGTAGAGCGTCCGCCGGGAGAGTGGAAGGTCAGGGTTCCATCCCCGGCCGCGTCATACCAAAAGACGTTAAAAGATGGTACTTGTCGTTACCCTGTCTGGCGCACGGCATTAAGGGGCTAAAACGAGGACTGGTCGGTTCGGCGCAGTGTTTGAGTTGGTTATTCATGTTAAACTGCGGCATGGTATCTCAGTGAGCTAGCACTTTAAATCGGCATCAGTCCGGACTAGTACCAGCAACCACACACACACACACACACACACACACACACACACACACACACACACACACACACACACACACACACACACACACACAGACGTGCATGCAGGTCGCTATATGCAATAATCTTGAACGCGACGTTAAACCCCATTTAACCTCACCTGTCTTTCAACGAAAAACTCTTTTCCAATTTTACATGAATTGAATGTCAAAGATATATGATTACTGTTTCAGTTCACTTTTCATCTGTGTACAGGCCTGTGAAATAAATGCCAAACGATTCTTCAATCATTATCCCTGCTGAACCTTTTCGCATTACAATAAACTCTGTCGCGACTTGAAACTTGATCAGCTATGTGAGGACATCGATTTGTTCAAATATGTGTTACTGAGAGTTTGTTTGTGTAGACTGGTTTGCCACCGTATACATATATGAACTTGGCAACCCATTTTTTTAAATTAGTTCTCCACTCAGCGTTGTGATCTGCAATGCCTCTGATAGCTTTGAACTCTCCGTACTAGCAAGTTTGGCACTCAACAGCACTGCCGTGTATAGCGCACCCCTAGGGATAGAAACAAAACGTAGAGAAAGGAGGTCAATATTTCTGCCACATGGCTTGAATCGTTAAACAAAATATCTGTCCCAGGTGTGGGGATTCTTGCAAGTTAAATATATACCCAAAAGGATACAGGCAGACTACATTTTCTGCAGTCAGAATGACTAAACCCAAACATTTAATGTTTCTATCAATAAAATAGACGTTAAATCATTTTTGGAATACGTTCATCATAAAACAGTATTGTTAAGGTCTTACAGTGCCATGTTTGACGTTTAGGAGTAGGAACGGTATAATACATTGGATACTAGCTTGTCGTTGTCGTTGGATACCTATTTTTATGAAACGAGTGGAATTTCTGTGGTATCGCTCGGTAAGATACTGCAAAGTTCACCAGACAGCTACCGTTTTACGAAATGACTGGATTTTCTATGCGATCTGATCACCGAGCGATAGCAAGTTGAGAGACCATAGAAAGTTCTGGAGTTTTCAAGGAGAATGAGTGTGGTATTGTATTTATTACCCTAGTTAAATATACATTCAAGTGTAAATAAATAACATCTTTCTTTCGTTAATTACACAGACCAAACCGAAAGCGGTGCCGCATATGGTTGCGCATGCATATTGATATATGCTTCGCCAACACGGGCATTGTTGACATATCTTTGTATACGCATTAACAACCTGTTCGTGCTATAGCGCGTCCAAACATGACAACAGCAATACGCAAGATGTTTAATTAAGAATTTCTTCATCTGATGGTTATTTAAGCTCCTAGCTTGAAAAATATATACTGATAAAAGTCAGGGATCATGGATAGTTTGGTGGCTAGATATACTGAGGGAAACAAATAAGGGAACACATGAAAATACAAATGCTCCTTTATTGTTTTCCAGGTTTTGTTCCCAAACTATGGATGTCACTTCGGGTAAAAATCTGGGAATAAACAAAGGGACACTGCAATGAAATGGTGTTCCCTTATTTGTTTCCCTCAGTATATTTATTAACTTGTGTGTTCAGCCTTCACTCCAAAAAAAAACTCACCCAAAATATCCACGATCCCTTATACTTTGTCCGTATATATAATAGTAGGTCAACCATATTGACCAACCAGTCTCCAATATATTTTGTATAAAACCAAAAAAAATAAAATGTAAAGGTTACCGAGGCTGGTATGATTGACGATACAGTACTAACCAGCGTCTTCTGATGTCAACTTTAGTAAGTGAATGTATTATATCCCACTCTTTTTAAAGGATGACAACACATAAATCATGGCATTACTTAGTGCTGAGAGGTTGGCGCATTGGATTCTGTGTTTCTGGTAACCTGATACTAAAAACGTGATACCTTTTAATGACCTATCTCAGTATAGACTTTCCTCACCGAATTGTCTCTAATGACTGCATATAACTGAAACCACGTTGTTAATAATAATAATACAGTAAACTACGTTTATAACGAACACGTTTATAACGAACTGACGGATATGACGAACTTATTTTTTAGCCCCGGCCATTTGATGTATAAATGCTGTTTATATGCTTATAGCGAAATACGGTTATTACGAACTTAAATCAGTGGTCCCTTTCAGTTCGTTATAACCGTAGTTTACTGTAATGATAAGTCACCTCCTTTACATGGATGACCTTGAACGTATTGCCAATAGAGGATCCACACTAAACAGATTCTTCTTGTCGAGTCCTTTTCTAATGATATCAGCATGTCCTTTGGACTCGACAAGTGCAACATTCTTCATCTGATATGTGGCAAAGTAGAAGAGGGAGGGTCAGTCAGTTTACTCGGATGAGAAATTATTGACCAACTCGTGGAAATTCAGGTCTACACGTACTTAGGGATGCAGATTAGGGACAAACTCCAGAGTGCCATTAACAAGGACAAACTTCGGGCAGAGAACAAATGTATACTTAAAGTCTGGAGTTCAGAGCTGAACTCTCGCAGTAAAGTTAAAGCCACAAATACTTATGCTGAACCCGTCCTTTCATATTATTTTGGTGTTGTTGATATTGACACCCTCACACGAAGAATCATGTCAGACAATAGATCCCTCACTCTTCCCTCAATCGCTTACATTTACCAATCATTATGGAAGGGCGTGGTTTGATAAACGTTGGGGCTCTTCATGATAGAATTGTTTTGTGCACTTTTGCACATATTTATTTGTCTGATGATCCTCTGGTGAAGCATGTCAAGACTCATGATGAAAACAAGGCAGTCCACAGTTTTCGAACACGACCCAAGAATGTGGGACACAATCGCAATGTCAGTGTTGATTTTCTCCGAAATGTTCTCGGTGGGTTTGACAAGGCAGCGCGTCCTGGAAGAAGTCCCTTTCGCTATCTGGGCTGCGTGTAGAGGGGGCAAAGACCCGGAGGTGATGATGAGCCTAACCAGCCTGACTGTGCCAGGATCACCAAAACCCTCTTCGCTGCATTCGTTATTTTAGTCTGTATATAATAATATTGGCGTTTGGAAAGTTGGTGAAAACTTTAAGTTCCAGTGGGAGACGGCAAAAGGAGCGACGGTGATAGCCGACAGTCTACTTGTGTTACACAGAGGAGATGGTACGATTCAGACCTGGGTGTAGGAGCCGGTACGTAGGTCTTCAGTAGGTCACGCAAATAGAGTGGAGCATCGCCTGACAAACACTGGTAGGTTAAGCGGGGAATTTTGAAAGTGATTCTGTATCGCACAGGAAGCCAGTGTGAGCTGGGGAGTCTGGAAGTAATGTGATCGTACTTGTGCCTGAGGGAGCAGCAGGAGGTCTTCAGCTCTGCTGCTGTAACCCGTTTTATCAGCAAGAAACCATTTGATACATGACAGGATATGTGTATCTTGAAGCAATGTACGTAACGTTGTTTCCACCAAGTACATCCTCATCCAAACTGTGCCACAATTTCACCCATGTGGCGTTTGTCACGAAACGTGTTGACCATTACTATTGTTTCCTTTCTACTTTCAAAGGTTCAGGACATTTTGTCAAACAAAACCCAAATGTTTCCTCTGAAGACAATATGCGAAATGCTGGAGATCTTCATTTTTGAGGATAGGGCACTAAGTCAAGACGTAGGCATCACTTGTTGATCTGTGTTCTTTATAGGAATATCTGCTCGGGTTTGCAAAATGAAAACAAGAGAATATTGGTCAAATAGAAAATTCCCTATTCTTCTTTGCATAACGATCCAGAGAGACAAAAAAACAGCCACAAAATTGGATGACAAAAGGGATGACTTCAATTTTCCTACGGTCACCTTTCGCTTTATGTAGAGCAAAGTTCCACCGCTCAAGCCTTTCGTGTCATTTCACAACTTTTTAGGCACAACTGAGTTTCCACTTTATGCGAAGATTCAAAAGAGCGTCATACGACTCTTGCTCAGAAGAGGTAAAATTTGGGTCACGACATTCCTAAGAAAAACTTTCAAAACGTTTCATTGCAAACATGCCGAGGACGTTTTCAAATTTGACGCATAAGTGACGAATGTGATGTTCGATGAAATTCCCATATTAACCAGAACCATATGTCCCCGGTTTTATTCTCATGTGAAAAGTTCACTTGTCTCTGCATGTGTTTGTGACGAGTCTCACCGGCGAGGAAAGATACGTTCACCGTTTCGCGAAAACTTGGTATCGTCACTATTTGATAGTGATTCATAAACACAGACTTATGATGCAGTGGGAATAGAACAATGGACTCTGCTTTTTTCAGCAGAGATTTCTTATGATTATGGAAATGGTTTTGTAGCTTGTATTTAATATGCTGTGATGAAGATATAAAATTGTTCGTCTCTTCCTTTCACCGAACTTTGCTGCACATTGGTGGGGAATACGTAAATGCGCACCTTGTTATCCATTAACAAGTCATTTATCATATTCTCTGATATATTCACGTTTAATCCAAATGGTCTGACAAATTTGAACACGTTAAATACTATCATTTATTTGGGAAAGCCAAGCAGTTAACACGGTGACTGACCTCATGTATCACGGTTGTAATTAAACCCGTGAAGATCCGGGTTAGAATTTATCTACATAAACCCATGCTTGTCGTATAAGATACATGTCATTGTATCCGAATTACGTAAACTAGTGTTCATAATGTCAATCACTGGATGACTGTTTGATCCAGACTTTATTATTTACTTTACTTATATTGCTGGAACATTGCTGAGTGCGGAGTTAAACAACACAATGCACACAAACCATATTCCTTTTTTCATTGAAATGATTTATACAATCCTCTTATACAAAAAGTTGAATACCCTGAGTACAGACCAGTGCACATACGGGCGGTTTTTTTTATATATACGTTTATAAATAAAAAAGACCGGAAGCGACAAAATCAAGAACCGATCACACAAATCACTGCAAGGATAGTCATGACACCAACGATGTGCTGCCCTACTGTTAGCATCTGTCTTGAATGAATGTCAAGGTCAAGGTAAACAGGTCAAGATTCATTAAATTACACAGCAACGAAACCCGTGAAGATTCCGGGATAGAATAGGTCTTCAGCAACCAATACTTGCCGTAAAAGGCACACAATGCTTGTCGTAAAAGGCGACTGACGGGATCGGGTGATCAGGCTCGCTGACTTGGTTGATACATGTCATCGATCCCAATTGCGTGGATCGATGCTCATGCTGTCAATCACTGGATTGTCTGGTCCAGACTCGATTATTTACAGACCGCCGTCATATAGCTGGAATATTGCTAAGTGCGGCGTTAAACAACAAACCAACCAACCAACCAACACAGCAACGAAAGGATATATCCTGTATTCAGAGGTATCACTTTGTTGCACTAACGCATTGTCGCTTTGCTTCGTTCTTTACCTAACAGCCCCCTTCACAATGTAAATGCGTATCTTGCACTAATATAACAGACGTAATGCAGTGAATAAAGTCAGAACCCTAAAGGACACGGACAATCCTTTTCAGGTTTATCAATATCCCCCAACAGAGATGTGAACTGTTATTATGTTACTAATTTATGACATTGAATGCAGCACTTTACTCATAGCTTCTCTCGGTTTCGGGGGCACGGGTGGCCAAGTCGTCTAAGGCGCCGCGATTCGCTGTGCAGAGTTGCGTCCCCTGGGCACGCCAGAAACCTACGATTGTGGGTTCGAATCCCGATTCGCACTGATTATGTTTCTGGGTTTGTCAGCACCATGGCCGTGCACATGGGTTTCAACTAGTGGTATACGTCTGAAACCTGCATCACTTCGGGCTTTCCTCCCACATTAAGCTGACACGCTGTGATATAACGGGAATACTGTTAAAAGCGGCGTTAAACCAAACTCACTCACTTTCTCGTTTTCTCTGAAGGTTAAAGTGTAATAATATTACATTGGGCACAAGTAGACCTAACAGGTTCCTTAAAAAAAATCATATTTTGCAGTTAAATCCCAGTTTAAGACACTTCAAAAAAGCCATCTGTTGCACATAATTGCAGCAAGGGGGGTTTGGATGATCCTGGCTCAGTCAGGCTGGTTAGGCGGACCATAAGCTCAGGGCCCTTGCCCACTCTACACGCAGACAGCGAATGGGACTTCTCCCAGGAAGTGCTGCCTAGTCAAACCCACCCAGAACTTTTCGAACACTCCCAGATTGTCAGAAGGGCTGTATTACTGGCAGCAAACCTGGGTACTCTCCCAATGTCAGTCAATTGATTGGGAGATTTTGGAAGCGAGGTCTGCATATTTGCCATGCTTTTTCTAAATCTTGTCAATCGCATAAGTGTCAAAAGGGTCCGAAAATGCAATGATATAAATGATTTCACTGGATTTATCAAAATGGGCAAGATCAGGTTTGTTGACCTGGATAGGACCGAGGTTGTACACGGGCCTATTCAAAAGAATTTTGATTTTATTATTTTCAAAGATGCCCTACATATTCTGGGTCGTGCATAATCTACAGTTCATATTTACATTTTGATGCAAAATCACACATTGACGGTTTCGAGTGGAAAGTGGCTGGATCTGAGCTGCAAACAGAAAACCTTCTGTTTCACTTTTTACGCCAGCCGAAGGACTCTGCGGGGTTGCTGGCCTTCTCAACTCACTGCCGACTTGACATCGCACTTCGCTTGGTTGACACTCATATCTGTACCGTCCAGCAGTACACAACCATCAACAAAATCAACACTGACAATGATAATATGCCCCTCATCCTTGGCTCGTTTAAGAAAACTCTCTTGTTTTCATCATGAGACAAGACACGATTCAGAGGAGGATCATCAGACAAATAAATGTGTGCAAAAAGTGCACAATACAATTCTGTCTCCACATAAGTCAAACCACGTCCTCTCATCATAACTGGTAAATATAAGCGATTGAGGGACGAATGAGGGTGGTGGGGTCTATTGTCTGATATGATTCTTCGTATAAGGGTGTCATATCCGTGAATTTCTTGTTTCGTCCAATCATCCACACCAAATAGTGAGTGAGTGAGTTAAAATTTTACATCGCATCGGCAATATTGCAGCCATATTGCGATCCACACCAAATAAATACGGGACGGGTACAGCTAGCATAAGTATGTGTGGCTTTGACTTTATTGCGAGCGTGATAGTCCTATTATTATCCTACTTCTTTATGTAGGGATAAGATTTATGTATTATTACATAACTTCTTTTATTCCTTGTAACGACGTTTCATGGCTCCCTCTCCTCCTTTCACCATGTTAAAACTGAGTAATCGTTTTGAGTTAATGTCAGACTTTCTAAAGCTTTTGAATCTTTTAAATCACTACTCAAAACACATCTTTTCCGTGACGTATAAGACGCAAGGCAGATACGTAGTAGGAGAAACTGTAGCCAATTACCTTTTTAGGTTTCTATCCAATTGATTGTTATTGTGGACTTTGCAATCGCAAGGGACTCACATTATCAAATCTGAAAGATCTCCTTTTCCGTGTAAGCGGGCATCTCGTCTTACATTACTTGAAAGAAATTGATCTGTATTATAAATTTTAAATATGTATGTGAATAATTAAATGCTTGTTTTTAAATTTGATGTGATGCTATTATTAACTTACATTGTCTGAAGGAGGCTAAAGTACTGTAAAATCATTGTCCCCGTGTGACACGTCATCCTATCATAATCGATGTAAATATCACCAACCAGTGTTTTTAAGCCAACTCATTGCCGAGTATTTTTTTAATATTGGCTAGTATTTCGCACAACCAGCAGTAGCTAAAATGATGACGTAAATCCTGCTGGGGTATCATGCAGGAATCAGAGGTACTCTAAGTCCCCATGATCCCTGGGGATGGCGAGGTGAAATATGTTTCATAAATTGTTTTAAATATCGTATGCTCGAATATGTCTTATAAATTGTTTTTAAATATAACTTTGAATAAATAACTAAATTGTGAATATTTTAACTTGGTCTCGTCGCTCTATGGCTGAGATAATGCCGATGACGTCACATTTTAACTTACCAATTGATTGATATGTATGGGTGAGTGAGTGAGTGAGTGAGTGAGTTGGGTTTTACGCCGCTTTTAACAGTATTCCAGTTATATCACGGCGTGTCAGCTTAATGTGGGAGGAAAGCCCGAAGTGATGCAGGTCTCAGACGTTTACCACTTCGGTGAAACCCACGAGCACGGGTATGGTGCTGACAAACCCAGAAACATAATCGGGGTGAAGCGGGATTCGAACCCACCACCATAGGTTTCTGGAGTGCCCAAGGGACGCAACTCTGCACAGCGAATCGCGGCGCCTTAGACGACTTGGCCACCCGTGCCCCCACCGAGTGTATGGAGGAACGTGAGTACGATTAAAAACAGTAAAACAAGACATCAGTATAATGACGAAGCCAATGGGATTAACGGAAGGGAAGCCAAATAAGAACAATGATAGTGTAGTGCTGATGACAAGGAGCTGACTATGGTAACACTAAGATTTAAGGTAATCAAAATGTCCATTTGCGCTTGATGACAGGATGATTATATGATTAAAGCACAGTCGAGTAGACGCCGGATAGGTAGATGTCTTGATCTCTGTTAATGACTGGCTCCTTTCTTGGACCATGCCTGCAATTTGGTTACGGTGAACACCCGATCCATTTATTCAAGAGACAAACATGTAGGTGATTGTGGTCATATTGCAACTCGGAATCCCCCGCGGGTAGCAGACCCAGCGGCTATGCCAGTATCATTTCGTGACGTTCCTTGTTAATGTGTTGTTGGAATATATACATTCAATTTGATTATAACAACATTAATATGATTGGTTTTGACAAACAAAGACGATTTTCCATATATATCGTCTGAATGATTAGTACTGAAGTCATTGGTAACTTGCGAAACTCAAGGTAAATCGATAAGACGCTCTAGGTCTTTGTCTATATTGATTTTTGTTCTGAAAAAGATTCAATGAACGTGATTAAAAATAATGATTTCTTCGAGCATTGCTGTTGCTGGATCTTGACAGTGATGGCGACACTATGTTACACAGGTCTGCTTCAGGGTGCAGAGCTGCGTACCTTGGCAGCACTATGATCCGCTGAAGTGTGGTCCGAATTACCAACCTTCGTTTGTCAGCACAGTGCTCGTGGGTCTCATCCGAGTGATAAACGTCTACAGCCTGAATCACTTGGGGTTTTCTTCACTGACTCATTTGAAAAAAAAAATGTTCAAGCGGCATTAAATATAAAACGACAGCGTTTATCTCGATTATCTGTCCAAACAGATTCCACTTTGCGTAAGACCCGTGAAGATCTGGGTAAGAAAAGGTCTTCAGCAACCCATGTTTGTCGTAAGAGGCGACTAACGGGATCGGGTGGTCAGGCTCGCTGACTTGGTTGATGCATGTCACCGTATTCAAATTGCGTGGATCGATGGTAATGATGGCATTCAGTGGATTGTCTGGTCCAGATTCGATTATTTACAGACCGCCGTTATAATGGTGGAATATTGCTGAGTGCAGCTTTAAACAGCAAACAAGCAAACAAACCTGGCGAGAATAGTGATGAAAATTACATGAACGGATCACTGAAAATCAGTGATGACGCCAGTGATGATACCAGTGATGACACCAGACTTTCGCGAAAATGCAACCCCAGGTACCCGTAGTGCTAGTGAGTACATACTGTAAACGCTTTCGTCATATACATTTGTGTATTTCCGTATAATGGTGATATGAAATAAATCATATTCTGTAACTGTTTGGGTAAGAAATCTTTCATGACACTAAATAGAACTTGGTGAAAATTACAGTATTTAGAACAGATCCCAACACGAATGACTGCAATCTGTCTACAATAGCAGGTGCAACGCTAACTGATATACACTCCATCGCTTAAACATCATCTATTGTGCACGTACTGACTCTAATTATTTTAATACCCTAGTCGGGGTCAGACACAGTGGGCTTCTTTAGACACTTTGATTAACTTTATTCGTGCGATATACAATGTAATAAACATTTCATGATGCCGAAAATGAGAGTTGCAGTCAGAGCAAAGGATAATGTATAAATGTGATGTGGCATGTTGCCCATATAGATTTTCCTCAACCTTTACCGCAATTACACGCCACTAAGATCTCCAAAGAGTCGTAAAACATACCATAAAATATTGAACATGCTTTATGCTCTCAACATTTTTATTATTGTTATTGTCAGAAATATTTCTCTTTGATCGTGACGCTAATGTAAATAAAAGTATATATATATATATATATATATATATATATATATATATATATATATATATATATATATATATATACACACCCCTTTGATACTGTTAGGTTAACACCATGTGAAACGAACAATATCAAAAATAAATATAGATTCTAGCTGAGGTGGAGGTCTCCAGGCGACAGGACTGTAACTCACATAGCTCACCATCTCTTTAGTTCATTTCCGCTTTCAGAACAATGACGCTTACAGCCGAAGGGGGCGGCCGGGTAGCCTAGTGGTTAAAGTGTTCGCTCGTCACGCCGAAAGCCCGGCTTCGATTCCTCACATAGGTACAATGTGTGAAGCCCATGTCTGGTTTCCCCAATCGTGATATTGCTTGAATATTGCTAAAAGCGGAGTAAAACCTTAATCAATCAATACTTTAAGCGCGCCCTGTTTCGGAAAACATTTTCATTGTGGTAAAACCTCAAACACAGGATGGTTCCATTGCTAACGCATCAGTAAGAGCGATTATTCCGTTTTTTAATAAATATTTTTTAGTTTAAGAAAAAACCGATATATCCACTGCAGAAGATAGTACACCGCCAATAGTACCACCTGTTATGGCTTTGTCACAACAACAACAACAACAACAAAATCAAAAACAACAACGTACATTTACAGTATTAGAGTTTCAAATTAAATTATACCAAGGCGGTTTCTGTCTCGTGTCTTGCAGTTACATTATTTGTTTGTTTGTTGTTTAACGCCGCACTTAGCAATATTCCAAATATATGACGGCGGTTTGTAAATGCAATCCGGGACCTTAACGTCTTGCAGTTACATTTAATGGAACCCATGAAGATCCGAATATACATTGATCTTCAGCAACCCATGCTTGTAAGAGGCTACTAACGGGATCGAGTATTCAGGCTCCCAGCACAGTGCTCGTGGGTCTCATCCAAGTGATAAACGCCTACAGCCTGAATCACTTGTGACGTCATAGGCTGAAAACTGTCGCTGAAATACTTCAGAAAAAGGCAAAAACACACCAATAATACCAGTATCAAATACATCACCATCGAATAACCATTTCTTGTTTGTTCATTGCTTGAACCATCAAACATGGGTATGTATTTTCTTTTCCGCAGCAGTATATTATCTACACAAGACATACCGGCGTTATTGGGAACTTAAATTTTGTTTGTTGCACTCAACAAAATTCCAGGTACATGGATATGATGTCGGCTAGAAATATCAATGACGTCATTGGCGTTCAAGGTTTTTTTTCTGTTTTTCTCCCATCCATGTGTAGTATTCCACATTTCTACAACTAATAATCATAAATAAAATGTCAGATCGTCAAATTTACTTGTGAATATTAATATCAAACGAAAGCGATTAAAATTGATATTTGACAAGAGGTCACTTATTTCAAACGTGCAAATGAAATAGGAAGCCCTCAGCGTTGCCAGCGTCATAGCATTTCCTGTTTGTTGTAAGATGTCATATCTTCACGTTAGAAACTTTAAGAATTCTGATCAATTCGCTTACGTGCATGTACTCACTAACTAACATTAATAAAATACGGCGTTTCATATGAGCTGCAATGCTCCCCCCGCAAACACACACATCAAAAAATAAAAAATAAAAAATAAATGAATAAAACAAAGAAATTGTGTAAAATATATGATTGATCTAAAACAATTGAATTATTTACTATAAGGAGGAGAAAGAACAACCTTGCATACGTTTAGTCATTGACTATGCATTTTGATGTTCAGATAAAAGAGTGAGTGAGTTTGTTAGGGTTTAACGCCGCATTCAACATATGTTATTAAGTGCCTGAGCAGTTAAGAAATGTAGACACCGTATCTGATAATTGATGATACATCGCTCAACATGAAGGGGAAATTGAAAGATCCACATCATCCTGCTTTTTGTACAGCTTGGTGATCATCCTTGTTTCATCAACACCCGATGCTTTTGTATACACAATGTTGTTTTGAGGGAAGGAAAATGCATGTTGGTTTAACATTTCCCGACGACGGCTGAAATTTTCAAATATGGACAAAATATGAGACGTTAATCCGGGCACTGTCTAAAAACGACGGATAAAAGACATATGCATTGTATTTTGTATTAAGAATGCTGGTTGCCACTTCATATTGGCACCATCTATGGCAAGTAAAGAGCAAAACGATTGTGATGTTTTATTAATGTCTGACCTTTGCTAATATATATATACAAATGGTTTAAGGACATTTTAGCAACGTTCCAGCAACAGAAATGAGCAAAAAAGGTTAAGTCTGTTTGTAACATATTCTGATCCTTTTCTCTTTTATGGGTCAACTGCAAATACACACACTGATATTGCCTTTAACAAAATCAGTCGTATCAAATAGCTGACAGATAGTGTTTCTGTCTTCACGTGGGTGATGGATAGTGTTTCTGGTTTCAAGTGGTTGATGGATAGTGTTTCTGTCTTCAAGTGGGTGATGGATATGGTTTCTGTCTTCAAGTGGGTGATGGATAGTGTTTCTGTCTTCCATCGGTTGATGGATATGGTTTCTGTCTTCAAATGGGTGATGGATAGTGTTTCTGTCTTCACGTGGGTGATGGATAGTGTTTCTGGTTTCAAGTGGTTGATGGATAGTGTTTCTGTCTTCAAGTGGGTGATGGATATGGTTTCTGTCTTCAAGTGGGTGATGGATAGTGTTTCTGTCTTCCATCGGTTGATGGATATGGTTTCTGTCTTCAAATGGGTGATGGATAGTGTTTCTGTCTTCACGTGGGTGATGGATAGTGTTTCTGTCTTCACGTGGGTGATGGATAGTGTTTCTGTCTTCAAGTGGGTGATGGATATGGTTTCTGTCTTCAAGTGGGTGATGGATAGTGTTTCTGTCTTCAAGTGGGTGATGGATAGTGTTTCTGTCTTCAAGTGGCGGATCGATATGGTTTCTGTCTTCAACTGGGTGATGGATAGTGTTTCTGTCTTCAGGTGGGTGATAGATAGTATTTCTGTCTTCAAGTGTGTGATGGACGGTGTTTCTGTCTTCAAATGGGTGATGGATAGTGTTTCTGTCTTCAAGTGGTTGATGGATAGTGTTTCTGTCTTCACGTGGGTAATGGATATGGTTTCTGTCTTCAAATGGGTGATGGATAGTGTTTTTATCTTCAAATGGGTGATGGATAGTGTTTCTGTGTTCAAGTTGGTTATGGACAGTGTTTCTGTCTTCATGTGGTTGATGGATAGTGTTTCTGTCTTCAAGTGGGTGATGGATAGTGTTTCTGTCTTCAAGTGGTTGATGGATAGTATTTATGTCTTTAAGTGGGTGATGTATAGTGTTTCTGTGTTCAAGTCGGTTATGGACAGTGTTTCTGTCTTCATGTGGTTGATGGATAGTGTTTCTGTCTTCGAGTGGGTGATGGATAGTGTTTCTGTCTTCAAATGGGTGATGGGTAGTGTTTTTATCTTCAAATGGGTGATGGATAGTGTTTCTGTGTTCAAGTGGTTGATGGATAGTATTTATGTCTTTAAGTGGATGATGGATAGTGTTTCTGGTTTCAAGTTGGTGTTTGATAGTGTTCCTGTCTTCAATTGGGTTATGGATAGTGTTTCTGGTTTCAAGTTGGTGATGGATAGTATTTCTCTCTTCAAATGGGTGATGGATAGTGTTTCTGTCTTCACGTGGCTGATGGATATGGTTTCTGTCTTCAAGTGGTTGATGGATAGTGTTTCTGTCTTCAAGTGTGTGATGGATATGGTTTCTGTCTTCAAGTGAGTGATGGATAGTATTTCTCTCTTTAAAAGGGTGATGGATAGTGTTTCTGGTTTCAAGTGGTTGATTGATAGTGTTTCTGGTTTCAAGTCGGTTATGGATAGTGTTTCGGTCTTCAAGTGAGTGATGGATAGTGTTTCTGTCTTCAAATGGGTGATGGATAGTGTTTCTGTCTTAAAGTGTGTGATGGACAGTGTTTCTGTCTTTAAATGGTCGATGGATAGTGTTTCTGTCTTCAAGTTGGTGATGGATAGTGTTTCTGTCCTCAAGTGGGTGATTGATATGGTGTCTGCCTTTAAGTGGGTGATGGATAGTGTTTCTGGCTTCATGTGGTTGAGGGATAGTGTTTCTGTCTTCAAATGGGTGATAGATAGTATTTCTGTCTTCAAATGGGTGATGGATAGTGTTTCTGTCTTCACGTGAGTGATGGATAGTGTTTCTGTCTATAAGTGGTTGATGGATAGTGTTTCTGTCTTCAAGTGTGTGATGGATAGCGTTTCTGTCTTAAAACGGGTGATGGATAGTGTTTCTGTCTCAAGTGAGTGATGGATAGTGTTTCTGTCTTCACGTGGGTGATGGATAGTGTTTCTGTCTTAAAGTTGGAGATGGATAGTGTTTATGTCTTCAAATGGGTGATGTATATGGTTTTTGTCTTTAAGTGGGTGATGGATAGTGTTTCTGTCTTCACGTGGGTGATGGATAGTGTTTCTGTCTTAAAGTTGGTGATGGATAGTGTTTCTGTCTTCAAGTGAGTGATGGATATGGTTTCTGTCTTCAAATGGGTGATGGACAGTGTTTCTGTCTTTAAACGGTCGATGGATAGTGCTTCTGTCTTCAAGTGGTTGATGGATAGTGTTTCTGTCCTCAAGTGGGTGATGGATATGGTTTCTGTCTTTAAGTGGGTGATGGATAGTGTTTCTGGCTTCATGTGGGTGAGGGATAGTGTTTCTGTCTTCAAGTGGGTGATAGATAGTATTTCTGTCTTCAAATGGGTGATGGATAGTGTTTCTGTCTTCACGTGAGTGATGGATAGTGTTTCTGTCTATAAGTGGTTGATGGATAGTGTTTCTGTCTTCAAATGGGTGATGGATAGTGTTTTTATCTTCAAATGGGTGATGGATAGTGTTTCTGTGTTCCAGTGGTTTATGGATAGTATTTATGTCTGCAATTGGGTGATGGATAGTGTTTGTCTTCAAATGGGTGATGGATAGTGTTCCTGTCTTCAAATGGGTTATGGATAGTGTTTCTGGTTTCAAATGGGTGATGTATAGTATTTCTGTCTTCACGTGGGTGATGGATAGTGTTTCTGTTTTAAAAATGGCGATGGATAGTGTTTCTGTCTTCAAGTGTGTGATGGATAGTGTTTCTGGTTTCAAGTTGGTGTTGGATAGAGTTTCTGTCTTCAAGTGTGTGATGGATAGCGTTTCTGTCTTAAAACGGGTGATGGATAGTGTTTCTGTCTCAAGTGAGTGATGGATAGTGTTTCTGTCTTCACGTGGGTGATGGATAGTGTTTCTGTCTTAAAGTTGGCGATGGATAGTGTTTCTGTCTTCAAGTGAGTGATGGATAGTGTTTCTGTCTTCAAATGGGTGATGTATATGGTTTCTGTCTTTAAGTGGGTGATGGATAGTGTTTCTGTCTTCACGTGGGTGATGGATAGTGTTTCTGTCTTAAAGTTGGTGATGGATAGTGTTTCTGTCTTCAAGTGAGTGATGGATATGGTTTCTGTCTTCAAATGGGTGATGGACAGTGTTTCTGTCTTTAAACGGTCGATGGATAGTGTTTCTGTCTTCAAGTGGTTGATGGATAGTGTTTCTGTCCTCAAGTGGGTGATGGATATGGTTTCTGTCTTTGAGTGGGTGATGGATAGTGTTTCTGGCTTCATGTGGGTGAGGGATAGTGTTTCTGTCTTCAAGTTGGTGATAGATAGTATTTCTGTCTATAAGTGGTTGATGGATAGTGTTTCTGTCTTCAAATGGGTGATGGATAGTGTTTTTATCTTCAAATGGGTGATGGATAGTGTTTCTGTGTTCCAGTGGTTTATGGATAGTATTTATGTCTTCAAATGGGTGATGGATAGTGTTTGTCATCAAATGGGTGATGGAAAGTATTTCTGTCTTCAAGTGAGTGATGGATAGTATTTCTTTCTTCAAATGGGTGATGGATAGTGTTTCTGTCTTCAAATTGGTGATGGATAGTGTTTCTGTCTTCAAGTGGGTGATGGATAGTGTTTCTGGTTTCAAATTGGTGATGGATAGCGTTTCTGTCTTCAAGTGGGTGACAGATAGTGTTTCTGGTTTCAAGTTGGTGTTTGATAGTGTTCCTGTCTTCAAATGGGTTGTGGATAGTGTTTCTGGTTTCAAGTTAGTGATGTATAGTATTTCTCTCTTCAAATGGGTGATGGATAGTGTTTCTGTCTTCACGTGGGTGATGGATAGTGTTTCTGTTTTAAAAATGGCGATGGATAGTGTTTCTGTTTTCAAGTGTGTGATGGATAGTGTTTCTGGTTTCAAGTTGGTGTTGGATAGAGTTTCTGTCTTCAAGTGTGTGATGGATAGTGTTTCTGTCTTAAAACGGGCGATGGATAGTGTTTCTGTCTTCAAGTGAGTGATGGATAGTGTTTCTGTCTTTAAACGGTCGATGGATAGTGTTTCTGTCTTCACATGGGTGATGGATAGTGTTTTTATCTTCAAATGGGTGATGCATAGTGTTTCTGTGTTCAAGTGGTTGATGGATAGTGTTTCTGTCTTCAAGTGTGTGATGGATAGTGTTTCTGTCTTCAAGTGGTTGATGGATAGTGTTTCTGTCTTCACATGGGTGATGGATAGTGTTTCTGGTTTCAAGTGGTTGATGGATAGTGTTTCTGGTTTCAAGTCGGTTATGAATAGTGTGAGGTGAGGTGAGGTGAGGTGAGGTGAGGTGAGGTGAGGTGAGGTGAGGTGAGGTTTAACGTTGAAGATAATTATACTAATATAGCGACGTGCATGCACGTGTGTGCGTGTGTTTGTGCCTGGACTAATGTCGGTTTTATGTGCTTCGTCACTGAAATACCATGCAGCAGTTTTAACATGGATACCCTACTCCGACACCTTGTACCAGCTCCAAGCCAACCAGTTCTAGTTCGACTACTCTCCTTAAATATATATTCTTCAATATTTGTCACTGACTGTCATTAAAATATGATATGGCTTTTTGTTTAATATCAATATTTAAGTTGCGTCTAGACATATTCATGATCATGAACCGTGTGGGAATTCGATTTACTGTTTGTAGTCAAATTTGAAAAGCACTAAATAAATAATGGGAATATTTATCGATATTTGTCAGCGACAGTCAAAAAACGAGATATAGTTTTTATTTAAAACTGAATCCTTTAAGGAAAATACCTTGCAAAAATGTAATTTTTCTGGCAGGCAATTTCTGTATTTTCAACAGCCTGAAGCATAATTATTTATTTCAAGGTCTTTTTAGGAGAGTATATGTTTTCGGTAAATACCAGCCAGACGTTTTGAAAAATTATAATGATTGTACAATTACAACTAACTGCGCAGCAATTTATTAATAGCCAAGTCAATAGTTAAGTCTTCCGGATGATAAAACTGTTCTTGGAGAAAGTGACTACGCCTGGTTTATGCAAGATGTTTGAAATGTTTATCTTTGCAATTGTATATCTAAGTTTAAACAACGTTTATCTGATTACAACATTCAACGATAGCATTAATCAATACCATCAAATCCAAAGCTAATGGCATGTTCAACCTACATATCCGTTTTACAGACCAAAGTATATCTTACACAAGTCGACTCTTTACTATTGAAACAGGCGCTGTCAAGACTAAGATTAGTTTATGATCGAAATGGGCAGACACAATGGCATCGATACAGAATGTCACTTGTATAGATTTTGTCTTCGATTTAATATTAGTCAAGTGGAAAATGAATATCGTTTTGCACTTGTATGCCCTGCTTTTAATGATAAAGAAATCGATGAATTGATCCTAAATACTTTGTAAATCCGTCACTCGAATCCTTTGTTCGCCTGGTGTCTTATAATCATAAATCTATTATTGTACACTCATCAGAAGTCATATTTAAGGCAATAAAATTGTATAAATCACTTCATCACTAATTGTAATCCTGTAATGTTATGTTCCATGAGCATGTGGCCTCTAACTTGAATAACGATGTCTCCAAAGAAACTAAATGAAACTATATGAAATAATTTAAGACGTCAATGCCAGAGAACGACGAACCCTAATCAATTGGGCACAAAAGGCAAAATAGCAAAATATAATAATAGTTATGTGTCCTTTATATTCAACAGATTCACGTGAAATCTGTTGATTCCGAAAGTAGAATCAACGAACCCGAAGCTTCGAGTTGAATTTACTTTCTGGAATCAACAGAGTCGAGGGAATTTCTGACTGAAACCATATGAACGTCAGTTATGCGGACATGTGATCGGCCTTTTGTCCATTGGAAAATTATTCAGACTTTAATCATAGCAGGGGTTAACCAACCTGTCGCCACTTGTCAATCTGACAGTCAGATGTGATAAAAAAACAACATTGATTTATCCAACACTTCCAATCATGTTCGACTTGTCAAATTGACAAATATAATCAGGTCAACTTTAAAGTCAGTGGCTGATTTTTTAAATGAAACATGTTCTATGGAGCGCAATTAGTTGTCAAGATTTTATAGATTCAACATTTCGAGAAATAAGAATGCGTGAAATTTTGAAGAAAGAATTGCCAGAATAACGTTATCCAAATATATCCAACTACATTCTTCGGTCATCTTCTGTACATGTACCTCTGCTACAAGCCAGCGAGGTGTGACGATTCGTCACATCTTACACACCATATTAATGGTTTCCCTCTGTTTCAGAATAATTGTAAAACAATTATGGAAGAACTTGATCTGATAAAGTGTAATATTGCACTTAACTTGCATTACATTTGAACAGGTGATGATGTGATGGATAAATCGGGGCGAACCGAGATTCGAGCCGACGACCATAGGCTTCTGGCATGCCAAAGGGACGCAACTTTGCGGCGCTTAAGACGTATCATCCCTACACAGCATCAAGTTAAACTTTCTCTTATCTGATATCTAATTGGCAAAAAATGTAAAAAATCAGACACCAACTTTTTATATGTGTCCTTTCATAATAGATAACTTCATGAACTCTTCATGAGAAGCCAAAGCAAAAAGCAAACCAATGAACGAACAGCAGCATAAACAATGTGTAAAAATCAAGGACCAAACATGTGGAAAGTTCGCTCGAGTTCATAGAGCAGACAGTGCAGTTGACTTTAAATCTTAAAAAACGTATTGGTAGTCTGATTGGCACTGTAATTACGATGGTAGTCTTAAAAAACTCATTCGAAATTCAATTACCGTCATTCCCTTTTTTTGTTTGAAACCCTACCGTATTTAAAGGGCATCAAGCGTATCATTTGCAAGAGACGATTTATTTGAGTGATACATGATATATGATTGATGCAGGAATCGTTCATGTTTCGTGTTAAAAACTTAAATTCGAGTCAAAATGTCGGTATGTATTATATTACTGACTGTATTTTGAAATCCTCGATTAATCAAATACTGAACAATTGTTGTCTGGTTTGGTGCATGAAGTTTAAAGAATGAATATGAAAATAAGTGGAAAACACGCAAGTGTTAAGTGTTGAGGAGATATTATCTCTTACAAACTATATGGCATATCCACAGGGCAAAGTGGGAACACTGAAGTGATTAGTAATGCGGAAGTCTGAGTTCGATTCCCCAGTGGGTACAATGTGTGAAGCCTATCCCTGCTGTCCCCCGCCGTGTCATCGCTGAATTATGCTTTAAATGGCGCATTCGCTCACAATCTAGAATCCATACTGATCCTGTGATAGTGTTCTTAATGCACGAATATTTAAATTCTTACTTTGAGTGAGTGAGTGAGTGAGTGAGTGAGTGAGTGAGTATAAGATTGCTGCCAGAGAACGAATTCCAACAAACCAACGTTAAATGTTATTGATGACTGAGCTATAAAGCAACGTCGCGCCGCCGCGTTGATCATTTGATAACCATCAAACTAAAGGAAGGTTAGCTCTGTATTACCTTCACACTCAATTACTGCACGTATTTTACAACTAAAGTTTAATGTGCCGCCATGATATGTTTAGTGTAATATAGCAGAGTGTTTGACCACTTGATTTAACATTATCACTTTTCTTGGTGTCGAATGTGAGACGAAGCTTGTGTTTAAAAGGAGATTGAGATATTCTTAAATAAAACCTGTAATAAGAGGCGCCGTAAAAGGAATATACATGAACAGGGCCAACTGATGGGCTGTTCCATGTAATGGCCTGGACCCTGACGTTAAGGGAAGAAATACGTATTATTTGAAATAAAATATCAGAGTTAAATTGTCACATTTTATTATCCGTGTCATAATCCAATATCCTTTGCCGCAATAAGTAGGATGTGTATTTACGTTTTATATATATGCGTTTCAGTTTAATCATGTGATATTTATCGTACCACACGGTACTAACACATGTAAAAATAGCCGAGGTTCTGTGTTCTCTCAGCAAACTGCAGCAACGGCAGACATGAATTTATCATATAATGGGTAGGTTTCTCAGCAGGATAAAGCCAACGGATAAAAACGATATCCGTTGGGGTCATATGCAAAGAGATGCAAATATCAAAGGTCAAGTTGGACTACTTTCAGTGTTCATAAACAAACATGGCGTCGCCCTCGTCATTCGGCGATCGAGTCAGAATCAACCATCGGGAATCTGGATAAACTACAGGGATAATTGCTATCATTATCAAAAGAACAGTCAAATAAGGTTTTGGCAACTTTGGAGATATAAATTTCGAAACAATTTTGCGAGGGCACTAGGCCTGGCCAAGCAGGATCAGTAGCCATATCTGTTCTTGTAGACCTCTGTGTCTTGAAACCTTTTCCACAAATTAAAATAGTTGGATTTGCCCGAAATATGTTTGAATTGTTCCCTTGTTTCGTTTTGTCGCTGTGTGTACATATGACTGCACTTCCGCATGTTATGACGGGATAGGCCGACTGTCAACAACGTCTGAACGTGTAGGTTCCCTTTGACAAAGGGCAGTTACTCTAGCGGACAGACCGATGGATTGCCGCGAAATGCAAGGCTCACTAAATACAATGTTTATCCCTAATGCAGGATATTAACCACCCCAAACACACTAGCATGATAACCTCTATTGTTGTGCTTTCTGAGTAAGTTGCACTATATCATACTGTACAGCTGATGAAAACCGATGGCTTGACGTGAAATGGCGTCACTGTGAGATGAACATGAGAAAGAAAAACAGTGGTCGTGTTGTTTGACCGCAAAATGTTGCTTCGGGAGCAACCATTTGATATTCTGGAATAAAACATCTTGCAGCAATGTACTTTTTTAGACTGACAATATAGTTTTGTTCATTTGTCTGAGTCAAATTATGATTTTGCAAGCATTTACTTGAAGGATATAGTTTTTCGATAAAATCGCATTCATACACGACCTGTGCCTGGGTGTTATCCTGTTGAATTTAAAACTGACGAAGAATCCTATGCGCAAAGGGTGCCTCGACTTGTCCCAAAACCGCATAACCATAACGTACTGTCCCATCACCCAAGTCGATCAGTTATTTCAGATTACAAAAATTGAAGCGATCCCTGCACAATAATAATAATTATTCCATTTCCATCACATCAGTGATAACACTGATGGAATGTTTGATTGATGGAATTGGTTTAACGTCCGTTCCAAACTAATCATTTATATTAGTGAGTGAGTGAGTGAGTATGGTTTTACGCCGCTTTTAGCAATATTCCAGCAATATCACGGCGGGGGACACCAGAAATGGGCTTCACACATTGTACCCATGTCGGGAATCGAACCCGGGTCTTCGGCGTGACGAGCGAACGCTTTAACCACTAGGCTACCCGACCGCCCCTCATTTATATTACGACATCGGAGGAAAACCCAAAGTGACCCATGTCTTACATGTTTTGTAAACCAACGAGTATGGTGTTGAGCAAACATGGATCGTTATTTTCATCATGGCGAATCAGAGATTCGATCCAACGAACAGCGGATCCTGGCATTGTTGAAGGCACGCAGCTCCATACAGCGAATTGCGTCGCCTACGAGTTTAATGATATAGTTAATGCACACTATTCATATTGTTCATATTGAATGAACACAACTTTGAAGGTTAAATCTATGAGAGCTATATGTGAATTTGTTAAAATGGATTTTAAAACAGCTGTGTAACTGAGGGATCGATTTTTCAAGTCATCGTCATTGTTTTTCAACAAACAATATAGTGCTGTTCCATCTCTAATACTGGGGTATTCTGATTACAATTAGCTGTAACCTAACATAGGAAACCATCCCCTGATCTAATTGCTCACATTCACGTAAATATGCATATATTTTACAGCGACGTGGGTATCAGTTATATACAAGTATTGCAGTCTCTTTTCTTCGTGCTTTGTACTTTGGAGAAGGATTGGGGAGGAAACAAAGGATACCATGAGGTATACCAAGAATGGTAGACACAATTGTGGTGATCACTGTCTTATAGGCATAACAACTATCACAGAAATATCAGTTGCAAATGTCAACGTATTTAATATTAGCATTGTCAACATTATGCGGCATTACCTTATAAATCTTTCGTTTCTGTTTTACGTAGTTACGTGTAATTTGAAGACGTACATGCTAATTATAAATCGAAACAAACTATTTTTTAAACAAACAAACCACGTGCCATCGCGTAATATTCCGAGCAGTGTGTTTTAAGGAACAATTGGCAGCGCCAATTAAAGTCTGTAATTGCTTAAACTTACTTTTTTCTTTCACCACCAATTACCTCCCCGACCACGCCCCGCCTACACCCCGATTAACAGCTGCTAGGCCGACATTGAGGTATTGTTTCCATACAGGTACTATAAATACACACAAACAGTTACATGTCTGCATATAGATCGGCTGACATCATAAGGGATGCCAAATCAATCTTCAAGGGATTTTTGTTCATTGATTCGGTCATATTACAAAAGATACATGGTTGCAACGCGGGTTTTAACATATTCATGTTCCAGGTTTTGAATAAAAAAATATATCTGGTTTTGTAGCTGTAGCTGATGAAAAATGTCTCCATACACCCCCCACCCGCCAATCCCCAACCCCACAACCCCAACCTATAAAATAGTCGGCCCTGTAGAAATTAAAGACTTGAGGCCAAATACTGCCAATATGAAACAGGTTACTATGAAATACATATCTTTGGACACAGTTTGGGGGTTATTAATCAACTTCTTTTAAAAAAAATTAACACTAATTTTGTACTAGTCAAGACCATGAGTATTTCAATCTTGAACTTAAGGAATATTTGTCACATTTATAATTACCTGTGACCCCTTTGCGGAATGTTCCAAGATAGCGAACCTTTGTACCAATGTGTAATTAAGTGTTTTCAAAGAGTTCTTGGCGTCATAGTAGAATAGAGCGCTGTTCCAAATTAAAATATGAGGTATCTACTCTACAGTGGGATAACATCAAACTTCAAAAGACACTAGGTTTGTGTATGATTCATTCTGAGAACATGACGTTAGGTGGTGAAGTGAAATTGGGATATACGTCATGGTCACTTTCAAGATTATTCACTTAAAAAGCGACATTGTACGCACGTGTGTGAGTGGACGCATACGCGCGCCTGCGTGTATTCATCCACGCTATGCCTGTTTTGTAGTGCTAGCCTGCTGAGATACCTTGTGTCAGTTTTACATGGATATTCCACTCAGCAAAACTCGTCTGACACCCAGCCGACCAGTCCATGGCTGGTTGGTTTGTTGTTTTACGCCGCACTCAGCAATAGTCCAGCTATATGACGGCGGTCTGTAAATAATCGTGTCTGGACCAGACAATCCATGGATTGATATCATGAGCATCGAGCCAGGCAATAGGGATCGATGACATGCTTCAACCAAGTCAGCGAGCCTGACCACCCGATCCCGTTAGTCGCTTCTTACGACAAGTATAGTCACCTTTTACGGCAAGCATGGGTTGCTGAAGACCCATTCAACCCCGGATCTTCACGGGTCGACCAGTCAATGATTTTCCCCTTCATGCCGAACATCAGCTGATCAACAGCAAGTTCCATATTTTAACGACTTTTGTAAGACAGGATAGGGGATCAAACCACCGACTCTCTGCACACTTCACCGCGGAGTCGATTCTTACAATATAACGATACACATTGAAAAGAAACACATTGACACTGTTGATTTATACATTATCATACCAGCATGTCAGAATCATAACATCTGATTGGTCCACGTGATCTTGATAAATTATTTGCTATTCCACCTTGGAGGGAAATACAATTTTCCAGCGGTGAATAAATCCCTTATACCCCGCCATGAGCAGGTCAGACTGCACGTGGATTCCTGAGAGGCAGAATAAGTCCCTTATACCTCGTTTCGCAGCATGAAGCCGCAAGCTTTTTCCGAGTCAGTGAAAGACATAGCACAAGTTAACCTCAGCTCAATCGTACAGATGTTTTCCATCAATTCTGAATTTGCTTTAATTTTACAATGCCATATTAAAACATGTCGGTAAGATATATTCGTTGTAGTAGGATCACGAGGTGTACGTTGGGTTTTATGCGCCCCACGATAGGTTTTATACCACAAGAGTGCCTCGATTAAGTTTAAAAACAGAAAATAATACGAACAAACTTTTATTTCTCTTCGCAAATGAGGTTCACGTGTAATATTTACATCAAAATGACACAGGCATTGATTATCCATTTAATAATCATTCCAAGTGGGACTTCCGTTACATGATTTAATCTATTAAGAACACTTTTCCTTCAAGCGAAATCAAATAGACAATGTTCCGCTCAATTATATCGCATATATTATTAAAAGCAAATCACTCTCACTCTCGAAAGTTCAATTGGGCTTGCCAGGAAATGGTCACATCTAAATGCATATAAATGCATGCAAACTCTTCACTTTTATGTCGAATGAGTTTTGTAAGATGAGAGTGAAATGGTGTTTAAGGTCGCGTTCAAGATTATTGCACTTATATAGTATGTGAGTTGTGATAGCTCCAGCCCCCTGAAATACCATTCCGCAGTTTACGATGGATACTTCACTCAGACTCAAAGCAGTTGTTTCATTCCCAATATGACGTACGCCAGGCAGGGTAACAACAAGTACCATCTTTTTACGTCGTATGGTAAAAATCGAACCACCGACTTTCAACTCTCCGGGCAGACGCTTTATCCACTTTGATTTAAATGCAAGAGCCAAGAAGGCAGGTTAATTCATATAGTTATTTTGCATAGAATTAATCGAATGTTATAATCTATTATCGACTCGTTGCTATTAATACGTCACAATTATCAGGTGTTCGCAACAGACTGTAAATTCGTAGATCTGATTTTCGTGTCAGGGAAATGAATAGCTCCACATATTACCCATGACTACATATATGGGGCTACGTTTACACCGGTGTTCATCGGTTGTTTTTCGGAATGTGACCTAGAAAGCGGCGTCAAACCAGATAAAGCTAGTATACTATTTGCGAGACATATCTTCGATTCTTTGATGACCTGTATTTTTCTATCCCTGATATTTGAAGAGATTTCACCAACACATTGCATTTCCAGTGGAAAACATCTTGTTACATTCCAGTTTGCTTCGATATCCGGGTCAGAAATGTTCTTCCGCAACCAATACGTGTCCCAATAGATCGATGCTCATGATGTCAATCACTGGGTTATCTATTCCAGACTTGATTATGTACAGGCCGCCGTCAAATATCTGGACCATTGCAGTAGGCGGTGTTAAACAGGAAATTAAACAAACACACAGACTTCGGATATTTGCAACCGAACCTAATACATCAGTCACAGATGTTATGTGTCCACAAGCCTCATACTTATCACTGATGAAGAGCAAGTGAAGATCATGGTTAGATTAGGTCTTCATGAACCCATGCTTGCCGAAAGAGGTGACTGTGCTGTGCGACTAACGGAATCGCTTGTCGTAAGATGCGACTAACGGGATCGGATGGTCAGGCTCGCTGATGCATGTCATCGTATCCCAATTGCGTGGATCGATGCTCATGCCATAAATCACTGGATTGTCTGGTCCAGACTCTATTAATTACAGACCGCCGTTATATGGCTGGAATATTGCTGAGTGTGGCGTTAAACAACAAACAAACAAACAAACAAATAAACACTTATGAAGATTTGCCTTTCATTTCTTTCATCGTCTTATGTTAATTAGATAGAATGGTGATCATGATAACTCCGCGTATATCTACAGTGGGACAATGATGACGATGATGACGATGACGATGATGTCAGCGGTTAGCAATGTTTAGTATTTTGGTTTTTTGAACAGAAGGTCAACAAACTGCATGACTCTTAGAGGTTACACACAACCAATGGTTTTCCAGACATTTCCATAGCAGCGTTATATTTTGTTATCAAAATTACATGTAGCCTTAAAGCAGTTATAAAAACAAAAATGACGAGCTTAGCCAGTTACGAGTACAGGAAGCTGAAGACATTACCCTCAAGTCCGCAACCAAATTCCACTGTAGTCACATTCAGCATAAGTCATCATGTGAAAAAAGACAGCATTAAATATTGGAAAATCATGGTCTGTTTGAATTACTGGATGGATGTACATTACAAATACATACTTATCTCACACAAAATTGTCCAATCACTTCTACAGCAGTGTATTATTATTTTTATTAAAATAACTGAGAATTCAACAACTGTAACATGTGTGCACTATTTTGCCTTAAAGCAGCAACAACAACAAAAATGACTAGCTACATGTAAGTCAGTTTCTTTTCCGCGTACATGAAGCTGAACAGACCAACTCCAAATCCGCATCAAATGTCACTTGCTTGAAAATATCTGTGGTCACAACAATGAATATATAAAAACATGGTCAGTTTTTATTACTGGATGAATGTACATTTGAAAAGCCTAAATATTTCACACAAAATCAACGAATCACAGCTGAGACAAGCTATTTATTTATCAAGCATTTAACAACATAGGAATTATGCGTTCATATAGACAAAAGGGACAAAACACTTTCCATATTCATCAGAAATCCCTGGTGAAGGCAGAATCCATTTACTTTTCCGACTATGTCATGAGCATGTGTCTATCAATCACTATCAAATAGTGAGAAGTGAAAAGGTGAGAGTTATCTGCATCACCGGTGGAACCCATCACAAACACATGCAAAGTCAAGTCAATTGTTTACCTGAAACAAAACGGGCACACATACGAGTCAAACTAGGGAATTGCATCATACATGATGAAAAACATGCGATCTTCTACAAGATATGCACTCTTCCAAAAAAAAAGGAACGCACAGGTAGATTTTTAGTAAATATATTGTATCTGATAAAGGCGATATATTTAATTTAATATCATAGACACAAATATGACATTTTGGCGCTCGATAGTCACATGTTGTCGTTGTACAAAGGCAATGAAATCTGTTCATTGTCATGTCACATTAGGCCACAAGGTTGCGCTGATCTCAGTATCTCGTTTGACCGCCCCGGGCAGCAATCACGGCTCTGCATCTCCTCGGCACTGACTGGCTTAGTGTACGAATTCTATCCTGCGGAATTCTGCGCAATTCAGATTGTAACACGTTGGCCAGTTATAAGAGTGTCTGTGATGTGTTCTGACCTTGACGTACACGTCGATCGAGTTCATCCCAGAGGTGTTCGATTGGGTTGAGAATTGGAGATCTCGACGGCCAGGGCAAAAAGGTGATGTTGGCATTATGAAGGTAGTCTACCGTGACACGAGCTGTGTGCGGTGGAGCATTGTCCTGTTGAAACAGCTTCCTCTGGCGGTCATTGATTGGAAGAAGGTGAGGTTGAAGAATTTGATACATGTAGCGATTAGCTGTCAAATTTCCCTGAACCACAACCAAGTCAGATCTCGTGGTGTAGGATATGGCCCCGTACACCATGACACTACCGCCACCGAAATTGTCGAATTCACGTACACAATGTGGGGCAAAACGCTCATTTCGACGACGATAAACACGTTTTCTTCCATCTCGCCGGTGTAGAAGAATCGTGATTCACCGCTAAACCACACTCGTCTCCAGTCTCTCAAATTCCATGGCTGTAAGGTATGGCAGCAACGCAAGCGTCGCTGTCGATGGAACCGTTGCCAAAAAGGGACGATAATTGAAATGTGTGTATCGGTCACAAAGGCGGCAAATGGTGCTGTGGTGGACGTTGAAGTGGCGTATAACAGAAGACTGCGATTCCCCTCTTTGGATACGATGTGCCGATCGGCAGCGCTGAATCCCGGCATTTTCAAACTTGAAAAATGTTGACAATTGAATGACAAACTATTTGCCTATGCTTCCTTTTTATAGCCACTACCACGGGTTACGAATGCCATAAATTGCACGTGCTTTACTGTTTTCCCCCATGACATTTTTGAACAAGTGTAAAAACAATGCCGTGTACGACATTGCATTGACGCACCGTTTGTCGAATATCAGGCCACCAACATTTTCCAATAACATATATCCAATATAAATACCGGATTTTCTGTGTAGTCAGGTTCAATGAACTAGATACTGTGCGTTTCCTTTTTTGAAGAGTATATACAGTGTGTAGAGTGTAATTATCAGAGTAAACGGGAAAAAATGAATTTCATTGTATTTCCCATTTCACTCAACTATAACGTGCAGCTATTTTCCATTTGAAACGTCATATCGTGGTGTGTAACGTCATATCGTGGTGTGTAACGTCATATCGTGCTGTGTAACGTCATATCGTGCTGTGTAACGTCATATCGTGCTGTGTAAAGTCATATCATGCTGTGTAACGTCATATCGTGCTGTGACGTACCGTCACGATGTAGCAATGCACTGAAATCGTAGTTTTAAAAACGTTGCGGCGATACCCATATTTCACTTTTGCCGTACAATTTGAACAATTTCACTTCTGTTTTGCTATCATTGACTTTTTGCTTAAATCTTTGATACGCGTGTGCTGGGTATCCTATTGGTTAAAGCGTTTGCTCGTCACGCCGAAGACCTGGGTTCGATTCCTCACATGGGTACAATGTGTGAAGCCCATTTCAGGTGCTCCCACCATGATATTGCATGAAAAGCGGCGTAAAACCATACTTACTCTAAAATTTGAGGCATCAAAGCTTCATTTCGGCGATTAAGTGTCTTGAAATATGTCGAACCCCGTTCCATGACAGTTTCAGTTATGCAATGAACGTTTTTTCAGACTAACATATTTCCTTAATGTCAATTTCATGTAACTATCGATCACAGTTTTAAGTATTCAATATGATTCGTGTTCGTGTTGATTGTGAAGGGTCAGTCAAAGGAGCAAGTATCCCACAGCAACAAGAAAATGAAATAATATCAAGGTAATCTACTTTTAAAAGTGCTTAAATATGTGATTGCTTTTGGCAACATGATATGAAGCTTGTTTCACTGAAAAATTAATATAGTGAAAGGATGTATATTGATTGTGTGAGTGCTTCAAAACGATCTGCTGCCAAGGCAATATTGTCACTAGTTTAAAGAGAACCAGGTACCTCTTTGTCGAGGGTAAACATAGCCATTATCCATAAAAAAATGGTTGCATTTTTTCATATACTACTAAAACAAAGTTTAGGACTCCCCGATCCTACAGTGACCGCCTGCGTGGCCTAGTGGTAGGGCGTCCTCCCAGAGAGCCGAAGGTCCGGGGTTCGATCCCCGGCCGCGTCCTACCAAAAGACGTGGTACTTGTTGTTACCCTGTCTGGCGCTCGGCATTAAAGGGCTAAAACAAGGACTGCTCGGCTCGGAGTCAGAAGTCTGACCGGGGCACTCATGTTAAACTGCGGCATGGTGTCTAAGTGAGCTAGCACTATAAAAAATCGACATCAGTCCGGACTAGTACAAGCAGACACACACACACACACACACACACACACACACGGGATCGGGTGGTCAGGCTAGCTGCATTTCATCGTATCGCAATTGTGTGGATCGATGCTCATGATGTCAATCACTGGAATGTCTGGTCCAGATTCGATTATTTACAGACCGCCGTCACATAGCTGGAACACTTCTGAGTGCTGCGTTAAACAAAACAACAAACACACATGAGTAAATGCGTATGTATGTGTGTATTGATGCATACGCATATATAGTCTGTCATTTGAAATTAAAATGAACTAATTAGCTTACACAACATTTTCATAAACAGAATTTTAGTATAGTAGTCCAGCAGATAAAGTGTTTGCTTATGTCGCCATGGACACGGTTTCAATACAGACTGTGCAGAGTGTGAAGTCCAATTCAGGTATCCTCAAGTGGGTACGGGTTGTCAGACATCTAACGCGCAACAATTCGCTGTACAGAGTTGCGTCCCTTGTGTGTGTCAGAAACCTATGATCGACGGTTCGAATCAAAGAACCGCTCTCCCACGTTTCTAGGTTTGTTAGCTCAATACTCGAGCTCGTGGCTTCACCAAATTGCAAAGGCCTTAGTTGTGTTTCAAGTCTCATCTCCTCTCACATCGACTTTAATCGCGGTTATATGACTTAAATGTTCAGCAAGGCGTTCAACCAACTCACTCACTCAACGATGTTGAATCATGACAAAATATTCCGTCTCTGCATAAAAAATAATTCAGGTGATAGATTGAGATCGGTTTGCTTGTTAAGCTGATAAATATAATCATGGCCATGGGTTTTTTCATAAAGATATATTTCAGGGTTTTTCAGGGTAATGTTCCATGTGTTAATACTGTGTGTATTTATGCTTCGAAGAGCATTTGCCTATTAACTACAGTTGTGAAGAAAACATAAATTATCCAAAAGAAAATCATCACCTTCATCCTTTCATTTTTTCACGCAAATACAAATGTCAAAGTGATATTAGAGGTTAATACATTTCTTTTTATAACAATATACGTGTTTAGAATCTTTCAATGTAGGAGTTGTTATTTCAAACTCATATATTTTTAAGTGTCACATTTAATCGTTTAACAGAGAACTGTTTTCAACTTTTCGAGGCGATCTTGTTTTCCTTGCTTATAGTCTGCTATCATCCGACATAATCGACGCCCCCTGATTATAACACTTGATGTTTTTAATTCTGAAAATGCATTTGTCAAATTCATTATTGAAGGCCAACGACAGCAGTCAATCTTTAATAACGATGATCTTAAGTGCATGAAACTTGCCGCACAAAATAAAATAAAATTGGTTTTGACAAGATTCACATCACCATTGATAACACGTTTCTTGTTTGTTTCATTTTAAGCACCATTAGTGAGTGAATTTGGTTTTACGCCACTTTTAGCAATATTCCAGCAATATCACGACGGGGGACACCAGAAATGGGCTTATCACATGTCGGGAATCGAACGTCGTGACGAGCGAACGCCTTAACCACTAGGCTACCCGACAGCCGAAACAACCATCAAACATAGGTGTATAACGTCTTCACTCCGGAAGGTTACGTAGTCGCTTGTTCATCATTCAGTTTGAGCGCAGTCATCTCAGCCGCCGCAATTCACAATTTCGCTGTGCAGAGTGACGTCCCTTGGGCACGCCAGAATCCTTTGTTAATGGGTTCGAATTCCAGTTCGCTCCGATTATGTTTCCAGGTTTGTCAGTACCATACCCGAGCCCGAGGGTTTCACCAGGTGGTGAACGTCCAAGACCTGCATTTACTTCGGGCTTTCCTCCCTTATTAAGCTGACTCGCTGAGATATAACTGGAATACTGTCCAATGCTCTGTTTAGCCTAATTCTACTATGGTTACTCACTCTTACATCACACTTTCTATTTGAACATTTTATTGTCAACATTACACAAATAAGGCAACCGTTGGACAGGTACGCTCACCCTTTCGCGAACACCTGGTGTCCTCACTATTAGATTGATTCATAATCATGTGTTCATGAAGTAGCCGGAATCGTTCAGCGGAATCTGCTTTTAGAAGAGATTTCTTATGATTGTGGAAAGGGTTTTGTCGCTTTTATATTAGCCTTAACGCTAGCCATGTCCGTTTTATTGACATAATTTTTGTTGTCTCCATTACAGCTGTCTTGGGCGGTTGGGTAGCCAAGTGGTTAAAGCTTTCGCTTGTCCCCAAGTTCATACACTGTGTGGAGCCCATTTCTGGAGTCGCCCGCCGTTATATTGCTGGAATACTCCTAAAAGCGGCGTAAAACCACACTCACTCACTGTCTTACAAATCAACTTCAGCGTGACACATCGGACCTTTATGGTGTGGTTTGTACAAGAGGAAAAAGGGCAACTCACAAGAAGGCATTAGTATGCAACTTTGATTGGAAGGATGCCTGACATTTGTGGCTGATCGAATCAAACATTTAAAGAAAGAAATATGGCATTACTTAAAAATAATTCATCGTGGTGCTATACACACGGAAGATGAATAGCGAAATAATCCTCCTCCAGAAGGGAAACTTCACTGTCACCCCTGCGTACTCAATATGCATGAAAACTGACACGTGGTACTGCAGGAAATCCTAAAAATGTTTATTTCCAGTATTAGATGAAATTAGAGACATGTTCATCGTCTAACTGATATGCTGAGTTCACATCATGCAAATGTCATGCACTTAGTGGGCATATGAAATGTGTCACTTCCAACGAGCTTGTGACAAATAAACAGTGCGCAGGTATTTGTTTTAACGAAAAATGAAAATGTATAGGCACGGATCCTCATTTACATAACGCTGTCATATTATATATGTGGGTGAATTGTGCCACGTGCCAGATCTGGACAGTGCGCAGAGTTTACAGTGAAGTAATGTATTCAACTTTCATTCTGCACAGATTTGGCTCATATGAGATTTCGATTCAGTTCGAATAATCATTATCTTCAATGCTAAAAGACGTCATGTTTAATTGGCTCACCACCTCAAGTTGCTGGATTTGTCCGCACTAATAGTGACGGGGATGCATACATGTGATGGCAAATGTTGCGAGTTTTGTCCACACTAATAGCCACATTTTGTTATCTTTGTCTGCACTGATCGTGACGGTGATGCACACTGTCACATGTTTCTATGTTTATCCGCACTGATCGTGACAATGATGCTTCATGTTATATGTTAGTATATTTTTTCGCACTGATCGTGACGCTCCATGCTACATGTTGGTATGTTTGTCTGCAATGATCGTGACGGTGATGCTTCATGCTACAAGTTAAGATGTGTTTCCGCACTGATCGTGACGGTGATGCTTCATGCTGCAAGTTGGTATCTTTGTCTGCACTGATCATGACAATGATGCTTCATGCTACATGTTTGTATGTTTGTCTCCAATGATCGTGACGGTGATGCTTCATGCTACATGTTGGTATGTTTGTCTGCACTGATCATGACAATGATGCTTCATGCTACATGTAGGTATGTTTGTCCGTACTGATTGTGACGGTGATGCTTCATGCTACAAGTTAAGATGTGTTTCCGCACTGATCGTGACGGTGATGCTTCATGCTACAAGTTGGTATCTTTGTCTGCACTGATCATGACAATGATGCTTCATGCTACATGTTTGTATGTTTGTCTCGAATGATCGTGACGGTGATGTTTCATGCTACATGTTGGTATGTTTGTATGCACTGATCATGACAATGATGCTTCATGCTACATGTTGGTATGTTTGTCTTCAATGATCGTCACGGTGATGCTTCAAGCTACATGTTGGTATGTTTGTCTGCACTGATCATGACAATGATGCTTCATGCTACATGTTGGTATGTTTGTCTCCAATGATCGTGACGGTGATGTTTCATGCTACATGAAGGTATGTTTGTTCGCACTGATTGTGACGGTGATGCTTCATGCTACATGTTAGTATGTTTGTCTGCAATGATCGTGACGGTGATGCTTCATGCTACATGTTAAGATGTGTTTCCGCACTGATGGTGATGGTGATGCTCCATCTTACATGTTTGTATGTTTCTCTGCACTGATCTTGACGGTGATGCTTCATGCTACATGTTGGTATGTTTGTCCGCACTGATTGTGACGGTGATGCTTCATGCTACATGTTGGTATGTTTGTCCGCACTGATTGTGACAATGATGCTTCATGTTACATGTTAGTATGTTTTTTCGCACTGATCGTGACGCTTCATGCCACATGTTGGTATGTTTGTCTGCAATGATCGTGACGGTGATGCTTCATGCTACATGTGAAGATGTGTTTCCGCCCTGATAGTGACAGTGATGCTTTATGCTACAAGTTGGTATCTGTGTCCGCAACTGACCGTGACGGTAAAACATAGTGTTACATGTTGGTATATTTATCCATATTGATCGTGACGGTGATGCTTCATGCTACATGTTGGTATGTTTTTCCGCACTGATCGTGATGGGGATGCTCCATGCTACATGTTTGTATGTTTCTCTGCACTGATCTTGACGGTGATGCTTCATGCGACATGTTGGTATGTTTGTCCGCACTGATTGTGACGGTGATGCTTCATGCTACATGTTAAGATGTGTTTCCGCACTGATTGTGACGGTGACGCTTCATGCTACATGTTGGTATGTTTGTATGCACTCATCATGACAATGATGCTTCATGCTACATGTTGGTATGTTTCTGTGCACTGATCTTGACGGTGATGCTACATGTTACATGTTGGTACGTATATCCACATTGATCGTGACAGTGATGTTTCATGCTACATGTTGGTATATTTGTCCGGAATGATCGTGACAGTGATCCTTCATGCTACATGTTGGTATGTTTGTCCGCACTGATCGTGACGGTGATGCTTCATGCTACATGTTGGTATGTTTGTCCTCACTGATCGTGACAGTGATGCTTCCTGCTATATGTTGGTATGTTTGTCCGGAATGATCGTGATGGTGATGCTACATGCTACATCTTGGTATGTTTGTCCGCCCTGATCGTGATGGTGATGCTTCATGCTACATCTTGGTATGTTTGTCCGCACTGATCGTGACAGTGATGCTTCCTGCTATATGTTGGTATGTTTGTCCGGAATGATCGTGACAGTGATGCTTCATGCTACATGTTGGTATGTTTGTCTGCACCAATCGTGATGGTGATGCTACATGCTACATCTTGGTATGTTTGTCCGCACTGATCGTGATGGTGATGCTTCATGCTAAATGTTGGTATGTTTGTCCGCACTGATCGTGACAGTGATGCTTCCTGCTATATGTTGGTATGTTTGTCCGCAATGATCGTGACAGTGATACTTCAAGCTACATGTTGGTATGTTTGTCCGCACTGATCTTGACGGTGATGCTTCATGCTACAAGTTGGTATGTTTGTCCGCACTGATCCTGACAATGATGCTTCATGCAACATGTTGGTATGTTTGACCGCAATGATCGTGACTGATGCTTCGTGCTACATGTTGGTATATTTGTCCGCAATGATCATGACGGTGATGCTTCATTCTGCATGTTGGTATGTTTGTCCGCAATGATCGTGACGGTGAAGCATACTGTTACATGTTGTTATGTTGATCCATATTGATCGTGGCAGTGATGCTTCATGCTACATGTTGGTATGTTTTTCCGCACTGATCGTGATGGTTATGCAGACTGTTACATGTTCATACGTTTAACTGCACTGATCGTGACGGTGAAGTTTCATGCTACATGTTGGTATGTTTGTCTGCAATGATCGTGACGGTGAGGTTTCATGCTACATGTTGGTATGTTTGTCTGCATGATCGTGACGGTGAGGCGTCATGCTACATGTTGGTATGTTTGTCCGCAATGAACGTGACGGTAATGCATACTACTACTTATAAGAATATATGCATGTCCTTTAGACTCGATAAATGCAACATTCTTCATCTGAAACGTGGCAATGTAGAAGAGGGAGGATCAGTCAGTTTACTTGACGGGTGAGTTATCGACCATCTTGTGGAAGGTCAGGCCTACACGTATTTAGGGATGCAGATAAAGGACAAACTCCTGAATGCCCATATCAAGGACATTCCTCGGGTACTCTCCCAATGTCAGTCAACCGATTGTTGATATGATCGATTTCATTTGATTTATCGAAAGGGACAAGATCAGGATTGTTGGCCTCCATAGGTCCGAGGTTGTATACGGGCCTATTCAAAAGAATTATGTGTTTATCATTTTCCTTGACGCCCTTTACATATATATTCTTTGTCGTACCATGGATGGACGTCTGTATCAAAACCACATGCATGGCGAAGATGGTTATATAATGATCGAGTCATTCCATCATGTCGCTTAAGATACTATACTGTGTGTGTGCCAAAGCGGGGCATCCACTGGCAATGTATTGGACTGCCGCATTTAAAATAATATTGCATAATCTACATTTCATTTTTACACTTTGATGCAAAATCATACATTGACGGTTTCGAGTGAGAATTGACTGGTCCTGAGCAGCTAACAGAAAGCCTTCTGTTTCACTTTTCAGGCAAGCCGACTTCATCCAAGCGAAGAACTCTGCAGGGTTGCTTATCGACTCGACACACTGCACATAAACTCGACGCAATGGTCGTTCAGATAGCCTCTCCCTGAAAAAACTGGTTGACACTCATTTCTGTACCGTCCAGCAGTACAGTACCATGAACAAAATCAACATTTACATTCAAATTATGTTCCACATCCTTGGCTCGTTTAAGGAAACTGTGGAATGCCTTGTTTTCATAATGAGTCTTGACACGCTTCACAAGAGTACCATCAGACATATAATTGTGTCCAAAAGTGCACAATTCAATCATGAAGAGCCTCCACGTTAATCAAACCACGCCCTATCATTATAATTAGTAAACATAAGCGATCGAGGGAAGAACGAGGATGATTGGATATATTGTCTGAAATTATTCTTCCTGTGAGAGTGTCTCTGAATTTCATTTTTCGTCCAATCAACAACACCAAAAGAATACGAAAGGACGGGTACAGCATATGTATTTGTGGCTTTGACTTTATTGCGAGCGTTCAGCTCTGAACTCCAGATTTTCTTGAGTCTGCATTTGTACTCTGCCCGAAGTTTTCCCTTGATACTGGCATTCTGGAGTTTGCCCCTAACAGACATTCCCAAGTACATTTTGGCCTAACCTTCCGTGAGATGGTCAATAACCCCTCCCCCAAGTAATTGTATTGTATACCAGGCGTTTTCCTATGTTAGATACTGCGTACATTTTTTGTTGTGCAAACAAACCATTCCCTTGAACATCGTTGGACATTACCACCTTAAAACCTATTCAAAGCTGTTTATAACTGTAAGGACCTTTGCTGAAACTAAGACAGTGTTTATGCAGTAATTGCGTAGCCTAAAAGTTTAAATACAGTTAAATCAACGGTTAAATCTGATTTTTGTTTAATAATTTCTTAAAAGGCTTCTGGAATTCTGTTCCACGTGCGTGGATGAACTTGATGAACCTAACACGATGAAATCAGTTCGTGTGGGTTAACGGTATATATGTTACGGCCAAGGACAATTATCTTTGTCGAGGGGAATCAACATGTTTGAGTGTGTATATGTCAACTCCCAAGACATCTTGTTTGCTGAAGAAATGAGCTTTATAATTACCTACAGTCAGCGCATTCAGAATTGACAGACTTTGTTCAGTAGTTTGTTATATTTGTTTCTTAAAGAAAGGTCGAAATAATGTTTTTCACAGCATGTTTTCCAGGACATCCATCATATGCGGCGAATATCTTATCTTTCTTGATAAAACAAAATATATTTTCTCCCTTTTATAATTATGTCCAAGGTCCCCCTCTGCCAGAATATGAAATTGTGGTTCCATCATGGGCGGGACTGGGGACTGGGGGCGGCTGGTGTTTTATGGGGAAAAAAGAAATTGCCCCAGAAAACACTTAACTGTGCTTCAGCATGTTGAAGAAACAAAGAAATTGTTTGCCAGGAAAATTACTTTGAGCAAGTTTTTTATCTCAAGATATTTAGGCTTACAGTTTCAAGTTTAACAAATATTTTGTATCTGTTGCTGGGAAAAAATGCAGCTTATGCAAAGGATTGAGTAAGATTGTCCAACACATTGTCAGTGGATGCCCAGCTTTGGCACAAACACAGTATCTTAAGTGACATGATGGAGTGGCTCGATACTTTTGTCACCGCCTTCGCCACGCTTGTGGTTTAACACAGAGGTCCATCCAGGGTACGACCAATATGTTGAGGGCGTCAAGCAAAATGATAAATTAAAAATTCTTTGGAATAGGCCCATTTACAGCCTCAGATCTATCCAGGCCAACAAACCTGATCTTGTCCTTTTTGATAAATCCAATGAAATCATTTATATCGTCGAATTTTCTGTCCCTTTTGACACTAATGTGATTGACAAGATTGAGGAAAAACATGGCAAATATGCGGAAATCACGTTCGAGATGCCAAGATTGCATCCCAGGTACCAGGTTTTGATACCTCCCAATCTGTTGACTGACATTAGGAGAGTACCGAAGAGCTGTCAGACATACAACCCTTCTGACAATCTGGGTAATGCGGAAGGCTGCAGTGTTGGAGAGATACAACCTTAGTTGCCTGGAAAGCGTTGGTTTTGGGTTTTGGTTTGCTTTGTTGTTTAACGCCGCACTCAGCAATATTCAAGCTATATGACGGCGGTCTGTAAATAATCGAGTCCGGACCAGACAATCCAGTGATTTATATCATGAGCATCGATCCGCGCATTATTGGGATCGATGACATGCTTCAACCCGATCCCGTTAGTCGCCTTTTGCGACAAGCATAGTCACCTTTTACGGCAAGCATGGGTTGCTGAAGACCTATTCTACCCCGGAATCTTCACGGGTCGAAAGCGTTGGTAGGTTAACAGTCACATCATCATCTCATCCTACCGGGTACCCATTTATTGCTTGATGAACGTAGTCATATTTTCAACAATGTCACTTGGCTAATGACACATCACATCTACTACACGCTCTTCAGTGTGGTGCAGAACCGAAGCCCTAGCTGCCATACAACCACTCTCCGCGATCAACATCTCTCAACTTCACTTGATTTGGGACACGTGCCACAGAATAGTCCATGTCGTGGGTGACCACGTTTAGCTTGACTCCCGAGAGTTTCTAGCGCTTCGGTCCTGCCCCACACTGAAGCACATGTAACACATGTGGTGTCTCCTCAGGCAAGTGACTTTGTTCGAGATGTGCCTCTGTTCACCCAGCAGTGAGTGAGTACCCGGTAGTATGAATAGTATGAGTAGTGGCTGTTAACCTTCTAGCGCCTCACAGGCAGCTTGGGTTGTATACTCCCAAGGGAGCTGAGAATGAAAATCGAGTGTTCACTGATCCATTTACCGGGGTAATAATAGTGTAGCGCTTACGTCCCCACGGAATGACATCACAATAAAATGCATCGACACGAGCTGTCATGTTCCGATTAACAACTGAAATTACAGAGGTTGTGTCTGTCTGTTTACCAGGGCGGTCGGGTAGCCTGGTGGTTAGCGTTCGCTCGCCACGCCGAAGACCCGGGTTCGATTCCCAACATGGGTACAATGTGTGAAGCCCATTTCTGGTGTCCCCCGCCGTGATATTGCTGGAATATTGCTAAAAGCGGCGTAAAACCATACTCAGTCAAACCCCAAAAAGTACTAGAATCTGTACTTTACTAAGAAAGTGTTATCCCAAATATAACATTTGTTACATTTGACCACTTTCTAAATGGCATTGTGTATTCATAGCTTTCTGCCATGGGGGCCGTGCCACTTGTCAGAGGGGTACTCAAAGTACGTGATCTAGACTACCAGTTGTCGGACTTTCTTTTTTGTGGAAGCCTCGATGGCTGAGTGAGTTAGATCGCTGACTTTGTGTGCTGGCGATTAGGTGCCGAGTTTACAGTGCTAGCCTAGTGAGATACAAGGCCGCAGTTTAACACGAATACCCCATTCAGACACAATATACTGACTCCGAGCCGACCAAATTTTTGTTTTAGCCCCCTTTGCCGAGCGCCAGGCAGGATAACAACAAGTACCATAATTTAACGTCTTTTGGAAAGGCGCGGCCGGGGATCGAACCCCGGACCTTCTGCTCTCCGGGCGGAGGCTCTACCACGTGACCATGCATGGAGGGGTGAACTGACACAAAGCGATTAACAGTGTTATAATGATGCAAAAAGTGGACGATTTGCATATATTACTGTAATATGTAGTTATGGGTGTATCTTAATCAGCAGAAAGCATATCGTTTGTGTTGATAGTGGGTGCTGCGGCAGCAAGGTTTTATTTCGCCCATCCCTTGGTCTACATGTTAGGATTCTTGATAAAAGTGATATGTTCTTCTTTTAGCATGTGATACAATCAACAGGATGTTAAAATTATCGTCAGCATTCCTCGCCGCTTTTCTTTGATGGAATCTCTCGGTCATGAATTTCTTGGGGAGTACTTTTATCTGAAGTCAAATACTTGATGACTGCTCGGTACTCGTTCTTTTCCATTTCTGTGTCCATTTACACCCTTATCATGGTCAACTGGCTGTCACTTATATACAAACAGCCTCAACAGACCCAATACACTTGCAATGAACTACTCAACAATGTATTTCAAACTGGTTCACCTTGTTATGGCCCATAGTTGAAAGTTAGTCAGGCTTAGAACTTTTTGACCAACCCTCGTATATCCTCTGTACGGTTCTCCGACATACCATGTATTCAAACTGGTTACCATGTCCTTACTTTCACTGCATGTCGATTATCCATGTTATACTGGACAGTATCAAACACACTGCCAAGCATGTACACTGACAATGCATACATAGATCTTGTTGTTCTCACAGCAAAAAAAGTGTAGGTTTCCGTCTTCCGGAAACCTTCCGGAAACCTTCCAGATACCTTCAGCAACCTTCAAATTGCTTGGTATTTTCAAGTTAATTTTTTTATGTGTTTCACACTTAAGTGAACAAAATGCACCCCCCAAATTTTGACATTTTTTGGGAAGGTTTCCGGAAGGTTTCCGGAAGGTATCCGGGCCGGATCTAAAATTGGAAGGTATCCGGAAGGTTTCCGGAAGACGGAAGCCTACTCTTTTTTTGCTGTGTCTGTCATTACATATTAGATATTTAATTTCAGGACAGTGTGTCAAGAAATACATTTTTGTCCATATTTTCTCTCTGGAGAACAAGCTTATCCAGCGAACATTTCTATTATTGGTTTTAAAGCAAATATATGTTTACAGTACTTACTTTTAAAAGGCGGTTAACTTCATTTTTAAAGAATCTCAGCCAAGACTGGCCTCATATTTGTTGGAACTGCATGTTGGACTTCATATGGTCTGTCGTCTATGTCACTGTTTCAAAAGTACACAGGTGTTATACAAAGCCGGCTGGTTAGTAAACTGATATCAAGCTATTTTCATCTGCTGGTTTAGGAACGTGTATGGTCAGAAACGTCAGCTGTTTAAAAAACAATAGTAAACTTTATCCTGAAAGAAATAATTCGACATCGAGATCATGCACTGTCATCATTCTTAATATGATACTTATTATTTTACCTTTTTTCTGAACTGTGGAAAATTGATTTTCCAATTGCAATCGTTATAAGAAAATCCATGACGCAGGCGCTTTTTATCAAGGTCTCAGCAAAATGTGCAATCAATATCAGTATGGTACACAGAGAGAACGCGGCCATAGAGAATGAGTGTGTATAGTTCAACAACTTGAAAGAAACCGCTAAGGAGATCCCGCAACACATACATATTCATGAGGACATGGATGCACACGTGTAGCCAAAAAGGATGTTTTGTTCAGCATTGCTAAAACACATCGAAATTTCACAAAGCCCAGTGAGTGAGTGAGTGAGTGAGTGAGTGAGTGAGTGAGTGAGTGAGTGAGTGAGTGAGTGAGTGAGTGAGTGAGTGAGTGAGTGAGTGAGTGAGTGTGGTTTTACGCCGCTTCACGCCGGGTTCTAATCCCGACATGGGCAAAATGTTTGAAGACCATTTTTGGTGTCCGCCGCCTCGATATTGCGGGAATATTGCTCAAAATGGTGTAAAACCACACTCTCACACTATTTTGAGAAATCCCGAAAAGCGGTCTTCCACCCGTTCTGAAACAGAGGGCGGTCGGGTACCTTATTATTTAAAGCGTTGTCTCGTTTCGTTGAAGACCCATGTTAAATTCTCGATGTGGGTTTCTCCCTATACGTCCATTTCTCATGTCAACTTAACCCAATTCTTACATGGCGCCATTTTGGTTTGAGAAAATTACAGGGGGATGAGTAAAAACTGGAAAGATGTAACCAAATTTTGAAAGAAATTTTATCTTTGTCTCACATATCTGTAATGATATGCGTACATAGGAAATACATAAATAATTATTATTTGTTTAGAGACATTGCTGAAAATGTTTTTGTTGTAAGGCAACAATCATACAATCATAAGAGGGATCCACGCTCTGTCATAGACTGGTTTTCCTGCCTTAGTGCTCTTACACTCTGCAAGGAAACGCTAAGAAACAAAGGACATGAAACCAGTCTAGCTCTACCTGGCCTATTTTCCCATACAGCATTTCACTGCTGTGAACCGTTGACCCATTTCCGTGTAGCGAGATATTAGCACTTTTAGACAGTGAATAATTGACGTGTCAGGCTACAGGAGTAAACATATTACCTCAGGGAAGTAACGTTCATGGTGAAGTAAAAAGCGCATTCACAACGTTGTGGGTTTCAATTCTAACAATATCTGCATATCTCCACTGGCCCACTTCATTTTAAAATAATATTGTAACAATGTAGCTTTTCGTTTGAAAACATATATTAATAACTTTACTACTGTAGACATGTCAACCTTATCTTGTATACCACTATGATTGTGTCAACCTCATAAGGGTTTGACTGAATATTTATGGTCCATTGAGGTATGAATCGAAAAATCGACGTGCAAACTGTATGAATCCTCTGTACCGTTTTCATACTGGATTTTCAATTTATACCTCAATGAACCCCCCAAAATATACAGTCTATCCTTACAATTATATTCGGAAACGAAAACATTGTATTATCTACAATAGTTTAATCAAAACAAATTATATGAATCAAAGCAGAACAAAATGACGAGATTGATAAACAGTCCAGGCGTAGGATCACGATCTGTGGCGTGACATGAATCAGGTGATTGTTTTCTTTATGTACATCACTTGACACGCCCACAACGTCAGTAGCCAATCAACGGTGATCATGAGTAGCATAAAACAATCATTGGACCTATCATTCAAAACAAGAGGCGAGAAGAACTGCAACAGTTACGGAGCCAGAACAAATATGTTAGAGAGTTGTTTCAGATGCCGTAGTCAGTAACCGCCAGATTCAATCTTTAGTTCCCTGAGAACGGGGAAAAACACAGTTTGAAAAATGCGATAAAAGAAACCCAAAGACACAAAATTTGTGTAACCGAGGCGGGCGGAAAAAAACCCAGGTAAGCGAGCCTCACGTTTGCTGTTTTATTTCCTCTCGGCATTCGAACTAGAAGGGGAATTTTGACGATGAATATGCATGAATTTCGTTAAAAAGCCTTGTGCATAATGAATCATGTGAGCGGAACGGGAATCCCCAACATTCCGTAGCGGTGAAAGTAGTCCGCTTCGTTGGGCGTGGCTTAATGTTGTACATTAAATCGGAAATGAAACCAATAACAGATGACCAATTCAGCTAATCAGAATGTAGGGCTTAGAATAAACACATCGAAAATGTAATTATTACCCCTTGGTTCTTGAAAACAAAAACAAATGCTTCAGAACATTGTTGTGAAAACATATTACAAGGTTTGTTTTAATAATAGGTTTGTTTCCTACTTTTATTTACGTTAATATCTAAACTGAAATGTGCCATCTTCTCATTCCTGATTCTGAAGGTACCACATGCAAATTCTGATTCTGCAGGTATAACACTCACAATTTCTTGATTTCTATTGGTAGGACGGTAACGACCAGTTTCAATTCATAGTCGGTTCCAGTTACCCGATCCATTTAGTCGCATCTTACAAGCAATAGGGTAGAATGTAGGGCCTACATCGGGCTCTCCTGTCCAAAGAGGCGTTACATACCATTCACTCACTTATTTTTCCAGTATAGACTGGGGTGCACGAACATTCGAACGTGTATTAGACATACACAGACCTCTCTGAGTAACACAAGACTGTATGTAAGATGAATGACGTCAACTTTCCAATAGTCAATTTTACCTTTATGTCGAGCAAGGTTCGAGCAGCAACAACCTTTTCACAGATTTTGAGGTACAATCGAGTATGCTCTTTCTAAGAGCGTCATACGATTCTTGCTCAAAAGTTGATTGATACAGGTTACGACATTGAAGGCTTTCAAAAAGAATTACGGTGGGCATGCCGATGCCATTTCCCAATTTGACGTATCACTGACAAAAATGATGTCCGATGCAATACCCTATTTTGATTTGTACCATACTTTTGTTTCCGTGTGTTTTTTTCAGGTGAACATTTGACTTGCCTGTGCATGTGTTTGTGTCGGGTGCAAACTCAGCTTTTCGTAACGAATAGAGAAATACTTGCTTCACAAAAAGGTGCAACATATGAGCCTGAAAATTTGACCAATGAATAACAAAAGTTATCAAAACGTTACTTGGCCGAAAACAGTCTACGACTGCAAACTTAACTTAACTATGATACGCGTCTCAAATACATCCCTATCGAATAAACATTTCTTGTTTGTTTCATATTTGAGCTACCGTCAAACTTTCTGATGACGGCACTTTACTTATATTCTAGTAGAATCTGCATGTGTAACTATCACTATTACTGTCAGTATGTGAACTCTCATTGAATGTTGGCTAGACCATGGCCACATTATACCAAGAAAGCTGATTTTGATAAGGATGTGCAGGAAAACTTTGCAAGTTTGCTGAAATGACATTTAGAAATGTATGATATTATCATAATACATGCATGGTTTGCTGTTTTCATATGTATCCTTCGTTATGTCTAGCTTGCAGGTATGGCCTCAGTGCACCAATCATATAAATGGCAATGTTTATGCAACATGGAAGTTTACATCTCAGTTACAATTTCAGTTACGTGATTCATCTTGGTACATAGTGTTCAAGGCCTTTGCAATTGCAGCGTGTTTGTGTCGCCATGTCTTTGGTATGTGTGTCATGGGTGTATATCATGCGACTTGTGCGTAGGCTGTCGTTCAATCAATTTTAATTTTATTTTCGTATTGAAGGTGACACCATACATGTCCATACATGTGCGTTTTCAAGTCAACAAAAGTGTGCATTACAATCCCGAATTTGCACTGCCATGAATCATGCGCGATGGCACTTTTCGTTACCCTGTCTGGTGCTAGGCATTAAGAGGGTAAAACAGAACTAGTCAGCTCGGAGTCTGTTTGCACTGTTTCTAAGTGGCCTGTCCATGTTAAACTGGCATACGTCGCTATCAAGTGCAGCGTCCGCCCGGAGAGCCGAGGGTCCGGGGTTCGATCCCCAGCCGCGTCATACCAAAAGACGTTAAAAGATGGTACTTGTTGTTACCCTGTCTGGCGCTCGGCATTAAGGGGCTAAAACAAGGACTGGTCGGCTCGGAGTCAGTATACTGTGTCTGAGTGGGGTATTCATGTTAAACTGCGACATGGTATCTCAGTGAGCTAGCACTATAAATCGGCATCAGTCCGGACTAGTACAAGCAGCCACACACACATGTATACACGTGCATGCACGTCGCTATATAAGTGCAATAATCTTGGACGCGACGTTAAACCCCATTTCACCATCACCACCTATTAAGTGCAATAATCTTGAACGCGACGTTAACCCACATGTACATTTCAACTCACCTCACAACGTTTTGGCATTTTCATTTGGGAAACAATCCAGCCCTCGGCATCGGGCTAACATTTGCCCTTTCAATAGACGTTACACGTCCTCAATAGCAAAGACGATTTGGTCCTTGAGATTGAATACATAATACTTTTTCTGGATAGCTTATTGTATTCTCGTCACGACGATTCAGAGCTACTTTTCACTTTTTCATCAGGTGAATGTTGAGTAAGTGCACATAGTTTATATATATGATATGTTTACACAACACAAGATGGGATGAACGTACACAGATAACCATATAATGACGTAGTCGGTGAGATACGATTACTGTTACTTTAAGTACAAAGATAATGACGAAGCCAATGGGATTAACAGGAGAGTATTCATGTCATCGTGTCCCAATTGCCTAGATCGATGCTCATGATGTCAATCACCGGATTGCCCGACCCAGCCTCGATTACTTATAGACCGACCTTATGCTTAACACATGTTATATTTGGGATAACAGTTTCTGAGTAAAGTACAGATTCTCGTACTACTTTTGGGTTGAGTCCCGTCCGGTATTCGAACCCACACAACCAGAGTGAGGCACCTAATCGCCAGCACACAAAGTGTAACCCACTCAGCCACCGAGGCTTTCACAAAAATGAAAGTCCGACAACTGGTAGTCTAGATCACGTACTTTGTGTACCCCTCTGACAAGTGTAAACTGGCACGGCTCCCATGGCCGAAAGCTATGAATACACAATGCCATTTAGAAAGTGGTCAAATGTAACACATGTTACATTAGAGATAACACTTTCTGGGTAATTTACAATTGTCAGAGGGGTACAGAAAGTACATGATCTAGACTACCCGTTGTCGGACTTTCATTTTTGTGGAAGCCTCGATGACTTTGTGTGCTGGCGATTTGATGCCTCACTCTTGCAGTGTGGGTTCGAATCAAGGACGGGACTCAACCACCAAAAGTACGAGAATCTGTACTTAACTAAGAAAATGTTATCCCAAATATAACATGTATTACATTTGACCACTTTCTAAATGGCATTGTGTGTTCGCCATTATATTGCTGAGTACTGCGTTAGACAAGAAACAAACAAACCTATTTCCATGAAAAGTAACATACACAACACATTTAACTATATGTAGGTTAAATACTGGCAAACACTCCACAATGCAATGAAACCAGGTTGAACTTTTAATATTTGTTAATATGGCAAATAGATGGAACATGATCATGCCATGACATCTGAGTTGCTCAACCCTTTTCGCACTTGTTCAGTAAAACGGTCAAGGCACCGTTTTATCTAATCCCAACGTGTATGATACCTCTGATAGTGAAGCTTTCTTCATGATCGATGCTGTTCTCAGTTTCAGCTGTCAATGTTGATTAACAAACAACAACTGAGTTGTTGTTTGATAGGCATTACTTATGTCTGATTTAGAAAGACAAGTCGCGGCAACGTGTTTCAACTGGTGATGTATTAAAGTGCGTATATGTATACCTTAGGGTCAGTGTCAGTTGACAGTGTAAATATCATGACGTCTTTCATTGCAAAACCATCTGTAAAAGAACAAACACGCTGTAAATTCGCTTAAATTAAATTCAGAGGCATCAGAAACCTTCTCAGAGATATTGGCTCCAGCTTGCAGATTTGTATCACACTCACATTTACATTTTTTTATTTAGCTTTTGCTGAAGTTAGATTTAATTCTATATCTTAGCTTACGGTCAGCTTGGGTTGGGTGTAAAGTCAAAGTGGCGCTAAACGCTTAAACACTGGTGCCGACAAACAAAAAATGAAGATCAGGATGAACTGAGATCTGAACCAGCGATTCTCATCCTGAAACACCTAGGGGCCACCACAGAGTTAAGAACAACCAATGACCCCGATCAGAGCATTGATTAATGAGCAGATAAGTACTGAACTATACTTTAATGAGCAGAGAAGTATTAAACTATACTTTAATGAGCATAGAAGTACTGAACTATATATAAATGAGCAGAGAAGTACTGAACTATACATTTATGAGCAGAGAAGTACTGAACTATACATGAATGAGCAGAGAAGTCTTGAACTATACATGAATAAGCAGAGATCTAGAAGTATTGAACTATACATTTATGAGCAGAGAAGTACTGAACTATACATGAATGAGCAGAGATCTAGAAGTATTGAACTGTACATTAATTAGCAGAGAAGTACTCAACTATACATTAATGAGCAGAGAAGTATTGAACTATACATTAATGAGCAGAGAAGAACTGAACTATACATTTATGAGCAGAGATGTACTGAACTATACATGAATGAGCAGAGAAGTATTGAACTATACATTAATGAGCAGAGAAGTCTTGAACTATACATGAATGAGCAGAGAAGTACTAAACTATACATTGATGAGAAGAGAAGTATTGAACTATACATGAATGAGCAGAGAAGTATTGAACTATACACTGATAAGCAGAGAAGTACTGAACTATACATGAATGAGAAGAGAAGTATTGAACTATACATGAATGAACAGAGAAGTACTGAACTATACATTCATGAGCAGAGAAGTACTGAGCTAAACATTCATGAGCAGAGAAGTACCGAACTATACATTAATGAGCAGAGAAGTACCGAACTATACATTAATGAGCAGAGAAGTACTGAACTATACATAAATGAGCAGAGAAGTACTGACCCATACATTAATGAGCAGAGAAGTATTGAACCATACATTAATGCGCAGAGAAGTACTGAACCATACATTAATGAGCAGAGAAGTACTGAACTATACCTTAATGAGCAGAGAAGTATTGAACTATATATTACTGAGCAGAGAAGTACTGAACTATACATTCACGAGCAGAGAAAAACTGAACTATAGATTAATGAGCAGAGAAGTACTGAACTATACATGAATGAGCAGAGAAAAACTGAACTATAGATTAATGAGCAGAGAAGAACTAAACTATATATTAGTGAACAGAGAAGTACTGAAGTATACATTTATGAGCCTAGAAGTACTGAACTATACATTCATGAGCAGAGAAGTACTGAACTATACATTCATGAGCAGAGAAGTACCGAACTATACATTAATGAGCAGAAAAGAACTGAACTATCCATTTATGAAGAGAGAAGTACTGAACTATACATGAATGAGCAGAGAAGTATTGAACTATACATTCATGAGCAGAGAAGTACCGAACTGTACATTAAAGAGCAGAGAAGTACCGAACTATACATGAATGAGCAGAGAAGTACTGAACTATACATTAATGAGCAGATAAGTACTGAACTATACATTAATGAGCAGAGAAGTACTGAACTATACATTTATGAGTGAGTGAGTGAGTGAGTTAATATTTAACGTCACATCGGCAGTATTTCAGCCATATCGTGACGAGAACTGATATAAAATACAAAGATTTGAATGGATTAAATATCTGTCATCGAAGGACAGTAAAAATAACTAGAGTATCACAGTTTGGATTTTAAAACTAGTTGAGAACATTTAAAAGAATACATTTTCAATCAACAATACAATATAAAAATGGGCTATAGATCACCAGCAACCAAAGTTAGGCCACCTTACTGGGGACCGTGGGGACTTACAATACTTTTGCTACCTGCACGACTCCCCAGCAGGATTTACACCATCCCTTCAGCCGCTGGTGATTATATGCAATTTAGCCAACACTTAAAATAAACAAATATTCTACGTCTAAAACTGTGGCAAGAATAAATGTACTTTGAATGATGTGGTCTTACATATCCTCTCAGGGGGACAATAATTTTACGTTACTTCAACCCCCTTCAAGGATACAGCCACTAACAATCTCAGTCATCAAATTTATTTTACCAAGTATAAAAACTATATTATATACAAAACATATCAATCAAAATTTATGTAACAATTCAATTTCTTTTAAAAAGGCAATAATTAAACGAGCATTGATACTAAAAAGATCCTTTAAGGATGAAACTTTGAAATATTTATCCCTTGTGATGGAAAAATCAACACAATCAAGCAGGACATGCTTGACGGTGATTCTCTCATCACAAGGGATACAAAATGGAGGATCCTCACCTTTTAATAAAAATTCAGTTGTATACCTGCTATGGCCAATACGACATCGTCGTATTATGACCTCCTCAAATCTGGACTGACAACCCAAGTAGGTGTAACCGATATTTGGTTTAATTGCATGTAATTTATTGATACCGACTTGGGTGTCCCACTTTTTTTGCATCCGATCACGGATGTAAGATCTAATGATAGGTTTATAATCACTATAGGGGATGAGAAGTGGTGTCACAGATTTGGTGAGTGCTGCTTTAGCAGCAGCATCAGCCATTGTGTTACCAGTGATACCAACATGGCTTGGTAACCAACAAAAGACGATGTCGTATTGGCCAGTAGCAAGATCATTATGTAGTTCTATAATTTCACGTAAAAGTGGATGTTTACAAGATATATTCTTAATTGCCTGAAGACAGGAAAGTGAATCAGAAAAGATAATGAACCGTTTATGTTTAGATTTATTATTGATATATTTGAGAGCAGTTAATATTGCATCCGATTCTGCTGTAAAAATGGAACTGTCATTCGGTAATCTAGTTGATATGGTTGTGGATCCAATGACAGTGGCGCTGGCAACAGCGTCACCATCCTTGGATCCATCTGTAAATATGGAATTGTAAGTATCATAAGTGCTCCTTAATTCATTATATTGTTGTTGATAAATTAGTTGATTTGTTTCAGATTTTTTTAATTTGGTTAATGTGAGATCAACTACTGGCCTTACCATTTGCCAAGGAGGTGATGAAAACAGTTGAAAGGGAGCTATATATTGCAGTTTAATATTAGCGGCAGACATGGCAGACTGGATTCTGATTCCAAGTGGTGGAACAAGAGACGTTTTTTTATTATAAATATCTTGGTAAAGAGGATTAAAGATGCAATTAAAAGCTGGATTTGACTGATTTGAATATAATTTAGTGACATATTGTAATGCTAATTTCAGACGGCGTTGTTTAAGAGAAGGTTCATCCGCTTCTACATATAGACTGTGAATTGGTGACGTCCTAAAGGCTCCAAGGCAAAGCCTTAGGCCCTGATGATGGATAGTATCGAGTTTTTTTAAGTTACTTTTGCAGGCTCCACCGTAGACGATGGAGCCATAATCGAGTTTTGAACGGATCAATGACCTGTACAAGTGTAGGAGGGTTGTTTGATCACCTCCCCACTTAGAATTTGAAACTACTTTCAACAAATCGAGTGCCTTCAGGCATTTAGCTTTAAGGTAATTAATATGCGGAAGGAAAGTTAAATGACTATCAAAAATAAGGCCCAAGAACTTGGCCTCTTTAACAATTTTGATATGGGTGCCATCTAAATAGAGCTCAGGGTCCTTATGCGACTTATATTTTCTGCAGAAATGTATACAATTAGTTTTTGATTTCGAAAATTTAAACCCGTTTTCGAGGGACCATTTATGAATTTTATTGAGACAGATTTGTAACTGCCTCTCTATTGTATGCATATTTTTTCCTCGACAAGAAACATTTAAATCATCCACGAAAAGTGATCCATCTACTGAATCACTTAAAACCTTTGAAAGACTATTTATTTTTATACTAAATAAAGTGACAGACAAAATACTGCCTTGTGGGACACCCTGATCCTGATGATAATGATCAGACAGGGTAGAGCCCACGCGGATCTGAAATTGTCTGCCAGTTAAAAACTTGGATATAAATTCAGGCAAACGGCCTCTCAATCCAAAATCATGTAAATCCTTTAAAATCCCGTGTTTCCACGTTGTGTCATACGCTTTTTCTAGATCGAAAAAGATAGACACTGCATGCTGGTTAGTAATGATTGCATTTTTCACAAATGATTCTAACCGTACTAAATGGTCAACGGTACTTCGATTCTTTCGAAAGCCACACTGAATATTTGTAATTAAATTATTTGATTCCAAGTACCATGTTAATCTATTGTTGACCATGCGTTCCATGGTTTTGCAAACGCAACTGGTCAATGAAATGGGTCTATAATTTGAGGGATCACTGTGATCCCGTCCAGGTTTCGGTATGGGTATTACTATGGCATCACGCCAGGAAGAAGGAAACTTACCTGTTGTCCATATATCATCAAAAATCAACAAAAGGGTTTCTAAACACGGTTCTGGCAAGTGCTTCAGGAGTTGGTAGTGTACATTATCAGCTCCTGTAGCAGTATCATGAGCTTGTCCAAGAGCAGTATGAAGTTCATGGATCGAAAATATTTCATTATAATCTTCCCCATTATCAGATTTAAAAGTTATAGTTTTCTTTTCCTGCTGTTTTTGAAATTTTTGGAATTGAGGGACATAATTTGAGGAAGAAGAATGTTTTGCTAACGTTTCACCGAGTTTATTAGCAATATCCGATTTATTTGTTATAAGGTCATCCCCAGACTTAAGATGGTGGACACTACTTTTAGAACCCTTACCTTTAATTTTCTGTATCATGTTCCATACCTTGGACATGGGCGTTCGTGAGTTTATTTTGGAAACATAATGTTGCCAAGATTGCCGTTTATTTTGTTTAAACGTACGCCTGGCTTTAGCATTTAAGATTTTATATTTATTCAAATTATGGACCATTGGATGGCGACGGAAATAGTGTTCAGCCTTTTTCCGTGCCTTCCTAGCTTGTTTGCAGTCATTGTTGAACCATGGTTTACGGATGTGTGGATTTGTAGAGGACTTAGGAAGACATTCATCAGCGATTTTGTTTAATTCATCAGAAAATAATTGCACAGGATCAGTCACGTCAATAAATAGGTCAGTCTTCAATTTTTTGGATGCGAGCATTTCAAATAAAGGCCAGTTGGCCTTAGTGAAGTTCCATCTTGTTGAAGGTGGAACATCGGAAGGTAAGACAGGTTTTAAAATGGTAGGGAAATGATCACTGCCACAGAGGTCGTCGTGGACGGACCATTCAAATTCGTTTAATAAATCAGAGTGAGTGAGTGATAAATCAAGAGCAGAGTAGGTACCTGTACCGGGATGAAGATATGTGTTTGAACCATCATTATGTATACACAAGTCGTTGTTTGAAATGAAATCTTCCAAAAGTTTACCCTTGTTATTTGTCTGAACACTACCCCAGAGTGGATTGTGCCCATTTAAATCACCCATAATAATACAGGGCTTGGGGAGTTGATCATAAAGAGCCTGAAGGTCAGACTGTCGAAGGGAAGAAGATGGTGGAATATAGAGCGAACACAAAGTAAAAACTATGTGTAAGGTTACACGGACGGCAATAGCTTGAAGAGGAGTAGCAAGTTGAACAGGGCTATGGATAACGCCGTTTTTCATGAATATTGAAGAACCTCCAGTGGCTTTTGCCCCTGGAGGTGAAAAGACATTGTAGGAGGTATAACCTCTTATATCGAATTGATCAGTGTCTTTGTAATATGTTTCTTGAAGACATATCGCCGATGGTTTGAAATCCTGAATTAAAAGTTGTAAATCATTATAATTAGTCTTAAGTCCTCTACAGTTCCATTGTATTAAATGTGATGATTGATTCACGGTGGCTCAATGGGAGATCTCTCACGTGAACGTGAGGAAGAAGAACTCCTTTCGCTACTGTCTGACGATGGAGTCACCTCCATGTCTAAAGCACTAAAGGAGTTGTGAGTAGTTACTTCCGAAGAAGAGGGGGTACTGGGTGATTGATTTCTATTTAACTTTTTTCTTTGTTTTTTAGATGATTTTCGTTCCAGAGAAGATGGTTCTTCAGGAGATGTTTCAGGCAATGCTGCAGGAGAAGTTTCAGTAGCAGCTTCAGGAGATGCTTCAGACGAAGTCTGAGTTTCAGCCTGAACACCATATGATATTGATGTGGAGTTACGTTCAGTGATAGCAGTGACAGAAGTACTTGGAACAGGTCGATTTGAATTGACCCATGTCAAATCAGTCTGACACAGTACAGATGAGAATTTTTTAGCAGATTTGGTCACTGCAGCAGAATAATTCAGAGTTGAAGGAGATGTTGATTGACTGGCAACAAGCTCCCTAGCCTCTGCAAAAGAGATGTTTTTTTCACATTTCAGTTTTAGTATTTGGGTTTCTGTTTGATATACAGGGCAGGATTTAGAAGAGGCCATGTGTTGGCCTGCACAGTTTGAACACTTTAGATCCTTAGTACAATCCATACTCTCATGGTTGCCACCACAACGATGACAAACCATGGGGCGTCTACATGTTTTCGAACCGTGACCAAACTTTTGACACTTGTAGCATCGGAGTGGATTGGGGACATACACATCCACTCCGATGTTGACATAACCTGCTTTTATTGATTGTGGAACCGATGGACGGGCAAAGGTGAACAAATAGGTGTTTGTTTGAATGATATTTGACTTGTCATCCTTACGGGTAAAACGTTTGACAGATAGTACTCCTTGATGTTTGAGTTCCGAAACAATCTCATCTTCAGACATGTCTGAAAGTGAACGTGTCCTGTCGCGAACAATGCCACGACAAGAGTTCAATGTTCTATGCTTAGAAACAGCAACCTCAACATTAGCAAAGTGTGTGATTGATAATAAATTTAGAGATTGCTGTTTCTTCAAGCATTCAACCAGAAGAGATCCAGTACGCAGTCGTGTGACATTTTTTACTTCTCCACAACATCCATGAATTGCTTTGGATACAGCAAAGGGATTTAGTTTTAGTGGTTCATGATCTGTGGCTTCGATCACAAGGAATCGAGCCCAGGAATCAGGAAGAGTATCAGCTTCATCAGAAGAACTAGAGTCCAAATGACGTCTTTTTGAACCAGAGTGTGAGTTAGCCATGATTATGTTGAAGTGATTCAGCAACCCTGCTCCCCACCCACCACGGAGTATCATAATAGACAGTGTTGCAAAGCACCGGATCTCCAAGATGCATACACCAGGGCTACAGGGTTGTTATACTCCAGAAAATATGACACAAACAGCAATATCTGTATACCAAAATAGATGCCAGGCTGGTTCTGCCCATGACAAGAAATTGGATACATACTGAGTTTGGAGGTCAACATTACCAGATTGGCCCATGAGCCACCGCCTTCAGGCATGGGACTCTAGGCAAATTTGTACATATAATTTTCAATGAAAACATTCATTTACAGTATTCAAAAATACAGAACATAATTAACATGAATGTGTACCATACACAGGGCATGGCATGACCAGCCGATTGATAGAACCGGGCCCATTCTACCACCCGTCTAGGTGAAGTTAGGGTCAAAGTGGTGTGTTGGGCAAAGGAACACTGTTCCTGGAACCAGTGCCCTCAACCACCAGAATCCCTTCCTCCACCGACACAGGGGCGCAACCCACGGCAAACAGGTTGCCCAATTTCGTCGCCTTGTACGACCAGCAATGGGGTGCTGTGGACAAATTCTACCCCGAGTCCACACGGGGGAAGAGCTATTAGCGCCACCCAGCATATATACATTTATGAGCAGAGAAGTACCGAACTATACATTCATGAGCAGAGAAGTATTGAACTATACATTAATGAGCAGAGAAGTATTGAACTATACATTCATGAGCAGAGAAGTACCGAACTATACATTAATGAGCAGAGAAGTACTGAACTATACATTAATGAGCAGAGAAGTATTGAACTATACATTAATGAGCAGAGAAGTACTGAACCATACATTAATGAGCAGAGAAGTACTGAACCATACATTAATGCGCAGAGAAGTACTGAACTTTACATTCATGAGCAGAGAAGTACTGAACTATACATTAATGAGGAGAAAAGTAGTGAACTGTACATTAATGAGCAGAGAAGTACTGACCCATACATTAATGAGCAGAGAAGTACTGAACCATACATTAATGCGCAGAGAAGTACTGAACTTTACATTCATGAGCAGAGAAGTACTGAACTATACATTAATGAGCAGAAAAGTAGTGAACTGTACATTAATGAGCAGAGAAGTACTGAACTATACATTAATGAGCAGAGAAGTATTGAACTAGACATGAATGAGCAGAGAAGTACTGAACTATACATTCATGAGCAGAAAAATACCGAACTGTATATTACTGAGCAGAGAAGTACTGAACTATACATGAATGAGCAGAGAAGTACGGAACTATACATTAATGAGCAGAGAAGTACCGAACTATACATTAATGAGCAGAGAAGTACTGAACTATACATTAATTAGCAGAGAAGTACTGACCCATACATTAATGAGCAGAGAAGTACTGAACCATACATTAATGCGCAGAGAAGTACTGAACCATACATTAATGAGCAGAGAAGTACTGAACTATACATTAATGAGGAGAAAAGTAGTGAACTATACATTAATGAGCAGAGAAGTACTGAACTATACATTAATGAGCAAAGAAGTATTGAACTATACATGAATGAGCAGAGAAGTACTGAACTTTACATACATGAGCAGAAAAATACCGAACTGTATATTACTGAGCAGAGAAGTACTGAACTATACATGAATGAGCAGAGAAGTACTGAACCATACATTAATGCGCAGAGAAGTACTGAACTATATATTAATGAGCAGAGAAGTACTGAACCATACATTAATGAGCAGAGAAGTACTGAACTATACATGAATGAGCAGAGAAGTACTGAACTATACATTAATGAGCAGAGAAGTACCGAACTATACATTAATGAGCAGAGAAGTACCGAACTATACTTTAATGAGCAGAGAAGTACTGATCTATACATTAATGAGCAGAGAAGTACTGACCCAAACATTAATGAGCAGAGAAGTACCGAACTATACATGAATGAGCAGAGAAGTACTGAAATATATATTAATGAGCAGAGAAGTACCGAACAATACATTAATGAGCAGAGAAGTACCGGACTATACATTAATGAGCAGAGAAGTATTGAACTATACATTAATGAGCAGAGAAGTATTGAACTATACATGAATGAGCAGAGAAGTACGGAACTATACATTGATGAGCAGAGAAGTACCGAACTATACATTAATGAGCAGAGAAGTACCGAACTATACTTTAATGAGCAGAGAAGTACTGATCTATACATTAATGAGCAGAGAAGTACTGAACCAAACATTAATGAGCAGAGAAGTACCGAACTATACATGAATGAGCAGAGAAGTACTGAAATATATATTAATGAGCAGAGAAGTACCGAACAATACATTAATGAGCAGAGAAGTACCGAACTATACATGAATGAGCAGAGAAGTATTGAACTATACATTAATGAGCAGAGAAGTATTGAACTATACATGAATGAGCAGAGAAGTACGGAACTATACATTGATGAGCAGAGAAGTACCGAATTATACATTAATGAGCAGGGAAGAACTGAACTATACATTTATGAGCAGAGAAGTACTGAACCATACATTAATGAGCAGAGAAGTACTGAACTATACATTAATGAGCAGAGAAGTACTGAACCATACATTAATGCGCAGAGAAGTACTGAACCATACATTAATGAGCAGAGAAGTATTGAACTAGACATGAATGAGCAGAGAAGTACTTAACCATACATTAATGAGCAGAGAAGTACTGAACTATACATTAATGAGCAGAGAAGTATTGAACTAGACATGAATGAGCAGAGAAGTACTGAACTATACATTCATGAGCAGAAAAATACCGAACTGTATATTACTGAGCAGAGAAGTACTGAACTATACATGAATGAGCAGAGAAGTACGGAACTATACATTAATGAGCAGAGAAGTACCGAACTATACATTAATGAGCAGAGAAGTACTGAACTATACATTAATTAGCAGAGAAGTACTGACCCATACATTAATGAGCAGAGAAGTACTGAACCATACATTAATGCGCAGAGAAGTACTGAACCATACATTAATGAGCAGAGAAGTACTGAACTATACATTAATGAGGAGAAAAGTAGTGAACTATACATTAATGAGCAGAGAAGTACTGAACTATACATTAATGAGCAAAGAAGTATTGAACTATACATGAATGAGCAGAGAAGTACTGAACTTTACATACATGAGCAGAAAAATACCGAACTGTATATTACTGAGCAGAGAAGTACTGAACTATACATGAATGAGCAGAGAAGTACTGAACCATACATTAATGCGCAGAGAAGTACTGAACTATATATTAATGAGCAGAGAAGTACTGAACCATACATTAATGAGCAGAGAAGTACTGAACTATACATGAATGAGCAGAGAAGTACTGAACTATACATTAATGAGCAGAGAAGTACCGAACTATACATTAATGAGCAGAGAAGTACCGAACTATACTTTAATGAGCAGAGAAGTACTGATCTATACATTAATGAGCAGAGAAGTACTGACCCAAACATTAATGAGCAGAGAAGTACCGAACTATACATGAATGAGCAGAGAAGTACTGAAATATATATTAATGAGCAGAGAAGTACCGAACAATACATTAATGAGCAGAGAAGTACCGGACTATACATTAATGAGCAGAGAAGTATTGAACTATACATTAATGAGCAGAGAAGTATTGAACTATACATGAATGAGCAGAGAAGTACGGAACTATACATTGATGAGCAGAGAAGTACCGAACTATACATTAATGAGCAGAGAAGTACCGAACTATACTTTAATGAGCAGAGAAGTACTGATCTATACATTAATGAGCAGAGAAGTACTGAACCAAACATTAATGAGCAGAGAAGTACCGAACTATACATGAATGAGCAGAGAAGTACTGAAATATATATTAATGAGCAGAGAAGTACCGAACAATACATTAATGAGCAGAGAAGTACCGAACTATACATGAATGAGCAGAGAAGTATTGAACTATACATTAATGAGCAGAGAAGTATTGAACTATACATGAATGAGCAGAGAAGTACGGAACTATACATTGATGAGCAGAGAAGTACCGAACTATACATTAATGAGCAGGGAAGAACTGAACTATACATTTATGAGCAGAGAAGTACTGAACCATACATTAATGAGCAGAGAAGTACTGAACTATACATTAATGAGCAGAGAAGTACTGAACCATACATTAATGCGCAGAGAAGTACTGAACCATACATTAATGAGCAGAGAAGTACTGAACTACACATTCATGAGGAGAGAAGTACTGATCTATACATTAATGAGCAGAGAAGTACTGACCCAAACATTAATGTGCAGAGAAGTACCGAACTATACATGAATGAGCAGAGAAGTATTGAACTATACATTTATGAGCAGTAAAGTACTGAACTATACATTAATGAGCGGAGAAGTACTGATGTATACATTAAGTAATTTTTTTTCAAAAACCCTTTGAGTATTAAATCTTTGAGCAGGATGGGATGGGAGCCTCTGGCGTATTGTGTTTTGGGGGATCCCGGAGCAAATCCATTTTGAAGTGTATACCCTCTTTTGCCCGGCAGTTTATATAGTGTAATCTGTGCCGATGATTGTTTGAATATGGGTGTATAGTTCTATCTGTTGATCAGTATATTGGGTGCAATTAGACTTGACTTAAGGTAAGGGCTTTCATTTGAGTGAATTGCTTGTTATGTAATTGAATGTACAGCTTGTGATCTGATTGATCTAGTCGAGTAGTTTTTGTGTTTCAGTGAAAGTAGGTCTTGTGATTGTTGTAGAAGTTGAGTGGTGTTTGTGATTTGGTGGTGAAACAGTCTAATTTGATGCCTCCTCTAGATGTATCTATAAAGTTACTCTGTGTGTGAAATTGTACCCATGTCGGGGCTGACAAAACCTCAGATTATGTTGATGCGCCGTCAACCATGTCTGTTTGTTTGTTGTTTAACGCCGCACTGTAAATAATCGAGTCTGGACCAGACAATCCAGTGATTAATATCATAAGCATCGATCCACGCAATTAGGATCGATGACATGCATCAACCAAGTCAGCGATCCTGACCACCCGATCCCGTTAATCGCCTTTTACGACAAGCATGGGTTGCTGAAGACCTATTCTACCCCGGATCTTCACGGGTCGAGTTATTCTTTGTGTAGAATACTTAAACTCTTCATAACTGAAGTTAGATTGTTGTGTGATCCATTTTAAATGTGCGAGTGGTCTTGAGGTATACCCTTTTGCATCACCATCGCTCGTAACAATGGTTTAAATAAAGATTCATAAATACACTGCTATATCTGGATTGAAAGTAAAAGAACCCTGTTTGTATAATGTCATTGGGAATCGTCCGTAACAAGAGTTGTCTTTTAAGCACCTATTCTTTTTCGCACGATTCCTTTTGCCTTTTTGAACTCTCCATCGGTAGCATAAGTACTTATTCATGTGTGTTCTATTCATAACGGCGGTTAAACACGAATCCCTAGAGCACCCGCGGCTTCACAGTGAATCTCCCGCATGCATGATTAAAGAGGAAACGCCAATCTGGATAATCTAGATGACACAGGTGACGAGTGGAAAGGGACAACATGAAACAACGTCTCTCCATTCCTCGAGGAATATTAACCTCCGAATCCCTTTTCATTTCAAAAGGTTTTCGTCTGATGTTTCTGGTGTAGATTCGATTATTTCATAGTCCCACATTATATTGTTGAGTAAGGCGTAGAAAGGACACCATTGCTCGTGGGTTTTACCAAAGTGGTTTACGTCTCTGACCCTCTTGACCGATAATTTTGGGGTTGGGTTATGTTCAGTTGTTTCTGAAACAATCTGAAAAGAAATTACTGTGTTTGGAAAAAAAACTATGTTTAAAGCTGACCATGTTGTTAGACTGGAACATCTGGATAGACAGTGCCGTGCTGCTTCTGTTATCCTCATGTTCCCCTCTCAGGCAGTTCAGACCAGGGCTCCATTCCACAAAACGATCTTAGCACTAATATGATCGTTTTACTTTAACATAAACGTAGACAGTCTTAGCCCGACGATCAATTCGTGAAGCGGGACCCACTTGAGTGAGTGAGTGAGTATGGTTTTTCGCCGCCTTTCGCACTATTTAAGCAATATCACAGCGAGGTACACCAGAAATGAGCTTCACAAATTGTACTCTCGTGGGGAATCAAACCCGGGCCTCCGGCGTGACGAGCGATATAGAGGTGATGCTACTATTGTCCAGTGCATTTAACGTATTGTCTTTATATACGATTGAACCCCTTTTATCAGAACCCTGAAATTGAATTTATAGAACTATACTGAGTCAAATTAAAAACTTCACATTTTTAAAAGTAATCCCATATGTGATATACAACGGACAAATGTATCAGAGAAGGTAATTTTTAATCATTAATGTCCAAAGAAGGATTTTAATTAACGGTGGTAACCATAATTTGTTCTAAGCACCTACGGTATTCGGTAATAACATCAACAGTTTAAATCAGAAATCCCAAGCACGAGAATCTGATGGCACACAAGTTCAGTAGCGTGTATGGCCACCATATGTGTTGACAACTGCCACACAACGCCTCCGCGTGGACCTTGTGATGCTTGTGAACACATGATTGGGAAGACGACGCAATTGTTGCTGCAAAATGGTGCCAAGATCTTGCAAATTCTGTGGTTAGTTCTGGAGAGTGCGCAGACTTCTGCCAAGAGCATCCCAGACGTGTTCGATGTGATTGAGGTCGGGAGACCTTGACGGCCAGTCCATGACGTTGACTCTCGCATTCTATAGTAAATTCCTTGTCAAAATTGCTGTGTGGCGTCTGGCATTGTCGTGTTGGAAGATCTAACCGGGTCCATGTGCTGCCATAAAAGGCAGAATTTCTGGTGCCAGTACCTGGTCGCGGTAAGCAACAGCGTTGAGGTTGCCACGGATGACAAGAAGCCTGAAACGTGCATTGCCACAGAAAGCACCCCAAACCATGACACTTCGGCCTCGAAATCTGTCAACTTCCTGTACACAACACTGGGCGTAACGTTCATGACGGCGCCTCCACACCCTCGCCCTACCATCAGCAAATCGAAGATTAAATCGGGATTCATCACTGAAGACGACTTGATTCCAATTCCTCCGAGTCCATCGTAACTGTGGCTGTGCCCACAATTGACGTTGACGTCTGTGTAATTGAGTCAGAATCGGCCCGCAGTATGCCCGTCGTGCTTGAAGGTGAGCAGTTCTCAGACGGTTTCGAACAGTTTGCGCACTCGGTCTACCCCTAAACAGTTCATTTCTGGTTGATGTAGCCGTCAAAAATCGGTGACGGAGGAGACGTAAGACAATATGACGATCCTCTGCATGTGACGTCACACGTGGTCGACCTGGCCGAGGGCGATCAGCGGTGGTACCCGTTTGCTGTAGACGCGTCTGTAAATCATAAACAGTCCGTCGACTACAACCCATCGTCCTTGCGACTTCAGCTACGGACGTTCCCGTCTGCAACATGCCGATGACACGTTCACGTTGAACATTTAAAGGGCGTGGCATGACAAATGGCCGTAAAGACTTTTGTTTTCTTGTGTTTTTCTTTTTTTGTTAATGACTGCTAACATGTATGGCTGAAAACACGTGCGGTATTATGGCCACGTGACCAGTTGCACGTGAAAAAACACTTGTGCCATTATAGTGCTGTGCACATGATTTTGATCGATTCACCTGCACAAAAACGGGTGTGATCTGACGACAATACGTGGCCATTACTGTTTAAATACACAATAAGGGCCCACAATAATAACTGGTCAAAATGTTAAAATTTTAGGATTGTGAAGTTTTTAATCTGGTTCAGTATATTTACAAAAAAAATGAATCATGTTATGTTCGTAAACTTGTAATGGGTGGTGGGGTAGCCTAGTTGTTACAGCGTTCGCTCGTTACGCCGAAGGCCCGGGTTTGATTCCCAACATGGGCTCGATGTGTAAACACCATTTCTAGTGTCCCCCGCTTTGATATTGTTGGAATAATGCTTAATGCTTATACGCTTTTACCACTGGGCTACCCCGCCGCCACGGACCAATGATATTGACTGAAAGGGACTATGACACCATACAGATCAGATAAGCTTAAGAACTAACCTACCCGACGTCTACGTATCTTACATGCTATCATTGTTCGTTCGAAGACCATGGAAATAATACTGAATTTGGACAATGTAAGTTAATTCAATTTCACATCCTCAATATCTCAGCCATAAGTGTTTAAGGTTATTTTGGTTGTTGTTGTCTAACAGTTAAAAGTAGCCACGATGGCCTCTTAAAGTTCGATCCTGGGACGGGAATAGAAGTGAGTTGGTTGGGTTTAATCCGCTTTTATTGCTTATTTGTTTGTTTGTTGTTGAACGCCGCACTCAGCAATATTCCAGCTATATGACGGCAGTCTGTAAATAATCGAGTCTGGACAAGACAATCCAGTGATTGACATCATGAGCAACGACCTACGCAAATGGGATACGAAGACATGCATCAACCAAGTCAGCGCGCCTGACTCCCCGATCCCGTTAGTCGCCTCTTACGACAAATATAGTCGCCTCTGACGGCAAGCATGGGTTGCCGAAGACCTATTCTCTACCCGGATCTTCACGGGTCTCCTCTGTCATGTAATCGTTCTTAGCCTCTATACGGGGCGTTGCATATCCAATTCGGTGCACGCGGTCCTGTGGATCATGTATAGCAAAGCAGTAAACATACACCTTAATTGAAGGCTTGGAAACCATATGACGTCTTGATTAATCTCAGCAGCAGGAGTGTTCAATATCTGCTCAATTATACATACTGTGAATCTGTTAATGCGGCCAGTCCTGTGGCTAGATTAGCACAGGTCTAGGTGGGAAAAGGAGATATTTGGACCACTAGGTACACATAATTCAGAAATTAAGTGAGTGGCATTAAAGCCTCTTTGACAATAACCCAGTTATATCACGGCGTTCCAGATTAATATGGGAGGAAAGCCCGAAGTGATGCAGGCCTCATACGTTTAGAATCTGGATGAAACCCACGAGCACGGGTACGGTGCTGATAAACCTAGAAACATAACCGGTGCGAACCAGGATTCGAATCCAAGATCATAGGTATCTGGCTTGCCCAAGGGACGCAACTCTGCATAGCCAATTGCGGCTTTTAAGACGACGGGGCCACCCGTGCCTCCGAAATGATCATAAATGCTGTCAGATGAGGTCACATGAAGTTTCACGTGTCGAGATTTAGGAAACCCCAATGAATAGGTAAGGCACACATATGAAACAAAGAGTTTACATAATACCTAATTAAAATTTGACTTTATTTGCCTATAAAATAACATTTTCCTACCTATTGTGAAGTCCCTCATTTGAGCTGCGAATCCTACATGGCGTCCTTGAATGACACCATTCAACACTGCATCCGTGCATGACACTATTCAACACTACATCCGTGCAGGACACCATTCAACACTACATCCGTGCATGACACCATACAACACTACATCCGTGCACGACACCATTCAACACTACATCCGTGCAGGACACCATTCAACACTACATCCGTGCACGACACCATTCAACACTACATCCGTGCATGACACCATTCAGCACTACATCCGTGTTTGACATCAATCAACACTACATCCGTGCATGACACTATTCAACACTACATCCGTGCATGACACCATTCAACACTACATCCGTGCATGACACTATTCAACACTACATCCGTGCAGGACACCATTCAACACTACATCCGCGCATGACACCATTCAACACTACATCCGTGCATGACACCATTCAATACTACATCCGTGCATGACACAATTCAACACTACATCCGTGCATAACACCATTCAACACTACATCCGTGCATGACACCATTCAACATGACATCCTTGAATGACACCATTCAACACTACATCCGTGCATGATACTATTCAACACTACATCCTTGAATGACACTATTCAACACTACATCCGTGCATGATACTATTCAACACTACATCCTTGAATGACACTTTTCAACACTATATCCGTGCATGACACTATTCAACACTACATCCGTGCATGACACTATTCAACACTATATCCGTGCAGGACACCATTCAGCACTACATCCGTGCATGACACCATTCAGCACTACATCCGTGCAGGACACCATTCAGCACTACATCCGTGCATGACACCATTCAACACTACATCCGTGTATGACATCTTTCAACACTACATCCGTGCAGGACACCATTCAGCACTACATCCGTGCATGACACCATACAACACTACAACCGTGAATGACATCTTTCAACACTACATCCGTGCGTGACACCATACAACAATACATCCGTGAATGACATCTTTCAACACTACATCCGTGCATGACACCATTCAACACTACATCCGTGCATGACACCATTCAACACTACATCCGTGCATGACACTAACCCATTCACGCCAACTGATAAGTTAATCAACGACTGAGAGACTCTCGGGACCTGTTATCGTGTAGTTATTTATATAAATTACAGGCCAACACGTACAACGCGACTAACGATAAACTATAAAAAACAGTCTGATTACATTTGAGTGTAATCAGCTAATTAGTACATGTGACACGCAAATTTGTTCTTCACATAAAACAAAAACCAGCACAAGTATAAATATGCTTTTCTTTGTTTCAAGAAAATGTTCGCAATAGGGAACGTGTTTTCTTTGCCAAACACGCTTGTTTGTTTGTTTGTTGTTCAACGCCTCTCTCAGCAACATTCGAGCTTTGTGAGGGCGGTCTGTAAATATCGAGTCTGGCCGAAGCAATCCAGTGATTGACATCATGAGCATCTATCTATGCATACGATGACATGTTGAAAGTGGCAACATCAACCAAGTCTGCGAGCATTACCAACCGATCACGTTGGTCGCCTCTTACGACAAGCAGGGTTCCTGAAGACCAATTCTAACCCGGAACTAAATCTCTGTAGCATACTTATGATCTAAATTATAATATTGTGCAAAGACACCTGCAACTTACTTGTTGCAGGCTACGCTGTGGTGTACCTGTGTAGATCTATATACACAAACTACAAATGACGTCAATCACTTCAGCATGAAAGTTCCCCCCACCTACTCACTTATGATGAGGAGAGCGGAAGGTCCGGGGTTCGATCCCCGACCGCGTCATACCAAAAGACGTTAAAAGATGTTACCCTGTCTGGCGTTCGGCATTAAGGGGCTAAAACAAGGACTGGTCGGCTCGGAGTCAGTATGCTGTGTCTGAGTGGGGTATTCATGTTAAACTGCGGCATGGTATCTCAGTGAGCTAGCACTATAAATCGGCATCAGTCCGGACTAGTACAAGCAGCCACACACACACACACACATACACGTGCATGCACGTCGCTATATAAGTGCAATAATCTTGCAATTGGACGCGACTTTAAACCCCATTTCACCTCACCTCACCTCACTTATGATGAACATGACATTGTTACGTACATATACAATGTCAGGATGAAAAGATCTTGAGCTACTCTTGTTTTTCAAGATTTTACAAAGACAATCAAAAGTAAAAATCCTTTGTAACTGACCCCGGCTTAACCGTTAGAAATAATGACGGCCTTGCTTTTCGCGAACATCTGGTGTCATCACTATTTGATAGCGATTCGTAAATGCTTATGATTTAGTGGGTAATAATAATGGACTCTGCTTTTAGCATATATTTCTTATGATTGTGTTTCTTGTCGCTTTAATTATGCAGCACTTGCCGGGTCGACCGTATATAGGATGCACATTGTTCCTTGAAAACGAGAACAAATGTTTCAGGAGTCATTTTAAAGTCATATTCCCAGTTTTGTTTTCATAATATGTTTGTTTTCTACTTTTATATTACATTAACACCTTCCAGGTTACACATGTGCGCTTTATGACAGTGTAGGCATTTGCAGCAATATGTAGGTATGCTACACACTTTACTTGCGCCGTGTTGATCCTCTGGATCAAAGTTATCTTGTCATAATCCCCATTTGTGTCATGACAGAACATTAAATCGAAGACATCTTTCCTGAAATCTATCCTGATAAACTATGTAAATAATTGCACTAAAACAAACATTGTCCAATAGGAATTTCTAGCCTATTCATCAGAGTACATGCTACCTAACGCCTTGATATCACCGAATGCATACAAAAATGGTCCATGTCATCAAGAGTGCAAAAAGTCGTTTTTTCGATCCCCTGGCCGCATCATTTCAACGACGTTAAAAGATGGTACTCGCTGTTTCCCTTGGCTTGAATGGTGTAAAACAGGAACTGGCTGGCTCGGAGTTTAATCGGTCTGAGGTGGGTGTTGATGTTAAACTGCAGCATCGTATCTCAGTAGGCTATATAACAACTATAAAACCAGTATAAGTCTAGACTACAAGCACCCACACGCATCGCTTTAATTATAAGTGCAATAATCAAGTGGACAAATAAATATGTTCCCGATAATAATTGAGTGGGTGAGTTTTGTCTACAGCCCGAGGTGATGTACATGTAGGTCGGAGACGTTTTCCACCGTGATGAAACCCACGAGAAAGCTGACAAACCTCGACACATATTCAGTGTTCAAACCTGTGTATGACTGGTGAAAAAATACACAAAAACACATGTGGTCATGAAGGGGACCCGTGAATTCAAGGATTTGTTAACCTGGTATACACCCATTGGTCAGACCATGGAGTAGGGATTAAACCGGTTAACACTCATATCTAAATGGTGCTTCCCGAGACTGGACATAGTTGATATATAAGAAAGCTTTGGAATTAATTTCCCCACTCATTTATGCACGATGCATTATCCGCACTTTGGATTAGGTCAATGATTTAGGCTTTGTTTGTTTTTTAAATATATATATTTCATAATCTCCCGAATGCTGACTACGTAAGCTGAATTTTGCCACTTTGGTAGCATAATTTTATTTTTTTAAATCGGATTTTCTCCATTTTTTTAGTTCTTTTTTTATTATATTCTCGTTACTTTCGATTAATTTCTCGTTATTTTAAATTATTTATTTTTTAAATCGAATTTAGATTTTTTCTCTTGTTATTTCAATTATTTTCTCGAAATTTCAACAAAAATAAACAAAGAATTGCAATATAAAGAATTGTTTATTAAAAAAGAAATTATGTGGCACCATTAGGCTTTCGTACTGAACTTGCTTCAGACAAGCAATCAACACTAATATAAGCATGGGCCATTTTGACTCATCTTTCAAAGATAGCAAAGAAACCCAATCTTGCAATTCATTAGGATCCTCCGAGAATAGCTGCCCATCGATTTCGTAACACCAAGACATGGATTCGACAGCTAATGTTTGCATGGTTTCGTTACCAGTCGTAATAATCATTGTCTATTCTTAGTTAAAGTAGATTAACACTGAATATTTTATGGTTGTGACTGACCTAGTTAAATGGGGCACATGTGCTGAACTGAAATTGAAAGTTAATACTTTCTTTTGAAATAAATCAATAATTTCTAGTAACGTGTAACGATCACGCACCCTACACACTTGGTTTCCATGGTAACCATACTGTTATGACTATCACCCCACTCATATCAAGGGAAAAAATTAATGTATGCTTGCTCTAAATCCCCTAGAATTGTGTAACCTGCTTTGTACCATGGTTTCGACCGCCTCCGTGGTCCAGTGGTACCGCGTCCGACCGGAGAGCGGAAGGTCCGGGGTTCGTTCCCCGACCGCGTCATACTAAAAGACGTTAAAAGATGGTACTTGTTGTTACCCTGTTTTTCGGCATTTAGGTGTTCAGACAAGGACTGCTCGGCCCGGAGTCAGATTACTGTGTCCGAGTGTGGTATTCATGTTAAACTGCGGCATGGTATCTCAGTGAGCTTGCACTATTAATCGGCATAAGTCCGGACTAGTACAATCACACACACACACACACACACACACATACACACACACACGTGCATGCACGTCTCTATATAAATGCCATAATCTTAAACACAATTTCACCTCACTTCACTTTGTAGAATGGTTTCAACACATTGATTAGAATATTTGCTCTATTAATGAGCATTCCTGTACTACGCCTACCCCAGTGGAAGTTCGTGTTAGAACATTGATATCAAACGCGACTTGTTTGTTTGTTGTTAAACGCTGCACTTAGCAATATTCCAGCTGTATGACGGCGATGTGTCAATAATCTGGACCAGTGATTGATATTATGTGCATCGATCCACGCAATTGTGTTACGATGACATGCATTAACCAAGTCAACGAGCCTGACCACCCGATCCCGTTAGTCGCCTCTTACGACAAGCATAGTCGCCTGTTACAGCAAGCATGGGTTGCTGAAGACCTATTCTACCCCGTTTCTTCACGGATCCTGTTTATAAAGAAACATTAGGGGAAAGTAGTTGAGGGCCCCTCTTTGGTACCGGAAGTGCCGCCATCTTGGATCCCCGAGATTCTGGTAGCCAAGATGGCGGCACTTCCGGTACCAAAGAGAGGCCCTCAACAAGTTGGGATGCCAATGGATGTGAAGTAGTGTACGTCATTTCTAGAATTTCTCATGGAAAACGCATGAATGTCCAAATGAGTCTTTCGTATTCCCAAGCGCGTCAGTTCTTTGTTGCTGGGATCGTCATCTCGTCTAATAGACAAGCCGTATACCATGTGAAATTCTTCAACTGCGGTTTCCTTTTAAAATTTATTTTTGTGTTGCTACAGACATACAACGTCTCAACCAGTGTGTGAATTTTGCGGTTTCATTCTATGTTCTAAACAATATAAGAATGATACTGACACTCGAGCATTCCTATTTCAAGAGGGGGTACGGGTGGCCCAGTCTCAGGCGCCGGAAATCGATGTGCAGAGTTGCGTCACTTGGGAAAGCCGGAAAACTTTGATTGTGGGTTCGAATCCCGGTTCGCCCCCATTTTGTTTCTAGATTTGCCAGCACCCTACCCGTGCAAAGTGGTAAACGCCATCGTAATCCATTTGCGTAGGTCGATGCACATGGTGTAAGTCACTTGATTGTCTGGTCCAGACTCAATTATTTACAGACCGCCGTCATATAGCAGGAATATTGCTGAGTGCGGCGTTTAACTACAAACAAACAAACAAACAAGCAACAATAGCGGATTAAACCCAAAACTCCTATTCCTATTTCAAAATAAGTGTAAATAACCTCATGGTGTCTAGAATTTGCGTGGGACGATGTTCCGTTTTTAATCTCTGGTTTGCCCGTCCCAGAATCGAACTTTTAGAGGCCACCGTGGCTACTTTTAGCTGTTGGGTAAGACAACAAACAAAACTTAATAAAACCTAGTCGTTATATGACCGAGATATTACGGATTCGAAAATTAATTAACTTACTTTGTCAAAATTCAGTATTATTTCCATGGCAGTGAAATTGAAAATATTATTTTTGCCATTAGTCTAACTTCATTTACTCCGATAAATGGATTATGTTTCGATAGTAGTATCGTTCGCTCCAACCAGTATGTTGTTATCGTGTTTAAATTCAACCAATTTGAACCCTCGGTTTGTTATATTACCTGATAAGGCCATTCTTACTAACATAAAAATTCCGTTATCTTTTTAACTCCCGATGTTCCCATATGATTCCTGGTAAATAAAGATTATTATACGAGCATGTGTGTCATACTGATTTTAGGAAACGAGTGTCAGGGTTCTTGTATTGACCGAGCGAAGGCGAGCGTAATACATGATGTTTTTGCAGGTTTCTTGTGTAATCTTTATGGTGAGGTGAGGTGAAATGGGGTTTAACGTCGCGTCTAAGATTATTGCACTTATATAGCGACGTGCATGCACGTGTGTGTGTGGCTGCTTGTACTAGTCCGGACTGATGCCGATTTATAGTGCTAGCACACTGAGGTACCATGTCGCAGTTTAACATGAATACCCCACTCAGACACAGTTTACTGACTCCGAGCTGACCAGTCTTGTTTTAGCCCCTTAATGCCGAGCGCCAGACAGGGAAACAACAAGTACCATCTTTTAACGTCTTTTGGTATGACGCGGCCGGGGATCGAACCCCGGACCTTCCGCTCTCCGGGCGGACGCTCTACCACTAGATCACTAATCAGTTTGTTGAAACCATTCTACAAGGTGAAGTGAGGTGAAATTATGTTTAAGATTATGGCATTTATATAGAGACGTGCATGCACGTGTATGTGTGTATGTGTGATTGTACTAGTCCGGACTGATGCCGATTAATAGTTCAAGCTCACTGAGATACCATGCCGCAGTTTAACATGAATACCACACTCGGACACAGTATTCTGACTCCGGGCCGAGCAGTCCTTGTCTGAACACCTAAATGCCGAAAAACAGGGTAACAACAAGTACCATCTTTAAACGTCTTTTGGTATGATGCGGCCGGGGATCGAACCCCGGACCTTCCGCTCTCCGGGCGGACGCTCTACCACTAGATCACGGAGGCGGTCGTAATCTTTATGGCACGCATGCGATTGTTATACTTTTTGTTATGATCACGACCGCCGTTCCAGGAAACTACAATTGTCGAATGACGTCAACAATCTTCAGGTATGACGTCGTTTCTAGTGTAACGTCATTCCGACCTTTCGTCACAATACTATTCAAATGACATCAACAATGACGCCCAGGGGACGTAAACAACACACTTGTGTGCATGAAGTGATATTCACCCCAGTGTACACAAATGTACGATTTTTATGAACTCGGTTATTTCTAACCGTATTGGTAATACTTTAAGGTACGTTATGTTGAGGTCGAGAGGAAATTGAAAAAAAACAGTTCACCTTTTGTTAAAAACTAATGGTTAGTTGGCATTCTCTACCACCAAAGAAGGCATCTTATATAGGCATGGTCGTATAACGTTAATTGATAATCACCTGATAAAGCACCAATGCGCGAAGACATATCGCAAACACACGCTTTAAATACCTTGATTCTCACGTCCCCACGGGTTAAAAGTATATCTGACTAAATACTCTCAACGTAATTGAACACAGGGGAATATTTGATTTACGCATCGTGAGCGATGTAAGTGAACAGTTCACCGTTTCTTAATAGCTAATACTGAGTTGGCATCTTCACCACCGAGTATTACCAACACACGCGTAAAACGGTATTTGGCACTAACCTGATAATATATCTCAAAGCTCTGAGACATATCGCAAAGCCAAGTCTTGAAATCCTTGCGATTCAAGTTCGCAAGGGTTAAAAGTAAATCTGACTAAATACTCTCCACGTTATTGGACACAGGGGAATATTTGCTTTACGCATCGTAAGCGATATAAGTTTACCCAGTTTTTTTGTAGGTTGATTGATAACGATAGAACACGATCCCCGCGAGTGTACTGCACATGAGACAAAAGTCATCTGAAGCTTCACTCTTTTTCACTCATTTCTACATATCTGGCGATTGGTGTTTCAGCGGTGGGGTTTTCAATATTTTGAACCTTGATAAGAGCTGAAGATCTAAATCTTCAAGTATTCACCAACAAAGACGTTACAAACGCGGCATTTAATCTTGAAATGCGACAACACGAGAATGTTGTGTGTGTGTGTGCCCAACACAACGTCATAGCTTGCATAAAAAATAAAGCTTTATTTCTCTCGTATCCTCCCTCCAAGCACTCTTTGGCATTGACGTCAAAAGTTTTCTCGCTGGAGAAAAAGATCTTTCTTAGTTTGCGTGCTTATAGTTCGACCGGGTCAGACACACAACATGTGTTTCCGATCGCTGGTAACTTGATAAAGTATGCTAATATGAGAAATGAGAAAATGGGGTACAATTTGTTCAGTGTTGATAAATGTCAGACCAAAATACATACACCAATTCTTCGTTTCTTCGCTAGTTTAATTTATTTCCAATTTTTTCACCCACGGCTTTGCCAAAATGGACCAGCTTGTAATATGAATAGATAATGGCCACATGTCATAGAATCCACTTCCATTTGTTGCATTGACGCCCTCGTTTGCACAGCAGTATGTATCTGGATCAGTAATTACGATGGGGAAAACAATATTAAATAGCATATAATGCAAGCATAATGTTTTCCCTATATACTCGGCGTCATTATAAAGGGTCAAATAGTAATGTAGGGTGTCAAACATGAACAAATGCCAACACTCGTCAAAAGGTCTGCTTAAGTTGACAATGTGATTAACAGTTGAAGAACATACTGTTTATGCCTATGTCACTCTGATTTGATGCTTTCATGAAGCTGTAAAAATGCACAAAGACTGTTAAAAACAATGAAAAGTGCGAGATTGAAGGTGATGGAAAAAACGACCCAAAACCCGAACCTGAACGTAACCAGTGGCTTAGTTTGTTTTTTTTGTTGTTTAACGCCGCACTCAGCAATATTCCAGTTATATGACGACGGTCTGTAAATAATCGAATCTGGACCAGACAATCCAGTGACTGACATCATTAGCATCGATCCACGCAATTGGGATCGATGTCATGCATCACAAATCCCTTGAGTCGCCTCTTACGACAAACATGGGTTGCTGAAGACCTATTCTACCTCGGACCATCGCGGGTCCAGTGGCTAAGTCCATGCACATGCAATAGATGGCAAGTGAGTATGAAATGGTTCATTCCAGATGCAACTGAACTGCTCTCTTTGAAGTTGAAATTGCGCTTTTTTGTACACGATCATGTTTGTTATCTACGCATCATGACGCTAAGTATACTTACGACTGTAAGCAAAGTATGATTGGGCTGGGAATATGTGGAAACAATGGCCATAACAATATTAAATCCTACGTTTTCCAGATACACACATGTGTCCACTAAGGGGGGTTGCGAAATATCATGTGATAAGGAGATAACGTGTCCCATTCTGTCCCATTCTGTCCCATCTGCTTGGTTTCAACACTCTTCATGGAGCTAAGAATGAAACTCGAGTGCACACTGATCCAATTACCAGGCTAATAAAATTGTTCAGCTTCCAGCATACAAAGCGTGTGGACTTCTGCGCTTCACAAGTGGACCATTATTATTTATTTTTTTATAAATGAAAAATGCAGCAAAGAGGGTTTGGGTGATCCTGGCACAGTCAGGCTGATAAGGCTTGTCATCAGCTCAGGGCCCTTGCCCACTCTACACGCAGCCTTGACAGCAGATGGAACTGCCTCGTCGAGCACACCGAGGGGATTCGGAGAATGTGAAGACTCCCTAACACTGCAGCCTTCTACATTACCAAGATTATCAGAAGGGCTGTATTCCTGGTAGCAAACCCGGGTTCTCTCTCAATGTCAGTCAACAGTTTGGGAGGTACCAAACCTAAGGCACCAAGAACATTGGGGAGTCGGACAACTTGATACCTGCGATGCAAACGTGACATTTCGAAAGCGAGGGCTGCATACGTGCCACGTTTATCCTCAATCTTGTCCATCACATTGGTGTCAAAAGAGACAGAAAATTAAATCACTAATTATTTCATTGGATTTATCAAAAAGGACATGTTCTGGTTTGTTGGCCTGGATAGGTCTGAGGCTGTATATGGGCCTATTGCAAAGAATTTTGTATTAATGATTTTCTATAACGCCCTCTACATATTCTGGGTCGTTCAATGAAGGGACCTCTGTGTCAAAGCCACAGGCATGGCTAAGACGGTAACAAAAAGATCGAGCCACTCCATCATGTCACTTAAGACATGTTTGTGCCAAAGCTGGGCATCCACTGACAATGTGTTGACACTGAGTGGAATGAAAGCCTTCTGATTCACTGTTCATGCCTGTCGACTTCATCCAAGCGATTTGATATGGCACTTCGCTTGGTTGACACTAATTTCTTTACCGTCCAGCAGTACAGAACCATCAATAAATTCAACATTATCATTGAGATTATGTCCAACATCCTTGGCTCGTTTCAGAAAACTGTGGAATGCCTTGTTTTCATCATGAGTCTTCATATGCTTCACAAGAGGATCAGCGGACAAATAAATGTGTGCAAAAGTGCACAATACAATTCCATCATGAAGAGCCTAAATCAACCACGCCCTCCAATTATCACTGGTAATTATAGGCGATTGAGCGAAGAGCGATGATGGTGGGATCTATTGCCTGACATGATTCTTTGTGTGAGTTTGTCAATACCGTGAATTTCTAGATTCGTCCAATCAACAACACCAAAAGAATACGAAAAGACGGGTACAGCTTAAGTATATGTGGCTTTGACTTTATTGCGATCGTTCAGGTCTGAACTCCCGATTTTCTACATTTGTATTATTTCTTTGATATGGGCATTCTTGAGTTTGTCTCTAACCTGCATCCCTAAGGTACATAGGCCTGACCTTCCACGAGGATCAATAACTCCTCCCCAAAGAAAACTGACTGATCCTCCCTCTTCAGCCTTGCCACGTTTCAGATGAAGAATGTTGCAATTTAAGAGTCCAATGGACATGCCAATATCATTAGAAGAGGAGTCGACAAGGAGAATATATTTATTAGTTAGACTTTTCAGTTAGCGCGATTTTTATTATTTACAGATTAAAATATAAAAATCAGCAAAGAGGGTTTGGGTGATCCTGGCACAGCCAGGCTGGTTAGGCTCATCATCAGCTCAGGGCCCTTGCTCCCTCTGCACGCAGCCTAGACAGTGAATGGTTTGTTGGCCTGGATATGTCTAATGCTGTGTAAGAAGAAGAAATTTGTATTAATGATTTTCTATAACGCCCTCTACATATTCTGGGTCATACCAGGGATAGGTCTCTGTGTCAAAACAACAAGCATTGCGAAGACGGTAATAAAAGGATCCAGCCACTCCATCACGTCACTTAATGTACTGTGTTTGTGCCAAAGCTGAACATCCACTGACAATGTGTTGGACAGTCTCATTAAATTCATTACATATTCTACATTTCATATTTGCATTTTGATGCAAATTCACACATTGACAGTTTCGATTCGGAAGTGACTGCTCCTGAGCAGCAAACAGAAAGCCCTTTGTTTCACTTTTCAGGTCAGTCGACTTCATCAAAGCGAAAGACTCTTCAGGATTGCTGATCTGCTCAGCACACTGCACATACTCTCGATGCAGTGGTCGTCCAGATAGCCTCTCCTTGCAAAAACTGAGTCTGGGACGATTCGATATGGCACTTGGCTTTACTGACACTCATTTCTGTACTGTCCAGCAGTACACAACCATCAAAAAAATCAACACTGACATTGCGATTATGTCCCAATCATTTGGCTCGTTAAATAAAACTTTGGAAAGCCTTGTTTTCATCATGAGTCTTGACATGCTTCATAAGAGGAACATCAGACATTTAAATGTTTGCAAAAGTGCACAAAACAATTCCATAATTAAGAGCCTCCATGTTAATCAAACCAAGCCCTCCCATTTTGATTGGTAGATATACTGAACAACAAAAGTTCCTCGGACATTGAATAAGATTAAATGCAAACTTATGTTCTTTACCAAATTCAAACAATTTTGGTTTGAAAGTGATAAGAGACTCCTGTAATTTGCCATACTGACTTCAGAAAATGCGTGATTTCATAAAAAAAAACATGAACATGCCAAAATGTCAATTTACAAATCAATAGCGTGTGTGTCCACCTCTGGTTGCGATGAAAGCAACACATCTTCGTCTCATGGAATTGACCAGGCGTCGCACAAAGAACTGTGGGATATCTGTCCATATCTGCTGGAGCATGTTTCGAAGTTCCTTTAGTGTCTGTGGAACACGTGGTTCGAATGCGCCGATCCATCTCATCCCACATATGCTCGATTAGTGAGAGATCAGGGAAGCGAGCCGGCCAAGGGATAACTTTCACGTTGTTTTGTTGAAGAGAATCCTGAACAAGTCGAGCAATATGAGGCCGGGCGTTGTCATGTTGAAAGGTAATGCCTGGGCCATGACGACGCAAAAACGGTAGAACAACAGGGCCGATGATCTCGTCGCGGTAGCGCTGTCCATTGAGATTTCCCTCTACCACTATCAAACTGTTCCTCCGTCTTGCTGTAATCCCACCCCATACCATAACGCTGCCGCCCCCGAACCGATCTTCTTCCATGACACAATGATTGACGTAGCGTTCACCTCGACGTCGGTACACTCGAATCCGTCCATCGCTGTGGGTGAGGTTGAAACGAGACTCGTCAGTGAATAGAACTTGTCCCCACTGCATGGCCGTCCAGCGTAGACGCTGTCTGCACCACTGTAGACGTGCTTGTCGGTGGTTTCCTGTCAAAATTGGACGTCTGGCGGGTCTTCTGGCGACAATTCCAGCACATCTGAGGCGACGACGTACGGTTAGTGAAGATATTCGTCGAAGGCCAGGGATGCTTCTTGCAGTCACCGTTGCTGGCTGGAATCGATTTCGTAGGTGTGTTGTTCGAATCCAGTTGTCTTGTCGATTATTGGTTATAATTACGCGTGGCCTGCCACTCCGAGGATGGTCTCTGACTGCATTCGTCTGTTTCCAACGTTGCCATAAACACCAAATGGTGTTTCTGTGGACGTTAAATTGTCTTGCAACATCACGTTGACTCGATCCTGCTTCAAGCAAACCAATGGCTCGCAGACGCTAAGTTTCGGACAGGCGTGGCATTTCGTCATGTTGAATAATTGCATAATTTTGTTGTTTTTCTGAGTGGTTCTGGTCAGCACGATGCTAAACAATGCGTATGGAATCCCGTTAACGCACATGTTTTTATACCCATTCCTGGGTAGTGAAATGCATGGGGCTTGCATAAAAGTCAACTTTTGCATGGAATGCATGCTTTTCTGTAGTAGTTGCGTTTTTGTGACTTGATTCTATACATGTACTACAATATTGAAAACCAAACTTTACCAAAAACCAAGAATACACTAAAATAATGGTGTCACAGGAACTTTTGTTGTTGAGTATATAAGCGAAGAGCGAGGGTGGTGGGATCTATTGTATGACATGATTCTTCGTGTGAGGGTGTCACGTGAATTTCTTGTTTCGTCAAATCAACAACACCAAACGAAATACGGAAAGGACGGGTACAGCATAAGTACATGTGGCTTTGACTTATTCAGCTTTGAACGCCGGATTTTTTTAAGCCTAGTTTTGTACTCTGCCCGAAGTGTTTCCTTATTATGGGCATTCTGGAATTTGTCCCTAATCTGCATCCCTTAGTACGTGTAGGTCTGACCTTCCACGAAATGGTCAATAACTTCTCCCCCAAGTAAACTGACTGATCCTCCCTCTTCTACCTTGCCACGTTTGAGATGAATGTTTCATTTGTCGAGTCCAAAGGACATGCAAATTTCATTAGAAAAGGACTCGACAAGCAGAATCTGAATTTTGAGTTTGGATCCTAAGTTCAAGATCATCCGTGCAAAGGAGGTGAGTAAGGGGTGCCGGGGATCTGTGTTGAGGGGGTACCGGATGATAACCATCCTCTTTGCTGAGCAAAAAGCTTAAAGGATTAAGTGACAACCAGAAAAGCAAAGGGCTTAAAGTGAGTGAGTGAGGTAATGCTTTACGTCACATCGGCAATATTTCAGCCATATCGTGACGAGAAATTAGACATGAAATATACATATATTTAAACTTTATAAAAATCTGTCATCGAAGGACAGTATGAGAACTAGAATATCACAGATAAGATTTTAAAACTAGTTGTGGAACATTTAAAAGAATTAAGTATTAAGGAACAAAACAATATAAAAATGGGCTAGAGATCGTCAGTAACTAAAGGGAGATCACCACACCAGGGACCATGGGGACTTACAGTACCTTTGCTTCCTGCATGGACCCCGGCAGGATTTACACCATCCCTTCAGTCGCTGGCGATTATATGCAAGTTTAGCCATTGAATAAAACTAACAAATATGCTACGATTTAAAAGTCTGGTATGCATAAAAATACTACGAATGGTTTGGGACTTACATACCCTCTTAGGGGGACAATAATTTTACGCTACTTCAACCCCCCTCGAGGGTACAGCCACTCACAATCTAAGTTATTTATTAGCACTACCAATTTATAAAATAATACATTAAGCACATCAAAATTTATGGACAAGTTCTATTTCTTTTAAAAAACTTAATATTAAATGAGAATTAACATCATTAAAAAGGTCCCTAACTGTTTTGACTATTTATCCCTTGTGATGGAAAAATCAATACAGTCAAGCAGGACATGCTTGACCGTGATTCTTTCATCACAAGGGATGCAAAACGGAGGATCCTCACCATTTAAAAGATACTCATGTGTATATCTTGAATGGCCAATACGACATCGTCGCCTAATGACCTCTTCAAATCTGGACTGACAGCCCAAGTAGGTGTAACCGATATTTGGTTTAATTTCATGTAATTTATTGATACCTACTTGGGCGTCCCACTTCTGTTGCATAAGATCTCGGATGTAAGATCGAATCATGGGTTTAAAATCAGTGTATGGGATCAGAAGTGGTGTCACAGATTTGTTGAGCGCTGCTTTTGCAGCAGCATCGGCCATTGTGTTACCAATGATACCAACATGGCTTGGTAACCAACAAAAGACGATGTCATATTGGCCAGTAGCAAGATCATTAAATAATTCGAGAATTTCGATTAAAAGTGGATGTTTTGATGACATATTTTTAATCGCCTAAAGGCATGAAAGAGAATCTGAAAACAGTATGAATTGTTTATGTTTAGATTGATTACCGATATATTTAAGTGCTGTAAAAATGGCGTTTGCTTCTGCAGTGAAGATGGAACTGTTATCAGGTAAACGTGAAGATATTGTTCTGGATCCAATGACGGTGGCACTAGCAACTGTGCCACCATCCTTGGACCCATCTGTAAAGATAGATTTATAAGTGTCATAATTGTTTCTTAATTGACTGTATTCTTGTTGGTAAATTAATTCGTTAGTGTCTGATTTCTTTAGTTTTGTTAATGTAAGGTCAACCTCTGGCCGTACCATTTGCCAAGGAGGTGTTGAAAACAGTTGAGTTGGAGCTATATCTTGCAGTTTAATATTGGAAGCAAACAAGGCAGACTGGATTCTGATTCCGAGTGGTGGAACAAGAGATGACTTTTTATTGTAAATATCTTGGTAAAGAGGATTGAAGACGCAATTAAAAGCTGGATTGGACTGATTAGAATATAATTTAGTGATGTATTGTAAAGATAATTTTAAACGGCGTTGTTTAAGAGAAGGCTCATCTGCTTCTATATAGAGACTGTGAATGGGAGACGTTCTAAAAGCTCCAAGGCAAAGCCTCAGGCCTTGATGATGGATGGTATCGAGTTTTTGTAAATTACTTTTGCAGGCTCCACCATAGACGATGGAGCCATAATCAAGTTTTGAACGAATTAGTGACCTGTATAAGTGTAAGAGAGTTGTTTGATCCCCTCCCCACTTTGAATTAGAAACTACTTTCAATAAGTCGAGTGCCTTCAGGCATTTAGCTTTAAGGTATTTAATATGGGGAAGGAAAGTTAAGTGGTTATCAAAAATAAGTCCCAAGAACTTGGCCTCCTTAACAACTTTGATAGGAGTGCCATTCAGAAATAGTTCAGGGTCCTTATGTGGCTTATATTTTCTGCAGAAATGTATACAATTAGTTTTTGATTTAGAAAATTTAAACCCGTTTTCTAGACACCACTTGTGAATTTTATTTAGACATCATTGTAATTGCCTTTCTATTGTGTGCATATTTTTACCACGGCAAGATAGATTAAAATCATCCACAAAAAGTGATCCATCAACTGAATCAGTTAAAACTTTTGACAAACTGTTAATTTTTATACTGAATAAAGTGACAGACAAAATACTGCCTTGTGGGACACCCTGATCCTGATTATAATGATCAGACAGGGTAGAACCCACGCGGACTTGAAATTGCCTGTCTGTTAAAAACTGGGATATAAAATGAGGCAGACGGCCTCTTAATCCAAAATCATGAAGATCTTTTAAAATACCATGTTTCCATGTTGTATCGTAAGCTTTTTCTAAATCGAAAAAGATTGATACAGCATGCTGTTTATTTACAATGGAATTTTTAATGAACGATTCTAAACGCACTAAGTGATCGATAGTACTTCTGTTTTTACGGAAACCGCATTGTATATTGGTAAGAAGATTATTTGTTTCCAAGTACCACACTAATCGATTATTTACCATGCGTTCCATCGTTTTACAAACACAGCTAGTTAAAGAGATAGGTCGGTAATTTGATGGATCAGAATGATCCCGCCCAGGTTTGGGTATTGGTATAACAATGGCATTATGCCATGAAGGTGGAAACGTCCCTGATGTCCAAATGTCATCGAATATAGTCAACAAAGTTTCAAGGCATGATTCGGGCAAGTGTTTCAGTAGCTGATAATAAATATTATCAGCGCCTGCTGCTGTATCATGAGCTTGCCCTAAGGCAGTATATAGCTCATGTAGTGAAAATACCTCATTGTAATCTTCACCATTATCAGATGTAAAATTTACTTTTTTCTTTTCCTGTTGGAGTTGATATTTTTGAAATTCAGGAGCGTAATTAGATGAAGACGAATGTTGAGATAACGTTTCCCCAAGGCTATTGGCAATATCAGACTTATTCGTTAGCAAAGTATCGCCATCCTTTAGATGGTTTACTGTAGAATTTGATCCCTTGCCTTTGATCTTTTTGATCATGTTCCATACCTTGGACATGGGGGTGCGAGAGTTAATTTTTGAGACATAATTCTGCCAGGATTGACGTTTATTTTGTTTGATTAGACGTCTCGCCTTAGCATTTGAAATTTTGACGATGTTCAAGTTATGGACAGTGGGATGTTTACGGAAGTATTTCTCCGCCTTCTTACGACATTTCCTAGCGTGTTTGCAAGTGTCACCAAACCACGGTTTACGAACACGTGGGTTGATCGAGGACTTAGGTATTGATTCATCAGCAATTTCATTCAGTAGATCTGAGAACAACTGAATCGGGTCAGTAACATTCTGAAAAGACGTAGGTAGTAATTTATCTTTGCATAAAGATTGAAATAAAAGCCAATCAGCCTTCACAAAATTCCATCGAGGTGAAGGTGGATCATCAGCAGGATTAATTGGTTTAAGCACAGTGGGGAAATGGTCACTCCCACATAGGTCATCATGGACGGACCATGAGAATTCATTTAACAAAACTGAATCCGTCAAAGACAGATCTAATGATGAATACGTACCAGTTGCAGGGTGTAAGTACGTGTCCGAGTCATCGTTAAAGATGCAGAGGTCATTATCAGAAACAAAATCCTCAATGACTTTACCCTTTTGATTAATGATAGAACCTCCCCATAAAGGATTATGACCATTTAGATCACCCATGATGAGACAGGGCTTTGGGAGCTGGTCGTACAGTTTTTGTAGATCATTACGCCGAAGATTTGAAGATGGAGGAATGTATAAGGAGCAATGTGTGAAGGCAATATGCAGTGTAAGTCTAACTGCAACTGCTTGCAAATTTGTGTCAAGCGGAACAGGACTGTGAACAACGCCCCGCCGCACCAAAATAGAAGCACCTCCAGTAGCTTTATCTCCCGGAGGAGAGAAGGAATGATACGAACTATACTGCCTTAAATCAAATTTATCTGTATTTTTTAGGTACGTCTCTTGTAAAGAAATTGCTGATGGACTTAAATCTGTTGTTAATAAATGCAGTTCGTTAAAATTGTGCCTAAGTCCTCTGCAATTCCATTGAAATATATTTGAATGGGTCATGGCGGTTCTATAGGAGATCGCTCACGTGAACGGGAAGAAGAGTCACCACTCATGGAAGATGGAGTAACATCCATCTCGAGAGGATCAAAGAAGTTCTGAACATCGACAGATGTTTCAGTAAGAGTAGGGATCTTAGTTGTAATTTTCTTGTTATGTTTCTTCTTTTCTTTCTTGGGTATGTCAGTTGATGGTTTAATACTTGCCGGTTTTTCAGGAGTTGGTTTAGTTGGGGCCATAACCTGAGTCACAACCTGATATGCTGAAGAGATGCCACATGATTGACTATCAGAATCATTGGTCTGACTCTCTGACGTTGTAACCACAGGCACAGGGTGTTCAGAGTGTGCCCATGTCAAGTCGGTTTGACATTCTATTGATCTTGTGGTAGAAGGTCGAGAGACAGCAGCAGCATAAGTTTGCACTGATGGAGGTGACCGGCTGGCAATGACTTTTTTAGCTTCCTGAAAAGAAATGTTGTTTTGACATTTGACTGTCAAGATATCTTTTTCATGTTGCCAAAGAGGACATGATTTTGAAGAGGCAACATGTTTACCCTTACAATTCACACATTTGGGGTCAGCAGAACAATCTGAGGCGTCATGATGTGCACCACAACGGTGACAAACACTCTCATGATTTGGAACCGTGTCCAAACTTCTGACACTTGTAACATCGGAGTGGATTGGGGACATACACCTCCACTCCGATGTTAAAATAGCCTGCCTTGATAGATTGCGGTATGGTCGACAGTGAAAAAGTGAACAAATACGTATTTGTTGGGACAATGTTATCTCCATCCTTTCTTGTGAAACGTTTCACGGAAGTGACATGTTGATCAATGAGTTCATCAAGAATTTCCTCTTCTGTCATTTCTGCCAGACAACGGGCTCTGTCGCGGATGATGCCTCGACTTGAGTTCAACGTTCTGTGCGCAGAGACAGCAACTTCAGTGTTTGCGAATGTAGTACACCTCAAAAGACTGATAGCTTGCTGTCTCCGTGCACACTCTACCAAAAGAGAACCGCTCCGGAGCCGTGAAACATTCTTGACTTCACCACAAATACCTGCAATGGCTTTAGATATGGCAAAAGGATTAATTTTCAACGGTAGTTGATTTCGTGATTCAACTACTATAAATCGAGCCCAAGAATTAGAATTTTGTGAAACGGAAACATCATCATCAGATGATAAAATCTCAGCTTCGAAACGTCTCTTCTTTTCATTTCGGTTTGGAACCAGAAGGATTGTGAGCCATGATGAAATGAATGTATTCAGCACCCCTGCTCCCCACCCACCATGGAGTGCTACAAAGAGCGATGTTTTCCTGCACCGGATCTCCAACATGCAAACATCAGGGATACAGAGGTGTTATACTCCAGTAAGAACAACATGAATAGCTGTATTTGTCTAACAAATAAAATGTCAGGCTGGTTCGGCCCATGGCAAGAAATTGAAGACATACAGAACTCAGAGGTCGAAAGTACCAGATTGGCCCATGAGCCACCGCCTTCTGGCGTAAGACTCTAGGCAAATTATTCAATCCAAAATTGAGAATACACACAAGTTATGGACGGCCAAGGCCAAAATATACATTAAAATACAACACAGACGTGCATATACAATATTACGCACAGGGCCTGGCATGACCAGCCGATTGATAAGACCGGGCCCATCTTACCACCCGTCTAGGCGAAGTAAGGGTCGAAGTAGTGTGTTGGGCAAAGGAACACAGTTCCAGGAACCAGTGCCCTCAACTACCAGACTCCCGTCCTCCGCCGACACAGGGACGCAACCCACGGCAAACGGGCTGCCCACTTTGGTCGCCTCTTACGACCAGCAATGGGGTGCTGTGGAAATATTCTACCCCGGTTCCACACGGGGGAAGAGCTATTAGCGCTACCCAGCACTCACCACGAGGAGGTTGCTCTTCACGAGTGCCGCAAAGGGCTTAAAGAATCACCCTGAAATATTCCTCTTCTAATAGAAATGGTTTCCGAAGTCACCACCTGCCCCCTGCGAATACACCTCAAATTGAGTTGACATGCAATTCATTAAGAACTTGAGTAAAACAAGAAGTCGCTCGGGGAAGTCAATGCCTTCCAGTGACTTCAAAATCCATTCGTGAGCCACATAATCACAAACGTTTCTGTTGTCTATCCTTTGAGAGGTTTTGGTGGTAAGTTTTACCTTTCAAGAATCATTTTCTGAACTAGCAGTTGATTCTTACAATCCCAACATTCACTTCTGCTCCATGTTAATATTGCCATTGGAAGCACAGAATGATGACACAAGATATGTAAGACACCCTGTAAATATTTTGAATTGTGTATTCAGAAAGTATTAGGGCGGAAGGATTTGGGTTCAGTCAAATCACCTTTCTTTGGGGGAAGTATTGTTCGACCTTTGCATATCCCCTGTATCCACAAGATAATTAAAACAGTGAAGTAATCGTGTTTGGACTCAAGGGAACAGTTTCAAAAACACAATGAAACACAACGATGGTGATCTTATTTTTTCTTGTACACAATAATTATATACCTCTACCCATGGTTCCTCGAGGTTACAGTTGCCGGGTATAGGCCACAACTGTTTCCAAAACCTTTCACTAAAATCCAAGGAAGGTCTTTTCTCATCACATTAAGTTGCCTGTAAAATTGATTTTCATGAGATTTGAACAATTTGTTTCGTTGTATGAAATTATATTTCTTGTCCACTTTCTTTTTCTTTCTGTTCAAACCTTTAACTTTACTTTCAGAGAATCAAAAATTTAATTACGAATTTTCTCTTTTGTTGTCTCGTATTTTGTTTTTAAAGTTTGCAAATTGATGATTGTCGTTTTGACATTGATTGCCCTGAGGAACGCAATTTCAATCAAAGCGCTATCCAGGATATGTTTTTCCTTGTTTCATTTAGTTTAATTTGAAACTGGTTTTTCTTTTGATGATTTTGTTTATTACACTTTTATGGTTTATTTTCCTTGGAAACTGCATGGAGTTCCTTCAGCATTCGAGCAGCAGCATACATGCAACAGTTAATGTCATGCAAAGAACAGTCAGCATTGAGAGAAACAGAAATGATGTCATTAAGTTAGCAAGTTGAGTCTATGGAAATGATTCGTTAATGTGTTTTATTGGTCGACTTGGCAAAACCTACAAAATTCTCAAGAGGGAGCTTTATCTATCAAAAGTTTCACTTGGCTCTCGCATTGTTCGAATTTGCTAATGCTGTCAAACTTTCGCCAAAGTATTGTCAACCGACTTTCATGAATAATGTCAATTTTAAACATACTTCACATTCACATATGTTTGTATGACCTTATGTTGTCTGTTCATAGCATTGAAAGTACAACTACTAGTACTAGTAGACAGACTACTATGGTTGTATGGTGGGTATTAGTCACGGCTGTATGATTACTGTTTACTCTGTTTCTTAATGATCTTGTTCAACAAATACAATCAGGGAACTGTAAAGGTACATTTGTAAATGAGTTAGTTGATAAGATTAGCACATTGATGTTTACCGTTGCCATTGTGAATGCAATGACACTGTTGTCAAATAAACTCAATTTTGTTTATCAGTGACTGTTTTGTGGTTTGTTTGAAACCCTGAACGCTTTAAACATCTCACGTGATCACGTACTACGACGTGATTGGTTGAAATATAATTGAAAATTAAACGAGACTTACAAGTAAGTTGAAGTTTGATTAAGATTATATGAAACTAATCACAAGTATAGGGATCACGTGCCCACCCTACTACTGCAGTAGCTGTCTCCCACCCTGTGTGGTTGCGGGTTTCAAACACTTTAAAGTCTGACTCTGACCTCGCTTTCGCTATCTCACGTGATCCCTATACTTGTGATTAGTTTCATATAATCTTAATCAAACTTCAACTTACTTGTAAGTCTCGTTTAATTTTCAATTATCGATGAAATTGTTTGAAGCAAGTGCAAGAGATATGAGAGATGGAATCTGATTTGCCAGTAGAGGGGACATAGAATTCGAAGGGACATAACTCGCAATAGCCACTGTTGGCGCTACGGTCGAGCCCAGAAATTCCACCCTAGATCAGCAAGGGTGGAAACTGGACTTTTACATCCCCTTGCCTCGGGAAGATGACGTTAAATCGGAAAACTGCAATCATTACATGGACAGTGATAAATCTGAAGTTGGGACTGAAAATGAGTATAAATGGTTGATCCCATATTTTCTCTGTAATAAATATTAATTGAAAGTAATTATGCATTGTATTTTTGTGGTCCTGATACTGTAGTTTTGAAATGTCAAAATAGGATTTTTCACCCATTAGGTCTCTTAGCTCCTGGTTGGTCAAATATAGTGATGATACACGGCGTTCGCGAAAAGGTGTACGAAGAGATACGGCACCTGCGACCTGGGAAGGGGAAAAACATATAAAGATGACAGACTTTGATAGGAAAAGATCTTGTGATAAGACCTCTTAATGTGTTCGGATGAACTAGCTCGGAACGTTTGATTCATGACAGAACCGTTGTTTAAACTTACACACATCCAGCCTCTCTCCCACCTCAGTCAACAACTATTTTTAAAATACTTCTTTATAATGATATGCACTACACACACAAGACCATATCGATGCCATAAATGATGTTCAGGTGGTTGATTGAGGATCCCGCTAAGATCTTAGTTTTCAAAGTGTCATGTTATCTCATTTGTGATTAAAATGTTTAATGGCTTACAAAATGTATCTTAATCATACTTCTTATGTTTATAGGCAATCTGCCGTCCTTCGAAATTTGAAAAGATAAATGCGTTCAGAACATGACTTTTATCAATTTTTTAGCTAAGCACAGCGCCCCCTCCCTATCCGACATTTTTTTCTCGTCGCTGACTTAAAGTTACAGGTCCCTTAAACGGGACCCGTGAAAATTCCGGGGTAGAATAGGTCTTCAGCAACCCATACTTGCCATAAAAGGAGACTATGCTTGTCGTAAAAGGCGACTAACGGGATCGGGTGGTCAGGCTCGCTGACTTGGTTGATGCATGTCATCGATCCCAATTGCGTGGATCGATGCTCATGATATCAATCACTGGATTGTCTGGTCCAGACTCGATTATTTACAGACCGCCGTCATATAGCTGGAATATTGCTGGGTGCGGCGTTAAACAACCAACCAATACATCCCATATACCCTTACACGGACACCTTAAAAAAGGTCCGATGCTGATTTTACATCGACCTTGACACATATATGACGAATAGTTAAGACAGGGTACGAGACAATCAGCTAATATTTCTTGATACAGTGTCCTCGACTATGAAACTGATATCTGGGTAGGATTCGTGAGGGACTAGATGTTATTTAAGGCCTCAGTCAACAATATGCCAGTTATATGGAGAGTGTGGGCAAGGAAAGCCAGTGACTGAGACCATGATCCAGGTAATCCAAGTCACAAAGCCTGAAAACACAATCATTATGAGTCAGTTGTACGATTCCGACGATGTCATAAAACATTCTCCGAAGAAGATGTGTTTCACACTCCTATATGTTGCTCCAGTACTTTTAAAAGCGGCGTAAATCCATTTTCGCTTTACTCTGCTGGAGATCATTAACAATCTTTGCACTTCATCGTCTTCCACTTGAAGACATATCGCACGATAACAGTTTATTTACGTCTGATAGATAGCCTTATGGCAGTAAAACATACATAATATTGCATGCATACTGCTTGTTTTATTTCACATCTGTCAGTTTTGATAAACAGTTGCAGCTCGTATGTGGATATTGTTTTTTCGTCTATTGCGTTTTCCCAAACTTACAGGGGCAAGATTTAAAAAAATAAAAAATTGCGTGTTTGAAGCAGTGATCAAACGAATGCCCTGACTCTCACAAATATCCCTGCCACCCCACCTCGAACATTTTACATGGTGGATGGCCAACACACACATCCAAGTCACCCCACCTCGAATATTTTACTTAGTGGATGGCCAACACACACATCCCAGTCACCCAACCTCGAACATTTTACTTAGTGGATGGCCAACACACACATCCCAGTCACCCCACCTCGAACATTGTACACTGTGGATGTCCTACACATCCCAGCTACCCCACCTCGAACATTGTACACTGTGGATGTCTTACACAAACATCCCAGCTACCCCACCTCGAACATTGTACACTGTGGATGTCTTACACAAACATCCCAGCTACCCCACCTCGAACATTGTACATGGTGGATGTCCTACACAAACATCCCAGCTACCCCACCTCGAACATTGTACACTGTGGATGTCCTACACAAACATCCCAGTCACCCCACCTCGAACATTGTACATGGTGGATGGCTTACACAAACATCCCAGCTACCCCACCTCGAACATTGTACATGGTGGATGTCTTACACAAACATCCCAGCGACCCCACCTCGAACATTGTACATGATGGATGTCTTACACAAACATCCCAGCGACCCCACCTCGAACATTGTACATGATGGATGTCTTACACAAACATCCCAGCGACCCCACCTCGAACATTGTACATGGTGGATGTCTTACACAAACATCCCAGCGACCCCACCTCGAACATTGTACATGGTGGATGTCTTACACAAATATCCCAGCTACCCCACCTCGAACATTGTACATGATGGATGTCCTACACAAACATCCCAGTCACCCCACCTCGAACATTGTACATGGTGGATGTCTTACACAAACATCCCAGCTACCCCCACCGCGAACAGTGAACATAGTGGATGACTTACACAAACATCCAAGTCACACCAACTCGAACATTGTACATCTAGGATGTCCTACACAAACATCCCAGCTACCCCACCTCGAACATTGTACATCCAGGATGTCCTACACAAACATCCCAGCTACCCCACCTCGAACATTGTACATGGTGGATGGCCTACACAAACATCCCAGCTACCCCACCTCGAACATTGTACACTGTGGATGTCCTACACACACATCCCAGTCACCCCACCTCGAACATTGTACACTGTGGATGTCCTACACAAACATCCCAGCTACCCCCACCGCGAACAGTGAACATAGTGGATGACTTACACAAACATCCAAGTCACACCAACTCGAACATTGTACACTGTGGATGTCCTACACAAACATCCCAGTCACCCCACCTCGAACATTGTACACTGTGGATGTCCTACACAAACATCCCAGTCACCCAACCTCGAACATTGTACACTGTGGATGTCCTACACAAACATCCCAGCTACCCCACCTCGAACATTGTACACTGTGGATGTCTTACACAAACATCCCAGCTACCCCCACCGCGAACAGTGAACATAGTGGATGACTTACGATGCTAGTGATATCAATCACTGGATTGTCTGGTCCAGACTCGATTATTAACAGACCGCCGTCATATAGCTGGAATATTGCTGAGTGGGCGTTAAACAACAAACCAACCAACCCACAGCAAACAGTGAACATAGGGGATGTCTTACACAAACATCCCAGCTACCCCCACCTCGAACACAGTGAACAAAGTGGATGTCTTACACAAACATCCCAGCTACCCCCACCTCGAACACAGTGAACATAGGGGATGTCTTACACAAACATCCCAGCTACCCCCACCTCGAACACAGTGAACATAGTGGATGTCTTACACAAACATCCCAGCTACCCGCACCGCGAACAGTGAACATATTGGATGTCTTACACAAACATCCCAGCTACCCGCACCGCGAACAGTGAACATATTGGATGTCTTACACAAACATTCCAGTGACCCCATCTCGAACATTGTACATGTTGGATGTCCCACACACACATCCGTAATCAAGTTGCACGCCTCGATGTAACTTTAATCCTCATAAAAAGCCAAACTCGGGTTTATACAAAACGTCCCTCTTCGTCCTTTTCACCGTGATATCAGTCACCGGTTTCGAATATTAATAGTGACAAACCGGACTACCATTGCAGTATAAATATCAGCAGCTTCGCCCTCTGAAGCTTTGATATATCTGGCACAATGTTCGAGCAGTTTTTGCCACCGTTTGCCCAAATATCTATCCGTATATAACTCTCGTATATTACATCTGCCTTACTTCCAACTAAACAGGCTTCCATCTGATTGATGAGGATGGTGACATGTGACCTTCCTCCCTGAGGAAGCACCTTGATACCATTATCACAAATCACACCGAAACTCCCTTCTCTCAGTAAGATGTAGCATGAATGATGACTTTGATACAAGACCAGCTCCTAATCGTCTCAGCTACTCTAAGATGATTGATGTTCGCTAGAAAGGCCTACTCAATATACGTGCAATATTGTAAACTGCAATACGATTCCTTATGGTCAGGTTAGACCGTCTCGTTATCTAAGAGAATGTTCAACAGTATATTACTCACAAAGTGCAATAAACAAGTGCGATTATTTTCCGGGAGTGGGTTTAACGCCGTGTTATAGATCTACGCATAAACGACCTTAATGTCCACCGAACGGAGTATTTTAGTAGAGGTAGTCAATCAATCAATCAGTTTATTCGGTAATAAGGCCTTTAGGCCCACGTACAGATATATACAATTTAGTTTCACATCAAGTGCTGCATGAAATAATATTTACAGGTAAGAAGAACGAAGGCAGATAGCATTTTTAACATAATTGGCTAAGTTCTCAAGGCGGTTTACATCAGAAGAGTTTAACATTCTAACCAGTGTGTCTTTACGATTATTACCAGTAATGAAGTCTAAATATGGAAAAAATATTTTGAGCAAATATCTTCATAAATAGGTCAAACAAAAATGAAATTAATTTCATTTTCAACTACCCTTAACTTGCACAATGGACAAAAACGGAGTGTGTTATCGATGCCATCCCTCCTTACTGTGTTATGCATAATTCCCAGTTCTCCAATACGTAAAAGGGTAAGCATACGTCGCTTTTCCTTTGATAATACATTTAATAGATACGGTTCAAGTGATAATGATGTCTTAAATAATGAATACAGTTCTAATTTTGAGCATCCAGACACTTCAGAATACCATGATTGTGCATGACAGTCCTTAACCCTCAGTATAAACTCACTTATAAAATATTCAGGATCACCAGCACCTTGAGATCTTGAAAGAGGTAGTCCTGGACAATGATACCTTGTGTCGAATGTTCAACATTCGTAACTAGTTGACACTGTTCCAGGACTACTATTCCTTGGGAAACAATGTCCTAGGCGTGAAACTAATGTCATATCAGTGTCTCACCAGGAACCAGTGTCTGCGCCAAACAAGGCTAACATTTCGAGTGAGTGAGTGAGTTGGGTTTAACGCCGCTTTTTTACAGTTATATTACGGCGTGTCAGCTTAATGTTGGAGGAAAGCCGGAAGTGATGCAGGTCTCAGACGTTTACCACTTTGGTGAAACCCACGAGCACGGGATTATAGCTGACATAATCGAAGGGTATTATAGAAACATAATCGAAGCGAACCGGGCGTTTCTGGCGTGCCCAACTCTGCACAGCGAATCGCGGCGCCTTAGACGGCTTGGCCACCCGTGCCCCCACTAACATTTCGAGGTATTTAATAGTCATATAGCTCCAAACAGCGTAACGGTACAACTGTACTCTTGAAAATCATGTGCGTGAAATCGGTTGAGTAAATTATGCAGCTCATCTTTGGACTTTTGTATTTTATATACCTCGAAATGTTATATATTGTGCCACGTACAATGTATTCTGTCACAATTAACATCGGTTTGAAGAGTACAGCATTTACTCTTATCGACTTGTCTTCTTCATTTGGCTGTCGTCTCCATAGTCTAGTGGGTAAGCGCCTACTTCGAAAGCGGAATATGGGTGGTTGAACCCAAACGACGTTAACCCGCTGGATGCCGAGGTTGTTTTTATTCTGACGCACATTTTCCTGAGATCGGAAAAGTGAACCTTGTGCGAGAATTGCGCTCATGCGGCACTGGATCTATCTCCGGGTATAAAATTACGCAGAGATGTAGAAATTGAATTTCCTATCTGATGGTGTAAATGTAACTGCAAATATTAATTCGGTTTGAAATAAAAACACTGCTAAGAGTTGTCCGAGAATTTATTCTGCGTTGAAAAACAGCAAATTTCTCTGCTTTTTATCGTACACCTATAAAAGTACTGTTCGACAACAAAAAATTATTTAGCAGCTTTACGGAAAACTGTGAGCGAACAAAAACTGCCTTATATCTGAAGGACATAATTATATATCAAATGGAGTTATATTCGTATGTAAAACGACATACATTCCATGAACGTTAAAGAACGTTCACATTTAAGTACAACAAGGTAACATTTATTTTGGCATGTTGCCATTTACGAGATCCTGGATCGGGGATTAAACGAACGACTTCAAACCGTGCATTTAATTTTTGTCAGTGAAGCGACACTCCTGTCGTAACACTGACCCTATAATCGATGCTATCCTCAAATATCACAGACGTTGCCATCAGGACAAGACCCCAGATGCGCGCTCTATCGGGCTTCGAGACAACACAAAGAGAAGGAACGTCGATACTGCCTGCCGACTAATAGTTAATATTACAACATCAAGGAATGGGGATCACACATATTCAGCGTGAGGGCTGATGGTAACGGCTGTTAGTTCAGCTGCATGTGATCTTTCGAAGGTACGCGAGTCCGAGCCTTTTAGATTAGGAGCTGTACACTTGGAGTAATATCCACTGACAATATGTACTGTATATGTATTGCGCACTATGTTTCCACAATGTCAAGCATCAATTGTGAATTGTTCATTTCCATTATGCAATATTATGTTTAACTGTATAGAGGGAGAAGGCGGTAATACGTGTTGCGGTTATATCCCATTAGTTAGACGTCCCAATTGTTAGACATTTTTATTTAGGCAAAGAGGGAATATACCTGCAGGTGTAATGGATCAGTCCTAGTGAGATTAAAATACTGAGAAGGGATAGGGGACTCACAGTTTAGGGAGTATATATGTGACAATTTCGTTTAAATTACCTAAATTACCTTACTCTCAGCACAGGTTCAATAGGCATGAGATTAACTATGTTAACTATGGAGTAGCTTAATTGTCTTTCTGTATGATCAGTCGAAGGAGTTAAGATTATCTACTCATCAAACAAATAAAAATTGATCTTGGAGTACGTATCATTATCAGTATCGATATGGCTGGTTTAAGGAAAGTAGAGTACATCACCACTCGGCGTGGAAGTGAGCAGGCAACCTGCACACATTGGAGATGTGTCGTGAAGACGTGCAATGGGAAATGTACGACTGTCGGGGACTTTCTCAGCAATCAGTCGGAACATAACCATCCGCCTGAAGATGAAACCAGAGTGAACTTTGTCAGCAATCTTAGTAAAAGAGCGCGAGAAGAAACCACACTGATTCAGGCATTGTACGAGGAGCAAGTCACTCGAGCAGATGAAGCCAACATCCCAGCGATGCCATCATTTCAGAGCGTGAAAAGTGCACTTTACAGGTAAATATCATCCCGTATTTTTGACTTGGTTAGAATTAACTTTTTTTTAGGTCACCTAGCAAGATACAGATCGACTTTGAACAAGCCATTGTCAGCGCGATCGAGACAGTGTTTCCGCAAGCAGTGATGAAGGGATGTTTTTTTCCTTTCGTCCAGGCTATTTGGAGAAAGACTCAAAATCTTGGACTTACAGTCGTGTATAAGGAGGACCCCCGTGTGACCCAGTGGATTCGACGAGCAGCTGGGCTAGCTCTGCTGCCCATTCCCTTTGTTCAGGATGCGTGGGTTCAAGCTATGGAGTCGACACCAGATGTGCCTAGAGCTGTGGACTTTAACGACTACATTGTGAGAACCTGGATGGATGATGACGCCAGATTCCAAATGCGCATGTGGAACCATTTCGAAAGTGATGGACCCAGAACCAACAACAACCTTGAGGGATTCCAAAGCCGACTGAACTACCTACTGCCACATTTTCACCCTAACATCTACAGATTCATTGAAGTCATAAAAAAAGTCGAGTTCAGTGAAAGGCCTAAGGTGATGCAATTGAACTTTGGTGCAGCACCGCGCTGCCGCAAGAGAATCTACAGAGAGACAGAGAACCGCCTGGTACGCCTCAAAGATCAGCTGCAGCAGGGTGACAAGTCTGCTATTGAGTATTGAGATGCTTGTGGACACTTGCTTCCTCTGGGATAAATACACTGTTTAAGTTATTAAATGTAAAGTGTATATTACCAAAAACTGTCGCAAAGTGTTGTTACAAACTGTATAAAATTTATCAAATGTAAAGTGTCATTAAATGTTAAGTATAATATTAAAGTATCTATTTAAAGCTGCTTTGCTTTGTTTGTCAGATCTTATCTGGACTATTCTTTTTTAAAGTCTGAGGTAACAAGCATAAGGATTAGTGTGCATTTAACCGTTTAAAGTGTTGTAATAAGCTGTCTAACTATTTGGGCGTCTAACTAATGGGAGGACACCAGTGTTGCACTTGTGCCCAATCCCTTTGTCTATTTGGACAATAAAATATGTTTCATAATAATGATAATGATAATAATAATGATAATAATAATAGGTACAATCAGAAACTGAAAAGCTTCCACGAAGAAAAACCCAACTCATTCTCCTACTAGAATTTGAAACCAAATACAACTAAATACCCACCTTGGTATATGCTATTCAGCTGAAATTCTGAAAAAAAACAATCTAAAACTGCCATGTGTGTTAATAAAGATCGTATTAGCCCTTATTTTGACATCAGTGACCTGATGCGGTAAGATAAGCCGCGAATAACTGATGCTGTTTTAAAGAATAATCACTCACTCTCGTGCATACATGTAGGTACTGTCTGCTATAAAATCCAATAAACAACATCGAATAAACAAGTGAGCATTTGCATGATGCTGGCAAGGACTTACAGACATTGTGACTGCAAGGCGAAATGTATTGCAACATGTTCTTTGGTTTCTCTTGGTACTCAAGTCAATGAACTGTCAAAATATCCACTGACGAAGTGTAAATGACTGTCTGCACAACCCTTTGCTGCATGTTATCAAAATATTGCCCCTGCATTGTATTTCAATTGGTCGGTTCTGCCAATAAACTGGTGTCAACAAACGTAAAGAGTGGTTGAGTGATTTGGGTATTTTACGCCACATTTAGCAAAATTACAGCAATATCAGGACGGGGGACACTAAAAAAGCTTTAAATGTTTGACCAATGTAGGGAATGGAACTCGAGCCTTCGGGTTGACGAGTGAACGCTTTAACCACTAGGCTACCCCACCGTGCCACAAATTTAAAAACAATACTATACAAGTAGCATCTAACCACAACTATTGAATCTTAGAAGGGGGCATTGTCGCATTGTCGCGTTGTAGCCCCTACAAAAAGGTGCCAAAATAAACCAAAACGCGACAATGCGGCAACGCGAAATTTTAGCCATTTTTCACATTCTTGCCATGTCGCATTGTCGCGCATTGAATAATGTTTTATAATTTATCAAAGGGCGTCAACGCGAAATTTTTCAAAGTCAAAATATGTCGCGTTGTCGCTTCATCAAAAATGTGTAAAAAAGCGATGAAATATATATATGATGCTTGACATATTGTAGCACAGAAAATGAATTGAAAAAAAAATCCCTATATTGTAGACTGTGAATTTGGAACCGATCTGATTATAAGACAGACGAGGCAGTTTCATTGGTGTCTTATATATATAGTTCAGGTGGGGGGCGTCAGTGGAAGGGAATAGGTTCTTTCGACCGTTGCTTAACGATCTCAGATCATCAATACACCTGGTGCTTGAGTGTCCGTGTCTTAAAATTGCCTGTCAGTGCAGAATTTCAAATTTCACATATTGTTGACATTTGATTTCATTTTTCAACTAATCGTAGTCAATCTTTGAAGATTGAGACGTAAATATATATTTAGCCGAGTGTGGGTTAAAAGCCCCAGGTGATACAGGATTGACACGTTAAACGCTTCGTTGAAACACACGAGCACGGATATAGTGACACTTAACCATTATCAGGGCAAATCTGGGATTCGAACTCATGTTCCGTATAACACAACAAAAGTCAAGTAAATCATCGTTATATTTGTAACATTTATAATAATAAAGTGAAAACAGTAATTTCGGAAGGTTTCCTTGCCCCGGCCTTTCCAACCTGTATTTATCAAGTGCTGAGAAATTACAAACATTTGAAACAAAACCAGTGACTTGAACAATAGGTCCGTGTCTATACCAAGCAAGTTGCGTCAGTTTAACGAAATCATGTAAGAGTGAGTTAGCTGTTTTTTTATTCCGCTTTTACCAATATCCATTCATGTCACGCCAGGGCGGGGCATAAAAAATCGTTGCACTCTTTAAGGTCTACGGCCCGACGAATAAACGCTTAAACTATTAGGTTACCATATTGATGACGTTCTAGACAGAAACAATCACGAATTAGATCAATTTTATCATTGATGAAGTGTATACGACAATATCAGAAAACTGGTAGGGAGCATTGTCAAGTTCAAAAGTTCCAAGAGCAAAGTTCAGCAACAAGTAACAAAACAAGGTACAACTAAGTTGGATTACACAGCACTAAGATTCTTAAGTATAACTAAAGGCCACAAAGGAGCGTCTGATCAATATGTGTGCCTTGGGAAAGTGGTAGGATCAAGTGATGGTCATATTTTGACATGAGTTGGAAGAAACCGCTCTGTTGTACCAATCCACGTGGATTTTTCATATGTTTTAGCGATAGTCAGAGATAGGCAGTGATGACCCGAATCGAAACACGACTCACGAGATATTATCACGTTTGGTTGTCAAGTAAAACATTGCACCTGGAGGTGATGACACTCGAAAGACAGGTGATGACACAGGATGGTCAACTTCTGACATCACACTGGTGTTGATACAAGTAGGGTAAGGGATGACACTCGAAAGACAGGTGATGACACAAGGTGGTCAACTGTTGACATCACACTGGTGTTGATACAAGTAGGGTAAGGGATGACACTAGTAAGACAGGTGATGACACAAAGTGGTCAACTGTTGACATCACACTGGTGTTGATACAAGTAGGGTAAGGGATGACACTCGTAAGACAGGTGATGACACAAGGTGGTCAACTGTTGACATAACACTGGTGTTGATACAAGTAGGGTAAGGGATGACACTCGTAAGACAGGTGATGACACAAGGTGGTCAACTGCGGACATAACACTGGTGTTGATACAAAGGCAGGTGATGACACAAGGTGGTCAACTGTTGAAATAACACTGGTGTTGATACAAGTAGTGTAAGGGATGACACTCGAAAGACAGGTGATGACACAAAGTGGTCAACTTCTGACATAATGCTGGTGTTGATACAAGTAGGGTAAGGGATGACACGGTGTAGTTGTGAGATGGAATAGGTCGCCAACTATTGACCTAACGGAGAGGTGACACGAGGAAAAGTGAAGAGATGATACGAGTTGGACGAGCAACAACCCTTGATAACGAGGTGATGACACGGGATAGTTAAGTTATCATACAAGAAAGTCACTGACATAGCATTGTCCATGACCTAAGACCCACAAAGACAAAGGAAGGACCAACGATACTAGTAGTTTAGCTATGAATCAAGGTACACGTGGTCAAATTATGTCCCAGGGAAGTCAAATGATGACCGAAGGTTGTCAGACCATTGTCATGTGACTGAAAAAAAGATCATCCCTCCAGTTTTGTACCGTAATGTGGTTTCGGGAACATTTCCCCATATAAGAAACCACAGCGGTTGTCTTAGTTCAGACATGAGACATAAAATATCAACAATCAACATCTTTATCCAGACGACTCTGGCAGGTGCGCATTTGTGAATCATTCGCCTCAATACGTCTCTCCATAAGCCGCGCGTACATCTTCACCAAGGGACTCAGAAAAGTGGCAAATATCTGTGGAAGATAATTATTCTGTCCAACAGATTATTTCTATTATCCTCAACGAGAGTGTACTTCGTGGTCATCACCCCCAGTGCACCAAAGTAATTGGAAACTTTATGATAATCCAAGAATACTATTGATCTTCAAATTTCATGGCTAAATGCCTCTTTGATACTATATCGCTGCTAAAACTAAGTCGTCTTCAATTATCTTTATGAGGCTAATCAGACGTCAGTTATCATGATTTTTGCTCGATACTGACGAGAGATCAATAATTCTACTCCCTGTTAACACCGGAAAACATTTCCTCTGGTATTTAGTCTTTTTGTTGACACCTGTACAAGAAAACAAAACACTAAGAAGATTAGCGTTTAAAGTGTCGACGAATATTGAGAAATGAGAGATGGACAATGCAAAACTTGGACTGAAATATAAACCTTGATTCGAATTAAAATGAATCTGAAATTTCTTATGATAAATGAAATGGTTATATCGCTTTCATGTATTAAAATATGTCCTATTCTTTACATACAAATGAGTTGTGGTTTAGGGGTCGCTTCCAAGATTAGTGCACTTACACACTCTGTATGTGTGTGTGTGCATGTGCGTGTGCGCGCGCGTGTGTCTGTGACTCTCTGTGTGGGTGCGTGTGTGTGTGTGGTGTGTGGTGTGCATGCGTGTGTGGTGTGCATGCATGTGTGTGTGTGTGTGGTGTCTCTGTGTGGTGTCTCTATGTGTGGGGTGCGTGTGGTGTGTGTGTGCGTGTGCGTGTGTGTGTGTGTGTGTGTGTGTGTGCTTGTACCCCATTCAAACACAATAAGCCACTATGTCATCTGGTCCAAATACAAGCGCCATATAGCAGGAACGTTTGATATCGTGGCGTTAAAACAACATTCTATCAATTACGTAGAAACGCGGAAAGTATCACTGGGAGCGTATTGTGAAAACATATTCGTAATTTTGTTGTAATAAATCACGAAACAATAGGCTGGCATTGCGAGGAAGAGGCTACGCAATATTGTCTTTCAGATATATGTGTTGTTCGGGGGTTAACAATGATTCTTTTCATAATCTTTCTTAGTAGTCGTTATATATAGTCGATACGACGCTAAAAGTTACTCACTCACTCACTCATTATTCTCCCGGTGACTCTACCAGACAAAGCCCTGTTGGGACATGTAGCTCTTGTTATCATTATTCCGCCAATGACACTTCTTATCATAATCCTGCTATGGTACTTCTTAGCATAATCATGTGGGTAACTATTTTATCATCATCTCGCTAATAATTTTCATCATCATTTCTTATCATTACCAAGCTAATAGCACTTCTTATCATTATCACGCTAATAGCACTTCTTATCCTTATCACGGTAATCGCACTTCTTATCATTACCAAACTAATAGCACTTCTTATCATTATCACGCTTAAAGCACTTCTTATCATTATCACGGTAATCACACTTCTTATCATTACCAAACTAATAGCACTTCTTATCCTTATCACGCTAATAGCACTTCTTATCATTATGACGTTAATATCACTACTTATCATTATCATCGTTATAACACTTCTTATCATTATCACGCTTATAGCACTTCTTATCATTATCACGCTAATAGCACTTCTTATCCTTATCACGCTAATAGCACATTTTATCATTATCACGCTAATAGCACTTCTTATCCTTATCACGCTAATAGCACTTCTTATCATTATGACGTTAATAGCACTACTTATCATTATCACGCTAAAAGCACATCTTATCATTTTCGCGCCTATAGCACTTCTTATCCTTATCACGCTTATAGCACTTCTTATTATTATCACGCTAATAGCACTTCTTATCTTTATCACGCTAATAGCACTTCTTATCATTATCACGCTAATAGCACTTATCATTATCACGCTAACAGCACTTCTTATCATTATCGCGCTAATAGCACTTCTTATTATTATCACGCTAATAGCACTTCTTATCATAATCACGCTTATAGCACTTCTTATCATTACCAAAGTAATAGCACTTCTTATCATTACCAAGCAAATAGCACTTCTTATCATTACCAAACTAATAGCACTTCTTATCATTATCACGCTTATAGCACTTCTTATCACAATCTTGTCAGTTACTATCATGCTCATAACACTTCTTTCACAATCCGTCGTAACCCTTCTTATCACGACACTGATGATAGTGAGAGGATGAATAAGCAATTTCCCGCTGTATCAACGACCCAAACCGTCGACTACGATGGTAGTACACAAACTTCTAGGTCACACGTCACGGGCAGATCCTCAATTCAACTGGCTTTCATACTGTTCCAAATATTTCCACAACATGTGTCAAGTGAAACACTGTGGTAGAATTGTTAGATTAAATACGTCGTGTAAGCTATACGTGGATATCATTAACACCCTTTATCGGGATCTGCTCTTAGCAAAATACTTTTGACCTTTGAACCACCCTCAACAGCTGTGGGTAATACCGCCTTTATTAATGTTTTATTAACAATCAGCGGTTTACTGTGAGCCACCAGAGTAAAACTCTTTTAATTAATGATGCGGTCAAGGCTTTGCCAATTATTTCGGTAAAATATGAAACCGTCTGGGGATCGGAGGTGCGTGATTAATTCCCTTGACGGAAAATAAAGTGTGAAACAAAAATAGTTTTGGTGTGTGCAGAATACTAAGAGACTTAATTAAGTAAGGTGCGTCTCTCTCTCTCTCTCTCTCTCTATCTCTCTCTCTCTCTCCCTCCTGATATCCTACGCAATCCTGGTATGGTGGTGGTTCTTTCACGTAAGTGACGTGGCCGTATAAATCCGTACTGTGCTCTGGTAGTGATACGTGGTCGACCGGATCTGAGAAGGTCACGTGTTGTTCTGTGTTTCTGATAACGGTTCAGCTACAGCTGAAGATGATTAGATGATTCTCCTGTTTTCAGCCGACTGATGGAGTTGTTGCGTTGGGCTTCCGTCAGTCGTGGCATGTTTTCGCTGTTCACTTGCTGTAAGGTTGTGATGGCATGCAAATGAAAAGACAACGTTTATAAAGCCCAACAAGTGATGTTGCACGAGCATGTCATGTTGGTCTCTTTCGGCGGCAGGTTCTTACGTGCTTTTGTTTTTGCGACTTTCCCATCTTTTTTACCAAATATCTGCAGTTCGGTCGTTCCACACAAATCAATCCCAAACAATACAGAAATGACCAATTCATTTTTGGTATTAATTTTGTATGGATGTCGGCAACACAGACATTCACGATTTTAATACTTTTGTGTAAAGCATTAAAAATTCAAAGATATAAATCCTCGTACAGAAGGGTCCTGACAATTGTCATGCATTTGGTTCCCCTAAGACACACAAAAATTATGCATCCTGTGCACCGAGGTAGGTGTGATGACATGTTTGTGTGGTGAAACTGGTATCGTTGGCATATAAATGTCTAATCCACAATGTTTAGATGTAATTTGGCTTTTATATCTTCAAGGAGTAAAACGTATTTATCTCAAGCAAATATTACAGCTGCATGTGCACGTGAATATCGCGTGGACTTCAAATAGACAAACCAACTGAACAGCATTGACATGCCATGGGGTTCCATTAAAGATACTCTGGTACACATGGTTGCCATTCGATCCTTCTGATTCCAACAACCATGCATATGGATCCCTAGACAAATGAATCCTTTAATGTAGGGACATGCCTGTTCCCGAAAGTACGGTAAACTCAGGTTATCTTCCTTCGGGTTTTAACCCATCCCCTACAATAATCAGTCACCTGAATGCTGACGAAAATGTGTTGTGGGTGACAAACGTATTGATCGTATGCACGCTCAGAGCCGAAACATTGACAGCTGGCTACACCAAAGACGTAAACGTCTTCGACCTGTCCTACTTGTGGCTTTGCTCCACATTAAGCTTACCCTTTTATGCTCCTGGAGTCATTACTGATTTTCAGTGATCCATTCCTAAAACTTTCACCACTGTTTTGCCTTTTACGCCTAATGGAATCTGTTTCGACAGTTAACTCTCTGGCGTTTCATATTAACTCTTTACAGCTAAAAAACGTTACAAAACGGGTTTAACGTAAATTTTGTTTTTCATTCCTATACTTGGAGGACCAAATCATCTGTATAATAATCTTTTGGTTTTACATCGGTATCTTACTGTGATTCCAGTAGGTACATTTCCATTTAAAAGTCATACCTCAAACGACCATGTCCTGAAGGACTGTTAGCAGTCACAATTCGGCCAAAGTGTTTGAAGTGTATGTACTAAAAAGTAAGGAAACGCTAGTCTCGCATTCTTTTCAAGTTTTGGAACAACATACATACGCAATAGTGTCAAATCATATATTTACAGAGATAACTGTAAGTTAAGAGCTGAATGTGCTTGTTACACTGGCGTTAGACGAGTTCATGAAAGAACACAGTGCGGCAAAGGAAGAGATACCATTCGTTGTGAATAACGAGATACGAGTATGGCGGGACAGCATTGCCTCATTGAATTAACAAGTGTCTGAATAAATGCCTCCACTAAAACACTCGACCCGTGAAGATCCGGGTTAGAATAGGTCTTCAGCAACCCATGCTTGCCGTTAAAGGCGACTGTGCTTGTCGTAAGAGGCGACTAACGTGATCGGGAGGTCAGGCTCGCTGACTTGGTGGATGCAAGTCATCGAATCCCCATTGCGTGGATCGATGCTCATGATATTAATCACTGGATTGTCTGTTCCAGACTCCATTATTTACAGACCGCCGTCATATAGCTGAGTGTGGGCGTTAAACAACAAACCAACCAACAACTAAAACCCTCATCTCTGTTGTAATTCTGCAAGTGTGTTTGGTTGTCTTCCCGCTACAATGCGATGTCCAATTTCGCCCCGAACATATTTGATAGGAACCCTATCTAGGAGTACCTAGCCCTGTCCTGTATATCCAGGTAAAGATGGCCATTGGAAGAGGAAGAACATATTGATGTTGATCTGAGTCAGATGTGCCATCAACACCTTGCTGTAGAGGACGTGCGTGGTCCTGTTGGAACAACTGCAGTTAATGAAGGGTAACAAACATGCTGGGACATATGATTGTAGCTGAACGTTCCCCAAACCGTTTCATCTAGACCATCCCTCCGACACAACAGTGAGTGACTGAGTTAAAATGTAACGTCGCATCGGCATTATTTCAGCCATATAGCAACGAGACCAAGTTAATATGTTTACAATTTAGTTATTTATGCAAAGTTTCATCTAAAAACAAGTTGTGAAACATGTTTGAGCATACTATATTTAAAAACAATTCATGAAACATATTTGAGCATAACAATATGATATATACAGTTTTAAAACACGGGCTATAGGCCACCAGTAACCAAAGCTAGACCACCTTGCAGGGGATCATAGGGACTTCCAGTACCTCTGCTTCCTGCATGATACCCCGACACAACAATCAGCATAATGTTCATTACGGCGACGCCACGACTGTCAACATGACACAGATGGTAGAGAGACTAGTCCAAAAAGACAACTTGACACTACTGAGTACTTTGTCAACGTTGATGTAGGACGATGTTGTGTCCAAATTGGTCCCCATACGGACGTCGACAGTGGCGTTAGACAGCGTGGATACGTCGTCTAATCGAATCATGTCTTCTGATATTGCTCATCTTGGCCTCTGTCCTACGGCTGTTGTTCTTCAGGCTGTTTAGTCATTTGTTCTGAGTGTTGTTTGTTTTTTGTTGTTTTACGCCGCACTCAGCAATATTCAAGCTATATGACGGCGGTCTGTAAATTATCGAGTCTGAGTGAGTGAGTTTTATTAAAGTCACGTCGGTAATATTTCAGCCATAATGTGACTTGAACAAGTTATACAATAGTTATAAAGACTGTCGACGAGGGACAGTATAATAACTAGCAATACATCACATATTAAGTTAAAACTAGTTGTAGAACATTAAAAATATCTGATTATTGAGGTACGGCACAATATAAAAATGGGGCTATAGATCGCCAGCAACAAGGTTAAAATCACCATACTAGGGACCAAGGGGACTTACGGTACCTCTGCTACCTGCATGGTTCCCCAGCAGGATTTACACTTCCCCAAGTTACTGGCGATTGTTGCGAGTGTAGCCAGAGATTAAAAGTGAACAAATATTCTGCAGTTAAAATAGAGGTAGATATAAATATACTTTGAAAGAGGTGGTCTTATATACCCTCTCAGGGGGACAATAATTTTACGCTACTTCAACCCCCATCGAGGGTATAGCCACGAACAGTCTCAGTTACAAATTATACACTACCGATTTATAAAATACATAACTTTTTACATCAAAATTTGTGAATTAGTTCTATATCTTTAAAAAAGTTAATGATTAAACGTGAATTAACAGTGCTAAAAAGGTCCTTAACTGTTTTGACATTGAAATATTTATCCCTTGCATGCTTGACTGTGATTCTCTCATCACAAGGGATACAAAACGGAGGATCCTCACCTTTTAATAAACATTCATTAGTATATCTACTATGGCCAATACGACATCGTCGTAAAAAAACCTCTTCAAATCTGGACTGACAACCCGAAGTAGGTGTAACCGATAGTTGGTTTAATTTTATGTAACTTATTCATACCTGCTTGGGTGTCCCACTTCTTTTGCATCAGATCTCGGATGTAACATCGAATCACAGGTTTGTAATCACTGTATGGCATAAGAAGTGGTGTCACAGATTTGTTGAGTGCTGCTTTTGCTGCAGCAGCAGCCATTGTGTTACCTTTTATGCCCATATGACTGGGTAACCAACAAAAGACGATGTCGAATTGGCCAGTTGAAAGATCATTGTAAAGTTCTAAAATATCTAAAATCAGTGGATGAGTCGAAGATACATTATTTAATGCCCGAAGGCAAGAAAGAGAATCAGAAAAGATGATAAACTGTTTACATGCAGACTGTTGTTTATTCTAGAGGATATGATTTTTGATCCAATGACAGTGGCACTTGCTACTTTGCCACCATCCTTGGACCCATCAGTAAAGATTGAACGGTGAGTGTCGTATTTATTTCTTAATTGTACATATTCCTGTTGATATACTAGTGGATTAGTGTCAGATTTAATATAACGTTTGAGGGAAATGTCTACTTCTGGCCTCACCAACTGCCAGGGAGGAGAAAACAAAAGTTGGTAAAGAGAGATGATGTCCATATCTAGATTTGCAGCAGTAATAAGAGATTTGAGCCGAATACAATGGAGGAACCAGCTTTGGTTTTTTCAGAAACAGTTCTTCATATAGGGGATTAAAAACGGAGTCATAAGCAGGGTTTGAGGTATGGGAACGTAATTTAGTAATATATTGGAGAGACAATTTAATACGGCGTTGTTATAAAGAGGGTTCATCAGCCTCAACATAGAGGCTGTCAACTGGGGAAGTCTTAATCCTTGATGGTGGATTGAATCCAGTTTTTTTAAATTACTCTTACAAGCTCAAGCATACACAATGGAGCCATAGTCCAGCTTAGAGAGAATTAGAGATTTGTATAAGTGAAGAAGGGTTATCTGATCCCCTCCGCACTTTGAATTTGAGACGACCTTTAACAAATCTAGGGCCTTCAGTCTTTAGAGATTAAACATGTGGCAAAAAAGTTAAATGATGGTCGAAAATCAATCCTAAAAATTTGGCTTCTTTTACAATCTTGATTTGAGTGCCATCTTAAAAGAGTTCAGGATCTTTATGGGGTTTATATTTCCGACAGAAATGTATACAATTGGTCTTGGTCTGTGAAAACTTAAAGCCATTCTCAAGACACCATTTATGAATTTTATTCAGACACAACCTTAAATGGCGTTCAATAGTACGCATATTTTTACCACGACATGAGATATTAAAATCATCCACAAACAATGACCCATCAATTGACTCATTTAATACTTTTGATAGACTATTTATTTTTATACTGAACAATGTGACAGACAAAATACTTCCCTGTGGAACTCCCTGATCCTGATTATAATGATCAGACAGGGTTGATCCAACACGAACTTGAAATTGTCTGTCCGTTAAAAACCGTGATATAAAATGAGGCAAACGGCCTCTCAAACCAAAGTCGTGCAAATCCTTTAAAATACCATGTTTCCCTGTTGTATCATAAGCTTTTTCAAGATCGAAAAAGATAGATACAGCATGCTGGCTATTTACAATGGATTTTTTAATAAATGATTCTAAACGAACCCGATGGTCAATAGTACTGCGATTTTTGAGGAAACCACATTGAATATTGGTAATAAGATTATTTGTTTCTAAAAACCATACTAGTCGGTTATTGACCATGCGTTCCATGGTTTTACAAACGCAGCTAGTTAACGAAATAGGTCGATAGTTAGATGGATCGGTATGATCCCGGCCAGGTTTTGGTAGCGGGATAACGATGGCATTGTGCCACGAAGGAGGAAAGTGTCCTGATGTCCAAATATTATCAAACATATTTAAAAGCGTTTCGAGACATGAATTGGGTAAATGTTTAAGGAGCTGATAATGTATATTATCAGGCCCTGTTGCGGTATCATGAGCTTGCGCTAGGGCAGTATTGAGCTCATGTAGTGAACATACTTCATTATAGTCTTCACCATTATCCGAATAAAAGTTAATAGTTTTCTTTTCTTGTTGATATTTATATTTCTGAAATTTGGGATTATAATTGGATGATGATGCTGATGATGAATGTTTTGCTAAAGTTTCACCCAACTTATTAGCGATGTCTACTTTGTCAGTTAGTAGACCATGATCATCTTTAAGACGATGAATGCCAGAATTTGAACCTTTCCCTTTGATTTTTTGTACCATGTTCCACACCTTTGTCATAGGCGTACGGGAATTAATCTTTGATACAAAGTTCTTCCAAGACTGTCGCCGATTTTGCTTAAACGTACGTCGGGCCTTGGCACTATTTATCTTCACAGTATTTAAATTATGAACTGTAGGATGACGACGAAAGTATTTTTCAGCCTTTTTCCTACACTTCCTAGCCTGTTTGCAATCATCACAAACCATGGTTTACGAATATGTGGGTAAACAGAGGACTTAGGAATAGTTTTATCAGCAATATTATTCAGTTTGTCCGTGAACAACTTAATAGGGTCAGGGACATTGATAAAAATATCAGATTTTAATTTGTCGGTACAAAGTGTTTGAAATAATGGCCAATTGGCCTTGGTAAAATTCCACCTTGTCGCAGGTGGATCATCAGTTGGGTTAATAGCTGAAAGAATTGTGGGGAAATGGTCACTGCCACATAGGTCATCATGGACAGACCAATCAAATTCGTTATAAATGTTTGAATCTGTGAGTGACAGATCAAGTGCAGAAAAAGTTCCTGTAGCGGGATGTAAATATGTGTCTGAACCATCATTAAAGATGCATAAATTATTATTTGAAATGAACTCTTCAAGAAGTTTCCCTTTAGCATTGAAGTCTGTACTTCCCCATAGAAGGTTATGCCCATTCAGATCTCCCATAATGATACAGGGTTTAGGAAGTTGGTCAAACAAATTTTGAAGGTCAGACTGCTGAAGGGAGGAAGACGGAGAAATGTACAAGGAGCACAATGTGAAGATTATGTGCAAAGAAAGTCTAACTGCAACAGCTTGAAGGTTGCATTTAAGAGAGACAGGGCTATGGATGACACTCTGCCTCACCAAAATAGAGGCACCGCCAGTGGCTTTATCTCCTGGAGGTGAAAATGAATGATATGAAGTGTACCGACAAAGATCAAATTTATCTGTATTTTTTAGATATGTCTCTTGTAAACTAAAAGCTGATGGTTGTAAATCTTGTGTCAATAACTGAAGATCACTAAAATTGTTCCTAAGTCCTCTGCAATTCCATTGTATTAAATTGATAGACTGGCTCATGGAGGTTCAACTGGGGACCGTACGCGTGGTCGTGTGGATGTGCCACTTTCAGGCACTGAATGAGAAGGAGCAACGTCCATGTCAAGTGGTTCAAACGAATTTTGAACCGTAACAGGAGCTGCCAAAGGAGATGACACCTCCAAATGTTGAAGAGCTTTGGTCCTTTTCTTTAGCTGTTTCTTTTGTGTTTTTGTGAGGTGAACAACACCCTGGACTATTTCACGAGAAGAATCAGTATCTAGGGTTGTTTCTGGTTGTGGTTCCTCAGTCTGGCTGGCTGAAGAACGTTGACAATGTTGTGATATTTGTATGTTTTCATCTAAGTTTATCTGGGCTTCATAAATCCAAGATATCACTGTTTGGCAGGAAGTCGAGACTGATGTAGATTAAGTATGAGTGACTGGAGAAGAAGAAGAAACTGCAGCTGAATATGTTAGACTAGTGGTAGGTGCTGATTGTGCAGGAACTAATTTCTTTGCTTCAAATTAAGAGATGTTATTTTTGCATTTGAGTGTGATAATTTTGGTCTCATTTACAAAATTCGGACAGGATTTAGAAGATGCCACATGCTCACCACTGCAGTTGGCACACTTCATGTCATTTGTGCATTCGGAGCTCTCATGAGTTCCACTGCAGCGTGAGCATCTTGCTTTGTTAGTGCAAGACCTTGCACCATGTCCAAACCTTTGACATTTATTGTTGCCTCTTCACACATTCTACTAAAAGTGAACCGCTCCGGAGGCGAGTAACATTTTTAACGTCTCCGCAGACACCTTGGATGCCCTTGGATACAGAAAAGGATTAAGTTTTAATGGACTACCATCTGCAGCTTCTAAGACCAAGAACCTTGGCCAAGAATCCTTTCCTAAAGTTGATACTTCTTCATCGTCAGAAGAAGAAGATAAATGTCTTCTCTTATTTGCTTTGGATGAACCAGATTGTGAGTGTTGAGCCATGGTATGAGAATAGGTTTTAGCACCCTTGCTCCCCACCCGCCATCGAGTGTCAACAAGGACGATGTTGCAGTGGAAGCCAGACAGCAACACCAGGGTTACAAGGATGTTATACTCCAGAAATACAGACATAAATAGCCAAGAATTCCAAATGAAGAAATGTTTGATTGGTTCGGCCCATAACAAGTTTCCAATGAAACTCGGAATTCAGAGGTCTATATCACCAGATTGGCCCATGAGCAACCGCCTTCTAGCAATGGACTCTAGGCAAAAGTAACAATACAACAGTTTTGAAAATAATGTTACAGTTTAACATTGGACATGTGATTCAAAATAAGAGATTGTCCATGCACAGGGCATGGCATGACATGACCAGCCGATTGATAGAATCGGGCCCATTCTACCACCCGTCTAGGTGAAGTAAGGGTCAAAGTGGTGTGTTGGGCAAAAGGAACACTGTTCCTGGCTCCAGTCCCCTCAACCACCAGAATCCCGTCCTCCACCGACACAGGGGCGCAACCCACGGCAAACGGGTTGCCCAATTCGGTCGCCTCGTACGACCAGCAATGGGGTGCTGTGGCAGATTCTACCCCGAGTCCACACTGGGGAAGAGTTATTAGCGTTACCCAGCACTCACCACGAGGAGGTTGCCCTTCACGAGGGCCTAATTGAGTCTGGACCAGACAATCCAGTGATTGATATCATGAGCATCGATCCACGCAATTGGTGTTCTGAGTGACCCTTACAAAGCGACGTTAGGCAGGTGTCGTAACTGAAGGTCGGACAGAACGTGGTCGATCAGCAACGAACCCTGTTTGGTGGTGACGTTGTTGCAAGTCTAGTGATAGTGGTGAGATGACATTCTTAACTGTATCACTACAGCGGTAGCATAGTTACAGGCCTGCAATAAGCTAATGTTATCACTTGACTTCCACCTTTATAAAGTAGCGAGTGAGTGAGTATGGTTTTACGCCGCTTTTAGCAATATTCCAGCAATATCACGGCGGGGGACACCAGAAATGGGCTTCACACATTGTACCCATGTCGGGAATCGAACCCGGGTCTTCGGCGTGACGAGCGAACGCTTTAACCACCAGGCTACCTGACCGCCCAAAACGCAGTGAGAGTGAAAATACGCGTACGTTTATCCCGAATCATGACTGAACGTGCAACATCCATGTATTTGGTTGATGTGGATGTGTTTGTGTGCATGTGTCGAAAACATTTCAGCATGTTTCAATCATTTCAGACAAAACGAAATTGTTATACTTATATAATTTTAACAATTTTGGAACTTGCGTTTCCTTTGCTATTCATCAAGCATTATCAGATATGGTAATAAAACCGTGTGATAATGGTTTGACGCCATTTAGGACTGTATTCTGATTATATGGGGGCGTGTCGGCTTCATATGGGATTAAAGCTTCACTTAATGTTGCTTTGCTTCGCCCATTGCCACTCTTGACAGCAAATACATTCACATGGACAATCTCTCAATCCTATGAATAGTAACGTTTCTGAAACAACGTGTATGTCTCAAACATAAACATTTCTATTTCAGTAAGAGGCATACTCCTACATGAGCATGCAATAAATATAAACGACAACATGTAATGGGCACACTACAGCAAAAGCACGAAGTGTGTATATCGACGTTGTACCAATCATCATGAAGTTGAGGTGTGTCATTCGTGACTAATTCTTCTGACAGGAAATATGTTTAGTAGTTTATCACCTGGAAACAATGTGTCCGGACGTTGTTGTTTTGTTGTTTATATTTGTAAGAACTAATCTTTAATCGGAACAAGGAATTGTTTCTAAGCAAGCTGAAATCTGCAATAGGAAACCACATGCACCAGAGTTTCTTTTTTATCCCCGACTTACACTTTTTATTCCATCATCCGTATATAATATTTTATTCCCTCCATGATTAACTATATGTAACATTTGTATGATTAATAGCTAAAGGCTATACATTTCATATAATAGCCACTGCTGTGTAAATTGAGTTCCTCACTGTTGTGAAAAAATTGCAAAACTGTAAAAAATTCAAAACTGCAAGACTTCTGCTCTCTGTGTTAATTATCTTTAACGCTATGCAGACGCTGCCGTGATTATTGATTGTGAGCAAAATGGCTGAGTACGAAACGTTGAAATTGTAACTGCAAGAATAATCACGTTTCTGAAATTCAAAAATGCACAGCAGCCTCATGTGCACAATGAAACCTCTGAAATTCCAAGGGGAACCGTCCCGTTTTACAAAGATCCAGATAAACAAATAATCGGTATTTTCCCTTTGTGACATATAAATGTTCTGCTTACGCTCGCCCGGAAGGTGTTACGCCAAGATTAATTGAAACAGGTTGCACTATACTTAGAAGGCCTTTATTATTCCCTTGTAGTATTATACCCTTGTAATCATAAACCACAGACTGTAACAAGAAAGTGGTGATAGCCTGTGGTAACTACGTGGACAAATGTCATCTTAAGAGAGATACGTTATGCCTTTTATAATAGTTTCAATTTCAAGCAAGTGTGGAGTGAATGCCAGAAGGCTTGCATTGGTAATTACGAAGTAGACCCCGGGTTCAAACAGGATACTTGATGCTTGGAGAGAAAGAAATGAAAAGTATAATCTAGAATGATCAGCGCATTGAAATGGACTGTATGTCAATCAGTAAGTTGTGATTCACATGTTAGCAAATGTGACTGTGCAGATAAATTCATTGCAAAAATGTGGTGGTGATGTTGTGCCTTTGTCAGATGGAACTGCTATTTACACAGGGACCTGCTTCAGCTGCTCAATATCTGGATTGCTTAGTTATTCTTGATTCTTTTGTTTTATTGCAATCCAGTTTTAAAAACACTCAGCTCTGAATTTTATGATGATTAAATAACACCTGGAGCAGTATTCGTTTGAAAACTAAACGATGGGTGTGTCAAATATTGTTAATACAGGGCTTGTGTGACATGATGAACACAACAGGACTGAATTTGAAAATCCTAACGGACATCTCACGTAATAATAAAGATATGGCACAGCAGTTCACCTGCGAAATGCGCAATTGGGTATACATGCACTAGTTCATATCTTGAGTGAACATACAAGAATGGACCCGTGAAGATCCGGGGTAGAATAGGTCTTCAGCAACCCATGCTTGCCGTAAAAAGCGACTATGCTTGTCGAAAAAGGCGACTTACGGGATCGGGTGGTCAGGCTCGCTGACTTGGTTGATGCATGTCATCGAATCCCAATTGCGTGGATCGATGCTAATGATATCAACCACTGGATTGTCTGGTCCAGACTCGATTAATTACAGACCGCCGTCATATAGCTGGAATATTGCCGAGTGCGGCGTAAAACAACAAACAAACAAATACAAGAAAGCTTTGGGTTTTACGAAGGAAAAGAATGTTCAAATCAATTTTCTGAGCTGTTTCACACATTGAATCTATCAAAGTAATAATAATAATAAACTTTAGCCATGTAAAAATATGGCAGCTGAGACAAAAACTTTAGCCCATTTACTATTTTTTAAGATCTCACCAAGCAACTATTTTGCAACAATCTGTCACATTAAACAACATATCCTGCGATTATTTTCGCGGACCTATATACTGAGCCGCAGGAGCGCTGACTGCACTACTTCATTGATTACTTAATGCCCTTCGTACTGGTCAAAGTCAAAGGACACCTCTAAATAAAACTCGCAATAACTGTTTCACCAGTAGGCTTTGCGTATCATTCGAGTTACGTGTGAAATGCATAACTGAGCAGCTTGGAAAATATCAAAACTTTTTGTGGGTTTTATACCTCAAAAGGAAAACATCGCGAGTTAAGAAAATATCGGTCAAATTTGTTTTTACACAACGACTAGAATCGGCTATTGCTGACTTCATATCACGTTGAGCGGCATGCAGTCTGATATTTTCTTTATAATTTCCTCATTTTTCACGTTCGTATATATTTAATTCGGGTAAGAATCAAAGCATTGGAAAAAGAATTAGAGAATAGAGACATCTTGTACGTCATATTAGTCATGCTTAGGGTGAGAAGTTAAGCTTCCATGTTGTTAGACTCGTCGAGTTTCATGAAGATAATATGTTGGAATGGCACCAAACAGATAACTGAGAATGGGCCAAGAGCAATATGAGTTCAGGGTGGTGGAGAAGAGAAATGACTGAAAGAAATGTTTGTTGCCCAGTTTGTCATGGCTGTTGGAAGAGTATTCCCTACTCAAGAACAACGTTGAGAAATACTTAAAGCCTGTCGTCAACATGATTATGAAGATGGACTCGCATCAAACGTGTTTTCTACGACTGGTGTAGCTGCTGACATACACTTGAAAGGTATAGAAGGAAACCTACACCTAAATCGGTACTAAATGACGTACGTAGCACTTGTTGAGTTTCCCCATGGTTGCCTGCGGTACAGTGATAAGGGATACAATATTCAAGACTTAATATCACTAGATATGATTTTAGTTATCCTGGTAGCTTTGGAGGCAGATTGGCTAGCCATACCTCGAACATTTCGGACATCCTACTCACCAGTTGGTGAGAGCCGCAGTTAATGGATATCTGCCAAAACACTTGACTGGATTAAAATCATTGGAATGGAATCCTAATTGTCATCCAGTAATACCAGTATGGATCGACCCTCACTTCTCAACTCCAACAGAAGATGAGATTGTCCGTAATGATATGGGCCTCGGTTGCATTGTTAGCTTATGTGCTCGATGCAAACGTATTACTGAACGTAGAAGTTGCCGAAGAAATAGTTTCATCCAAGATACAGAAAGGTTTGTGGATGCCAGATGAGAAAAAAGGGCGTATCATTATAGGGAAGTTGCTGGAAGTGCCACTAACTTTAAAATTATGACCCGTCGTTTAGTTACCCACCATGCTGAACTTGTTTTTCTATTGTTTGATCTGCGGCAAACAAACAGTTTCATTGGCTATGGTAAAGCTCCAAACAATTTGGGACATATTCTAACTTACTATGAGGGAAAATAAGCTCACTTAACTAACCTCCTATCTAGTATGCTTGCTTATGTTTGCATTAATCTGATAAGTATGCTTCAGTGATTTAATCCTAATGAAGTTCATAGAGTGGCAACTGACACTTTATATTTGTACCAAAAAGCATTAAATACAATTTATGGGATTCCAGCATACGCAAAAGTGTGTAAAATCATAAGCCCATCCTTGCGACAATAATGAGGCATGCACTATGCAGACATAGCAATCAAAACCGATGACTGGCATCTCGGATTAACATGATTGTTCATTCTTCCCAACGTCCAACTATCAAAGAGTGTGTATACTTGATAACTTCACACAATGGTCCTATCTGCCATATCTTGCTGTATCCAGGGTAGAATACTTAAGTTATCTACAGCATGCATGTCTTTGCTGTCCACCACTAAATAAACCCAAACTAACAGAATAAGAGGTCAGAAAAATAATTCAGAAAACAAATGTGGCCTACAAGTGACAGGTTTAAAAGAAAAGATAAGAAGTTTGACCTCCATGTTGACTAACTCCTTTACTGAGAGATAAACAACGAAACCACTGCACTGCACGTAATATAGACATGTTATGGAGCTACCAGCCGTCAGATACAGAGCAGTTTTAGTGTAGATAGATTAGATAACAGTAAAGGACGCTGTAAGGGAAATAAACGTTTGACATGTATGAAATGTCATCGAAAAAGAGGAAGTACATGCCTCATATCAGGAGGCTGGTAAATATATTTCCCATATATCTTGTTTATATGCACAGCAACAAACGTGTAGGTTTCCGTTTTCTGGAAAGCTTCCAGATACCTTCCGGCTTTGAATCCGGCACTTAATGAGCCAGTCACGAGCAACCTTCTCAGTTACCTTTCCTGCTGTAGCACGCGTCTTAATCGCGACTTAACCTTTCCAGTAATGTCTCGGATAATAATATATCTTTGCAAGACGTTGTGTATCCACATCCATTTTAATTAATATTGTGATTGTCTTCAAGATGTATGTTATAAAGCCTGATTCACCTAATCCCAGGACTAAATGTTTTACGTGACCTTTCTGACCTTATAAAGTGTTTAAAACTCTAAGATAACGTCCGTTTGTGGCCAATTGGATCAAGTGTCTTCCTATAAATTAGTGTCTACGATTGTGTCTACGAAATTCTTCATTTATAAAATCAAGCCTCTGTGTTCTTTTCTTCGGACCCATTCCGTTCAGGCGTTCTCAAGGTGTTTGGGGCTATATTTTGTCTGTTTATCCCCCGCCCAACGAAGTTCAGTGCTGGTGATGTGTTCTGTACACCACTGGATTTGTAAGTCTTAACCCTCGTGGTGGCAAATTTCACACACCCTTTGTGCCATGGACCAGATGTGGTCCCGTGAAATTGTCCCTTACCAAATGTGTAATAAGATGGCAAACACTGAGTGCACAAAATCAAAGTTACAACCATCATACCCATAATACTCATCTCTAAGAAAGCCTCTTAGGACCATTTGGGTATTTTGTTTTTTCTCTTTTAAAAGTCGTAATTACGACTTTTCAAAACTCATAATTACGAGAATAAAGTCGTAATTACGACTTTTACAATAATGATGAAAATCACCGTGATATAATGACAAAGCATTAAATAGAATCTTATTATATACTATTTTTTCTCGTGATTACGAGTTGTAAAGTCGTTATTACGACTATTTTCTCGTAATTACTACTTAAATCTGGCTATTACGAGTTTTAAAAAGTCGTCATTACAACTTTTTTCTCGTAATAACGAGTTTTGAAAAGTCGTAATTACGACCTTTTTCTCGTAATTACGAGTTTTAAAAGAGAAAAACAAAATACCAATATGGTCCTAATGGGCCTTCGTACATCTCAGCTTGAACATCGTGTGACTCATATTTTATACACTGCCACGAATTGCGAAATATGGCGAGATGACTAAAGTGGTTACCATGCTTTGATTGTGCATCCATGTCACATACACGTAACTAGTTTAGGATCAGGCAGCCACTTGGAAAAGGAATCTGATCAAACTGGTCAGTAAGGTTATTGACGTTTAGTACGCAATTAGGTTTATTGTTTAAGTACGGCATATTTCTATCGATACAAGTTAGGAATAGAGGCAGGAGGTAAATGATCGACACGTAGACATTGAATAGCCAAGCCCCAATTGATGTACAGAGCACGCTCGCATCACTTGACAGTAAATATCTACCTGTTGTCCTCCATGCTCGACAAATAGCTGTTGCTGTTTTATATGGAATGAATAGGATTAATCTGATGAATAGAATTACCCTAACCATTATACACTTTGTCGCAAAATGAAATATCGAAAATAAATTGAGTCAATGCCGGTTTCATATGTTTTTCTTCAGCCCAAGTTTATGTCGATAATACACAAGATACAAAAATATATAATACAGCTAATGAAGACATCAACTTAACTTCCAACTTGATGACAGCAATTCTTGTTCGCATTTTTTGAGATAGTCGCTTGTGGATACCATGTGTTGTAAAGTTCGATTCTGTATTGTTTATCCTTTCACTGTGGCGCTATGATTGGTTTGCTGAAATAGTATTATATATATATATATATATATATATATATATATATATATATCCTAAGAAAATGGAATATATTATCATAACACTTTTGGTTTGTTTTTCAAGCATACTGCAATGGATATTAGATCTAATTCATATAAAATTTACAAATTGTAGATGTAGACTGTTCATTTTGTAGCCTTTTAAAAGGTCAATCTTGTCTGAGAGAAGGTAAAAGCATTCTTGTGTATTCTTCTGTGTATTTGGATGGGGGTTTCCTCGCAATCTTGTAGAATGGGATGAAGTGGGAAACATTACTTGCAATATACCATCATGTATGTCTTTAATAATACATGTATATATAAAGGTGTAAATACAATTTTTTAGTCGGATAAATAACAAAAACATATGAAAGGATTTTTTATTTGAAGGACTGGTCATACAAGTATGTTGTGAGGACATGTTTAAGTAAGGCAGGCCAGTGCCAAATCAAGTGTCACTAATCCCCTTTATAGCGCACGCGCGTGATGGCTTCTCGTTTTGTTTTTGCTCGTTTTTATCAGAAGGGAAAACTATTTTTTTCTGAGAATGATGAACAAACCTGACTGTTGTTTGGAAATATTAAAAAAGAACGACACAATATAAAAACATTGCTCAAATACAACTTAAGAAATGAGACACAAGTAGTGTCACGTAACAAAAACACTTTTAATACAATGTATACGTTTTTGAAACAGCGACGTCATCACAGGTTGGCAATGAGCGGTATGCAAAGCCAGCTGACAGGCAGGGTTAAGAAACCATTTCATGCTATAACTCCTGCAGTAGCTAGTGCATATGGAGCCCAATTTTTAACCTGATCAGTATTTGAACTAAACATCTAAGCAAAACTGCAAAAAGAAAGTTTGCACATTTGAAAATGATGTGATTTTAAAATTGGTTGTACTGGTTCAAACCTAAATAGGCACAAACACATAGCCCAAACACATCGGCGTTCTACCTGTAATTTTTACCGGCAATGTGCCTATTTTTGTTTTTGAGAAAATGCGAAAAATGTAAAATCGAGTGATGTCATTGCTGGTAGAACTGCACGTGCCACAGAGGTATGTCTAACATCCACATTAAAAAAAAACACATTTAAAATGCCATGGACAAACATCAGAACAACGTGAGCGATCAAATAGGATAGTCCAGATAGGGGCTACACACACCCACGTTGCAAGAACCTTTGGCTGTTCTCGTGTTGCTGTTGGAAGCTTGATGAAGCGTTTCAGACAGCTTGGAAGGACATCGGTCAGGCCAAGGAAAGTGAGACCACGGGTCACTACACCACTTGACGACCGGTATCTGCGACCATTGCACCTTGGCAACCGCTACCTCACAGTGACGTCATCGGCATTGAATGCTTATGTCGGCGGGTGAGCACACACGCGGTGACCAGAAAACTTATGACATCAGGTATCAGGGCCTACCAACCGTTCAGAGGACAGATGTTGACCGCTGAACACGACGCACAAGAACACGATGGGCGAACACAGTGCAACGGTGGCAGCGTCTGATTTGCAACATGTTGTCTTTACGGACGAAAGCAAGTTCGCTTTGCAGAGTTGATGGCAGACATCGTGTTTGCCGTCGCAGAGGTGAACGGACAGCTGCTAGCTGCGTTCAAGAAGTCGTTCCTTACAGTGGAGGTGGCGTTATGGTGTGGGATGGAATTGTGGAGACCAGACAACGCCACTCATCGTCATCAATTAAAACCTCAATGGGAAACGCTATAGAGATGACATCTTCCGTCCAGTACTGCTGCCCTACCTCCAGCAACAACCCCGAGGTGTTTTGTACCAAAACGACAACGCCAGGCTCGTATCGTAGTAGACTTCCTTGCCAAGAACAATGTCAATGTCTTACCGTGGCCGGCATGTTCTCCTGACTTATCACCCATAGAACACCTTTGGGACGTCTTGGACAGTCGAAATTAGAGTCCGATCGCACAAGCGAACAGACAAGAGTTGAGACAAGTTCTCCAAGATGAATGGAACCGCTTGACCTCATCAAACGTTTCACATTTTCTTTGCTTGAATGGAGGCACAGGGTGGCCATATTCAAATTTGGACAACTGAATTTTCAACTCCCACACATTCCGTCTTTTAATGTAATGGACTAGTCGATATTAAAGCCTAAAATTAAAAAATATATATATGAAATATTCAATCACAAACTTAAATAATAAACTGTTGTAAAGGAAATGAGTATTTGTCACCACATTTTTGCAAGACAATTGTAAAAGCAACTTGTTGAAGGTGTTCAATTTGCTGAGTAGTTGCTACATTTTCTAAGCAGTTGCTAAATATATACTACCTTTTAACTGAGTAGTTGCTAAGAAATTATAATTTGAAGTTGTCTCATTGCACACTTGTTAACAGTTTTGCAAACGTTAACTTTATACACCACAGGATACTTCATAACCCACAGGGATGTTTTTTAACGTTTATATTTGGGCATAGAATAATGGCATGCACGTAAAAATCGTAATAATGACCTTGTAAAATATCGAGAATAAAAGCTGTTCTACCACAACCAGGCTGCCGATGATAGCACAGTGACGTTCTTTTAGTAAAAGAAGGTATTTAGGCAAAATTTCAATAGATTGCTTGCACGAATCTTCCATTTTGTATATTAAGTTGAGCATCCACAAAAACAAACAAATATAAGTTAAAGTTAATTTTTAGTCTTTCCAGCCTTCTTTGATATGTGTATAGTGGCACCCTCGCAAGATCTTTCGCGAACATGTTAACACCTCATAGAATGGAGTCTTTTAACCTCATCCCAACGTTGATATGCTTGCATACCTTGACCATATAGCTGATTATACACAGACCCGACAGTCACTTCTACTTTAGTAATCTTAGGGTTGTAGACTACCTCGGATTCTCTTGAAAATGTTGTTGAGGGATCTTCGAAGAACATTGAAATACCCGCCAAGGATATGTCAGGCACATTCAGATTGATGTTCCACAGTGTATCACATTTGTCCTTGGAGAACTTGTGATGGCGAAGCACACGATCATACAAAATGGCTAGACGTCCAGTATGCTGGTTACGAATTTGTCTTGCTAATTCGGGATTAGTTACTCTATCATAATCCAGTGAGATATTGCCATGGAATAGCTGGCTTCTGTGTTACAAGTGGCTTTCGTTACAATGCTGTAGTCATTATTCTCACATATCAAGGAGGTATGCTTGGTCAGAGGTATGTGACTACCTAGTAATTCAAAGTCAAGTGGAATATAGAATCGGTTACCTAATGCATCAGTACTTGACGTATCTTCTGTGGTCTTATCATCACCAACACCCATAAGTTAAGATTAGGAAAGCGAACCTTAAGTCTCTGATTCTGATTAATGGTACTGGGATTATTAGTTCTAGTTACAGACTGGCGGATTTGTTTGACTCCTAGTAGATCGCGCATTCTAGTTATGGATTTAAATTGTCTTGTGAAGACATTATTTTGTTAAACATATATTTTTTATGTCTAATACAAAATGGATATTGATATAGATAATCTAACAGATACTACTACACCAGCTTAAGCAGGAGGAGAGACTGATGAAACTAGCTTAGTGGTGCTACAGCAATGAATAAGTCTTAGATAGTGGCAGTGAGTTTACAATAGATAGTAAAGGAATACTTAGACTGCATGAATTCTGATACTCGGAATCCCTAGCAGTACAATAGCTAAGTGTCGTGGTGGTGTCAACCTTGTTCGTACTGAATGAGGTAATAATCAGTGAGTGAGTGAGTGAGAGTATGGTTTTACGCCGCTTTTAGCAATATTCCAGCAATATCAAGGCCGGGGACACCAGCAATTGGCTTCACACATTGTACCCATGTCGGGAATCGAACCCGGGTCTTCGGAGTGACGAGCGAACGCTTTAACCACTAGGCTACCCGACCGCCCCTGGTAATAATCAGTTATCAATAGCTAAAAGAACGCCATGCTGTATCAGAAGGATATTATAGTGTATGCAAACTCAATGATGACATTGTTAAGCTGGAGCTAGTATCACACTAAATGAGTCAAATGGAACACTGGCTTTAGACAATGGAAAATAGTCTATAAAACTTGATGGGGGTGACATCCAACAGAGCGTGGATTCAAATTACACAATTTAGTTCCCTTTAAAGAGCTGTGCATCCCTCTTGATTAGATCAGTATAACAGATAATATTCAATGTGAAACTCTACTCCGGACTATTTCAGTCAACGATGTAAATTACAATAGTGGTAGAATGTAATTTTTCTCATCATTACAGTATTAGAAGTTAAGGTATTATTACAGAACCCATTTTTTCTGTATTAGAACTTGAGCAAATATGATATTTGAGTGTGTCTCTTCATATTAGAAATAATGGTTTATTTTGCAGGTCCTGAAATGCACAACCTTAGACAATGGAAAACAATTGCACTTGCTGATGTTGGAAATACTGAAGGTTTTCAATAACCAGGTTACATTTATATGCTTTACACTTACAAGATGATGTATACAAGCGGAAAGACGTTATATTTACAGCACCCACACTGCACAAAACATATCAAGCTGTACAAGCTTGTATACCCTATGGATAGATGAGATATCCAAAGCCTTAACAATTTTGTATATGAAATACTCAAAGCCTTAACAATTTTGTATATGAAATAACCAAAGCCTTAACAAATGTGTATGTGAAATACCCAAAGCCTTAACAATTTTGTATGTATGAGATATCAAAACAAAATTATCTTTGTATATATTGGCAATGGGAGATAATTGCTATGTGTTGCTATATGATTGTTCTGTTTGTGCAAAATTGACTCACTGACGTATTAAGATTTCATTGATATTCTTTACTTATGTAAATGCAAAAAGTTGTTTTATATTTCCTGATCTATATGCCAAACAATTTCACAAGGCACGAAACTTGCTTTATGTTTAAAACAAATACCCAATCTCTCCAGTGAGATACTCTGGTTATTGCGCTCAGAAGAATCCAGCATCAATCTATGTGAATAGTATGCAATCAAAATCATTAAAACTGAACCGATGTTATGCAAAGCAATCATATAATACGTCTAAACTGATAGCTATTAACAATCAGGCCTTTTGGAAGCAGAAGTAACCCGAATCAACATGGGAAACCTGACGTATTTCACATTAAAAGTGACAGGGAGGTGATTTACATCATTAAGAGATGAAAAAAAGATCTACGCTATGATACAATTATAAATGACGAGTTATGATTTATTTAAGAACGAATTGTAATAAAAATTATTCTTTTATTTAGACCAAGTACACATGCATCAATCCACCCGCGTTTGGACAGCATAACCAATTATCTATTTACATGTCACTGAGGCCAAAGAACATCAACATCACTGGACAGTGTAAATAGTTCGTTGAATATAATTTCCTGAATACACCAATTATGTAACACCGTCTCTGAGCACAAACCCAAACGGCCTGTCCGTTGTGACAGGTGTAAATTAGTGAATGTATACGTATTGCCACTACAATACCCCTATTATGTCCCAGCAAGAGTTCAAGTTTATTACATGGACAAAACCTTGATCAGTCAGTCCATGGGTCTGTGACAACCTTTATATAACCCATGTGACATAATTTTTACGTAATTCGTATTTATTAAGAAAGTGACTGAAATAAATGTTTGAATATAATTGCGTTTTAAAAAGCGCATGTTAAAACCCAAAATAAGTAAGTAAGCTTTTGAGGATAACAATAAAACCATAAACCAAGAAGGATGCAGATTGAGTATATATTTATTTATAGAACTCGTTCCAAGCAGAGGATCTGTGTAGAAGAAACTACTTGCATAAATAAATACTTCCCAACTTTTGTAATTTAATTATGGGGGTAACATTTAGACTATTCATTCACGCGGCAGGGGCAAGTTGTATTAATATAACTCACATCGATATGAATGTATTTGTTTTTAAAATACCACTTGTTCCAGCGGTTTCAATAACTTTTTCTTCTCATGTGTAAATTACTCATGCAAAAAATAATATGTATTTCTACAATATGATATAAACTCGATTTGACACCTCAGGATTTTGACCTTCAGCCAACACATTGATCAGTGTGCCGGGAATAAAAACGCCTGCCCTGTCGTCTTACGCTTGTCTTATTGTGACGTCACAAAGTTAGATTGCACTATGACGTCATACTATGTTAGAGTGTATTGTGACGTCAAAACGGCTTAACGGTATAACTGTACTCTTGAGAATCACATGCGTGAAACCGGTTGAGTCAATTATACAGATCATCTTTGGACTAACCCTCTTGGTGCCACGGGACCATATATGGTCCCTGACTTTTCACACCCGCTTTGTGCCAAGGGACCATATATGGTCCCGAGAAAATGCCCTTTTTAAACTGTGAATTTTGATATCAAACACTGCGTGAGTAAAGTCAAAACTACAACCATCATCACCGCAATCATCTTAGCTTGTTCACGATATGGCTGAAATACTGCCGATGTGACGTTAAATATTAACTCACTCACTCTTAGCTTAACATCGTGTAACTGATACTTTATACAATGCTACGGATTGCGAAATATGGCGAGATTAGTAAAGTGTCTACCGCTCTTATCGGCCTTTTTCTGCCATGTTTGAACACCAAGCGAATGACGGCGAATTTGATTATTCACCCATGTCACATACGCGTAAATATTTTCAGACAAAATCCTAGTTCAAAAGAAATAATATGACCTGAGTGGTCAGAAAGACATATTTTTCCCATCAGTATACTTATGCACGTAAATACAATTCTGTTCACTCCTTACGAACAAGTTTATTTACACGTTTTGTGTATTCTTATCGACTATCGGTAATGGCGGAATGGTCGGTACACATGAGAAAACGACAGTGTATATTTCCATTACATTTATGACGTTCATTGAATGAAATTATAACCATCATTACCCTAATCATCTCAGCATTAATATCGCGTTACTCATACTTTATGCAATGATACGGATTGCGAAAAATTGCGAGATTAGTAAAGTGGTTACCACACCTCTCGACCTTTTTCTGGCATTTTACACTTCATGCGAATGACGGCGATTTTTTCACCAATGTCACATACACGCAACTATTATAATATCAGACAGCCAATTTGAAAAAAGAAATCCATAAGACTTGTCAGAAAGATTTACTGTTCCCCACTGTACAGTTATTAGCGTTAGACTACCAACGTTCAGTCCGCAACAGAATATTTTTGTTCAAATATTGCATACGTTTATCAACTGTTTGTCATGGCGATTTAGCTCCGCGCTAGAGACGAAACAACAGTGCAGATAGTCTTTCTGTTTATGATGTTGATTTACAGAAAATATTCAAATCAAAGATATGGAGAGATAGCTATGATCGTTAATATTAAGGTGGTATAGTGTATATTTATGGGCAGGAAGTTCATGATCAAAACCTAAACATTGAATGGCCATGCCCGGAGTGATCGACAGGGCACGTTCGCATCATATCTGTGCCGCGATTTCTTGTCTACCGGTTGCCCTACATGCTCGCCCGTTCAGACAAATAACTGCTACTTTTTTATATGAAATGACTTAGAGTCATGTGTGATTGCTCAAACTACCTGACCGTGTGAATGACTTGCCCTAACTGTTTCACATTTTGTCACAAAAGGAGATTTCAAAAGTGTGGCCACGACATGTAACGTGAGTCGACGCCATATTGTAAACAAATTGTGTCAAGGCCGGTTTCAAATGTGGTAGCTCGGCCCCCGTTTCTGTCGATGGTACACGCGATACAAACATAATACAACTACTGAAAACATTTACATAACTTCTACAATGATGACAGCAATACCTTTTTGGATTTGGGTTAATCGCTTATGGATACGATGTGCTGTTAAGTTCGATTTCGATTTGTTTTTCCTTTCATTGAAACTGTGATGATGGCGCTATGATTGGTTTGCTGAAATAGTATTTTCCGTGAGTCTAATGTACATGGTACATGCTGTGATTGTACAAGATAATTGATAACCAATTGTGTATGCATATATATCATCAAATACACATTTCTAATCTCTTCAGAAAATAGAATATATTATCAGCTCGTATTTCCAACATTCTGCCATAGATATTAGATCTAATATTAATATTAGATTTAAAAATTATTGATGTACACTCTACTCTCGATTAACGTATGATAATCTATTGCAAGTCTTCACCTCTTATTTGATGTCATCTGAAATATCAGCAATGAGTAAACTTAATTTTATTTCGTTTAAATCTGCAATTTTATTCGAATAGGCTTATAGACGGTCGGTGATTTCCCGCCGCTTTGAATTTGTCGTCTGGACAGGTGCGCGTGATTTGACCTCGCGTGTTTTGACGTGGATGACGTCACATGAAACAGCTCATCTAATGTTGTGGTAGTATAATGGATACACGTGGTTTCATTTTCCAAATAACAATATTCTCTTTGACTGAACTAGAAAGCATATCTAGCACATCACGATTGACCAGACAATCCAGTGATTGATATCATGAGCATCGATCCATGCAATTGGGATCGATAACATGCATCAACCAAGTCAGCGAGGGGTCAGCCTGACCACCCGATCCCGTAGGTCGCCTTTTACGGCATGCATGGGTTGCTGAAGACCTATTCTACCCCGGAATCTTCACGGGTCGGCTGGCTCCGGCACTGGTTGACATGTGCTTTTCATATCTGTTTGAAGGCTTGATATTCCAAAAAGATAATGTGTACTTAGTTGAGTAAGGGAATGTATTTTTTTACAGTGAGAAAGCTGTTAAAATGGATCCAATATTAAACAACCTAGATTTTAATATTTTAGCTTCATCTAAATTTATAACATCAACAGTAAAAGTAATTTGATCTACTCACAATATATAGATAATCGATTTCTGAAAGACAAAATGTTTTCGGTGGAAATGTGATTTCATTTTGATGTTTTATATAGTTTTATTTTTGTCTTTTTTTCACTCTGCATTATCTAAATTACCAAATACTTCGATCAGTGACATAGTAGTAATTACATTGTTTTGTATCCTTAGTATATATGAAATAGATTTTTTAAAATAAATATTTGTCTAAGAGTAAAATCAAAGCATTCTTGTGGTTCTATTTTCACCATTTTAATTTGTATATCTTCCCTCCAAGCTGTAGTTTAGCTGGGCCAAAATTAAGAAAAAGAGCAAAGACGTAATAACTGAAAACCATTTATATTAAATATTTTGCTGGTTAAATTTTCGAAGTTCAATACCAAGAATATATTTGTCCTTTTATGACAAATAATTCCATTACTTTCATTGACCTACGATCATTATCTATTTCAAACTTTTCCTTCAGTAGAATGTGATGGAATGGGAAACTACTGGAAATAAACTATCACGTATGTCCTTAAATGTACATGTACATACCTAGCAAGGTGTAAAAACACTTCTAAAGTCGTATTTATAAATCAAATGAAAAAAAGGTGGTATTTCATGGACTGGCCATATAAGTATATTTTGAGCAAAGGTCTAAGTAAGGCAGCCAAATGCGAAATACTAGCTGAGACGAGGATGTATGTCTTCTGGTGGTCACAGTGAAACAATGACATATGGCGCCCGAGTTGCGAGTGATCTAAAATAGGTTTGTTGAATAGATTTGCTGCCCATGAAAACGTTTCAACAATTTTGATTGAATCTACATGTACTTACTCTTGGGTGGTATTACGTTAGTATAATCTTGTTAATCATTTAAGAAATAATAATGATGCCCGATATTGAGCGATGTCAATTTGAGTATTGTTGGGGCTGTTTAGCGATCTTTCACATTTTGTCCCTTGAAAATGTACGATGTCAATTACCCCGAAGTTGTTTTTATCACTAAGCAAAGAGCACGGTCACTGAAACATACATATGGACGTAACCGGGATTTCTTCAGGATATACATTCCAAACTGTCATTCGTATTGTGACATAATCTTTGAAACAGTCTGCGTATGAATTAACACGACCACTTCCGTCAATTTTGTTTCGACGTCAAAAACACGCACAATTTCATCGGGATTTTTAATCGGTAAATATAACTCACGGAAAATTCACAGTGAATGTGTACTTCAACATAAATGTCATATGTCTATCACTGTTAGGACGTGTACTTGCCAATGATATGAATTATTGGACATTTAGATTTCAAACAAGGGCGCCTACTTGACTTTGCGTGCCATATTCGGGTGCGTCTATATTACGATTAATGTAGAAAAGTAGGTAAAATTATAATATCAGCACTTTTATCGATGGCTAGGCAGTGCATAGATCTTTTGGATTTGGTGAATTTAAATACTGATGGAAAGACAATCAACTCGAGTTGCATGTTATGCAATTTGGTTACACTGTGTGAAGGAATAAAGATGTTGTTACACTTTTGATACAATGTTTACGTTTGTGAAACAGCGACGTCATCACAGTGCGGCACTGAGAGGTATGCAGGCTGACTGACGTCCAGGTACCATGAGGGTTAAGGTGGGAAATTCCCTGTTCTGTGGCATTTTAGGCCAAGCAAGCAAAAGTACTGAAAATGACCTCTTAAAATTAGGTACATCTTACATGTCGCCATATGTTACACATTGCTAAATCACCACTCACGGCGTTATTTAGAGCATGTTTTGAAATCTAAACTTCGGATATTTACTCTGAGAAATGAATTTCATAAATAACATATTAGTGATCACGGGTATCTGTCTTTTATCAAATCACCATAAACATTCCAAAACGTCTCCGATAACCCTAGAATCGTTTAGAATATTTTGGAAAATACGCAAACGCCGAAGTGAACTCCCGCCATAATGGATAGTGTTTACAAAATCACGTTTCACGTACACCGGTTATGAGACGCCTGTAACATCACGTATATTGCAAACTTAGCTGCGAAAAATACATCCTGGGATTCCTCATACAATGTACATTTTAGAATCAAATGGCTAATGGTCTTTGTCACCAATACAAATTGACTTGATGAAATCAAGCGAAATAAATTAGGTGTGAAAACGAACGCATATAACTCCATTTGATATGTAGTTAGTCGTTCAGATATTAAGCAGTATTTTGTTCGCTCACAGTTTCCGTAAAGCTTCTAAATAAAAGAAATCGTCGCGCAGTACTTTTATCGGTGAACGATAAAAAGCGGAGAAATTTACTGGTTTTCAACGCAGAAAGAATTCTCGGACAACACTAAGATGTGTCTTTTTTAAAACCGGTTTAATATTTGCAGTTAAATTTACACCATCAAATGGGAAATTTAATATTCTCCACCTCTGCGTAAATTTAAAGCCGGAGGTAGATCCAGTGCCGCGTGAGCGCAATTCCCGCACAACCTTCACTTTTCCGATCTTAGGAAAATGTGCGTCAGAAAAAGAACTCGGCATCCATAGGGTACAAAATGATCTCTGTTTGATTGTAAATGTTATATTGCTTAATTATAACAAGAGTCATCAGAAAGATGACATATCCCCCCGGCAGCTGTCTGTAAAGTAACCACAAGTAAATGTGCAACGCTGTATGAAATGAGTCAAGAGTTGAATGTTCTTGAAGAAGCATACATTGTGTACCCACAATTGATCCACCATGGTCGCATCCATGTGAAATTGAAAGTAAAACAAGTGTGTTTCTGTGGGTTTTTTTTTATCCAAACAAATGACAAATTACAAGAAACAATAACTTAACAAGCGTATAGTCAACAAAGTCATCTATAAGCCCCGCCCATTTTAACACGTTATCGTCCCAAACTAGGTAACTGACCCAACATTTCTCTTAGCCCATGTCAAAATAGCTGCAATGGCAATTCTAAAATAAACATTTCTAAAACTCCTGAATATCAAATGGCACCAGTTCAGTATGTGCTGTACATATAGTCATACAATGTTTGGCAAGGAAATATTTAACAGTTTATTTGTTATATATACTCCATAAGTGAACCTACCCTATATTAAAACTTAAATCCAACTTGTTGCCATGGAATTTCTAAATAGCAAAAGGCACCAGCTTAGCATGAGTCTGATAGACATGCAAAGTTTTGTTAGAAAGTTTTGAATGGTTTTTGAGTTACGCTCCGGAAATGAACACCACCCTTACAGAACCTAAGTCCAATTTGTTGCCATGGAAACGTAGTTTTTTTTCTAAAATTCCTAAATAGCAAAAGGCACAACTTCACCACTTGAGTGATATAAATGCAAATTTGATGAAGAAAGTCTTAACAGTTTCGGAGTTCTACTCCGGAAACAAACATCACTCACAAAGTTGTCCAGCATGCTTTCATGAAAATTTGAAAATGTTTATATTTAGGTAAGACAAACATCAAAAAACCAATTAACTATACCAATATTGTATACTCATATGATACATAATTGAATCTTTAAAGAACATAATTTGTATTTATTGAAATATGCTTGTCCACGGTTAATTTATTGGTTGGTTACATTTGCAAGTGGTGTACGAATTACATATGCCACATCATAGTCACACCTTGCTCTGCACCATCTCTCATACTTACAACTACATCCCAGAAGCTCTCGGCATGACTTAGAAGCTTATAGTATAGTCCACAAAGGCTCATAGCCAAGTGCTACTCAGTTGTTGTGGAAAGATCTCTTTCAGCCTCCTGACTTTGGCCCGAACAGTGGCCAGCTTGAAATGCAGCACTTTTGACATGTTGGTACAAAGCTGCGGATGTAGGAGGAATGAAATCAATTGATATATCTTTATTAGTGAATAAGTGAATCAACTCTTGTACAGATACTGGCCCAATCATACCATCAATACCACCAAACGCTGAATGACTGGCATCATGGTTTCCCATCCTGTTTGGTTGGTACATGATCAATGAGATTGAAAGTCATTGTTTCGTCATAAACATTCTCTATTTGCAACCCTGTCTTTTTGTTTTTCCCTGCAGAAAGATGTCTGGTCACAGCACGTAATTGCAAGAAAAGCTCGAGGTAAAATGCTTTCTCTGGTCCTTGGAACCCAGCAAGGACATAAACAGCCAAATATCTGAATTGTTCGTCAGTTCCAAACGCTATCCAGAGTCGAGACACATCTATTCTGTCAACCAATGTAATGGCCAGGACAAAGTCATCAGTATTAACCGTTCGAATCAAAATCCTACCATGCCCCTGTCTAGCACCATTGGACATGTACAAAATGAGTCTTGTGGCAGTTTCCTCTGAACATGGATACAGATCATTGACACCATCTGACTGCTTGTTACTTAAAACCTGTTTGCCGTAAGTGCTTTTAATTGTTTTTACCCTAACATTCTAATGAAATAACATGTTCAGCCAAGAACTCAAACAGTTCTGTCTTGTTCTCATCAATTCTCAGATATGCCTCCCATGTGTGAAGACTTTTGCTGAATTTTGGCTGAATGCAGCATGTGACCTGTTCCTTGTTTGCTTCCTGCTGTTGATTTGAGAGTGTATTCATCCCACACAATGTCAACTCTGGACACACTCTCAAGACTCCCACTAGGTTTTAGCATGAACACTATTGCCATCCAATCTGAGAGTAGTATTTGTACTGAGCAAATGCAACAATAGGGATCTCTTCTGGATTGTCATCATGTGCAGCTTACATCCAAGGCATGTCTTACCATGGCGACGCATTTCGATTCCTTCCAAACAACCTACTATAGTAGAGGAATTCAAGAAAGGTAACGGTGTTGTAAAAAAACAACATTGTTTTTTCATCAATTTCAATCGATCAAGCACACGAACAACACAACAAATGTGTCGATTTAACTGATAATGTCTTGGTTGAAGCATGTCATCGATCCCTATTGCGCGGATCGATGCTCAAGATATCAATCACTGGATTGTCAGGTCCAGACTCGATTATTTACAGACCGCCGTCATATAGCAGGAATATTGCTGAGTGCGGAGTAAAAAAACATAAACTAGAGGAGGAGCGTGATGTTCGAATAGGGACTATTTATAAAATATCACATAGCTGTGAACGCTCCTGAAGGAGTTGACGGTGAACTTATAGCAACTAGATTGGGGCTTGGTATATTATCAAAAATGCAATTAAAGCACCTATCGTATTCAGTATGGAAGTAGCAGTGGGAGTCTCTGTAACAGCTTTTAAATATATTTCTCGACAGTTGCAAAAGAAGGCATTAAAACATGATACTACTTGTGTACTGGCTGAAGTAAAGTTAAATAGCATCGAGAATCATATGTCAACAACACTAGCCGATCGGAAGATATCTGATGAAGAGTTTCGTTTGCAGAACTCGAAAAAAATACAACACAATGAAACAAGAGATTCGATCTAATTCTCGTTAGACTAGTGACATTAATGAAGATGGAAAAAAGTTAATAGAACAGGGGAAACAGTAAGCATACCAAGCATTCCGTGCCAAGAGCAACGCACTGGCAGGAGATTAAGAATAAAAAATTTCCTAGATTTGTGATGACAACTTGATTAAAAAATACATAGGTTATACAAAATGGAAAATTGGCCAAATGTTGATCACTTACCAAAGCAAGAGAAACTATCAAAGTGGAGAAATTTACCTGCTGGGGTATATCAGCTTGCGAAAATAAGTGATATTGATACAGTCATGTGCAACACCAAGCTTATTACAGTTACGAGTGTTACTATTAGTTACGAGGTATTAAAACTGCAAGGAGGATAAAAAGTCTCACCCTCTAAGAAGGTGTTGACACATTTATCCTTAACAACGGACTCATTAAATGTAAACGCAAAAGATCACTTTTTTGAAATCAGGTACCGATTAAGAGAAGCAATAGGTATTACTTATAATCTTAAGTACTTGACCTGTAGTGAATGACCTTTTCTGCTTATTGAATCAGTAACTGACAAAAGGACTTTTTGTTGTGTTCCCAATCTTAACCCACCGCTGACATGGCTGTGGTGCGAGGTAGCAGGCTCATAGCGAGCTTAAGTCAGCGATGAAGTAGTGCACTCAGCTTTCCTGCTGCTCAGTGAATAAATAAGGTTCAAGGATTTGTATCAATTTTTGTCAAAGGTATCATTCGGAATACAATACAACCAGCATTGTTATTCTCATATGGACCTTAGTCGTGTTCATTTACATGTATTTAGATTTCGTAACTGACAGTGTCTGTTATGAGGCACTCTGTATGTAACTTATGATTCAGATATATCTATCATCTGATATCATTCAACAATGGTCAAATAACCAGTTCCCTTCCACTGACTTATCACCTGAGCTACAAAAAAGAGACCAATGCTGCGGCATCATCTGTTTCACATTTAGACCTATGTGTAATTCAGAATTACAGCAAAACTCTCCATGAGACAGTGTGACACGAGGGAGGATGATTTTAACTTTCGAATAGTCAACTTTCTTTTAATGTCGAGCAATATTCCAGCACCACCAGGCTTTCAAAACTTTTGAGGTACAAGTGAGCATGCCATTTCTGCGAGGATTTCAGAGCGGCATGCTCTTGCTCAAACGTCATTTGATAGATGCTTTTATTCAGGTAATAAGGCCACCGGCCCATTATACACGTGCAGAGCATGATGGCATACAAATATGACAGAGCGCTGAATTATAAGATTTACAATGCAGTGTTCAAACTGTTAATATTGGAGTTAATTATATGACACAGGTATTCCCTTGAAAATGGAATTACGTTTCTTACCAGCAAGAAATACATATTTTGTTAAATTGTTGCAAATACTTTGATTAGTCGAGCTGAATAATAAGAACATTTTCTCACGACTTGGAAACATGTGATAATAATTGGGTATGAGATTAGACCGCAGATCAAGATAGAACGGACACACCATACAAAAGTGGAACTCATCTTCGATAGCACTTACAACACAGAGCGGACAGAAACGTTCATGTCTTGGTATATTATGATATCTGCCTGTTTCAACCATACGACGATGATTGGATCCGAGAAAATTCAAGATATTAATTCGAAATAATGTTACATCAATTAATCGAATCCAGTTATTATATGAAAATTTATCCCTTACTGCAGAGAACAATTCAAGCTTAGAACAAGATTCACAATTATTGTGCAACACTTGATTTTCAATGTCTACGCTCCTTTGCCTAAACTGATGTAAGAATAAGTCAGATCTACCAACACCCTGTTGTAGCCATACCTCTGCAAATCCGTAAGAAAACAGCAATGATTTAACCTTGAGTGCCCAGCAAGCGTTGCCATTCTCTGCCCTTTTATATTGAAAACTATATGGTTTTTTTCAAAATCAAATTATTATCTTGTATCAATAGTCGAAGCCAAAATTTTATAATTTTTAAATAATGTGACACTTTGACGGAGTTTCTCATCAAGACAGATTTTACAAAGCTATTTGGTGTGTTTCTACTCAAACCCAAAGTCAATTTACAGAATTTACTGTGCACATTTTCAATGTCAGGTGATGCATGGAATCCCCAAACTTCCGATGTCAAAATTGGTAACACTTTTACATCAAAAATTTTGAAACAGACATCTGATGGCAGATATGAGAATTTACCTAGTCTAGACTGGAGGATTTGAATCATCTTCCAAGCTTGCTGGGCTAATGTCTTCTGAGTTAAACTCCACGAGCCAGAAGAGGATAACTGGACACCGAGATACTTATAATTCGATACTGTGGTGACATCATTTCCTATCCTAAATTTTTCCTGATTTCTAAGTTTTCCGCCATTTCTAAAAATGACAACTTTACTTTTATCAGTATTAATAGTAAGTTTCCATTTATCACAATATAAAGATAGTTTATCAAGTCGCTTTTGAAGACCAACAACTGACACGTCCTTTAAAATAATGTCATCGGCGAACAACAAGATGAACAGTTCTAGTGTATGTAAGGTAACACCATGAGCATCACACTCCAACTCCTCGACAATGTCATTAATAAAAAATGAGAATAAAAATGGAGACAGCTGACATCCCTGTCTAACACCTGACATACAATCAAAGAAATCTGTAAGACCACAGTCTAATGAAACACAAGATTTGACAGATTTATACATATTTTTAAGAACTCTAAATACTCGTCCCTTGATACCACCCTTCCATAGTTTGAAAAATAAACCATTTCTATACACAGAATCAAATGCCCCTTTTAGATCGATGAAAGCACAGTATAGTCGACCTTTTTTGTAGGAAAGATATTTACTGATCAATGTCTCAACAACAAAGATGTTATCCGTGGTCTGAAAGCCCTTTCTGAAGCCAGATTGTTCTCCAACGATACAACTTTCCTGAAACGCCCAGTTATTCAACCTGTTACAGAGAATTTTTGCAAAAATCTTACCAGCTACGTCAAGGAGTGTTATAGGCCTATAGTTTTGGGGGTCACGTGAACTACCTTTCTTAAAGATTGGAAGAATAATACCAAAGGACCACTGATCGGGGAATATACCAGTAGACAAAACTAGATTAAATAAATCCAACAGCATGTTCAGACAAACCGGTGGAGCGTTCTGAAAGAACTCGACTGATATACCTGAGAGACCTGGTGCTTTACCTGGCTTCATACTGCCTAGTGCTGATAACAACTCGTTTATACTGATATCTTCATCTAGCTCACTTTCTATATCAACAGTTCTATCAATCACTTCAGCTGAAATAGAGTTCACAAAATCATCAACAGATTTATAAAATTCAATAAAATCTTTACATTCACGGTTTCCATGAAATACAAATTCAAAATAACTCATCCATTCATAGGAAGTAATGTCTTTTGAAATCGCAAACGATTTATTTTGCAAAGTACGCCAACATCTCTTATTGTCATTATTATTCAAATAATTTACCAAATTGTTGGCAAAATTATTCTGGTAACAACGAGCTTTGTATGAGCACAAGTCTTTATACTCTCGCCAAGCCGATGTATATTGCAGTCTGTCAGCTTGGCTACCGGAGACATGAAATGCACGAAGCCATCGCCGCGCACTAGCACGTGCACTTTCACAGTCAAGATCAAACCAGTTACGTCTCTTGTTTGATTGACAGTTGATTGATGTGGACGGATTAGTTTCACAATGGCTGGCACATTTTGATAACATGTTTGTAAACAAATCAGTTGCACTGTTTACCTTGTTACAGGCTACTGCATCGTCGAATGCTGAATGTATCTCTGTCGATTGGTTATTCCAGTTGTCAACATACGTCGATTGATTTTCATCTCTCCATTTGTATATGGTCCTTGTTGATAAAAGACCACGGGAATTGGCACTTGATGAAGTTTTTACTTTGAGAGAAAATGCAATTGGTAGGTGAGTGGAATCAACTTGATCTCCGGTTTGAAAAGATGATATCATCGGGAACGAGGTTTCAAATGTCAGTACATAGTCAATAACACTTTGACCATTGTTAGCAAAGCAAGTATGATTGCCCACCCCAGCATCCCCACCAACACGACCATTACAGATTCTGAGACCTGTAGTTTTACAGAGATCAAGTAGGTGTTGTCCTCTTTTATTTAAGACGTTATCTTGAGAGTGTCGTGGTATGAAATTACTATCCTCCACATAGTGTACATCTTCATCTCTGGGCAAATGGGTAGTGTCATCGTTTTCAATATAATCATGAGCACAACCTGTCCGGGCATTGAAGTCTCCCATAATATAGATATGACAATTTGGGGAATCAGTTTTTAAATTGCTGATATCATTATCAAGGGTGTCAAAGATATTTTCAAGAGAGTAAACACTAGAGTTGGGTGGAGAGTAATAAATGAGTGCAAGGAATAAAGTTTCACAACATGTTTCGAATTTAAGCCATAGGATATTTTCGGAATCAGTTTGGAATACAGAGCAAAATTCACTTATGTCATCACTCACCAGATACAGAAGTCCTCCAGAATTCCTGATAGCATTACGATGTTTACGTCTCAATTTCTGGAATTGAGAAAAGGCATTAAACACAAATACATCTGTCTCATCAGCCCAAGTTTCCACGAGGCCAACAATATGAAATTTGGCAATGTATTGTTTGAATGATGGCACATTTAGTTTTGATTTCAGACCCTCTATATTCCAGCACATGAATCTAATGTCCGTCTCTTTGTCGGAAGGGCCTTTTCCAGTCTGCTATTGTTCAGAAAGTGAGTCTTCATCTCCACAATAAACAGAGCTGGGCAGAGGAGGGCGACGTTTGATGTGTTTCACGAGTTGAAGTTTAGACGAGTCTGTATCGTCCAGCTTGAAGAGGTCGTCGTCAATTTGGAGTTTGGTTTATCTCAGCATAGAGAATTTATTGTTCTGTCGAGCCTCATTCATAAAAGGTTTCAGTTTATTTCTGACCTTGCGTTCTTCCTCCGTAAAGTCATGGGAGATATGTATCTTACTACCTTTCAAATTTCGGGAAGAACCCATCACCTGAGATTTGTGTTTTGGGTGTGTGAACGTCACGAGGACTGGTCTGGGTCCCGGGGTTTTAGTCGTCAGTCTTCTTGCTGAAAGCACTCCTACATTTTCATCAGAAGGTTTCAATTTGTTTATAATAATTTCATTTATTTTTTCTTCAGTTTGGTCATAAGTTTCTCTCGTAGTTTCTTCCACATTATAAAACATAATGTTATTTCTTTTACTTTGGCTCTCCATGTTATTTATTTTACGTGTCAAGTATGAAACTTGTTCTTTTAGGGCAGAATTCTCATTACCCATCGCTTGGAAATCCTGTTCAATGCAATTTATCCGGTTAGACAGTGTTAAGAAATTGTCACTCATATCCTTTCTCATACCTCGAATTTCTTTCAGAAGTTCACTGTTACTGGGTTCGGAGTTTGGAGGTTTGGTGGTTTGTCTCGTCACTCTACTTGCACCTGTATCTTCTGGGCCGGGGCCTGGGTTTAGGTTGACATCATTACCCAGCTGGATTAGAAGCATAACACTCACGACGACGGCTGCTCTCACAAGCCTACCTGTACCTGCCGGCACGTGCATCATGGCGACACGCATGGCTTGAGCCAATTTCGCTCGGCGACCCATAAATGCGATAAAAGTTTAAGCAAAACTGCCAACACTTCCTCTATACGTTGCTAGATCACACCCCATACTTGTTTGTCATTAGGTTTCAATACATAAAGGGGTTATTGAAGTAGTATTGACGACTTCTACTGCATTTTCATCAGAGCTGCTTTTCGTGCGTGCTCTCACCTCGCCGCCAGGTCATTTGATAAGGGCCTTAGAAATGCTTCCCAAAACATTCATGGTAAACATATCGAGGATATTTTCAAATCTGATGCATCCGTGACAAAAAGCATGTCTTATGTGATGCCATTTTTTTACAACTTACCATGTTGTCTCTCGATGTTTATCCAGAAGCAATTGACTTGAGAGTGGTCAATATTTCCTATGATTTTGGAAATGGTTTTGTCGCTTTTATCTAAAGTACATCAGTATTTTGTATATGAATCTTTTGGAAACATCAGAAGCGATATCACGTGCACACAGGCTTGAAGTGGTGAAAGTGTTCACTCGTAACACCAAAACTCAACAACAGTACATTGTGTGTAAATTTGGATCCGGGTTTGCTACCGGGAATATAGCCCTTCTGACAATTTGGGTAATGCAGAAGGCAGCAGTGTTTGGGAGTCTTCACATTCTCCGAAAAGTTCTGGGTGGGTTTGACCAGGCAGCGCTTCCTGTGAGAACTCCCCTCAGCTGTCTGGGTTGCGTGTAGAAGGGGCAAGGGCCCTGAGCTGATGTGGAGCCTAATCAGCCTGAATGTGTCAGGATCACCCAAACCCTCTTTGCTGCATTTTTTAATTTTTTAAACTATACATAATAGATAAAGTAGTGTTACTTTATGCCACATCAGCAATCTGTTCTATTTCTGTTCATCGTTTACAAAGAGCATTACATGCCTTTAAATGCATTACGACTTTACGTGCAAGTGCAAGAAGTTTATGTTCTGTCTTGCCAGTCAATGTATCAGAGGGAATGTATTTGTGTGTCAAGAATCGATACCGAGCTACAGCCAAAACAACAAGGAGACGCCACTTTCAACAACGACTATAAGCGCGTTCGCGTTCTGAAACATTAGACGCAATTCAAAGATCAGATATCTGATAGTTGTATCAATATATCTGGCCATGGGTCAGCAAGAAGTAAGATTGACTCACAGCAGTTCAAAAGATTCACCATTTAAATGCCCAGAAAACTGAAGAGGCCCGTGAATGTGATTGATCTCTGGGTATCGCTTCTGAAACAGGATGCGTACGTTTGATTGCATCAGGATCAGTGTAATTTCGAGTAAATAATGTTTTTTTTATAAATGTTCTACAACAGGAAATGTTACAAACAGGAATACATTTTATTTCTGAATGCATCCTTTTGTAATGTGTAATATTGCTCTACGTTTAACGTTTTTTCCCAGAATGTGCAGTGAAACATCTTTTAAAAGAATCCAGACCCAGGAACACCTTGCGTAAACAGCTGCCATGTTATAAAAATATCCACACGACCTTCTTGCACTAATTTGCGCTCCGTTTGAAGGAAAATCAACATCAATGATACTTACGCTTGGAACTCTATGGCTTGCTTATTGGAGGCAGCAATCAATATCAGACACAGAGGTCTTCCAACACGTGATTTCATTCTATGTATTTTGATTCAAACTAAGGTAGCCATCGACTGAAATGGTGAAAATAGTTTCTATATATATTTCTGTCGGATGGACGTTATCAACTTAAGATTTCAAGACATATCACACACACAAAATAAAGGAAAGTTAGCAGTATATTTCAAAGGTAATGTGTATGTGATGGTCATTATATTGATTTCTGAAGGGGAGTGAGTGAGTGAGTGAGTTGGTGAGCGAGTTGGATTTACGCAACTTGGAACTGTATTTGAGTAACAGTATGGCGATTCCGTTTGATTTGGGAGGAAAGTCGAAGGGATACTGGTTTTAGCCGCTTACCACTTTGAGGGAACCCAGCGCATCGACCAGAGAACACATATCGTTAGACATACAAGCACATTTGCTAATCCAGACCGGTAACGATACAAACCGAATTAACGGGGTTTCACTCCATACAGCAGTAACAATAACTCAACAGATCCAGTTAAAAACTGCAAATGATTATGCTGATGACCAAACATAAATTACAAAAAGTACAAATACAATTCTCGATATTATGACGTCAATGCTGTATTAAATGTAATGTTATTTGGCTTAGGTTTTATTGACATCGCAAGCTGACAAGAATGTGACAGGTCCATTTGGCGTGACTGGGGATTGGCATTGACATCGACATCACCACGGCGATAGTCCCACGTATGTCGTATGAAGCCACATGCATAAGTGTACATGTTCTCCACTCCATAAGTCTCCATTCTGACTCTCATGAGCGTAAAGATCCAGTGCAATATTATATATTTTATAAATTTGCACAGAGTCCAATTACTGATCCTCGAAGCCGATTTGTCAGTTAAACAAAGATAAATTTTCATTCAATTATTTCACAAAATTCACGGTATTCGTTCATACGTTTTACCTCTTACCATCTCCTAGATGCGAGAGTTAAAAGACAAAAAACAGTTTCACATTAACGACATGATTGCACGTTATATTCAGCTAAAAGCATTTATTTGACACGATTGACATTTTAAAATAAACATCATTATAAAACCCAAACCTACATCTACGTTGTTTGCCCACGTTAAAGTGACAGTTTTTAAGGATGACACATAAAACGACAGATTTCCCGTGTTTCTTCTAAGTTATGTGAGGGGCGATCGGGTAGCCTAGTGGTTAAAGCGTTGGCTCGTCACGCAGAAGACCCGGATGAGATTCCTCCCGCTGTGATATTGCTAAAAGCGGCATAAAACCATACTCACTCATTCACCCACTCACTCACTCACTCACTCACACACTCACTCACTCCTTTACGTGAAATGCATGCCTGTCTTTGACGGCGGCTATCTATAATGAATGCGTCAGGCGTTCCACAGAGTGGGGGCTCTCAGAGTGCATGTGGCCTTCATCAACCGCCTCACTCATTCCATGTATCGATGTTGCACGGCAGTCATCAATGCACATGGCGGACACACGAGATACTGACTTGTGATGCCATTTTCTTAGAGACTAGTGTTGTGTTTCACTTTAAAAACAATTGACACTTTAATTGCAACCTTGATGATCAGTGTTGCCAAGTTCATCTTTTTAATATGTCTCAAAGTATGTTTACAGTGTTTGGACAAATAAGGTTTCTCATATATCTATCAATGGTGGCGTTTCTTTTGCGGTTCCGTATATGACGAGGTCTTGTGTCAAAACAAAACTTGACTGAAAACACTCCTTTAATATGTATATAAAACTTGTCTTTTATCATTGATAAATAGCGTAAATTAACCAAAAATATAACTGAAATAGTGTAATCTTGAAAGAATTTCTGACATTTTACACTCGAAACAACATGTTGACTTTTTTTTTTCACACACGCATTGATACAAAACATCTGATTCTTCATCGATCTCTAAGAGAAAACATATTGTTATTCTTTTCTTGAAACATGACGTGTTTCGCGAACACCTTCGCTTTTCAGAGGTCCATTCATATAATTTTCATAGCTAACGCCAAATGGAATGTTTCGGGGGATAATCACGACTGGTTTTTCTCTTGCATTGAGATGTGACAAACATGTGATATAATTATGGGTAAGTGGACTTATAAGTTCTTCGTTAAAGCTCGGAACTCAAAATATCTGAACACTTCAAATACCATATTCCACATGTACTACGTCATTCTCCTTTGTGAGGATGTGTGTATTTTGTGTATGAATATTGGCGAGAGAGAATTCATTCAATGATTTAGCTGCTCCTGTGAATATATACTTTTGTTTTGTTTTGTTAAAACATGCGAAACAGTACAACAATCACAACTGCAAGACTGAAACTCCTGTCTGTGTTATATTTCTTTTTTGAGGTTACAGCGGTTTCACTGTACTTCAGCTAAGATGTTTAATATGTCATGAAGAAAGAACGAGAAAATGTATTATTTTCAAGAATCTTTTGAAGTCTTTCTTTGACATAAATTATTCATCGCTGACATGGAGCCAACGCCTACACACAGCCATTTACACTGGTATCGTACTGAAACGGCGATTGCACACGTGCAATTCGAGACAAAGGGTACGAAACTTGATGCACGTGGTGAACGAATGACAAATGGACTGAAATTGTTCGTGGGACATAAATGAAGATCGTGTAAGTAAACTTGCGACAAAAGAAACTTTACCACTTTACAAATGAAATTGTAAAAATATAAACACACAAGTTAAACTAAATCAATGCAAAACACATCCTCCAAACACAACACCGTTCCATGTAGAAAGTGACACACTTCCACGGCACGTTTTTGAGTAGGAAATGCGAAAAAGTGAAAATCTTGTGCCGCTAGCTGAAACTACACGCGCAATATGTTAAGGAAATGATACGGACGGCATGTCAAACACTCACACTGATAAAATAAAACACCATGACTGACACCCCAACAACGCGAGTGGGCCCTGGGTATGATGCAGATGGGAGCCACCCATGCCCACATTGCTGGAACTTTTGTGTGCTCCCGTAGTGCTGTAACTAACGTAGTTGGATTGGGAAGAGGTGAGGTGAGGTGAAATGGGGTTTAACGTCGCGTCCAAGATTATTGCACTTATATAGCGACGTGCATGTACGTGTGTGTGTGTGTGTGTGTGTGTGTGTGTGAGGCTGCTTGTACTTGTCCGGACTGATGCCGATTTATAGTGCTAGCTCACTGAGATACCATGCCGCAGTTTAACATGAATACCCCACTCAGACACAGTATACTGACTCCGAGCCGACCAGTCCTTGTTTTAACCCCTTAATGCCGAGCGCCAGACAGAGTAACAACAAGTACCATATTTTAACGTCTTTTGGTATGACGCGGCCGGGGATCGAACCCCGGACCTTCCGCTCTCCTGGCGGACGCTCTACCACTAGACCACGGAGGCGGTCCAGATCGGGAAGACATTCGACATGACAGACCCAGGGTAACTACGCCAAATGAAAACCGGTACTTGTGAACTTTGCATCTCGATATTCGTCTTTTGAACATTTTTAAACTAGAGTGATTTAAGACTGTCGTAAAGTTTCTTTTAGCCGTCTCTTTATTTATGCCCTTGTAATCATAGAACATATGTGACTTGAGAGAGACAGGAGGTCGTGGTATGTATGTTACCACGTCACCTAAAGTTGGGTTTGCTAGACCTGTTTCCGTTAGACGAGATGGATTATTAGAAGACCCTATATGTACTTATGTACTTATTAATATTATCACCATGTTTCAATTTCCCACAAGGAATGTGAAGGATAATAGACGGTTCGCAGTGACCATTGCGATTGAAACCCCAAGTTAAAAAAAATATGGTTCATTGAAGTTTTATTTCCAAGAGAGAAATCAAAAGAATAAATATACGTTATGTAACGTTAAAAAGGAAACACATGGGTTTTTTCCATCAGTGATTTGTATATCACGTGGCAGCAAATGTGACTATGCAATCAAATGAATTGGAAAATTTTGCTTTAGGCTATACTTTTGATATTGTCAATAAAGATAAGGGAGCGAGAAAACATCATTCACTCGCGGTAAATAATTATGTCAAATTCCGATGCATTCTCGACAGAAAAACGATGGTTTGAATACGTAAAAATCCTCGTTTTTTTTTTTTATCTGATGTTAATGTACGTTTTCAAAATGTGTGTAATCAAAATGTACGACGTTTTCGTGTTTGCAGTGCGCTCTGTGCCAGATTAATAGTATTCTACATCAGTGATACTTATGCCTGGATCATGAAGTCCTGCTTATCTCGGACACAGTATAGACAAAGTTGTAACGCAAAATCAACCTTACTCTTTACTCTGTATATCGGTTAAACTCTCTTTTAAAAAAAAGATATAAAAATATCTGAGCCGGCGGATATTGAAAAAATCGATTACGCTTTAGTCGAAAATATATTCGAAGCAAATAGACCATGTTGGCCCTTGTACGATCAAAGTCTTATCTAAAACGATTCCTTCAATATTACCCTTAGTAGCGCGTATATCAGTTAAATTATATTCAGTCATTTTTACTGAGTATGTTTGCTTCATATTGATTGTCTAGATCGCGTTAATGGTTACTTGTTTCTAAATGCTTCCGGAGAGCAACATAACCTGTGTTCAACCCATTGTCTAGGCGGTCGGGTAGCCTAGTGGTTATAGCGTTCGCTCGCCACGCCGAACACCCGGATTCGATTCCCGACATGGGTACAATGTGTGAAGCCCATTTCCGGTGTCCCCCGCCGTGATATTGCTGGAAAATTGCTAAAAGCGGCGTAAAACCATACTCACTCCCTCCCCCCCCCCCCCCCCCATTGTCGCAAATTATTGAAAACAACAACGTCATTAATGCTTTTTTAATGCTACCATAAACGGACTAATGTGACGGTTTTTTTCCAACAATATCTTGACGAGGATGATGCCCCCTTCCACTTTAGTACATTACGGTATAATAGCATGCAGTGAATACTCTATAACCTACTCGGGATTACGGTCCCTCGGGTAATGATGTTGAGAGGTTAATGCCTTGTAGCTCGTATCTTATCTTGTCCTCTGAATATGAAATCCAGATAACGACTTATGTAGTGGGTAAAGATGAATCGACGGAGACTCGTTTCAAACACGTTGTTGACATGAGATAGTAAGTTGTGACTAGTGACTGACAAAATGTTCTTAAGATTGGCAGATGGTGACAGCAATCTTTACTTGGCTGGAGAGCTAAATCGTGATAGGCAGACAATGACTCATGCGACCTTAATGATACTTGAACAAAACCAGGTGGATTAGTGAGAGGATGGACGTTAATTGCCCTAACCAGTATAGAGGTGGCAGTTGAAAAAGGGATCGTATCGTTAGTGGTGAAAAATGTTGTATTCTAAGATTTGAATTACAACAAATTGAAAAAAACCGAACTTAGTATCCCGATTACATACTGCAATTGATATACTATCATGGAAAGCAATACATCTAAATTCTAAATATTTCTCAGAATATGATCTCACAAGCAGATTACGCCAAGAGAGAGTCAGAATTTGACCGAGGAAACCAAATCACAAATAAACATTACAAAAACCGATGTAAATTTAAGCCATAGTGGGATGTGTGTATAGGTTGTGTCGGGTGCGTGTGTGTTTGTGTCGGGGGGTTGTTGTGGGTGTCGCGCGCGTGTGTGTATTTGTATGCGTCTGTGTATTTTTTCTTTATGTGTTTGTGTAGGTTGTATGTTTGTGTTGGTGTGTCGGATGTGTGTGTTAATGTAGGGTGTGTGTGTGTTTGTATAGGATGTGACTTATTGTGCGTGTGTATTTGTTTAGGGTGTGTGTCATCTCTGTGTGTTTCTTGAAAGTGTGTGTCGTATTTGTGTGTGTGTGCTTGTGTTGGGTATGTGTCGGCGTGTGTATTTGTGTAGGGTTAGTGTCATGTGTGTGTGTTTGTGTACCATACTCCACTGATTTTTCAGCATAGTACATACCTGCTGTCAACTTCATATCGTTGTGCATGTGGATGTCCTCGTTGTCCCGATTCTGTTCCTTTTCGTGTTAAACATATACGGAAACCCCACGGAACATCATCCTTTATAGCTGCACAATATATAATTAAAAATGTATTATTATATTATTGATGTTTGTGTAGAATCTTTAATTGTGGAACTTGTAAGCAGTAAGCTGATTACCTTTAGAAAAGATAGCCTTCTCGGTTTCATCTCGTTGGTATCTCCAGTTTGACAGCGAGCACTTCGAACGCCTGAGATCTAGGCCGACGTCACATCCCACTAATTAAGCACTGTCCTGAAATAATACACTGATCATGAATGCTTTGTCCAGACTGGGTTAACAAAAACACTGAATTTTTTAAGCACTAATTTCAGTTCAACTCTAGTGGTTCGGTTCGCTTTAGTTGCAACATGTGATCTTTGACCATTGGTCGTGTCCGATCAATGGAAAACCCAAATCTGTCTAGACTATTTTGACAGATATTCGTGAAACGACGTTTGGTATATTAGTATCTTCGACGGGCATAACACTTTCAAAGAACCGAGCAAATTAGTTATTATCTGTAGAGGATAATTATATGTTTGCAACGCTGTTCCTTTGCCCTTATCTTAACATATCTACGCAACAAATAGTAATAGTCCTTTGTGATGTTTATGAAAGAAAGCTTACCAAATGGTAACGCGATGATAACACTGAACAGCAACCTTCTACCATATAATGGATAAAGATGCTCGCAAGCACTCAAAGCGATATCTAAATAGCCTTTTTATTAAGACATTGTTTTCAAGCTTTTCTGGAAGAACTAATTTCATTTACTGGATTAAAAACTGTCTTTGTGTTGTTACAGAAGTCATAATGCCTGTTCTTGGGTTTAAGAGGTTTCACAATTATATTGCTTTTCTTTTTTCGAAAGGGAAAATATGCTGATTGTAGTGACATGAACAAAATCGAGTTCTGTTGTGGTGCTAGACATATTTCTCAAGTCCCTTTGAACACCCAGGCAAGTCTGCAGTAAATTTGTTTTGTGACTTTTATACTATGTTGTATTCTACGGCCAACCAAATGGAAACGTGATGACAGCAAGACGTCAGCACGACAATTACACTTTATTTTATGCCATGTGACTTACATCCTTCGTCCTAGTCTGGAATTTGATACTCAAACCGACATCCATTTCGTTTTCCACTTGTTTTTTTTCTCCAAAATGGTCTAGAACAAATTATTTCGTTTGACCGTAATTTTCATACCCCTTATTACAATGGGTTTTTATATTCGAAGACTTTGTTGGAGGTTTCGCGAGATAATTTCTAGTTTTGTTCCATTTTTATGAGCAAAGGGGATATGTTGATAATAATGAAAAATCTGTCTCGATCATCTCGAAACAGATTCCATTGGGCATAATGGGTCATTTAGTGATAACACTTATATAAATGGATTACCGAAAATCAGTGATAATACAAGGTGCAGTTATGGCGCTAGACATTTTTTAAAACTTCAGACTCATCTCTACCAGCCGGTTCGGAAAGGAACTGGAAATTTGCCCTCTCCCTGTGCCATAAACTTACTCAGACCTTCGATGTCGGTGATTATGTGATCATGAGCTGTTCACAAACTCTCTAATCATGAGCTAAAACGTATATATTATGTACATGTCTCTGGTCGCCAATGAATGCTGCAATAAATACGCAAATGTGTGTTTAATTTGCTTCCGAAGCCTAATACCAACACTACTCGCTGATTCATGTCTATATTAACATCAACGTCTCGTTACGTAATGTAAATAGATTTTATAACCGAACCTGATATCAACCCTGGCAACTGCATTAAACTTGAACTGAAATGAAACGGTACACGCTTTGGCCTTAATGAAGCAAACCCCAAAGATAATTAACTCGCCTTTGAGTATGTGTAATTCATAATCAATTTTCAGTCCATTTCAGCACCATCGACCAGTGATGTACTCACGAGGAAACACAAAGCAACATATTGGTGTGAAATATACCGTTGACTTCACGATGAGGTTATCTGTGAGAGTATGGTTTTACTCCGCTTTTAGAACTATTTACAGCAATAGGGCTTCACACATTGTACCCATGTGGGGAATCGAAACTAGGCCTTCTGCGTGACGAGCGAACTCCCACACAGAGGTGATGCTACTATTTTCTGGTGCATTAACGTCTTGTCTTTATATAAAATTAAACCCCTTTTATCCAGACCATCAAATTGAACTATTTACAAATTAATGAATCAAGAAAACAATGTTATGTCCGTAAACATGTGATGGGCGGTGGGGTTGCCTAGTGGTTACAGCGTTCGCTCGTCACGCCGAAGGCCCGGGTTCGATTCCCAACGTGGGTAGGTTGAGTAAACCTTTGATACTGTTGCGGCGTCAGATAATACACACTCACGTTTAAGAGACGTCACCATCACAATCTCTCTTACCTTTAATGCCTTATCATAGCGGTAATATGAGAGTAATCTGGCTGCATCAGGGTGTTTTGAGAATAGAATTGATACATAATTCCCTGGATAATCTGGGATGACGTATTCTGTAGAAGGGATATATCTCAACTCAAAAACATAATCTCACAGCTCCTGTGGCAAAGGGAAGTGTATTTATGTGCTGTATGCAAGCTCAACAAATTGGAACTGAATCCAACGATCACTGACCGATGTGTCCTTGACGTGGTTGGATCTGTCTTGTGCTGCTGGCAGCGACTTGCGACACAATGCAGTAAACATGGGTCATGGGCGAACATAACTGTAAATAACATAAGATATCTTAATATTATAAGAAACACATTGTTGAAAGGCATGTTCTGTGTGTGACGTTTCACCTGACGTTTCTGTGCATATGCTAGTACCGTTATCGAGCAATCTTCCTTCGTGAAGACAGGGTTGGTTGATTTCAATTTCTTTGCTCTTCAAATGCGACGTTTCGACACAAATGCTAGTACCTTTATCAAGCAAGTGATCAACAATAAACGTTGATGAAGTTATCGTAACCACAGCTCCTAAAATGCCACTTAAAGATATTATAGCAAATGCAGTTTTCCTTTGGTTATTAGATGGCCTTGACGTAAATGGCACAATTGCAGGGACAATGGAATCTAGCGTTATACATTAAGGTGAGCCCGAAGTGACGCAGGTCTCACAACTTACGTGAAACTTTACCGACATACCTTGAAACACATGATCATTGCAAATGCAGTGCATATTACGGCGACTTGGACCTGTGGGCTACTGATGACCCTTTGTATGTAATATTAAAGTTAGTTGCGTATAAAGATTTTGTTTGTTATTTGTTTAACGCCGTACTCAGCAATATTCCAGCTATATGACGGCGGTCTGTAAATAATCCAGTGATTGACGTCATGAACATCGATCCACGCAATTGGGATACGATGACATGCATCAACCAAGTCAGCGAACCTGACCACCCGAGCCCGTTAGTCGGCTCTTTCGACAAGCATAGTCGCATGGTTTGCTGAAGTTCTATTCTACCCCGGGTCTTCACGGGTAAAAAGATTAAAAAGCTTAGTTCTTGTTCATCGTACATGTACCGTATTCGACGTAATACCCGCCCAGGGCGCTCTCAAGATTAGAAATCGGGGACTCTTATTAGAATATTAATTTGGTGAAAGATCGTAAATTTCGTGGTTTAGGCTGAATTTAATTGCCGATATTAAAGGGTGCATACTGCACATAACACACGAGTGCGTATTATACACGAATAAATAAGTTTTGTGTACATTGATCAATCCGAAAGGGTGCTAACGGGGATTGTTCACTAGCCAATATATATGCAAATATCGCCGTGGGCGCTTATTATGTCGAATACGGTAATTACCCTCCGGTTCGGGGTCGGCAGCGTTATGGTATGGGGTGCGATTACAGCATGACAGAGGACCCGTTTGATAGTGATAAAGAGAAATCTCAATGGACAGCGCTACCGCGACGAGATCATCGGCCCTGTTGTTCTACCGTTTTTGCGTCGTTATGGCCCAGCCATTACGTTTCAACATGACAACGCCCGGCCTTATATTGCTGGACTTGTTCAGGATTCCCTTCAACAAAACAACGTGAATGTCATCAACTGGTCGGCTCGCTCCCCTGATCTCTCACCAATCGAGCACATGTGGGATGAGATGGATCGGCGCATTCGAACTACGTGTTCCACTGACACTCAAGGAACTTCGAAACATGCTCCAGCAGATATGGACAGATACCCCACAGGACTTTGTGCGACGCCTGGTCCATTCCATGAGACGAAGAAGTGTTGCTTGCATCGCAACCAGAGGTGGACACACACGCTATTGATTTGTAAATTGACATTTTGGCATGTTCATGTTTTTTTTAATGAAATCACGCATTTTCTGAAGTCAGGAGGCAAATTAAACCATTTGAACACTTACAGGAGTTTTTTATCTGTTGCAAACCGAAATTGTTTCAGATTTGGTAAAAAACATAACTATCCATTAAATCTTATTCAATGTCACAGGAACTTTAAATGTTCAGTATAAAATGCAAATATACATAAACTCACATGTATGCACTATGACAATTATTCATTCCGGGCATTTGATAATACGGACTATTTCACGGGTAACGGCACAAACCAGACTAAGGGGGTCTCACTGTAGGATGCTTAAACAATAACTTAACAGATATATATATAAACTATAAATGATTATGTTATTTACCAAACGCAAATTACCGAAAAGTACATACACCGTCTTCATTGCAGTGATGCCAATGATGTATTGGAGGTTCATGAAATGTGACGAGTCTTACATTTCACCGACACCGTCAAATGACAGGAATGTGACAAGCCTTTGCGCGGATATTGGGGATGATGAGAGCGCCTTGAACTTTAAGATGTAGTTTGTTGAGTCATTATGTCTACTTATGCTATTACAGGAGTATGTAGCCGTGGAGAATAGCCATTTATAGTTGTTTGTCACTCCAACGAGTTTGTTTGTGCGCATACATGAAGGGTAGAAATATAAATTTGGAAAAAAGGTTGTTTATTAAGAATGTGTCTGTATTCCTTCTAAGAAAACCTATTTTGTGCCTTTGTCAGCAAATGGCGAAAATTGCTTGTCTCATCAAGCGTGCTAAATATAAAATAAGAAGACAACTTCTACTTCTACTATACTAGCCACATAAAGAAACTGTGCACGGAGAAAATATAGATATAAGGGCACACCGTCCATATATGAAAGATAGGTTTGAACACAGCAATTATTGGAGACATTCAAACGCTCATGCACGTGCCATGCGATATGACGTCATTGATGGGGGCCTATGGACGTGCAATGTGTTACTGCACGTGCATCCTGTGCAGCTGTACACAGCATGTGCAACTCAAAATTCGCTGTCACTTTGGAAAGCATGATCTGTGGTCATTCAAAAATTCAAAACTTCTCAGGCGCAGACACAAGCATATCACAAGCAAATCATGCCAAGATTGACGGCTGCACAGCGTCATGAAGCCAGTGGAATGATCCGAGCGGGAATTAGGCAACAACAGGTGGCAACACATTTCCAATGCCATCGTAACACGATATCGGCATTTGTGAGGCGTTATCAGAACACAAATGACGTTGCCGACCACCCACGTTCAGGACGTCCCCGAGTAACGACGCCAAGACAGGACAGATGGATTTGAGTTACACATCTCCGACACAGGTTCCAAACAGCAGTAACGACGTCCCAGACAATTCCTGGACTGCGCCGTATCCATCCCAACACTGTCAGGAATCGTTTACGTCAGTACGGGATTCGACCACGACGCCCTGCCATACGTCCCATCCTGACACACCGTCATCGAGTCAACAGTCTAAGATGGTGTCGAAATCATGTTCGCCAACCTCGAATATGGTTGAGAAATGTTGTCTTTACAGATGAATCGAGGTTCAACATTTCCCACAGTGACGGGCGCCAACGTGTCTACCGGCGTTTGGGAGAACGTTATGCACGCAACTGTATTGTGGAGAGGAATCGTTTTGGAGGTGGCTCTGTGATGATTTGTGTAGGGATAACAGCACGGCACCGAACCCCTTTGGTGGTTGTTCAGGGCAATCTCACCGGTGTTGGCTACAGAGATCAGATTCTGAGGCCTGTGGTCATTCCTTTCCACGTCATGGCCCGGGATTGACATTTCAACAGGACAACGATCGTCCTCACACGGCTAGGGTCGCAATGGCTTTCCTTCACCATAACAATGTCATGTTACTGCCATGGCCTGCAATTTCTCCAGATCTCTCCCAAATAGAGCATGTGTGGGATAAAATGGAGCGCCGTCTGCGTCGTCTTCCACATCCTCCAGATAACGTCCGTGACTTAGCACAGGATTTGAGGAGGATATGGCAGGCCATTCCCCAGGCCTTCCATGCCCATTTGGTGGACCCCATGCGTCGCCGATGCACTGCTGTGATTCACGCACAGGGTGGTCATACCCGTTATTGACTTTGTGACTTTGTCGTTTGACCCCCTACTCCATTTTGATCTTCTGACGTCATCGTAAAAGATGTTGTTCAGGTCCCGTTGACATTTATTTATGGTCCGATCATTCAGCTGCTACAGCGTCTGCATCATTTTGTTCTTGCTGTGTTGTATTTCAATCCAGAATATATTTTCTCCGTGCACAGTTTCTTTATGTGGCTAGTTTATTACCACAACCATTAAAAATGATAATAACTACACTAATAATATCAATGATAATAACGTAACAATCACCCAAACCCTCTTTGTTGCATTTTTTATTTCATTCTGTAAATAGTGTGCAGTGTGTTGAGAGGGTAGGCAACCCTGTAGAGTCCTTCGCTTGGATGAGGTCGGCTGGCCTGAAAAGTGAAACAGAAGGCTTTCTGTTTGCTGCTCAGGGCCAGTCACTTCCAACTCGAATCCGTCAATGCGTGATTTTGCATTTAATGAGACTGTCCAACACATTGTCAGTGGATGCCCAGCTTTGACACAAACACAGTATCTTAAGCGACATGAAGGAGTGGCTCGATCATTTTATTACCGTCTTCGCCATGCTTGTGGTTTAGACACAGAGGTCCATCCATGGTACGTATACGACCCAGAATATGTAGAGGGCGTCATGGAAAATGACATATACAAAATTCTACAGCCTCAGACGTATCCAGGCCAACAAATCTGATCTTGTCCTTTTTGATAAATCCAATGAAATCGAAAACATGGCAAATATGCGGACCTCGCTTTCGACACGTCACGCTTGCATCTGAAGTACCAAGTTGTCCGACTCCCCATTGTTCTCGGTGCCTTAGGTTTGGTACCTCTGAATCTGTTGACTGACATTGGGAGAGTACCCGGGTTTGCTACCAGGAATACAGCCCTTCTGGCAATCTTGGTAATGCAGAAGGCTTCGTTTGGGGAGTCTTTACATTCCCTGAAAGGTCCTGGGTGGGTTTGACTTGGCAGCGCTTCCTGGGGAAAGTCCTATTCGCTGTCTGGGCTGCGTGTAGAGGGGTCAAGGGCCCTGAGCTGATGATTAGCCCAACCAGCCTGACTGTGCCAGGACCACCCAAACCCTCTTTGCTGCGCTTGTGTTATTTTAATCTGTATACAATAATAAAAATAACAACAGTCGTTCCAAAACAACATTATGCACAAATTGTATTATTACATTTTGAATGTGTGTGGCACATTTCAATGTATAACTTCTCAAATGCGCTGTTGCTATATGATAGATGTTATTATTATCCACGTCACTGGATCCATGTATACTCGATATTCATTCTCAGCTCCCTCGGGAGTACAGAACCGAAGCAGCCAGTGGTTAACATTACCATCTCCCCCTACCGGGCACCCATTTACTGGTGGATAAACAGCGTCATTAAGTGTGGCTGACTGACTGACTGAGTATGGTTTTACGCCGCTTTTAGCAATATTCCAGCAATATCACGGCGGGGGACACCAGAAATGGGCTTCACACATTGTACCCATGTCGGGAATCGAACCCGGGTTTTCGGCGTGACGAGCGAACGCTTTAACCACTGGGCTACCCGACCGCCCCCATTAAGTGTGGGGCAGGACCAAGAAGCAAAGTGCCTAACACGTCACCCATCCCACTAGTCCCCGCGGCCAACCCCTGGGCTGTACACATGACCAAGACAAGACAAGAAGAAGTTTATTGTAAGAAAGGCCTCCGGCCTATATACAAATACACACAATGTATACATACTTTCAACATATATGTGCGTTCTAGGAGACATTTGTATTTACAAGTTCTTGTCGAATATTGAGTGCTTGATGGAGAAATTGAGCTAGACTGTAGATTACACCAGAAGATTGATTAGACATAAGTGATATAAGGGATGTGGTACATTGCTGTTTAAGGTATTTAGCGGGTACAAAACGTTTTCGGATATCTTGGTAAAACTCACAGATAAAAAGTACATGAAATTCGTCCTCAACACCCATGTCACATAATGGACACAAACGCATAGATTTTAACGTATTTTGTCTTCTTCCGGTATTTACTCTAATATCACTCAGTCCCATACGAAAACGCGTGAATGTTCAACGAAGATTTAAATTACAAAGAACACTTAAATATTTTTCAGGCTCCAGTAAGGATTTGAATGATCTATACACATCGCCACACCAAAAGTTGTTTAAACCTACATTGTATGTAAAGAGTCTGTGGTTTGTCTTGCCCCACTGTACAACAGTAAACAGTCAGCAGTACAACACGGTTTATTCCTACACTTCTCTGTACTACGGTGTACACTATCAACAACACCCTAATCTTTAGGATAAACATTAAGTTTAAATTCCTTCCACAAACTTAGAGAACGTTTATCAACAGACTTCACATACTAACCCAGGTCTTGTGTTAACTTGTGGTAGGACATCCACAAACGGGAATAACCGATTCTATTCACGTAAAAATAAGTCCTAGAACATTCTCTAACCCCGGTCTTGTGCTGACATGTCATTGACTGTTGAGTGTCATTCAAATATATAAATAACAATCAAACCTCTGCTTTCAGATATCAATTATTCGGGAGTGAGACGTTAAAACTGTGGCGTTACAATTTCGTATTTGGTTTTTATCCTCAACATGTTTATGTCTCCGTGGGAGCTCTATTTTTCATCACGAAAAGTAAGACATTGAGTGAATAGGATAGACGAGCATTTATTTGTCTTCTCTGCACATGACGCTTCGTGTTAGAATAGGTCTTCAGCAACCCAAGCTTGTCGTAAGAGGTGACTAACGGGATCGGGTGGTCACGCTCGCTGACTTGGTTGATGCATGTCATCGTATACCAAATGCGTGGGTCGATGCTCATGATATCAATCACTGGATTGTCTTGTCCAGACTCGATTATTAACAAATCGCCGTTATATAGCTGGAATATTGCTGAGTGCGGCGTTAAACAACAAACAAACAAATCTTGTCAGCACATGGAAGGTTCAGCTTGCATGACATTGTGCAGATAAATAGATATTTTAAGCTGAGTGTGTTTTTGACTTGCTTTTGCATGTGTTTGTGACGGATGCCACTGTGGCAGGATACGCTCACCTTTTCGCGATCACTTGGCATCATCACTATTTTAAAGTGATTCATAAACGAAAAGGTAAGCGTATCCGCACCCTTCAAATACACACGCAAAGGCAAGTCAATTGTTCAACTGAAAAAACACGGGAACATATGGTACAAGTGAAAATAGGTAATTGCATCTGACATATTGTTGGTCACTGATGTGTCCAATTTGTAACCTTGATCAAACAACTTCTCAATAAGAGTCGATGCCGCTCTTGGCAGAAAGAGCATACTCGATTGTACTTCAAAAGTTGTGAAATGTTAACACCAAAGACTGGAGCTCCAAGAATATCGCTTGTCAGGAAGGGAAGGATCATGGCTATTTGATCGTTATTGAATGATATCAGATCAGCCAAATACGTCAGGTGATTTTTAGCGACAACACATTTCTAAAGATATTACTAGTGTGTGTAATAGACACCTCCATTGTGTTCTTATAGAAGACAGTCTAATGAAAGTGCATTAAGGTGCATGCAGAACGATAAAGAACGGGATTCAAAAATTAAAGAAGGAATATATTACTGTTTTATGTTATCGAAACTCTACGCACTCACCATCTTCTTGAAAATGTCAATGCTAAATATGTCTTGTTAATGGCAAACACCGGTACACTAATGCGTCAGGAGGCGCGTCGGAATTTCCGTCCCGGAAGTATTGCTAATGTAAACATGTCGCGCTTCAGCGGTTGGACTGTTGAGAAATTGAAGTTGCGATGCCGTGGAGCAACTACACGCTGGAGGAAGTTCGATTGATTGAAAGGTATGTACACTCTTTAAAAAAAGAAACGCACATGGAGATTTTTAGTAAATGTAAGAGCTCGATAGTCACATGTTGTCGTTGTACAAAGGCATTGAAAACTGTTCATTGTCATGTCACATAATAAGGCCACAAGGATGCGCTGAATTCGGTATCTCGTGTGACCGCCCCGGGCAGCAATCACGCTCTACTCGGCACTGACTGGGAAAGTGTACGAATTCTGTCCTGGGGAATTCTGCGCCATTCTGTTTGTAACGCCTTGGCCAGTTGTGGGAGTGTCTGCGGCGTTTTCTGACGTTGACGTACACGTCGATCGAGTTCATCCCAGAGGTGTTCGATTAGGTTGAGATCTGGAGAACTCGACGGCCAGGGCAAGACGTTAACGGTGGCATTATAAAGGTAGTCTTCCGTGACACGAACTGTGTGCGGTGGAGGGTTGTCCTGTTGAAACAGCTCCCTCTGGCGGTCAAAGATTGGAAGAAAGTGAGGTTGAAGAATTTGATTTATGTGGCGATTTGCTGTCAAATCTTCTTGAACCACAACCAAGTCAGATCTCGTGGTGTAGGATATGGCCCCCCACACCATGACACTACCCCCACCGTATTTGTCTAATTCACGTACACAATGTGGTGCAAAACGCTCATTTCGACGACGATAAACACGTTGTCTTCCATCTCACCGGTGAAGAAGAAATCGTGATTCATCGCTGAACAACACTCGTCTCCAGTTTCTCGAATTCCAAGGCTGTAAGGTTTGGTACCAACGCAAGCGTCGCTGTCGGTGGATCTGTTGTAAAACAGGGACGATAACTGGTCTTCTGGGTCGGATTCCAGCCTCGCGGAGATTTTACCTGACAGTCTGGCCCGATATCCTCCTCAAACCAGGGATGCGTCTTGGTCGGCTGGTTCTCGGACGGTCTGCAGTGGAGTTGAACTGTGTGTATCGGTTACAAAGGCGGTAAAGGGCGCTGTGGTGGACGTTAAAGTGGCGTGCAACAGAAGACTGCGATTCTCCTCTTTGGATACGTCCTATGGCGATGTTCCGATCGGCAGCGCTGAGTCTCGGCATTTTCGGACTTGAAAAATGTTGACAATTGAATGATAAATTATTGGCTGATATTTACCTTTTTAAAGCCACTACCACGAGTTACGAATGCAGTAACTTGCACGCGCATTTTGCTTTACTATTTTCCTCCATGACATTTTTTAACAAGTGACGTGTAAAACAATGCCGTTTAAGACATTGCAAATCGACAATGGCTGCGTTTTGACGCACCGTTTGTCGAATATCAGACCACCAACAGTTTCCAATAATATATATCTAATTTATATACCGGATTGTTTGTGTAGTGAGGTTCAATGAACTACCTGTGCGTTTTATTGGGGTTCAAGTGTAGTTGTTCAAGAACTTTGCCAATACTGTTCGCGATGAATCCTGGACATGTACGTCTTTGCTCCACTACGACTCGAAATTACCGCGGGAAATCCGAACTGAATGTAAATTGTTGTTATTGATAAACTTAACGCCAGGGGTGTGCAAAGTTCATTTTAGTGGATGAAAACACGTGCATACTGTTGAAATTGTAAATAAAGCATGCGTAAATTTCTTTTACCCATCATGTTATGTCAGTCGTCGACAGAGCAGGAACTAGGACTATAATTGCTGCATGTATGCGAAATCCAGTTGTGTATGCATGGAATCACTGCATCAGACCAAAGTCTATCTGCAGAACGAGATCATGACTATCTGGACGAGTCCTTTACAGCATACTGAGTGGATAGATCCTTGAAGGTATTTAACACTCATGTTTTCTGTAATTGTAGATGGAGAAATCTTTAATACTCAGATCTATGTATTATCACAAGTCACTGAATTAAGTTTTTATATCTTTAAATTCAATAAGTAAATCTCTTATTTCTCCAAAATGACAAATATTATTCATTATCTGGTTAAGTCATTTTTCCTGCCGATGACTGTGATCTGATGACTCTGATGAGTTGATGATTGACTTGAATCACATGTCAGTGGACTTTTTCTGGTCCCTTTGAGCTAGATGCGACATGGTTAAACTGTATTACCGATGTTATCTGATTGGATCGTGTTTTTCTGATTTGTAAAAGAGTTTTCAAGAATGTTATTGATACGTTTTTGTGTGATAAATGAAAATGTATTCTGTCTATGTTTGACAGATTACAGATGACAGGGCTACGGTACGGTCTTAGAGTTAAAGAAAATAAAGCAGGCCAAGTGTAGCTTATGACATGAAGAGAGGAGATGGAGGTTGACAGCAACACAGTTGGGGACAATTTGCAAATGTACAACAACGAGAATCTAAACTTAATTACGTCAACTCTGTGGAGCATCGGTTACAGCAGGAACCCAAACCTATTTTCAAACTTGAGAGACCCTGCGATGTTCATGTTGACAGGTGTGGAATGTTGGTTGATTCTGAACTCCCTTTCCTTGCAGCATCGCCAGATGATGTCATTGATTGCAACAATCATTGTTGAAGTTAAATGTCCTTACAGTGGTAGAAATGGGGTCATTGCCCCGGGGAAACTGTTTCGTTATCTTTGTGAGAGAAATGGTCTCATAGAACTAAAAGAAAACTGTAATTACTACATTCAGTTGCAGGGTCAAAACCATTCTATCAAAGCGGAAATACAGCTTTTGTGCTGTTTCTACATTCAAAGAGTTATTTGTATATAAAGTATCACTCGATGAGGAATACTGTAAGGAAGTGTGATTATCAAACTGTCTTTCCTCATCCTCAAGCCTTCCATTGTCAGATTGTTAGATTAATAAACAGGCTTCCTTATGCAGATTTATACAACCATGTGAAGACTATGTATCTAAAAAAATACTTAATTTCTCATCAAACCTACTTTTGCTTCGCTTTTGGAAAAAAATATTTGGAAGAAGTGACATTTCACAGTTCAGGAATAAAAGTAATCCTTTTCAACTATTCAAGTCTTGTGATCTATGAGAATGATACACATAACGACATTTGTATATCCGTGATTGATATTATGTGTAAAGTACTTACTTCTATTCTTAGCTCAAGACTACAGCAGTTCGATGAAAATTATAATGTAATTGACGGGTTCCAGGCTTGGTTCAAACCCAACTGGTCCACTAGGCCACCACTGGATAATATGTAACTGTTTAATCAACAAGTCATGATGGAGAAATACACAGGCAAAACGTAAAACATATACTACTGTTTTTTGTGTACTTTTCAGTATCTTTTGACACTTATGATTCTTATATAGCGCTTGCAAGCCTGAAGGATATTGGAATAATCATGCACTTTCATCAATGTACTAAATCGTATGTGCATCAATTGGAATTCAATTGGAATAACAAGGTGGTGCTGAAATCTGGGCTGAAAACGTATTCCTAGATTATTGACGATTTACAAATTAAATTACTTTCTTAATGTTGGAAAATGTTACATTCGATGTCATGACCCTCGGGCAGTGTCTGATACTCAACATAGTAAACTGAGAGCTTTAACGACCAGCACATTTCAAAACCTGAAGGCCCAAACATTTAAGCTGAAGCAGTGAGACAGACTCTTGCAAGATATGTTACTAAACACGCTTTAGTTCCCAGAGCCTGTGATGATAGATGGAGCCTACATTTATCAAGGAAATTATCAGCTTGTAAAACATCTTTGAACAAATCTGTCGGTCTCAGGCCTAGGGGCCGATGTCTATTTCGAACACTGCCCTTTGGCAATGTGGTGGAGGTCCTCTGCAATGAACTTACGTGCCTGAATGTCTGTCTGACAACCATGTGACGGTCTTGTACTATTGCATTCATTGTTAAAGTGGTGAGTGAGCGATCCTAAGCACAGATCAACAAACAAATGTGAAACATTCAATGGTATTATTTCATTATGTAATATCATCGATACAGGTTTATGTACATATATTTATTATTTCAATTGTAAATCACATATAGTTGTTATATTTGAACATTCCTCATACATTTCAGTTGTACTTTTAAGTTCAAGTTTGTGTTCAGTATTCAAGGCCTTCAGCTCAAAGTACAATTACACATTTGTCCCTAAATATTGATCCACAATGTATAAATACTGATACATAAATATGCTCACTTTTGTGTGCATAACACACATTTTTTGTACTATAAAAGTACAAAGTATATATGTTCAACAATGGAACTCTCAATAGTATCCCTCTTTCACAAGACACACTGCCCAAAGTACAATTACACGTTTGTCCGTTAATATTGATCCACAATGTATCAACACTGATACATAAATATGCTCACTTCTGTGTGCACAACCCACAAACAAATCTGTACCATAAAAGTATATATGTGAAACAATGGAACTCACAAATGTATTCCTCTTTCACCAGACTGAGACACCTTGCATAAATAGTCGTTTTGATTAGATGCTTGTCAATTTAACCATGGTAACAGATTGCATCTCACATCTTCATATCATTTGTACAACTCATTGTTTACATAAAATTACTATTTTGCTTTTGATTTCTTTAACTGGTATAACATCTTTTGGGGAGGGTATCTACAACGTAGCATGTACATGTACAACAATTTCAACCAGTATTTTATCACATTCAACTTGAGGTGACACGGATAGGATCACCCAGTTCACCAACAACAACCGCTACATTTGTACTTGTTGACAGACAATAATTTCCTTAGGAACTTAATGTGTACACTTTTAGCTGTCTGAACGTGTGCATAACCCACATACCTGGTCTATACCAAAGGACTGGCACTATCATACTGTCAACAGTAAACACAACTTTAAAACTTAATGTTTTTGTATATATACACAGAGTGAGTGAGTGAGTATTGTTTTACGCCGCTTTTAGCAATATTCCAGCAATATCACGGCGGGGGACACCAGAAATGGGCTTCACACATTGTACCCATGTTGGGAATCGAACCCGGGTCTTCGGCGTGACGAGCGAACGCTTTAACCACTAGGCTACCCGACCGCCCATATATACACAGAGAAAAAAGGTAATACAACAACCCTTTTTCATTATACTGCTGGTGTTTGATTCGATGTGATCGCTTTATTACGTGTGTAAACCAATGGTGTCTCAAGTGTTCTTTGTAGAGCAAATATTAAACAATAAGAAAACGTTGGAATGAAATTGTCGGTAAAGATCGTAATGTGTTTATGTTGAGTTGCCAAAAAGATTTTTAAAAAATGGAAAATATCCAGTGCGAATAACTATGGCTAGAACAGGTCTATCTGAATTCATAAGTCTATTTCCATTCATGCCATCCTCGGAAAGTTCATCGAGTTTGCAAAACAGTGAAAAATGTCAGTATCTGGTGTAACCTCCTCCAGCTTGAATCACCTGTTCAACCCTCCTCCTCATTGACCTAATGACTCGTCTGATCTGTTACTGTGTGAGAATGTTCCACTCCTGGTGTAGTGCCTGTTCCAATTCATCAGCATTTTGCAGTGGTGGCTCCCTCTAACGAATTTACGTCCAAGAATGTCCCAGATATGCTCGATGGGATTGAGATCTGGGCTTCTAGCTGGCCAAGGTAGGGTAGTGACAGCCTCTTTACGCAGAAAATCCACAACAGCACGCACACGGTGTGGCCGCGCGTTATCATCCATGAAGACTGGCCTTGTGTTTAGAGCATGATTGTCAAAATGAGGCACTACAACCCTGTCAAGGATTTCTGTTTGGTATCGTTGGCCATTAAGGTTGCCTCTCACTGTTACCCGTGGCAGCTTGCAGTCATATGACAAGCAACCCCAGATCATAACAGAGCCGCCGCCAAATGGAACTTGTTCCTAAATGTTTCTCTCAGTATATGCCATCTTATTACGTCGCCAAAACACGTGCTCTACCATCTGACATGAACAACAGAGAGCGACCCAGGTCAGCCTAATGGATATTCCGCCATGACGCAATATTCCAGTGATTACGTGTTCGACACCATGCCAATCGAGCTGCCTTGTGTTCACGTGACAACAGAGGTCTTCTGACGGGTCTCCTGGCACGATATCCAGCATCTTTTAGTCGATTACGGACAGTTCTGTGGCATATGCGACGGTGAGGTAAGTACTCCCTTTTCAGAACATTGCTTGGTGCAAAAGGAAACCGCTGTACAATCCTCATAAGAGCTGCATCCTCTCTTGCTGACGTACAGCGAGGTCTACCAGGACGATGGCGGTCCTTGACATCATTAGTCTGATGATGCTTTCGTAACAATCGACTAATGGTTGAAGGATGGTGACCCAGCTGCCTTGCAATCTCTCTCATTGACATACCGGCATTGCTGGGGCCAATTACTTGCCATCTTTTTTCCGTACTGAGTTGTTGAGGACCCTTTGCTAAATTCTGACAGAGGAAACAATGACTTGTAACCTTTACTCAATACAGTGACAGATCTCCCAAACATGATTTTCACGTTGCAAGGGGTGCATGCTTTCCTTGTGCCGTAGACCGGACACGTGCTCGACATGCATCTTATCATGACTGGAATGGAGGACAGGACATGCAATAATTGCCTCTGTATATATGTCAACATGGTCACTTGACAGCTTACATATCTGGGTGTTTCGATACTTTTTTCTTTGTGTATATAAATGTAAGCAAAATATTCATGTTTTTTCGGCTTCTTGTGCTAATATATTTCTAACCAAACCCTATGGTAACTTTGGGGTGAAACATATCCACAAGTACTTGTATGCTGATACAATTTCCAGTTCCTCACCTTTTAACCACCATTTTTCTCTGCGAAATACAATCATATTTACTTTCATGTCATATGTGTCACAAAAGCTTGCTACATCGTCAATCTGTTTCTGCTTCCAATGATGTGACTGAGCAATTTTCATTAACAAGACTTTTTATCGAGACATGACAAAGCAAACGCAGAGTCATTATTTACAGGTTTGTTGTAATACTTGCTAAATGTGGAGGATCCACTCCACCCGGCTGTAGTCAGAATGGTTTGCAAAGGCACATTCTGTCTCATAGCAGCACTTGTAGAGGCCATTCTGGTGCTGTGTGGTTTGAATATACTTATGTCCACGCCACTCAGCTCGAGTACACGTTTCACCCATCTTGACACCGTGTCCTTAGCTACACGCCTGTGGGGTTTAGTGTAGCCAATTAACAACTGTGTTTCATCAACGCGCAAGGGTGCTGTTCTGTCCAGGTATTCACGCATCACTGTCACAATACACAGGCGCCTATCAGGCGCATAGGCCGGAATTGTTATTTCACTTAGATGAGTACCAGGTCTAGACTGCTTAACTAAACTACCTATTCTAAACTTACAACAAGCAGAGGAAACAGTCATATTTCTAATATCTAAAGCATGTATAGATTGCAGTCTCTGGCCTGACAATAATGCTAAAAGAGTAGCAGCTTTCAATGTCAAGTCTTTCAAGCACAGTTTCTTCACAGGTGACTTTGTTTTCAGATATGTCAGAACAGTGTCAGTGTCCCAGGTAACAGTATTTCTAGGAAGAGCTGGACGTGACGATGATAACGCTGAATTCAGAGCGCTATAGCCTAAGTTGTCGTCGTATAGTTCACACAGGAAATCTAACACTTCCGTCACAGATGGACACAGTGAATCAACTTGCCTTTTACCACAAAAGAGAAGCCAGCGTTTGATGTACGAGTCATAATGTCTTCTTGTGGATTTGCGCCAGGACTGGAGAATGATTTCGGTAGCTCGTTGCGATACATTTCTCCTCTGGAGAGATCTCCGGACAAGAGAAATGCTGCCATTTTCATTTTTGTTAGGGGATGAGTTGTGCCTTCGTTGTGTGGTAAGAGGAGAACCTGTCGTACTGGAGGTAGAATCACTGGAGGATGCTTGATCAGCCGGAGCAGACGAGGGAACCACGGCTGGGTAGGCCACACTGGGGCAATCAGTATACCGCTGCTCTTGTCTTCTTCTATCTTCTTCAGTACAGTGTTCAACATACTGAAAGGTGGAAATGCATAGATGAAATATGATGTCCATGATATAGAAAATGCGTCAACTGCATATGCATCCGGATCCGGTCGCCAAGAAACATACTTCTTAAGTCTATAGTTCAGCCTAGACGCAAATAAGTCTATGTCAGGTGTACCGAGAATTTGGCAAATTTTGTTGAAAACACGGGACACGATAAACCATTCAGTGTTGTCCTTGATCACCCGTGATGCTCGGTGGGCAACAGTATTTTGCTTACCAGGAAGATGTGCAGCGCTGACCTAAATGTCCATATACAAACACCACTCCCATAAGTCCCTGGCTAATTTGTTCAAAGTTGGTTTCTTTCCACCCATGTTGTTTACGTACGCAACCGCTGTTGTATTATCAATCAACAGTTTGATGTGGCAATTAGACATCTTTGTACAGTAGGTACGCAGAGTGAGGAAAGCCGCTAATAACTCCAAGTAGTTGATGTGTAATTCCGCCTCGTCACGTGACCAGTGTCCCCCAGTGGACAGTTCGTTGCACGCTCCCCCCCACCCCCTGTTTGATGCGTCCGACGTGAGGGTAAGTAACGGGGGATCAACAGAAATAGGTTTGCACGCCGTGTGAACATGATTAATCCACCAATTCAAATCAAACTTGTCACAGTCCGGCAGAGAAATGACGTAAATATAGTTGCCTTTTGACGCCCGCATTGCTCTGGACTTGGTGTTATCCAACTGGCGGTAATAGAGCTGTCCTAACCTGACGCCTGGGAAACTTGCCACAAGATTACCCACTGCTTTAGCTAATTCTCGTATTGTGATGAATTGCTTATTCCGTAGCCTGATACACGAAGACTGAATTTTGGTAGCTTTCGCACACGTGAGGGAAACAGTCATCGTGACTGAGTTGATAAAAAATCCCAAGAACACAATCTCCTGCGTTGGTATCATAACGGACTTCACTGGGTGTATGATAAACCCGAGACGTGTGAACAGTTCCGCTGTTTCTTGTACAAACGCTCTACACTCACTTTTGTCATCACCTGAGATAAACGAATCGTCAATGTAACCAACATTCATGTGACCTTTCGACCGTAGATATGAGTAAGGTGCTCTGAGAATCTTGGTAAAGTATCTGGGGGCACAACTAAGTCCATTCGGAAGCGCGGTAAACTGATACAGTTGTCCTTGCCACGTGAATTTCAAATATTTCTGGGTGATCTGGGTGAATGGGCACTGAGTAATACGCATCTTTTAAGTCAATGGATGCCATAAAGCAGTCTTTCCTGACTAAGGAGATGGCAGCGGACAGACTCTCCATCTTAAAATGAACATAATCAATGTTTTCGTTCAAATGTTTCAAATTCAGGATAAGGCAATAGGAACCGTCTTTCTTCAAGCGAATGAATATAGTTGACACATACTGTCCATGTTCTTGATGAGATTTGAGTACCACTCCTTTCTTCTCTAAGTTCGCAATTTCGTTAGCAATAATGCAATGTTCACTGTCATTAAAACTTATTTCTCGTGGAATTTGGGATTGCTGCGGGAGCGTATCAAAATCAATATAGCAACCTGTAACAGTTTGTAAGACAAAACTGTCAGATGTAAGTTTTTCCCATTCAGGGAGAAAAAACTGGAGTCTGCCCGCCTGGAAAACATCTTGTGTAACAGTGTCTCGTCTTACCTCCTGGGCATCAGTCTCTAGTATTTCCTCTCCTGATCCATCCTTTTCTTCTTGAAGTTTTGATATCCCTTCGCTAAAAAAACCCTGCCTCTGCCTTGAGAAGGCCGATGTGGGGGATAAGTGAATGAAGGCCGTGAAGTTGACGGTCTGTTGGGTCTCGGGCCGGAAAACACATGGCCGGTGGTAAGCTGACCGCTGACGCGGTTAGTAGCACTCATGTCTTTTATGGACTCCGCCAGGTTGTCGCCAAATAACAGAGTGGACATTGGCGTCTGAGGCGAGCAGAGCTGTTGGAATTGCTTGTTTAAACAAGGCTTCAGCATTTCACGCCTGCGGTGATTAAGTTTGGTGTTAGCATGGGATATGAGGGAGACAGCATCCGTTGCCAGCTTGGCAAGGGCATTCACATTTAACTTATCATGAGAAAGTTCTTTATTCTTGACTTTCAACAATGTGTTAGTCAGTTGTAAAATGGGCATTGTAGCTGTGATAAGGCAGGTTTGAAGCTTCTGCATCTTGATGTCATTAGACCTGGTGTGTGCCCGCAATCTGCTCCAGATTTCTGGATTGACTTTGCTCGCTTGTAGCATATCACAGTTCTTGGGTCTGTCATAGGCCTGAGTTTTGGATTTGAATTTTTCATCACCAATCTTCAGGAACATCATCTTGTTCATAGCAGCAGCTAGTTTTGAATTGATAGGAGGTCCAACTTGGCCCTCACAAGAATAATCCTCCAACAGTGAATCAAGAATGTCCCCATCTTCTGCTGTGTCACCTGAACCAACGTCGTCACACACGACTTGAGACAGATCAGGGGCTGAGGTGTGGCTGTGCTGAAGGGACCGTGCAGTAAGAACAGTGTTCTGAGTGGACTGCGCATCATCTTGAGCTGGGCGTTTCTCAACATTATTTTGCATTAACCTTGTGAAGGTATCCCCAAACTGAGATATTGAGGTCGACATTCCAACAATCAGTTGCTGAGTGTGCATACTTTGAGCCATCATCTGTGAGAGCAGATATTCCTGTGTTAACGGCCTCTCCTCTGCGAGCGATCCGCCGCCATATTGGTACTGTGCATACCACTGGTATTTGACTCTGGGTCTGTAGGCTTCTCACCACACTCTGGACGGGACGCAGATGTCTGAGATTTTGTCCTCTGGCCACAGCTAGACTGAGATCTGGACATCTCCGACCCCTTTGAGGATTTCTCCAACTAGGTCACAGTTCGGAGAGGTTACAGCTGATTGCAGCTTCTCCGATGCCATAATGGCGGGCGGGTGGGCTCGCTCCCTATGGCTTCTCTCCAGTCGAGACTCGTGCTGGTTCACAACCAGGCCACTGCTACCCTCAAATGATAATTGAGGCTTCACAACCCTACTCAAATGGTAATTGTACCACGATGAGTGGAAATTGACGTAGATTTATACCCCGAATTGTCAGAGTAAAATCAACCGTGTCTAACTTTGGAACTCGTTAATCGCACTGACTCTGACCTCGCTTTCGCTATCTCACGTGATCACGTACTACGACGTGATTGGTTGAAATATAACTAAGATTTATTGTAACAAAACGGGTTTTACCTATCGAAGTGCATCAAATCACTTGAGCCCCTAAAACATGAAAAGATTTGGAAAGCATCTGTCGACGCCCAGTTGACGTTACACATGCTCTGCAAATCCTGCTGCCGAACGAATTCGGCACTGGTGTTGGCATGTTGTTTATGAATTGGATGTCGATGTGGTTACGGGATTTTGATTGCACTATGCATAGACTCGTTAGTCCAGCCAAAACATAACTCCATAATTGCAGTCAAGTTTCCCAAAGGTGGAAACTGGATTTTAAAGTCAGTTAACTCCCTTGTCTCGGGATGATGATATAACGTCTGATTAATGGAAAGTAGATATGTATACGAACATGTTTTGCGATTTCTACTGCAGTACGTTGACGTCAACCGTCTTTATGACGTCACAGCACAATTGTATCCTAGCACCCATAAGGACTACATGTCGTAAAATGTCTTTATGACGTCACAGCAAAATTGTATCCTAGCACCCATAAAGTCACTTTTCTCCTGGTGGGTCACATTTGATACGGTTTACAAAGCGATTTCAATCGCATGTTAATGGCACAGACTACATGGGAATATTGCCAAAAGCAGATTAATCGACAGCTCACGCACTCTCAGAAAACCCAATGAATGTATCTGTATTTCATTGTCAGTGTCTTGTTTGTTTGTTGTTTCACGCCGCACTCAGCAATATTCCAGCTATATGATAGCGATCTGTAAATAATCGAGTCTGGACCAGAAAATCCAGTGATTAATATCATGAGCATCGATCCACGCAATTGGGATTGATGACATGCATCAACAAAGTCAGCGAGCCTGACCACCCTATCCCGTTAGTCGTCTTTTACGACAAGCATAGTCACCTTTTACGGCAAGTATGGGTTGCTGAAGACCTATTCTACCCCGGAATCTTCACGGGTCTCCACGCAAATAGGATACGACGACAAGCATCAACCAAGTCAGCGAGCCTGACTACCCGATCCCGTTAGTAGCCTCTAGTTACGACAAGCTTTTAAGCATAGCCGCCTTTTGTATTGTCTGTTCGACAGGTACCACTCTTGATTGATTACTTACTTTGAAGTTAGCTGGTCTCGCCGAAGAACATTGAGTCAATGTTACTTTTTCGGTATTTGCCGGCTCTCGGTCACATACCTTTCCCCACTCATTCGCAGTTACGCAAAGAAAAATAGTTTTTTGAACTACATACAACATAAGCTGAAAATATGTCAACATCAACATAATTTTATTCTCTGAACAAACTGACAAATACTATTTGGAATTAATCTAGTCTTGTTTTTAAAAATGGTAACAGGAGATGCGAATAAAAATACAAACAAGACTCGATGCATGACTCGAGTTACGCAAAGAAAAAAAGTTATTTGACTATGTACAACATAAGCTGAAAATATGTCAACATCAACATAACTATTTTCTGAACAAATTGACAAACACTATTTGGAATTAATATTATCTTTAAAAATGTTAACAGCAAAGTGAATAAAAAAATATATATATGACTCGATGCACTGAGGCGAGCTCAAACTTGAAGAGCGTATTTATACATTACGTCATACAAGTTTGTGGAGAGGTATAGTTCAAGTCCGAGTAGAGTTACACAGGTGAGGATTCGGGGTTGACTAGGTCTTCAGCAACCCATGCTTGCCGAAAAAGGCGACTATGTCGTAAAAGGCGACTATGTCGTAAAAGGCGACAATGCGACCGCGATGCAACCTCTTGGCGACTTATTTCCTTTGCGACCGACTGGCGATCGCTGAGACCGATGCAACTACTTCTGCCCATATTTGGAATTAGCGTATGATCGCCGATCAGTCAGCGATAGGTTTTGCAACTTGTCCATGATTGATCGGCAACTGTTCACAGCAGATACGGCGAAATGTTTGCAACTGATTGAGACCGATCGGTGACTAGTCAGCGAATCTTCGGTGACTTGTTGCAACTGAACGGGGACTGGTCGGTGACTAGTTGACGAACGATCACCGATCAAAACATAATGCGTATAAAAAGGGTTCTTTTCTGAATCAAATCATTTCTTTGCACGTTGTCCAGATGTTAACAGCAGAACAGTTGCAGTTGCTCCGCCTGCAAAGAATTAATCAAAATGCTGCAGTTGCTGCCATGATGATGTACAGAAGAATGAGAAGGACAAGCGAAATCAGTATTGGCTGAGATCTTGGATCGCGAGAAGGCCATGGCCAGGAGACTATGAGAATCTGATGGCATATATTTAGTTGGAGAGAGAAAGTCGTGGTAATAACATGGGCTAGCCCAGAATGGAGCCTGTCAACATCGGACATCTCTGGCTCTCCCTCCTCATCAGGTATCCGCCTTTTCTTTTGTTGAGATGTTGTTGGCTCTGGTTCAATTGTAGCAGACCTGTGCATCACAGCAGTTGTCTCTGTTGTATCTTCTACAATTTCTGGTTCTTTTGTGTTCCTGCCTTTACGGACCATAGTGATGAATGGAAATAATTGATGGGAACTCTCTGAGTACTTATGACAAAATGATGCTGTAAAGCACAGACAGGTCTTTTTCCAGACGGTAGCATGTTGCAAACCAAACGGCGAATGATCGTCGCACGCTTGGAAACCACTTTGCAACCGATCGACAACCAGTCACCAATGAAGCGCCGGTCGATCACCGCCTCATCACTGATCAATCCCCCATAGGTCGCCACTAGGTTGCAAAGAGTCAACACCCTTGTGTAGACGAAACTGATCGCCCCACAGTGGAAACCAAACTGCGATTAGAATAACACTACTTGGGCTTGGTTGGTTGGTTGGTTTGTTGTTTAACGCCGCCCTCAGCAATATTCCAGCTTTATGACGGCGGTCTGTAAATAATCGAGTCTGGACCAGACAATCCAGTGATTGATATCATGAGCATCAATCCACCCAATTGGGATCGATGACATGCATCAACCAAGTCAGCGAGCCTGCCCACCCGATCCCGTTAGGGACCTCCGGAAGACACATGAATACTCCGAGCGACCGAATCGGTCGCGGCCAGTCTTGAAACCTCATTGCGAATATCAAATAGTTTGGTCGCCAGGAGGTTGCATCGCGGTTGCATTGTCAGTGTGGCTGAGGCTTAACGGGATCGGGTGGTGAGGCTCGCTGACTTGGTTGATGCATGTTATCGTATCTAAATTGCGTGGATCGATGCTCATGATATCATTCACTGGGTTGTCTGGCCAGACTCGATTATTTACAGATCGCCGTCATATAGCTGCAATATTGCTGAATGAGGCGTTAAACAACAAACAAACAAACAATATCCACACACACTGACAGGTCTATTACTCACATATCAGTTATAACCATGTCCATGCACGCCTAATGCGTATTTCCCCATAACAGACACATGCGACATTAACCATTAATACTAAAGCTTAAGACAAATCTTTACATGAAACATAAGAACTTTGTGAAAGTTATATATATTTCGTGGTATGATATATCCGACACAACTCGGTCATTTCTTTTAACGCATTCTTCCCGAGAAAGTGTGTTTGTCTAGTAGTACATATTCTGCCTCTAAGAAAAACAGGTAAAGGTGCTACCATCATATTTGATTCGGGCAAAAGCAAATTGGATAAAGGAACTGTCTTCATGGATCGCGCATCACGTATTTAACAGGCATAACGTTAGTTTTGCTGGAAGAATTTAACTGGATGTTTTGCGTATTTGTCTATCTATAGTTTACAAAGTCTCCTTCACCTGTACCTGTACATCTTTGAAGTTGTATTTTTGTTGATAATATATCTTTATGAACATTCTCTGCCATACAAAAATCACAAAGACATAATTCGTGTGTGGATTGTGTCTGTAGCAGTAATATGAAACTGACAGATTACTTTTATATTGCCAACATCAAAGGATGAAACACATTGAAAATACATTGAAAGAAATTACTAAACTGACGTAAATCCACCGTGCTCTTTTGAAAATGAAAGACTCCTGTAAATTGATTTGATTTGAAATATACTTTATAAGTTCTGACAGCTCTTTTGATACAAAAAGTATTTTGCAACATCTCAAACAACCATTCGTATCTGTATTTCTTTTTCACCACATTCACGTTTCGTTTTCTTTCTCTTCATAACACAGGCATTGTGTTCTCACTTGACATATAACTTATGTATTGGACCGTCTCCATGGTCTAGTGGGGATACCGGTTGCCAAGATAGCTGAAGGTAGGTGGTTCGATCCCCTAATCACATCACAAAAAACACGTTAAAATATAGTATTGTTGGTAGTCTGTCTGGCGTCCGGCTTTCAAGGGTAAAAGAGTCGGAGTCAGTATACTGTGTCTGAGTGGGATGACAATGTTGAACTGCGACATGGTCTCTCAGTGGGCTAGCTATATTAATCCGGCATAAGTATGGATAAGTACAAGCAACCACACACACACACACACACACGCACACACGCACACGCACACGCGCGCACTCACACACACACGCGCGCACGCGCACACACACCCACACACACGCACGCACACACACACACACACACACTATCTGGAATGTGGCATTAAACCCCATTTCACCTCACATTAGTATTGACCATAATCCATATTTTTTAATACCTGAAGATAAGTTTAATATTTCAAAATTATAAAGAGACGCAAGACATCAGGAAAACAAGGGAAATCGTTTTTCGTATGAAATATACATGATCGGTCTGTTTTTAACTTTTACGAACAGAGCTGCTGTTTTGCATAATGACAAAAAAAGAAGTTTCAGAAAACGACAGTATTTCGTCCAAGGTCTTAACATCTAGGTATGTGTCATGGTTACCAGACAACTTCAGAAGTTGAAGGAATGGGTTGTGGCCAGCAATCGCAATCACTGACCAGTGAACCAGAAGAAAGCTCTTTGAAACAACAACATGATAGGAAACTAAACTTGAATCTATACTTTGAAATTCTCTCAGAAAATATTAAATACTTACTGTGTGATGCTTTGGGTGGCTAAAAATGTCAATTTCACATGTTTTCCAGTTTGAAGGAAACAAAGTAAAAATTCCTTAATGTAGGAAATGTATAGGTTATCCTAACTAAAACGTGGTCATTATTATATAAAAGTTCTCATGCATAGTATTTCAAAATGAAATATCTGCCTTGACACGTGATGACGTATGCATTAGAGAGCGTTGGGCTTGTGTGTGAGAGAATTCTGTTTATCTGCCAAAATATATTTTTGTGAATGCTAAAGCCATAATTTGCAATGATCAAAGACGGGTTCAACGCCTTTATCTGTTAAAGGTCTGGTTATTATACACCATATTCGTTAACACGTACGGAAATAAAAATGAGTCGAATTACAAGGTGCACAAAATGTCAAACACATAAAAGCTTGATATCTATATCGGAATTTGTATTTTTTCAGAGATAAGAGTTCAAAAGAGTTTAATATATGTTTGTGTGCTCATGAACTATGTCTATTATTGATGGATATTTGCAATGTAAGCTACTGCTGTATGATTCAGAACAGCCAACTAAAGAACCAGTTGTCATCTAATATAATAATATTAACGCCGCGGGGCGGTCGGGTAGCCTGGTGGTTAAAGCGTTCGCTCGTCACACCGAAAACACGGGTTCGACTCTCGACATGGGTACAATGTGTGAAGCCCATTTGTGGTGTCCCCCGCTGTTACATTGCTGAAATATTGCTAAAAGCGGCGTAAAATCAAACTCACTCACTGTTATCGCCGCACTAAAAAAACAATTCCAGCTTTATGAAGATGGACACTTAGTAATTGTGCCTGGATCAGAGGATCCAGTAATTGGTTTTATTACCAATATCCCACACAGAAAAGCATGAAGAGTTAGGTTTCCGTTAACCTACCACTGTCTAGACAGCCTCCGTGGTCTAGTGGTAAAGCGTCCGCCCGGAGAGCGGAAGGTCCGGGGTTCGATCCCCGACCGCGTCATACCAAAAGACGTTAAAAGATGGTACTTGTTGTTACCATGTCTGGCGCTCGGCATTAAGGGGCTAAAACAAGGACTGTTCGGCTCTGAGTCAGAGTTAGCACTATAAATCGGTATAAGTCCGGACTAGTACAAGCAGCCACACACACACACACACACACACACACACACACACACACACACACACACACACACACACACACACACGTGCATGCACGTCGTAATATAAGTGCAATAATCTTGGACGCGACGATAAACCCCATTTCACCTCACCTCACCTTTCCACTTTGACTCAGGACTGTTTCCATAAAGGAAATCTTCACAAAACTTTTACCCAAGTAGAGATCCACTTTTTCAATTACATGTGAAAATCGTAAACACATATATCTAAAACTTAACAAGACAATTGAAGGTTTCAGAAGTAGTGAGTGAGTGAGTTGGGTTTAACGCCGCTTTAAACAGAATTCAAGTCATTTCACGGCGTGTCAGCTTAATGCGTGAGGAAAGCCCAAAGTGTTGCAGGTCTCAGACGTTTACCACTTCGGTGAAACCCACAAGTACGGGTATGGTGCTGACAAACCTAGAAACATAATCGGGGCGAACCGGGATTCGAACCCACAATCATAAGTTTCTGGCGTACTCAAGGAACGCAACTCCGCACCGTGAATCGTGGCCCCTTAGACGACTGGGCCACCCCTGCCCCCAGGTTTCAGAATTAAAACGGATGGTTTCCGGAAGACATCCATATGCAATTTGTCTCCATGTTTTCTTTTGTTATACATTATGTCAACCTGGGCATATCATACAACTTCAGTAGTCACTGTATCATGTTATTCCTCAGTAGATCGTCCGGGCATGATGACGCGCTATCAATCAAGTTGAAAAGCTTCATCCATTACGTCGCCCCTAACGACCAGCATCGGTCGTTTATAGGACGTCCTCTAAAGCGGAAATCCCACAGTTGATTAATGTCTAAGAGATAGTTTCTGAAAACATGTATATTGTTAGCTGAAACAATTTGCCAACCCAGAACTTTGTACCTAAAAGAATTTAGTGTGTAACCAACAAACAACATATAAAAGTTCAATATTCAATGGCAGTATACATTGTGAAAGCAGTGGAAATGACAATGGCAAGAAAAATAATAACCTCGCCGAAACAGTGTACAAGCCTCCGAGAAGGTTCTAGGCTACCGCCAAGGTGAAATGTAATCTTCACGCGAATCTGGTCTTGGTATAATGTCAGATGAAATGTGAGGTGAGGCAGGCACGTGCCCGCTCCACCGATCAAGTTACTTCCAGCACTTTCCACACAGTGGACCAGTCCTGTGTCACTAGAACATCACAGAATATTCCTCATGTTTGAATATCCATCCATGCTATTCCGGAAGTTTACAGATAATTCGAGCATCTAAAATAATAACTTCCTCACCACTGCTAACATTAAATAGTACTACATACTTGACAACTGATCATTGTTTAAATACAAAGCAAGGCACTTCTACTGAATCTCAACAGAAGCAATGTAATACAATTACAATCATTGTTTAACAATAAATTCTACCATGAATTTGGAATTTACTCGATTCTGATTGGTCAATCAGAGGCTATTAAATCACAATAAACCCCCTCTGATTGAAACAGGTGGTTTGACGGCCGCATCACCTCGGAAGCTAATATTCATAGAATAGTACTATTTTCAGTCATCCTCGGTATGCATATTTAAATAAGTATATCTACAATTACAGGTTACAAAATGCACAGATGCTGTTACTACAATATTCAAAGGATGTGTGGCAATACATTTCATGCAGAAAACACGATAGAAATCTACAAAGGGAATGTATTTACATTTTGGAGACAACAGAGAGCTTGAAATGTTGGCGCTTTTCTGTATACGACTGTGACGTCATATCTTTTGCGTCACAATGAGCGATATGACGTCATAATGGTGACAAGCGATGTAGACCGAAAGCCTTGTAAAGCTTGCTTTGTTTTCTTTAGGGATACCCACCTCATGTTAGCTTACCAAGTTGCCGTGCTTATATGCTTTCAATGTCTGTCATATGTTCGAGTGAAGTATTACAGTGTAAACAAACTGCTTGAATATATACAGCACCATATTTTGTTTGGTGATTCCATAATTCAGATCGACAACCCACTCAAAACACTGGACTCAACCCATGCCGCTTCACTCAGTATATTTTCTAACACCAATGAGTTCGCGTTTTATTTAGTCATGGTAGAATGGAGATGAACACACCGTGTTTTCAATGTAGAGCTAGGTTACTAGTAGATTTAACTGCGCTAAATTTAACATTTGAAACCTCACGCTGCGCGTTCGGTTCCAAATTCAATTTAGCGGGGTTAAATCTTCAGGTAACCTAGCTCTACATTGAAAACACAGTATGTTTATCTCCTAATTATATGCATACTAGTTATCATGCATTGTTTCTGATTGTGATACATAATACATGTGATTGTGATATATAATAAATACAATAGACGTAAATCACAGTCTAGCTGTGTTCATTTATCATGCTATGCTTCAATGTAAAACAATTCTAAGGATATAATGACATAAATCCTCTGATTTATGTCATTATATCATTAGAATTGTTTTACGTTTCCACTTTTTAAATATTGTGTATGTATTCTGCACGTCATGTGATCAAATGTCAAAACTGATCGCTGGCCTACCTATACCGAAATTAAGAGAGATAATTTCTAAACTGTGATTAAGTATACATGCGCATCATTTAAATTCGGAGAATTTGTTAGTTGTATTTTATGCACCTATACTTGTACCAGACATATCTCGAATAGAAGACACGAGAGACCTTCACACATTAGTCCAATGTAAGGAATCGATCCCGGATCTCCGTAGTGGCCACTTGGCCATCCCCTCATCCCTTTCAACCACAGTAGCTGGTGAACGGGTTGCGTCTTGCGCCAGAAATTGGGATCATACATATTGATTGTTTGTTGTTTAACGCCGCACTTAGCGATATTCCAGCTATATGACGGCGGTCTGTAAATAATCGGGTCTGGACCAGACAATCCTGTGATTGACATCATGAGCATCGATCCACTCAATTGGGATACGATGACTTGCATCAACCAAGTCAGCGAGCCTGCAACAGAAGACTCTGGCTACCCTTCCACCCATTTAAATTAAGGAAAGCGACACCAACCATTGCGTAGTGACATGTAAGTTAACATCACCTGCACTGACTTCAAATGGAATTTTTTGTCTTTGGCCATATTATATAAGTATCGAAAAGGAAGATGTATTTTTTGCGAAATAATTGCATATATTGAATGTGCCATAGATAGAATTTAAACTAGACGCACATAACAGTCTTGTGAGTGAGTGAGTTAATGCTTTACGTCACATCGGCAGTATTTCAGCCATATTGTGACGAATCATAACAGTCTTGAGTCATCGGGTTTCATCATTAGTTTTTTTAAACAGAGCTTTATGGGAAAGGTTCTTTATAACGAGTAGTGAACATAGATAAACACAGATTTGACTTAATACAGTTAAAAGACATGAGTGAAGGGTGGGTGAGTTGGTGTTGAGTGGTCATTTTAACTTAGTTGAAGATACTTTTTGTTTTTTGTTTGTTTGTTGTTTAACGCCCAGCAATATTACAGCCATATGAAGGCGGTTTGAAAATAATCGAGTCTCGACCAGACAATCCAGTGATTGACATCATGGACACAATCACAGGTTCCGGCACGCCTAAGGAACGCAACTCTGTACATCGAATTGCGGCGCTTTTGATGACTCCGCCACCCGTGCCGGCCTCACGTTGTAAGTAAACCAGGTCGAGTTTCAAGCTCAATGCAGTATAGACCCATATACTGACTCGACAAACTGACAACCCTTGTACGTGAGTAAATAACAAGGTTTGAGAACACAAGATATCGTTTTCACAACAGCACCATACCCGTGCTCATGGGTTTCACCGAAGTGGTAAACGTCTGTGACCTGCATCACTTCGGGCTTTCCTACCACATTAAGCTGACACGCGGCGATATAAATGGAATACTGTTAAAAGCGGCGTTAAACCCAACTCAATCAATCAATCAATCGATGTAGCTTTTTCACGGTTCCCCTTCCACGTTCTCGTCGAATATTGTAGTCAATGAGTGAGTGGGCGGGCTTGGAATAAAATGAGGATAAGCGCCAGTTGAGTGTAGGAGGAAAGCCTACGTATTTATATGTCTGATTTTATTAAATCCACGACTACGCAAATGGTTTCAGAAATTTATAACGGCTTCAGGATGTGACATATGAGTTTGCCAATTCACTTAATGATGTTACGATAGAAACTACAGAAGACCAATTTCTTGTGAAGAAATAAGGTTAGCTATTTTAGATATGCAAAGGAGGCAAAGTTCCAGGATTCAGTGGGATCCAAATTGGATTTCATAAAAATACCCCTAAAGTATGTGTTGACATGTTGCACGACCTATTTAATGTAGTCCTATCAACAGGTCCTAGGTCTTCAGGAGTTTGTTTGTTTGTTGTTTAACGCCGCATTATTCCAGCTATATGACCGCGGTCTGTAAAATAATCGAGTCCAGAGCAGACAATCCAGTAATTGATATCATGAGCATCGATCCACGCAATTGGGATCGATGACATGTATCAACCAAGTCAGAGAGCCTGACCACACGATCCCGTTAGTCGCCTCTTACGACAAGCATAGTCGCCTTTTACGGCAAGTGTGGGCTGCTGAAGTCATATTTTACCCCGGACTCTTCACGGGTTGGTCTTCAGGAGTAACCATGCCACTCCATAACTATAATAAAGATAACAACATTCGAGCATATTACAAGTCAATTACTTGAGATCTCCGGTAAGATCTAAAAGACTCTATGAAAGGGTCGAAAATAATAACACTTTTTACTGCAGAACAGGCTCGTTTTAGCAAGGCATTTCAAACTTGAGTTAATATTTTTGTTTGTTCGTTTGGTTGTTTTTTTTTATTAACGCCGCACTCAGCAACATTCCAGCTATGACGGCGGTCTGTAAATAATCGAGTCTAGACCAGACAATCCAGTGATTAATATCATGAGCATCGACCCACGCAGTTGGGATCGATGACATGCATCAACCAAGTCAGCGGGCCTGACTGACCACCCGATCCCGTTAGTCGCCTCTTACGAAATATGTTTGTACTGGATACACATGTCACTGAGAACACCATATACAAAGGGCGATAATCAGTTATAGTGCCATGAAATCACTCTTGTTTTAGCATTGTATGTATATATCAGTAAAGCATTGTATGTATGTATCAGTAAAGCATTGTATGTATGTATCAGTAAAGCATTGTATGTATGTATCAGTAAAGCATTGTATGTATGTATCAGTAAAGCATTGTATGTATGTATCAGTAAAGCATTGTATGTATATATCAGTAAAGCATTGTATGTATGTATCAGTAAAGCATTGTATGTATATATCAGTAAAGCATTGTATGTATGTATCAGTAAAGCATTGTATGTATGTATCAGTAAAGCATTGTATGTATGTATCAGTAAAGCATTGTATGTATGTATCAGTAAAGCATTGTATGTATATATCAGTAAAGCATTGTATGTATGTATCAGTAAAGCATTGTATGTATGTATCAGTAAAGCATTGTATGTATGTATCAGTAAAGCATTGTATGTATGTATCAGTAAAGCATTGTATGTATATATCAGTAAAGCATTGTATGTATATATCAGTAAAGCATTGTATGTATGTATCAGTAAAGCATTGTATGTATGTATCAGTAAAGCATTGTATGTATGTATCAGTAAAGCATTGTATGTATGTATCAGTAAAGCATTGTATGTATATATCAGTAAAGCATTGTATGTATGTATCAGTAAAGCATTGTATGTATATATCAGTAAAGCATTGTATGTATGTATCAGTAAAGCATTGTATGTATGTATCAGTAAAGCATTGTATGTATGTATCAGTAAAGCATTGTATGTATGTATCAGTAAATCATTGTATGTATGTATCAGTAAAGCATTGTATGTATGTATCAGTAAAGCATTGTATGTATGTATCAGTAAAGCATTGTATGTATATATCAGTAAAGCATTGTATGTATGTATCAGTAAAGCATTGTATGTATGTATCAGTAAAGCATTGTATGTATGTATCAGTAAAGCATTGTATGTATATATCAGTAAAGCATTGTATGTATGTATCAGTAAAGCATTGTATGTATATATCAGTAAAGCATTGTATGTATGTATCAGTAAAGCATTGTATGTATGTATCAGTAAAGCATTGTATGTATGTATCAGTAAGCATTGTATGTATGTATCAGTAAAGCATTGTATGTATATATCAGTAAAGCATTGTATGTATGTATCAGTAAAGCATTGTATGTATGTATCAGTAAAGCATTGTATGTATGTATCAGTAAAGCATTGTATGTATGTATCAGTAAAGCATTGTATGTATGTATCAGTAAAGCATTGTATGTATATATCAGTAAAGCATTGTATGTATGTATCAGTAAAGCATTGTATGTATGTATCAGTAAAGCATTGTATGTATGTATCAGTAAAGCATTGTATGTATGTATCAGTAAAGCATTGTATGTATGTATCAGTAAAGCATTGTATGTATATATCAGTAAAGCATTGTATGTATGTATCAGTAAAGCATTGTATGTATGTATCAGTAAAGCATTGTATGTATGTATCAGTAAAGCATTGTATGTATGTATCAGTAAAGCATTGTATGTATATATCAGTAAAGCATTGTATGTATGTATCAGTAAAGCATTGTATGTATGTATCAGTAAAGCATTGTATGTATGTATCAGTAAAGCATTGTATGTATGTATCAGTAAAGCATTGTATGTATGTATCAGTAAAGCATTGTATGTATGTATCAGTAAAGCATTGTATGTATGTATCAGTAAAGCATTGTATGTATGTATCAGTAAAGCATTGTATGTATGTATCAGTAAAGCATTGTATGTATGTATCAGTAAAGCATTGTATGTATGTATCAGTAAATTGAAACTGCATATGTTTTTTTAAGTACGTTTATCATCGGGTACAGTACCTGTATACATCATAGCTCTAACTCAATTCGATGTTCTAATCATACTCTAATGATCGAAGAAGGTAGAAAGTTGAATATCCCTAAGAGTAAGAGATTTTGCCATTATGTATCATACTACTAGTTGAAACAGAATTTGACTTTTGTTTGTGTCCTTTTTAAAGTGATATGAGAAACAGTTTATTACCAAATTACTATATCGAAGATCCAACATATATCACACTGCATTGCTGTCACTAGTCTCTAGCAACCCACTCTTGCCATAAAAAGCGACAATGCTTTTCGTAAGAGGTGACTTACGGGATCGGGTGGTCAGGCTCGCTGATTTGGTTGATGTATGTCATCGATCCCAATTGCGTGGATCGATGCTCATGATGTCAATCACTGGAATTTCTGGTCCAGACTCGATTATGTACAGACCGCCGTCGTATAGCTGGAATATTGCTGAGAGCGGTGTTAAACAACAAACAAACATAACTGTCCGGAGAGCGGAAGGTCCGGGGTTCGATCCCCGGCCGCGTCACACCAAAAGACGTTAAAAGATGGTATTTGTTGTTGTCCTGTCTGGCGCTCGGCATGAAGGGACTAAAACAAGGACTGGTCGGCTCGGAGTCAGTATACTGTGTCTGAGTGGGGTATTCATGTTAAACTGCGGCATGGTATCTCAGTGAGCTAGCACTATAAATCGGCATCAGTCCGGACTTGTACAAGCAGCCACACACACGTGCATGCACGTCGATATATAAGTGCAATAATCTTGGACGCGACGTTAAACCCAAATTCACCTCACCTCACCTGTAACGCTGACTGTAGGCGTATTTACGTCAACATTATTCCGCCTAAACCTGTTTATTAATACATTTGATTTTAATGGATTCTGTTTTAGTGTTGTGCTTCATCGTCATTCCGTATGCGTCACCAAATCATATCAACATTCAGCGCATTGTATCGATTTAAGCTTAATTCATTACAAAAAAAAATAAATGTATAACCATTGTTTGAGCATTTTGACAAACCTGCAAAATAATTTCATTCTCAAAACTTTACTGAAACAACATTACTCATATTTCACACAGTGAATTAATGCTTTGAAAAAGGGTAATATGATAACTATAGATTAATACACGGGCCTGGATTTCATGTGATATTTGATTGCACGAATAACGCAATGCCTATCAAACAAAACGATTTACGTTGTTATTACCAAGGTAACGTGAGAACACAAGTTCACTCATAGTGTAATGTAATATATTACACATCACTGCTTACAGGTCCTGTTTTTTAAAGAGCTACATTAAAGAGCATCATATCACGCTTAATTTCAGATCTGACCTTATGCGAGAAACCGATCCTCTTATACTGTATAAGATATGTTTGTTTAACGCCGCACTCAGCAAAATTCCAGCTATATTTCGGCGGTCTGTAAATAATCGAGTCTGGACCAGACAATCCAGTGATTGATATGAGAATCGATCCGCGCAATTGGGATCGATGATATGAGCATCGATCCACGCATTTGGGATCGATGACATTCATCAACCAAGTCAGCGAGCCTGACCACCCGATCCCGTTAGTCGCCTTTTTCGACAATAATAGTGTATTATGGCAAGCATTGGTTGCTGAAGACCTATTCTACCCCGGATATGTCAGTTAGTCAGTCAGTTAGACACTGTTTCTCCTCCAGCGTCTTGATATGTCCATCCATAGACTCGTGAAGATCCGAGGTAGAATAGGTCTTCAGCAACCAATACTTACCGTAAAAGGCGACTATGCTTGTCGTAAAAGGTGACTAACGGGATCCGGTGGTCAGGCTCGCTGACTTGGTTGATGCATGTCATCGATCCCAATTGCGGAGATCGATGCTCATGATGTCAATCACTGGATTGTCTGGTCCAGACTCGATTATTTTACAGACTGCCGTCATATAGCTGGAATATTGCTGCGTGCGGCGTGAAACAACAAACAATCAAAAATGATATGTCCATATGATATGTAAAAACAAGAACTTTCAAATAACGACCTCAATTGACGTTACACGTCGCAGAATAGAGGGTAACGACCACGTTTCTCTAAAGCCATTACGTTAGGTGTGTTCGTTTCGGTACCAAGGTAACATATATATCGCCAATATCGAATATTCTTAATTATTTTGAGATTTGATAAACCCATATCTTGCACTCATTTACGAGAAAGAGGATTTTGAGAAGTAGGAACGATATATATCATCATTCGTGTTTTGATTCGCTGTTTGTCTGTTGGAGTGAATATTTCTACTGACTTGTTTAACGTCGATTGTAGTTCAATGTATCTTTTCCCATTCATAATTGTCAAGGATGTTATTCTGGATATACATCAAACTCCTTCAAACCTAGAGGTAAGAATTACCCCAATACATTTCTAATATGGACTTGAGAGATTCTATTCACGTTTCCCAGACCTGGTTGTTGATTTTATGTTAGAGTGTAATTACAGGGTTCTATGTCGCACTATTTTAATCATACTGAATATCAGGCACATAGTGGAAGTTACTCATGCATGTCTGGATTATCGCATGTATTTCAGCTCCCCTTATATATTACGTACATGCACAGTGTCACTTGGTGGCACGGACAGGTCGCAATGTTGGCCATGGAAAGAAGATGATAGAAGGCCGTGTTCAAGCTTCACTGTTGTTGAGTCTCCATTGCACGAGAGTTTGTTCTCACAGCAGAAAATGTTGGGTAACGGTAAACCTTCTTGTGCCTCAAAAGAACCTTGCGAGCAAACTGCCACAATTGTTGGTTGTTTAGCGCCGCACTCAGCATTATTCAAGCTATACGACGGCGGTCTGTAAATAATCGAGTCTGGACCAGACAATCCAGTGATTGACATCATGAGCATTGATCCACCAACTGGGATCGATGACCGTGCTTCAACCAAGTCAGCGAGCCTGACCACCCGATCCCGTTAGTCGCCTTTTACGGCAAACATGGGTTGCTGCAGACCTATTCTAACCCGGAATCTTCACGTTAGTCGCCTCTTACGACAATCATAGTCGCCTATTCTAACCCGGATTTTCAAAGGCGGAGCTTTCATCAATGTACTGTTTGCGAATCGTTTTGAATTATGGTCTTACATTTCTGAAATTTAAAAACAAAATATAAAAACAAATATACTAATTTAATACATTTACTTTAATGGATTTCGTTTTTGTGTTTTGTTTTATGATCATTACATAGAAGTCCACCTTGATGTTTAAACAGCTCACTTGATTCTTACAAAGAATTGTGCCAATTCACTTTACTTCGAAATTGGAACTTAAGAAATCTATTATATTTATTTACGACAGCACGCGAAAACACCATTGTTAGAATCATTTCATTAAATCTTGCAAATTTTCTTACTTGTTCTAAACATTACTGAAACAACATTACTCATATTTCCCACAGACGTAATCAAAGATTTGATGAGGCAAAATGTGATTCTGATAAAGATCAAATATATGGAACACAAGTTCACACATAGTGTAACAAAAATATTGTAAACATCATTGCTTACAGCTCTGTTATTCAGAGCGACATTGGAGTAACATCATACGGTGATTCTTGTCACTGCTGATAAAAAGCGAAAAACCTATCCCCTTATCTTGCATGTACATGTATATGTATATAAGATATTTACTCGGAATAAACTTTGGATGTTTCTCCCTTCGTTTCAAAACTATTCTGTAAAAACAGATGAATCAGTTAGATACCGTTTTCTACCGTGGCGTGACTTCAACTGATCGATGTATATATCGTAAAGAGAACTTGATGAAAGTGTACCGCCAATTACGACTCTAATACAAGATGTTACTGCTACAAAATTATTCAGATATGCTTAGGTTCAGCCAGCGTCTTGATATGTCCAGACGTATACAAGACACGAATGTAGAACTAACGACTTTACATTACTTGACCAATTGTTTCAGCCCGTCAGATTGATATTATATAGTATGCCATATGCTTTTCGGGGTAATCTATTCTCTGGCACGTGATTGCTTTGTATCCTAGATTCAGTATTTAACAGCTCTGCTACGGAAGAGAGGGTAAAGGCAACATTCATAAAGCCATTACCTTAAGCGTGTCCCTTTTACATTTCAAGTATCACTCAAACACTCTCAATTATTTTGAATTTGATGACCACATATCTAACACTCCTACAGAAGAATATGTTTGATTTGGATATTAAAAGATTGCAGATGTGACTACATATCGTTGCTGTTATTTATGTTTTGGTTCGCTGTTTGTCTGTTGGCAAGAACATTCTAACGTACATTTTATTCAGGGTATTTTTCACTATTCATAATTACCAAGCATGAAACACCTTTACACATAAGGACCAATGATTACTACAACTCATTTCGAAAATGGTGTTGAGTGCTGCGTTAAAATACTCGTTTAGGACTCCCACGAAGTTAAACACGTTGAGTACAATGCATGGTAAAGATCCCATCGCGACGGCGGTGCCTCAGCAGCAGAGCGAGTGAGTGAGTGAGTTTGATTTTACGCCGCTTTTAGCAATATTCCAGCAATATGACGGCGGGGGACACCAGAAATGGGCTTCACACATTGTACCCATGTCGGGAATCGAACCCGGGTCTTCGGCGTGACGAGCGAACGCTTTAACCATTAGGCTACCCGACCGCCCCCTCAGCAGCAGAAAACGCATTTCCCATGAAATGGCGGCTGACAACATTTAAATACCTACTGCAAAGAGTTTAAGCTTCGTTTGCAAATATACACTTATTGAATGTTTTCTTCAAGGCTAAAAGCAAAGATGTATTCAGGTTTGCAAAAGTAGGGATGTGTTTTAAGTTAGTTTCGGGGAATAGCGTCCAAATATTTTGATATCACCTCTTTGCCAAAGTTTGTCTCTCCGGTCAGAAATATTTTGAAACATGTATGCAGAAAGGCTCATACTTATTTAACTGGATGTAATGATTTATTTTCAGCAATAATTGGTAGAGACGCCTGGTGGCAGGTTAAAGTTTTTTCTCACCTCCCCTGCCACGAGCTTTTGGGATTTATTGAAATAGATCCCCTTGGTGAAGCTCAAAGGAGACATATACCATCTAGGATTAGAGCGGAGAGAAGTGCAAGAAGGTCGTGTAGTAGTTTTTTGTCACATGAAAGCTGTTTAGACAAAGACTGCAGATTCAGTAATTTTACATACAATTAAATAGCTTCAGGTTTGACGGTGAACCAATAGCACATATTAAACAAGGATAAAGGTCGAAATACACGTAGTCAGCAAAACATGATTCCTGGCATTGTTTAGTCTGAAATAGTTTGAACCCGAGGAAATATAGTTTCCAATTAAACGTACGCGTTCAGTTTCAGAAGCAATACTCACGTGTACACTTATATGACTGCAATCTGTCTTTCGCCTTGGCATTTAAAGGGTATTCCCACTGTACAGCTTCAGTCAATCTTCTTTTTGATGGCCCATGGTCAGACGGATTAATACGAATCTTCGGCTCTTCCAATTGCGAGCAATGTTTCAGAAAGTGAACGCGTGTATAGTCGTTGTTGACAGTGATGCATTGGATCGGCACGACTCCCGACACACAAATGCATTCCCTCTGATACATTGCTTGTTAAGACTCTTGCAGACACATTTGTCATCAAATAACTAAAGGAATGTAATGTTTGGTTTCTTATTTTGTTTGTTTGTTGTTTATCGCCGCACTTTTCATACTATATAACGGTCTGTAAATAATCGAGTCTGGACCAGACAATCCAGCGTTTGACATCATGAGCATCGATCCACGCAGTTGAGATACGATGACGTGGATGAACCAAGTCAGCGAGCCTGACCACCCGATCCCCTTAATCGCCTCTTTCGACAAGCACTGTCGCCTTTTACGGCAAGCAAGGGTTGCTGAAGACCTATTCTACCCCAGATCTTCACGGGACAGGAATGTAATGGTCTCAGTTGACGATATACGAAGTTTAAGTGTAAACCATAAATATGTTGGGTTTTGTTAAACAATAAAAAGACATAGAACAGGTTACTGCAAATTTGCCGATGTGGCGTTAAGTAACTCATCTTTATGTCCAAATGTATGCATCCTTAGCTGATTTGTACTTGTTCATCTGGCAGTCTCATCGACCAGTTGCCTACACACGAAACATTTGCATTATTCAAACAGTCGTAATTATACATGTTCCATCAGTATTTTGGTTACCATGAGTGTGACGGGGTTCAGTGCTTTCAACAATATTTCAGACTTATCATGGTTGGGACGACAAGATTCATTGTCACACATTGTATTGGTATTGAGTTTGAACACTTTAACCATTGGGCTGCCTAACCCGCCCAAAGCTTCCAGAAGACAACCTGAAAAAACTACTTATTGGCTTTTAATGAAAGTGACAAAGCACTTTCTATAAGGTTAAACGTGTACCACAGCATATACGCTTTAAGGAGGAGAAACGTGACACGGGACTGCCTGGGTTAAGTGCGGATAAAGGATCATTATATGGACAATGTAGTGATATCATTTACCATATGTATTCGCACCTTGTGAGTATAAGTCCATAACAGACATTCGCACCTTGTGAATAAAACTCCATAACAGACATTCGCACCTTGTGAGTATAACTCCATAACAGACATTCGCACCTTGTGAGTACAACTCCATAACAGACATTCGCACCTTGTGAGTACAACTCTGTAACAGACATTCGCACCTTGTGAGTACAACTCCATAACAGACATTCGCACCTTGTGAGTGTAACTCCATAACAGACATTCGCACCTTGTGAGTATAACTCGATAACAGACATTCGCACCTTGTAAGTACAACTCCATAACAGACAAATGAGACATTAAACATTAATATTAAATTAATCTTTAAATGAAAATAAAAACTTTGTGAAAGTTCCATATATATATGTGGTGGTACGATATATCCCACACAATTCGGTGTAATGTATTTTTCTTGAAGCTGCGATAGAAAAGTTGATATTCTGCATCCAACAACGTTCCTTAGAAAAACAGAAAAAGGAGCTGCTCTATCTGTGTCGATCTATCAAATTTGATTAATTTTGTCGACAACGTTCTTTGCCATCAATACATTATAAAATACATAAATCGTGTTTGGGAATGTGACAGTGATTGTGGTATCAAACTGACATTAATTTTCTATTGCCAGCTCTGTCTTCATATGACTAAGACAAATTGGAAAACATAAATAATACATTGTAACAAATAACTTTATTGACGTCGATTCATCGTGCTCAAAATGAAGAACTCCTATGAATTGATTTTACTTGAAATATACTTTGTAAGATCTGAGAGCGATTCAGCCGTGAAAAAAACATTTTGCACTATCAGAAACAAATTTGTACAAATTTCATCACATATACAATGTTCATTTTTCGTTTTCTTGTTCTTTGGGACACTGTATTCTTACATAAGCTATTACTTATATATTGGACCGCATCCGTGGTTTAGTTGATAGAACGTTTGCCCAGAGGGCTGAATGCGGGTGGTTCGATCCCCTGGCCGCGTCAACACAAAATACGTCTGACGTTCGGCATTATGAGCATAAAATAAGAACTGGTCGGCTTGCGAGTCGGTATACTGTAACTTAATGTGCTAGATCTATATTTACGTTGGCTGGTTGTTTTATGCATGTCATCGATCTTAATTGTGTGGATCGATGCTCATGTCAATCACTGGATTGTCTGGTTCAGACTCGATTATTTACAGACCGCTGTCATATAGCTGGATAACAAACCAACCAACGACCATAACGTTCTTCACTGACCTTGAAGGTTTAAATTTCTTTAGCGCAGGAGAAGTGGAATGGTGCCATTCGATGGATTGACGTTTTGACTCGGGGTCATTGTGGTAGACCCATGTTTCATCACCCGTTGCTAATCTCTATTTGAATTTGACGAAATCCTTCTCAATGAGCTCCAAATTTTCTCTGGCAATGTCAGTTCTTTTCCCCTTAAGATCAGAATTTAGAAACGTTGGCACCCAACGAGCAGATCTTATTCATCTATAAATGTTCATGACTATTAGTTTCAATTGATCCATGGCTTAAGGCCTATGTCGACCTCAAGTTTAGCAAAGGTAATACGTCTACCTTGACAGTATACGTTTTTCTATCTCTTTGATTGAACCTTCATTGATAGAAGTTGAGGGACACCCAGGCCTAGGGTCATCATCAAGGTTTGTTCCCACAGCCTAAAACAGACCAAATACACTTGCAATGAAATACTCAGATAATGTACTACTTTCACACGTTCACGTTGTCGTGGCCCACAGTTGAAAGTTAGTCAAGCTTAGAACTTTTGACCAGCCTTCGTATGTCTGGAATTGATAGGCATCCGCATGCGAGCATGCTAATGCTGTAATAGTTAACACCATACTCAACAATACTCCAGCTATATGAAGGCGGCCTGTAGAGCATCGAAGCTGGATCGAAGTTATTGATATTATTAGCAATATTCCACACCACACAGCAAGACAATTCAGGTTTCCAACTTGGATTCTGAAATGTTTTCGGCCCTGAAACATTCATGAAAAATTGGGATAATTTTGAAGGTGCATTAAGTTCAATAAATTGTGAAAGACATAAAACAATATCTGAAAATTTACCAAGACAATGAAAGGTTGGTGAAGGCATCCACAAAGTTTCCGGGAGATATACATGCGCAGTTTTTCTTCATGTTTTCTTTCTATTAAATAACGTCAACCTGAGCAAACAACAGTTTCTGTGTCATGTTTTCCTGAATATGTCGGGGCACGATGGCACGCTATCAATCAATCAAGTTACCACTCTAAACTGAAATGGCAACGGCGGGGCTATATTTTCTTGGAGACAGTTTGTGAGTATATACATTCTAGTTATTATGTATATACTGATTATGGGGTTTAATTATTAATATTACATGAAACTTAAAGCATTTCAATACAATAAGAATAACATTTATCTTTTATGGCCAGAGGGTGGGTGAGTTAAATTTTACATCGCATCGGCAATATTTCAGCCATATAGCAATGGGAACTAGGTATTAAATCTAAAATTTCTGTCGACAAAGGACAGTAAAATAGTAAGGTTTATCACAGTTTTTAATTAAAACTAATTGTACCAAACTAGATCATATTTTCTTTTAAAAATATGTAGCAATAATAGATTAAGTCCTATCAATTAAAACAAGGCTATTGACCACTAATAACCAAAGTTAGACCACCTCACTGGAGATCATGGGGACTTACAGTAGCTATGCTTCCTGCATGACTCCCCAGCAGGATTTATGCCATCACTTTGGCTACCAGTGACTGTACCAGCTATATGACGGCGGTCTGTAAATTATCGAGTGTGGACCAGACAATAAAGTGATTAATATCATGAGCATCGATCCACGCAAATGGGATACGATGACATACATCAACCAAGTCAGCGAGCCTGACCACCCGATGATACCTGTCAACTCTCACGCATCTCGCATGAGTCTCACGCATTTATCACCTATGTCACGCTCACACGCAAGGTTGGGAAATTTGTCACGCATTCACATAAAATGTAGATAAAAAATAAATAAATCAGAATACATGCTCTCTAAGGTTATTATCATGGTCTTAAAATCATTCAAAACCCGTTTTCGCCAAGATAATTAAACGGAGGTTAAACCAAAAAGTCATAGAAATGAGAGGGAATGTATACCAGAGACATTATGACAAGAATTTGCAACAGTCTTGAGAAGGTGTCATCCTTGAGCAGATTGAGAGCAGCACCAGGCCACGAGGGCAAGGGGTCTATCAGGTATCATGATAAGGTAATCATTATAATAAGCTTAGAAATAACACCCAGGTTACCAGAAAGAGAGCAATAATAACAAGAGACCAACCAACAGGTGAAACATATATGGTATTAGGGAGAGGTATTATGAGAGTTCAGGTTCCTGGAGTTAGTCTTACGAAAGTCATGTTAAGTATTCTGGTAAAAACAACTACGAGTAGGATGGAATGGTCTGTTGAAGGGCGGAAAGGTTGCCGACAAATGATAAACCCAAAACTACTGTGACGTAGGAACCTGGGTTTTTAAGGTAAGGACAGACCCGAGGTCTGGTGCGCCCGCTCTCGCCTTGTTGTCACGATCTTCCGGTTTAGAAACCAATCTTAGGCACGAGCATTTCAACTGAGGCTGAAGCTTTGCGGTCTAATATTTTAGTGACAAATAGAGTGGGTTGACCGGCAACACAAAGTGTGAATAAAGCCGTTGAACGAAGAACACACTTTGTGATTGCTGATGGAACTACGGTATGATTAAGGTCAAAGGTCCCTCGGGTACTGACATTGTGCCATCCGCAGCATCCCAAATCGTCAGGACCGAACACGAGGGAAATACCGTAGTTCAGGTGAAGGTACGGAAGTCGCCGTCCAATTACCATTATATAACTTAAAAAATACCTTGGACATTTAGGCTTCGTTTGCAAATATTGCATTCAAAGCAAAGGTGTATTCAGGTTTGCGATTGTAGGGGCGTGTTTTATTTACGTTTGGTGGAATAACGTCCGAATGTTTTGATATTACCACTTTGCAGGAGGATACATTTTTCGATCGTTGCCAAGTTTGCCCCTCGGTCACGTATTGTAACTTGTAAGCACTCATTACTGTGAGTCTGTTGACAGGTTAAAGTTTTTTTTCTCAGTTTCCCGGCCCCGAGCATTAGGCAATTATTGAAATAGATCCCCTTGATGAAGCTCAAATGATACCTATAATATGTAGGATTAGAGCGGAAAGTACGATTCCGCACTCGTAGGTTTTAAGTTGCCTTTCAAGTGTAAGTTTGATTGAATTTGAATAACCGGACGTAAATCCGTACACGAAGGTCGTGTCGATATTTTTGTCACATGATAGGTGTTTACGCAAGATGTTCCTCGATCTGGATTCTTAGTAGCATAGGTCTTCAGCAACCCATGCTTGCCGTAAGAGGCTACTGATGGGATTGGGTGGTCAGGCTCGCTGACTTGGTTGAAGCATGTCATCAATCCCAATTGCGTGGATCGATGCTCATGATATTGTCACTTTATTGTCTGGTCCAGACTCGATTATTTACAGACCGCCGTCATGTAGCTGGAATATTGCTGAGTGCGGCGTTAAACAACAAATAAGAAAAAGAAAAAGAAAAAAAGGGTGAATCTATTGTACAGGATTGAGTCAATCCTCCTCCCACATTCAAGCGGGTTAATACACCGATTTGTGAAAAGGAACGCGTTCATAATCACTCTTGAAAGTGGTGGATATTGGATGAAGCACGGCATCGATTCTAGACATACGTATGCATTGCCTCTGCAACAATGACTGTAAAACACCCAGCATTATTAGTTGTCGTCAGTTAAAGTAATGTAACTTTCTTTGTAGACCATGAAACTGAAACTGACATATTTTTTCTGTTGCCAACTCTGTCTGCAAATGACTATGACACTGGACCGGTCGGCTCGGAGTCAGTATACTGTATCTCAGTGACCTACATGTAGCTCTGTGAAACCGCCATATATACGTCCTGACTATTACAAGTAGACACGCACGCACTCACGCACGCATAACACACACACACTCTCTCTAAACAACATTTAGGGGGCACGGGTGGCCCAGTCGTCTAAGCAGCCGCGATTCGCTGTGCAGAGTTGCGTCCCTTGGACATGCCAGAAACCTATGATTGTGGGTTCGAATCCCGGTTCGCCCCGATTATGTTTCTAGGTTTGTCAGCACCATGCTCGTGCTTGTGGGCTTGTACGCCGTGATATAACTGGAATAATGTTAAAAGCGGCGTTAAATCCAACTCACTCACTCACTAAACAACATTTCACCTCATCTTTAAAATTTACCCCATTTCGTATCTTGTGTACACAACGTGTCTGATACCTGAAGATTAGGTACTTCGAAATGCTAAAAGTCTCAAGACATCGTGAAAATAAAGGATATCGTTTTACGTGGTCAATTTGTTTTGAACTCGATTATCTGACGAAGCCCTTACATTGTGTGTACAGGGCAAAATAACGGTGAAAATATTTTGAATGGATCTCTAAAATCAATGATAACACCATGTCTTTCCATACCGGTAAAAATACAATATTATAGCCAAAATGAATGTGTTTTGCCAATAAAATGTTTCTAGGGTTAATGTCAGAGGAATCTGCGAGATAATATTATTTTACATACTACCAAAACGACGGCATTGTCATGACTTGCAGAAGCCTTTGGCAGCTGCAACTTTATCTCCAAGCAAAGTATTGTTATATAAATATACGCAGAAGGTGCGGTGACACGGGCTGTTCAGCTGTTATGCCAACTCCGATACGGATTTCAGATTTGATGTACTTGGTATTTGGCGCACCTTGTACATTAACGTTTGACTGATTTTTTTTAATGAACATAACAAACCCATGCTTGCCGTAAAAGGCGACTCTGCTTGTCGTGAAAGGCGACTAACGGGATCGGGTGGTCAGGCTCGCTGACTTTGTTGATGCATGTCATCGATCCCATTGCGTGGATCGATGCACATGATGTCAATCGCTGGATTGTCTGGTCAAGACTCGATTATTTACAGACCGCCGTCATATAGCTGGAATATTGCTGAGTGCGGCGTAAAACAACCAACCAAGCACATCTGAGATTTATTTTTTGTCAATGTGTGGTCCTACTCAGAAATAAATAAAAGTTATGTTAAACTTCATTACCTTTTCCTATCCAACATCTCTATGCTTCACCAATAATAATAATAAGCCGTAAGAGTAAAATGATGCATATTAATTTTCATCACTATTTTACAAACTGTATATCTGTGTGAATAAAGAACGTTCTGCGATCATACACAGACCATGGGTGTTAATTTGTATTTCATAAAAAGGGGATCATAAGTCACCCACATGCATGATTGAGGCATTTAAACCACATGACTACCCCACGAACCGACCCGTGAAGATCCGGGGTAGAACAGGGCTTCAGCAATCCATGCTTGCCGTAAAACGCGACTCCGCTTGTCGTAAAAGGCGACTGACGGGATCGGGTGGTCAGGCTCACTGACTTGGTTGATAAATGTCATCGATCCCAATTACGTGGATCAATGCTTATGATATTAATCACTGGATTGTCTGGTCCAGACGCGATTATTTGCCCACCGCTGTCATATAGCTGGAATATTGCTGAGTGCGGCGTAAAACAACAAACCAACCAACCCCACCAACCCTTGAATCTAAGAAAGAGATACCACCCATGAATGATAAGAAAGTTAACATCAACTGCACTGACTTTGATTTTTAAAGGCTTTGACCGCAGTATATATATTAGCATCATAAAGGAAGGTGGGTTTTCTTGCGAAGTAACTGAATGTAGGCGATCGATCAGATTCTCTCTAGATAGATCTGCTGGAGTTGGAATTTGAATCAGACACACATTTTTAACATTGTTAAACAGAGCGTTATGAGAAAAATTCTTTATAACGAATAGTTTACATAGGTCAGTACAGATTTGACTTATTAACATCGTTAGAAGACATGAATGCGAGGGTGAGTTAAATTGAACGGTGATTTGAACTTACTTGACGTTATATCACGACGTATTATGTTTATGAAGCAAATTAGAGGTAACGCTCGTTGAAGACGGTTTTGACAAGGCGAACGGGCGAACCGGAATATGACCACAATCATTGATTTCCGGCAAATCTTAGGAACGAAACTCTGTAAAACGAATTGCGGCGACTCAGATGATCTGGACAGGGCTACCAATGCCCGCCTCCGTCGCCTTTAGATACTATCCCCCATAGTGCAATTTTCGCTGGTCCCCAGCAATATTCCAGCTATATGACGGCGGTCTGTAAATAATCGAGTCTGGACCAGACAATCCAGTGATTAATATCATGAACATCGATCCACGCAATTGGGATCGATGACATGTATCAACCAAGTCAGCGAGCCTGACCACCCGATCCCGTTAGTCGCCTTTTACGGCAAGTATGAGTTGCTGAAGACCTATTCTACCCCGGAATCTTCACGGGTACCACGCAATTGGGATCGATGACATGCATCAACCAAGTCAGCGAGCCTGACCACCTGATCTCGTTAGTCGCCTTTTACGACAAGCATAGTCACCTTATACGGCAAGAATTGGGTTGCTGACCTATTCTACGCCGGATCTTCACGGGTCGCTTTGAACAGAATGCATTTAAGTGCATGTTGAATGTAGGAGGAAAACCTACATTGTTGTAGGTCTTCGGCATTTACTGTTTTGATGAACCACGAGTTGGGGAATGTTTTTTCAGAATGGTTTAACAATATGACATTATCTGCCCTCGTTCATCGTTAACCTTAACACACTATCTAAATACCACATTCTGACATCACTGCGTTTTATGGTCAGTGTAACGCGTATTTATGTCAGCATCGAAACATACATTTCAATAGATTCTGTTTAGGTGTTATGCGCCATAGGTCACCCTTAATGTTTAACTAGACCATTCAATCGTTAAAACACTTTTTTAGCGACTTGCAGGCACGTGTGTGTGTTTGTGCAAGTGTGTGTTAGTGAGTGTGTGTGTGCGTGTGTGGACTGATGCCGATTTTATAGTACCAGCCCACTGAGATACCATGCCGCAAAACTTTGAAACTACATTGTTTGGATCAAATCAAAGTTTGGATGAAAGACCATAAGTGTACATGTGATAGTTGATGTACAAGGGTCTGGACTGAAATCGTTATGCTAGTTCGCTCTGTGAGCCATATTAGATTGCACAGTAACAGTATTCTCACCTTGGTAATAGGGCTGCAACGGTTCACCAATACTTCGATTCGGTTCGATGCTCGATTATTTCCATCCGATTCGATTATTTTCGATTCGATTCATTAGTCTAATAATATACAATGATTAAAGTATAATATGCTTAAATAAGTAACAAAACGTGTATTTACTTTAACTTCTTTATTGAACAGTGCAACACTGCGCACCAACAGGACAAACTCATCACCTCAGACTGTGAGGTCAATCAGGTCATCAGGGATGATCATGTTTTTGGATAAAAACACAAGCATGTCCACATTGTCACTACTGAGGGAAGCCCTCTGAGCAGTCACAACATCCCCGGCTGTTGAAAAGACCCTCTCACTAGCCACACTTGAGCCCGAACCTTAGATTTTAGATGACTTGGGGCTGGTGACAGCACGTCGTCTGCCATGCTTTCAAAGGGGGGTCACTCTAATCTATTTTCGTTTTCAAGTGACAGTCGTCAAAAGTTTCAAACAAATGCATTTTTGGACATTTTCACTTCGTCGATATGAACGCAAGTCTTTTATTTTTTTTCGCCAACGAGGAAGGTTATTTTTTTGTTAATTTTAAATTCATTACAAAAATTGGAATGAACCGAATCGAAATCTAGACATTGTAGATCGAAGATCGAATCGAGACGACAAGTACCGGTTCTCGGTGCACCGAACCGAACCGTTGCAGCCCTACTTGGTAACGTGTAAAACTGATCGGTAATCTATCATACCTCGGGCACGTAATAACCCTGGAACAGATATATGGAACGCTGGTATATAATATAGCACAGTATGCATCTTTCCTTTCAGGTCAGAGATACATGAAGAACATTATAAAAGGCTTAATTTTACAGCTGACATTAAGCCAGACACCTATCCTCTAGTTTTATAACAAACAACATCTAGTTTTATATAAGATATTTACATACACAAAAAATGATCCAGATCCTTTATAAGGGTAAATACAATAACATAAACGATAGACCGTGTATGATTTCACAATGTAATGTTTCGCCCTGTGTCACTAAAATCGAACACGAGCAAAATGTTCTGCAAATACAGAGACGACTCATTGAGATACCGGTCTTCCTCTAACGTTACTTTAACTTAATCCACCCTTTACGGTTCATTTTAAAAATGTACCTGATCATTGTTATTCAAATATGTTTAGATTCACCCAGCGTCTTCATATGTCTGCACGCCGTGATATGACTGGAATACTGTTAAAAGCGGCGTTAAACCCAACTCACTCACTCATATGTCTGACCCGTGAAGATCCGGGGTAGAATAGGTCTTCAGCAACCCATGCTTGCTGTAAAAGGCGACTATGCTTGTCGTAAGAGGCGACTAATGGGATCGGGTGCTCACTGATTTGGTTGACGCATGTCATCGATCACCCAATTGCGTGGATCGATGCTCATGATGTCAATCAGAGGATTCCAGACTCGATTATATTACAGACCGATGTCATATAGCTGGAATATTGGTAAGTGTGGCGTTAAACAACAAACAAACAGATATTTGCAATGTGAGCATGCTAATGCTGTATTAGTGACAAAAGTAACAGTGGTCGTGTAAAGTTAACGCCGCACTCAACAATATTCCAGCTATATTGTAAACTAAAAAACAAACGAACTTTATATATTTTACGTGTCCAAGACAAAAATGAAGAAATAACGACATTAGATTACGTTACACTGTCACGGAATATGGGGTAGCGGCCACATTTCTCTAAAGTCATTGCGATAAGGTTAGGTGAGGTGAAATTGGGTTTAAGGTCGCGTCCAAGATTACTGCATTCATACGACGTTCATGCACGTGTGTGTGGCTGCTTGTACTAGTCCGGACTGATGCCGAATTATAGTGCTAGCCCACTGAGATACCATGCCACTGTTTAACAAGAAGACCCCACTCAGACACAGTATACTGACTAGTCCTTGTTTTAGCCCCATAATGCGCGAGCGCCAGACAGAATAACAACAAGTACCATCTTATAACGTCTTTTGGTATGACGACGCGGCAGGGGATCGAACCCCGGACCTTCCGCTCTCCGGGTGGACGCTCTACCACTAGACCACGGAGGCGGTCCCATTGCGATAAGAGTTTTTGTTCCGGTACCAAGATAGCATTTACATGGCAAATATCGACGATTCTTAATTATTTGGAGATTTGATATCCCATATCTTACAATAATATGTTTGATTTTGATGTAAAAAAATGAAGATGTCACCATACACTATCGCTGTTTTTCGTGTATTAATTTGCTATTTAGCCGTTGACATGAGTATTTTAGCTGACGAAGGGATATGTTGAAGTTAGTTTGGGGGAAATACGGTCCGAATGATTAGATACCACCACTATATTTGAGGGAAATAGATGCAATATAATAATATCGTTGCCAAAGTGTGTCTCTCCGGTCAGAAACGTTTGGAAACAAAGTGAAACGTGTGTAGGCAGACACAAATTGAACTGGGATATAATCTGGATAGATTTTCAGAAAGAATTGGAGAGCGACGAACACTAACTTGTAAGCATTTACACGTATGCTCAAGGTGACAGGCAAACGTTGTTTTCTTAATTTACGTGCAACGGGGATTTGGGAAGTATTAAAATAGATTCCAGCGATGAAGCTCAAATGAGACATATAACATGTAGGATTAGAGCTAGTAGCGATCCAACATCCTTAGGTTATTAGTTACCTTCCAGTGTGAGTATTATTGATAACCGGACGCAAATCAGTGCAAGAAGGTCGCGTAGATATGTTTGTCACATGATAGATGTTTACGAAGATGTTCCCAGATCTGGATTCTTTTCAAAGATTAGATGTGCCACTGCAGAATCAGAGATTAACATACCGTTAAGTAACTTCGGGTTTAACAGGGGACTAATATTACACATTACGAAAGGAAACAGGTGGAATTATATGTGTTCCTGTTTGTAGTCAGCAAGACATTATTCTAAACATTGTTTCGTCGAAAATACTCTGAACTCGAGACAATAATGTTTACCATCAATCGCCCGTACGCGTCCTGTATGAGAGGTAACGGTATATGCACACTTGTTCCATCCATGTTCCCTTTGGTTCTTTAAAGGGCGAATCTGATTTGGTGAGTGAGTTAAGTGAGTGAGTTAAAATCTAACGTCGCATCGGCATTTTCTCAGCCATATTGCGATGAGACCAAGTAAATATATTTACAATTTAATCATATATGCAACGTTTTGTTTAAAAACAAGTTGTAAAACATATTTGAGCATACTATATTTAGAAGCAATTCATGAAACATTTTTGAGCATAACGATATTATATATACAGTTTTAAAACACGGGCTATAGGCCACCAGTAACCAAAGCTAAGCCACCTCGCTGGGGATCATGAGGACTTACGGAGCCTCTGCTTCCTGCATGATACCCCAGCAGGATGTCCGTCATCACTTTAGCCACTGGTGGCTGTGCACAATGCTAGCCAACATTTAAAAATTAAAAAAACTCATCAATGATTTGTCTTAAAAACACTGGTTTATGATAGTAACATTGATTATGATAGGATTACGTGTCACACAGGGGGGCAATTTTTTTATGGTACTTCAACCTCCTGGACAGAACCTTCAATCATGTCTGTTGATAGTAGCATCACACCAAAGTTAAAAACAAGCATTTAATTATTCACATACATATTTAAAATTTATTTTACAGACCAATTTCTTTCAAGTTATTTATGATGAGATGCCCGCTGACACGGGAAAAGAGATCTTTTAGATTAACACTTTGATAATGTGAATCCCTTGCGATTGCAAAGTAAAGCAATATATGCTTGACGGTGAACCTTTAATTACAAGGGATACACTTAGGAGGTTCGTCATCATCTGTCTTAAGCAGATATTCGTGTGTAAACCTACTGAGGCAAATACGACATCGTCGTAAAACGACCTCGTCATGTCTTGACTGACAACCCAGGTAGGTATGACCGATTGTTGGTTTCAATTCGTGTAGTTTATTGCTTCCTACTTGGGTGTCCCACCTCTTTTGCGTGAGATCCCGAGTATAAGTTAGGATGAGTGGTTTGAAATCACTGTACGGGATAAGAAGTGAAGATAACGGTTTGCCAAGAGCTGCTTTAGCTGCAGCGTCGGCTTTTGAGTTACCTGTTATGCCGACATGACTTGGTAACCCGCAAAAGACGATGTCACATTGGCCATTGGAAAGATCATTATAGAGTTCTAAAATGTCAAGGACAATAGGGTGACATGGTGAGACACTTTTAAGTGCCTGAAGGCAAGATAATGAATCGGAGAGGATGATGATGCTATTGTCAACTGACATTATTGAAGGCTCTGTCCAGGGGGTTAAAGTATCGTAAAATTATTGTACCCCTGTGTTACACGTAATCCTATCATAATCGATGTAACCATCATCAACCAGTGTTTTTATGCAAACTCGCTGCTGAGTATTTTTTTAATATTGGCTAGTATTGTGCACAACCATTAGTAGCAAAAGTAATGACGTAAATCCTGCTGGGGTATCATGCAGGAAGCAGAGGCACCGTAAGTCCTCATGATCCCCAGTGAGGTGGCCTAGCTTTGGTTACTGGTGGCCTATAGCCCGTGTTTTAAAACTCTGTATACATGATGTTGTGATGCTCAAATATGTTTCATAAATTGTTTTTTTTAATATAGTATGCTCAAATATGTTCATAAATTGTTTTTAAAATATATAAATGAACAAACTGTGCATGTATTAACTTGGTCTCGTCGCTCTATGGCTAAAATAATGCCGATGCGACGTTAAATTTTAACACACCCTCTAGTCTACAGTATTGAGTTAATCTTCCGCCTCGTCGACCCGTGGTCAGATGGGCTAAACACAACTATTTGATGTATGATCTCCGAATGACATGCAGCGTTTTAGAAAGCGAGCGCGTTTCAAGTTATTGTTGAAAGTAGTGGATGAACTGTACTCAGTATCGATTGTCGACACACAAATATATTCCATCTGAAAACACTTACCGTCAAGACAGGACATAAATGTCTTGCACTAGCATGTGTCATAGAGTATGAAAAGGAATGCAATAAGTAAGAGGCAGGCCTTTCAGGAATGTCTGTAACATAACAGGTGACAGCTAAATCTTAAGTTGAAGATTCTGCACACTTTGTCTTAGCTATAGTTCATGGCAGTACATTTAGTATTCCAAAATTGATCTACATTTTATAATTAAAGGTTGATTGAAGGTTTTGTACGCGTACTTGAAAGTAATGCAACAACAATATTATCTTTATCGATAGTAGAAAACTAAAATAATTATTGTGGTAACACGGGCCAATAATGTGCACATGGCCTTTTACCAAACTTCTAGCCACATGTACAGTAAACTACGGTTATAACGAACTTAAAGGGACCACTCATTTTAGTTCGTTATAACCGTAATTCGTTATAAACATATATACAGCATATAAACAGCAAATGGCAGGGACCAAAAAACTAGTTCGTTATATCCGCCAGTTCGTTATAAGCGTGTTCGTTATAAACGTAATTTACGTTTATGTACCTAACAAATACGATACAAGAGGGCAGTTGAGACAAACAAGAAAGTAACATCTAAAATTTTATTTGGCAACTTCTGTGTATTGATAATGAGCGACGATAATAACCAGACAAAAAATACTAGCTACAACTCTAATTCGCAATTATTAATTGACAAAATATCTCTATAAAACCAAAGGGAACGTCATCGACACAATTAAAACAACAACAACAACTCTTTATATTGTCAAAGAGAACAATGCGTTTCATGTTATGTGCTTCTGAAAAATCACTATATATTAAAGGAGAGTTTGGTCATAATCACGTTTAGTGACTGCGGGGCACAAGAAAGTATACACTTAAAAATTGGATTTGAGCAAAGCTTTACAAACGTTATCAAAACGTTACTAGGCTGAAAACTGTTGCCGAAACGCAGCAAAATTGTAAAGGTCCAAAACACAACTATGAAACCCATAGTAAATGCATCACCATCGAATAACCATGTCTGGTTTGTTTCACTTTTAGCCACCATCAAACATGGGTTTATACTTTCTTTCCCGGCAGTTTAGTCGGAATCGTCCGATGGACTGTTTTAAGATTATGGAAATAATTTTGTAGCTATTATTTAATTGACTATTGTAAACACAAAATCACGAAACGAACATTGGTTATTATCGAATAATAATCACTGACCTAACTACAAACTAACAGTCCTGTAAAATTTCATGTCTATATAAAAGTATTTTTTTATTGTTATGATGTAAGTTTTAACAAATAAAACCATGTAGAAAAATAGTTTGTGAACTGACGAAGCGCCACTTCAATTCATGTTTTATATACTAAAGCTCACTTCAAAATTCAAATCAAACAAAAAAGAAACGCAAAAGTTGTAAAATCGTACAGGAAGTGAACAGCGAAAACATGCCAAGACTGACAGAAGCCCAACGCAACGACGACATCGGCCGACTGCAAACATCTTCATCTGTAGCCAGGTTTGTCCACGTCTTTCTAACAGGACATCGCCCTACCTCACAAAGCAAGACTAACCTCATCCTTTCTCAGGAATCACAATATCCAGGTCCTTCCATGGCCCTCCAGATCTCCAGATTTAAAACCAATCGAACATTCACGGGATGCACTCGATCAACGACTGCGAGCACGTCAGCAACAGCCACAGAACCTCCAACAATTTGCACAAGCATTGCAGGCAGAGTGAGTAGACATTCCCCAAGGCCACAATTCGGGATCTTATTGTTTCCATTCCAGTCGGTTTTCAACTCTAATGGTGGCCATACACGATAGTGATTAACAGATAACTTCACCTTGAAAATCAACTGTTCCATGTGTGCCAGAGAATCAATGACAAAGATGTGTGCCTATTTTGTACAATTTATAAGATGTATATAATATTCATCTAAAATCACTTTTGCGTTTTTCGCAGAGTTTAACATAGAATTAACTGTGAAATATAACAGGTTTAACACAAAGCAGACACGAGAATATTCCAAATGTAGCGTGTGTTATCATGAAATAAGCAAACAGTCATCAATGATCATGATTATATTTATATAGCACTGCCAGCTACATTACTGGAGACCCGTGAAGATTCCTGGGTAGAATAGGTCTTCAGCAACCCATGCTTGCCGTAAAAGGCGACTATGCTTGTCGTAAAAGGCGACTAACGGGATCGGGTGGTCAGGCTCGCTGACTTGGTTGATGCATGTCATCGATCCCAATTGCGTGGATCGATGCTCATGATGTCAAACACTGGATTGTCTAGTCCAGACTCAATTATTTACAGACCGCCGTCATATCGCTGGAATATTGCTGAGTGCGGCGTTAAACAACAAACCAACCAACCAACATTACTGGACCCATAAGGACCACAAGGGCATGGGGGTATTTCTGACAGTATGCAGTCACTTTCAACACAATATGGGTGAGATTTTAGTCAATATGCTTTGATGGAAGTAAAATGATCACTGTCACATGTACCCCATTGCCTTCAAGACAACCGACGCTGCAGCATTCGTTAGACTTGGTACTACGTCATAAGACATGCGAGGAAATTCTATCACGAGTGCCTTATGAATATAAATAAAAGCGACAAACACTTCCGTATTCACAAAAAATGTCTGCTTAAAGCAGAATCGGTTTACATTTCCGACTATACGTGTATCGTGGGCTTGTGTTTCTGAATCACAACCAAATAGTGATATTAACAGTTAACAGTTTTTCGCGAAAAGATGAGCGTATCCTGTCCCTACGGTGGCATGTGTCACAAACACATGCAAAAGCAAGTCAGTTGTTCACTTGAAAAAAAAACCCACTGGAACATATAGTACAAGCGTACGTAAATATGGACTCTGCATCGGACTTCTTGTCACTCAGGCCCGTGAAGATCCGGGGTTGAAGAGGTCTTCAGCAACCCATGCTTGCCGTAAAAGGCGGCTATGCTTGTCGTAAGAGGCCTAGACGACTAACAGGATCGGGTGGTCAGGCTCGCTGACTTGGTTGATGCATGTCATTGTATCCCAATTGCGTAGATCGATGCTAATGATGTCAATCACTGGATTGTCTGGTCCAGACTCGATTATGTACAGACCGCCGTCATATAGCTGGAATATTGCTGAGTGCGGCGTTAAACAACAAACCTACCAACCAACCAACCGTGGTCTAGAGGTACAGCGCCAGCTCGGAAAGCGGAAGTCGCCTTTTACGACAAGCATAGTCGGCTTTTACGGCACGCATGGGTTGCTGAAGACCTATTCTATTCCGGATCTTCACGGGCCTCTAGACCAAGGAGGCGGTCTGGTCTATATTCATCATTCCGTGGGTATTCCCGGTAGAACAAGGTCCCTAGAAACTTACATGCTGGTCTACAAGGGAGACTTAATGGATCGTATGGTCCGCATTGGGGACTTGGTTCATTGTGTGTCATCGTACACTGACGGCTTTGATCGTTGTTCATAATATACAACAGTGTATTACTGTAACTGGAATATTGCTAATGTTGTGTCTACAACACTCGCATCTATTCCATCCAAGAAGAAAAAGGCGACAATGCTTGTCGTGAGAGGCGACTGACGGGATCGGGTGGTCAGGCTCACTGACTTGGTTGATGCATGTCATCCCAATTGCGTGGATCGATGTGCATGATCGATATGCATGGATTGTCTGGTCCAGACTCGATTATTTACAGACCACCGTCATATAGCTGGAACATTGCTCAGAGCGGCGTCAAACAACAAACCCACCAACCAAATCATATGTCTGACCCGTGAAGATCCGGGGTAGAATAGGTAAAAGGCGACTATGCTTGTCGTAAGAGGCGACTAACGGGATCGGGTGGTCAGGCTCACTGACTTGGTTGATGCATGTCATCGATCCCAATTGCGTGGATCGATGCTCATGATATTATTCACTGAATCGTCTGGTCCAGACTGCCGTCAAAAAGCTGCTATATTGCTAAGTGCGGCGTATTAACAACAAACAAACCAACCTAGAAGTAAAAACGCGTATTCCTGTTTAATGTTTTTAGCAGTTGTCATGTCAAGGTTATCAAACATCGGAATGCACTTGCTGAGCTATGTCAGATACATAACACACGTGGACCATCTGCTTGTTAAGGAAAATCAATCAAAGCTACACGGCACCGGCTTATCGCAACAGTTTTATTATTCCCCTTGACAGGTGTGTTAAGACATCATACACCAGATCTATCACGGGTTGTTAGTAATGTCATTTACAGCGGGTCTCTTTGCTGATGAAATGACGTAAGTAGGTCTTAAATGATATATACTCCAGTGACGGTTGAAACATAATCCGACTGGGAATAATGTGCGTGAAGCAAGCAATGATTACATGCCATTACACCGTTTCATGATACGTAATGGTAGTCAGAGGAGTATCAACAGGAGCTCGTTAAACAATCTACATTAGTTAGCTTCGGGAATGAAAAAACATGTTTCCATTAATGACTGATACTTAATACAGCCGTAAATATATTGCCAGTGCGGCTCTAAATCCGTATGCTCTCACTTGACGCAAAGGATGCCATTTTATCTCTTCTACGTAAAGTTATAAAAACTTATAACTGTTTCCGTTGATTGTTTTGAAGGAAGAAATGATTGACAACTTTAAAAAGACGAAATTATTTGATGCAGCATCATTAGGATACCGTTGTCATAAAAGACAATTATAAAATTCGATTTGCAAGGGAATTTGAATCGTGTCACTGGAATATATAGTACAAGCGTAAAAAAGGACTCTGCATCGGACTTCTTGTCACTCAGGCCCGTGAAGTTCCGGGGTATAATAGGTCTTCAGCAACCAATGCTTGCCGTAAAAGGCGACTATGCCTGTCGTAAAAGGCGACTGACGGAATCGGGTGGTCAGTTTCGCTGACTTAGTTGATGCATGTCATCGATCCCAATTGCGTGGACCGATGCTCATGATATCAATCACTGGACTGCCTGGTCCAGACTCGATTATTTTACAGGCAGCCGACGTTTTCTTGACTAACACAGACAATCCGAAATACCATCACAGTTCTTTAAACGGTCTTATATTTATACATCAAAATTTATATAGATTTTATATATTTTTTTAGGAGATAAGCGTACTGTGTTTTTAGTATAGAGCTAGGTTACCTGTAGATGTGACAGGATTAACAGGGTGTTGTTTCAAATGTTAAATTTAGCGCGGTTAAATCTAGCCTAGGCCAACATTGAAAAAGGTACGTTTATTTTAATTCTAACATGATAAAATTAAATGCATAAAGCGGCATTTGTTGAGTCCATTGTTTTGGGTTCGTGGCCGTACTGTATCAACGAAACACATTTGAACAAAGTAGGAAGCAGTATATGCTAAAACATTGTTATTTTACAGCCATTTCTATACTGCCATTGCAGGCATTGTGTAGCAGAGCCATCTTGTAAGCCAACATGAAGTGGGAATCTGTAGATAAAAGCGACAAAACCCTTACCATTTTCACAAGCAATCTCTACCAAAAGAGTATAGTGTTGATTCCGACTATGTCATCAGCATATGTTTATGAATCACTATCAAATGATAACACCAGGAGAGGCATTCATAAAAAAAACAAAGATTTTTCTTAAGTCTAAACTTAAGTTTTAGAAATCTGACTTAGCTAAGTCTGAGACTTTAGTTGATATTCATAAAGATGCTAAGTCCGAAATTTAGCTAAGTCTCAAAAGAAAAACGAAGTCAGTTTCGTAGTACGCACCCGCGTGATCACTAAGGGGAATCCCAGCTATTTTTAAACTTCCGGTGGAACACTTTTTAAAAAAATTGGTGTGAACGTCTTTTTCGGTGGGATTTCCCGGTTGCTATTTACGGCAGACGACACACACAGCGAAACTTTGTCCACATTGCCAACGTCATGTCAGAGACAGATATGAAGAAGAGGAAGCCTAAATGGACGAAAGAGGAGGTTTTACTGTTGACGGAACTAGTGAAAGCAAATGTACATGTGTTGCAAGGAAAGTTTGGTCCGGGCGTGACATCGGCGAGGCGTGGCAGGTACAGTGACACTTGTCGTTGTCTGTCACTCAGGCAGTCGTTGTACACAAATGTAGTATTTACACCAGACATGAGTTTTATGAAGTTATATTTAAGCAGTGTACATCTACTAATTTAACTTATCCGAGATATATTAGTACGCTAATCAAGCGACGATTAATGCATGATTAAGGGACTTGCAATTTATTGTGGGGTGGGGGTCGAGAGGGAGCCTGGTGGAGGGAATAATTAAAAAAATTAAATCGATTAAATTGAACATTATTTAAATATTAGTATAACAAATCCCACACACCCCTATAATAAATCACCTGTCCCTGTAGCCAACTTGCTGATTTTCAGTAACCACATTTTCACTAGTATTTACCACTGCATATAGATTTAATGCAACATTCTACCACTGAGCATGAAATCATCACTATTGGTGATTGGTCCTGTTATCAGTGGAATTTAAGTCACCTCTGCTATAGCCATAACATATTCTATTACTATCATAAACTGGGACATTTTTTATTTCCAATTTGAGGTTTTTTACTGACAGTGCAGTGCAGTGAAATCTTGAAGTGATATCCAAAGTATTGTTGAATAGTATGTCTAGGAGATGGGTTCATGTTACCTTAGCTAGGCTAGCATCTATCTAAAAAGCTATAACTGAAACTACTAATATTTCCTATTTGCATTTTCCCTGGATCCTAATATGTATAACTTGCTGTTCTATAATCATATGAAAATTTGTATAAATGTTACACCATGAATAACTGATAAAACCACTTGCTGTGCATCTAATTATTATTTGAAAACTTAGTATCAATGTATACATTTTTTTATAATATCAACACCTCAATTGTGCACAAATTAAGTCAATTGCTATTTAAACAATTTTGATATGATTATAAATGTAAATGTTCTCATTATAATAATACAAAACAACAGGCTTGTTGAAATTGAAAAGAACATTTATGTGAAAATTACAATTAAAACTTTAATATTTTCTGTTGCAGGGAGATTTATGACACCGCCATGTCAGATCCACATCCTCAACCAGAAGGAGCCAACATGTATTCCAAGGAGCCAGATGTCACAGGGTCCCTCCCTTCACCAACCGTGGAAACTCTGTTGAAGCAAAAATTAAAGCTTGAAATTAAATGCCTCACTTTGAAAAAGGAATACCTTAAATTGAAAATCATGAAACTGAATTAGCTAAAGGTATCATACATGTTGTTTGGGGATTAAAGAATTACTTATATATTTGAATATTAAATGTCACAATACATACTAAGCCCAATGTTATGATACAACAGATTCTGGTAGAAAGACTATTGTGGAACATTTTTGAGAAATAGTACATTGCATTTATAATATTGCATACTTAAGAGGGTGAGGGATAATTAAGATGATTAAAAACGAAAGATACTTTGCAGAGAATGTACTGCTGATACAAACTGGATTTATTATGAGGAAATATTGAAAATTAAAATAAAATAATCTTACATGGAAAGTTGGTATTGGCAAAGTGCTCCCGGTATCTGAGTGCAGCTACTGGTGGAGCAGTCACTGCTTGAGCTCCATTCTGCCCATCAAGCCTGCCAAGTCCATCATGCCCATCAGTGGGTGGAACTGGGATGTTTCTGTCCCCGCATATGTTGTGCAGGACAGCACATGCTATTATCACCTGAAATATGAAATCATCAATGATAAATTAACATAATTACACTTAACATTTAGGCGTTTACCTGGGTTCAATTGGACATACAAATATTACTGTAAATAACGAATAAGTTCATACAGCCCCATCATTTCCTGACCATCTCCACATGCACATTAACAATTTTATACTTCAAATATTTATGAATTTTCTCTTATCTGCACTTAGTCATTACCAATCCACAACTGCCCTGTTATTGCCTGAAAGACATAGACATAACTGTATGTGTGTATATATATATATATATAAATATATATATATATATATATATATATATATATATATATTCACTTGATTTAGATACAAAAGACAATCTGAACAAGTTCATGTCCATGTACAAACTTTAATAGATGATGAGCCACTGCATTGTTCTTTTCATATTCTCAATGGCATTTGTTAACATAAATTCAAACAACCATGTACTCACAACTCAATAAAATCTTATTGCCCTTTTCAATCATTGCTTTCCTCTTTAGGAATTGTTATTTTATATATTTATTGTCATTTAGCTTTGTTACATTTTTGTTCTGTTGAACTTATTTGTGTGGCAAAGAAATAGTGCAGACAAATTAACATTTGTTGATCATAATTTTTACCTTACAAGCCTTCTCAGGTTTTAACCTGATTTCCCCATGGAGAACAGGAAATCTGCGTTTGAGTTGACCGATGACCCTTTCTACTATGCTCCTGGTTCTTTTGTGTGACCTGATAATAACATAACATATCAGAGTACTAGTGTAACCTGTAACATTAATCTTCAACAGGGTTTAAGAAATATATATTTATCTTTTTATTGATAAATGTCACTTGTTGAAGAAATAATTTTGATCATGTGAAAACAATAATCTATACTTAAGATTATTTAGGAAATTCATAGATCTACTGGTAATGTTTGAAAAAATATATTCCTAATTACGACAAATATTCAGCATGTTTACCAAAACAGCACATGATTACTTGTACATTTAGAACAACTAACATAGACATAATAATAGATGTTAAAACAGAAACATATGGTTATGGTGTGAATAATATTCCGTATTTTATTAAGAATGTTTTTGTAATTGCTTCGATTATCCAGACCAAATATTGCGTTTGTGCTCTATGAAAGAAAGGTGGGCAAATATGTAATCGAGGTAAATACAAGGGACATCACTCGAAGTTGTTGATTACGATCGGCAACGTAACACGAAACTTTACATACCTGTTGTAGTTTGTTGTGATCCCGGCAATGGTCTTAGGAAAGGGGTCAGTAGCCACTTCTTGCAGGGATAACCACTGTCACCGAGAAGGTGACATCCGATGGGGACAACATTGCGCTCGAATAGCTGGTAGAGCCCGCTGTTTGTCAACATACGTGAATCGTGTGTCGATCCCGGCAACCGAGCAACAACGTCAATGACTCTGTCGTCGCTGTCAAAAGCGATCTGCGCATTAATACTGTGATAATGATGTCGGTTTACGTATTCATTTTCGTTTACTGTTGGTGCCTGGATTTGTACGTGGGTTCCATCGATCACCCCGGCAACTCCGGGAAAGTTCGCAGTGTGATAAAAGTTGGTTTGGTGACGCCTAATGTCCCCGAGTTGCAGGGGGAAGCGGACAAACTGTTTCACAATCCTGTCAGATGACAAACTGGTGATGCACTGATTTACAACTCTGGAAATGGTGGGCTGGGTGACACCATGATCATCTGCATTACACAACCGAAACTTTCCCGTTGCAAAGTACCTTAATGTGATCAGCGTCTTTTGTATCTCGTCAAGTGCGTGGTTACGGTTGGTTGCAGGCTCCACGTCAGCTGCTATTAAATTAGTTACGTACCTAATACCAATTCCATCTAAACGGTATCGCCGTATCAACTCCTCATCGTTGTATTCAACAAGACTTTGTCTTCTTTGATGAAACGAACGACGACCTAGCGGTACGACAGCCATTTTGTTTACTGACTTAAGTCAAACACCTTGAGGTGAAGCCTACCCCTACCCAGTCTTAAGATTTAAGTCAGAAATTGGTAAAACTTAAGCCTAAGTCGCTTCATGAATATGACTTAAGTCAAATCTTAAAACTTAAGTCAGAAAAGGTCACTAATTCTCTGAGTGAAATGACACAACAACGACGACTGCCGGACTTTACCGAGCGGTGTCGGAAATAAAGCGAGGGAGCGGAGAGGTCACTAGACCTTGACAAGGAACGATAAATGACTCGGTGACAGTGTTTACATTTCACAACTTTTGAGGTACAGAGCATGCTATTTCTACCAGGATTTCAAAGATTGGTTGGTTGGTTGGTTTGTTGTTTAACGCCGCACTCAGCAATATTCCAGCTATATGACGGCGGTCTGTAAATGATCAATTCTGGACCAGACAATCCAGTGATTGATATCATGAGCATCGATCCACGCAATTGGGATCGATGACATGCATTAACCAAGTCAGCGAGCCTGACCACCCGATCCCGTTAGTCGCTTCTTATGACAAGCATAGTCGCCTTTTACGGCAAGCATGGGTTGCTGAAGACCTATTCTACCCCGGATCTTCACGGGTCGCAAGATAACAGCGAATAATCAGTCAATTATCGGTTAATCCTTTGATTGATGTTTTTGGAACTCGACTGATCATTCCTCTCTTACTACGCTGTCACGTGCATAGCATGTGATACATTCATCACAAACAAACAAACATCAGACCTGGATTTATATAACACAATCTTAGATTACATAATTACCCCTGACACCAGAAATGCCAAATGCGAACCACTGATTGCCATACATCCTTAACACCCTCGGAGGCAGGGTGAACTTTATTAAGTTATTTTGCGTAGTCTTTGTCATGTAATGTTTCTACCACGAATTATTTCTGTATTGAAGTCTTCAACTGAGCATTAAGTGGTTGACGACAAATTCACAGGTGTAAGGGTGTATACATGGTGGACAAGAAGAGAGTAGTATTGTAAGCATTTGCCTGAAAAATAAGGGTCGTTGCTGTTTGGAGTACATGAACTGAATTTTATTGTTGCCAAACTAATACGTACACATATTTACCGTATACCAAACTACATAAAATTAATGTACAATCACATTTACACACTCGGTTGATGCATGTCATCGATCTCAATTGCGTGGATCGATGCTCATGATATCAATCACTGGATTGTCTGGTCCAGACTCGATTATTTACAGACCGCCGTCATATAGCTGGAATATTGCTGAGTGCGGGGTTAAACAACAAACCAACCAACCAACCCAGTTCGTTAGGTCGCTGACGCTAATTTACATCTAGTGATGACGCGGGATAATTAAAACGACAGCGGCTAGACGACTGCGAATTGAAGTGTTGTTTCTCTTTAAACATGCGTCCCAGCCCTGACTGCCGTCGAGATCGTATGCAACCCGACATAGCTGCCAGCCTCCCACATTACTCCCAAGGACTACAGATGTTTTTTTATTCCCATGTGACCCTGAATCAAACTTATTTCTGACTGATGTTTTGAACATCGAAACATTGCTCACAGCTCAATGGCCAAATGTAGTCACAACTATTGCTTGGCCATCAACTGTCTGTTGGAGCAGTGAGTGCATAGCACACCGCGAGCCACATCTCCGAGGTGCCTTCAAACCACAGCTAAGTTAAAGTTACGTAAATAACTACTCTCCTCACGCAAATGTCTTAGATTAACCTGGAGAGAATGTCAATACCTAGTTAGACGTCACTGTATGTAATGGTACAATGCTTCCGGCGACAGAAATCGATCGGATTCTATTCGTGTACAACATGGAACACAGCTTATTCTTCAATATAGGAGATGAATGTCTCACGTCTTTATTTATTCATGTACATGTATTTATACACGTACATGTGGAGGCCAATGGCCCATGGTACATTTAATGGTCCACAGCATTTAATACAGATTCACGACAATTAAAGGAGATGAAAGCAGCAATCGTAACCGGTTGGTTAATTGGTTTGTTGTTTAACGCCGCACTCAGCAACATTCCAGCTATATGACGGCGGTCTGTAAATAATCGCGTCTGGACCAGACAATCCAGTGATTGACATCATGAGCATCAATCCACACAACTTGGATCGATGACAAGCATCAACTAAGTCAGCGAACCTGACCATCCGATCTCGTTAGTCGCCTTTTACAAGCACAGTCACCTTTTACGGTAAGCATGGGTTGCTGAAGACTTGTTCTACCCGGATCTTCACGGGTCCAATCGTAACCGAAAAGCCATGCCTCACATAGTGGGCACGGGTGCCCAGCCGTCTAAGGCATATTGTTACCTCTTTTTTATACCCATATGCAGCTTGTTTTTTTTCAGTTGCACCTGTCTGTTGTATTTCTACGATAGGTATTACATGATTTGAAAACTTTGTTTCGTGTTTGAATCCAAATTCTGTTAAATTTGATTTAATTTGATTCCGTTTCAGTTGCTCTTCATTTTACATGATAAACATAAATCGGTTTTCGAATCTGAGCCTGTGTAGTTTATTGGTGACTGTGATCATGAACGGCTTTTTAACACCTTATCACGTTACCACGTGATTCTTCAAGTTAATCTATTAACTTGACGTTAAAGTGTTAGTCTCATGAAAAATTGTAATATATTTTACTTACATCTTACAAGTGCAAACGAGGAGGCGTGGCTTAATTAGCACGGCCGGCGAGACAAGCAAGCTGATTGGACATGACCACCAGCCGGGTACCGAATTTTAGCGATCGTTTCATAAGTTGTTGGAAGACCTGTTTTTATCCCCCGCCGGGAACGACTGGCCGAAGGGGGATTATGTCGTGGCGCAGTCCGTCCGTCTGTCCGTCCCACAGAGGGTACTATTATAAGCTTGTGAAATCAACTCCTCCTCCGACTTTTAGAGAATATCCCTGACACTCTACACACAGGATGTCGACAATAAAAGCCCATGACACAGTGTTAGGCAGTTGCAGCAAGAAACTAAAGCCTATGCTTCTAAGTATGGTACCTGATGACCCGAAAAAGATCATGCAGTTGTACAGTGAATTACAACTGGCTCTTGAATTGAGGTATGACATTTCCATCAATACTGATGTTGCCGATGGCATTACAAATGGAGCTCTTTGTACCTTTAAAAGAGTTGACCTTTTCACAGAGGGAGGCAAGTCAGGCATTAAATGGGTTCTTTTTGATGATCCCAATATTGGACTGAAAAGTAGAAGAGCTTATAAACACCTATACAAGGGATCCATTGAAAGAAGATGGACTCCTATGAAACAAGTTTCCGGGAATTTCAAAGTTAAGAAAAAATTACAAGCTGATATTAAGAGGACACAGTTCCCCTTGAGACCAGCATCTGCCAAAACTGTCCATCGCTGCCAAGGTGACACATTAGACAGAGTTTTTATTGACTTTGATGGAAGAGCCCAAGACCATCTTCATAACGTGGCATTGAGCAGAGTTACTACCATTGAAGGTTTATACCTGAGGAACTTCATTCCAGAGAAAATGGAGACCAGTCTGATTGTCAAGAATGAAATGTAAAGGCTCAGAAAAGAATGCTATTTGGAGTGAGTGAGTGAGTGAGTTAAGATTTAAAGTCACATCGGCAATATTTCAGCCATATAGTGACTAAATCAAGTTATACAGTAATAACACATTCATATAGATATTAAAATCTGTCGACAGAGGACAGTAAAAGCACTAGACCATCACAGATATAGATTTAAAACTAGCATGTTACCAAGAAAATGTGACTATTCTGAACAGTACATTGTAAAACTGGGCTAGAGATCACCAGCAACCAAATCTAGGACACCATACTAGGGACCATGGGTACTTACGGTTCATCTGCTTCATGCATGGTACCCCAGCAGGATTTTCACCATTCCTCTGGTTGCTGGTGATTGTTAGACATTTGAAGCCAAAGCATTTAAAAAAACAACAAGCATTCTACGATTAAAATCCAGGAAAATGAAACATACTTTGAAGAAAGTGGGACTTACGCACCCTCTCCCGGGGACAATTATTTTACGATACTTCAACCCCCTTTGAATGTACAGCCACAAACAATCAGTTATCGAATCATTCTACCAAATTATAATCACATATACTTTTTACAATACATATAATCAAAATTTATCTATTAACTCAATTTCTTTTTAAAATCCAAGAATTAAATGAGAACTTACATTAAAAAGATCCCTTATGGATGAAACCTGGAAATAACTATCCCTTGTGATGGGAAAATCAATACAGTCAAGCAGGACATGCTTGACGGTGATTCTTTCATCACAAGGGATACAGAATGGAGGATCTTCACCTTGCAATAAATACTGATGTGTATAACGCGAATAGCCAATACGACATCGTCGCATAATGACCTCATCAAATCTGGACTGACAACCCAAGTAGGTGTAACCAATAGTTGGTTTTATTGCATGTAATTTGTTAATATCTACTTGGGTGTCCAACTTCTTCTGCATTAGGTCTTTGATATAGCATCTAATAACAGGTTTGTAATCACTGTATGGTAGAAGAAGTGGTGTCACAGATTTGTTGAGAGCTGCCTTTTCTGCAGCATCAGCCATAGTGTAACCCGTGATTCCAACATGACTGGGCAACCAGCAAAAGACGATGTCGTATTGGCCAGTAGCCATATATATTTCTAAAATATCTAAAATGAATGGATGATGTGAAGAGCTAGATTAAATTGCCTGTAGACACGATAATGAATCAGAAAAAATGATGAACCGTTTACAACTGGACTGTTTTTGAATATATTCCAAAGCAGTAAATATTGCTTTGGCTTCAGCGGTGAAAATTGAGCTGTGGTCTGGTAATCAGTATGATACCTGTTCTGGATCCAATGACAGCATCACTGGAGACTGTGCTACCGTCCTTGGATCCATCTATAAAAATGGAACGATGGGATTCATATTTAGTTCTAACTTGTAGATATTCTTGCTGATATATCAATTGATTTGTGTCTGATTTTTTAAAATGTGTGAGAGTAAAGTCTACTTCCGGTCTGACAAGTTGCCAAGGAGGAGAAGACAAAAGCCTGAAAGTAGCAATATTATCAAGATTGATATTGGCAGCTGTAATGTGGGGTTTAATCCGAATGCCTAGTTCCGGACCAGCTTAGGCTTACTGTGAAAAAGTTGTTTGTAAAGTGGTTGAAAAACAAAGTTGTATGAGGGATTTAATGGATTAGAATGTAATTTAGTAATGTATTGTAGTGATAATTTGATACGGCGTTGCTTCAATGACGGTTCATCAGCTTCTACATATAGGCTGTCAACAGGAGATGATCGAAATGCACCAAGACCGAGTCGTAGGCCCTGATGGTGAATCGAATCTAACTTTTGTAAATTGCTCTTACAGGCTCCACAGTAGTTGGTGGCAGTACTACAGGACCAGGGCGGCACATCCGTTTCCGGTGGCGTGCGCATCCAAGATCGCGACATGTCCGTTTCCGGGAGGCGTGCACACCTCCAAGAAGGCGGCACATCCGTTTCCGGGGAGGAGGTGACCATAAGAAGCGCTCGTACAATATGAAAATATCAAAACTAATAGAAGCGCCTGTAAAATCCTTTATGTTCATTTTTTATTTATTTATTTTAAAAGAAAAAGAAGTGGTGGAGGGAGTAGGATGTGGTGGGTTGTTTGTTTTGGTTTGAGGGTCGTCAAAGCCATGGATGAAAGCGTTCTTTTGGGTGGCCTTGAAAAGGGCTGTTTCGGAGAAGAAGTAGATTACTCGTGACCCCCATGGCTCATCACGAGTGCTCAGATGAAGAACGTCCCTGCTTAGTGTGTCGAGAACCCATGACCCCAGATCATCTCTGTTACATGACGCCCCTCCGTGAAGCCCACGAGGAAGAGGAGGGGGAGGAAGAATGCTACAACCAAAACCGACGAGACAACATCAAATACGTCTTCTATGATTTTGATTGCATGCAAGACACGGGGGAGCTCATCCCAAATTTGTGCGTGGTGCAGTTAGGATGTGGACGATGCATCATTGAAACGAGCAAGGAGTTGTGGGAACCCTCAATGGAGGGAAGAAGGTTATGTTCCCAGCCGTGAGATCGTGTTTCTAGGCCCCACCTCTCGACACAATGTGTGTGTTTGGTTGAAAACTCTGGCCAAAAACCCAAGAAGAAGAACCAAGAGGAGGAGAAGTGGACAACGTCACGGTTAGGGAAAAAAAAACAGCATGGAACCCTTTTATCTCATTCACCAACAAAACGTCAGCGACGTTCATCACCCCAGGAGGAGGAGGGCAAGGGGGAGGATGCCATGGAGGTGGACATGCCCACCTTGTTGGAGGAAAAGGGGATAAAGAAAACGAAAAACAAGAACACCACCACTGTCCAGAAGGAGGAGCTCATTTTTGTGATGGCACATAACGCGCGATCTTATGATTTGCACTTGATCCTGAAGTGCCTGTACCCACATCTGGCGAAACTCCCCACCAAGATTCGGAATGGACAACAGATTTAACAGGTGACCCTGGGACGAATGTGTTTCGAAGACAGTTTGAATTTCATACCTCACCCACTGAAAGCATTTCCAAAGACCTTTGGCCTGAATGAACTGAAGAAAGGGTATTTTCCACACTTTTTCAATACGGAAGCCAACCATACCTACAGAGGTCCCTATCCACCACCCGTCATGCATGATCCCGATGGCATGTCTCCCGCAGAACGCACTGCCTTCCTCCAGTGGCATACCCAAAAAGATCAAGGAGCCTTGTTTGACTTGCAAGAAGATTTCTTAGCATACTGTGCACAGCGATGTCGACATTTTGAGAGGGGGATGCACGGACTTCCGACAAAACGCCATCAGGACGGTTCGCATGGATCCCTTTGTAGAATTGATGACAGCCGCTGCATTCACCATGAAATCCTTCCGAAAAAACTATATGAAACCCGATACCATCGCCATTCATCCACCTGAAGGCTACCAACCCAAGAGAAACTATTCCCAGGTCTGTATGCACTGGTTAAGTTATCTCATGGAGACCGACCCTGATCTGCACCTCCAGCACGCCAGGAATGGAGGTGAAAAAGAGTTCACGTGCGGAGAGGGTAAACATCGGTACAGTGTGGATGGCTACGATCCAGCAACAGGCACCATCTACGAATTCCTGGGGTGCTTCTGGCATTGGTGTCAGACATGTCACAAGACCGAGCGTGGAGAACCTCATCCCGTCCTGGGCACGTTGATGGAAGCACGTTTTACCGATACCCGAGTCTCTTGAACCTACACCCTGAGGTAAAACAAGTCGTCACCATGTGGGAGCACGTGTTTAAAAAAAAGCAACAGGAGGACTGCCCTTTGCGTGCTTTCTTGCAGGGACCCCACTGTACCCACTTAACTGGTCCTCTCAACCCTCGCGACGCCTTCTATGGAGGACGCACCAATGCCAGTCAATTATGCTACGAAGCCCAAGAAGGTGAAACCATCAAGTATATCGATATCTGTTCACTTAATCCTTACATTTGCAAGACCGGAGCGTTTCCCACGGGACACCGGCCCTTCTCCATCAACCACCTGTGGACACGTTGTTTGAGCTGAAAGGACTTATCCAATGTTGTGTCCTACCCCCGAAACGACTCTACCATCCGCTACTACCCTACAGATCGGGTGGCAAACTGCTCTGTCCTTTGTGCCGCACGTGTGCCGATACCCTGTCAGACTCACCCTGCAAGCACACGAACGAAGAGAGATTTTGGATGGGGACGTAAGCCACCGTAGAACTCCATGAAGCCGTGAAGAAGTATGGTTATAAGGTGCTTCAGGTCTACGACCTTTGGCATTTCGACACATTTGCACAGCATGACCCCGACGACCAGCAAGAAGGACTCTTTGACACCTATCGACCATCATTTCAAGGAGAAGCTCGAAGCCAGCGGATACCCAGAGGGATGTACCGCTAATGACTTCGCACTATTGCCAAGCTCTTTCCTCAATTCGCTCTGGGGCAAGTTCAGACAATGGTTAGACTATAGTCAGAACTTCTATATGAACGATCCTGCGCAGTACTTTGCCTTGTGGATGAACGAAATACCATCGAGGATGTCACTGTCGTCCACGAACACATGGTGGAAGTGACCTATACCCACAAGGAAGAATTCCAAACCCTTCATTCTCATTTCAATGTTGCCATAGCTGCTTGGGTTGCTGCACAAGCGCGTCTCAAGCTGTACGAGACCCTTGCCCTAGTGGGTCGCAGGGTCTTGTACTTTGACACGGACAGCGTCATTTACATTTATCGACCCAACGACACAAATCCAGAGCTGGGCCATTCGTTGGGTGAGTTTACAGACGAACTGGACGGAAACACCATCAAGACGTTTGTGTCAGGAGGCCCCCCAAACTATGGGTATGAGTTAATGAACCCCAGACCCGATGGAACGCGCACGACCTGCAAAGTGCGAGGGTTCACCTTGAATTACAGAAACCAACAACACCTCAACTTTGACACCATCAAAGGACTGATACTGGGACAACAGCCTGGGAAGGAAGGCGAGAAAATCAGCTTGGATTACCCTCATCAAATCATTAGTAAAGGACCTCGGCACAGGAACGCTCTTGTGACCCGGCCCACCTGAAAAGACTACAGCTCCGTTTACGACAAGCGGCGCCTCATCTACGACGAAACCACAGGGCTGCCTGTAGACACGCTCCCCTTTGGGTACAGAGACGACTAGATCATTTTTATTTCATACCATTGGGGGGTGTCACAACAGATCGAAAGTGAATCGACATGGACACCTACAGAAAAAAATGGATCAAAATCTGACCAATCAGAAGCCGCCTTTGCCCTGGGCGGCCCTCTGATTGGTCGAAATGAGGTTGTGCTTTCTCTCTCATTCTACAAGCCTGACCCTATGGAAAAGAAACACAAGGGTCGATCCAGTTTGGAAAAATTGAGGCTCAGACCAGGCACCGGAACGGACCAATCAGGAAGCAGGGTGTCAATGTCTTAAAACTGACAGACGCTCTCCAGTCATCACTTTTCACTGAACTGTCCAAGCAACAACATCGTCCCTCTGATTGATGTTCCTCATGTTGTGTTGGCTGTTGGCGTTTTATCTAGAAGAAACACGTGTTTGGAGAGAGTACCATGAAGTGTTGACACACATCCGTGAAGGCTTGGAAAGAAACAACGAACAGAAAATCCAGACAACATTATGTCGAAACTTATGAATGCCAAGACAGAGAGCGATTTGGGTGGTAAAGGGAGTGGTGAAGGGAAGGGTGAAATGACTGCTGAACTGTGGGGTGAAGTGTACGACGTGATGTGTGCGAAGATCAAGGCCGACGACGTGTACGTCAAGTAACGTGCGAAGGCCGACGAAGTGATGTGCGACATGATACGTTCGAAGATGAGGAAACTGACTAAACCCAAGAAAGTAGCACCGAAGAAGACGATAAAGAAGACCAAGAAGAAAGAAAACCAGCAGCAGCAACAGCAGCAACAACAACAGCAGCAGCAGCAATTGCAACCACAGTAGCAGCAGCAACCACCACCACCACAACAGCACCAGCCACCACCACAGCAGCAGCAGAAACGAAAGGCACATCCTTTTTGAAACCTGCAACACCTGCAAAAAGACGACCACAGAAGAAATTGTCTCTGAAGATCTCTCATTAAGAACAGCTGCAAGTACCATGCTATTCTTTGGGATGTGTATGCCGTTATGATGATGATGATGATGATGATGATGATGAAGATCATGAATGCATGACTATGATCGTGGGTATACTGAAGGGTTCTTTTCTTGTTGGATTGACAGGACACACATCCTTCCTTCCCCCGATGTCAGTTCAGCTCAGTCCGTGTTCGAACAGTGGTGGGAACAAATCCCTCGGGAGCCAACCTATTCGCCGAATGCGCCTGTGATGATGACTACCAGTGACGGTGATGATCATGAAGCGCTCAAGCTGACAGCCCTCCCTTCCATGGATCTGGACACACCCACCCTGCTTGATGCTTCTTTGTCACCAGCATCACCGGAGGATGTCCTCAGGTATGCCCATGGTTTGCAACGACGACGACAACGTTGACCAGGATCCTTATGAAGAAGCTCAACTCACTTCCCTAAAGCGTGAATGTAGTGCCTGTCGCCACAACAACATGTTAAGATACATAAGCTGCAACAGTGGTCAAGTGATGTGTCATGTCTGTTTCAGGGAGGTACCTGTTACTGATGGGTCCCTCACATGGTTGGGTCCTGTTTGGGACAGTATGATGGAGGACCACATCTTATGGTGACCCCATCTTATGGTGACCCCATCTTCACTCGAAGAGCTTGAAGATGGAAGATGAAAAGTTTTCGCGTTGTTGTTGTTGGGACATGCAAAGCACTCCCTCCTCAGTTGTCTTTTCGTTTTTCGTCTTTATGTATCTGGTTGTTGTTGTTCATTATTAAACAGTGATTGATTGAACTGACTCTTTGTGTCTTGATTGATCCGAACCGAGGGTGGAGGCTGAGTTGAGATGTCATCTACTTTGTCTGTCTGTCTGTCTGTCTGTCATGTCAGTGCACATGCTCCTTGTAAAAGTAAAGAAAAAAGTAATGAATAAAATATAAAGGAATAGATCAAAGAAAAAGGCCATGCTTGAAAGATCAGTTGCCTTGTAAGACGTGATGGAGTCCACATGGTGTTCAGACTCTGGGAAACAGTTCACTAGACATGATAATATGGAGAGACATAGGAGACGGTTCCATAAACCTCTGCAACCCCGCCAGGAAAACACTTCTCCTCCAGGAAGCTACTCTCCTCCACCACCACCGTCACCGCTGCTGCCGTGTGTCAGTCAGCCCAAACACACGATGACGTCACATTGTGATGATTATGATGATGATGAAGAGGTCATGACCTCCCGTTTGAGGAGAGGAGACTTTCATAAAAGCAGGCAAACGCCCAGACCTTCTTTCAATGGAGTCAGTCATGGGACAAAGATGGTCTATGAATGCCATGTCATCATCCCGAGATGTCCCCGATACCGAGGGGGTGTCTGAAAAGGCGAGATAACAAGCGAGAAAACGCACAGACTTTATGGATGACACACCTTGTGTCATCCTTTTCATCCTAACTATGACTCATTTCAAGAACGTCTGAGGTCTTTTCAAACATGGCCTAAACAGATGACCCAGACCCGTTTATGACATGGCCATGGCTGGCTATTTCTATCAAGGACGAAGTGGCCGTGTTATCTGTTATTGCTGCGGTGTGACACTCTGCCAATGGGAAGCCACAGACAAACCCTGGAAAGAACATCTGAAGCATGCCAAAGTCCCCTGCGAATACTTGTGTGTGTTTTGTCCTGATGGAGAAGTGAAGGAAAAATACAGACGTTTGGTGTCTGAAGAAGCAAGGAAAAGAAGAATCGAGTGTCTTGTTCACACCTAGTGACAAAGTTTCTTTTTTCCAAAGTTTACAGACGTTCATACCCTCGTGGTCACCCTTGTGTTCATAAAAATCACAGGGACGCCCCTAATCCTGTGACTTTTGTTTTGTTGTGTTGGTTCATGTGAACAAACATCTTTTTTTTTTAGGATGGAAAAAAAAAAAAAACAGGATGGAAATGCACACCCAAGAAAAAAAGGGATCGAAATCTGACCAATCAGAAGCCTGGGTTTTCCACCAATCAGAGGCCGCCTTTGCCTTTGGCAGCCCTGTGATTGGTCGAACCGAGGTTGTGCTTTCTCTCCCATGGTCATTTCGCTGCAGATTGCCCAGAACCCAGTCGAAAGAAGACTCCCCAGGGCCCATGTTACAACTGCCAATTCGTGGGTCATTTTGCTGCAGATTGCCCAGAACCCAGTCGAAAGAAAACTTCAGCACCACCGTCCATGTCGACACCAATGACACCAGTCACACAAGTGACACAAGTGCTTCATCTCATAGAAGCCATGCATATCGATGTCCTTGCCCTAAAAGAATGCATCACGCAACTCCATACAGGCATCACACCACGTCTAGGGAAAAGAAAACGAGACAGAAGCCCCTCAAGAAAACACCCTTCAAACGCCGTCATCGGTCCGAGGAAGAGGAGGAAGAAGAAGATAGATCATCTGAGCAAAGTGACTAACGCATGGGACATACTGCTCCACTGTTTTTCCAGTTTCCAATCGTTTCCAGTTTCCAGTGTTCCAGTGTTCCTACAGTTTTCTGCTGTTTCCAGTTTGCCGTCTCCCGAAAGAACGCTTTCATCCATGGCTTTGACGACCCTCAAACCAAAACAAAGAACCCACCACCAAAACCACCAACATCGTACTGACAAAGTTATCTCCCCCTGGTCCTGTAGTGTTTCCACCAACTACTCTCCACCATAAACGATGGAGCCATAATCTAATTTAGATCGGATCAGAGACCTATACAAGTGGAGTAGGGTTGTCTGATCACCTCCCCACTTTGTATTAGCCACTGCTTAGAACAAATCTAGAGCCTTCAGACATTTTGTTTTAAGATAATTAATATGTGGCTTAAATGTCAAAGGAGTGCCATGTAAAAATAGCTCTGGATCTTTATGATGCTTGTATTTCCTACACAAATGAATACAATTGGTCTTAGCTTTGGAAAACTTAAAACTATTTTCGAGACACCATTTTTCGATTTTGTTGAGACAAAGCTGCAACTGTCTCTCGATGATATGCATATTTTTGCCACAACATGAAATATTAAAATCGTCCACAAAAAGTGAACCATCAATGGAATCATTTAAAACCTTTGACAGACTATCAATCTTTATACTAAACAGAGTTACAGACAAAATACTGCCTTGTGGGACTCCCTGATCCTGATTATAATGGTCAGACAGGGTGGAACCCACAGGAACCTGAAATTGTCAGTCTGTTAAAAATTGGGATATAAATTGAGGCAATTTTTTAAAATACCAAGCTTCCAAGTGGTATCATACGCTTTTTCTAAATAAAAAAAGATTGAAACTGCATGCTGATTATTGACCATTGCATTTTTTATAAAGGATTCTAAACGTACCAGATGTTCAATGGTACTTCTACTTTGAAGGAAACCACATTGAATGTTACTTATAAGATTGTTAGTTTCCAAGTACCACAACAGTCGATTGTTTACCATTCGCTCCATGGTTTTGCACACACAGCTGGTTAGTGATATTGGTCGATAATTGGATGCATCAGTATGGTCCCTACCAGGTTTAGGTATGGGAACAACTATTGCATTACGCCAAGAAGGCGGAAAATTTCCTGACGTCCAGATCTGATCAAATATATCAAGATGCGTCTCTGAACATGAATTAGGCAAATGCTTCAGGAGCTGATAATGAATATTATCATCTCCCGTTGCAGTATCGTGCGCTTGACCTAGTGCAGTATTTAGCTCGTGGAGCGAAAATACCTCATTGTAATCTTCTCCATTCTGAGAAGTAAAATCAACCCTCTTCTTTTCCTGTTGTATTTGATAATTTTGAAACTTAGGATCGTAGTTGGAAAATGAAGAGTGTTTGGCCAGCATTTCACCTAATTTATTGGCAATGTCCGTGACTATCTGTTAACAGATGGTCACCGTCTTTGAGATGGTGAACACTCGATTTTGAACCTTTGCCTTTAATTTTAGCAATCATGTTCCACACCTTGGATATAGGCGTGCGAGAATTAATTTTAGGGACATAATTCCTCCAAGACTTATGCTTATTTTGCTTGAAGGTACGGCGTGCCTTGGCACTTATAATTTTAACATGATTTAAATTATATACAGTTGGATGTCGGCGGAAATATTTCTCAGCCTTTTTCCTTCTCTTCCTAGCCTGTTTGCACTCATTATCAAACCATGGTTTTCGAATGTGTGGATTTGCAGAGGACTTAGGGATGGTTATATCAGCAATTTCATTCAGCTTATCCAAATACGATTGGATTTGGTCGGTAAGAGTCCTGAACATATCAGGTGTTAATCTGTCTGTACAGAGTTTCTGAAAGGAAGGCCAGTTGGCCTTGGTAAAATTGTAGGTGGAACATCAGATGGATTAAGATGGATTAAGTGCTGTTGATATTGAGGGAAAATGGTCGCTTCCACACAAGTCATCATGGACTGACCACGTAATTATATAAATTCGATTAATAGATTTGAATCTGTTAGTGACAGATCCAAAGCAGAATAAGTTCCAGTAGCATGATGTAAATAAGTATTTTATCAATAACAGAAGATCCTCCAGTAGCTTTAACACCTGGAGGAGAAAATGAATGGTAGGAACTATACCGACGCAAATCAAAGTTATCAGTCTCTTTGAGATATGTATCCTGGAGACAGATTGCCGATGGGTTAAAATCTTGTATTAATAAATGTATTTGATTACAATTGGTCCTAAGACCTCTGCAATTCCACTAAATCAGTGGATTCATAATGTTCAAGTTACTGGTGGGTGAACAGGAGATCTACGTCCATTTCGAGGCGACTTACTTCTGTTGCGCCCAATAGGATGAGGAGAGACATCCATGTCCTCCAAGGTTTGATAGCGGTTGTACATTTGTATAAGGTCACGTTGACCCTTTGGTACACGATCTGATTTTTGTGAGTAATCAACATTTTTGTTTGCACTTTTTACAACAGGAGTTGGCTTTGTTGCCGGTGCGAGTGTTGGCGCTGGTGCTGCTAGAATGCTATTTGGAAAGTACATTGCCATTTGTATACAAGTCAGATGTGTCAACATTCACAATATATTGCTTGAATGCACGTTCACTCAATAAGCACTATGAAGATGTTTGCAAGGATTACAATGTCAAAGAAGCTGGCAAGAACATCTTTCTTGACTCTCGCCTAAGTGATAGAGATTCAAATGAACAGTACCAAATTGAAGGTTTCACCTTGTCCAGGAATGACTCACACCAGACTTCTGGTACTTACAGACCTCCACATGGTACTGCTGTCTACATCAGAAACTCTGTGAAACAGAAATCAGACAGTCCTAAGTTTATTAATGTAGATGGCATAGAACTATCAGTCTTTCATCTTGCAAGCAACTATTAAGGATCTTTTTAATAGAATAAGTTCTCATTTAATTATTCCTTTTTTAAAGAAATTGAACTCATTGATAAATTTTGAGATGTGTAGATAGTTATATTTTATAATATTGGTAGCGTGTAATTTGTAACTAAGATGGTTAGTGGCTGTATCCTCAAAGGGGGTTGAAGTAGCATAAAATTATTGTCCCCCTGAGAGGATATGTTAGACCACATCCTTCTATGTACCTTTATTCATGCCACAGTTTTAATCGTAGTATCTTTGATATTTTAATTGATGGCTAAAGGGATGATGTAAATCCTGCTGGGGAACCGTGCAGGTAGCAGAAGTACCGTAAGTCCCCACGGTCCCTAGTAAGGTGGCCTAACTTTGGTTGCTTTTGATCTATAGCCCATTTTTATATTGTATTGTTGAATGATAATGTATTCTTTTAAATAGTTTTTAACTAGTTTTAAAATCGAAACTGTGATACTCTAGTTATTATACTGTCCATCGTTGACAGCTTTTTATACATCTAAGTGTAAATTGTATTAATGTTCTCGTCACTATATGGCTGAAATATTGCCGATGTGACGTAAAATTTTAACTCACTCACTCTTGCAAGCCCTGTCCCAAACCTCATGATCTGTACAGTCTACAAACCTCCAAAGACACCAGTTTCTTCTCTTCTTGGTGCTCTGCAACAAGTTCACAACATATCAACAACACAATGCTTATGTTTTGGAGATTTCAACATTGACATTAGTGACAATACAGAATTCTGATGCTAAACATTAAGACCAGAATATGTCACAGTACGGTTTTCAAAAGCCCATAAAAGGCCCTACAACTGATTATGGAAGTACAATAGACCATGTCTATACTAGAGGAACTCTTCAGGTTGAATCAGGAACTCTGGAATGTTTCTTCTCAGATAACAAGCCATTGGTTGTCAGAGTAGTGTAGAACAACTTTGCCTCAGGTAACAACCATTATAAAACAATGTCATTTTGTCTCTGTTGTGAAAATGTCACAATATCTAACTATAGTTAGTTTCCTTGTATAAGGCGTTTGTGGGTGAGCTACATCCTTATGGCATTAGCGTTCAGACTGGATTTCTCCTAACAAAATGTTCTGCACAATTTGTTTCAAATGCAGTGCCATCTACTGTTGTTATTTCATTAAATACAAAGAAAATATAAACTCCTTAAAAAAATTGTTGTGCTCTCAGAGCACTCTTGTTGTATATATAATACTGGTGTGGATTCCATGTTTGTCAAGAGTATGGGATGTGTCAAGTAACGTTAATTTAAATTGTATTATATTATTTTACCATCGTGAGATATTTTCCTTTCCAGTTTTGGGGGCGCGGGTTCCGCGTTATAAAGTTTGCCATCGATTGATCTTTGTAGCCAATTAGTGATAATTAACCAGAACGGTATTTTTCTCACCAACAGTCAACTGCAGGAGATTATTGCCTAATGTATGCCAGCAGACAGTCCAGGTATCATATATATAACACTCAGCCATTTGTATAGTGTAATGTGCCACGGGAGCAAGTGACACGTGTTCACAGTCTATGAGATGTCGCTTCATCTTTGTAGCTCTAATTCAAGACTAAATCGGTTGGTTGGTTTGTTGTTTAACGCCGCACTCAGCAATATTCCAGCTATATAAGACGGCGGTCTGTAAATAATCGAGTCTGGACCAGACAATCCAGTGATTGACATCATGAGCATCAATCCACGTAATTGGGATCGATGACATGCATCAAACCAAGTCAGCGAGCCTGACCACCCGATCCCGTTAGTCGCCTTTAACGACAAGCATAGTCCCCTTTTACGGCAAGCATGGGTTGCTGAAGACCAATTCTACCCCGGAATCTTCACGGATCAAGACTAAATCGGGATATTGTGATTTAGAGAAAATTACTGAACAAACGAACCAATCTGTGTTTTGCAATCACTTGTAATCTATGCGTCCAAGCTGTGGATCAGCCTGACTATTTTCGTCACTATTGTCAGTCACAGGTTGGAGTTCTTTTGTACTTCTTCCGAGACCCGTGAAGATCCGGGGTAGAATAGGTCTTCAGCAACCCATGCTTGCCGTAAGTGTCCCGTACTGATGTTAACTTGATCGAAAGAAATCAGTTAGAACCAATACACTGCCATAATTGTATGTCAAATAAGATTAATTTAGTTGTTCATGTATATTTTGTAAAATTTCCGTTTTATCAGCATCTTTAGGGAATAGATGGTTCTCAAAGGTTGTAAGACTTTCCGCAGGTGATTTGAAAAAAAATCCAAACGAAAATGATTTCAATAATCATAAGAAATATCTGCTAAATGCATAGTCCACTGTACGGTTCCGACTGCGTAATATGCATGTGTTTATGAATCATTATCAGTGAATGAGTGAGTTAAAATTTGACGTCGCCTCGGCATTATTTCAGCCATATAGCGACGAGACCAGGTTAATATATTCACATTGTTGAGTGCGACGTTAAACAACAAACAAATCAAATTAACATATTCACAATTGAGTCATTTATGCAAAGTTTAACAACAATTTAAGAAACATCTTTGAGCACAACAATATCATGTATACTGTTTTTAAACACGGCTTTAGGCCACCAGTAACCAAAGCTAGGCCACCTCGCTGGGGATCAAGAGGACTTACAGTACCTCGGCTTCCTGCATGAGACCCCAGCAGGATTTACGTCATCACTTTAGCTACTGGTGTTTGTGCACAATACTAGCCAATATTAGTTGGTTGGTTTGTTGTTTAACGCCGCACTCAGCAATATTACAGCTATATGACGGCGGTCTGTAAATAATCGACTCTGGACCTGACAATCCAGTAATCAATATCATGAGCATCGATCCACGCAATTGGGATCGATGACATGCATCAGCTAAGTCAGCGAGCCTGACCACCCGATCCCGTTAGTCGCCTTTGACGACAAGCATAGTCGCCTTTTACGACAAGCATAGTCGCCTTTTACGACAAGCATGGGTTGCTGAAGACCTACTCTAGCCCGAATTTTACGATACTTTAACCTCCGGGACAGAGCCTTCAATAATATCATTTGATAATAGCATCACACCAAATTTAACAAGCATTTAATTATTCACATACATATTTAAAATTTATTGTACAGACCAATTTCTTTCAAGAAGCTGATAATGAGATGCCCGCTGACACGGGAAAAGAGATCTTTCAGATTTACGGTTTGATGATGTGAATCCCTTGCGATTGCAAAGTTGGTTGGTTGGTTGATTTGTTGTTTTACGCCGCACTCAGCAATATTCCAGCTATATGACGGCGGTCTGTAAATAATCGATAGGGTTCGCACAGAAAACTTGAAAAGCTTGAATTTCAGCGTTTCAAATGAAAAGTCCTTATTTTTACAAATTTAACCAAAAGTGCTTGAAAAGTACTTATTTTTAGCCGAAGGTACTTGAAAAGTCCTTGAATTTCGTTTTGCGTCCAAATTCAGAACAAAATCTCATAATTTCATATATTCAAGACACATAAATCGTGCATCACGTTTCTAACACTTAACTTTCGTGTGTTGTCATTATTGATAAGTCATTCGTAATGCCTCGGTAGATTCCGGACAGTTCCGTACAATTGGATAACTTCGGCATTGAATTTCAGAAACGTGTGCTTACGGAAATTACCGAATCGTAATAGTATGCGATGATTCGCGCGAGTGAGCTATTTTGAGAAAGTCAACAAGATTTTGATGAGCGGGGTTTCCAAATGCCCGGAAAGTGTTGCTTCAACAAGTCTTGGACTTCCAAATATAGATGGATACGCGAAACATCTGACATTTATAAGGCACATTGTATTTGTTGCCGAAAAGATATTAACATTGGTGCGATGGGCGAGAGTGCGGTCAAGTCACATGGTTGAAGCGAGAAACACTCCAGAAATCTGACACTACTTCCGGACACCAGCTTCGATATCCTTGGATTTTTAAAACGTGAAAAGCAGCCTGATATACACGGTAAGTGCAGCGATGCACTTGTTTTAATTGATGAGACCTCAAAAACGGAAAACACGCCTTCTACTAGTAGTGCTACTTCGGGTCTCTCGATCCCTGAAGCCACGACTCGACCGGTGACCGCGAGTACCGGGGGAAATTTAAATGAAGAAAATGGATGAATTTGCCTCAAAGTACGATGTCTTGCGTTCAGAAATTTTGTGGACTTTACAAACTGTCGTGAATCATTCTTCATATAAATCCAACGACACTATCTCAGATCTTTTTAGCGTGATGTTTCCAGATAGCGCGATTGCAAGAAAGTTCACGTGTGGGGAGAGGAAATCTGCCTATCTGTGCGTTTTTGGAATTGCCGACTTCTTCCAACAACCTTTCAATTTTAAAGGTTTTCCCCCAGAATTTTTTTTAACATTTGATTGCAGTGGTGTAAATGTTCTACCCCCAGACACATGAAGATTCCGGGGTAGAATAGGTCTTCAGCAATCCATGCTTGCCGTAAAAGGCGACTATGCTTGTCGTAAAAGGCGACTATGCTTGTCGTAAAAGGCGACTAACGGGATCGGGTGGTCAGGCTCGCTGACTTGGCTGATGCATGTCATCGATCCCAATTACGTGGATCGATGCTCATAATATTGATCACGGCGATAGGTCACTGTTTTAGAGACGACTAACGGGATCGGGTGGTCAGGCTCGCTGACTTGGTTGATGAATGTCATCGATCTCCCAATTGTGAAGATTCCAGGGTAGAATAGGTCTTCAGCTACCCATGCTTGCCGTAAAAGGTGACTATGCTTGTCGTAAAAGGCGACTAACGGGATCGGGTGGTCAGGCTCGCTGACTTGGTTGATGCATGTCATCGATCCCAATTGCGTGGATCGATGCTCATGACATTAATCACTGGATTGTCTGGTCCAGACTCCATTTACAGACCGCCGTCATATATAGCTGGAATATTGCTGAGTGCGGCGTTAAACAAGAAACCAACATGGACAACTGTCACAAGCTTGCAGTGTCTGACCCTTTCCCCATGCTGCAGCATATTGAAAAAAACTTACCTTGTACTTACCTTTTGTTGAAAAAAAAAACTCCATTGCAAACATAAGACATTAATACAATATATATCCCCGTATTATGGGTTTTCGAATGCTGAATAAACCTTCATAGTTTTCTCGCTAATCACGTGAACAACTGGAAAACTTTTCATTTACTTATAGGCTAAAAGACAACTTTATCTTAAAACAAGCCATCATCTGAGTATTAACAATTTCTGTGTGACGCCACAACCCACGTTATAGTGCAAGTATTCGTGATAGAAAACGGATGATGTTCGAAAACCTATAACGCTGAAAGCTCTGATCGAAAACAGGTTGTCCGGTTTTCGATATGTTTTGAAACGTTTTTTTAAAATTCTGATTATATTTTAAAGCGTAAGATGATTTTTCCGAGGACTACTGTTTTAAAAAACGCGATTTTCCGCGGAGATTTCACATCCCTGTCACTGGATCTAACTACCTAAAAATCGTGATCCAAGATATCTTGTTTCAACTGTGTCATTCGCCCAATAGCGCACATGCAAATCCATTTGCTTTTCTTGCATTTTGTGGTTTAGTGATTCATCAAAACATATGACAAATGCTTCCTTGATGTCCTTTCTGAATGATGGATGTGGTTGCTACTCATCATAGATGTGCTGACGAATGTTATATTTTACGTCCGTTTCCTTGGGTTAGAGTTTTTGTTTGTTTGTTGTTCAAAGCCGCACTCGGTAATATTCCAGCTATGTGACGGCGGTCTGTAAAATAATTGAGTCTGGACTAGACAATCCAGTAATTGACATCATGAGCATCGATCGACGCAATTGGGATCGATGACATGTATCAACCAAGTCAGAGCGGCGTTAAACGACAATCTAACCAACCAATCTAACTGATAGCGATTTATTTGAGTATTGACTTAAATATGATTTGCGTTTGTAGAGGTTTAAACGTTAAAAAGCCATTGTTAAACCTGCGTTGCGGATCTACGCACATTCAAGTGTGCACACCTGCTTTTACGTTTTTTAATTCCATAAACGCAAATACATATTGGAGTCGATTCTTATAAATAAATACGTCATCAATATTATTAGCTTCATAGGCTGCTTATTTAAATATTTTACATCATCATCAATTAAGGATCTTTTTAATAGAATCAATTCTCATTTAATCGTAGGTTTTTTAAAAGAAATTTAACTTTTTGATAAATTTTTGAATTGTGTACATAGCTATATTTTATATTGGTAATGTATAATTTGTAACTTAGATTGTCAGTGGCGATATCCTCAAAGGGGGTTGAAGTAGCGTAAAATTATTGTCCCCCTGAGAGGATATGTAAGACCACATCATTCAAAGTACATTTATTCTTACCTTGGTTTTAAAACGTAGTATATTTGTTTCTTTTAATGGTTGGCTAAAATTGCATACCATTACCAGCATCTGAAGGGTTGGTGTAAATCCTGCTGGGGAACCGTGCAGGTAGCAAAAGTAATATAAGTCCCCTCGGTCCCTTGTAAGGTGGCCTAACTTTGGTTGCTGGTGATCTATAGCCCATTTTTATATTGTCTTGTTGATTATAAATGTATTGTTTTAACTGTTATCAACTAGTTTTACAATTGAACCTGTGATATTCTAGTTATCTTACTGTCCATCGTTGACAGCTTTTTATTAAATCAAAATGTAATTATTATAACTGTTTCGTCGCGATATGGCTGAATTACTGCCGATGTGACGATAATTTTCACTCACTCACTATTTAAACATGAACACACCAGAAACATTAAGCAACATAAGCCATTCTATTTTCAGCCAATCGGGAAACAGTAGTCATTTAGTAGTTGTGGCACAAATGTTTTTAGTATATGGTGACATAAACGAGAAAAGATATGTTCATGTTTCGCCGATCAAATGTCATATGGAATTAATTGCAATGTATATTATTTATAAACACATGTTTATGAGAAAGTTGTCATCGTTCAAAGGATTGCTTTCAGCAGATATTTCAAATGATCATGGAAATTGTTTTGTCGTTTGTATACAGTCACGTGCAGATAAATGTGCAACCTTTATGATGCAATCTGTTTCTCGTAGCTACAGATGAAACGGCTCCTTTTATAATGCGCATTTATATATATATGAATTAATCACCTTTGACATATGTTTGTAGCAGTGCTTTGGTTCTGACATATTTCTTTGGATAAAGATAAAATTGAGTCAAGAGGCAACTTAAGGATTGGGTTGTCAGTCTTTCTGACTTGTTGATGCATGACAGTGTATCCTAATTACATAGTTTGGTATTCATGATCACCGGATCGTGTCGCAGTGTTTATTTGTTGTTTAACGCCGCACTCAGCAATATTCCAGCGTGTGTCGCTGTGGCACCGGAAGGGCAGAATACGCCCCTCTTTGTCCTCTACAGTGTAGGCGATACAAATATATCTGACTCGTTAAAGCAATCGAGTTACAGTTTATACGATTTCGAAGTTGAGCGACCCGTGAAGAATGAATGAATGGATGAGTTAACGTCACATCGGCAATATTTCAGCCATATCGTGACGAGAAGTTATACATTTTTAATACATATATATTTAACCTAAATAAAACCTGTCATCGATGGACAGTAAAATTACTAGAATATCACAGATTTATATTTAAAACTAGCATACAACCATAAAAAGATATCACTAAATGAAACAGTACATTTTTTTATAAAAAGGGCATAGATCGCAAGCAGCTGAAGGTAGATCACCATGCTAAGGTCCATGGGGACTTACAGTACTTTTGCTACCTGCATCGATCCCAGCCGGATTTATATCATCCCCTCAGCTGTTGGCGATTATTGACAAATTTAGCCAGATTAAAGGAACATATATTCTACGATTAAAATTGTGGTGGAAAAAAATTATTTTGAATGACGTGGTCTGACGTACCCCCTCTGGGGGACAATCATTTTACACTACTTCAACCCCCATCAAGGGTAAAGCCACGAACAATCTCAGTTAACAAGTTTCTTTCTGCCAATTCTCAAATGTTTATTAAATACAAAACATATAATCAAAATTTATTTAATAATTATGTTTCTTTAAAAAAAAGTAATAATTAATTAACTACTTACGTGATTAAAAAGCGATGAAACGTTTTTGAAATAGTTATCCCTTGTGATGGAAAAATCAACACAATCAAGCAGGACATGCTTGACCGTGATTCTTTCATCACAAGGGATGCAGAATGGAGGATCCTCACCTTTCAAAATATATTCATGAGTGTAACGACAATGGCCAATACGACATCGTCTTAAAATGACCTCCTCAAATCTGGACTGACAACCAAGTAGGTATAACCGATATTTGCTTTTATTGCATGACTGTATTTATTCCCACTTGGGTGTCCCACTTCTTCTGCATTAGATCCCTGATGTACCATTTAATGACTGGTTTATAATTACTGTATGGTATAAGAAGTGGTGTCACAGATTTGTCGAGTGCTGCTTTTGCAGCAGCATCAGCCATTGTATTACCAACAATTCAAACATGACTTGGTAACCAACAAAAGACGATGTCATATTGGCTAGTAGCAAGGTTATTATGTAGTTCTATGCTTTCGAGTAAAATTGGATGCTGACACAAGTGTTTTTAATAGCCAGAAGAAAGGAGAGGGGGTCTGACAAAAATATGAATTCCTTATTTTGTTTATCTGTTTATTAATATATTTTAAAGCAGTTAAAATTGCCTTTGATTCAGCTGTGAAAACGGATGAGTTATCAGGTAATCGAGTTGATAAAATTCTGGATCCAATGATAGTGGCGCTGGCAACAGCATCACCATCTTTGGATCCATCTGTAAAAATAGATTTATAAGTATCATGTTCACATATTCATATTCATACGTTGAAGCATGTCATCGATCCCAATTGCGAGGATCGATGTTCATGTTCTCAATCACGGGATTGTCTGGTCCATTATTAAAGACTTCCGTCATATAGATGGAACAAGAGTCATCAGAAAGATGACATCCCCCCCCCCCCCCCCGGCAGCTGTAAAGTAACCACTAGTAAATGTGCAATTCTGTATGTAATGAGTCAACAGTTGAATGTTCTTTTAGAAGCATACATTGTTTACCCACTGAATGGTTTTCGAATTCTGGCCGCCCGGAAACGAACCCGTTCCCCAATGGAGTCTAGGTCCAACTTCTTTCCATAAGAATTGTTAAAAATAAAAATTCGTAAAAAAAAAATATCAAAAGGCACCACTTAAGTATGTGCCTGATAGCTTTGCCAAGTTTCGATCAAATACACCGAATGGTTTTCGAATTCTGCCCCAGAAAAGAACCCCATCCCCATTTGAGTCTATGTCCAACTTCATTCCATAAAAAAATAAAAAAATAAAAATTAGAAAAATCCCAAAAAATCAAAAGGCACCACTTCAGTATGTGCCTGATAGATTTACCAAGTTTCGATCAAATACACTGAATGGTTTTCGAATTCTGCCCTGGAAACGAACCCCATCCCCAATTGAGTCTATGTCCAACTTCATTCCATAAAAATTTAAAAAAATAAAAATTAGAAAATCCCAAAATATCAAAAGGCACAACTTCAGTATGTGCCTGATAGCTTTGCCAAGTTTCGATCAAATACACTGAATGGTTTTCAAATTCTGCCCCGGAAAAGGAAATGATTACGGACGGACAGACAGACTGGCTGATCGCTATATCCCCCCGCATTATATGCCGGGGGGATAATAATGCTGAGTGCGGCGTTGGAAGTATTTTTAAAAAAAGACGGTTTCCTAAAAACAAGACCCATGAAGATCCGGGGTAGAATAGGTCTTCAACAACCCATGCTGACTTAGCAATATTCTAGCTATATGGCGGCGGTCTGTAAATAATTGAGTCTGGACAAGACAATCCTGTAATTAATATCATGAGCATCGATACACTTAATTTGAACCGATGACATGCATCAACCAAGTCAGCGAGCCTGACTACCCGATCCCGTTAGTCGCCTTTAACGACAAGCAATGTCGTGTTTTACGGCAAGCATGGATTGCTGAAGACCTATTCTACCCCGGATCTTCACAGGGATGAGTGACTTTGCTAGTTAGACAAAGTAGGCATGTGGATCCATCCATGTAACTGTCGATAGGGATGCATGAAAATTACACAAAAAGACAAATTTTCTTGCATTATTTATTTATATATCTTAGCAATTAAAATAGCCACGAACATAATGTGTCAACAATTATTCCATACAGCACTTTCTGTTTGTGCACCTCGTGTATACAAAGTCCTTCTCTCTGTTCACAGAGTACGTGAGGCCTGTATAAGACACACATCTACCACTATAGGTTAGGGTGGAAAGATAGCTGTACTATTGCACTCGCCATAACTGATCATGGTACTGGAAGGTGACTATGCTTGTCATAAGAGTCGACTAACGGGATCGGGTGTTCAGGCTCGATGACTTGGTTGATGCATGTCATCGTATCCCAAATTGCGTGGATCCATGATCGTGATGTCAATCACTGGATTGTCTGGTCCAGACTCGATTATTTACAGATCGCCGTCATATATCTGGAATATTGCTGAATGCGGCGTTAAACAACAAACATGTTACTGGATCACTGTTAGGACACATCTTTCATACTGAAGTTGGTGTCTTAAAGTACCGTAGGGAAATGCTCGAAAACTGCTTTTTCCCCGTAAAAACATGTTCACAGACAGTTGCTATTGAAATATCAAGTACTTACCGTTCTACATACCTGTGTTTTGATGTATTTCAGTCACAAGGAGTTCTATCAAAAAATTCAGTCATTAATCTCTATATTGTCACGACCCGTGAAGATTCCGGGGTAGAATAGGTCTTCAGCAATCCATGCTTGCCGTAAAAGGCGACTAACGGGATCGGATGGTCAGGCTCGCTGACTTGGTTAATGCATGTCATCGATCCCAATAATGCGCGGATCGATGCTCATGATATTAATCACTGGATTGTCTGGTCCAGACTAGATTCGTTACAGACCGCCGTCATATAGCTGGAATATTGCTGAGTGCGGCGTTAAACAACAAACCAACCAACCAACCAACCAACCAATCTATTTTGTACTTTAATTTAATGTTTACTCTTCTTCCAATGTTACACGAATTTCAAGCTCTAACTTTTCCTTCTCTAATTTAGTGATGATGTTTTCGTTCCTGAAGTACTCTGCTCGTTCTTTGTGATTGTTTCCTGTAGGAACTTCTCTTTCTCTGCCCTCAGTGTCAGAAGTTCTTCTTCTTCTTATATAGCCTGTCCCTAGTAAGGCGGCCTAACTTTGGTTGCTGGTGATCGATAGTCCATTTTTATATTGTATTGTTGAATGATAATGTTTTCTTTTAAATATTCTAAACCAGTTTTAAAATCGAAACTGTGATACTCTAGTTATTATACTGTCCATCGTTGACAGCTTTTTATACATCTAAGTTTAAATTGTATTAATGTTCTCGTCACTATATGGCTGAAATATTGCCGATTTGACGTAAAATTTTTAGTCACTCACTCACTCTTTTTGGGTGGCTCCTTGAAAACAATAGTGAAGGCACTTGTGGTTGGAACTTGTAATATTCAATGCTTGTCCATGATAATGTCCAGTTTCACAGGGCAATCTAAAAGTATAATAAGTCATCCAAACACATAAATTGCTTATCCATGTATCCACGGTATTTTTATGAGTGAGTGAGTATAGCTTTTAGCAACGACGAGCGATACCTGAAATGGGCTTCACACATTGTACCCATGTCGGGATTCGAACCCGGGTCTTCGGCGTGACGAGCTAACGCTTTAACCGCTAGGATACCCAACCGCCCCGTATGTTTTTGGTTGGTTTGTTGTTTATGAGTTTGGTTTAAGTCATGATCAGAATCTGTTGATGAAATAACACTTATATCAGAAATATTATTAAGGTAACGCTATTTTTCAGGGCATTAATATTTATTACGTCACAGGATAAGTGATGTGTCAGACGGACAGTGACAGTAGCCAATAAAGGATACAGTGGCAAAGCAACATATACGCAAAACAACAATTGTTTTTAATTGCCTTTCGCGGCAATCCATCAGTCTGTCCGCTAGAGTAACTGCCCTTTGTCAAAGGGAAGCTACTCTAACCATAGTCTCGGAGATGTCACGGCCACGGTCAGACGTTGTTGACAGTCGGCTGTTTTGTCATAACGTTAGAAGTGCAGTCAAATGTACACACAGCGACAAAACGAACAAGATAACAATTCGAACATATTTCGGCCAAACCCAACTGTTTCAATTTGTGGAAAAGGTTCCAAGCCGCAGAGGTCTAGATGAACAGATATGCAAAGTGATCCCGCTTGGCTTGTGCCCTCGCTAAATTGTTTCGCAAATTATATCTCAAAAGTTGCCAAAACTTATAAAATGCCTTAGCTACTTCACAGTTAGACACTGATTTTCAGTACATTAGATTATTCTTTTCATAATGATAACAATTATCGTTGTAGTTTCTCCACATTCCCGATGGTTAAATCTGACTCGATCGCCGAATGACGAGGGCGACGCCATGTTTATTTATAAACAGTGAAAGTAGTCCCTACTTGACCTTTGATATTTGCATCTATATCCGCATATGACCCCAACGGATATCGTTTTTATCCGTTGGCTTTATCCTGCCGAGAAACCTACCCATTATATGATAAACAACAATATCGGCTTTGAAACATATACTGCACTCAATACACAACGAATGTCACTGACTCACTTTTACAAATTTGAAAATGTCATAGAACAAACCAGATGACGTCACTATTGAACATTATAGCTAAAATGGATAGAATAATCATTAAACCGCCCGCATGTTATCAGAAATGAGCGGGCCACTGTCACTTGATAATGCCCTCATATTGCTTGACGACGGGCCGTTATCACGCCCGTTGGTAGGTGACGTCATACTGATGTTCAATAGTGACGTCATCTGGTTTGTTATTTGACGTTTCGATATTTGTAAAGGTGGATCATGGACATTCGTGTTGATTGCAGTAAATGTTTTTAAACCGATATTTTGTTTCTTTTTATTTGAAAAATAAATTCCATCCATTTTAGCTATAATAACGGTAAAGCTATTCTTAAGGGTATTGTCATTTACAGAAGCTCCTGCAGAATACCTTTAGAATACAGTACCACAAACTTTTCAAACACGTGATCATACCCTATAACGTAATTTGTAGTATTTTGTTGCCAGTCACACCGGCGAAACAATGCCCTATGACGTCAGGGGTCATCGGGTGTGCATAAGCTCATCCCAGTGATCATTCATCTCTACATGAAATGCCATTGAATACGCCAAGCAGTGTGGAGAGTTTTGAATATTTGTTTACTAAATATAGCCTGCGGCGGCGCATTCTATAGCAAGCGCTAGTTTACGAAAGCATCTTTTTTTTAATTTTTTTTATTTCGTTTTTCTCGTAATTCAAGTGGCTAAAATGGTTATAAATGGGAACTAATATACATATATTATTTTTTTCGGTTCATTAATTTTCATTATTATGCACAAGAACGCAGTTTATTAGGGATATTATATTGGCGCTGAACACATCCAAATATCGCTAGTGTTAGGGTAGGTTACCCCGAACTCTATCCTTAGCCCTTTGATCCCCTTTACGATCAATCACCCCTTTACGATCATTAGGGTTAGGTACCCGTTTAGTGGCTATTAGATTACCCGAACTCTGTCCTTAGCCCTTGGATCTCCTTTACGGTCAATCATCCCTTTACGATCATTAGGGTTAGGTAAATCTACCCGTTTAGTGGCTATTATAGATTCTATAGCGGCTCCTAATATTCTTTACACAAAAACGTCGAGTAAAAAGTATGAAATGGTTTAGTGTCGAATACTTTGGCTACTGGAAACTGTCCTGGAACATTCACACAAGCCACTTTCACCGGCTACATTTTTCAGTACTGATTCAAAAGCGAACTCACCGTTGTGTCGTCACTAGTCATGCTTATTCCTCCCTCGTTCCTTATTATTATCCACATCATCCTTACAGTGTTCCCTACCACACTTTTCTGTCACAAAAATCACCATATCATTCATGCGTACTCGCGAGTTCGACGTCTGACGCCTGGAGCCGTTTCCAGTTCGCGGCATATCGGCTCATTCCTCACCACTCGGTATCTTGTAGATTACTGAATGGGACGAGTGTGCCAAATGGCATCGGGATCATTCGTAAGTGTCCGTAGACTAAAGTCACGAGACACCATGCCTACCCATAACCTTCGTAAGTGTCTTCACCTATTCGACCCTTTTCGTTCAGTTCCGTGACGTCATAGGCATGACAGGTAAATTTGCACTAAGTTTAACAATGTGGACGTAGCTCAGTCGGTTAGCTGTCAGGTTAACAATCCGAAGGTCGCGGCTTCGCGTCCGACGGATTCTCACAAAAACTGGTTGCTTGTCTTGAGACGTGTGACCTACGGCAGAGATCGTCCTCACGAGAAGTTGTGGTACTGTATTCTAAAGGTGCTTTTACTCCTTCGTCAGGCAGTTGATGGAAAACCTCGGGCTTCTGAAAATGATGATGCCCTGAAAAAAAAGCGTTACCCTTATATCAATATGATGTCACCCTAAGAGGGCATTATCAAGTTTCAGTGGCCCACTCATTTATGATAAAATGCGGGCGGTCTAATGATAATTCTGTCCATTTTTGCCATAAAATTTATAAATCACTGTATTTGAATTGTAGAACATCATATGATTGGTTGGTTTGTTGTTTAACGCCGCACTCAGCAATATTCCAGCTACATGACGGCGGTCTGTAAATAATCGAGTCTGGACCAGACATTCCAGTGATTAATGTCATGATCATCCATCCACGCAATTGGGATCGATGACATGTATCAACCAAGTCAGCGAGCCTGACCACCCGATCCTTTAGTCGCCTTTTACCACAAGGATAGTCACCTTTAACGGCACGCATGGGTTGCTGAAGCCCTATATTCTACCCCGGAATCTTCACTGGTCGAAGAAGACCCGTGAACATCCGGGGTAGAATAGGTCTTCAGCAACCCATGCTGGCGACAAACGGGATCGGATGGTCAGGCTCGCTGACTTGGTTAATGCATGTCATCGATTGCAATTGCGTGGATCGATTCTCATGATATTAATCACTGGATTGTCTGGTCCAAACTCGATTATTTACAGACCGCCGTCATATGGCTGGTTGCGGCGTTAAACAACAAACCAACCAACCGTGAAGATTCTGAAGACCTATTCTACCCCGGAATCTTCATGGGTCTGAACAGAACACATCATATGAAATGTAGAAAATAAAATTTGAATTTAATCATACATAAATGCTAAAAAAATTAATTTTTTTTCAATAACACATGTGCATTTATTTCACATAAATGCTAAACCAGTGTTTTTTTCAATGAAACATGTACATTTATGTCACACAAACGCGCCACGTGCTGCTGTTTTCTTTAGGAAGTTATTCAAATGAATCTTTATTACAAAGCTGACATATATGTGTAACACATGAAATCAGACGTGTACAGTATTTAGAACTTGCTGGCTCAGTTGGCATCATGTCCATGCACAACCCCAGATCCACAGATGCAGTTGCTGCACATGGTGCTCCACCGAAATCTGAAACATTCATGGACAAAATCATTACAGCTGTTGACAGTCTGCTTTATACATTTTATTAGTTTATTACAGATATATAATGGCACATACTCCAAAACGTTGTGTTCTTCGTAAAAAAATAACTTTACATTTATAAAAAAACGTTGTGTTCCTCGTAATAAAGAAGTTGACATTGATAAATTCTCTTGTTTATATGTTTGTTGTATTTTATTTTAGATATAACTCTATTATTAAAATTTATGCGATAAACATGGAATAGCTATAACAAAAATTATGTATTTTCATTATCATTTTTGAATTGTCAACATATTTCATCACATAAGCAACTGTGATGAGTTTTTTTCAATTTTATTTCAATTTTCATAATTATGATTCAATTAATAGTAGTTTTATTTCTAAAAAATAGTGATATACTATGATATAAAATATAGAATGTTCAAGCTGAACAGCACATAAGCATTATATATATATGCATATTATTATACCTTCAGTGTTAAATCCATCCAATAAACCCTGCAGGGTAGGCCGATTTTCGAGTATCATAGTCTCGGCAAATGAGGTTGAGAAAGGCTTGGGTCCACCACCCGTCTTTGGGCGTCTGATTGCATCAGTCTTTCCTTTGGCCCGTGAAGACGCCGGGATAGAATAGGTCTTCAGCAACCCGTGCTTGCCGTAAAAGGCGACTAACGGGATCGGGTGGTCAGGCTCGCTGACTTGGTTTATACATGTCATCGATCCCAATTGCGCGGATCGATGTTCATGATATTATTCACTGGATTGTCTGGTCCAGACTCGATTATTTACAGACCGCCGTCATATAGCTCGAATATTGCTGAGTGCGGCGTTAAACAACCAACCAACCAACCAAGTCTTGAATGTGTGGAGTTTGAAATCGCAAGGGACTCACATTATCAAAGCGTAAATCTGAAAGATCTCTTTTCCAGTGTCAGCGGGCATCTCATTAACAGCTACTTGAAAGAAATCAACCAGTGTTTTTAAGCCAACTCATTGATGAGTATTTTTAAATATTGGCTAGCATTGTGCACAACCACCAGTGGCCAAAGTGATGACGTTAAAGCCTGCTGGGGTATCATGCAGGAAGCAGAGGTACTGTAAGTCCCCATGATCCCCAGCGAGGTGGGCTAGCTTTAGTTACTGGCGGCCTATAGCCCGTGTTTTAAAACTGTATATATACAGTATTGTTATGCTCAAATATGTTTCATGAATTGTTTCTAAATATAGTATGCTCAAATATGTTTTACAACTTGTTTCTAAACAAAACTTTGCATAAATGACTAAATTGTAAATATATTAACTTGGTCTCGTCGCTATATGGCTGAGATAATGCCGATGCGACGTTAAATTTTAACTCACTCACTGAAATAAATTGATCTGTATAATAAATTTTAAATATGAATGTGAATAATTAAGGTTTGTTTTTTAAAATTGGTGTGATGCTATTATCAACTGATGGTTGGTTGGTTTGTTGTTTTACGCCGCACTCAGCTATTCCAGCTACCCTTAGAGATTCCGGGGTGGAATAGGTCTTCAGCAACCCATGCTTGCCGTAAAAGTTGCTAAAGTAATGACGTAATTCTGCTTTGGTATCATGCAGGAAGCCGAGGTACTGTAAGACCCCATGACCCCAGTGAGGTGGCCTAGCTTTGGTAAATGGTGGCCTAAAAGCCCGTGTTTTAAAACTGTATACATGATATTGTTATGCCCAAATATGTTTGATAAATTGTTTAAAATATAACTTTGTATTCATAATTATTATTCATGTATTATCAACTTGGTCTCGTCGCTATATGGCTGAAGTAATGCCGATGCGACATTAAATTTTAACTCACTCACCCACACAGCTGGTATATTGCCGAGCGCGGCGTTAAACAAACAAACAAATATATATGAAGCGATGCGAATGGGTGTAGGAGAGTGCACTATTTCATTTCTGTGCATATTGATAGTAAACTTAGCCTTGCTAGGTGGTAAACAAATTCAGTATTGATCAGAAGTTCACAACATTCAATTTCCTGTATTCGCCACACAGAATGCAGTTAAATACAATCTGGTCAAAGAAGGATTGTCACGCTTCTGACAGAAAAATTAATATAAAAAGTATTAATATTGATTGATTAATAAATCTATACCTCAATATGCACAGAAAATACTAATATTGGTATATGACAATACTGGGCTTTTATATCCACATGCAATCAGGAACAGGTAAAGAGAAATGACATCAACCAAAGCGTCGGATATAATTTTGTACAATTAACCTCATTTGCCCGAAAAAGCACTATATTGACAAAGGCAATGTGACGCATAAATAAAATGAAAGAGTAAGTTGAATTTTATGTCGTTTTAGCAATATTTCAGCACCGATCGCGACTTAACACATTGTACAAAACCATTTCCGCCCCAACAATTCCTACAAACGCATTTATTTTCTTTACAAAGTTTAATGTCTTGTATTTAGACTTTTCAGGTTTCGTTTAATATGCCAACTTTATGTCGACATAAACCACAAGAATGATTATACGTAAAAAATATTTATTTCCAATTTCGCTTCATTGTAGGATTAAAATTGTACATGTTAGGTTTGCATTTTAATTGTATGGTGAATGGGCAGTTCTCGAGCGCAAAGTTCGAAAATAATTATGAATAGTGCACTGATTGATAAAAAAAAAGGCAAATTCCGCGGATTTTTTTTGTACAATTCTGCGTTAAATCACATTCTCTGCAAATCTTCCGCGATCGCGGAATTCACGTGGAACTGGTGTGTGTGTGTATGTATGTATATCTGTGTGAGTGTCGGTGTGTCTGAGTTTAAGTGTGTGTCTGTTTGCGAGTGATTATGTGTGTCTGTGTGTGTAGGTTTATGTGTGTGTGTCTCGGTTTGTGTTTCTGTACATGTGTTTGTTTGGAAGAACCCATGAGCACTAGGAAGGACTCCCGAGTATAGTGATTTATTTGTTCAATTTAATTTCCAAAGATACTCAGATAAGTCACGGGAAGCACTGTCTGTAGCTTGTGAGTATTTAATTCAATATAAGGTGTCATCCAGGATCCCCGTTTGTGTGTTAGTTTGTTTGCTTAACGCCGCACTCAGCAATATTCCAGCTATATGACGGCGGTCTGTAAATAATCGAGTCTGGACCAGACAATCCAGTGACTGACATCATGAGCATCGATCCACGCAATGTGTATACGATGTCATGTATCAACTAAGCCTGACCACCCGATTCCCTTAGTCGCCTCTTACAAGCATTGTTCACCATACCCGTGCTTGTGGGTTTCACCGACGTGGTAAACGTCTGAGACCTGCATCACTTCGGGCCTTCCTCCCACATTAAGCTGACACGCCTTGATATAACTGGAATAATGTTAAAAGAGGCGTTAAAACCCAACTAACTCACTCACCTACAAGCATTGTCGCGTTTTACGGCAAGATTTGGTTGCTGGAAACCTATTCTAACCCGGATCTTCAGGGGTATCCGAGTATAATGAGGGTTATTTGTTCAGTGTTATTATTTAGTGCGCACTAAGCATTATTCCAAGTCAGCAAGCCCGATTCCTGACCCCTTAAGTCGCCTCTTACGAGAAGCATGGGTTGCTGAAGACCAATTGTCAGCCGGATCGTGAGTATGGTTTTACGGCGCTTTTAGAAATATTCCAGCAATATCACGGCGGGGGACAACGGAAATGGGCTTAACACATTGTACCCATGTCGGGAATCGAACCCGGGTCGTCGGCGTGACGAGCGAACGCTTTAACCACTAGGCTACCCGACTGTCCCTCACCCGGATCGAGGTACAATGAGGATGTACCTTGGAGTGAATTACATGACCAAAAGATCCTGGCGCATCAAGGGGAAACAATTCTGTAAATTGTGGTGCACCCTTAACCCCAAACACTATGATTGATGCTGATAAATCCACGTTCTTCATTAGTAAAAAAACAATCTTCCGTTCTACATTGTAAGGGCATGGATACAAAAGCATATGACAAGTATTCCTGTTCGAACAACATACGTGAGCGTCCCATATAAGTGCTATTTCGTCTATTTTACATGCTTATCTTTATTACATGTCACAGATAGATTTATCGTGTAATAGTTTTTGTCATTGTGGAAGATTATATTGCCGTTATGGATCGTCCATTGTATCAAAGAGCCTTTCACATATGCACCGACTCCTGTAAATTATCAACCTGTCCAATAAAATGCTATTAAAATTAATTACTGAATTTCTGTTATAGGCTGCAAACCAATATACAGTTCGTAAATGTATGTTAATATATACAATGTACAAACAACCACCACGAGTCAAAATGTAACATAATCAATATACGGCAGTGGAAAGGGGATATAAGACATTGAATACGCATGCAATTATGCATTACCTCAATGCATGTATATACAGGTGGTAATACCAGTGTGGTTGTGTAAGTTGCAAATAACAATGTTTCGCGTCGTGTTACTTCTATTTGGCATATTTTCTCTGGGTAACACGAACGAGGTTGAAAACACACAGAAGACTATACAAATTCTTAAACTTATAATGAGACTCGGAAACTTTTTACCGTCTGAAGATGACTACGAAGACGAATATGATGATGATGATGAGGAGGAGGAGGAAGACCATGACGAGAAAGATGAAACTACGACGCAAGCTACAACGACCACGACAGAAAATAACAGTAAGAAATAAACTATTTTCAATTCGATTCTTCATGAACTATACTTTGTAGCAAGTCGCCAGAATCTCGTATATTATATCAAGTTCTTTTAAATACAATTATTGTATTAAACCAATCCATAAAACTGTATGACAAAAGTCACGCTCTTTCTATAATAAGATTTCAAATAGCGTCAAATGGCAAAGGTGTCTGATCACGGTAACAGCTGCAAGGCAATCTCATTAAAATCAGATCTAAGTTCTCGCTGCGGCTAAACAAAGATCTGAGGACATCCGATTACGGGTCACGTCAGAACGACCTCAGTTTTGTCCATTTCTGGTGATTTCAATGGGTAGGTTCACAAGATGGTCTGGTACAAAGACAATAATAACACTAGAGTTGCAGTTCTAATGTCTATGATTCATTAACTGATTGTACTTGTTGGTTTGTTTCAATCTGATTGACATATCCCACTTAGGCTTAGAACTTTTCAGCCAGCACTCGTACAGTATTATTTATTAAATGACCATTCCAAATGTAAGACGCATTTTCAAAATCAAGAGAGCGGAGTTTGACACACTCTGAATGTTCAATTTCTCTTGTTTTGTGTTGCGTTGTGTTATGACCATTGGCATGCTCTATAAGTCAACCTGTTATCACTTAGGCAGTTGAGTCATGTACACAGTTTTCACCTGCCACAGATAGGGCAGCATACGTCCACCTTTTCTTGAACACCTGGTATCATCACTATTTATAGTGATTCATGATCATAAACATCTTTCTTTTATATTTCAAATTCAAACTCCTCTATATCGAGTATGGGGAATCAAAACAATGTAACATTCCTCTGTAACCTACAATTTCAAGGGAGACATTTAAAAAAAAATTAAATTATATTCTTAAATTCATTAGATTGCAACTTTATCCGAAAAGAGCCTCATTGAAAAATCGTTAGGAGGATTTTTTAGTTTTACACAAAAACATTTCAACATGAACAAAACAAATTCGCAGTTACTTATACCTCTGAGTATAAATGTCGTGCCACAGCCATCTTCCCGAGGCAAGGGCAAGGGTTTGTTTGGTTAGTTTGTTGTTTAACGCCGCACTCAGCAATATTCCAGCTAGATGACGGTTGTCTGTAAATAATCGAGTCTGAATCAGACAATCCAGTGATTAATATCATGAGCATCGATCCCCGCAATTGGGATCGATGACATGCATCAACCAAGTCAGAGAGCCTGACCACCCGATCCCGTTAGTCGCCTTTTACGACAAGCATAGTCACCTTTTACGGCAAGCATTGGTTACTGAAGACCTATTCTACCCCGGATCTTCACGGGTCTTAAGGGCAAGGGCGTTAACTGATCCTAAAAGTCCAGTTTTCACCCTTGCCGATCTAGCCTGGAATTTCGGAGTTACATTTTGGCTGGACAGAGGAGTCTGTGCATAGTGCAATCAAGGTCGCGTGACAAAGGATATAGCCGGTTTGTAAACAACATGGATTTCAACGTGCAGATTTCGGTCGACTGTAGGATTTGCAAAGCATTTGTACCACCAACTTGGCCTCAACAGTTCTGCAAATATTTTTAAGTTTTTAATCAAGGTGCTCAAGTGATTTGAATAGCTTGAATGGTAATACCCGTTTTATTACAATATACATCTTGATTATCGATCTGATCGTCTTGACTGGGAGCCGTTATTTTGTTTGAAGTAAATGCAAGTGCTATGAGAGGTGGAATCTGATTGTTAACAGGACTGACATAGAAGGGACGTAACTCGTAATAGCCACTGGTGGCGCAACGATCGAGCCTGGACATTCCAACCTAGTTCAGCAAGGGTGAAAACTGGACTTTCATAGTTAGTTAACGTCCGTGCCTCGAGAAGATGTGCCCAAACAGATTGAGGCAAGAATTAAACCAGAAAATCAAGTAAAGGACAGGTCCAGTCAATTCAGTAAATAAAAGCGACAAAACCCTTTCCAAATTCACAAGAAATCTCCAAGAAATTATGACCATGTGTTTATGAATCACTACAAAATAGTGATATCAGGTGAGGGTATCCTGTCCCAACGGTGGCACCCATCACAAACACATGCAAAGGCAGGTCAACTGATTCCAAGAAATGATTCCGGTTAAACAAGGTAAACATTAGTTAATTACAATGTATGAAAACTAAAACTGATATATTATATGTTATGGGCTTATGTTTAACTTTTAGATTGTAAGGCCAGTAGGAAAGGACGGACTTGTCAACTTATAACGTGCGCCAACATCGTAGAGGGCCAAGCATGTGATAATGGCAACCCCTGCTGTCAACTGTAAGGTCAGTGTGTACAGGGGAAAAAACGTGAAAGTCAATCCTGGGTATGATTCATTGTTAAAATCTTTTTTATGTTGGATTGGAGCGCATGATTGGTTGCTTTGTTGTTTTACGCCGCACTCAGCAATATTCCAGCTATATATGACGGCGGTCTGTATAAATAATCGAATCTGGACCAGACAATCCAGTGATTAATATCATGAGCATCGATCCACGCAATTTGGATCGATGACATGCATCAACCAAGTCAGCGAGCCTGACCACCCGCCTTTTACGGTAAAAACAAGCAAAGTCGCCTTTTACGGCAGGCGTGGGTTGCTGAAGACCTATTCTGTTCAATAAGTACGGCGATAGGTCACTGTTTTAGAGACGACTAACGGGATCGGGTGGTCAGGCTCGCTGACTTGGTTGATGAATGTCATCGATCTCCCAATTGTGAAGATTCCAGGGTAGAATAGGTCTTCAGCTACCAATGCTTGCCGTAAAAGGTGACTATGCTTGTCGTAAAAGGCGACTAACGGGATCGGGTGGTCAGGCTCGCTGGCTTGATGGATGCATGTCATCGATCCTAATTGCGAGGATCGATGATCATGATATCAATCACTGGATTGTCTGGTCCAAACTCGATTATTTACAGACCGCCGTCATATAGCTGAGTGCGGCGTTAAAGAACAAATCAACCAACCAACCCAATTGCGTCGATCGATGATCATGATGTCAATCACTGGATTGTCTGGTCCAGACTCGATTATTTTTACAGACCGCTATTATATAGCTGGAATATTGCTGAGTGCGGCGTTAAACAACAAATCAACCAACCCAATTGCTTGGATCGATGCTCATGATGTCAATCACTGGATTGTCTGGTCCAGACTCGATTATTTCTACAGACCGCCGTTATATAGCTGGAATATTGCTGAGTGCGGCGTTAAACAACAAACAAACCAACCAGTACGTTTAGTAGTTCTGTCCTGTCGCGGAAAACGAGGTTGACTACCCGTGAAGATTCCGGGGTAGAATAGGTGTTCAGCAACCCTTGCTTGCCGTAAAAGGTGACTATGCTTGTCGTAAAAGGCGACTAACGGGATCGGATGGTCAGGCTCGCTGACTTGGTTGAAGCATGCCATCGATCTCAATTGAGTGGATCGATGCTCATGATATCAATCACTGGATTGTCTGGTTCAGACTCGATTATTTATACAGACCGCCGTCATATAGCTGGAATATTGCTGAGTACGGCGTTTAACAACAAACCGTAAAACGAGGTTGACTGTTACCTGTCTGCAAATCATACCATGCGGGTTCGAATCCCACTGGTTACACAGCTTTTCCAACAAACTTTGACATCATTCAAAGAGTGCAACAATATAAAAAGGCATGGTTCCGTCGATTCCATTTGTACGTCAACTCAAACGTGGGTTCAACATAATGTAGGCACGAACAAGATAAAAAACTGTTCGTGAAAATAATGGATGGTTTGTTTAAACGATGGAGATATGATCTAATTGATCATACAGTATCACCTTTATTTCCAAATCGTGTCAATATTTATTCCTAAGTATATTATTGTTGTGGAACAAACAAGTTTCAGCACCTGATTCCTCGTAAACATTTTAAATTTAAATGTCAGCGAAAGCAAATAACGGCTTATAACTGTCATAATATATATACGAAGGCGTTTGTGTTCTACATTTGATTAACCTCTACACATATTTTGTTTCAGTCTGACAATGCTCGACAATGTGCATTAAGGCGGCAAGTATACGTACAGGCGATCACCTTGCGTCAACTATAACGACCTGGTGTGTGATCAAGGAGCTCACGCGTGTGAACTACTTCGTGTTAAGTAAAAGTCGTTATCGGGTGGAACTGTTTTGTTTGAATTATTATCTACGTTGAAGAAGTGGAGGATATAGGTTTGGCTTTCGTCCGTCGGTCCGTCCAAAGTTGGTTTGTTGTTTAACGCCGCACTCAGCAATATTCCAGCTACATAACGGCGGTCTGTTAAAATATCGAGTATGGACCAGACAATCAAGTGATTGATATTATAAACATCGATCCACGCGGTTGGTTGGTTGTTTTACGCCGCACTCAGCAATATGACGGCGGTCTGTAAATAATCGAGTCTGGACCAGACAATCCAGTGATTGATATCATGAGCATCGATCCACGCAATTGGGACCTGTGACAAGCATCAACCAAGTCAGCGAGCCTGACCACCCGATCCTTTTAGTCGCCTTTTACGGCAAGCATGGGTTGCTGAAGCCCTATTCTACCCCGGAATCTTCATGATCCCATTCACTGGATTGTCTGGTCCAGACTCGATTATTTACAGACCGCCTTCATATATAGCCGGAATATTGCTGAGTGCAGCGTTAAACAACAAACAAAACGTTTAGCTCACGATCCTCAATTTACGGCACTGTCAGTAGAAAAATCCCTCTCCATTCTGATTGTTCGTGCTGCATACTCGTCAATACGAATATAGATTATGCTAATACATTAAGCGCTCCTCGATGTGATTAGCATATGGAACAGTCCTAAACCAGCATTGTGTGACATTACTTAAGTGACGAACTCTGGGGTTGATCGATGAGTGACTGTGTGATCACTGGGTGAATGTTTCTGTTTGTTTGTTTGTTGCTTAAAGCCGCAGTCAAGAATATTCAAGCTATATATGACGGCGGTCTGGGCGACACGATCCAGTGTGACATTAGCGTCACGAAAACGAGCCTGACCATTCGATCCCGACACGACATCCGATTACGACAATCATAGATTCCTGGAGACTCCTTTGTAGTTTTTTTTATAGGCATTTAGAAGTTGGAGTACTAAGTAAGGGTAGGATTTTTGGATGAACAACTTCTTTAAGAGCGACGTTTCGGTGAAGGTTCTAACGCCGTTATCAAGCAAGATACCTACAGACCGCCGTCACATAGCTGGACTATTGCTGAGTGCGGCGTTAAACAACAAACAAACAAACAAACAACATTCAAGAGCTAGGCGAAGAAGTATCTGACGGATCACATGCATTCCACACCATTCCAGCAGGGGCGCTTTTCGTGGGTTGGTTTGGTTGGTTTGTTGTTTTACGCCGCACTCAGCAATATTCCAGCTATATCTCTTACAGAAATATTACTATATCTCGACTATATACACGACGCCGTCATATTAACGATTGCGATATTATGTGTGCATTTTATCAGTTATGGGGAACATCCGAGCAACTGTCGGTTAGTGTTGGTTTGCTTGTTGTTTAACGCCGCACTCAGCAATATTCCAGCTATATGACGGCGGTCGGTAAATAATCGAGTCTGGACCAGACAATCCAGTGATTAACATCATGACCATTGTTCCACGCAATTTGGATCGATGACATGCATCAACCAAGGATCTGTGAATGGTTAAAATTAACGTTACAAATATATGTATCAGTTTTAGTGATGGAATTTACAGAAAACGTCGCCTTAATGTGAAACTCGTGCATGCCCGCCGTTCTTCAAACTTCCTGATGCACATTCGATGCAATTAACGTTACAAATATATCTATCAGTAATCATTATTGTTCACAAGGGTCTGTGCATGGTGAAAATTAATCTGATCTGTTTGTCTGGTTGTGTGTTAGTTGTTTAACGCCACACTCCAGCTATATGATGGCTGTCTGTAAATAATCGAGTCTGGACCAGACAACCCAATGTTATGCCATGTCTGGTCTATTATTGAATGTTAAGAATGGGTATGGAATTTCTGAAATATTATACTGTGACAGGTTTGATGCCATCAGGTGCCCCTACCCCCCCCCCCCCCCCCCCCCCCCCCCCCTTTCCAACCGCTTAAACTGAAGCCATTGAAATCGAATCGATAACATGAACACAGATTTTCATGTTAAAGATTTAGTACATGCGCATGCGCATCCGTTACCTTATCAAACGCGTTACATCAACAATTTCTACAAAAAGTAGTACAGGACTGCCGTCTGACATAATCAATGACTGGTATGCTCGAATCATGATAACTTATGTGTTACTTTAGATTCTTTAACACATAATACTTCTGAACACATACACAATACTTCTCGTGAGCACACGATACAGTACTTAATACATCATAGTGTTGTTACTAGTACCTATCAGAACTGGCATCATAGTGTTGTGACTAGTACCTATCAGAACTGGCATCATAGTGTTGTGACTAGTACCTATCAGAACTGGCATCATAGTGTTGTGACTAGTACCTATCCGAACTGGCATCATAGTGTTGTGACTAGTACCTATCAGAACTGGCAGGACCATCTTAATAATAATTCACAACTGGAACGGACAACTAATTTCCCGGAAATATCAACAAAGATGAACAATTTCAACTTAGGAATAGTGTAGAGAATTGTTATCAGCATTAACTGTTTCCAATACAAATTTCAGGTGACTGTCTGATAACTATTCGGACTTAAACGTTATTAACTGTAAGATATTTCGACGAAACCGCTTTATCTGTGGTTCATATTGGGAAAGAGAGGTGACTCTAATTTCAAACGGGAGCTATCTCCGTTGTTTTCGTATTTGCAAGAAATGGCGTCACCCGCGCTGTACGTTGTTTGTCCAGCTATTAAATGCCCAGCTTATCCCTAAGGTAAAATGTATTCTTAATTAAATGTTTGAATGCATTATATATTTATGTTTCCATCCGTACAAGATTGGTTTAGTGCTGATAACCATTTTCTAAAATGTGGGCCCACATCTTTCCCGTCATCTATGGTGATCGAAACAAGTGGGCCCACATTTGTATTTCGCCTAGCTTCGTTAGGTTGTTTCGTTAGTTCTGATAATCAATTCCTAAATGTGGGCAGACGTTCTTCCGTCATATTGATTGCAACAGGAGGGACCACCTTTATTAATTGCGAAATTCTACTTAATATTGATAATCATTTTCTCAAATGTGGGCCCACATTGTTCCCGTCATATATGGTGATCGAAACAAGTGGGCACACATTTGTATATCGTCTAGATCTAGTGGGTAGACGTTCTCCCGTCATAGTGATTGCAAAAGGAGGGACCACATTATAAAATCGCTAAGCTTCATTAGCTTGGCTTACTTATAACCATTTTCTAAAATGTGGGCCCACATTGTTCTCGTCTTATAGTGATCGAAACAGGTGGGCCCACATTTGTAAATCGCTGGGTTTCATTTGGTTGAAGAAGTCATTTAGGCTAGTGGGCTCACATTTGCCATTACTTTGCATGGGTATGTGACATTATATATTATTCTTATTTTGTAATATTGATGGGAAATATCTTTATAAATCATTTCGTGTGACGTTAATTCCACGAAAGGCACAAAATTCTTTGAAGTTTGACCACACTAGTTTTACAAAAATAGTTACAAAGCAAGATCTACTTCAAATTAAATTTACAGAGGCAATACCACTCATTCTACTTTTTCCAGTATAACACATCAATCTAATCATAAGTGTTGGTAGCGATATAACCTGAAAATATGTCTACACTTGAATTGATCTCGGACATGATACAAGCCTTAAACGTTTCCGAGAACATGTTCCATAAAAGGAATATCTCATGAATATTAATGACCCCACGACCTAGTTTGGCGATGTTCGTAGTGAGTTCTGCTGTATTGCCATCGCATTTGTACATTTTAATCCAATTACAAGTCATAATATTTATTTTAAATAGACAAAATAGCAGTTCGTAATGCGGGTTTGTTTACGTAGTATATATTCTCAACAAGTGCATTTAGTTTCGATTGTGGGCCCACCTCGAATTTTCGATTAGGCAAACGGAGGTAGTTCCCTTCTCGAACCACCGATAATGCCGTTTCGCCGATATTTCTTACATACAATAGATAACATTTATACACATCGAAACAGACTTACTTTCCACATTAATGACATGATGAATACCCGCATCAATGATAATTTCTATGACACATAATACTCTGAAGTTATAGATTAACTACAGTTGTTATATTTACATGAAACTGTACCAATAAATGGTTATTCTTGGCAGAACTCCATGTCTGACAACTGACAATAATCACTGATGAATTATCCACTTTTACATGATAAAATGCATACACATACTCAAAAAGTTTTATCAAACTTAATATCAAATTTATCAAACTTGACCTATCAAAATTATTTAACTTGATCTCAGAAATAATAATAACACTATCATACACAAGAACCCTGTGCTTGTTTCACCACAAACTGAAAGAACATGACAGCTGATTGTTAAGAGAGTGAGTGAGTTATCTCCCCTTAATTGGAATGCAACTGTTATTCCTGTGCAAAGATAATCATTTCGTCACTTACGATTATTCTATAACAATGTTGTAACCCTTATACATGTATTTACAAAGAGACTACTTCACAAACATATCTTTCAACATTGGACAAATGAATACTTTCATGTGCGTAAAAACGTGTGGACCTTTCCAATTCACTTCACAATGCACAACGCACTTATCTACGAGAATATCCTAATACCACTTGTACCACAGTTTGGCATAAATTGTAGTGATTCTACTCTTAGTAGTATCTATTGATCAAGTCTTAACCTTCTTTTAACTTACGCTGAACGGGACGTCGAATGTGTTTTCTTCCGCTGTGGCCGACAGCCAAGGGACGTTACTCACTACATAGACTCACTCGGTGTCAAGCTAAAACACTTACGTAACCCACTAAAATGCCATTCTGACAAAATTACTTTGTACTATGGCATAAACGAAACTATTCAAAACTATCAAAGTATTATTTCTCCTCCTCCATCTCATGTCTAAACTAGCATGATACGAGGGGCGTTCAATACGTTTTGCAACTTGTGGCAGGTGTGACACTAGTCATAACATCAGGTTGAAACATGTCATAACAAGTTCCAGACACAACAATAAGCTAGATGCGATGGCTTCGTTCACCTGAGGGTGGTCACAATCATGGATTCTCTCAAACATGAACAACACGCTGTAATAAAGTTCCTTACCAAGGAGGGATGCAAAGCAAAATAAATCCATGATCGCATGTGTAAAGTGATGGGTAATGATGCTCCTAACAGTTTGCCGTTGGTCTCTAACAGTTTAAAAGGGGTAGGGAGTCCATGGACGATGACCCAAAGTCAGGCAGGCCTTCAGATGCCACCCAGCCGGAAACCATTGCTGCTGTAGAAAGAAGACTTTTGTCTGACCGACGAACGAAAGTATCTGAACTTTCTAGGGAATTCCAAATATCAGTTGGAACTGTTGTCACCATTATTCACGAACATCTTGGTATGTCCAAGGTATCTGCAAGATGGGTACCTGGAAACCTCAGAGCTCAAGATCTCCATCAGAGAACTGAAAGTTGTCGAGACTCCTGGATCTCTATACTGCTGATGAAGCCGGATTTCTATCTCGTCTAGTGACAGGTGATGAAACATGGATCCACCACTGAGACCCAGAAACTAAATTGGAATCCATGCAATGGCAGCACCCCAATTCTCCGCCTCCGAGGAAGTTTTGCACTCAACCATCGGCTGGCAAGGTAATGGCCACCATATTTTGGACTGCAAGAGGCATATTATTGATTGATTACATGCCACCAAAAACTACAATCAATGGACAGTATTATGCTAATGTAATGAAAGAATTGCGAAAATCTATTCGCCAGACACCGCCGGACACCGCCGTGGGATGTTAAACACGTCGTTCACAAGTCGAGAATTGCACAGGCCGCCATATGTGAATGTGGATTCGAACAGTTAAATCACCCATCCTACAGCCCAGACTTAGCCCCCAGTGACTATTTCCTGTTCCCGCAAATGAAATCTGCCCTACGTGGAAGACGCTTCCAGGATGACGAAGACATAAAGGCTGCCACAGAGGCGTGGTTAGAGGGCCAATCTGCGGATTTCTATAAAAGTGGTGTTAAAATGGAATAAGCGTATTGAGGTGTGGCGGCAATGGCCAGACGTTTTGCCGATGACGGGCTTGTGGACTTCTAAAACTTAAATTCCAGACTTACTTTGTGTTGATACAAACACAAAAACATAAACACGATCTGTATGTTTTGGGAAACAAGGGAAATGTGTTTCTATGCATTGATTCCTCACCTGAAGCCGATGAAATCGAATCGATTAGATGAACACAGATTTCCACGTTAATGATTTAGTACAAAACAGTCTGCGCATGCGTTAAACGCACATGGCAGTCAGGTACTGTTTACCCAAAACAAATTATGCAATCATAGGCTTCTGATGAATAAACATTTCCTTACAACCTGATAATAATAATCTTACGTCATGTTTATAACACAGATATGTTCTAAGAAAACAGCATAAATCAACTTTAGGGGGTTTCATTCTAAGTTCACGCAATAACTGATGATCTACCATGATAGTTATATTTCTATCAAAACGCAACTTAGTCATGATTTTACAAAACCACGAATGTCTTGAATGTCTACAAAGTTATGACGTGTCTAGTCTATTATAGAATGTCGGGAATGGGAATCCCCAGTTTTATTACACAGATACGTATTCAAAAAAAGCGAACACGAAGACAACGTAAACCCCGTAGTAAGCTGATGAGGAGACGAAGTAGTGATCTAAATATTTGTCTATTATCTTCCATTTTAATCACAAACAACACTGACCCCTATCTCAACGACATGAGGGTAAATACGTGTCCAACCCGTAAGAGTGAGTGAGTGAGTGAGTTTGGTTTTACGCCGCTTTTAGCAATATTCCAGCAATATCACGGCGGGGGACACCAGAAATGGGCTTCACACATTGTACCCATGTCGGGAATCGAACCCGGGTCTTCGGCGTGACGAGCAAACGCTTTAACCACTAGGCTACCCGACCGCCCCCCAACCCGTAAGAGTACACAGTGTCTTTTGGTTCGCCCCTTCTCTGCCTCCACCCTTTGGACTGTATATTGTGACTACGCACACAGTCAAAACATTACCTCGTTTGTTACTCCTTTTGCTACGAAAGTCAAGGCACTTTTCCGTCCTCCAATAAGCTCTCCATTTTCTATCATGAAAGATAGAAAATGTTACAGCTTGGTCCTTCGTTTCCAGTATGTAAAGTTGAATATAAAACAAAACAAGTCCAGAAAAAAGAAATTTAAAAAAACAATAATGAAAAGACATATCTAGTTCTCGGGTGTAGCCACACGCACACTCTCTTCATGAGGTGGCGGTAGCTCCACTCCCACATTTAATGGTGGGGGTAGCAAGGAGAGTGTGGACAATCCACAGTGGACGCTGTAGTAGAAGCAGTAGCAGTAGCAGTAGGACCCGTGAAGATTCGGGGTAGAATAGGTCTTCAGCAACCCATGCTTGCCGTAAAGGGCGTCTATGCTTGTCGTAAGAGGCGCCTAACGGCATCGGGTGGTCGGGCTCGCCGACTTGGTTGATGCATGTCATCGTATCCCAATTGCGTGGAACCCGTGAAGATCCGGGGTAGAATAGGTCTTCAGCAACCCATGCCTGCCGTAAAAAGGCGACTAACGGGATCGGGTGGTCAGGCTCTCTGACTTGGTTGATGCATGTTGTCAATCAATGGATTTTCTGGTCCAGACTCGTTTACTTACAGATCGCCGTCATACAGCTGGAATATTGCTAAGTGCGGCGTTAAACAACAAACAAACAGACAAATGCAGGACACATAGTGTAGGATGATGTAGTGATGAGATGACAGTAGCTCTCTCTTTTACCTCTTACTTTCCGTTTTACTTGTTAATGCCCTAATGATGATGCTGTAACGATGCAGTCGCTTTTTAACGTCATCTTTTAATGGAATATTTCAAATCAGAACATTGTCAAGAAGTGTGATGAAGGCCTTGAACTGCTGCTTTCTGATGTGAGAAAGAATGGCTCTCCGCTGATGGTACTGGAGTAGGAAATAAAGACATTGGTAAGTGCACTCTGCCATGTCTATTGTTTTATTTCTGTCCATTTATAGATATAAGCGCGTGGGCCACCGAAACAATCTAAACTAGTGTCCAAAAGAAACGATACCACCTGTTTGCAAGGACATAAAAGAAAAACTAAACAATGCAGAAGTTTAGGATTGGTGTTATGCTTTTGAGAAATCCTTTCACAACATCTGTACAAAAACTTCATTTCAATAAAATCTGTACAACCAATACGACAAGCCTTTAAAGATGGGTGGGGTCGAAAAATGAACATTTCGTTAGAGCACTGATCACAGAAACAACGGGAAATGTCACACCACACGTCTCAAAGTCAAGTCAGTAGCGGGTATGTCCACCGTGAGCATCAATACATGCCAGAACACGCCTACGGACTGATGACGTCAAACGTCTGATGACGTTGGGAGTGATGCGTTGCCATTCCTCGAGGAGACATCGTTCCAAGTCCTAGGCGTTGACTGGATGCACACGGCGAGGTCGGATTTGCCGATCGAGGTGGTCCCATAAGTGCTCGATGGGATTCATGTCCGGTGAACATGCGGGCCATGGCAAAACCTGTACGTTGGCGTTGGCAAGGAAGTTATGTGTCAATCTTGCTGTGTGTGGCCTTGCATTGTCATGTTGGAAAAGGAGTCCACGAGGCTGTTGCTGAATAAAGGGCACCACAACAGGCCGTAGGATGTCATCAAGATAACGCTGTGCATTCAGGTTTCCACGAATTACGACAAGCATCTTTTTGACGTCACCACATATGCCACCCCAAACCATTAACCCTCCACCTCCAAACGGCCGGACCTGTGGGATACAGTTAGGCGCCAAACGTTCACCAAATCGTCGGTATACAAGCTGCCGTCCATCGTTTCTGAAGATGAGGAATCTGCTCTCATCAGAGAACATAACACGTGCCCAGTCCCGCCGTTGCCAACGTCGAACTCGCCTGGCCCAGATCAGTCTGTTGTTCCGGTGTCGAGGCGTCAGGAGCGGTCCGCGGTAGGGATGACGTGGCCGGATACCATACTGCCGTAGTCTCCTGTACACGGTCTGTCGACTGATCCTGTGTCCCAGTGCTGTAGCCGCCGTGGACGTCGCTGTTACGGTGCGGTTCCTCAGGTGTAATACCCGGATGTAACGATCTTCACGGGGCGTGGTTACTCGTGGTCTTCCACTCCTGGGCCTGTCTGACGTCTGACCTGTCTGATGTAACCGCTGCATCAACCTGGTGATAGTGATGCGTGCGCAGCCCAACCTTCCTGGCGGCGTCGACGTGTGACGCTCCTTTTTGGACCATTCCAACGACTCTCTTTCTCTCGATGGCTGTCAAACGTGGCATATCTTGTGTTCTTTTTGTTGCTGTGATATCAACGTGTCTGATCAGCCGTTTTATACAGTTTTTCTGCACGTGCAGAACATGCTAGAGAGGGAAATGTCACTTTCACGAAATTTACGTTTTTTCACGGAAGTGATCACGTGTTCCCGGTATTTTTTATCGACTATGCTGTGTTTGGAATGTGCAATACGAATTGGCATGTTTTCATACTTGACAATTCACTTAGTAAAAAACAATTTTGAAAATAAGTTTCTTTTGGACACTAGTTTAGTATATCCACGTTTGAGGCGTCTTTTAACGATTTTATGCACGCTTCCGTAGACATAAACGCCTATGGATATTCTTTGAGTGTAATTTCCTCGCCGGGGTAATTGTGAAATCTAGCAGACACAGCATTGGGTGCAGTGTGGACGATCTTCCAGAAGTAGACATTACTCATGTTATAGTTACGTGATTAAGAAACTATCAAAGTGCGGTTTTATAACATTTTCTTTTTTCTATCTTTGGGTAAACAGATGTACAAAGTTCACCTGGTATAATACCAGTTCTCAGACGACGGTCATACTCTAGATTGATATAGGGTTAACTGTCCACCAAGAGATAATTACACTTCTTGTCTACTTAGGTGACTATGCTTGTCGTAAAAGGCGACTAACGGGATCGGGTGGTCAGGCTCGCTGACTTGGTTTATGCATGTCATCGATCCCAATGGCGTGGATCGATGCGCATGACATTAATCACTGGATTGTCTGGTCCAGAGTCGATTATTTACAGACCGCCGTCATATACCTGGACTATTGCTGAGTGCCAACCAACCAAAAGCCTACTTCCATAGAATCTCGATATGAATCTGTAAAGTGTTTTGCTTGTGCTGGAAAGATGTGTGAGGCTAGAATTTTGTATTCACGTGCTGAACTGGGATTGGACAACAAAACGAAAATGTGTGTATTAAATTATTGTTCCAGCAAAAGAGCCTTAGGGTAAGCCGATTGTTTAACATTAATTACCGTAATGCCCAAATGATGAGAGTGTGCTGTACACAACGTTAACATAAGCTTACTCCTCGCTATTTCCATCATAATATCCACGAACACCAAAATCCTATTTTTGTGACAGGTTTCAGGCCAAGAATACGTACAGTTCAAATTTCACTTGGAAACCCATCATGAAACAACACGTTTTCAACGGAAGTTTGCATAACAGCGTTCATAACAATAGACAATGAGCTCTGGTGTCTTATCAAACATCTTTGGCGTTTGGCAGCATTTTACTAGTCAGGTATGTCTTTCCCCTTCATCTGAGACCTGCATCACTTCGGCCTTTCCTCCTACATTAAGCTGACAAGCCGTGATATGACTGGAATACTGTTAAAAGCGGCGTTAAACACAACTCACTCACTCACTTTCCCCTTTATGTACTACCGATGACAGATATTGTGGAGTACAGAAAGGTAGCAAACACTCGATCCCATGATGACGTACCGATGACAGATATTGTAGAGTACAGAAAGGTAGCAAACACTTGATCCCATGATGACGTACCGATAACAGATATTGTGGAGAACAGCAAGGTAGCAAACACTTGATCCCATGATGACGTACCGATGACAGATATTGTAGAGTACAGAAAGGTAGCAAACACTTGATCCCATGATGACGTACCGATGACAGATATTGTAGAGTACAGAAAGGTAGCAAACACTTGATCCCATGATGACGTACCGATGACAGATATTGTAGAGTACAGAAAGGTAGCAGACACTCCATCCCATGATGACGTATATAGAGTTGAAAAGTAAATGTAATAATTGAGTAGTTGACACTCGTATCATAGCCGCTCGTGGTACAAGATGACCTCTCATTCGTCTAGCTTGACGAAGAAGGTTCTGCTGAAGCTCATGCCTCACCTGACGCACATGTTCATATTTAAATGTGAAAGGTGTCAGTTGTGTATGTCGAATAATAAAAGGATAAAAACTATAAAACTATAAGACAAATGGTTAATTTTAAAATAGAAAGAATTGAACGGCATCAGTGTTCACAATCCATCCCCGTCCACGATGATGCTGTGTAGTAGGTTTGACTTTCCATAGAGTGTCCCTAGGGCCTTGTATACACCCCCACGACATATTCTCAAAGTGTTGGGTCGTTCTTTATAGCACATTCTAGCTGAATACTATTCATGACGCTTGTTTTACTTCACTAATTCATTCTTCACTGTATCGTTTTCGAACAACGCGGAGCTGGTCGACAGAGCTATTATATTGAGAGGACTTCTCAGTGCTATCTTGAACTGAACTTCGAGTCTGAGGTTTCCTGATTCGACCAAGTTCAGTTGACTGTCGTCGATAGACAGCAGTTCTAAATTGAAGAAGAATAGGGCGTTGCCAAACTGAAACTCTGTTCTTTGAATAAAGTTGTCTTTGTCCTCTCTGCATGTGTTGGTACCCTCGAACAAGTTGACATAGGCTTCACGTCTTCATTGTCGTCTGTCTCCATGAGACGTCCTGGGAGACCCGTGAAGATTCCGGGATAGAATAGGTCTTCAGCAACCCATGCTTGCCGTAAAAGGTGACTATGCATGTCGTAAAAGGCGACTAACGGGATCGGGTGGTCAGGCTCGCTGACTTGGTCGATGCATGTAATCGATGACATTAATCACTTGATTGTCTGGTCCAGACTCGATTATTTACAGACCGCCGTCATATGGCTGGAATATTGCTGAGTGCGGCGTTAAACATCAATCCAACCAACCAACCAACCAACGTCCTTGGATGCTGTCATGATCCAGATTAACCCCGCGAATTTAATGTTGGTACCTGTGAAGATCCGGGGTTGAAGGGGTCTTCAGCCACCTATACTTCCCGTAAAAGGTGACTATGCTTGTCGTAAGAGGCGACTGACGGGACCGGGTGGTCAGGCTCGCTGACTTGTTGAAGCATGTCATCGATACCAATTGAGTGGATTGATGCTCATGATATCAATCACTGGATTGCCTGGTCCAGATTATTTGCAGGCGGCCGTCATACAGCTGGAATATTGCTGAGTGCGGCGTAAAACAACAATCCAACCAACCAACCATAGCATGGGCATATAGATTACGTCATGTGTATTGTGAACATCTAAAGGTACACATTCCAGACATTCCATAAACGACCGGTCTTGGTATTCCATTCCAGATATTCCTAACCTCCCTTCCTTTGGGCACGCCAGAAACCTATGATTGTGGGTTCGAATCCCGGTTCGCCCCGAAAATGTTTCTAGGTTTGCCAGCACCATACCCGTGCTCGTGGGTTTCACCGAAGTGGTAAACGTCTGACACCTGCATCACTTGGGGCTTTCCTCCCACATTAAGCTGACACGCCGTGACATAACTGGAATACTGTTAAAGCGGCGTTAATCCCAACTCACTCAATCACCTAACCTCCGTTTACGATGCTACATATCCCGCATTGTTTTTTCATTGTCCTATTACCACGAAGGGAGGTTTTGGGGCTTTGTTCTCACACCATCGACTATATATAGCTGCAGCATGCAGTGTTAAACACACAAACACACACACACACACACACACACACACACACACACACATACAATTAAATTAAACTATTCACAGTCTGCCACAATTGATACTACTAAACCCCAACGTAGCCGTTTCGAGAGAATCTAGTGATTACCATCATGAGCATCAATCTACGCAATTGGGAAACGATGACCAAGTCACTGAGACTGACCACCCGATCCCGTCATTCGCCTCTTCCGACACGCATGGTTTTTCTGAAGACCCGGATCTTCACGGGTCTGGAATATTGGCATACACAACACAAACAATTCATATATATCTTTATTAGAATGCGAACGTATTCTGAGTAACATTACAATAAATACCTTGTGTGTTGGAGGACGATAGTCGGAGGCTGTACATGAATGAGGCCACGAACTACTGTTTTAAGGTAAACATGAATCCCCATGAACTTAGAAAATTATAAAAAAGTCAACCTTTAAATTGTTGGTTATTGCTTTATCACGAGGGAGTCAGAAAGCCGCCGAGTTGGCGCACACAAATGAATATGGCGATGACATTTTCAGGATATTTTCGGGATGGTTTCGGTGTTGTAGCAGTTCAATCAATAGAGATCTTTCATCGGTTAGTAGATTCCATAGTTGACAAACAAGGCACATGGTATGATATTGGACTTAAATGATCTATGAGGACATGTGACAAAGACAGGTCAGAACACTTCAAAATGATTATAAATAAAATGATATATTAGCAGCGCAGTGCGCGGTCCTACAGTCGATAGAGTCGAACCCCGGTCGTCCAAAGTTCCCCACTCAGTGACCAGCCTCATCGGTCTGATCCTGTCGTGTATTGATAGATGGACTGAAGAGTAAGTGAAGTAAGTACAAATATGTGAGTATAAAGCCTTGTGTTGCGTTTCTTTCTTGTATGTGAGCATGCCGGTACATGGACCTTGATGAGGACTTGTTAAGGTGTTTCTGTCACTCCTTGACTCAGGTTACCCTCTTCCGACCAGGCGGGTTGCAGAGGCATGGTTCAAAGTGACCATGACGACACGAAATGGCAATACGTTTAGGTAACTGTAGCAGGGACGCCCTAACGCAATTACAACGTCACGGTATTGTAACAATAATGTCATCTAAGAAGAATTACCTCAACCGGGTGTTACCCAAGTACATATCCTGGATTGTCCAAAAAAACATAAAAACATTTCCATAATCATACGTCATCTCGGCTAAAAGCAGAGTCAATTGTACGATTCCGACTATATTATGAGCATGTGCTTCTGTATCATTATCAAATAGTGATGCTACCAGATGTCCGTAAAAAGGCAAGTATAACATCCTTGAATCCTTGAAACTTGAACCTAACCAGGCTATGGACTGCAGTAGACTGTTTACATGACATCTATATCTGGTAGTAACCATATCATCATCATGGATTGATAGTGACTGAATAGTGTAAGTTTTACGACATAAGTTCCTCTCATATAATATTCGGAAATTGCATTCATACTCATTGTGTCATTGACTCGTCAAATGTGAGAGAAACCTAATATTGATATATCTCAGATGTCTTAAGTATTACATAAATGAGACTTGGTAACTAAAGAATAGTAAACTGTGGTTCGTGTCTCTTAATTTCATTATTTAGATTTGGCTCTCTCGTTTGGATCGGTGGCCCAAACTTTAAAAAAATTGCCGCTTGCCAGAAGAGCAAATATTCTTCGCAATCACTGTACTGTTAAAGCAGCACACAACCCAGGCTCACTCACTCACTCGCTGTAACTAAAGCTTCAGAAACATGTCCTGTGTCCTGTCGTGTGTCCTTGGAGGGGTCCCGAGCCCTCCTCTTTAGAGTTGATAGAAACCCAAACACAGTGGCCGAGAAGAACATCGCACCTGAAACAACCGAACAGATCCACTCTTCAGCAGTGTCTCGTACAAGGTAAACGCAAAGAAGTTAAAGAGATGGGTCAACATGTGCTATATGCATATTTATATGTCTCCCTACACATACCCAGATGACGAAGGGGCGGTCGGGTAGCCTAGTGGTTAAAGCGTTCGCTCGTCATGCCGAAGACCCGGGTTCGATTCCCGACATGGGTACAATGTGTGAAACCCATTTCTGGTGTCCCCCTCCTTGATATTGATGGAATATTGCTAAAAGGCGGCGTAAAACCATACCCATACCATGCCCAGCAGATAGCTAACAGCCTAAAGAATATGATGCATGCTTTAAGCAGTCCGGACGTATGCCCGTTGTATAGTGCTAGCCCACTGAGATACCATGCCGCAGTTTAACATGAATACCCCACACAGACACAGGATAACAACAAGTACCATCTTTTGACGTCTTTTGATCTGACGCGGCAGGGGATCAAACCCCGGACCTTCCGCCCTCTGGGCGGACGCTCTACCACTAGACCAATAAGAAAAGATGCATTGTTCAAACGCAATGGAATTTTAGTCCTGAAACAAATAATTATCAAATAATGAAAATGAATAAACTGAAAATGAAGACGCATGCTCAGTAACTCGAGAGGAGGGACACCTGCGCGGAACGCTGACCTCGATTCGGGAACAATAGTGCGTTTTTAATCATTCAGAGTGAGACTAGTTAAAACACAATAGTGAATGAGGAGCTAGCAGAACAAACGAGCTAGTCGACCTCGTCCGTGCAAATGCTCGAGGTTCTCTTCACCATAAATTAGCATCTTCTGCAAAATAGTTAAAACATTTTATTTGTCCAAAATGAAAATAATTTACTTATGATTTATTATCGTCCCTTCAATTTGGATGAGATCTAATTAAGTCATGAAGAACATTTAACATACACGTATTTGAGTGGAACGTTTTCTTTAGAAAAATCAGTTTGAAGAAATATTATCTCTACTCCCTTCACGTCATCATAGTTTTACTGTATATATTCCGTCTTGTATATTATATCCATCTAATTATTTTGGATGAAATGAGTTATTAACAGGTAGAAATTCTTTACATGAGAAGTCATCTTGGACAAAAAATCTGATACAATATATTATCCTTCCACAGAAAGTTTGGAAATACTTTATCCAAACCGTCAGATCAATATGACCCATAAGGGCAGGGATAGAGATGAAATTAATTTCAATAGTCCTCATGATCACTGAGCATTGCAACAATTGTCCCCTTGTTATTGTCGCAAATAATTGAAATGACGTCGCCATTGTTCGTGGCGGTTTATGTGACATCGTCCCAACAACAGAGTAACTGAGCTGAGGCCTCAAGCTGGTTCAGGGCTCCCTATGGACCAAGCTCTGAGACGGTAAAGGTTGCCATTATTGGTTGCATATTTGACACATCTGGCTTTGTTTAGCTGGACTCCTTCGATGGGATGATGTCGCTCTGAAAGATTCGGGAAAAACCTTAGCCGTAATGCAATTGCCAGTTGCACACTTGTCAAGTTATACTACTGAGTAATATTCTGATAAGATAAGATTAACAAATAACGAACTTTTCATTACTGTACAGTCGTTACCCGTAAATAGTGTTATAAGTCAGTGCAGACTAAACCAGAACCAGATCAAAATTCCACTAATATTATTTTATTTAATACACTGAAAATACATGAGGTGCTGCAGAATATCATCCTCCCGGTTATCCAGCGTATCACATCTTCATTCCCTCATGAATAATATGATAATGGAAAGGATATACATTACGCTTGTCAATTGAAGATGCACAAATATCATTTTGTTTGTATCCATACAGGGACTAAATTATGTTCGCGATACAGCCATCAGTTTGGCCGTAGGGTACCGGCATAATAACTTATGCCGGAAACTTATGTGACCCATGCCTCACATATATTGATGTCAAAATGAACAATGGAAACAATCATGAATATGCAGCCATGTTAATTAACTTGATGTACATGGTCACAGGTGGCCATTGCTTGAAAAAGTGTAATCTCCAATACCATCAGCAACTCGGAATGTGATTAACTCTCGTTCACTTTTGTACCACTTACTCCATCATGAGCGTCACTAATAGCCCTAGACCATGGTTACGTATTTCTGACATATAACATATTACATTTATGGGGTGTGAGTTACTTGGTTTTAGCGCCGCTTTGAACAGTATTCTAGTTACATCACTGCATGCCAGCTTAATGCCCATCTCCAGGAAGCTGATTTTACTGAACATTTTCTTTGCGACCACTGGTGGTATCATGTCAAAATCGAAGATCGTGCTGACATTCTCAACGAAACTGCTCTGGTACAGACATCGGAATGAGTTAAAGATCGTCCTCAGTGCATTAAAGATGAAGAGAAGAAATATGAAATACACCCTATAAGATCTGGCATATAATCAGAAATCATATGGTTCCCTCGTCTGCCTGACCTACCAACAGTAATGTGAAACCTATGTAGAACCCTCGAGTAAAAGCTAGCAAACTCTCAGAGAAATATCTATTTAATTTTGGTCTCATATCTCGGGAAAACATTTCAGTAAATAACTAGGCCTGCATTGTTTGAAATATCTGATCGTTTCAGACAGGCATACGCACAGTGAATTTGTGAAAGGAACATTCTACAGAATGAACCACAGAATGTAAATAAGCATGAAGATATTTTGAAAGTCAAGAAAGATAACACGTATTGTGGAAAATGATCGTGTGAGTTGACTAGGTTGATCAACCAAAATCTGAAGTATTTTCTGTTGTGAAAGAGCGCAAAGAGAACGTGATCATTCCATTGAACCGTGGAACATAAACCTAATTTTATTCTAAAATTATAGCATAAAAGACGGTCATGGTTCTTGAGGTACTGAGACATTACGATTTGATAAGGCACATGCCAGCATTGAATTACAGATGTCAGATTGAAGAAGAAATTATATTCATATAAATGACAAGCGAGAAGACGTTATCAGTGGTAGCTGAAGTCAGAACTGTACTGGAGAACCAGTTAACTGTGTCCAGATAATGAGAGGCGTCAACCCTAATGGAGCAACCATCTGATTTCAAGGGGGGTGGATTTCTTTTAATAAAATAACATAATCAAGCCCCTGTTTTATGTGCCTCGCATTGTAGGAAAACGATAGTGTGTCCTTTTCTTGCAGACTAAGGTGTGCAAAAAATACTGTTCGGTATGTATATATTTTTTTTTTAAATTAGAACCTGTTTATGTTGGAAAAGATAACTGAGCTCCTATGTATATAACAAGAACGCTCTCAAACCAAAATGCTGATATAAGCGCATGTCTTCCAGTTCACGCTTCTGTTTAAATAGTCATGTATTTAGTCCTATAATTCAAATTGTTCAGTCACATTGTTCGAATGTTACGGTATACATGACCAGACCAACCAATGGTACTATGTCGTTTGGAAACATTGGAACAGCAATTGAGAATGCAGAATGCCTGTTACGTTTACAAACACCAACTATTATTTCGTCGGTTGCTGGTACATGTAGTTGAAAACCCTTAAAGATCTGATGTTGTCTATTGTTATGCAACAAACCACGTCGTGTATACTGATATCCAAGAAAATCCGGGTCTTCTGAAATTCATTCATGTCGTAAGAAGCGACTAACGGGATCGGCTGGTCCAGACTCGACTATTACAGACCGCCGTCACATAGCTGGAATATTGCTGTGTGCGGCCTTAAACAACAAACCGTCAAACATTCACAATTTTGATACCTCGACGAGTATGCAGAATCCAGTACCATTCATGAAAATAGTTAATTCTGTAGGTTTAGAGACAACATTATTTGACAACATTAAACAAATACTTTCTGGACATCACATGTGCAACAAAGGTATGAACTTACTAAAATGTGTGACCTACCGGAAAACAGAAATGCACTGTAGTTAGTGACGCTTCTTTCCACCAGAGTCCCTACAATAAAACGTCAATCAGAATCATTAAACACAATATGAACATCAGTTGCAAACGTCAGAGTTGCGTCCCTTGGGCGTGTCAGGATTCTCTTATCGTGTGTTCGATCCCTAGATTCGCCCTAATTATGATTTATTGGGAAATATATTAGTTAATTAAATTTGATAATAGATGAATAATTTATAACCAACACACAGTCCAAAGGTAACGTCTAGATAAATGTACGAGGGGCGTTCAGTAAGTTTTGCAACTTCAATATTGGAGCAAGTCACAGAATATCTTTTGCACTTTTATTTTTCAACATAATCTCCATTCACCTCAATACACTTATTCAATTTGTCCTTCAAGCTTTTAATACCTGACTTTAAGTCACTGGGCTGTAGGGTGGGTGGGTGGGTGGTAGCCCCCAGGGACTATTTCCTGTTCCGGCAAATGAAATCTGCCCAGGATGACGAGGACATAAAGGCTGCCACAGAGGTGTGGTTAGAGGGCCAATCTGCGGATTTCTAGAAAAGTGGTATTAAAAGCGTGAAGGACAAGTGGAATAAGTGTATTGAGGTGAATGGAGATTATATTGAAAAATAAAAGTGCAAAAGATATTCTGCGACTTGGTCTTATATTGAAGTTGCAAAACTTATTGAACGCCCCTCGTATGTGCATAAATGAGTAAGGAAACCTAAAACATATTTTTTGACGCAATTCCTTCAGCTCACCTGACTGAAAGTCAAGTGAGCTCATGTCATTGCCTGTTTGTTCGGTGCCTTTCAGAAACCGCTGGACCAATGAAGCTGAAATTTCACATACAAGTTCCCACCACTGATGACACACACCTGAACATATTCCAGAGTCTCTGGTCCGTTTTTCAAACTAGTTTTCTCTGAAATTGCTAAACTGGGTAAGCTGAACGTTGGCATGTATATTTTCCTCATGGCGACATCATATTTGGTTCATATCACTAGCGCTTAGTGTTCTTCCTCAGTATTTTTGCATAACATATTGGAATAGAAACTTATATATAACACTGTGTTTGTTTTGTTGGTATATCCAGGTGGGCTACACTGCCGTGGGACTCAATTTAAAACAGTCCTTTGGTTATACAACTTAAAAACATACGTCTTTGTAAAGGGTGAACATCTCTTAGATGTTAGAATTGCTAAGATTTCCTGATGAAGAGATTTGCTGGTATTGATATAAGTACATAACGATGGTTTGGACGTTCTTCCTCTATGTTGTAATGTTCCAGCACCGAACTGCGTGGATCGATGCTCATATGTCAATAACTTGATTGTCTGGTCCAGACTCGATTATTTACAGACCGCCGTCATATTGCTGGAATATTTCTGAGTGCGGCGTTAAACAACAAACAAACAAACAAACAAACAAACAAAACGTACCAGCAATGGGAGGACCAACCAAGAAGCCAGCGCCACAAAAAAACCTTCCTATACCCACGCCTGTCGCAAAGTTGTGAAGATCAAGAATGTCCAGAGTCAAAGTGGCCATAAGAACCCACACACCTCCCGTATATAATCCGAGAATAAATCCATATGCTATTCGTGCATAAGTTGATGATTTGAACAGTGGTATAAAGAACGTGAAAATAGCCATGATCCCATTGATGGAGAAAAATAGTGTGGCACTTCCAATCTTCTCCTCACTCGCCGCAAATCCAACGAGAATTCGCGAGAGAATACTTCCTATTCCGGAAACCGAGACAACAAGCGATGCTTTTTCTAACGTAGACCCTTGTGATATGAAAAATTCGGGTAGAAATTGGTATTGCGTTGACACACCAAGAGAAAAACACAAAATGCTGGCCACAAAAAGTATGAATGATACGTTTTGAATGACACTGACAATCATCGTCGAGGTTCCACACATCGAAAGCGTAATCTTTTGTCTTAGAGTTTGACCACCCAAAATGTGTTGTTGTCTCCACCGCTCTGTTACAGCAGGACGCATCAGCATGCCGGCTGCACAGGCGTGAAATGTTATTCCTCCTGTTATAAGATAGGCTCCATGAAATCCGTATTTCTCAAGAAGAAACTGAACCAGCGTTGGATGGATAAATATTCCTAATCCTGCTCCGGTGAGGCAAATACTTGAAGCGATGGCAGCATTTTTCGGAAAGTAGTATCCAAGAACAACTATTGCTCCAGTTCCTGCCAGTCCCATGCCCAAACCTGAAACAGGTGTTTGAAAAGGATTGTGACATGTGAAGTGAAGTCCTTTCTTGCACAAGTTTAATTAAATTTAATAATTTGATACTCCACTCTGTATTTGAACTTCATTAATAGTGTGATCTCAATACGACCACAATCAAAATCCAAAGAAGTTCACCCAAAAGCACAAGCATCTTTCTTATGATCAAATTTATTTCTCGAATAGACAGGGTTTGCCAAACATTACCTGGTGTACTGTAACAATTTAACGTAGTTGTACTAAGATAGTGAAGTCATTACAGAACATACTTCTCCATTGTGCCTGTTACATTCCTGCGCTGGTGAACAAGACAACGACAAGTAGTTCCATATATTTCATACAGTATACTTCCCCCTTGGAATTCTGTTTCACTACCAATTTATATATTTTCAGTTTCTAAAATAGTCACCAACACCTCCCTTGGTCTTAAACCGTGCAACAAAACAAAAGACAAAACTCAAAGAAGCATTTTTCGCATATTCAAATGGTGCACGTCCCTCAGCGTTACTTTTTTGTTAAATCTCCTCAATCCAGATAATACCATTCACGTATTTGTATTAACGAACCATTGTTAGGATCATATTGTTTTGTTGGCCAAAGGCATGAAACATTATGTATGATTCAATAAATGTTATTATTTCCCGATGTGTTATTATCTCGAGTTCGATCCCTATGTGCACCATGATTCAGCCTGTTATGCAGAAATAATACAATGTGGTCCGTGTCACTACACATCCGACTTTCCAGTTCAAAATTGGTTTCTCAATTGTAGACAGCTCACATGTTAATAGCCGGACAGTGGCCATACACTATAAAACTAGTTTACAGAAAATAGAAAAAGGTGTTGTTGATTTTGAAAACTAATTCACTTTGCAGCACAAGTAAACATATTTATCGTCAACACTAGAGGTCTTTATGGTATTTCGGACGTAGATTTATGTAGTAAATATGACACCAGATACCTACCTGCAACTGACAACGTACACACTGCACGTATAATACGCAGTACATATGACACTACACGATGCCACTGGGCACCTACCTGCTACTGACAATGTAGACACAGGGCGTAGATTACACAGTTAGTATGACACTACACAATGACACTGGGCACCTACCTGCAGCTGACAACGTAGACATAGGGCGTAGATTACACAGTTACTATGACACTACACAATGACACTGGGGACCTACCTGCAACTGACAACGTAGACATAGGGCGTAGATTACACAGTTAATATGACACTACACAATGACACTGGGCACCAACCTGCAACTTACAACGTAGACAACGGACGTAGATTACACTTAATACCTACCTGCTACTGACAACGTAGACACAGGACGTAGCTTACACAGTTAATATGACACTACACAAGGACACTGGGCACCTACCTGCAACTGACAACGTAGAAATAGGGCGTAGATTACACAGTTGATATGACACTATACAATGACACTGGGCACCTACCTGCAACTTAAAACGTAGACACAGGGCGTAGATTACATAGTTAGTATGACACTACACAATGACACTGGGCACCTACCTGCAACTGACAACGTAGACATAGGGCGTAGATTACACAGTTAAAATGACACTACACAATGACACTGGGCACCTACCTGCAACTTACAACGTAGACACAGGGCGTAGATTACATAGTTAATATGACACTACACAATGACACTGGGCACCTACCTGCAACTTACAACGTAGACAACGGACGTAGATTACACAGTTAATATGACACTTCACAATGACACTGGGCACCTACCTGCAACTTACAACGTAGACAACGGACGTAGATTACACTTAATACCTACCTGCAACTGACAACGTAGACACAGGGCGTAGATTACACCTAATACCTACCTGCAACTGACAACGTAGACAACGGACGTAGATTACACTCAATAGCTACCTGCAACTGACAACGTAGACAACGGACGTAGATTACACCTAATACCTACCTGCAACTGACAACGTAGACCCAGGGCGTAGATTACACTTAATACCTACCTGCAACTGACAACGTAGACACAGGGCGTAGATTACACTTAATACCTACTTGCAACTGACAACGTAGACACAGGGCGTAGATTACACTCAATACCTACCTACAACGTAGACAACGGACGTAGATTACACTTAATACCTACCTGCAACTGACAACGTAGACACAGGGCGTAGATTACACTCAATACCTACCTGCAACTGACAACGGACGTAGATTACACCAAAAACCTACCTGCAACTGACAACGTAGACAACGGACGTAGATTACACTCAATACCTACCTGCAACTGACAACGTAGACAACGGACGTAGATTACACTTAATACCTACCTGCAACTGACAACGTAGACACAGGGCGTAGATTACACTCAATACCTACCTGCAACTGACAACGGACGTAGATTACACCTAATACCTACCTGCAACTGACAACATAGACAACGGACGTAGATTACACCTAATACCTACCTGCAACTGACAACGTAGACAACGGACGTAGATTACACTCAATACCTACCTGCAACTGACAACGTAGACAACGGACGTAGATTACACATAATACCTACCTGCAACTGACAACGTAGACACAGGGCGTAGATTACACTCAATACCTACCTGCAACTGACAACGTAGACAACGGACGTAGATTACACATAATACCTACCTGCAACTGACAACGTAGACACAGGGCGTAGATTACACTCAATACCTACCTGCAACTGATAACGTAGACAACGGACGAAGATTACACTTAATACCTACCTGCAACTGACAACATAGACAACGGACGTAGATTACACTTAATACCTACCTGCAACTGACAACGTAGACACAGGGCGTAGATTACACTCAATACCTACCTGCAACTGACAACGGACGTAGATTACACCTAATACCTACCTGCAACTGACAACATAGACAACGGACGTAGATTAAACTCAATACCTACCTGCAACTGACAACGTAGACAACGGACGTAGATTACACTCAATACCTACCTGCAACTGACAACGTAGACAACGGACGTAGATTACACTTAATACCTACCTGCAACTGACAACGTAGTCACAGGGCGTAGATTACACTCAATACCTACCTGCAACTGACAACGGACGTAGATTACACCTAAAACCTACCTGCAACTGACAACGTAGACAACGGACGTAGATTACACTCAATACCTACCTGCAACTGACAACGTAGACAACAGACTAGATTACACTTAATACCTACCTGCAACTGACAACGTAGACACAGGGCGTAGATTACACTCAATACCTACCTGCAACTGACAACGGACGTAGATTACACCTAATACCTACCTGCAACTGACAACGTAGACAACGGACGTAGATTACACCTAATACCTACCTGCAACTGACAACGTAGACAACGGACGTAGATTACACTCAATACCTACCTGCAACTGACAACGTAGACAACGGACGTAGATTACACTTAATACCTACCTGCAACTGACAACGTAGACACAGGGCGTAGATTACACTCAATACCTACCTGCAACTGACAACGGACGTAGATTACACCTAATACCTACCTGCAACTGACAACGTAGACAACGGACGTAGATTACACTCAATACCTACCTGCAACTGACAACGTAGACACAGGGCGTAGATTACACTCAATACCTACCTGCAACTGACAACGTAGACACAGGACGTAGATTACACTCAATACCTACCTGCAACTGACAAGTTGAACGTAGACAACGGACGTAGATTACACCTAATACCTACCTGCAACTGACAACGTAGACACAGGGCGTAGATTACACCTAATACCTACCTGCAACTGACAACGTAGACACAGGGCGTAGATTACACTCAATACCTACCTGCAACTGACAAGTTGAACGTAGACAACGGACGTAGATTACACCTAATACCTACCTGCAACTGACAACGTAGACACAGGGCGTAGATTACACCTAATACCTACCTGCAACTGACAACGTAGACACAGGGCGTAGATTACACTCAATACCTACCTGCAACTGACAACGTAGACAACGGACGTAGATTACACTCAATACCTACCTGCAACTGACAACGTAGACAACGGACGTAGATTACACTTAATACCTACTTGCAACTGACAACGTAGTCACAGGGCGTAGATTACACTCAATACCTACCTGCAACTGACAACGGACGTAGATTACATCTAAAACCTACCTGCAACTGACAACGTAGACAACGGACGTAGATTACACTCAATACCTACCTGCAACTGACAACGTAGACAACAGACTAGATTACACCTAATACCTACCTGCAACTGACAACGTAGACACAGGGCGTAGATTACACTCAATACCTACCTGCAACTGACAACGTAGACAACGGACGTAGATTACACTCAATACCTACCTGCAACTGACAACGTAGACAACGGACGTAGATTACACTTAATACCTACTTGCAACTGACAACGTAGTCACAGGGCGTAGATTACACTCAATACCTACCTGCAACTGACAACGGACGTAGATTACACCTAAAACCTACCTGCAGCTGACAACGTAGACAACGGACGTAGATTACACTCAATACCTACCTGCAACTGACAACGTAGACAACAGACCAGATTACACTTAATACCTACCTGCAACTGACAACGTAGACACAGGGCGTAGATTACACTCAATACCTACCTGCAACTGACAACGGACGTAGATTACACCTAATACCTACCTGCAACTGACAACATAGACAACGGACGTAGATTACACCTAATACCTACCTGCAACTGACAACGTAGACAACGGACGTAGATTACACTCAATACCTACCTGCAACTGACAACGTAGACAACGGACGTAGATTACACTCAATACCTACCTGCAACTGACAACGTAGACAACGGACGTAGATTACACTTAATACCTACCTGCAACTGACAACGTAGACACAGGGCGTAGATTACACTCAATACCTACCTGCAACTGACAACGGACGTAGATTACACCTAATACCTACCTGCAACTGACAACGTAGACAACGGACGTAGATTACACTCAATACCTACCTGCAACTGACAACGTAGACACAGGGCGTAGATTACACTCAATACCTACCTGCAACTGACAACGGACGTAGATTACATCTAAAACCTACCTGCAACTGACAACGTAGACAACGGACGTAGATTACACTCAATACCTACCTGCAACTGACAACGTAGACAACAGACTAGATTACACCTAATACCTACCTGCAACTGACAACGTAGACACAGGGCGTAGATTACACTCAATACCTACCTGCAACTGACAACGTAGACAACGGACGTAGATTACACCTAATACCTACCTGCAACTGACAACGTAGACACAGGGCGTAGATTACACTCAATACCTACCTGCAACTAAGGACACGGTCAGAAAAAGCAATCTGATGTCAGTCACCAGAAAACTTGTCGTTAACCCAGTCATCATCAAGACACCAGACATCACCACACACGTTCTACAGTCAGACACGTTGATTATTAAGCTGGCAATTGGACCTGTAGAGTATAAGACGAAGAAATTGTTTGGTTTATTCGCATGTAATACTTTATAATGCCAGACACTGTGTGTCATATATGATTTTCAAACAATATATTGGTATGGCGTGAGAACATATATTTTTAGGGTTTTTTGTGTGGGGGCGATACCTCACATAATAAAAATTATTATCGCTCTAAGTATTTCACTCTCAGCTGAACAGTTCCCCGATGCTTTTAGCAATGCATTTCTTCCGGCAAAGTATCATGGGGATTCCGGGTGACAAAATACACAACAACGCAAAAGTTTTTTCCTTTATTTCGCAAAGGTTTGTGTTCGTAAAACTTTTGCGTAGCTACGCGGCAACTACGCAGAATGTTTGTAAAAGTTCTGTGTAGCTACGCAAATACTCCGCGGAGCTACGACAAATACACAACAACGCAAAAGTTTTTTACTTTATTTCGCAAAGGTTTGTGTTTGTAAAACTTTTGCGTAGCTACGCGGAAACTACGCAGAATGTTTGTAAAAGTTCTGCGTAGCTACGCAAATACTCCGCGGAGCTACGACAAAATACACAACAACGCAAAGGTTTTTTACTTTATTTCGCAAAGGTTTGTGTTTGTAAAACTTTTGCGTAGCTACGCGGAAACTACGCAGAATGTTTGTAAAAGTTCTGCGTAGCTATGCAAATACTCCGCGGAGCTACTGCGGAGTATGTGCGAAACTAATTGCCCCTTTTAGGGGACCAATTAGATTTATGACCCCCCGGGCGTCGGCACAAGCGTGGTGGTGGAAGACAAGTTATACGTGTACATCTCATATGGAGACTGTTTTTCACTATTCATATTCTAATTTCATTCATAATACCACACACTTACAGTACTCCTTGAATCTGTAAGATGACTTTAAATGTTAAGTACAACAGATTGAACGAGAACAAATGATAATGCATTGTTAAAAGAAGGATTGTGCCTGTCATCTTGTAGATCTAGAATGTGCTCCTTCGAATTAGTAACGAGACTAATTAATTATCATGAATATGTATTATGCAGTTAAGAGTTATATTTATATACATGTACACTATAAAAATGTATTCACTTTAACGTCGTATACGACCTTCGACCTTCGCGAACGAGTTGAATGGTCCATGTCTGGTGGAACAAATTGTAGAACCGGTGTATATTGTTTTTAATTTGGCAAATTTCACGTAGGTTTGTTTAAAATGATTATCCAACGAATTTCATATTAATTCCTTTCATTCAAAATGTCTTCGGGAATTAAATAATGTTTGAAATATAGAGCTGACTTGATAGGAGATGATGTGACGTTGGTTGGTTTGTTGTTGACGCCGCACTCAGCAATATTCCAGCTATATGACGGCGGTCTTTAAAAAATCGAGTCTGGACCAGACAATCCAGTGATTAATGTCATGACCACCGATCCACGCAATTGGGATCGACGACATGCATCAACCAAGTCAGCGAGCCTGACCACCCGATCCCGTTAGTCGCCTTTTACGACAAGCATAGTCACCTTTTACGGCAAGAATGGGTTGCTGAAGACCTATTCTACCCCGGAATCTTCACGGGTCTGATGTGACGTCAGCAGCCTGAGACTATACATATGGACATACGGTTGCACCGATTACAGCGTACAAGTTGGCTCTTGGTTCAAGCAGGAATGTAAAGAAAATGATATGTAACAATTTTCTGAGGACTAATTGCATGTTTGGATGTTATCAGTTCTGCGTTCTGAGATACAGTGATGTATATCGTGTATACACAAAACGTACATACCAAACGCCAGAACGATTAAACCTGGTTATTTAATATCATAAACTTACAATGTGTTCATACACATTAAACATTAATTACCATACAGTTACTTTCGCTTGAGAGTTGTACACATTATACATGTACATTGTGTTGCCACACTGCCACATCTTCCACACTGAACTGATCATTCTGAACATAATATGGACATATACTGCGTTATTTAATAGTCCAGCAAAATATCAACAGGATACGTATACATGTAGATGCACCAGAGTTCAGGGTTCACATTGTACATATATGGGACATCAAACCGATTTTTTGCGCAAAATAATGCTTCACATACCACCCTACGCTTTCATCTAAGCATTACTTGAATGCGCTGTTTAATATCGGGAGAAAAACACAAAGATACACTGACGACAATTGATGTACATAACACATTAATTACAAACTAATACAAGATAATTAGCTGTCTTACTGACCGTCTGTCTGATTGTAATACCCTGTGCAGTACGTGTAAAACGTGATGAATGTGAACGTTCTACTGTTACAGTAAACTACGGTTATAACGAACTCAAAGGGACCACTAATTTTAGTTCGTTATAACCGTAGTTCGTTATAAGTATATAAAGCATATGTACAGCAAATGGTCGGGACAAAACAAATAAGTTCGTTATATCCGTCAGTTCGTTATAAGCGCGTTCGTTATAAACGTAGTTTACTTTATAACACAATGACTGAGCATATGTTACGCACAGAAAGATCCATATGTTACAGTTGGTTCTTATTTAGATAACATTGGAATTGATGCACATGTGTCTAATGCAAATGCGTATTTTATGATCAGTTTCGTAGGAGCACTTCATATTGTTATATCAACGTTAAATTGTGGCCACACTAATCAGGACGTCCCTCCATACATGTACATGAATGTGGTTTTTACCCAAGTAGATAGTCATGTACATACATCAACTGTGATATAACCAGTGTCCAAGTGGTATTCATCAAACGACTACATATGTATATGCAAGTACGTAAATGTTTACATGTACATTTGTACAAGACAAGAGACACGATTCAAGTTGATCATCACATACTCATGTCAATAAGAATATTTATTGACAACATTATTATAGCAGGAATATATTGCATGTATTTATCTAGCATTACATGTACCTGCAATCCATTGACAGTGTAGCATCATAGTATACATTGTATTAAAGAGACTATTGCCATGGTCCGCCACGCGTTAAACAACAAAGACACGCATACGTGGTCCACCAGGATTTCAATAGACACATAATTATGTATGTAGTATTCTAGCTCGTACCTGCCAGGGCGAACATGCAGCCAAAGGTCGATCCTACCCAGGTAGTAAGAACCAAGTCCTCGTTAAACTCTTTCAACATGGCGACGTGGAATACGCCAGTAGCGTAGGTGAGACTGGGGCCAATCAGCATAGTGGTGAAGGAAGCACCCAGCACAACCCAGGAGTATATTCCCTCCCTATCCATCTTTAATAATAATAATAATAATAATAATAATAATAATAATAATGCGTATCCAATGACATTATTTACATGGAGAAGAAAGGAGCGAGAAAGGGATGTTGGGGTTGTAAGGATTAACTACTAGTTCAGAAAATGATCCTTGAAGAGGCTAAAACTTACCACCGTAACCTCTCAATGTGTTGGATAGACTACAGAAAAAGCTTATGATTCTGTACCTCACGAATGGATTTTGAGGTCACTGGAATGTATTGACTTCCCCGAGCGACTATTTGTGTTACTCAAGTCTTTAATGAATTGCTGGTCAACACAACTTGAAATGTATTCGCAGAGGCAGGTGGTGACTTCGGAACCCATTTCTGTCAGAGGAGGAATATTTCAGGGCGATTTTTTTAGCCCTTTGCTTTCCTGTTTGTCACAAAATCCTTTAAACTTTTTGCTCAGCAAAGAGGAAGGTTATCACCCGGGACCTCCTAAGCACAGATCCCCAACACCCCTTACTCACCTCCTTTACATGGATGACCTTGAACTTATTACCAATGGAGGATCTACACTCAAAAAGCAGATTCTGCTTGTCGAGTCCTTTTCTAATAACATCGGCATATCCTTTGGACTCGACAAATGCAACACTCTTCATTTGAAACTTGGCAAGGTAGAAATGGGAGGATCAGTCACTTTACTTGGAGGAGGAATTATTGACCATCTTGTGGAAGGTCAGGCCTATACGTACTTAAGGATGCAGATTAGGGACAAACTCCCGAATGCCCATGTCAAGGGCAAACTTCGGGCAGAGTACAAGTGTAGACTAAAGAAATTCTGGAGTTAAGAGCTGAACGCTCACAATAAAGTCAAAGCCACAAATACGTATGCTGTGGCCGTCCTTTCGTATTGGTGTTGTTGATTGGACGAAACAAGAAATTTAGGGTATTGACACCCTCACACGAAGAATCATGTCAGACAATAGATCCCTTCACCCTCGCTCTTCCCTCAATCGCTAATATTTACCAAGCATTATGGCAGGACTCGGTTTGATTAATGTGGAGGCTCTTCATGATAAAATTGTTGTGTGCACTTTTGCACACATTTATTTGTCTGATGATCCTCTTGTGAAGCATGTCAAGACTCATGATGAAAACAAGGCATTCCACAGTTTTCTAAAACGAGCCAAGGATGTTTGGACATAATCTCAATGTCGGTGTTGAGTTTGTTGATGGTTTTGTACTGCTGGACGGTACAGAAATGAGTGTAAACCAAGCGAAGTGTCATATCAAATCGGAGAGGCTATCTGAACGACCGCTGCGTCGAGTTTATGTGCAGTGTGTTGAGATCCTGCAGAGTCCTTCGCTTGGATGAAGTCGTCTGGCCTGAAAAGTGAAACAGAAGGCTTTCTGTTTGCTGCCCAGGATCAGTCACTTCCCGCTCGAAACCGTCAGTGTGCGATTTTGCATCAAAATGTAAATATGAAATGTAGATTATGTAATGAATTATATGAGACTGTCTAACACACTGTCAGTGGATGGCCAGCTTTGGCACAAACACAGTATCTTAAACGACACGATGGTGTAGATCGATCATTTTATTACCGTCTTCGCCATGCTTGTGGTTATGACACAGAGGTCCATCCATGGTACGACCCGGAATATGTAGAGGGCGTCATGGAAAATAATAAACACAAAATTGTTTGGAATAGGTCCGTATACAGCCTCAGACGTATCCAGGCCAACAAACCTGATCTTTATATCTTTGAATTTTCTGCCCCCCTTGACACTAATATGATTGCAAAGGTTGAGGAAAAACATGGCAAATATGCGGACCTCGCTTTCGAAATGTCACGCTTGCATAAAAAAAAGTTACTGTACCAAGTTGTCCGACTCCCCATTATTCTCGGTGCCTTAGGTTTGGTACCTCCCAATCTGTTGACTGACATTGGGAGAGTACCCGGGGTTTCTACCAGGAATACAGCCCTTTTGGCAATTTGGGTAATGCAGAAAGCTGCAGTGGTAGGGAATCTTCCTATTCTCCGAACAGTTCTGGGTGGATTTGACTAGATAGCGCTTGACCTACAGCATGTCGCTATACGAAAAACGTTGATCAATTTCCGTGTAGCTCGGTGTTAGCACTTTTGGACAGTGTGAACAATTGACGTGTCAGACTACAGTTGTAAATATAATTATTAGCATTAGGGAAGTAACTTTCATTGAGGAGTATGGCACATGGTTACAATAAAAGGTGGATAGGGTGTTCAGGCTTGTATGATAGCGAATCAACGTACCTGACGGGGTGAATCGTTGCTCATTATATCAGTCACTGCTTTAACAGGCCACCGTACGTCATACAGCTGAAATGCAATGCGACGTTAAACATAAACAGTAACAACAAAAGCAACAACAAAGTCTGAAACAATGATCTTTTCTTATGGCAGTTTAAACAGAGATGTAAAGACATGTATTCACAAGAGGGATACAACGATATGGCAGACTCGAAATTCTGTACGTATTTTTCAGATTTTAAGCTTTAAAGCTCGCCAGATAGATATCTGGAAGCGATAGAAACATTAAACGTACACTGAATATTTACAAAACTTATATGTAATTGTCATGAATTGCACATCACCAGCATGCTCATTCTGCAACCATGTTACAGAAGACAAAGATCATGTCTAAATGAGTTGTGCGGCATACAGAAATGTAAGAATGACATATTCACCCCAGTACTTTGTGATTAGGCCCTCTAATAAAAAGCTTCCATCCTTCTACAGATTGATGATGATAATCTCCTATTTATACTCTGAGATTGGATTTATTCATGAAGTTCCAGGCCATTGGCCTATTAAACATACATACACAATTCCATAAATAAAGTAGTGCATTTGAAAATTCATGACATATATATGGTTGATTGCACTATTGAAAATACGCATCATATTATGGTTCATAACAAGGGATGTTAATACTTTGATGCTACTGCTGCATTACCAAGTGACACGAGGAAGCAAAATCTGCATTTTTTTACAAAAACTACGTTTGTAAATTTACATGATGATGACAATAATTCAATAATGTTTTATGCGTTGGGATGGCACGATATTGATTATGAAGATATGTATTTCACAGCATGAACAGTTTTGCATTCCAGGAAAAATATAAATTCATTTTCTATAACTATTTAAGCACTATTATCGTTTATTTTATTTCGCAAGTGAAGATTCATTTGTATCATGGTTTTTTTCTTGTACAGCATTTACAATGGTGCGTTCATTGCAACATGGACATCTTAATATGAACATGATGCACTATGGGCCAAAATATACTCTCTCTCTCACACACACACGCACACGCACAAGCTCATACACACGCACAAGCTCACACACACGCGCACCACACACGCACACACACGCGCGCACGCACACACACATACACACACAACAACAAACTCGGGTCAGAAATAGTCCTCAACAATCCATGCTTGTCCTTAGAGGCGACAAACGGGATCGGGTGGTCGGGCTGACTGACTAGGTTCACAAAAGTCAAAGTATCCCAATTTGTCCATCCAGAATCGCGTCAAAAAGCTTGAATATTGCTGAATGCGGCGATAAACAACAAACAAACAAATTTCACACAACAATAAAAAAACCCACCTGTGTTGACTGTTCAAGTGCTGGGAACTGTGTAGAATTGCTTCATACATAAATGGAAATGCTCCTCACGTTTATCATGTTTGAGTGACTACCCCAGCTGTATGACCCAGGCTGATAAACTGGGCACGATTACACTCAGTGAACCAAGTCACGAACCACCCGATAGATGTGCAATGTATATATACAGATGTATACGTGAATAAGCAAGGCCAGACAGTGTGACAAACTATCTACAACGCCACCATTGTTATCCCCTCTGACAAGCACAGACGCGAATCACGGAACGCTAAATGATTAAAACGACATTATAACATTTACCAAATCAAATTGCACGGATTTAGACAAACCAACCGGCGAATCTTCAGGTAGTTAAAGTATACACATCTTTATAATGGAAAACCTCTCTGTCTGATGGATTGATTCACAAAACACACAACTTACCTCCAGCTGCTCGCTAACAAATTTGAATGTACGAGGACCGAACGCCGTGACAGTCATGGTTTTTAGAAGCCCTCGATAGCTAATGGTGCGAAAATCGTTTCAAAGGCATCTGAGTGACTTTAGTTTCTGTGCAGAATAAATAACTGAAAGTTATTACAGGGTACGAGGTATTACAGCTGTCGTTTGACGGGCACATGACTTTTATGTGTGTGTTGTGATAAGCGGTTTGAATACGCTAAGGGGTTTTTCACAATCTACGATTTTGTCACACTCCATGATACTCAGATGGTGCATATTCATGTATAAATGTTATACTAAACATGGAGCGTATATAAAAAACAACCTACAATAATACATACAATAACTAATTTGTAACTGATTCGTCTTAAATTAAAAACAGGCGAAGCATAATTGCTATTTTGATTCAAATAAACTTCTAAAAGCATCATCTAATGTCTACCCAACGCAGCAAGTGAAGGAGGTGTGAAGGCCATTTCTGGTGTCCCCCGCCGTGATATTGCTATTGCTATTATATTGCGCGCTTGTCTGTCTGTCTGTCAGTCTGTCCATGTGCGTGCGTGCCTGCGTGCGTGTGTAAATGGAGGGTTGTCCCCAAGCGAAGTCTCTTGCAACGCTTCCATATATATTAAGACGTTCACAACAACGGTATTACTGCTCAATGGTGTTAACCCATTAATCCATACCTCACTGAAATGAATTTTAGACTAAATATTTCTTTGAAAATTATTATTCTTTATATGTATATGTACTTAATATATCCTGGATTACATCGTTCATACTTGAGAACCACATACCTACCGATTACTAGAAAACAATACTGTACTTTGAGGAATAGAAATAAATTTGTCTGCCGAAAGTCAAAATTTGAAATTAAGACAAAGACTGCGAAGGCGTTGACAGCAGTTATATCCAATCAAAAAAAGTTTTGGAAACTTCTCCGAGGTATATCTAAGCTGTGTAGTAAACAAAATTATATAAGTGGTGATGTTTGGTTTAACCATTTTAGCAATGTGTTCAATGCTGATATTTTATGTGATCAGAATGTCTCCTCATCGAACGTAGACGACGAAGTAGATTTAGAACCCAACTGTGCTAATGTGGTAAACAACGTGGAAGAGTATATATAGGACTCCACTATAACAGATGAAGAGATACATAATGCTTTATCTCATTTGAAAGATGGCAAAGCTTCAGGTATAGATGATGTGGTAATTGAAATGTTAAAAGTCTCTGAAAATGTTGTCATGCCCTTTCTGAATGTGTTATTTAATAGAATATTTGAGTCTGGTGTTTTTCCTGATGTTTGGTCAAAAGCTATTATCATTCCTGTTCATAAAAAAGCAGAGAAAAGTAATCACTTCTCAGTGTTATAGGTAAAGTTTACACGTCTGTTTTAAGTAAACGAATAACTATATGGGCAAACATCAAGAACAGAATACAAGAAACACAGGCCAGTTTCAGAAAGGGTTATGCAACCACTGACCACATATTTACTCTGTATGCTATTATTCAGAAATGTTTATGTAAAAAGAAATCAAAACTTTATGCGGCATTTGTAGATTTTAGAAAGGTTTTTGATTTTGTTATAAGTTATAAGTTGTGGAATCTCTTAATGTCTTATGGTATAAGTAGTAAAATGTTAAAAGCTTTAAGAAGTTTATATAAAAGTGTTAAATCGTGTGTAAAATGTGATCTAGGTTTCACAGATTATTTTGACTGCCCTACTGGTCTACGACAAGGGTGTATTTTGAGTCCATTACTGCTTTCACTTTTCATATGCGAATTATCTAATGAAGTTATTTCTAATGGAAAGCATGGTGTACAGTTATTCCCTGTTTTAATAGAGATACTGTTATTGTTGTTTGCCGACGATGTTATTTTAACATCAGATAGTGTCACGGGGCTACAGACTCAGTTGAGTATTCTAGAAACCCACACAGAAAAATGGATTTTGACGGTAAATCTGGAAAAAACAAAAGTTGTTTTTCACAACAGACGAGGTGGGGTGCTTTCAAAAAAGAATATTTGGTATTATAGGGGGGGGGGGGGGGGGGGGGGGGAAAGGTTGAGGTAGTGTCAAGCTACAAATATCTTGGTTTACCTTTTTATTCATCAGGAAAATTCAGTTATAGTATATCTGATCTAGCACGAAGAGCAAAAAAGAGCTTTGGTCGAATTGATTGCAACTTTAAGTAAAATTGATCTTATTTCAAAGTCAGTGTTTTTTCAGATATTTGATTCGCAAATACAACCTATACTTTTATATGGCTCTGAAGTGTGGGGATTTCAGCAATATGACAAATTGGAAAAAGTTAATCTATTAGCCTGTAAGAAATACTGCAAGTAGGAAACAAACCCCAAATGCTATAATCTACGGGGAAACGGGTCGCGTTCCACTGTACATCAACTCCTATGTTAGAACACTTAAGTTTTGGCTTAAATTAATTCATATGAATGAAGACAGATGGCCAAAAAAGGCTTATGATATGTTATTGTATTTAGATAACTGTGGACGCCATACATGGGCTTCTATCATTCGTTTACTTCTTTTTTGTCATGGCTTTGGTTTTGAATGGATATCGCAAACAGTTGGGAACCAGCTTTTATTTCTACGACTTTTTAAGGATACTTGTATAAAAATGTTTTACCAAAACTGGAGATCAGTCTTAAACTCTAGTTCAAGATATCATTTATATGCAGAGTTTAAAAGTCTTTTAGAACCTGAAAAATATCTTTCAGTTTTGTATGATAGAAAATTTAGAAACATAATTGTAAGATTTAGAGCAGGTCTTTTAAAATTAAAGAATAATGAAGGCAGATATCTGTCAATAGACAAGTCTCTTCGAATATGACCTGTCTGTAATAATGGTATAGAGGATGAATTTCATTTTTTACTCATTTGTTCATGTCATAATGATCTCAGAAAAGAATACTTACCGGCAAAACTTTGCCGATATCCTAGCTTGAACCATTTCAAATCTATTATGTGTAATAACAATGACGCAGTCTTAAATAGTTTATCACGTTTCCTATATTACGCTTATGCAAAAAGAACAAGTAGTACAATTCAATTATGACATGTGTCACGTTACTTTACCATTGCATCTGTGAACAGTTGGTATATTGTGAACTGTTATTGTACATTGGCCCGAGGCCTTCATGCAAATAAAAGTTCTTTTTCTTCTTCTCTAGTACACAGTAAACAGAAGATGATCTGCTTGGACTTGTCTTGGTCCCATTTCGACCGAAATTCTGATTTTACTCATACATCCGCCTGCATCTCCGTGGACAGTTGAGCTCCGCTTCCTTCGTGGAATAAAAGTAGGATAAATTCGACACCAAACATGCATTGTACACCTAATGTTGACTTTCTTCGTATGATACATGTAGGATACAATCTACACACAGTGTTTAATTTCTTCATTGGATACATGTATGTGCATTCGACACCTAATGTTCACTTTCTTCTTGGGATACATGCAGGATACAAGCGCCATCTAATTTTGTTAGATATGGTCTTCAGCAATCAATGCATGTCCTAGGAGGCGAAATAAAGGATCGGGTGGTCAGGCTGACTAGGTTCATGAATGTCATCGCATCCCAAATCGGTAGATGGATGCTCATGATGTTATTCACAGGATTGTCCGATCCAGAATCGATTAGGCAGAATCGATTTGTCCGATCCACAATCGCGTCATATAGCTTGAATATTGCTGAATGCACAACAGACAAAAACGGTCTATGGTTTCAGCAGCTTTAATAATAAGGACTCTTTATACGCCGGTACCACAACCGGCTAACAAGGGCGTGGCAGAGACTGTGAAAGAGGCTATGGGCTGTTTCAGGCGTGACCAAGTGTGACTAGAGCTCGTCCCAGTGTGCTGGCCTTCTGAGCGATGACTTGACTGTTAGCTGTCGGCCGTTGGCTCGTGTTCTTATGCCGTTTCTTCTGGACTGCTCTGTTGGTCTGGTCCTATTCAGTGTTCAGCGCCCTTCTCTGCCTCTCTGCCGACTTAACTGACGTTGCTGCTTATATAGGGGTTTCTCAGCTGGTTAGCTGCGACCCTATCGCAGCAGGTTCTCCACCAGGTGGTGTCAACAACCGTCCAGCTTAGTCAACCGGCACTACATCATTGATGCAAATTCATGCCGGAAGACGACTGCCACTAAAGACATCGTATCCCAATTCGTCCAATCCAGAATCGCGTCATATAGCTTGAATATTGCTGAATGTGGCGTCAAACAACAAGCAAACAAATTTCACACAACAATAAAAAAAAAACATCTGTGTGGACTGTTCAAGTGCTGGGAACTGTGTAGAATTGCTTCATCCATAATTGGAAAAGCTCCTAACGTTTATCATGTTTGAGTGAATACCCCAGTTGTATGACCCAGGCTGTTAAACCTCTTCCCACTCCGTCTGGGCACGATGACACGCAGTGAACCAAGTCACGAACCACCCGATAGATGTGCAATGTATATAGACAGATGTATACGTGAATAAGCAAGGCAAGGCAATGTGACATACTATCTACAACGCCACCATTGTAATCCCCTCTGACAACCATGGACGCGGATCAGGTAACGCTAAAGGATCAACACAACATAGTAACACGGATTTAGAAAACCAAACGGTGTATTTACATGTAGTTAATCTATAATCCATAAATATCTATACAATTATCAACCTCTCTCTGTCTGATGCAGTGATTCACCAAATCCTAAAAGCCCTTAACTTACCTCTAGCTGCTCGCTTCTAAATCTGCATGAACTTGAGAAGACTGCACCGTGACAGTCATGGTATAGAATCACCCGACAGCGTGTGACTTAGAAATAGATTCAAAGGCAGCTGAATGGATGAACCTTCTGTCGAGAGTAAATAAGTGAAAGTCGTCCTCAGCGAGGATATTGAGGTATTAGAGCTTTAGTGTGACGGCACATGCCTTTCATGTGTGTGAAGCGGTTCTCTGTATGAATACGCTAATGATTTTGTCACAACAGGCTACTGATTTTCAAATGGTGCATACTCATGTGATACAAATGTTATTCTTTGTTGCATGGAGCGTGAATAAAAAGACAGAACTGATTCGTCTTAATTTTAAACCCCAAAACAAAAGATAATTGTTAGTTTCATTCAAATAAACTTCTAAACGTGTCAACTAATGTCTATAATGTTGCTGAAGAGTAAGTGAGCGCAAACCTTCTCAGCCAGTATTTTAGTCATCTCATGGCGTGTCAGCTTCATGAATGAGAAAAGTAAACAATCGTTTACTAGTTATAATACTTTAGTGTGCGTAAATGTGTGTGTGTCTGTCTGTCTGTCTGTCGACCGCCTCAATGTCTAGTGGTAGAGCGTCCGCCCGGAGAGCGAAAGGTCCGGGGTTCGATGCCCGGCCGCGTCATACCAAAAGACGTTAAAAGATGGTACTTGTTTGAGGGACTAAAACAAAGACTGGTCGGCTCGGAGTCAGTTTACACTTCATGTGAAGCTAGCACTATAAATCGGCATCAGTCCGGACTAGTGCAAGCCCACACGCACGCACGTACGCACGTACGCACGTCGCAATAAAAGTGCAATAATCCTGTTGGTATGACACGGCCAGGGGATCGTGTGTGTGTGTGTGTGTGTGTGTGTGTGTGTGTGTGTGTGTGTGTGTTCTCAATCGAGAACCACATACATGTATCTACTGATTACTTGTACTCAATAAACAGAACATGCTCTGTTTTTTATTTCCCTTTGGTCAAATTTCGTCCAAAATTCCGAAATTACTCATACATGCCCTGTCTCTACGTGCACAGTTTGAGCTCCGCTTCCTTCATGGAATAAAAGCAGGAATTATTTGACACCTGACATGCCTTGTACATTTACTTTCTTCATGGGATACATGTAGGATACAAAAAGACAGCTAATGTATACTTTCCTCCTGGGATACATGTAGGATACAAAAAGACAACTAATGTTTACTTTCTTTATGGGGTACACGTAGGATACAAAAAGACAACAAATGGTTACTTTCTTCATGGGGTACATGTAGGATACAAAAAGACAACTAATGTTTACTTTCTTCATGGGGTGGGCTGTCAACTAAAGGAATTAGGTAACCTTCCTGAATCGTTTTGATAATATATTCTGGTGCATCAATGTTCTTCCAAAATGTAATACACCTCCTTAAACTGCCTTTTACGATTGCAGAAGATCCTGACTCGATTTCAAATTGATCAATCATAAATATGTCTGAACGTTCAGAGTCTTGATCTGTACCTCCGAGATTTGTGTCTGTGCACGAGTTTCCCAAACTGTGCTTGATTGGACATTCAGCATCTGTCCTGAGAGAAGCGTCCTGACCAGAATTTGCAAAAGGTACCTTTTCGCCATATAGAACCATGTCCGGATCTGCGGGCTTGTTCACAAGCTCTGGAAAAGGTCCAAATTGAAAACTCTCAACACGATTTTTGACTTATCTCCAACAATCACCCATAATATGAGTGGAACCCGAAAGATGCAAATGTTTCGTTACCTGAAATTATTTCTTGACTACTTCTTACTTGGATCTGCTGGTGTCTGCACCCCTTGTGTGTGGGCTGTTGTCTGGGCTGACCGTGCAGCAGCAGCGAGGGGACAGGAGGCACGCCAATGCTCAAATCCGCCACAGAAAAAAACACTGTTGGTTTGGTTTTACAGTACGTTTGAATTGGAGAGGGAAGGCCTGGGTTTGCATGGAGGGAGGGACCAGAGAAGGCATGTCGTTATTAGGGAGGGAAAGTAGCAGAAGGAGCATTGTGAAAACCTTTGTCTCGAGGCCTGCAAGGGGTTGCTCGACGCTTACGTAGTGCTTTACTCTCTGCCTTCTCGTATCGACGTTCTTCGTCTGAACCAGAAGCAATGTCGTCTCCCTCCAACTCCGCAACTACGGCCCAACCGGACAGGGATCTGTCGGCTGACCTAACACGTTTGTTTTGCTTGTGGATCTCTGTAGCAAGACTTTCAAGGGAATTTGAACATTCAGAATACTTATTATGTTTGATATATCTGAAAGCTGAATCTATTTTCTCCAAAAGACTGCAATTGAATTTATACTACAACTGATTTCCTTTAAATTTGAAGAATGGTATTTCAGAATCTTTGCGAGCTCTTATTAAGGTAGTAAGCGACTCTTTAATTATATCACGTTTGAATGTTTTTAGTTTGCAATCCATATATTCTTTGAACAAAAGTTTCATAAGCTTCAACTGAATCCCTTGGTCTGCCAGGCTGAATTTCCTCGGCAGCTTCGAGATGGGATGACGGAGAAGTTATCTGTTACTCCAGTTGATAGCAAGATGTAAAATCTTCTCGCCTGTGTAATGCGAAGACCTCGAATGGTTCAACACAGTGGACACTACACGTCGCCTTCCTCACGTGACTTCGTGACACCACATTCACGTGCAATGTACCTGGCTGCGGCAGGCAAACTCTTACCGTATTTAACCCATAATAAATTAATGTCGTAAAAGGCAAAATAGCGGTGGAAAATGTAAGAATGTATCACTGAAAATCCGTGATGACACCAGGTGTTGGTGAAAAGAGGAACCATGTCCTGTCCTTCCGGTAGCACCGGTCGACAATGCAATTTGCATAACAAGTATGTGTTCGACGCTTGACACCGAACAGCAAAGCGGCCATGCGACGGCGGCATGTGAATAAATCAGACACCTGGACCAGCAATCCCGTCAAAGATAGCTCATCTACTGATTTTATTGAACGTAAAAACGAGAGGTTAATGTTGGATCAGTGTGCAGTGCAGGAAATCATGCTTTGAATTCCGTGTACCATATATGGTCGACCCAGGAAGATCCGGGGTAGAATAGGTCTTAAGCAACCCGTGCTTGCCGTAAAAGGTAACTATGCTTGTCGTAAAAGGTAACTATGCTTGTCGTAAAAGGCGACTAACGGGATCGGGTGGTTGATGCATGTCATCGATCCCAATTGTGTGGATCGATGCTCGTGATGTAAGTCACTGGATTGTCTGGTCTAGACTCGATTATTTACAGACCGCCGTCATATAGCTGGAATGTTGGTGAGTGCGGCGTTAAACAACCAACCAACCAACCATATATGATCCCGAACAATTGATTTGCGTTTATATTTGTTCGGGACGCTTGCCACCGGTGGGGCAGGATACGCTCACCTTTTCGCGAACACCAAGTCCACGATGAAGTCGGAATTGGACAATGAAGTCAGAGATTTCGTATGGAAAGGGTTTTGTCGATTTTATTTTAATACTCATTTACATTGCAGAATGTGTCTCATCACTTTACAAATACTCATGAATTATCTCTTTGGCGATGATTATGTTGCACCATAGGATTCGTTATTTCAAAACTTTTGCTTCGTGCAAACGTTCCATATTTGTGAGATCAGTTATTGAAACGAAACTAAAAAATAATACGTTGTTTACCGACACGGTCTTATATCCATTATCTTGTGGTTTGCTATCTTCCATCCAATTGCAAACGTACCCCTCCGCCGCTTTTCTGAGGGGCGGTCGGGTAGCCTTGTGGTTTAAGCGTTCGCTTATCACGCCGAAGACCCGGGTTCGATTCCCGACATGGGTACAATGCGTGAAGCCCATTTCTGGTATCCCCCGACGTGATATTGCTGGAATATTGCTAACAACGGCGTAAAACCATACTCACTCACTTTTGTTTCCTGAAATAAGCTCACAAACCGCTCAACATTTCTTTGCGACACCTTGTATACAAATCAGGCATGTGAGGCAAGTGCTCAACTGCTGCCTTTTCTAATTTGGAAATTCTGGGAATTATTTTAGATTTTTCGCTTCTAAGGCCACACATTCTAATTAGGGTAGATGCTCATCTGATACATCTGTAAGTATAACTCTCTTAAAAAGTCTCATGACAGTTAGGTCTGGTGAGTGAGTATAGCGTTTAAAATATATATACAGCAAAGAAGACGTATCCCTGACTACATTTCAGCTTTATGAGTGAGTGAATGAGTAAGTGTGGTTTTACGCCGCTTTTAGCAGTATTCCAGCAATATCACGGCGGGGGACACCAGAAATGGGGCTTCACACATTGTACCCATGTCGGGAATCAAACCCGGATTTTTAGCACGACGAGCGAACGCTTTAAACACTAGGCTACCCGACCGCCCCTTGAGCTTTGTGATGATCCGTGTTATTTCTCCTATTTCTCCGATACCCTGTGTGAGCGAGTGCGACAGGACGTAATTTCACTGTATCAAGTGTCCGCATCCGAGTGCGAATGGTTGGTATCATGATCACTGAATGGTGTATAGTTTCACGTGTATATTTGACGAAAAATAGAGCCAACTGTAACATTGTTCAGTGTACGCATAGAAATGATCGGATTGTCGACATATTTAGAATATTATTGTATAAGATTACGTGTACGTGTAGTCTAGGTTAATAACGACACTCGTGGATATAAGAGGTCACACATGATAGGTTAGTGACCTTGTTTACGGAGCAGCAGCAAACCTACACTGTCCCCTTAACACGGCCCCGGGACCGCCTCCGTGGTCTAGTGGTAGGACATCCGCCCGGAGAGCCCGGGGTTCGATGCCCGGCCGCGTCATACCAAAAGACGTTAAGAGATGGTACTTAGTGTTACCATGCGGGCGCTCGGCATTAAGGGACTAGAACAAGGACTGGTAGGCCCAGAATGAGTATACTGTGTCTGTGTGGGGTATTCATGTTAAACTGCGGCGTGGAATCTCACTATAAACTCGGCATCAGTCCTGACTAGTACAAGCAGAGAAACGCACGCACACACACACGCACACACACACACACACACGCACGCACGCACGCACACACACACACACACACGTGCATGCACGTCGCTATAATAATCTTGAACGCGACGTTAAACCCCTTTTCACCTAACCTCATCACATGCTACACTGGCACAATTAAAAATATATCTCATAGTAATTCGAAACAACACATAACATCACCTGTAACAACACGTGATCTGAATACCCGTGGTGGTCTAACACAATAGATAACACTTGCGCTCCAGTTATTAAGGTAACAATGAAGTGTTCTATCCCCATGTTAGTGTCATCATTCTTATGGTGTCTTCATATGTCACTCCTGCAGTGTCCGACCGCCTCCGTGGTCTAGTGGTAGAGCGTGCGCCCGGAGAGCCGAAAGTCCGGGTTCGATCCCCGGTCGCGTCATTCAAAAAGACGTTAAAAGATGGTACTTGTTACCCTCTTTGGCGCTCGGCAGTAAGGATCTAAAACAGGGACATGTCGGCACGGAGTCAGTATACTGTTTCTGAGTTGGGTATTCATGTTAAACTGCGGCATGGTATCTTAGTGGGTTAGCACTATAAATCGGCATCAGTCCTGACTAGAACAAGCAGCCACACACACGTGCATGCACGTCGCTCTTTGAGTGCAATAATATTGGACGCGACGTTAAACCCAATTTCACATCATCTCCCACAGTGTCCTGGTGTCTTCGAAGGAAAGTAGCAGTGCTTCCAGATTGAAGCCATTTTTACGTCTTATTCCGTATCCTGATTCATGAGCCTCTGTCCTTATTCCGGCACATTGTTTGGCAGTATCAGCACCCCTTGGACCGACTCCTCTATACAACAGTCATCGGCAGACGCTGCAATCGCCAGTTCTCTGTCCTTGGTTGCTGATGATGTCGGTTTCGTGACATTTGATAAAAAACCAAATAAACAGGCCGATAACAGCATTCCAACTGAAAGCCAAAACATAAATATACTTTAAAATTATTAAAGGTTTTGTCGTATCGATGGAAGACGAGTAAGTGTGTTTGAATGCCGCCCTTGGAAATATTCCTGCAATATCACGATATCAATACCAGAAATGGGCATCGCACATTGTACCCTTGCTGGAAATGGAACACTGAGTGACGAGCGCACGTTTTAACTAACCACTATGAGAAATGTATAATACATGTTTTGATCTATGAAAACTTCTGTGGTCTCATTCCAGCTGGGTCCCGTGCAGTTTCCGGGTTAGAATTGTTCTTCGGCAACCCATGCTTGTCGTAAGAGGCGACTACCGGGATCCGGTGGTCAGGTTCTCGGGCTTGTTGTTTCATGTCAATCAATTGCGTAGATCAATATGCACGATGTCAGTCACTTGATTGTTTGATCCAGAATGCCGTCATATAGCTGGAATAATGCCGAGTGCGGCATTAAACAAACAAACAAACAAAATGGGTGCTCTGAAACAATTGTGCTTTGACGTCATAAAGAGAGACGTTCGACGTCAGCTTACGTACAAATCGTCATGTATGTGGACTGTACAAAAATATATTATTTTTCTCGTTAGTTCGTAATGTAAAAAAAACATTATTTCAAAACATTTCAGCATACATGTCTACTTTCGATTAATCAGCCACTATATCTAAATTGTAACAACAGTTATTATATCATTTGCAGAAAAATAGTCAAATGTTTGATGCCATGTATGAATTGTTGTCTGTGAGTTGTATTTTTATTGTTCCTAAAACACTGACGTTTTTTAAAATATAAGAAGTCACGTGACCTGTTAGGTTCTTTATGTCATGGTGGGTCACATATATTGAACCTAATCACTCACTGGGCTCGATTGTTCACAGACCACTGTAACTTGCGTGAGCAGCGGGTGTTGTCGGTAGAGCAGGACTTGCTTACCCTTTGTACGAACACCTGGTGTCGTCGCTATACGTCATGTATATAATTGCCATCACTATTTGTCTCTGACGCCAATGGAATCTATTTTGTCGGGGATTTGAAACTAGTTGCTCTCTGGCGTCGACGTTTTATATTTTCCAGAACAACGATTTCATGCATTCCAATTGCCATTGTGAAGTGCACTTTACATGCCATATAATTATCATATGGATTCCATTATTATTAGTTCATGCAGAAAACTCAGTGAATCAATAAGTGAATCTAAATTGATTATTACTCTGGGCATAACAATTTCCATAATGACTACATGTTATCATTGGAGATACCATCAGACGCTCATACTAGTTAAATGACATTGTCTAAAATAGAGGCAGCATTAACTTTACTCACTGTATTTTTGCAGTTCGTAGACATATAGCACTTTGGTGAACACTAATAGCATGTGCTTAGAAAATAACAGATCACAATCAGGGCTCAACATGTATTCGATCTGTCGATCAGTGGGCGAATCGGTGATTTACACAAATATTCTGAGACTAGGTGGTCACTCATAAACCAACACAAGACACAGCTATGGCTCACTCATACAACCAACATAAGACACAGCTGTACCTCACTTATACAACCAACATAAGACACAGCTGTACCTCACTTATACAACCAACATAAGACACAGCTGTACCTCACTTATACAACCAACATAAGACACAGCTGTACCTCACTTATACAACCAACATACGGCACAGCTGTACCTCACTTATACAACCAACATAAGACACAGCTGTACCTCACTTATACAACCAACGTAAATCTAGACTGAACCTCACTTATACAACCAACATACGGCACAGCTGTACCTCACTCATACAACCAACATATGGCACAGCTGTATCTCACTTATACAACCAACATAAGACACAGCTGTACCTCACTTATACAACCAACATAAGACACAGCTGTACCTCACTTATACAACCAACATAAGACACAGCTGTACCTCACTTATACAACCAATATAAGACACAGCTGTACCTCACTTATACAACCAACATATGACTAAGCTGTACCACAATCAAACAGCTGACCTAAGACTATGTGGCACACTTCTTACACAAACTAAATACCAAGCTACGCTCGTATACCTCATGTATACACCTCTCACCTAATTATGACATGTACCACTAACCTAATGCTAAGTTGCACCGGACTTATACAACTAACCTACGACTATGTGTCACACCGTTAACTCTTTTACAACTAACCTAAAATCAAGCAATACCTCACTTGTACAACTAACCTACGACTATGTGGTACACCTCTTATGCAACTAACCTAAGACAAATATATGATACATACCAGCGAACAGAAATATGCTGTTGAAATATCCACTGGCGTCCGATATAGCCGCTGAAAAAGATACACATGTAGTTCGCTTTGGCACATTTTGGCATGGGTGCATAAATGACATGGTGCTTTAACGGCTATACGATTCTCTGTGGTACGATGTGATGTATTGTTGCAATGTCCATACAATTTCTGCCAAGGAGGTGTAGTGAGCCAACAAATGCTAGCCATCTAAAATGAGGATGAGGTAGTGCGTGCATTCGTGCGTGCTTGCTTGCGTGCGTGCGTGCGTGCGTGCTGTCAGTCGGAATACTGCTGACAGCAGGGTGAAACATCATCGAATTTACTTCACTCTCTCAACTGCAACTAAAGCTTGAATTTTATGCCAATAAGACAACAGTAAAAATTGCTTTTGAAAACAAATTTGTAAATAAATGCTTCCACACGCCCCAAGCAGCTCACACATTATACATATTATGCAATGACTTGGTATTCATGCCCTTTTTCATGGCCTGAACATGAAAAGGTTACATTTATTTTGACAAAGAAAAATGGTTGTAAAAATTAAAGTACTGATTTCGAAGGATGCGAACACCTGGTACCATCACTATTTGGTAATGACTCAGAAACACAATCATCCTTATGCTATTGACGGATCGCACTTTTCAGCAGAAAGTAACTATAGTTATGGACGTGGCTTTGTCGCTTTTATGTATTTGAGAATCCGTAAATTGATCTTGTCGCCATATGGCTACAACATTGCCGATGCGACATTAAAGTTTGACTCACTCACCCATTCACACTGAAACTGGAATCTGGAATTCAAACTTAATTGGTCCTGGTCCGGCTATGGGGTGTCATTGAAGTGCCCTTTATACAACTGCAGAACATTTGCTAGGAAAATGTGACTTAAATAGTAATATGTTCAAGATATGCATTTAGTTCAGTGTGTATATTAATTGCATACCGATTGGCTTCATATTACGTACCTGCTATTGGAGGTCCGATCAGGTATCCAGTTCCACAGGTAAACATAACAGCGCCAACACCTGTAGCAACGTCTTGTATATCTAGAAGTTCCAGCGTTAGAGTATTTACAAGAACCCATTGTCCTCCAGTATATAGTCCAAGCAAAAAGCCATATAGTATTCTCAGGTGAGAAGATGTACTGCACATCGGCAGAAGTAGTGTCAAAATCGCCATTATTCCATTTAGAGAGGAATACAAAATAGCTCCTCCGATGCTCTTGTCAGTAGAGGCAAATCCCGTGAGAACACGCGAGACAATGCAACCTAGGCCAGACACTGCTATTGCGAAGGACCCTTCTTGGAATGTTGAACCCTGTTTGATGAAGTATTCTGGAAGAAACATATACTCCGTCGCGGCAGCAATTGAAAAGCACAGAACACTTATAACAAAATAAAGAAACGATAGTTTTTTCATGATGGAAAAAAAACGACTAAAGTCCCCACACATTATAGTTAGAACCTTTTGCCGTAAAGAGTTTCCAATAAAGTCGTGCCTTTGTCTGTCTTGTTCATATTTGGATGGACGCATTAACATTCCAGAAACACATATGTTCAACGATATTCCTCCAAGTATGAGAAATGCGCCGTGAAATCCGTATCCTTGGGTCAGATATTGAAAGAGCGCAGGGTGAATGAATATACCGAGTGCACCTCCCGAGATGTATAGTGTTGCTGCAAAGGCTGCATTCTTAGGGAAGTAGTATCGAAGAACGACAATACAACCGGTGTTTGCAAGACCAGTCCCCAAGCCTGAAAGACGAAGTGTGAAAGGTAACCACGATATCTTGGATCTGATAATTGTAAGACCCGCAACACAATATAGATCACATGCATGAGCGCAGCATGCATGTGTCCTAGAACAATGAATGAGTAAGTGAGTGAGTCTGTTGCTTAACGCCGCACTTAGCAATATTCCAGCTATATAACGGCGGTCTGTAAAAAATCGAGTCTGGACTAGACAATTCAGTGATTGACATCAAGAGCATCGATCCACGCCATTCGGATCCATGCATCAACCAAGTCAGCGAGCCTGACCTCCCGATCCCGTTAGTCGCCTCTTACGACAAGCATAGTCGCCTTTTACGGCAAACATGGGTTGCTGAGGACATACTCTACCCCGGATCTTCACGGGTCCCTAGAATAATGAAAATCTCGAAGGAAACTCAGCTATATTCAGTCAAGGGTTCTACATTCGTGGTTTTGCTCTTATACGTTTTACTATGTAAGTGGGTATTGGTTTGAACAGATTCTCAGTCGTATTCAGATTTATATATGTGACAGTGAATCATAAAGGAACGCAGGTCATATACGTCATCCACGACCAGCGGATTCTGACTTAGCTAAGAGATCAAACTCTGCACAGCCGGACTGAGACCCATTTTCATTTTCATCTTCACAGCAGTTCCTGAGATGACGTTGTAAATGTAATTTTGCAACACCGTCCGCCGTTCATAAGTTGAGTGGCGATATGAAACGCATTGTTGTCATTATACACACACACACAAAGCGTCGAACTGGGGAGGTTTTGGGTGCCTAGAACACTCAGGGGACCTCTTAAACTGTATGTTAAAAGTCAATTTGCCAATTACAGATGATGATGCTTACTTGTTCGCGAAAACCTGGTACCCTCGTATTTGATTGAGTGAGTTGGGTTTAACGCCGCTTTTAACAGTATTCCGGTTATATCACGGCGTGTCAGCTTAATGTGAGAGGAAAGCCCGAAGTGTTGCAGGTCTCAAACGTTTACCACTTCGGTGAAACCCACGAGCACGGATATGGTGCTGACAAACATAGAAACATAATCGGGGCGAACCGGGATTCGAACCCACAATCATAGGTTTCTGGCGTGCCCAAGGGACGCAACTCTACACAGCGAATCGCGGCGCCTTAGACGACTGGGCCACCACATCGAACCCGGGTCTTCGGCGTGACGAGCGAACGCTTTAACCACTTGGCTACCCGACCGCCCCTCACGTACCTGTGATTAAGGCAAATGTTAAGAACAAAAGTCTTATATCCGTCACCAGATAGCTGGTCACGAACCCAGTCATCATCAAGAGTCCAGACATCACCACACACGTTCTACAATCAAACACGTTGATAACCAAGCTGGCAATTGGACCTGAAAGTGTATGAAATAATATATTAGGAGGCGTCTCATATAATTTTGTTGTTCTGTCGATACATCCTTAATGTCAAGGTCCCATCAGACTTCGCTTATCGAACTACATAACTCGATCGAAAACCCTGGACACTTTGTATTCTCCTCCAAATAAATCCAAATGAAATCTCGCCGACTCAGTATTTTATGTGTTTGTTGTTTAACGCCGCACTCAGCAATATTTCACTCACATGTATATAACGGCGGCATTTACATACATCGAGTCTGGACTAGACAATCAAGGGATTGGTATTGTGAACACGATCCATGTCGTCACGAAGCTGCGTTATCGACAAAACCACCTAATACTTTCGTTCGCCTTTCGTGACCAGAATGGGTTGCGGGGACCTATCGTAAACCCGGAATACATAATATCACAAAATAATACAAATAAAAGCCATGGTTATCAAATGCACAAGTACAATCGCAATTGGCTGTATTCTATATCATACCTGTCAGAGCAAACATGCATGAGAAGAGAGATCCCACCCATGCTGTCAGTGTCGCGTCTTCCTTGAATTCATTCAACAATGCAACATGGATCACTCCGCTTGCAAAGCCGATGGTGGGTCCACACAGAAGCGTTGTGAAGGAAGCAAATAGAACCACCCATGAGTACATATTTTCTTGTTCCATTTCACACTGCAAATACGAAAGCGTCGTTATTTTCTGGATATGGTCATTGGACAATAGTTTACACTAGTGGTTGACAAGAGCCTTATTTGGGCTGTTGCAGCAGTTTAAATTGCTATTCTTGATCATGTTGCTTCACATTTGATACAGCAGATAATATACAGGTTATATCACTGGCTTGAAAAAAGTAAAGCCCTTGTTTTACTGGTAAGAAAGTACACATACCTCGCAGTGTATGAACCAGTTTCAATACCACGAATCCACCATCACAGACAACCTGTCCTTGGATGCTGGGATGAACACGCAGATTGCCAGAGCATCCAACACCCTCGCCAGACTGACAAAGAGGGTCCGAGAACAGCAAGCTGACAGCCACGCCAACGTTGCTGTCTACAGAGCATGCGTCTTCAGCAAATTGCTGTACGGCCGCGAGTCCTGGACCTTCTCCTCTAGAAAAAAGAGGAGTAGAAAATCAGCCACTTCCACATGCGCAGTCTGATGCGCAATCCCGGAATCATCAGGAGTGACTGAGTTACAAACACCGATGATCATAAGTCTCTCCTCCCTGCTCCAACTGCACCAATTTCACTGGCTCGGCCAAGTCCGTTGTATGGAAGTACCTCCTGAATGGCAAGCTCGCCCCCAGCTACAGGGCACCTTTAAATATGTCTGCAAGCGCGACTTGACGTCACTGGAAGTTGAGATGGGAGGAGCTCACCGAAAAAAGACATGAGTGTCTAAAGAATACATTCCGTTTTTTGTTATTTATTGAAAAAATAATTGAGCTCTAAACATTAAGAGACAGAACGCTGATCTCAAACCACGCCCACTCGAAAATAAAAATGTCGCTGCCTAGGTAGAATAAGACGCTTTCCTACTTGCTGTGTCAGTATATGTGCATTTATGTCCTGAAAACAGTAACCAAACATATGAAATAAACCTCCTGCTCATCTGTTGAGCCTTACGATATATGCTTAAACACCTGGAATTAAATTACCCCAAACACCTGGAATTAAATTACCCCAAACACCTGGAATTAAATTACCCAAAACACATCAATATATAAATACACATCACTGAGGTTTCATGAGTGAACATTGACAAATGTGTAAACAACCTATTGCTATGAAAGCATATTAAACATTTATGTATTTGGCCTTAAATGGACCAGTGACGCGTTGTGTGTTTTTGATGTATAAGAGTAGTTATGATGACAGATGGTTAATTTGACATTCAACCATGTATTTGGAAATTAAAAAAACTAATTTCATATTGTGTTGGTTTACTGGAGTAAGACCGGTTAAAACCGTGCAACCAGTTCAAAGCGTTCATAATTTTCCTCACGATAGATAAATACTTAATTTTATGTTAGTGTGATATCAACGTCACTTCGAATGTAGAGGCGTGGGGTAGCCTGATGACTAAAGCGTTCGTTCGTCACGACGAAGACGCGGTTTCCATCCCCCACATGGGTACAATGTGTAAGTCCCATTTCTGGTGTCCCCTGCCATGATATTGTTGGAATATAGCTACAAGAGGCGTAAAACCATATTCACTTACTCACTCACTTCCGGATGTGAAGTCCATTTATAAGCTATCCCGGCATCATATATGAATAATATGTATGAATAATGCTAAAAGCGACATTTAACCACACTATCACACTCAGTATTGATCGTTTTGTGTATACGTCAGTCAGTAATGCTTTGGTAACAAATGTAAGATAGAACAACCCAAACATCAGAAGCTTTGGAATACTTCGTTCTCTGCCACCTGGGAGGGTTTAGTTTGCAGCAGGGATCACAACTGCAGCTGTATGACGACACACTGCAAATAATCGAGCCATGACCAAGAAAAACAATGACAGAAATAATGTACAACGACCAATGCTTCTCGGGGACGATAACATATCAGGTCCTTGATCCTCATGGCGGTTGGTAATATGACCTCCTTGTCCTGTCTGGACAATTCAGTGCTTGATACTACGAACAATGTGTCGCGTCGTCAGACTGCAATAACAGGCAATCAACCCAGTTACTGAGAGTGACCTATAGCGACCACTGCCCAACTTATAATGACGTTCGACAGGTTTTATTAGATAAATGTAATGTATTGTGGTGTGGTTTTAAAGATGAATGTGATATTGTGAAAGTTTGTTTTATCCTGGCCAGTCCCAGTGTTGTAACGCTTGGTGCCAAAACCTGCAAGGCAATTTTACAGCTGCGTAGTAATATTTTATATAAAGCCTAATATATTTTTTAATTTACATATATGTTGTACAGAATTTTATCTTCGATATTGTTTTTAAACTATGGTTATACTACTTCTAGTAGTTTGTCTCTCATAACTCCAATAGGAGTGGCTCATTTTATTTTATCTTATGTTATTTTTATAGCATTTTATATGTAAATTGAGGCGAGACATAAATAAACTATCTGTCTGTCTGTCTGTCTGTCTGTCTTACGACCAGCATAATTTCCTGGCTGGTGTAGTACATACGCGGCTCCGTTCAGATAGACGATGTTTACATTGTAAATGCATCTTACGATTGGTGATTGATCCGTTCTAGGGAAATACTTAATCGAAAGACATTAGAATGATTAATTTGTCAGCATAATCCCCTTCCACATTGATACAAGTTTGACACTCTAAACAAATGATCTACTGTATTTTGATAAAGACAGTGAATGAATTAAAACTAAAACTGTTTTAACATTCTACTTACAGATCGCTTTATGCAAGTCTGCCCTAGCAGATCCTTTTCGTCGCCACAAAGCTTGGATCATTCCTGACCGAGCTTGTGCTTTCACCGACTGAACTGCCTTGATCAAGGTGAGGTGAAATTGGGTTTAACGTCGCGTCCAAGATTATTGCACTTATATAGCGACGTGCATGCACGTGTATGTGTGTGTGGCTGCTTGTACCAGTCCAGACTGATGCCGATTTATAGTGCTAGCTCACTGAGATACCATGCCGCAGTTTAACATGAATACCCCACTCAGACACAGTATACTGACTCCGAGCCGAACAGTCCTTGTTTTAGCCCCTTAATGCCGAGCGCCAGACAGGGTAACAACAAGTACAATCTTTTAACGTCTTTTCGTATGACGCGGCCCGGGATCGAACCCCGGACCTTCCGCTCTCCGGGCGGACGCTCTACCACAAGACCACGGAGGCGGTCGCCTTGATCAAGGCTTGCTGATACACAAGGAAGGGAATTTATGTATGGAATGTGTTCCGCATAATTAAGACGTTGACATCCATAAATTCTCTTCGATTATGTCCAGTATCACTTCGAAATGACGAACAAAGAATAGCTGATACAGCTGTTACGCTGGGGACTGTGAGGTAATACAGCATTTACTCACATTGCACATATGCGTTTGTCCATGGTGTAGTGGACAGAGCGTCTGCCTTTAGTTGGGAGAACTCATAGAGAAACAAGACATGAGTGTCTAAATGTTTCGTTTGTGTTATTTATTGGAAAAATAATTGAGCCCCTGTATGGAACAAAATTGAACTCTAAACATTGAGAAAAAACCCGATGGCAGTTGGGTATCACTATAAAACCAAACTAATACAAGCCCCCACACACAAACACAACCACACACGTTAACCTTACGTCTGGAGTCCAAAGCGATACGATAAACTCGATCCTACTCCAGCAGGTGGCATAACTTCGAGAATTCGTAAAACGTTAACTGCATCGCATACGTCCCACATTAAGAACTGAATAATATACTTGCTATGATACAGTAGCACAGATCTCTAGTACAGTTTAGCAAATAACAATAACAATGTAACGGGACCCACTTGGACGACCCAGTGACATTTTCATGTTGCCGTGCCCTACAGTCTGATAAGATAGGTCACAGTTTTTACAGATTTGACACTGACAGATTTGGACAATTGTTGAGTGCGGCGTAAAACAAGAAAACTAACGAACTTTATATGTTGAACAACAGAGCCGACATATCATTACAATCCACCGAGTGTAGACGCTGCCTGTCGAGCGAAAACATACCTGCTGCAGCCGACGAACAGGTTGTCTAGCCCGAATACCTTCAACGAAAAAATAGTTCCTCACTGTCTGGCCTGATATCCTCCGCAATCCTGGTATTTCCGTAGTTGCATGTGGTTCTTTCACGCAAGTGAAATAGCAGTATGAATATGTCCTGTGTTCTTGCAGTGCACTTGGTCGACAGGATATGGGAAGTAACGTGCTGTCCTGTGATTCTGATAACGGTTACACAGTCTTGGTGCTTGGTGCAAAGGTGCCTGGTACCGGTGCTGCGCGGATAAACCTGGCAACAGCTGAAAATCATTCTCCTGTTTTCGCCGTTCATTTGCTGTAAGATTGTGCATGCAAATGAAAACCCCAAATTTGTATAGCCCAATGCTGCACGTGCATGTCATGTTGATGTGTTTGCGATCTTTCCATCTTTTTCCCAGTTTTTTGCAGTACCTCATTTTTTCCACATAAATCAATTCCGATTCATGCAGAAATCACCAAATCACATTTTGTATGAATCGAAAACCGATGTACAAACTGTACAACCGATGTAAACATACATGTGTGTGTGTGTGTGTGTGTGTGTGTGTGTGTGTGTGTGTGTGTGTGTGTGTGTGTGTGTGCGTGCGTAAGAACGACTTGCTTTCATATATGCATATTTAACGGTCCCGAGGTGTTGGCCCTTCAGACGGGATTTCAAACTAGGTCAAACTGTTTGAGTTGGGTACACCACATGTTGTAGTGTAGGCTGTCTTGCTCTAGAAATCAGCATTGCCAATGTTCATGTATTACAGGCAGGCTGTATTGTGTAGTCGTTGTAACGCATATTTACTTAATCTGTGTACATTGGCACAACGGGTTTCTGAGTCTCCAGCCTACATTGCTGGTGGTGAAATAAAAATAGTCAATCACTCGTGCACACATTGGGTTCGAATCCCGATTTGCCTCAGTTATGTTTTCAGGTTTATCAGCAACATACCTACATTACGTAGGGCTGTCCTCCCACATTAAATTGACGTGCCGTGAAATAACTGGAATACTGCTCATAGCGCCATTCAACCCACTTACTCACACAAGACACTACGCTTGTCTTAATATATATATAGATGTACATTCAACATATCAGGCTATAGTGGCACAGGGAGACAACAGAAAAAGCATAGTGACGTGCAATGGCAGTAGCAAAGTGCTTCCCTGGAAAATGGTTTCCATGGTAACAAAACATTCATGACCAACTCGTGTTATTCCGGGACAAGCCGAATAGCGACTTTTTGCGACTTTTTGCAACTGGGTTCCGTCTAAGCTCAAACGGATATAGTTTAAAGAATTGTCAACTCGTTGTGTAATGATTCACGTATATTTCCTCCATGTCATATATATTACAGATACTATTTAAACCAATGGTTCTTATACAGTATGGTTGGGCATATTTAGATATGCAAGACATGTGTAAAATCAAAAAATATTCCTGAGAGATTTTTTGACCGAAGGAGTTGAAGTCACGCGCGCATTCTGATTGGTTTGTCGTATCTTCGCACATACCATTCACCGACAGGGAGACGAGTCTTCTTTCAGGTTACGGAAAGGGGCGAGTGGTGACGAATGGGTAACAGACGAGCATTACCAAGGGAGGTAATGCTGAATGATTGTACGCTCTATTCGTTGTGATGTAGTTATAACAATATGGCAAAAGACAGTGGAAGCCAACACTTTACAGTAATTAGCTCTGATGGTAATAGACAACTGGAAGCCAGCCCTTAAATTATCATTGATTGGTAATTGGCAATGGACAATGAGCAAACGGGAGGCCGATCACCCATGCTAATCACCAGTTAACAGCAATTATCTATTGGTCTCTGTTAGTTTCGACCTATTGTTATCTTATTACTTTTGTTGTCCTTACATGTACATATACACTCTTCAAAAAAAAGAAACGCACAGGTACTATGTAGTTCATTGAGCCTGACTACACAAAACATCAGGTATAAATTGGATATATGTTATTGGATTATGTTGGTGACCTGATATTCGACAAACGGTGCCTCAAAACGCAGCCATTGTCGATTTGCAAGGTCTTAAATGTCATGGAGGAAAACAGTAAAGCAAAATGCACGTGCAAGTTATGGCATTCGTGCTTCGTGGTAGTGGCTATAAAAATGGCAAGCATAAGCCAATAATTTGCCATTCAATTGTCAACATTTGTCAAGTTCGAAAATGCCTAGACTCAGCGCTGCGGATCGGAACATCGCCATAGGACGTATCCAAAGAGGGGAATCGCAGTCTTCTTTTGCACGCCACTTCAACGTCCACCACAGCACCATGTGTCGCCTTTGTGACCGATACCCACCATTTAATACCACTGCAAACCGTCCGAGATTCGGTCGACCAAGAGTCACCACCCCTGCACCGGATCGCTACATTCGACTGTCCCACCTACGTCATGCAATGGCACAGCTACGGGGAATGCAGGACGCATCCCTAGTTTGAGGAGAATATCGGACCAGACTGCGAGGAACCACCTCCGCGAGGCTGAAGGTCAGTTATCGTCCCTGTTTTGCAACAGATCCATCTACAGCGACGCTTGCGTTGATGCCACATCTTACAGCCTTGGAATTTGAGAAACTGGAGGCGAGTGTGGTTTAGCGATGAATCATGATTTCTTCTTCACCGGCGAGATGGAAGACAACGTGTTTATCGTCGTCGAAATGAGCGTTTTGCCCCACATTACACGTGAATTCGACAAATTGGGTGGCGGTAGTGTCGTAGTGTGCCATATCCTACACCAGGAGATCTGACTTGGTTGTAGTTCAGGGAAATTTGACAGCAAATCGCTTAATGAATCAAATTATTCAACCTCACCTTCTTCAAATCATTGACCGACAGAAGGAGCTGTTTCAACAGAACAACGCTCCACCGCACACAGCTCGTGTCACGGTAGACTTCCTTCATAATGCCAATAAATAAATACATTTACTATAAATCTACTTGTGCGTTTCTTTTTGTGAAGAATGTATATGCTCACTGCCTCATAGCATTCATTCACCTAATGAAGGAGTAAGCATGTACTCCAAAACGTTGTTTCCTCGTAATAAAGAAGTTGACATCCATAAATTCTCTTCTTTGAATAGTGTATGTTCTTTCTCGACAATCAAATATCTATGAAGCGACCAATAACAAAATAGTAGTTCGCCAACACGAGGATGTTGTTCCGCGTCCGGGATAATCTTCGAAGTCTTGAGTGTTTGGAGCATTGTCAGATTTGTCACTTTTGCCATTTGATCGATTGACATAGTGTTATCACTGTACAGTATGCCCTGAACTTCATCTGCCTCCAGTAATACTGGTTCCTCACTTTCATCACTCGTTAAGATTGTGTTATCATCGGGCTGGTCATGGCGGAGATATCCGTTTTTTAAATCTTTTTAAGTGTTCGCTTTTATGTACCAGCTTACCATTCCACTTTGGACCAAGTCTTACATGGATTTCTGACAGTGTTTCGTTCAATGTAGTACGGCCCTGTTAATGGTCGCGAGTGTGGCATTGTCTGACCTGAGACCATGACTGGATGTTGGATGAATACGGTATCTGTATGCAAACATCGGATTCCTTGCGTTTAGTGTCGAACCATAGAGTTCGTATAGAAAATATCCTAGCCAGTTCCACACCGTCTAATAACAAAACGCAAGGGGAAATTCCATTATATAAAAAATACAGAATTTTCATACACTTTTGTTTAATATTATTTTATATGGTATATCCAAAAACATACAATTTTGTATGTATGGATAGATTTTACCACTGCTTCACTCAGTCCCTTCTCATTTCAGTCATGGATTCTCACAATATGTGGTTGATATTGAAAATATTACCAATGATACCAGATAGTATTATTGCATGTGACAAAAATACTTTAAAACTATGTTCATTATGACAACCATATAGGGAGACCCAGACAGGTAGAGAGGGAACAATCAACGTCCAGAAGTGCCTGTGGATAATTTCTTGAATATGGAAGAAAGGTGAATATTCTGCGCTACGCACAGCCGGCTTTGTGAACTAGAAAACCTGAATGAATCAAATAAGTGTAACATTGCGAATGAAGTCCTCAAAGGACAATGATAACAGGATAGTTGACATCATCTCCTCACTCTAGCCATTGCAGCACGGGTGATAACTTTGTCTTCTTAGTATTAAGACAGCCTTGCTTGGGTCAAATAACTGCCAGGCCTTGATATTGGGAATTAGCTATTCGGAGCTAGCCTTGAAACTCGAGGGAAGGGAGCTGAGAGGTCCTTAGGATTTATTCAAGCAAGTGTAATATGTCATTCAAGTTACATTAATTAATATATAACAGTGACGTACAATGATAATAGTGATAATAATGTCCTAACAGTTTCAATCTAAATCTGAGAATAAAATCAATGTATGTTATATTGGAGTATGTACGGCAACAATATATGCAATATTTACTATAGCAATAACGGTAATGCCAAATAACATTTCGTAACAGCTAAATTGAGTAATCGTAACATTTTAATAGAGCATGTACAGCAGCCGGCTTTGTGTTCTAGAAAAACCGAATGAATCAAATAAATAAAACCCGTTGCGAACGGAGTCCTCAATGGACAACGATAACAGGATAGTAGACATCCTCCACTCACTCTCAAATACTTACTTCATGAGGATAAAACCTAAGAAATACGCTACTGCACGAAACTATAGACTGTATATGCACCTGGCATGTTGATGTCGAAATATAGGAGAGAAATATTGGTTTCGCATATTAAACCAACACACAAACTGGAAGAGCCCACGACGTATTGCACATCCAAAACATATCTGGATGGTGCCTGAGCATTAAACGGTAAATAATACACAATGAGTCGTTTAGAACTTGGTAGACACAATTTTATGGATAACAACTTCTTTAATACTGTGAAAAGCGACGTTTCGGTATAGTTCGTTATACCGTTGTCAAGTAAGACTGAATGAGGACATAGTACAGAATATATATAGTAGGTGGGGGATTAACAGTAGAGGATTAACAGTAACAACAATTGCATACATGAGTGGGATAACATTGGTAGGTGTTGATCAGACTTGTTTCCTGTACGCCAAGGAGTTGGTCAAGGCAGAGTTAAATCTGATTGGCTCTTTGCATTATATATCAATGATCTGTTATGTGAACTGGAACGCTCTAAGCAAGGGCTAAATCTGCCGTGGGCACATACTCCAGGCCAGCTCTTGGCAGATGATACAACACTGTTTAGTAGCTCACCAATAGGCATTCAAGATCTTCTCAATGTTGTAAATCAGTATGCATATAAATGGCAGCTTAAGTACAATGTCACGAAAAGCTCTGTTCTAATATTTGATGTGCAGCGTAAATTTACCTGCTCTCAATCACTACACTTGGGCAGTACGTGTGTTCAACTTCAGCACTCTATAACATATGCAGGTGTCAGGATTAGCTCTGATAAGTCTTCCTTAGAACGAACACAATAAGTTGGTGAAAAGTTAAAAATATTAATCAATAGTAATAATGATACTGGACTAAAGTTTGGAGGCATGATTCCAATCCCAGCAAAAAGGATCTGTGAATGAGTGATACTCCCACGTGGGCTCTATGGATGTAATGTCTGGCGACTATTAACCCTAAAAGAATACGATATGCTGGAAGTTATTCAACGTTATTTCAGTAGAAAAATACAGGGCCTTCCAAAATGTACATCAGGTACTGTGGACAACATGGGCTTGATATCTCTCCAATCCTTTATTGACAAACAGTCACTGTTAATGCTTGGAAAACTATGCCGGTCCAGTTTCAGCTATGTTTTTAAAAAGGTATTCATCACTCGCCTTGGGCAGTTTAGATACGAACTAGCGTTGGATAACTTCAGAAAACGATGTGCTTTGTCACCTGTATATAACATGCTTACACTTGTCAAAAAAAAAAAATCTCTATGCAGAAATAGAAGATCATTTAATTAAACGTAGCTTCCCAAGTAAAAAGCCATGGTCTGATATTGTTAAGAAAAGGATTATTTTTGCAGACCAGGAAGCTGTATGCTCTAAGCTGCTATCTAGACTTAACTTAAATAGATATGTTTCGCTACGTAATGATAAAGAACAGAGACTCTGGCTGCTTGCACTTGAACGTACTAAACAGTTCCCAAACCTGTCTCATCTTGTACGGCTGGGATGCCTAAATATAGAATCTAGGAAATGTCGATATAGAATTGTAGCTCATGATATTATTTAGCATGTCTTTTTGTATTGTACATTGAATATGAATGACAGAAATGAACTATTTGAAATCATTTGTGATGTGATGGATGTCTCTATATTTGTCCCCGCCGTGATGTTGTTGGGATATTGCTAAAAACGGCGTAAAACCATACTCACTCACTCACTCACTCTACATTCACTCACTCACTCACTCACTCACTCACTCTACATTTGCAAGACTATTTAGTGAGGACGATGATATAATCCTGTCTGTACTACTTGGCGGTATGCCTGAGTGTGTTAGCTCTTTATCTCAAAGTCTATGGGGTGACCTTATGGTTATTGTGTCAAGACATTGTAGGAAATGGCTTTATCTGTTACAAAACAGTTATAAGAATGCTTGATTGTCATGCATTTTGTAGTTATCATTTCTAATAATACTGTTAAACTGTACTACTTTACAGCTCTGTAATTATACATAATATCATATATGCTATGTATCTTCAATATCTGGAGGAAATAAAGAATATCTATCTGTTGATTGATGGCTTGTGGCGGCGAATATTGTTTGCTTTTGGAGAAATCATGGAAGTTGATGGCGAGGATTAGAACTTGTACATAGTAGATTGAGCGTTACAATACGGCAGTGCTGATTCAACTTAACTCTAACATTTTCTAGATAATAATATCAATGGAATAAGAAGTTTAGTCATAAAATAGGAATATTTAAATGTTTCTTACCTTGAAACAAGAACGGAGAGAGCTGTGAGGCCCTGAGGGTTTATTCAAGCAGGTGTGCCGAAGACTTACTTACTTACTTACTTTGGAGATTTAACGTGCGCTTTCCGACTGATGCGTATTTCGCACACGGGCCCGGTCAGGCCATTTAATGTGTTTCCGAAAGGGGCGAGAGTGCCGAAGACCAACACCCAAAGAGTTATATACCCCCACAGCTCTACTTGTATCACATTAATAATTACTTTGATGATGTAATTTCCGTCTATGTTATCTGCCATAGGCTGTCAAAGTTGACTACACAAAACGGGTGGTAATAGAACAGTTTCAGTATTGCCTAACAAGTTTTGATTATAATTACAGTCTTAGATGATGGTCAAAACATGCGCCAGCTGGTAACAAAACATTTATCAAGAGAACAAGGACCGGGGCGGACGTACGCGCTGAATTTATCTATGATGTTGTCCATTTCAGATGCAAAGGGAAAGACAAATCTGACTTTAGTTTCTCAATCTCGGGACAGGATGTGCACTATACAAAGGCATACAAGTACCTTGGTCTGTGGTTCGAAGAAAACTTGGACATGAATTTCGCTATGAAAGAACTAGCTAAGTCAGCTAACAGAGCTCTATCAGTCATAATCAGTAAATTCAAACAAACTGGTGGCATGGCGTTTGATGTTTATAATACACTCTACAACAATTTAGTTGTACCGATCCTAACGTATGGAGCTGGAGTGTGGGGAACAAGGGAGTTTAGATGCATAAATAATGTTCACCAACGCGCTTGCAGATTTTTCCTTGGAGTTGGCGCGAAAACCCCTAACCTAGCTGTGAGAGGCGAACTGGGATGGTACTCATGCCTCACCCTACAACAGATTGAAGTAATCAGACTTTGGAAAAGGATCAATCGTCTTGACCCAAATAGAACGCCTAGAGTGGTCCTAGCTTGGTCTTTTCGATACAGGAAAGGATGGGCAAACACAGTGATTACTCTGCTTCAAAGACTGAACTTGAATATTCAGGATATACACAACATGAACGAATTTGAATTCAACTGTGTCAAATCAAAGCTGTTAGAACTTGACAAAGAAAAGTGGCTTACAAGTCTCCATGATGACAGTGGACAGAGTAATGGAAACAAGTTACGGACGTATAGGATTTTCAAGACATACCTGACAACAGAAACCTATGTAAACAAGATAATGCCAAGATCACACAGAAGCATCCTAGCTAAGTTTCGCTGTGGAACTCTCCCTCTAGAAATAGAGACCGGTAGAATATGTAGGCCATCTGTACCGCTGCAAAATAGAGTCTGTAAATTCTGTCACCATTCATGTGTCGAGGACGAAATGCACTTCCTTTTAAAATGCCCCTTTTATTCTGATTTTAGAACCTTACTGCTCGAAAAAGCAAATCTGGCCAACGCGACCGTACATGATGTAGATAAACTTAAGTTCTTGATGAATAACCCACATATACAAAGTGTTTTAGCTACAACAATTGTCAAAATGTTTCGCAGGAGGACGCAGACTAAAGACGTGCTTGTCTGAGATGTAAAGTCACTTTCCCTGAAAAGTAACGGTCTTCATATCATTAGATACCTGCACATCGACAACAGTCTAAAACTATGTCTTTTGAAATTAACATTTGGTATTCTTACTAGAAGATATTCCTTAACATTTAAAACTTGCATGTAGGTGCTAATCAAATGGTTTAATCATACTGGTGTTAACATACACATAAATAGGTGTTTTGATGGTTATTTTTCCTATTATTTTGTACTAAAAATAGTCAGCCATTTGGTAACTTACGATCTTAATAAGCACATAGAACGTTAAAATATGGTGTCCAACAAAATTGACAGTTCCTTGGCTGCTGGGATAAGAAATGATGATGTTACAATGCTTTACTTAGATACTTTTATACATGTTTTAATGTACATACGATGTCTCATAAGCCTGTAAAGGCTGGGTGCAATAATGTTGATAATTGTTTAAACTGTATATGTTATTTGCACGTGACATCTTAATAAAATATTTTCTCTCTCTCTCTCTCTATGATTACGTAAGTTACTGTTCGCGTGAATGAGCTCGACAAGGGGCAGCCGTCATGGCCGACCAGTGGCGATAAAAAACGAGAAATACTCGAATTTTAGAATTTCCTAGGTTAAGTTGAATTTGTGAAAAATATAAAAAATGTATAATGAAATATATGCACTGAATTAATTTCGAGGAACTTGCAGGTCTCTCAAACATTGTCACTCTCATAGTTTGTTCCTCTGTCTGAAAAAAAGACTTTTCTGTTATGGACTCGATATTGATAGTCCTATCCTTAGCGATATCAGTTCAAAGTTTGTTTGGTCAAATTGTCCACAGAGACTAACACATACTGTTCACACTTAGGGAGTGGTCCGAGAATACATGTACTCACACTTTGCCCAAGTAGCTGTTGTTGGTTGGTTGGTTTGTTGTTTTACACCGCACTCAGCATTATTCCAACTATATGACGGCGGTCTGTAAATACTCGAGTCTGGACAAGACACTCCAGTGATTGATATCATGAGCATCGATTTACGCAGTTGGGATTGATGACATGCTTCAATCAAGTCAGCGAGCCTGACCACCCGATCCCGTAAGTCGCTTCTTACGACAAGCAAAGTCGCCTTTTACGGCAAGCTGTGGGTTGCTGAAGATCTATTCTACCCCGGAATCTTCATGGATCAGCTGTAGTTGGCTGTTCTCTCTGACAGCAGCGTCACATGATTTGACTCCATTCACAATATCTCTGTACATTGTAGTCCAGAAGAATTTATGTCTTGTTTTGTGGTTCTTGTATTAATGCCTATTGAACGCCCATCAGCGGATCATCATGAACAGATTTAAGCACACTGGGCGTTAGCTGTGTAGGTATTACGAGCTGAACAGACAACCGATTGGTACGATAACCTTTGCCTTTCTTGATGCTGATAGGGTACACATTACTATCCAGTAAGAAGTAGTCAGAGCTAGTCAACAAGGTGTCCTTCCTTAACTGGTCATCGTATTGCACCACACCCGTTTCCTGATAGGAAATAATGTATCTACACAGTTTATCCATTCTATGCTATTTCTGAAGAGATTTCTTTGATCAAACCTCATAGATCACAGCCAGCGCCTCATTCTGAACAACGTCAGCTGGACAGAATGTTCCAGATCATTTGGATGAATCAACTACAGGGTACGTCACAGGGGTATCCACAGGGAAAGCCTGAGTGAGACACTAAACATCGCAGCATGGCAAAATATCCATGTATGACTCTTCATTATCTTGTGACTGAGCATACTGACGGCGACTCCTACCATGTGCATTTGCATGACAGTGACCTGGCCGATACTGGTTATCGTCATCAGCAGCAGATTGTCTGTCTTCTGGTATTCTAGTATAGAGCACCAGGGCTTCTTTGATTTTTGTCACACACCAGTCCACTGAAACAGAACACTTGATTTTGTCAGAACATTAAGTGGCGCTGAAAGCTTGGAATAGTTTCTGTGAACTTTCAGTGATATCAAGACATTCCAAGGAATGTTCGTGACTCTTTCAGTTTACTTTGCTATGAACATACTGCGTCAACTTTCTTAGTATCCGGAGATATTTCATCTGAACTCACAATATGACCTTGGTATGTCATTTTGTAATGAGCAAATGACATTTGCCTGGATGCAGCTTCAAGCAAGTACCCACTGAAGATTTTGACGTCATCCAGATATATGAGACATTGCTTCCACGAAGGCTCCTCAGAACAGCTTCTACCCCTCTCTGAAAGGTTGCTGGACCGTTCTTTACACCCATGGGTAGCCATCGAAATCGGTACGAGTACATAGACCCACATGCATATCCATGATGTGTTTGGGCGAGAATCGGGATGAAACTTCTTGATAAAACCCACTTTGTATGTCAAGGGTCGTCAAGTTAACTGGATTCTCAGTTTCAAGATTCTCAAGCGCACCCTCCGAGGTAGGTAGAGGGTGAGCATCCAAACAATACATTCGTTCAATCGGCGGAATGAAACACAAAGTTACAGGCTTTGTTATCAGCCTTGTCAATGAGAAAGCATGACGCTGCCCACGGACTTGTGGACTCTTCAATAATATCTTAAACCGGCAGAACCTCCAAACATCTTTCGGTTTCAGTCCAAGTTTATAAGCTCTTTGACGAATTGATTCTTGACTGTTGACCTGGACTAATATCAATGTGGTGTTGAAGTATGTCATAATGACACCATTTATTGTCCTTACCGCCTTCCCGCCTCCGTGGTCTGATCGAAGAGCGGTAGGCACGGGGTTCTATCCCCGGCCGCGTCATACCAAAAGACGTAAAAAATGGTACTTATTGTTATCCTGTCTGGCGCTCGGCATTAAGGGGCTAAAAAATGACTGGTCGGCTCGGAGTCAGTATACTGTGTCTGAGTGGGGTATTCATGTTAAACTGCGGCATGGTATCTCAGTGAGCTAGTACTATAAATCGGCATCAGTCCGGACTAGTACCAGCAGCCACACACACACGTACATGCACGTTGCTGTATGAGTGCAATAATCTTGGATGCGACGTTAAACCCAATTTCACCTCACCTCACCTCACCTCACCTCACCTCACCTCACCTTCCCACAAATGAATAGTGACCAAGTATCTCAGACTAAATTTCTAAATATAATAATTAACACGTCCCATTTTAATTCTGGAAACCCAAAAGTCCAGAAACTCTACGCTCTTTGCCCAGTCTCGGTTAAAGGTATTTACAAAATTAAACATGCCGTTTTCATGGGAACATACCAAGGAAGAAAAATTGAAAAAGAAATTGTTTAAAAACTCAATATTTAGACTATGTCGCCCATGGGCCTGCCCATGGGCGAAGTCTGGTCCATGGGTAGGCCCATGGGCGAGAATATGTTCCTTTACTTAAAAGTCATGTTTTTGTTTCGCAAATACATTAAATGTATTCATTCAAGTATCATGACACAAAATTTAACTCATTTTAACTTAATTCAACGATTTTATAGCGATATTGAAATATTTCGCCCATGGGCGAGAAAAAGGTTTGGCCCATGGGCGAGAATATGTTCCTTTACTTAAAACTCATGATTTTGTTTCGCAAATACATTTAATGTATTCATTGAAGTATCATGACACAAAATTTAACTCATTTTAACTTAATTCAACTATTTTATAGCGATATTGAAATATGTCGCCCATGGGCGAGAAAAAGGTTTGGCCCATGGGTAGGCCCATGGGCGAGAATATGTTCCTTTACTTAAAACTCATGTTTTTGTTTCGCAAATACATTTAATGTATTCATTCAAGTATCATGACACAAAATTTAACTCATTTTTACTTAATTCAACTATTTTACGGCGTTATTAAAGTATTTCGCCCATGTTTTCGTCAGTCCCTTTCAAGCATCGACTAACTGTTTGCAAAGTATATTGTATCATGTGAAATATACTTTATATTATATCATTACATTACTATTTAAAAAGGGCATTTGGTTGGATGTTTCCTTTAGTTCTACAAATTTCACCAGTTTTACATATTGTAGCGATCTTTAATGAACCCGGCCTTACCTCTCAAAACGTTTTGACAGTTTATCATACGAATTCATGTGCGTGTACTCCAATTCATTGGAGTTATTTTCCACAACATTAAATTTTAGTTAGTTTCTATTTCATTTCCAATTTTATGTCCCATTGATACATCACACTGGGCAATTACGTGATACTAGGTATGCAATATACAGGTACGCGTGCGCGTATTTTAATGAAAAAAACTATTCGTCTTTTATTGCATAACGTTTGGCTGAATATCTTACATTCTAACGAAATCTCGAAATAATTATTTAATTACATGCGGTTTCGAACTGACCAGTGGGAATTATGTTTCAATGCGATTGAGGAAAACGTGAGTGAATATTGTGACACTAAAGCAACTTTTAACTGCATTGTCACTTTTGGTATGAAAATGGTAACAGTTCAGAAAAAACAACAGCCTTCTTATGATAATTCTCATTAGTACGTTGTATCTATTTACAGTGTCGGCCTTATTTACAGGTGATTCTACAATACTTGCTCTCGGTCAATTACGATCTACCACACCACGCGTGAATAAACAGTTATGCAGGTGTTGCTGTGGGCAAATACCTACCCTGAAAATGTTTTTTTTTTTTAGGTTACATGTTTTACAAATGTTCGTTGATATGTGGATATATTAAGCACAAAGACAAAAAAAATGTTTATGAAAGATGAATTAGTTCCTTGATCGAGATGTGTATCATCGTTTAATGGGGTCATTTAATAAACGTATGTTTGGAGGAGATATCAAAGGAGCCGCCCAATATACACAGTGTCGTCCGGTGAACTACCACCCCACCCTGTCCATTAGAGTTATGTAATCTGTACACAAATATATTTGATGCGGGGTCAGTGCGGAAGGAGTTTGAATTACATCCGCCTCTTGCCACAGAAATCCTCAAAGTATAGAAACAATAAACAAGGTCAATCCGTACTAATTACCTAGTGACGCACGTAACAACGACTGTCAATAGGGAAAATGGTGAAAACAAATTGAAATAGATTTTAATAAAACATTATTGTACTAAATAACTCGCAAAAGCGGTGCCTAAAATTGTTTGACCGTGTTATGTGTGTTGTAAACTGACGAATAGCAAGTAATTGTCATGCTGTACGCATGGTTCCATATACAAATTCAGTTATACAACCGGTATGAAACTTAGAACTGAGATACCAAGTACAACCTGCATTCACACAGGAAGCAATATACTTGTGTGTATGCCCTCTCCTCTAAAAAATGTATCACTAAAGTATTTGCATTGTAATAAATATAGTAATGATAAAACTTGGTAATTTGGTAGGTCTCCGACAGATATGATTTTCAGTTTTTTTACACCTTTGATTGATACGGATTACGTACCTGTAGTCTAGTCACTGTCTCTAATGTATCTGCTTGTTAGAAATTTCAAATGTCTTGTTATAGCACTGTTCCTAAAATACGGCAGTTTCTTTTATCGGGTATAAATAGTTGATTCGTCTTGTCACGCAGTCATTTTTACTTGATCGAATGATTTCCACAAAAAATTACGGCAGAGAGTTTTATATTTTATTATATTTTTAGAAGATTTTAGAAGATGCTTACATCACTGTATCTCAGAACGTAAAACTGATAACATTCAAACATGTAATTAGTACACAGTTAATTGTTACATATAATTTCCTGCATATTCCTTTTTGAACAAAAAGCCTACATGTATACTGATATCGGTGTCCACTGTTAAAAGGGTTTTAGTGCAGTCAGCCATGGTAAATGGAGAGACAATAATAAGGTGATTAATTATAGTCTGTTGCAGAATATGCGGTATAAGTGTAGTCATTGATCCATATACACATTACACATATACAGATGAAATACACGATATGATGCAGTGCAAGAACAAATTAAGATACGGTTTCTATTAAAAATAATTATACGATTTTGGATTTAATTAGCATGTTTAAATTTTCAGGCCAACACGGCTGAGATACAGCATCGGCATACTCAACTGGAGTTGTTTTCTGCCGGTCGTAAGTTCATTGTTTGACTGAGCACACTCGTGTCGGGGTTGCGATATTTTCTTCTCTTTGTTGGCAGCCTGCCACCGGTCTGAATTTTGAGAAAGGTCTCAGCATGGGACTGTTAATTACTTCTTAATGATGTCTACAAGCTTACAAACTTGTAGATGTTTGTTGCGGTTAGGACCAAACTTTTTCAGCTCAGAGTGTTAGTGGTTCTGGAACCCATAGTGTCAAACAGGTTCTGCACAAAACGTCCATCAGATTCTACTGTTCAGCAACATTGTCACTGAATTTCAGAACTCTGGCATGATATAATAATCAAGGATTTCGAAGGTGAACGAGGGGAAAGGCAGACGCACGTGGATTTACCCTCAGGTTATTATTGTCTGGAGTTCACATTTTGGGGCATTTCATATACTAATTGAACAGAGTTCACCTGCACATGTCCACATTGGTGATACAGACTGTAACCAAAAATGCAATGAGCCGTAGCTCTTAATCCCTTATAACAACGGTAACAACAACCAGGGTGAGGACACAGTAAGGTTAAACCGTGTCCAACAGACAATCTGAGGTGGCTATCTCCCATCAAGTCAGCTCTGTTTTTAAGCGCATAGTTATGTTTTTACATATTGAAATAAAAGGAATTTAAAAAAATTATATTTAACAAACCTACACATTACCAAATACAAAACTTTATAACCCTTTCTAGACTTCGTTCCAATTAACCTGGATCATTCAACTCGCTCGCGAAGGTCGTATGCGACTTTAAAGTGAATACGTCTACAGTGTACAAGTAACTTTTAACTGTATCATATATACTCATGATAAGCAATTATTTTCGTTCCTAATTCGAATGAGCACATTGTGAGGCTAAATCTGCAAAAGGACAGATAAAATATTTCTTTGTACAATGCAAACGATACAAACGTAGCGGCTGATAATAGAGACACTGATTTAATAATCTGCAATATATCAAGTGTTCTCGTTCAATCTATTGTACATATTGAAGTGATTGTAAAGTTTAAAGGAGTACTAAAATGTTGTGGTATTATGAATGTATTTAGAATATGAATAGCGAAAAAAAGTCACAATATCGGATGTACATGTATAAATTGTCTTCCAACACCACGCTTGTGCAGAGGCCCATGGTCATAAAACTAATCGTTCCCATAAAAGGAGTAAATAGTTTCGCAGATACTTCTTGCTATGGTTCACTCCCAATTGTCAGACGACCTAATCATCAGTCAGACCAGTCAAGTGTGACCAGCGTACCTGCCTGGTTTTGGCTCCTAATTACTGAACTGCCCAATACTGTCATACTGTGGGCAGAGTAAGAGGCCTCGTAGAGTGATACAGACTAACCAGATTATGATTGTGTTTGTAAGTTGCGTTTAATATGTGTCGGGTTGCAGTTGTTTTATTAGTCAAGACTAGGGGTAGTTTTTTCAATGAAACCTTTTAGCCGTTGAGTTTGTTTTGCATTCATTTCATTAAATACATTGTTTGGTAGAATAATAACACGTTATATGGATTAAACATCTCCCTAATCTGAGTATAATCTCACATGTACTCTAAGTACCGTACTATATTACTTTGCGGAGACACTGAGTATATTTTTTTAGTTGGCATTGTATGCTGTCTGAATGACTTTACACAAATCCCTGCATTCAATAGACCCGTGAAGATCTTCAACAAACCATTCTTGGCGTAAAAGGGCGACAGCGCTTGTCGTAAGAGGCGACTACCGGGATCGGGTGGTCAGGCTCGCTGACTTGGTTGATGCATGTCATCGTATCCCAATTGCGTCGATCGATGCGCATGATGTCAATCACTGGATTGTCTGGTCCAGACTCGATTATTTACAGACCGCCGTCATACAGCTGAAATATTGCTAAGTGTGGCGTTATACAACTAACAAACAAACAAAACACAAAAAGAGAAAGTGTATGAGTACTAAAACTTGCAATAGATATGCGTACCCTACGTACACACATGAGTCCCATTCGACAGTCTACAACACACGAATAACTGTCAAACAAGTTTGGGTACCCCTTCTGTTCAGGCAAGTTATTTAGTTCGATAATTTTGTATTAAAATCCTTTTGAATTTGTTTTCATCCTTTTTCCCTATTCCATGCATGTTTATGTTGCTTCATCTTATTGCTCATGTCTCCAAGTATTGTAAAACACTTTAATGTTTCTCCTTCTTAATCTAACGTTATAACATTTCCGGTCATTGCCATCATCTAATACACAAGAGATGATACCAAGACATATTTTATTCGGCTTTATGGTCTATTCGGTCTTACAATTGATTTAATTAGTCTTTAAATCTTATGTCTAGTAAATATTTTCACAAACAGGGCTGTTAACTGATATAAGGAATGTAACATCCGGTTGAGGACTGAATACGACGTACGTTAGTCTGGTAACGACATTTCTACAATTTATATTTTGAATAAGCCGTTAATACGCCAGTTGTGACAGGGATGATGGTATGGTAGATGTAGCAGACATATTGACAGCCGTTGTTACGCGAGTCACTAGGTTATTAGTACGGCATTGGCCTTGTTGATTGGTACTATACTTTGAGTATTTCTGTGGCCATTGGCGGACGTAATTCAAACTCCTTCCACACTGACATCGCACCAAATATATTTGTGTCCCGATTACATAACTCTTACTGACAGGATAGGGTGGTAGTTCACGCGAAACGGACGACACTGTGTAAATTGAGCGGCTCCTTTGATATCGCCTCACAACATACTTTTAATGAATGACCAATTAAACGATGATACACATCAGGATCGCGGAGAAAATACAAGCTTCGTTCGCGTTGAATATATATATCAAGGCACAAATTCATCTTTCATAAACTTTTTGTGTCTTGGTGCTTAATATATCCACATATCAACGAAAATATGTAATACATGTATCCACAAAAATATACATGTACAGGCTAGGTATTTGCCCACAGCAACACCTGCATAACTGTTTATTCACGCGTGGTGTGGCAGATTGTAATTGACAGACAACAAGTATTGTAGAATCACCTGTAAATGAGGCCGACACTGTAATTAGACACAACGTACTAATGAGAATATGAGAATTATCATAAGAAGGCTGTTACGTTTTTCTTAACTATTACCATTTTCATACCAAAAGTGACAATGCAGTGAAAAAGTTGCTTTAGTGTCACAATATTGACTCACGTTTTCCTCAATCGCATTGAAACATAATTCCTACTGGTCAGTTCGACACTGCTTGTAATTAAATAATTATTTCGAGATTTCGTTAGAATGTAAGATATTCAGCCAAACGTTATGCAATAAAAGACGAATAGTTTCTTTCCATTAAAATACGCGCACGCGTACCTGTCACGTAATTGCCCAGTGTGGTGTATCAACGGGTCATAAAATGGGAAATGAAATAGAAACTAACTAAAATTTAATGTTGTACACGCACATGAATTCGTATGATAAACTGCCAAAACGTTTTGAGAGATAAGGCCGGATTCATTAAAGATGTTGGGTGCGGTTAGGACCAAACTTTTTCAGCTCAGAGTGTTAGTGGTCCTGGAACCCATAGTGTCAAACAGGTTCTGCACAATACGTCCATCAGATTCTACTGTTCAGCAACATTGTCACCGAATTCCAGAACTCTGGCATGATATAATAATCAAGGATTTCGAAGGCAAAACCTTTTCTCGCCCATGGGCGAAATATTTCAATAAATCTGTAAAATAGCTGAATTGAGTAAAATTGAGTTACATTATGTGCCATGAAAATAGTAATAGTAATAGTTTTAAGTAAAGGCAAATATTCTCGCCCATGGGCCAAACTCTCTTCTCGCCCATGGGCGAAATATTTCAATATCGCTATAAAATCGTTATATTAAGTTAAAATGAGTTAAATTTTGTGTCATGATACTTAAATAAATACATTTAATGTATTTGCGAAACAAAAACATGAGTTTTGAGTAAAGGAACATATTCTCGCCCATGGGCCTACCCATGGGCCTACCAATGGGCCAGACTTCGCCCATTGGCAGGCCCATGGGCGACATAGTCTAAATATTGAGTTTTTTTTCATTTTTTTAACATTTTTTCATTAAATTTTGTGTCATGATACTTCAATGAATACATTTAATGTATTTGCGAAACAAAATCATGAGTTTTAAGTAAAGGAACATATTTTCGCCCATGGGCCAAACCTTTTTCTCGCCAATGGGCGAAATATCTCAATATCGCTATAAAATCGTTGAATTAAGTTAAAATGAGTTAAATTTTGTGTCATGATACTTGAATGAATACATTAAATGTATTTGCGAAACAAAAACATGAGTTTTAAGTAAAGGAACATATTCTCGCCCATGGGCCTACCCATGGGCCAGACTTCGCCCATGGGCAGGCCCATGGGCGACATAGTCTAAATTTTGAGTTTTTAAACAATTTTTTTTTCATTTTTTCTTCCTTGGTATGTTCCCATGAAAACGGCATGTTTAATTTTGTAAATACCTTTAACCGAGACTGGGCAAAGAGCGTAGAGTTTCTGGACTTTTGGGTTTCCAGAATTAAAATGGGACGTGTGATTATACTGTTTTATATGTGCTTGTTGATTTTTTAATTTACAAAAAAAGAAACGAGTTCAATTCCAACTGGGCAATGGGGTAGCCAAGTGGGAACAAGTGGGAACAATGTGTGAATCCCATTTCTGGTGTCCCCCGTGATATTGCTGGAATATTGATAACAGCGGCGTAAAACCGTACACACTCACTCACTCATTCCAACTGTTATTGTGTATGAGGAATGTGAACAGAGTCATCTAATCATGTCCCAAACACAACACTCGTGTTTAACAATAAAGTGTAACATACCAAACCATGTTGCTTCTATTTGTACAATAGCCACGCATACTCACGTCAAGAAGTACCATGTTCATACGCATAAATATACTGACGGAAGCACTGGGAATTAACGTTTATTGTTGTATTCAGAAATCAGGCAGGATGTCGACAAATATGTCACCGAGTCTGGTGTTAGCAATAATGTATTCATTTATTGTTGTATTCAGAAATTAGGCAGGATATCGACACATATGTCGCTGAGTCTGGTGTTAGCAATGATGCATTCATTTATTGTTGTATTCAGAAATCAGGCAGGATGTCGACAAATATGTCACTAGGTGTGGTGTTAGCAATGATGTATTCATTGAATCGCCGAACATTGCAAAATAATCTATAAACTCGGATCCCATGTGACATAAACTGTGAGCCAATTGGGGGTGGTACCCCAGAAGTGTTTAATGCAGTGACAAGATTAATCTGAGAAGATAACGTCAGAACACAGGCTCTGTGCCAACAGTGGAAACAATAGAACAAGCTAGAAAGAAAACATTCTATCTAGATAAGTTTACTTTAATTCTAATCAAAGAAACTTCTGCTTATAACGAACTCGACCATAACTTTACCAAAAGCATATGGCTCCAAAAGGAAGGGATATATTACGGTGCTAATGTAATTGCAGCTGTGAATGTATAACGTCAAAGCAAGGGAATAACAAGTCTTGAACTTGATCATCCGCCGATTCCATTTGAGGTAAAATACCTGTGAAAAGTATATGAATGCACCACTGAAAATCAGTGACGTCACCAGCTGTTCGCGGAAAGTGTAAACATGTACTGCCGGTATCATCCGCCATTTACAAAAAATTGCATTAAAAAGTAAGTATTTATTGCCTGACGCTGCACAACAATACTTCCGATAATCAAGATATGGATGAACCAGGGAATTACGTTAGTACATTTACTAATTTTATTGAAATAAATAAAAATAATATGTTAAGGCAGTTTGTATGGATGTTTATTCTAACATTTATGCTTCGTAATGACTTAAAGTCGTTGGCATAACACGTTCTCGGAACATGTGGTAAGCTTCTGCGCGCGTTACGCCGTGCCGATGTCGTAGTAGAAGACGCCTCAGTGCACCGTGACAGATCTATTAGGCCATGGGCTACTTAGGTCCACCGTGCACAAATATGATGAAAACAGGAAGTGCATCCCTATATTTTCAATGTTAACATATGATTTCATGTTCAGGACATACGAAGGCTTCAGAAAAAGTAGGTTTTGATGGTGTGTGTGTGTGACGGGGTGGGGGGTGGGGTGTCTGTGTGTGGGTGGGGTGGGGTGGGGGTGGGGGGGGGGGGGAGTGGGGGGGGGGGTGAGAGAGGGGGTGCACGGTGGACCGAAGTAGCACATGGCCTATATGAACCGACGAAGACCAGATGGTTAGAATGTGTGATCCTTGGCTGCCATCGAAACACAAAATTCACTCGCTCGTTAAGATATCAGTGTTTAGATGTATAATAAGTATTTAGTATATTGTTCCTTGAAACAATCAAGCTTAGATATTGCTATTAGCACTGTTGCAATGTAGGTGCATTTCCTGCGAGATTTATGTACTTGCATGACATGAAATCGATGTGAAGAATTGCTCCTCTCATGTGCAAAAGTGTGCACCTCATCTACCCGCCTCCTGATGGACTTCCCATACGGATGAAGTTGACTCGCCGTGATAGAACTCGGTTAGTAGTCAAAAAACCGATTTGTTAAAACCCAACTCTCCCAACATCGCAACCCTCAAAATTCCTACTTTTTTTTCACATTCGGAACTTCTAGGTATATGTTCGGAATATCTACATTTGATCTAATTATCTAATAAGTCTTGAATCTGCTCCAACTGATCCTGGGAGAGTGTGCCAGAAATGTTGGTCCTAACTGGATCAAGGCTACACACAGTTTTTGTGTACTTTTTGGTACTACATGAAATAGCATTATAATCTGCGAATATGTTCTGTTCCTGGCAATTGGCTTTACCATTATGGGCAGTTAATATATGTTACGGTAACATCTATTTTTTTTATTCACTGAAGGAATCGTTATCAATGTGTCATATGCATATCATGTGTTTGTCGTATTCGAGTGGTACTCAATTTTACCCAGAAGGTGATATAGTGTAGCAAAACTGATTATATGTTTGAGTACATGTCATTGTAAATATATACATATGGATATGGAAAAGCTTGTTATATCTAAATAATTGAGGTTTTAAATGAAAAGTTACTTTGGAATTACCTACCCTTGGGCAGAGGTTTATCACAAAAATGTACTTTGGACCTGTCCGTCCTTGGGTAGAGGATGGTGAATAAAATGACGGATGCGAAACAGCGGCCTTGTTTGTGTTCTGTGGTTAGGACAGTTCGCCAGATATAGACGACATGTCTGACAAGTCAACAACAGCTTGTAGTTCTTGTAAAGGCTGTACCGCTGTAACGACGGTTTACGACGACAGGTTTACGACGACAGTTGAGTTGTTGCACCAATGTGAGCAGCATCATACGCCTATCAATTCCTCAAATACTGGAATGTTTTGTCAAATAACGCGATGAATGTTCATAACACAAGTGACAGGTTCCAGCACTCTAGCTGTACTCCATAGCAACCCTAACATGCCATGTGAAAATAAATGATCTATTAACTAACTAACCCCCACATTCTAATGTTCATGGGACTGGACAACTGCTTATCTAAAAGACTGAATTTCATTGAAGTAGATGGTCCCTATTGATGAAACCAGCATATAAAGACAGGTTTCTGTTTTCGGGAAATAACCTCCCACTTTGGATCCGGCATGTGTCCAGCCGGGTCGTCGTTCTCCCCAGAACTGTCAAACATTAGTATGTGCACGTTGTTCAGTGAGTGAGTGAGTATGGTTTTACGCCGCTTTTAGCAATATTCCAGCAATATCACGGCAGGGGAAACCAGAAATGGGCTTCACATGTTCAGTTATGCGTAAAATACATAAAACATCTGAAAATTACCAAGCATATTGAACGTATCAGGACGGTTCACTGATGCACATTTCTCCATCTTTTGTTTCTGTTGAATTTAACCGCCTCCGTGGATAGGGCGTCTTAAATGGAGAGCGGGAGGTCTGTGGATCGATCTCCAGGCGCTCCACATACCAAATTAGCTTTAAAAGATGGAACTTGTTGTTACTCTGCCTGGCGCTTGACAGTAAGGAGATAAAACAAGGACTGTCAAGCTAAAATCAGTATAATATGACTTAGTGGGTATCCATTTTAAACCGCGGCAAGGTATCTCAGTGCGTTAGCTCTACAAAACAGACATTAGTCTGCAGCATACACATACATACACACACGCATACATACACAGACACATACACACACATACACAGACACATACACACACATACACACACGCATACATACACATACACACACATACATACACACACAAACATGCATACACACACATACACACACACGCATACACATACACACACGCATACGCATACACACACATACACACACGCATACACACGCACACACATACATACACGCATGTGCATGTACTTCGCTATATAAGTGCAATAAACTTGAACGCGACGTTAAACTTCACCTCACCTTCACCTCACCTCACCTCACCTCACCTCACCTCACCTCACCTTCTTGTAGATGACATTTACAGAGGTCATGTGCTGACACTATGAAGATAAATTCACGTTTCATGGACATCAATATGTTGTCCTGTTGCAAAGTCGTTATTTGTTTGCGTTCCCATATTAGTCAGTGGTGCATAGTAACTTGCATTTCGAACAATCAGCATTACCAAGTGTAAGTGTACGTTCTGCATATGGCCAGTTTTGTGCAATCTGTCACCACAGCCTTCTCGTGTTTACTATAGAACCTCATTATTCTATTCGTTGAAGCGGCACTATACTGCTAGCAGTATCCAAACTACAATCAGTAATCTCAAAGCTATATCACCGCCGCCTGTACGTTATCATTGTGACCACACAAACCAAACACTGTGTGTACCCCGTAGGGATTCGTGTCAGAACTGGGCATGGTATGAAGCAGCTGAGGTTTTAAATGAAAAGTTACTTTGGAATTACCTACCCTTGGGCAGAGGTTTATCACAAAAATGTACTTTGGACCTGTCCGTCCTTGGGTAGAGGATGGTGAATAAAATGACGGATGCGAAACAGCGGCCTTGTTTGTGTTCTGTGGTTAGGACAGTTCGCCAGATATAGACGACATGTCTGACAAGTCAACAACAGCTTGTAGTTCTTGTAAAGGCTGTACCGCGGTAACGACGGTTTACGACGACAGGTTTACGACGACAGTTGAGTTGTTGCACCAATGTGAGCAGCATCATACGCCTATCAATTCCTCAAATACTGGAATGTTTTGTCAAATAACGCGATGAATGTTCATAACACAAGTGACAGGTTCCAGCACTCTAGCTGTACTCCATAGCAACCCTAACATGCCATGTGAAAATAAATGATCTATTAACTAACTAACCCCCACATTCTAATGTTCATGGGACTGGACAACTGCTTATCTAAAAGACTGAATTTCATTGAAGTAGATGGTCCCTATTGATGAAACCAGCATATAAAGACAGGTTTCTGTTTTCGGGAAATAACCTCCCACTTTGGATCTGGCATGTGTCCAGCCGGGTCATCGTTCTCCCCAGAACTGTCAAACATTAGTATGTGCATGCTGTTCAGTGAGTGAGTGAGTATGGTTTTACGCCGCTTTTAGCAATATTCCAGCAATATCACGGCAGGGGAAACCAGAAATGGGCTTCACATGTTCAGTTATGCGTAAAATACATCAAACATCTGAAAATTACCAAGCATATTGAACGTATCAGGACGGTTCACTGATGCACATTTCTCCATCTTTTGTTTCTGTTGAATTTAACCGCCTCCGTGGATAGGGCGTCTTAAATGGAGAGCGGGAGGTCTGTGGATCGATCTCCAGGCGCTCCACATACCAAATTAGCTTTAAAAGATGGAACTTGTTGTTACTCTGCCTGGCGCTTGACAGTAAGGAGATAAAACAAGGACTGTCAAGCTAAAATCAGTATAATATGACTTAGTGGGTATCCATTTTAAACCGCGGCAAGGTATCTCAGTGCGTTAGCTCTACAAAACAGACATTAGTCTGCAGCATACACATACATACACACACGCATACATAAACAGACATATACACACACATACACAGACACATACACACACATACACACACGCATACATATACATACACACACATACATACACACACAAACATGCATACACACACATACACACACACGCATACACATACACACACGCATACGCATACACACACATACACACACGCATACACACGCACACACATACACAGACACATACACACACATACACACACGCATACATACACATACACACACATACATACACACACAAACATGCATACACACACATACACACACACGCATACACATACACACACGCATACATACACATACACACACATACATACACACACAAACATGCATACACACACATACACACACACGCATACACATACACACACGCATACGCATACACACACATACACACACGCATACACACGCACACACATACATACACGCATGTGCATGTACTTCGCTATATAAGTGCAATAAACTTGAACGCGACGTTAAACTTCACCTCACCTCACCTCACCTCACCTCACCTCACCTCACCTCACCTCACCTTCTTGTAGATGACATTTACAGAGGTCATGTGCTGACACTATGAAGATAAATTCACGTTTCATGGACATCAATATGTTGTCCTGTTGCAAAGTCGTTTTTTGTTTGCGTTCCCATATTAGTCAGTGGTGCATAGTAACTTGCATTTCGAACAATCAGCATTACCAAGTGTAAGTGTACGTTCTGCATATGGCCAGTTTTGTGCAATCTGTCACCACAGCCTTCTCGTGTTTACTATAGAACTTCATTATTCTATTCGTTGAAGCGGCACTATACTGCTAGCAGTATCCAAACTACAATCAGTAATCTCAAAGCTATATCACTGCCGCCTGTACGTTATTATTGTGACCACACAAACCAAACACTGTGTGTACCCCGTAGGGATTCCGTGTCAGAACTGGGCATGGTATGAAGCAGCTGATCCATTAGCATTTTTACGCTCATCCATGTACAGTAAACTACGGTTATAACGAACTCAAAGGGACCACTAATTTTAGTTCGTTATAACCGTAGTTCGTTATAAGCATATATACAGCATAACTACAGCAAATAGTCGGGACTAAAAAGTAAGTTCGTTATATCCGTCAGTTCGTTATAAGCGAGTTCGTTATAAACGTAGTTTACTGTATACACACACTGTTATGCTCACGGCTTAGAATTGATCCCCAGGCGCCCGTTTCCACAAAGCGATCCTACCTGTAAGACACGATCGTAACTCCCGTACTTTACTATAGTCTGACGACACACGTAGCCCTAAGATCGCTTTATGGACATCTAGGGTGGTCGTTTATTGCAACTTAATAGATCGGGTGTCAGACTCAGAGATTTGGTTGAGTGTGTTTCACCGTAACTCGTCGACGTTTATCGTTGGTCTTAATGTTAATCCCGTGCACCAATTGTTTGGTCCCGACACGAATTTTATTCACGTAGATTCTGATTCAAATACATAATTAGTTCAAATGGACATGTTTACAGTGATATGATTATATGTGTAATACATAAATGAATGATGAAATGTGTACACACAGAATACATACATTATTACAGATATGAATTTGTTATAAACATATACACCCGCTATATATATATATACTAAACATGAACGTGGTTATATGTGACATCAAACACATAAAAGAGAGATAGAAGTATTGCCAATGTCAGCTTAATATATGATCAATTAATATTAACGATGCCCCATCACAAAGTTAACCTTAAATATAAACGTCCTATGTGAGGAGAGGAATAAGAAAATAAGGCCATCGGTTATGCCACTTAATGCGCCCATTTGCTTAAGTGATTAAGACTGTGACCCATGACATGCCGAAAAAGATGTTGCATTGCGTAAACGCGGAGATGAGTCAGATTAAGGACACAAAATCGAATTGGTGAAATGGAAAACGTTCTTGTAAATAAAAGTGACAAAACCTTTTTATGACATTCATAAGAAACCTCTGTTGAATGCAGAGCCAATTGTACGATTCCGACACAGTGCAAATCGTCGGAGGATATACGCACGCACGCACGCACGCACGCACGCACGCATTATTATTCTTTAATTAAGCGCCGGACTGGGTAACAGCAAGTACCACCGACCTTCCGCTCTCCGGGAAGATGCTCTATCGAAATGAATGGATGCAGCGGTTTAATATGTCTATTTTTACATCTTGGCAAGGAAATAATGATATGCACTTCAACATGATATGCGTGTGTTCAATATGATACAAGTCACATGTTACATCGTTATGTTCATAATACCCGTTTAATACATCCAACCATTGAAGCTACCTTCTCTGTACATCATATGAAGATCTCAGTCACGATGGACACATCAAGGCTACCTTCTCTCTACATCATATGAAGATCTCAGTCACGATGGACACAGCAAGGCTACCTTCTCTCTTCATCAAATGAAGATCCTAGTCACGATGGACACAGCAAGGCTACCTTCGCACTACATCATATGAAGATCTCAGTCATGATGGACACAGCAAGGCTACCTTCTCTGTACATCATATGAAGATCTCAGTCACGATGGACACATCAAGGCTACCTTCTCTCTACATCATATGAAGATCTCAGTCACGATGGACACAGCAAGGCTACCTTCTTTCTACATCATATGAAGATCTCAGTCACGATGGACAAAGCAAGGCTACCTTCTCTCTCCATCATATGAAGATCCTAGTCACGATGGACACAGCAAGGCTACCTTCTCTCTCCATCATATGAAGATCCTAGTAACGATGGACACACGAAGGCTACCTTCTCTCTCCATCATATGAAGATCTCAGTCACGATGGACACAGCAAGGCTACCTTCTCTGTACATCATATGAAGATCTCAGTCACGATGGACACAGCAAGGCTACCTTCTTTCTACATCATATGAAGATCCTAGTCACGATGGACACAGCAAGGCTACCTTCTCTCTCCATCATATGAAGATCCTAGTAACGATGGACACAGGAAGGCTACCTTCTCTCTACATCATATGAAGATCCTGGTAACGATGGACACATCAAGGCTACCTTCTCTCTACATCATATGAAGATCTCAGTCACGATGGACACAGCAAGGCTACCTTCTCTCTACATCAAGCGAAGATCTCAGTCACGATGGACACATCAAGGCTACCTTCTCTCTACATTAAATGAAGATCCTAGTCACGATGGACACATCAAGGCTACCTTCTCTCTACATCATATGAAGATCTCAGTCACGATGGACACAGCAAGGCTACCTTCTCTCTACATCAAGCGAAGATCTCAGTCACGATGGACACAGCAAGGCTACCTTCTCTCTTCATCAAATGAAGATCCTAGTCACGATGGACACAGCAAGGCTACCTTCGCACTACATCATATGAAGATCTCAGTCACGATGGACACAGCAAGGCTACCTTCTCTGTACATCATATGAAGATCTCAGTCACGATGGACACATCAAGGCTACCTTCTCTCTACATCATATGAAGATCTCAGTCACGATGGACACAGCAAGGCTACCTTCTCTCTACATCATATGAAGATCCAAGTCACGATGGACACAGCAAGGCTACCTTCTCTCTCCATCATATGAAGATCCTAGTCACGATGGACACAGCAAGGCTACCTTCTCTCTCCATCATATGAAGATCCTAGTAACGATAGACACAGCAAGGCTACCTTCTCTCTACATCATATGAAGATCCTGGTAACGATGGGCACAGCAAGGCTACTCTCTCTCTCCATCAAATGGCGATCCTAGTCACGATGGACACAGCAAGGCTACCTTCTCTCCACATCATATAAAGATCCTAATCACGATGGACACAGCAAGGCTACCTTTCCTCCACATCAAGCGAAGATCTTATATGAACACCAGCATGGGGACCTTCTCTCTCCATCACCTAAATGATCTTGCACAATATAATAGATACATATGTACAATCCTAGTGGACAAATTGTGACTGACACTCCACCGATAATATACAGTGCAAAATGAGAAATTCAAAAGATTTATATTTTATATATCAAACAGATAATCAATAGAAGGTAGTCGATTGTTCAAAATGGGCACACATCAATGTTCCAGGTTCAATATGGCACACATGGGACAGTATATTCCAAGGTCATCTGTTCTCAATATCTTGTATGGCCACCCTAAATCTGGAGGGCCATGGCAGGACCTGGATGTTGTGATTCCCGAAAGCGGCTTTTATCAGACTTACTATGTGAGGTCGGGCGTTGTTTTGTTGGAAAATGACGTTGCCTTGTTGCACAATGGGAAGGACGTGTGGCCGAAGAATCTCATCTGTGTAACGTTGTGCCGTCAAATTCCCCAGAACTTGCACCATGTCTACCAGTGTAGGAGATGGCTGCCCAGATCATCACACAACTACCACCACATCTGTCAACTCCCTGCATGCATGACGTTCCCCGCGACGCCTGTAAATACGACGTCTATCGTCCACATGGCAAAGCATAAAATGTGACTCGTCACTGAACTAAACTTTTTTTTAAATAGCAGTTGCGGACATACTCTGTGATCTTGACACCATTGACGTCGCACCCGACGATGCAGGTCCGTCAAAATGTCACCTCGAACTTGTCGTTTAGCGCGAATACCTACAGCACGAAAACGATTCGACATTCCTACGAATTCTTGGTATTGCCGTAGTTGTAGACGTGGTCGTGGTTGTTCTTTCACGTAAGTGACGTCGCCGTATGGATCTGTCCTGTGCTCTAGTAGTGATACGTGATCAACCGGATCTGGGAAGGTCCCGTGTTGTGCCGTGTGTCTAATGAGAGTTCTACAGTCTTGTAATGATGCTTGGTGCTACGTGAGAAACCTGGCTAAAGTTGGAAATGATTCTCCTGTTTGCAGTCGGCCGAGGGCGTTGTTGCATCGGGCTTCCGACAGTCGTGGAATGTTTTCGCTTTTCACTCGCTGTAAGACTGTGATGCCATACATATGAAAACCCAACGTTGCACGTACATATCATGTTGGTGTGTTTCGGCGCCAGACCCCCATGTGGTTGTGTTTTTGCGATTTTCCATTTATGCAAAAAATACCCGCAGTACCTCATCCTTTCAACACAAATCAATCCCAATCCATGCAGAAATGAACAATTAATTTATGGTATTAAGTTTGTATTGAGGTCGGCAACTCTCTGTCCGATATTTACGATTTTACTACTTTTGTCTTTCTATATACCTGGCACAGATACGAGTATACGTATGTTCATTTCAAAGATGGGTTCACACATTGCAAAGGTTTGTTTATCTGTTGGTGGCATCGGGACTTCTGTTGATAGTAATACTACGCACATACCATTGAAGGTGAAACCAAATGTTCCAAATAGTTTAAAGGATGGTTCCTTCGAATGCCTTAGTTTGGACAACAGGAATAAGAGGCAGCCTAGGTGTCAAATGGAAAAGTAAATTCTACTACCCTTTCTTTACACTCTTAATTTTACCCGTACATATTCAACAGGCCAAATGACTAGTCCTGCCTACTTATTTGCAAGGTTCATCACACAGTATGCTTCGTTCGTTGCAAATGACTTCATCTTCCTCACAGCACTGACTTGGAATTTCTGTCGTTTTATTTTGAACCTCTAAGGCTTGTTTTACAGCAGATTCTGTATCGTCCTCATTGATTGGTACTGTTATGTCCAGTTCAGTGTTCTCTCTTGATGTCCCCCTGGTGATAGTGGACAGAAATCCAAAGACAGTGGCCCCGAAAAACATTGCAACTGCAAATAAATGTTTAAATGTACAGCTATATGGTTATTTTGTGTCAATGATCTCACTAAGAATAACCTGGCTTGATAGGTGTACGTCCGATATGACAATATATAGGCTTGGAATTGGACAAATTCACAAATAACCAATAACTAGCTTCAGAAAAGATTTTGTTGAAATGATGGGACATTGAACTTGTAGAGATTTAGAAACTAGAAACTCTAACGTCATGTTGTCAGTGTATTTGATAATTGTTTGTTTATCGTTTCTAATCCGTTCCCTGGGTTATGTATGAGGTGGGTTGAGGTGAAATGGAGTCCAAGAGTATTGCACTCATATATATATATAAATAGCGACGTGCATGTACGTTTGTGTGTGTGTGTGTTTGTGTGTGTGTGTGTGTGTGTGTGTGTGTGTGTGTGTGTGTGTGTGTGTGTGTGTGTGTGTGTGTGTGTGTGTAGCTGTGTGTGTGGCTGTGTAGCTGTGTGTGTAGCTGTGTGTAAATGTGTATGAACGGCTTCACTTTCATAAATGCTTATTTAACGGTCCCGAGGTGTTGGCCCTTCAGACGGGATTTCAAACTAGGTCAAACTGTTTGAGTTGTGTACACCACATGTTGTAGTGTAGGCTGTCCTGCTCTAGAAATCAGCATTGTCAATGATCATGATCATGTATTACAGGCAGGGTGTGTCTTGTGTAGTCGTTGTAACGCATATTTACTTAATCTGTGTACATTGGCACAACGGGATTCTGAGTCTCCAGCTTACACTGCTTGTGGTGAAATAAAAATGGTCAATCACTCGTGCACACATTGGGTTCGAATCCCGATTTGCCTCAGTTATGTTTTCAGGTTTATCATCAACATACCTACATTACTTAGGGCTTTCCTCCCACATTAAATTGACGTGCCGTAAAATAACTGGAATACTGCTCAAAGCGCCGTTAAACCCACTTACTCACACAAGACACTACGCTTGTCATATATATATAGCGAAGTGCATGTACGTTTGTGTGTGTGTGTGTGTGTGTGTGTGTGTGTGTGTGTGTGTGTGTGTGTGTGTGTGTGTGTGTGTGTGTGTGTGTGTTATGTATGGATATGAGGTATTTCATTGGAGGTAAATATTGATGTGTGTCGGATTTTAGATTCACCAGCGTAATAATGCGACTTCAATCTTGCTTTTCGTCATTACTCGAAAATCCACACATGAAACAATGATGAAAGTTGTGAAAAGTTCAAAATTAAATTCCTTATTTTGGGGGATGTGGAGGTAGAAAGGCATGTGTGTGTCTGCTTGTGTATGTGTGTCTGTGTGGGGGCACGGGTGGCCCAGCTGTCTTAGGCGCAGCGATTCGCTGTGCAGATTTGGGCACGCCAGAAACCTATGATTGTGGGTTCGAATCCCGGCTGGCCCCGATTATGTTTTTAAGTTTGTCAGCACCATACCTGTGCTCGTGCGTTTCACCGAAGTGGTAAATATCTGAGACCTCAAACACTTCGGGCTTTCCTCCCACATTAAGCTGACACGCCGTGATATAACTGGAATACTGTTAAAAGCGGTGTTAAACCCAACTCACTCACTCACTCACTCACTCACTCACTCACTCACTCACTCACTCACTCACTCACTCGCTCGCTCGCTCGATCAATCAATCAATCGATCAAATCACGAACATTATTGGAAAATCATCTGTCTCCGTAAATTCATTGCTTTGTTTTGAATCTGATAAAGCCAACAGGCATTGCAATAAAGTATAATGTGAGTTTTGTTTGGATTAATGATAACGGTTCTTGAGTAACATACCAGCAAAGATAAAACCGCTGTCATAACGTCCACTTGCTTCCACTAAGGCTCCTGAAACAGATCAGACATGACTCAGAATACTGCCGAGTACGGCGTGAAACCTCAGACAAACAAAGGAACATAGTTGGACTGATTGTCAAGACTTCATCCGAAGCATTATCCAGTTTGTGTCTAGTCTGTTGTTCGTGTCATACTTTTAACTGACCACAAACATTTAACCTCTCCTTCCATCACATTTGATATGTAATCCTTGAATTCTGTTTTTGACCTGCGATTCCATATTTCATTTTATGAGTATATCAAGACGTGGTGTAAATCTTAACATATAACAAAGCAAGTAGTTTTTGTTTTGTTGAAACCCCGTGAGGGTATACCGACGGATTGATCTGAAAAAAAAATCTTCTTCAAAATGAAACGAGACACAAGGAACCACCCTCATATTGTAAATCCAATTTGTACAACTAGTTAATTCATAAGTAATCGTACCTACCTGCAATGGGAGGTCCTATCAGGAATCCAGTTCCACAGAAAAACAACCCTACACCTAATCCGGTAGCAAAATCTTCAAGTTTAAGAATCTGAAGTGTCAAAGTGTTCACGAGTATCCACGTGCCTCCAGTATATAGCCCGAGGATAAAGCCGTAAAATATTCGTAGAAAGGGTGATGTCAGGAACAGCGGCAAACTCAGTGTGAAAATCGCCATAATACCATTTAGTGCAGGAAAAACAGTGGCACTGTCAATCTTCTCATCACTCAGAGCAAATCCTATGAGAATACGTGAGACGATACTTCCTATGCCTGAAGCTGATATAACAAAGGCTCCTTCCTGGAATGTAGATCCCTGTTTTATAAAGAAATCCGGCAGAAAGAGATATTCTGTTGACACAGCAAGTGCAAAACACAAAAGACTGATTATAAAGCATAAAAATGATAAATTACTCAAGACAGAGTAAAATCTGCATATATCGACGCACATTGTCCTTCTGGATTTGCTCTTCTCAGCCACGTGTCGCCTTTTTCGTTCAAATGTTGCTGGTCGCATTAGCATCCCGGCAACACACACGTGAAACGTGATACCCCCGACGATAAGAAAGGCTCCATGGAACCCGTATGATTCCACTAGATACCCCACAAGAGGGGGGTGTACAAATATACCAAGTCCAACTCCAGAAATTGATATACCTGTAGCTAAGCCTGCATTCTCTGGAAAGTAGTATCCAAGAATGACTGAACTGCCAGTGTGTGCTAGACCAGTGCCAAGACCTGAAACATCAAACAGTCAAAACAGAGCTGTACTGGTTACTTGACATGATGGAATGTTGAGGATGCGGAACCCTTTAAGTAGATGGATACACTTAGAGGATGGGTCGGAAGGTTCGGTTTTATGTCACATTGGAAATTGTTCCAGGTATGTCAATGCGTGTTACCTTGATACGAGCAGAAAGCCCAAAGTCACGCATGGTCCTTAACCATTTTTGTGAAACTATAGGTGTACTAAGCCCTGTCAGTGGATCCTTGAAAGAAGTATCTTGAGCGACTAAAGATAGCAACTCCGCACAATGCATGGTTCAATCGTACCCCTTTATAATGTACATTGTACATGTATAGATAATAGATTATGTTCACGCCAGAGATTACATTGATGTTCGCGAAGGGTTGGGCATGGCCTTTCCTACCAGTAAAGAAGATTATCTTGAAAACAAGGAGAATCTTTTTTCCTGAAATATTTTCACAAACTACCAGTATCATGAGCATTAAGGTTGTACGTTTCTTGTGCAGAGGAGAAATGAATTGAGATAGATGGTTCAACCGTGGCTCCTCAGCAAATAAAGTGTTGTTAAGTAATGTCTAATATCCAGAAAACTTTACGTATTAATGATAACGTGGTAGTTTGGTACCCATGAAGCCTTTCTTAGATACTTATGTATTCTGATGAAGACACGTCTTCACATACAGTGGGAGTGAAATCTATCGACTTTTCTGGTAAAACCAATAACAGAATTTTTCCTCCAAACTTGAATTTAAAAAGACAAGACACTGAGGATAGACTTTCTGAATAAAGTGTGGACTTAACACTCAATATCTACCTGCTATCAAGGCATAGGATATGAACAGCAGCTTCATGTCAGTCACCAGAGAGCTGGTTGCGAAACCAATCATCATTAAAGCTCCTGAAGTCACCACACACGTTCTACAGTCAAAGAGGTTGATTATCAAGCTGGCGATGGGACCTGAAAAGGAAAGAGAAGTTTTAGGTGGATGTGGAGGTAGAAAGGCATGTGTGGCCCAGTCGTCTAAGGCGCCGCGATTCGCTGTGCAGAGTTGCGTCCCTTGGGCACGCCAGAAACCTATGATTGTGGGTTCGAAACCCGGTTCGCCCCGATTATGTTTCTAGGTTTGTCAGCACCATACCCGTGCTCGTGGGTCTCACCGAAGTTGTAAACGTCTGAGACCTGCATCACTTCGGGCTTTCCTCACACATTAAGCTGACACGCCGTGATATAACTGGAATACTGTTAAAAAAAGGCGTTAAACCCAACTCACTCACTCACTCACTCATGGAGATAGGGCCATGACACATAAACTGTTATTTCATAGTCCGTTTGGTGTAATGTGGTACCGATGAAATGCAAAATAGATATAAATCCAAAAACAACACTTGGTCTTAAATGGCATGAAAGTTGTTTATTTGTCCATATCAACTCGTCACTATAATTTCAGATATTGTCATGAAGTAGGGAAAAAGTTGTTTAACAAACTCACATGAGATTGTTGGTGTTTAGATGTATGTTGTTACAACTGGGTCTGCACTGTAAACTGAACAGCCCTACATTTGCACGTGAAATTCGCGCGTGTTAGGCAAACCCACTTCTGTCGTTTAAGTAATAAAATCATGTCAAATGAAAAGTCTAATTCAGAAGCGTGTCTTTATGTGGTAGTTATTAAACGGAGTATACAACGCGAATCTGTAAAATATTATCAAAGCAATGTTAGCGATGTTCTTGGTATTGCTATTCACCTAATTTTCACATGCAAATAATATAATTAACAGACCGAGCTAAATAGATCAATACACTACGGTACATGATGACATTAACAGGTGATTTGAAAACCTTGGTATTTCACGTTATGATTATTGCATGTCGGAGAGGGTGCACTGACAACATTGGGACCGGAACTCATGTTGTAAAGGAGACGGTTTAGATCATGCAACTGTCAGTCAAACCATTATTTCAGTTGACAGTAACAGTGACAGTGACAATGAAAATATTTCAGAAAAGAAGTTCTGAGACTACCCCTGTGTTCCGCTATGCCCTAAAGCTGTTATGTTTATTGCGCATACCCCATTGTAACAACATCCATTGAAACACAATAATTACATGATAGTTTGTTAAACAACTTTTTTCTCTACTTCATGGAAATAATGATAACGAGTTGATATGAACAAATATATTACTTTCATGTCATTAAAGACGAATTATTGTTTTCGGATTTATATTTGTTTTGCATTTTATTGGTACGATTTTGCAGCACAAAGGACTATAGTATTAGTATTAGTATTCTATAACCCAACCAATCAGGAAACACTCGTCTGCTAGTTGGCATGGCCTAAATATTTTTCGATTTATACACTAAAAAAAGCATGGCTGCACAATCAAATGCCACGGAATCTGTTACAACATATTTATTTCTCAATGTATTTCCCCATACCTGTTAGAGCGAACATGCTGGAGTACAGGGATCCCATCCAGGCTGTCAGTGTTATATCCTCGTTGAATTCATTCAGCAGTGCAACATAGAACACACCAACTGCGTAGCTGATGCTGGGGCCAAAGAGGAAGGATGCGAATGAAGCAGCAACCACAACCCAGGAGTACCTGTTCGGTTCCACCATGTCTGTGCACCTGTAAACGTCTTCACATCAGGTATATGCTTCGTTGTTGTTTAACACCGGACCCAGCAATAGACAGACAGACTGACAAATATATTCGGTACTTCAGGCCACCGGCCCATAATACAATGGAAATATACTGTATATATTTGCATGCTGAGTAGATTTAATAATGATTTACCGTTCCACACTGTTTCCTTTCGATGTTCATGACTTGGGAGAGAAATGTACCTAAGCCTTTTATAAATTGTTCGTTTTCAGCTGACATAAGTCTTATTAAATTCTCAATAGAGGGAGGGGTAACGAGACGCTTGGGAAAAGAGTTTCTTCTTGCTCTAGAATACTGGTCACAAATCATAAGAATTCATCTTCAACATGGTAATGTTCCTTTGAAAAACAAACCTGGACCCAGCAATAGTACAGCTTATGACGGCGGTCTGTAAAAATTCGAGTCTGACCAGACAATCCACTGATTAGATCAGCAGCATCTGTCTACAATTGGGATACGATGACATGCATCAACCAAATCAGCTCGTCTCACCACCCGATCCCGTTAGTTTCTTCTTACGATTAGCATGGTTTACTGAAGATCAATTCTAACCCGGATCTTCACATGTTAACACGATGAGATGAGCCACTAGATCTATATGGATTGATATGTTCATTTAAGGTGGGGTGAGGTGAAATTGGGATTAACGTCGCGTCCAAGATTATTGCACTTATATAGCGACGTGCATGCACGTGTGTGTGTGGCTGCTTGTACCAGTCCGGACTGATGCCGATTTATAGTGCTAGCTCACCGAGATAGCATGCTGCAGTTTAACATGAATACCCCACTCAGACACAGTATACTGACTCTGAGCCGACCAGTCCTTGTTTTAGCCCCTTAATGCCGAGCGCCAGACAGGGTAACAACAAGTACCATTTTTTAACGTCTTTTGGTATGACGCGGCCGGGGATCGAACTCCGGATGTTGCTCATCGTGCAATAAAATACTGTAGGGAGAATAAACCACGAGGAGCGCATACAACCAGGTATGGCCTACGCGACAATAGAAATATAATCCTATTTATAATGGCATACATCAGAATAAGATAAATTAATACATATACTTACCCAATGCTTAATGTTAAGTTTGGAAATGCGTTGCACATACTCTCTCTCTCTCACTCTCTCTCTCTCTCTCTCTCTCTCTCTCTCACTCACTCTCTCTCTCTCTCTCTCTCCCTCTCTCTCTCTCTCACACACACACACACACCCAAACACACACACACACACACACACATATCTGGACATGAGCTGACGGCTGAACTTAACTTACACTGCAAAGTGTCAGATATCTAGACATTAGCTGACGGCTGAACCTAACTAACACTGGACAATGTCAGATATCTAGACGTGGGCTGAATGATGAACGTAACCAATAAACACCGAACAGTGTCAGATATCTGGACGTGAGCTGACGGCTGAACGTAACTAACACCGGACAATGTCGGATATCTGGACGTGAGCTGAACGATGAACGTAACCAATAAACACCAAACAGTATTAGATCTGGACGTGAGCTGAACGATGAACGTAACCAATAAACACCGAACAGTATTGGATCTGGACGTGAGCTGAACGGTGAACGTAACCAATAAACACCGAACAGTGTCAGATATCTGGACGTGAGCTGACGGCTGAACGTAACTAACACCGGACAATGTCGGATATCTGGACGTGAGCTGAACGATGAACGTAACCAATAAACACCAAACAGTATTGGATCTGGACGTGAGCTGAACGATGAACGTAACCAATAAACACCGAACAGTATTGGATCTGGACGTGAGCTGAACGGTGAACGTAACCAATAAACACCGAACAGTATTAGATCTGGACGTGAGCTGAACGATGAACATAACCAATAAACACCGAACAGTATTGGATCTGGATATGAGCTGAATGACGAACGTAACCAATAAACACCGAACAGTATTAGATCTGGACGTGAGCTGAACGATGAACGTAACCAATAAACACCGAACAGTATTAGATCTGGACGTGAGCTGAACGATGAACGTAACCAATAAACACCGAACAGTATTAGATCTGGACGTGAGCTGAACGATGAACGTAACCAATAAACACCGAACAGTATTAGATCTGGACGTGAGCTGAACGATGAACGTAACCAATAAACACCGAACAGTATTAGATCTGGACGTGAGCTGAACGATGAACGTAACCAATAAACACCAAACAGTATTAGATCTGGATATGAGCTGAATGATGAACGTAACCAATAAACACCAAACAGTATTGGATCTGGACGTGAGCTGAACGATGAACGTAACCAATAAACACCGAACAGTATTAGATCTGGATATGAGCTGAATGATGAACGTAACCAATAAACACTGAACAGTATTGGATCTGGATATGAGCTGAACGATGAACGTAACCAATAAACACTGCACAGTGTCAAATATCTGGACATGAGCTGACGGCTGAACTTAACTTACACCGAACAGTGTCAGATATCTGGACGTGAGCTGACGGCTGAACTTAACTAACACCGGACAATGTCGGATATCTGGACGTGAGCTGAACGATGAACGTAACCAATAAACACCGAACAGTATTGGATCTGGACGTGAGCTGAACGATGAACGTAACCAATAAACACCGAACAGTATTGGATCTGGATATGAACTGAATGATGAACGTAACCAATAAACACCGAACAGTATTAGATCTGGACGTGAGCTGAACGATGAACGTAACCAATAAACACCAAACAGTATTAGATCTGGACGTGAGCTGAACGATGAACGTAACCAATAAACACCGACCAGTATTAGATCTGGACGTGAGCTGAACGATGAACGTAACCAATAAACACCGAACAGTATTAGATCTGGACGTGAGCTGAACGATGAACGTAACCAATAAACACCAAACAGTATTAGATCTGGATATGAGCTGAATGATGAACGTAACCAATTAACACTGAACAGTATTGGATCTGGACGTGAGCTGAACGATGAACGTAACCAATAAACACCGAACAGTATTGGATCTGGACGTGAGCTGAACGATGAACTTAAACAATAAACACTGACCAGTATTAGATCTAGACGTGAGCTGAACGATGAACGTAACCAATAAACACCGAACAGTATTAGATCTGGACGTGAGCTGAACGATGAATGTAACCAATAAACACCGAACAGTATTAGATCTGGACATGAGCTGAACGATGAACGTAACCAATAAACACCGAACAGTACTGGATGTGGATGTGAGCTGAACGTTGAACGTAACCAATAAACACCGAACAGTATTGGATCTGGACGTGAGTTGAACGATGAATGTAACCAATAAACACCGAACAGTATTGGATCTGGATATGAGCTGAACGATGAACGTAACCAATAAACACTGCACAGTGTCAGATATCTAGACATGACCTGACGGCTGACCTTAACTAACACTGGACAGTGTCAGATATCTAGACGTGGGCTGACGGCTGAACGTAACTAACCCCGGACACTGTCAGATATCTAGACGTGAGCTGAACGATGAACGTAACCAATAAACACCGAACAGTATTAGATCTGGACGTGAGCTGAATGATGAATGTAACCAATAAACACCGAACAGTATTAGATCTGGACGTGAGCTGAACGATGAATGTAACCAATAAACACCGAACAGTATTGGATCTGGATATGAGCTGAACGATGAACGTAACCAATAAACACTGCACAGTGTCAAATATCTAGACATGACCTGACGGCTGACCTTAACTAACACCGGACAGTGTCAGATATCTAGACGTGGGCTGACGGCTGAACGTAACTAACCCCGGACACTGTCAGATATCTAGACGTGGGCTGAATGATGAACGTAACCAATAAACACCGAACAGTGTCAAATAACTAGACATGACCTGACGGCTGAACTTAACTAACACCGGACAGTGTCCGATATCTGGACATGAGCTGACTGCTGAACGTAACTTACACCGGACAGTGTCAGATATCTAGACATGAGCTGACTGCTGAATGTAACTAACCCCGGACAGTGTCCGATATCTGGACATGAGCTGACTGCTGAACGTAACTAACCCCGGACAGTGTCCGATATCTGGACATGAGCTGACTGCTGAACTTAACTAACACCGGACAGTGTCCGATATCTGGACATGAGCTGACTGCTGAACGTAACTAACACTGCACAGTGTCTGATATCTAGACATGAGCTGACTGCTGAACTTAACTAACACCGGACAGTGTCAGATATCTAGACGTGGGCTGAATGATGAACGTAACTAACACTGCACAGTGTCAGATATCTGGACATGAGCTGACTGCTGAACTTAACTAACACCGGCCAGTGTCAGATATCTAGACATGAGCTGACGGCTGAACGTAACTAACACCGGCCAGTGTCAGATATCTAGACGTGGGCTGAATGATGAACGTAACCAATAAACACCGAACAGTGTCAGATATCTGGACATGAGCTGACGGCTGAACTTAAGTAGCACCGGCCAGTGTCAGATATCTGGACATGAGCTGACGGCTGAACTTAACTAACACCGGCCAGTGTCAGATATCTAGACATGAGCTGACGGCTGACCTTAACTAACACTGCACAGTGTCAGTTATCTGGACATGAGCTGACGGCTGAACTTAACTAACACCGGCCAGTGTCAGATATCTGGACATGAGCGTTGTCAAAGTCCAACTACATAACTAGCCTCTCTCGGATATGTGCAATATAATACTTCATACAAGTGTAAGGACAAGCTCTCTCCTATATACAAACGAATATTGTATCATACACATAATGCATAGAATGCTAATCCAGCCATATATGTCGGAGCAAACCCAAGCAAATATATGTACTTACATGTACCACCACCGAACTCATGACATACCGCTGAAGGTATGGCTTCATAAAAAACTTGTTTGCCTTTATGAACAAGAATATGTAATTAACAATTATTCCCTTATCGTGAGTTAGTTTTGTGTTCATGCCATGTGGGCTTTGAGCATTATTCATGAATATGTTATGCGGACGAATGCTATTCAACTGACTTAGCAAGTCTGATGTGCTTTGAATATAAACTAAAAATAATGCACCTAGTCATACAAGCTGGATTATTCAATAACCTGCTGCAGGTTGTGCATGCTTCAATGAATATGTGTCATTGGTACATGATCAAGGACGCCCTATAGTTAGTGTTGATGTGTGGATAAGGGCAGGCATGACAAGCTCACCACGCGTTTCACTGCGCTGCACATGTATATTAACAGTTTAATTAACATTCTAAAAGTTGATAATTTGTTTATCTGTTGTTTAACGCCGCACTCAGCAATATTCCAGCTATATGACGGCGGTCTGTAAATAATCGAGTCTCGACCAGACAATCCAGTGATTAACCTCATGAGCATAGATCCACGCAATTGAGATACGATTACATGTTTCAACCAAGTCCTGACCACCCAAACCCATGGGAAGAGTATTGTAGCACCAATGATGGAATTGAAAATATATACATGACAATGATCAGGTGAATTCAGCAGAAATCGTAACAGTTTCCGTCATGTGTGACGCCATGATTGGCTGACGTAAAATCACCCTTACCCCCTGGATGCCAGAGGGACATATATGTCCTTCCTCTACAACCCTCACTTTGAAGTCGAATAAAATTCAAAATACATCACCCACACAAATACACTTCACAGTTTTGAATAAGGTGGGAAATTACCTGTTCTGTGATATCATCCATTGGCATTTTAGGCCAAGCAAAATTACTGAAAATGACCTCTGAAAATTAGGTACATCGTAAATGTCGCCATTTTTTACACATTACTAAATCACCTCTCACGGCGTTATTTACAGCATGTTTTGAAATCTAAATTTAGGATATTTACTCGGAGAAATGAATTTCCAAAATAGCATATTAGTGATCACGGGTATCTGTCTTTTATGAAATCACCAATGATCATTCAGAAACGTCTCCGATAACCCGGGAATCGTTTCGAATGTTTTGGAAAATACGCAAACACGAACGCCAAAGTGAACTTTCCGCCATATTGGCTAATGTTTACAAAATCACGTTTCAGGTACACCGGTTATGAGGCGCCTGTAACATCGCGTATATTTCAAACTTAGCTGCCATACACACATCCTTGAATTACTCATACATTTTAGAATCAAATGACCAATGGTCTTTGTCACCAATACAAAGTGGCTGGATGAAATCAAGCAAAATATGTTAGGTGTGAAAACGAAAGCTGTGCTCGAAAAACTGCACTTGTTTGAAATGTAAACAAAGCAAAAAACAGACTTTACACAGTGTAGCATTTTCTCCTATTTTGAGCTTTCCATTCGTCTATTCGTTCAAAATATTGGTTCAACATTTGCAGAATAGTCATGGGAAGAGAATCGTAGGAAGAAATAGGGAATTTAAAATAGATACATTGACAACTTCTGTTGAAAATATCAAATCAATGCAAAGTTACCGTCCTGTGTGACGCCATGACTGACGCAAAATCACGCACAACGACAACGGTATTTATCGGAATTTCTGACTATTTCGGTTTGTTTCAATGAAAATTATAACAACAAATAACAGTACATAGATTGTCAGAATGTTTCTGAGTACTTACATGTCACATTTATGTAAATACGATCCCTGAATCAACGAAAGTCCCCTCGTAAAATCCCGCGTACTGTTGACAGTGAACACGCCATTTTGTAAAAGTGTGTCACAGGTAGTGATGTCATACGTCAACATTGTTGTACATATTTGGTAATTTCTTTGAGGTGAAGGTCTTTGAATGAGAGTGCACACGATCATTGTACCATGCTGTTTACAGTTTCAGTTATGATGCAGATTTTGCATATCTTTTATACATTGTTTCACACAATTAGATTCTAATTTCACTTTGGACAATTGTCAATGTTCAAAATGATATCATACGTAAATATCGGCCACAACATGTATGAAGGAACCTTGATAATAACCTGTTTGTTTGAACATTATTTATATAACAATTGATAGGTTTTTAGTGTCGCATACGATATTTCTTTCCTTTGGACAAGTGTTACAAGAAGTGTAAATGTAACTGCAGCATGTACGCATTTCTTGGGATGTGCAATAGTCAATATTATAAGTTCATATTAGCAATGTCCATGAATAGCCGTTTCATTTTATTTTATAACTAAAACTGAATATATTACTTTTACAAAAAGAATTCGGTAAAATATATGCACACATTTCTGAAAGAACTGTCTTGGTCTTGGAACTGTTTTTGATGTCGTTTGATACACAGAACAGTGATATCTAACGATTCGCCAGGTGCGCGTTAGTCACACACATTTTACGAATTATTCCTCTCGTTTTGCATTATATAAAAAAATGGGTTCATTCTTTTTTCAATATTGTAATCACGGGATATTAAACTGTTTACTTAATTTCTCCAGAAATTTTAAAATGTATAACATAAAATCCATGCCAGGTACCCCGTTGGTTCAACCTTATACGATTATCCTGATAATTCTATACCAATATGATAGTGCTTTCTTCGTATCTTTTATTGTTTCATTCTGAGACGAGATGAAGAGAAATACTAACATGATAATGAACAAATATATGTCCAATACAGAATATAATTTTGGTTGTTTTGAAATATTCTTTTGTGAATTTCATAACGTAAATTGATGCCAAACAGGTGCGTGTCCTGTCCAATTAGGATACACGATAAACTATCTAATTGTTTACATATTCAAGACATTATTTACTTGGTGAAAGCAGTAATTTTATGTGGTGTCGAAAAAGCGTCAAATTCCGTTTTACACATCGAGATTTTCCAAACCATGAACGAAAATTATGGGAGATATATATAAATCAAAATACCAGTGTCGTCTTTCTCCGACGTTATCAAAGACATAAAACCAGCCATGACGTCAAACGGAATGGTGTTATTTTGGGGTATTTCATTACATTTGATGATAAAGCTAGTGCTCCATTAATAATGGTGCACCATAAGTCAAATTACACTTACACACTCAGGAGAATGTTGGAATATAACGACTAAGTTATAGGTTAGATAGGGTCATCCATTTCTCTATTACCTTTTTTTTTATGAAGTACGATTTCATCATTTCTTGTGGGTTTTATTTATAAGAAAACGTATACAGTTTCAATATCGATATTTGTGTTGGAATAGTTTGGTTCCTCGTGAACGAAACACAACGAAAATACATTGTCCTTACCCACAGCTAATTCTCACCAATTGACCTGAGTTACAATAACCTAGTGCTAAGCATAGCGGAGTTATGCCCCCTTTTCTTTGTACGCGTGTAACCTCTCGGTCGCCTTTTGACGTCTTAGAGAAAAATCAGTATTCGTCATTTACGGCATGCTATTTTTGGCATTGAATGTATGTCGTTACACTTACGCATATAACTCCATTTGATATATAGTTATGTCGTTCAGATATTAGGCAGTATTTTGTTCGCTGACAGTGTCCGTATAGCTTCGAAATAAAAAAAATCGTCGCACAGTACTTTTATCGATGTACGATAAAAAGCGGAGAAATTTACTGTTTTTCAATGCAGAATAAATTCTCGGACAACACTTAGAAGCGTATTTCTTTAAAACCGGTTTAATATTTGCAGTTAACTTAACACCATCAAATAGGAAATTTAATATTCTCCACCCCTGCGTAATTTTATAGCCAGAGGTAGATCCAGTGCCGCATGAGCGCAATTTTCGCACAACCTTCACTTTTCCGATCTTAGGAAAATGTGCGTCAGAAAAAAAACTCGGCATCCAGAGGGTTAACGACGAAGGTATTGTAAGCAGTACGTCAGATGACGTCACTCATGACCGTTGTGTTATGTATTAATGCGCTACTGCGATCATGAGAACAGACAAAATGCATCGATTCGATCCTAAAACTGTGCGATTTTAGGGTGTGTAAGAAACAGATAACTGCACTCGTGCCTGTCAGATACCATTTATCTTATCTGATAGACACTTGTGTAGTAATCTATATTTCACAATACACTAACAATGCTACATACAGAAAGAAGTGTAGAACAGGCCTAATCCAGCATACCTGGCTCATGGGACACACACTTTACAATTTAAAATACGTTTGAACTTTAAAAATTAGGTAAAGTTTGATGATGATTAAATACTATTTACAAGCCTCCGTTTACACATCTCAATAAGGTAAAAGCTAACGGCGCCTGTAAATCATTATGAGATAATAATAATGATACTTGTTTTGCAGTATTTTCTAATGACTAAAAACTAGTTTTTCTAGATGTGCACTGTTAAAAAGTGAGCTTCATCTCTGTACATATTTACACACCCAGACATCTTATTAATGAAATAGTACTTGGTATATACGTCATATGCCATGCCTCCTGTGTGACAGTACTTGGTGAATACGTCATGTGACAGGTCTCCAGTGTGACAGTAATTGGTGAATACGTCATGTGACATGCCTTCAGTGCGTCATTATGTCATATGATATTCCTCCAGTGTGACAGTACTTGGTGAATGCGTCATGTGACATGCCTTCAGTGCGACAGTATGTCATATGACATGCCTCCAGTGCGACAGTCCTTTGTGTATACGTCATGTGACATGTCTCCAGTGTGACAATACTTGATGAATACGCCATGTGACAGGTATCCAGTGTGACAGTACTTGGTGTATACGTCATAATGCATGCCTCCGGTGTGACAGTACTTGGTGAATACGTCATGTGACATGCCTTCAGTGCGACAGTTTGTCATATGACATGCCTCCAGTGTGACAATACTTGGTGTATACGACATGTGACAGGCCTCCAGTGTGACAGTACTTGGTGAATACGTCATAAGGCATGCCTCCAGTGTGACAGTACTTGGTGAATACGTCATGTGACAGGCCTCCAGTGTGACAGTACTTGGTGAATACGTCATGTGGCAGGCCTCCAGTGCGACAGGACATTGTGCATACGTCATATGACATGCCTCCAGTGTGACAGTACTTGGTGTATACCTCATGTGACAGGCCTCCTGCGTGACAGTCCTTGGTGTATACGTCATGTGACATGCATCCAGTGTGACAGTACTTGGTGTATAAGTCATATGACATGCCTCCAGCGTGACAGTACTTGGTGAATACGTCATGTGACAGGTCTCCAGTGTGACAGTTCTTGGTGTATACGTCATGTGACAGGCATCCAGTGCGACAGGACATTTTGTAAACATCATATGACATGCCTCCAGTGTGACAGTACTTGGTGTATACGTCATATGACATGCCTCCAGTGTGACAGTACTTGGTGTATACGTCGTATGACATGCCTCCAGTGCGGCAGTAATTGGTGAATACGTCATTTGACATGCATCCAGTGTGACAATAATTAGTGAATACTTCATGTGACAGGTCTCCAGTGTGACAGTAATTGGTGAATACGTCATGTGACATGCCTTCAGTGCGACAGTACTTGGTGTATACGTCATGTGACATGCCTCCAGTGCGACAGTACTTTGTGTAAACGTCATGTTACATGCATCCAGTGCGACAGTACTTGGTGTATAAGCCATAAGACATGCCACCAGTGAGACAGTACTTGGTGCATACGTCATGTGACAGGACTCCAGTCTGAAAGTACTTGGTGTAATCGTCATGTGACATGCATCCAGTGTGAGAGTACGTGTTGTATTCGTCACATGACAAGCCTCTTGTGTCACAGTACGTTGAACTATTATCATATCACGTCAACTTGTCCCCGGGTTATTGACACATTAAGCGATGTACAGTCTACTGAACCCTGTACACTGTCTTTCATATATTTGTAAACATCATCATTAAAAGAAGTACACGTAGATTTTGTTTGGCCGAATAGATGTACATGTGATGTTATCAATCGATGTGAATCTTCATCAGCATCAGGGGCGGTCGGGTAGCCTTGTGGTTAAATCGTTCGCTCGTCACGCCGAAGACCCGTGTTCGATTCCCGACATGGGTACAATGTGTGAAGCCCATTTCTGGTGTCCCCAACCGTGAAATTGCTTGAATATTGCTAAATGCGGCGTAAAACCATACTCACTCAGCATCAGACACAAAATTACCTTCCTCGTCAATTACTTCAGTGGAAATATGAGGAATTCTGTTGTTCGCGATGGGAAGTTGACAATCTATTCTCCCCGAGCCCCTTGTACGTTGCTGTCGTGTACTGTTACAAGTGCGTTCTGTATTTTTCTTTTAGGTGCGTTTTATCCTTCGAAAATTTGTCAAACATCTTTCTTTGATATTTGTAATCTCTGCGAAGTGTTGATTTTTTTTGTTCTCAATACTTTGAATGCGTATTTTGATTTGAGAATGATATTGGACGATAAGTAAAATCTCACCCTCGTGTCTTTTGATAACACTCGTTGATATATTTGATATCAAAAGACACTCGGGTAAGATTATTTATATATCAGTCTTCAACCGAATGTCACTCTCTCGAGCACATGCAGAATCATGATTTCTTCGACCATGTTGTGGCTGATATGACATCCCTATAATTTTGCACAATGACGTACAGTTGCGTCCGTTTTCCTTGCACAAAATACACGTTCACAATGGCCAGAGAATTAATTACTCAGCAATAGGCTGACGTCCTACACAATGCTTCAAAAAGCGAACATTGCGAAATGAATGGGTGTACTTTGTATAGGAGAAAACACTTCTCCTCGGTTTTGGTAGGCCCTCGGTATTTTACGACCCCGAGGGTTTACATTTTCTACCAAAACCGAGGAGAAGTTTCTTCTCCGGCTTATAAACCGTTTAGAACGTTCTTTAAAACATTGCGTTATAACGAAGTATTTACGAAACCTTTATAACGCGAACTGACGAATGCTCGCGCGAAAATAGGTAGCTGGCTCAAGACGAGACTTTGTTTATAGCACAGTCATGTTTCCAAAACCCTGATAATGATGAGTGTGCCTTTGCTTATCGCTTTGCTGACCCATTAACTGATGCAGAGGTCCAGAAAAAAATTGAAACATGCGTACCCATATCTTAAAAGTATAAAAATGACTGGGCGAAAGGGGGTTTAAAAAGTGGCAAGAATTGCGAAGTCAACGTTCTCTCGATGATAATATCGCCATTTCGCTGTCGGTATTGAAAGATGATCTGTTGGAAATGGACTCTGAAGATCTTAATACTGCTATGAAATACTTTGTGTTTGAAGCGAGAAAAGTTTATGCTAGGTCCTTTCCAGCTATAAAGGTGTATGGCCTATTTTCAGCAATAGACTCAGCTCTCAAACTTAACGGATCACCGTTCAATCTTATGGATGATGAGGAATTCAACGAAGTAGAAAAGGTCTAGACGCATGTACGAGAGATATTTGTAATCTCTGCGAAGTGTTGATTTTTTTTGTTCTCAATACTTTGAATGCGTATTTTGGTTTGAGAATGATATTGGACGATGAATAAAATCTCACCCTCGTGTCTTTTGATAACACTCGTTGATATATTTGATATCAAAAGACACTCGGGTGAGATTATTTATATATCAGTCTTCAAACGAATGTCAATCTCTCGAGCACATGCAGAATCATGATTTCTTCGACTATGTTGTGGCTGATATAACATCTCTAGAATTTTGCACAATGACGTACGGTTGCGTCTGTTTTACTTGCACAAAATACACGTTCACTATGGCCAGAGAATTAATGACTCAGCAATAGGCTGACGTCATCACAATGCTTCAAAAAGCGAACATGGCGAACTGAACGGGTGTACTATGCATAGGAGAAAACACTTCTCGGTTTTGGTAGAAAATGTAAACCCGAGGGGGAGGTTAAATCCCCCCAAAGGTTGTACATTTTAGGCCCTCGGGATTTTACGACCCCGAGGGTTTACATTTTCTACCAAAACCGAGGAGAAGTGTTTTCTCCGGCTTATAAACCGTTTAGAACGTTATTTAAAACAATGCGTTATAACGAAGTATTTACGAAACCTTTATAACGCGAACTGACGAATGCTCGCGCGAACATAGGTAGCTGGCTCAAGAGCTGAAACTGCACGAGATTTTCGTGATTGTGTCACGGTTATAACCACGTGGTTAGCTACCGCAGCTTACACCCGAATATGACTTGCAGGATGAGTGACGAAGACGAGACTTTGTTTATAGCACAGTCATGTTTCCAAAACACTGATAATGATGAGTGTGCCTTTGCTTATCCATTAACTGAAGCAGAGGTCCAGACAAAATTAGAAACATGCGTACCCATATCTACAAAGTATAAAAATGACTGGGCGAAAAGTGTGTTTAAAAGGTGGCAAGAAGAGCGTAGGCAACGTTCTCCCGATGATAATATCGCCATTTCGCTGTCGGTATTGAAAGATGATCTGTTGGAAATGGACTCTGAAGATCTTAATACTGCTGACCCGTGAAGATTCCGGGGTAAAATAGGTCTTCAGCAACCCATACTTGTCGTAAAAGGCGACTAACGGGATCGGGTGGTCAGGTTCGCTGACTTGGCTGATACATGTCATAGATCCCAATTGCTTAGATCGATGCTCATGATGTCAATCACTGGATTGTCTGGTCCAGACTCGATTATTTTACAGACCGCCGTCATATAGCTGGAATATTGCCGAGTGCGGCGTTAAACAAATAACAAACGAACAAATGCGTGGATCGATGCTCATGATATTAATCACTGGATTGTCTGATCCAGACTTGATTATTTACAGACCGCCGTCATATAGCTGGAATATTGCTGAGTGCGGCGTTAAACAACAAACCAACCAACAACCAAATCTTAATACTGCTATGAAATACTTTGTGTTTGAAGCGAGAAAAGTTGATTGTACGTCCTGTCCAGCTATAACGGTGTATGGCCTTTTCACAGCAATAGCCTCAGCTCTCAAACTTAACGGATCACCTTTCAATCTTATGGATGATGACGAATTCAACGAATGTAGAAAACGTCTAGACGCATGCATGAGAGAAAGATGTGCAAGTGGTTTGGGTGCAGACTGTCGGAAACCAACAGAGGTGAAATCCAGAGCCGGAGAGAATACTCTCTGGGAGAAGAAGCATTTGGCGAAGATAATCCACAACTACTCAACACCATGCTTGATCTTACTGGTGAGTACATTTACGTGCTATAAACCATATTGAAAATGCTTCAATTTAACTTTCTTTGAATAGATTCGCCGAATAAATTGTAACCCTTTAGCAAATAAGTTTGTCATTTAGTTCCATATAATATAATAATATTGCATGATACGTTACTTGCGCATTTTCTGCAAAAGACTAAAACAGGTTGGGGATACCCCTGAAATGAAGGAAATGGACCCACCTGAGTGAAACACCCCCAATTGAGTGAATACACGCACCCACTAAACCCTATAAAAAGGTGAAAAATCCACCTTGCGGCGTCTGAACAAAACGTCGCAAGATTGTGAGTCACTTTTGATCAGTACGGTACTACATTCTCCACTATGAACACGTGCCTCGGTACATGCGGTGATAAACATTTAGAAACAGACATTCACTCGTTTTACAATACTTTGACCTGTCACATAGCTATTACGCTACGATACAACTCTCAATATACACCAGAACGGCATTAATATCCCCTCTCAACACACACTAACCTGCCGGAAGCGATGGATTGGGGGAAGGTTGCTATGTGCCGTGTGCCGGGAGCCACAAAGAAGTGCCGGTAAGTAAACCCAGGAGAATTGGGTTACATAGACTGGCTGCAAGTCTCCCTCGCCGTATTACGGGACTGTGGGAATACGGGACGCCCCCAACTCACCATCTGTCTCCGGAACTCTCACGCCGACTTCTTGAGATAATTAAAATATTTTATCAATGTTCTGTACATTTTAATATAAAAATGCATTTAGTGTTTGTCAGAAGTGTTAGTTACAAACAATTCTAAGTCGATTAAATGGTTTGTTTACGATAGACGAATTTATATGACCATAGTGCCATTGCCAAACCCTTTAGTTCAGTTCTAATTGATCCACACTGCACAATATCGGGGGAAATCATCATTACATCTCTGTTCTTTTTGTAGTTTTGGTACCGTTAATGACGGAGAAAATATTGCATAAGTGAGATACACCATGTATCACGAACAATACACAATACAATCATAACTAAAAATACAACATCTGGCCGATTCAAATAACGGGGATTGCTAATTGTAACAACCTGTAAATACCTCCCATGGTCGGTGAGACGCCGTTTATGCATTTCAGATCGAAGTGCGGCGAGGGGGTTAAGAAAAGTAGAACTTGACATTAAATTAATGTACAAGCTTTTCAACTACTGCGTATATAAAATAAGATCTGGTGAAGCTACATCTTTCCCAAAGTCTAATATCAGAGTAAGATTGAAAATGAACTTCATCTTCAACATTATCACAATTACAGAATTTAAAAAAATCGTTCTTTAAGTGAAAATTTTAATGACATTTTTGTTTAAGTATTTTTAACAATCCTATTTCGTGAAAATGATATCTTAGTTATGCTTTTTTATCTACATTCGAAGGTATGTAGGTAGGTAAGCTGTCTGATAAAGACAGTGCTTTCTCACTTGATCAAATTCCGCCCCTCTTTGATGTTATTGTTAGAAATTGGGGAATTCGTAACTCGAATTGATAACGCAATCACGCGGCATACGGACGTTCATTAGGAAATGAAGGACTATTGGCTTGGTGGTGTTCATCCAGGCGTGATCACCCGCTACTAACAATATTAACCCGTGAAGCTCGAGTGTTAGAATTGGTCGTCAGCAACCCATGCATGTAGTGAAAGGCGACTAACGGGATCGGATGGTCAGGCTCCCTGACTTAGTTGATGTATGTAATCGTATCCCAATTGCGTAGATCGATGCTCATGATGTTAATCACTGGATTGTCTGGTGCTAGTTCGATTATTGACAGACGCCGTCATATAGCTAGAATACTGCTGAGTGCGGCGTTAAACAACAAACAAACAAACATATGAAGATTTGCAATCATCATTTATCACCATGCATTTAGTGTAGTCTACCGTGAGGACGAGCGCAATCTATGTGTACACAGCTTTGAAATTCCTTTTGTCGCCGACATTTGAAAGAATTACCCTATCGCATCCGCTTTACGCACTCATGCAAGAGGCTTTTGACATTCAATGTGTACAGTGTAGTACAGTGGAATATCTGCTTTGGACTTCATTTCGTCATTGATTTGAATCCAGGCGAAATGAACGTTTTACTTCTTGTGGGGCCGAAAGTTAGTCTGATTTAGACAGAAGTCCGGATTCGGAATATTATAACAGATGATAACACATGTAAATAGAAACAAAGTTCAAAGAAGTGTTATCATGAATCATAGTACATTCGGCACAATTGATATCGCCTTGTATTACAAAGGCTGATTAGTTAAAGTTCTGTCTCGACAGATTCCAGCGTGCAGGGTAATATTTGTAAATGTAATATGTGTGAAGAAAATCTGTCCACATTAGCGATAAGTGTTTCAATCAAGTTTTGGCACGTCACTCCGAAACTGCCGAGTTCGATTCCTTACATCGGGGTAATGTTTCGTTTGATGGCCATTCCTGCAGCCACCCGACGCCGTGATATAGCCGTTGAAGCGTATAACACCATGCACATGCATCAAGTGCACACCAAGAACTCAAACTATGGGGGTACATGATAACAAAGACATTTATTCATAACAGAATAATAAACACTTATAATATATCCATTGTAATCAAAAAGGTGTGTTGGGTATATACTTGCTTCACGTAGCCACGGCACGAACAAATATTAACACACTCGGGGTACAGAGACACTCAATCAACCGAGTCACCGAGTCCTACCACCCAGTCCACCTAAGTCGCCTCTAGCTTGCCACAGCTTGCCAATATTCGAATTCCTTCTACTTTTTCAGTTTGCAAAACAGTCATAGCCAGTGTATTGGGTGTAAAAAGTACAACTAACCAGGTAGACGGATTAGTTATGTCATTAGATAGTCATGTCGTGGCAACTGATGACGTCAAAGTAGTCTAGAATGCATTATGATGCAGTTTCATTGAAGCAATATCTCCTAAGTGATATCGCATCATTTCACCCAAGGAATATCACCTGTCGGATTAGAAATGACTGTTCACATTCATAAATCGGCTCTCATTTGTTAGAAGGAAATTTGCATTTGTTTGCATAAATTGTTGTAAGGTCACGGTCGCCATACATACCTGTATACACATGACCTTTATCGTATATCTTCCCCTTTCTGGTTACCAGATACTGGTCAAGTTCTCCATCTGCACACATTACACAATGTGTTTCGATAGGTGACAGGTTTTCTGGATGTCCTAATTGGGCATTTTCCGGAACTTTATAATCTGGTGGTATTTTCTTCCTGGACATTAGATAATTTGCCATTACACGTGCACCTTGTCCAGATGGTGGGTATGTCTTGCAGAAGCTGCTTCCGGAATCGTGTAAGGTTCGGGATTCAGTGGTGACCGCTAGGATAATGTCCAACTGATACCCCTTCATTTTCATATAACCGCTTCCCTTGGAGCTAATGTGCAGCAACTCTGGGTGTTCCCAGTTTTGTGTACGCAAGATTTTGTGGTTTTGCAGCAAACACAATTCAGGTGTCCTTTGTCCTTATTGAATGTCACTACAGCGCGACCGAGTTTAGCCCAGTATTCCTTCGTTCCATCATACACAGGGAAATAAACGCTGTTAACAGAGTGCCTCTGCTCCCATAAAACGACGACAGGTATTTTGCTTTGTTCTGCAGTGTCTACAAGCCTCTGGGCAACCTGCATGTTAGCAGCATGTATTACCTTCTGATGACAAAGATTTTCAGCATGTTCTGACTGGAGCTGTACTTCTTTCGGACATTCACTTGCAAACATAACTGATTGCAAATGGGGTCACAGATAAATACCTACAGTGCCCCTTGCTGCAACACCCAAAGCTAAATTGCAATTTTCATGTTCACATTGTATCTGCTGTGTGACAGTGTTCATTTGTACATGAAGTGGGTAATCTGGACCGATACTGGACTTGCTGATCATGTAGAGACCGCACTGTTTATCAACGCATATTCCACGTTGGCATGACTTGTTTTCCACTCCATCCGGTGCATTGTTCGCTCTACAGGTCTTTCGGAACTTGCTCTCTCTTCACTTTTTGGATGTTAGGGGACTCTGCAGAAGTCCTTTCCTCAGAAGCTTTCTGGTTTGTTGTCTGAACAAAATGGCAAACCGTGGTCGAGTGTCGAACAAAAGTGAACTTTCTTCGGAAGAGTTTACCAAACGGGCAGTGATAATGGCACCTGTCTTGTCTAGGAGTACAATCCAAAAAGCAGCTTAACGCCCATACATCTGCAAGGACTGTCTATGCAAACGTCTCTATGGAAAAAGCCTGAAAACTTAGTGGAACATCTCGGAGTCTCGCTCTTTTTGCATGCAAATAGTTTAAAATACGGGTTTGAAATACTATGCTCACCTTCCTTAACTATTTAGGTATAAAATGTCGTAAAAGGAGTCGCTCGATGCCCCCTTTGAAGAACTATACAGCTTCCCTCTACGGGGGGGGGGGGGGGGGGGGGGGGGGGGGGGTTGTTATCTACAGTAACGTCCCTATGGAAATAGCCTGAAAACTTAGTGGCACATCTGGGAGCCTCGCATTTTCGCATCAAAATACTTTAAAATACGGATTTAAAATACTATTTTCTCCTTCCGTAACTATTTTGGTATAAATTAACGTAAACGGAATCGCTCTGTACCCCGTTTGGAAAACTACAGGTAGGTGTGAGCCCGGATGTTCATTTTGGTGCCACTTTGGGTGCATGGGAGTTCATATTAAATCAACAAAAGACCTCAAACCATTAACAATTTACTGTCCTGCCCATAATTCATCATTAAAGTTATAACATGAATCACGTGGTTGTTGTTTGTTGAATTAATGTACTGTTTATTGTGCAAGGATGAGGGACCGCCACCGTAAACTGGTATTGCTTCATATGAAGTATATCATAAGTTTCGATGTGTTTTATGCATATTTTAAGTTGTAACTATATACACGTGTGGGCATGTGTTCTATATGAATCATGTTCATATTACATAATATGTTAATGTTTGTAATTCATGGTATTGCAGTAAAGTGTGTTAAGAAACACAACTTATACTCCTGAGAGTGACATTGTACCAGACTATTGTGTGCCCACTCCGACGTCCGCGCCTCAAATATTTAAGCCGGGGGAATTTTACAGAGGTCAGTCAGTGGTCATTTGGCTGGATGGAAGAACACGTGAGTTGAAATATGGCTTGTACAATAAGTCCTATACACTATCAGTTCCTTTCACAGTCACTGTTCATGAACGCCGTGACAATTACATCATATGTTAGTACAGATGATATATAGATATAGGTTTTTTACCTTTTCTAATCGGTGAAGATTGCGACAACTACGGAGCCAGCCGTTTTCTGTTGGTAGGCCTGCTGGTATCCACATTTTTATTTTACGGTTCCAGGCTTCAAGGACGAAATCCCCCCCCCCCCCCCCCTTCCCCTTTGCACGGGTAACCAGACTGAGAGAACTTCACTGTGATGACGAAATTCGGTTACCTCCGGTGGTGCCAAACATCGGAGGACTTCATCACGAAATTCAATCTGCTGATACGTTGTATTAAAATATTGTTCATTCCATAAAATAAAGTGGTCATTATGTATTTGGAGGCCAATATGATACGGCTGTTGTTTCTAAAAACAGAGGCACGAAACATGAAAAGGGGAATGACGAATGTTCTCAAAACTTCCAAGGCAAAGAAGTTTGGTCAATTGTACCTTGCTCCACACAGAGGACAAATGTACCATTTGTTTATGATATTGGTCACAATGTTGTACGGACATCCATCACATCCAACAGCTATCCATGTGCGAACATCACCTGTGCCAGTTTGCTGATGTAGCTCATGAAGTACCCTGTCTGCATTGTCATAGCTGTTTGGGTTTGTCAACACAGGATCGCCCTGGGGGTGCATGTCGACTTTCTATGAATGCATAGGGATCATGGGATTGTTTGAAGGAACAGGTGTCAATGAGTGGATGATCCCTATCAACATTGTCTGACAGAGTACCATCTTGTGAGAGGGACTGACCCTTCGCAACTTCATGTAGCCTGTGCTCAAGGAAGTCATACACAAGACTTGTCATGATGTGTTGACTTTCAGTGGCCATTTCATCTAATAGTGGGGAAATAACATCTTTTAGGTTCACTGAATACAACCACACATATGGTGACAACTGTGGGACTGATCGTATTTGGGAGGCTGGGTCATTTATGTAAATGATGTTTGTTTTAATGCTGCATTTAGTTTTGTAAGTTAAGGTGACACGCCAGTTCCGTTTAATCTTTTTATTGTTATAAAAAAAATGCCATGATTGACCCAACAGGTGGACACTTCAGTTTCTGTTGTGTCCCGCTATCAAGCCACTGTGAATTGATAGTATATGAACCAGATGGAGATGTGTGATTGTTGAAAACCGATGCCACTTTACTTCCGGTCATGAAATACATGAGCAGGTTGGTGCCAAATGCTAATGGGCCAATGATGTTGCTGGTCATCATGTAGCACATGTTTTCAATTATTCTAGACATGATGAAGGTTATTTTTACTCCATTAAATTGATCAGGCACTGCAAAATCGTGGCCTGTCGTGTGTTGGATGAGAGTAAGTATCAGGGGATTCCGTTGACTTAACCAATGTGTGATGTTGATGTTATTGTAAAAATCTGCTTCGCGGTATTGAGATTTTATTTTGTCCGATTCTGTTTTGAGAATTTCATGTAGATAGTCTCCAACGCTGGCAATGATGGATACGATGTTCTCCGTGTTTACATTCCATTCACGTAATCCGTTTGTGATTTTATATGCAACATCATTAAATTGATTGTTCACCGTCTGAAAAGTCATTCTTGACATATTCTGCACACCCATGACAGATATATTTTGAATCGTGAGTGAGTTGGCCTTGTTTTAAGAATGCATCAATGTTTTTTTTAGGGTGACGTCGAGATGATATTTCTGTAACTAGTGAGGTGTCTGTGGAATAGGCGTCATGAGCTTTACAGCTGCACCTGTGAATTTTTCGTTTAGGCATGATTCTTTTTTATGCTTTATATCCACATCTGTAAATAATAGAAATCTGATGAGCATGCAGCTTTAAATGTTTATTATCTGTACATATGTGTTGACGTTTATTCTGCAAATGCAGTAAATTGTGTGTTGTACTTTTATATGTTCTTTCATTAACTTGTATATATGTTTTTTCATTAAGTTGTAAATATGTTTCTGGAGTTACATTTTTATATTTCATTAAAACAAATTCAAATGCCCTTTTCATTTTTCATCCCTAAATGATTACATACGTGCAGGGTTAACTGCCTTGTCAGTGTATTCGTATTATGTCCTTTTCGCTCCAAAATCTCTGACGACGAGTGCTTTTTCGCAGTTAGCGAGTGACAGGGTCCGGCAGGTTAGTGTGTGTTGAGAGGGGATATTAATGCCGTTCTGGTGTAAATTGAGAGTTGTAGCGTAATAGCAATGTGACAGGTCGAAGTTGTTGTAAAACGAGTGAATGTCTGTTCCTAAATGTTTATCAACGCATGTACAGAGACATGTGTTCATGTCGGCATGTGTTGCATAGTGGAGAATGTAGTACCGTACTGATCAAAAGGGACTTACCATCTTGCAACGTTTTGTTCAGACGCCGCAAGGTGGATTTTTCACCTTTTTATAGGGTTTAGTGGGTGCGTGTATTCACTCAGGTTGGTCCATTTCCTTCATTTCAGGGGCATCCTCAACCTGCTCAATATAATACTCAATTTTCATAAGGAAATTAATCAACGCATTTCTGTTGGTTGTGGTTCTTTTCCACCGGTAGTGGATGTCATCAGTACTCTGTCAATGAAGGTTCTATGTTATGTTTTGATTTAATGGGTTTCCAAACGCATATATCATAGTACATTGTGATAACTAGAAAAATTGAATTGAGAAAAAAATTATATACTAAATATTGCCACATTTTAATACGTCTGTATAACCCTTAAAACAAACAGGAATTCTTTTAAATTTCTCCTGGATGATTTCCTCCTCCAAGGGCTTGCCTGTAAATGGTTGCTTTTTCGAAGCCACGATATCTACCCTGCTATATCCGGCGGCAGGGAATTGTCAGTGACAGTTTGAAATGATACTGATAACTCAGCACCAGCTGCCATCTGTATGTTGGTTTTCATCTGTTATACAAAATTATTGATTTTAGAGTATGTTTGAAGGTGGTTGATTTACATACAACAACTGGGGCTGAAGCCTACTTGGAGATCAAAGGATCTGATGCAAGTGATCCCCATCAGGTGGTCACACCTGGGTATTAATGGGTCCAAAAGGTATTTCATATGTTGTGATATATCAACTTTTGATAAATCGAAAACATATTACGTAGGTTTAATGAACCCCAAATATGCATATATTAATGCTTTAATTTTTTTCCAGCTTAACAAACGTTTTCCCATTACCAATGAAACTATTAATTTAACGAATCCCACCCATCTATCACAAACTCTGGTTTCACCAATTTCCACACACTCTCATGTTGGTACACAAACTTCTCCTGAACCACTTCCAAATTCCCAAACTTTTTGTTCTACTTCAAACCAAAAACCATCTACTTCTGTCACTAACTCACAACCAAGAACACCAACGGTTGAAACCACAACGGACACGACATCCCCCAAAAGGTCAAGCAAGAGAAGTAATCAAAAAATAATCAGTCAATAGCAAACTATTTGTCCTATTTGTGACAGTGTATGGGTGCCCTGAGGACAATAGCGCAAAGTGGATTGGTTGTGACTTTAAGAAATCCCATTGCAATTATTGGGTGCATTGTGAATGCATCGGGATTAACGTCAGGAAAGTGGCCGATTTAAAAAAAACATCACCTGTCTATGCCCAGAGCATAACAAAATTGAAAGGTGTAAATAAAAAATTATATTATTATCATGATTTTTGTTATTTTTGTCCCAGAAAAAAAATCTTTCTTTACAAGTATTACTATGAAGAAAAAGAAATTTATTATTTTGCATTATACATGTACTTGTATACATAAAAAAAATTAAAAAATCCACAAGAATCGGATCCGTACTCGCATTCCCTTCACCCGTAGTCAGCGACGCTACCAACGGAGCTAAACCTGCACATGTGAAATGCAGAACAATTAAAAGTACATAATTGTACAAGAGATTGCTAACAATAAAAAAAAAAAATACTTATACGCCGCTATGTACATAACGGCATGTCATAATTAAATTCATTCTTACCATTTTATGGTTAAGTAATTAATGTGTCTTTGTTATATTACATTTATACTACTTCAAATTACCCAGTATCCTTCGCCATTAGTACTTGAGACACGTGCTTGACCATTTCTTACCGGTTCCAATTTGGGAAGATTTCTGCAGCTCCTCAGCCATGCATCATCTGTGGGTACACCTGGAGGCATCCACATTTTCACTTTTCTGTTTATATTCTCCAATACAAAGTCACCACCTTCACCTTTACTGTGATGACCGGAGGGAAGAATTACCTCATAAGCATTAAGATAAGTTACAATTTCTGGTGGGGCTTGTAGTCTCATCATTTCATCTCGTAGAATAAGTTCTTGATAGGAGGTGTTATTCATTGCATTAAAAAGCCTTCAAAATGAATCCCGGCTGTGTGTCATTGCTTGGCTGCTGTTTCTCCTAACAGCAGAACGATATATGAATAATGGAATGGTGAGTTCCAACACAATGCCGGACAGGAATTCGACATTGGGATTTTTATGTTGCTTCAGCCAAGCATGAAATGCAGAGATAGTGCACAAATGATGCTCAGGTGCCTTTGACAGTCAGAAACTATACAAAAGTTCGTCTGTGGAACCATATAGAAAAATAAGGAGCATTTCCCAAGACTTGTGGTGGTTGGTGGCTGACTTAGCCATATTGACCGCAGCTGGTGAAGAGAAGCCAAGCAACTTTGCAACATGTTGTAGATATGGCCACCATAGAAATTTAAAAATTGACCTCACACCATTTATCTCAATGTGTCCTGCTCCAGGTACAACCAATATATGCTTATAAAGTTGCTGACTGCCATCTACAACAACATCATCATTGGGGTGCTCAATACCACAGTGCTTACTCAAAGCCTGCAAGCCCTTTTTGACAATAACCTGACAAACTGGACATTGTACCATTTAGTAAGCATTCTGCTAAATAAATTGTAGGGAGAACCATTGCATCCGACACTAACCACTTTCTACTTATAAGTCACTGTCTGAACATATCTTATCCAGAACAGTTTGAAGACTATCATATGATGCAGGATTGACCATGGCTGGATCACCCAGACTAATTTTAGGTTGAATAATTGGAAGGCCAGAGGTTAAAAAATCATAAGGATTATCCCTTTTCTTAAAGGAACCACTGGAAAATGAATGTGTACATTCATCAATATTGTAACCGACCAAACCATTTCTACATGTCAAGCTGTTAAGAACTATTTCCAATCTGCTATCCAAGAATGTATCCACTAATGAAGACAATTCATGATGAAACTTGTTACTAGCTACATCCAAAGCCTGTGCCATATCATCGCCCAAATTACATACTTGTAACCAAGCGATTGGTGATAATTGGGGACAACATTGGATGTCACTGCTGGGGTCAATTATGTACATAATGTTTGTCATGACACTGCATTTTTGGTCTATGATTTATTGATACATGCCAGGATCTACCAATCACTTGGTTATTATTAAAAAAAATGTTAAAGACCCTTTTTAGGGGCTATGGGAGGTGGTTCCGTGCCAACCTTCAACCAGGAATGGTCCCTGGTATGGTGATCTCCCTTTAGTTACTGACGATCTCAAGCCCATTTTTATATTGTGATGTCAACTCAATCTTTCTTCTTTTAAATGTGCCTCGACTAGTTTTAAATCTAATCTGTGATATGCTAGTTATCGTACTGTCCTTCGATGACAGGTTTTTATACAGTTTAAATATATGCATTATTTATGACCGACTTCTCGTCACGATATGGCTGCAATATTGCCGATGTGACGTCAAATTTTAACTCACTCACTCACTCACTCAACCAGGAATGACAACAAGAGAACATTTCTACTTTTCAACCAGTCGTGAATGTTTAAATTGTCATAAAAATTTGAAGATTTATATTGGTCTCCAACCTCGTTTATGTCATCTTCTACTTGGGAATGGATGTAGCTGCCAAGGCAACGTGACAAAGCTGTGAGTTCATACTCCTTCAGTTTCTCTGTTTCAGGAATGGAGATTAATATTTCATTTGTATACTTCGCACAGGCAGTACACAGGTAGGTTGATCTTGGATGAAGGTACTTTAGTTCTTTAAGTTTTTCTTCTACTCTTTTGGGGATTTCTTGATTTAATTAGATACACTTGGAACTCTCGATTTTTAGAAAAGATTCCGTGTTCGCTGCAACTGCATTTTCTGCCCATGTACTTTTAAGATATAAAAATGTAACATTACAATAAATAGTATTAACATTTTTTATATTTTACGCTTGTTTTCTTTTATGGCTTAATCCAAGGCAACGTAAAAGCATATGTCCAAATTACGAACGCTTCTTTCATTTCTGCGACCAACCACGGTTTCAACGTGGCATGTATTGTCTACCATAGTTTTAGTGGGCGTTGGCTCACGATTTGGGTGTTACCTCCCTTGCCGGGACTGCAGGTGGCGTGGCAGAGTAGAAAGCATGGTGGAAGGAGAGAGGGGTTGACAAAGTACATTTCAGGTATTTTTTACTTTCAATGTTGTCTTTTTGACTGATTTATCGCACAGAATGTGTCCAAATGGCGGAGGGGTACTCGGGTTCACAATAACCTGCGCAACAAACGGGGTTATGTGTGATAAGAATCGATGAATGAAAGAAGTTTTCGTAATGAACATTGACATGTATTTTATACCAACCATCATGCGCCAAGTAGTACAGACAACGCACGGAAAAAATCGCATGTTTTTATAGACACACAGGACCAGTTTATTCTGTCAGTTAGGGGTATTGATACCAGTTGGGTTCATTGTCACCATTTGGGGGTTTTCCCCGACCTGTAGGACTAAACTTTGCAGTGCGTGGTGGGAAGGAACACCGCAGTCTGAGACTACACCCGAATCCACAGATTACAGGACCACATACTGACCAGAACGGGCGCAGATATTTGCAGTACACAGATGATGTTTCTAAAACCAATCCAGGATGGATCAAACATCGTAAAATGCAAAAGAAAAAGGTCCGCGCCTATGAAAATGTCGAACACCCAGAAAGATGCTACCTTCCACTGTTTGAAAAATACAAGTCTTTTTGGTAAGTTTTCGATTTATGCCAATTTATCATATTTGCTCATAACCACGGTATTAAGAACTACGTGTAGACTATTTGTGAATAATCAGAAAATGCATGTTACTATAATTAAAAACTCTATTATAAAACGTAAAGAGATCACCTAATATAATTCTAGATTCATTAATCATTCCCGGATCTACCACATTCATGTTGACACTATGTGCAGAACTACATGTATCGATGTATATTTCAGTCCACCCTCTTCAACACGAGCAAACGCTTTCTACTTCACTCCCTTGAAGAAGACGAAGTACGGAAAATGGTATCTCAATCGCCCATCGGACAATAGCATACAGACAACAGTGAAGCGGATCTGTGCTATGGCCGGAATTACAGGGAAGAATACCAATCATTCACTCCGGTCAACTGCTGCCGACCGGCTGTACGAAGCTAACATCAGTGAGCAGCAGATGTGTGAACAAACAGGTATGTAGTGGAAGATAAATGGTATGCATGTCGGATAAAACCATTATCCAGTCTGTGCTGTATAAAAAAATAGTATGGTAATGCTAACTGATGGTAAGAAATTAATGTCTAATTATGACACGAATCTTAATTCTCAGAAGTATGATATAATCAAATTACTGATTATGTTTTATGGCTGTCAAAAGTTTAAATACCGATACGATGACACTTGCATCTCCATTTGAATTAAATTAGAATTTGCTCTTGAACAAATTTATACCGAAATAATTAAAACTGAAATTTTCACTTCCAGGGCACAGGAGTGATGCAGTGAGGGTCTACAAACGGACGAGTGATGAACAAAAGGCAATGGCTTCAGATGTGTTGGCTTGCAAAGTTCCAAAGAGCGAAGAAAACTCCAATAAGAACGTTAACGTCGCATCGACTGTGTCTGTCCCGCCTTCTGAACCAGAGTCAAGCATAACGGAAAGTCGCGGAAATGTCACAATGACCTTTAATTTTCATTAAGTGTAAAACCTCGTTCCTGTGATTGGTACCTGTAGAAAGGATAATGAGTTACAACGGCAGTTATCAAAATTAGGTTTATAAAGAAAATGTAAATTTTAATTATAGTTCACGCATTTCTGCATGTTTGTTTTTAGGAAGCTTTTAGCAATATTCCAGGAATTTCGCGGCGGGGGACACACTAAATAGGCTTCGCAAATTGTACCCATGTCAGGAATGGGTCTTCGGCGTGACTAGCGAACGCTTTACTACTTGTCTACCTGATCGCCCCTATTTCAGCATGTATCATTATATTACTGTATGTACTAATATAACATGTGTGTTCAAATGAAATCAGCACATCCTGTTGTAAGAGGAGACTAACTTAATCAGGTGGTCAGGCTCGCTGACTTGTTTCATGCATGTCATCGTATCCCAATTGCGTGGATCGATAGTCAAGGTATCAATCACTGGTCCAGACTTGATTATTGACAGACTGACGTCAAATAAATGAAAAATTGCTGAGTGACTAGCATACCCACAACATGTCAGTGTAGTCTCTTTCTCACAATCACAAACACACCACACACGTTAGTTGCAAAATCATTGAAACACAATATAAAATACATTCATTTTTTAAAGGAAACAAGAGTTGTTGTTATCATGTTACATACATTGTTGACTGCAATAGCATTATTAATATTATCACGCTCATATTATATTTTATGAGTCATGACTTCCAGAACACACCTAGGGGACCCATTGAATTCCTGTATGGATTTATGTCTGGTCTGGCAACTTCTATCCGGACTAGGCACTCGTGAAGAGCAACCTCCTCGTGGTGAGTGCTGGGTAACGCTAATCGCTCTTCCCCCGTGTGGAACCGGGGTAGAATATTTCCACAGCTTCCCATTGCTGGTCGTAAGAGGCGACCAAAGTGGGCAGCCCGTTTGCCGTGGGTTGCGTCCCTGTGTCGGCGGAGGACGGGAGTCTGGTAGTTGAGGGCACTGGATCCAGGAACAGTGTTCCTTTGCCCAACACACTACTTCGACCCTTACTTCGCCTAGACGGGTGGTAAGATGGGCCCGGTCTTATCAATCGGCTGGTCACGCCAAGCCCTGTGCATAAAATTGTGTATGCACACACGTGATTTTTATAAATGTATTATTTTGACTTGGTTGTGTATAACATGCGTGAATTCTCAAACTATTAATGTAACAATTTGCCTAGAGTCTTATGCCTGAAGGCGGTGGCTCATGGGCCAATCTGGTGATCTTGACCTCCAAATTCGGTATGTGTCCAATTTCTTGTCATGGGCCGAGCCAGCCTGGCATTTAATTTGGTATACAAATATTGCTATTTGCGTCATATTTGCTGGAGTATACCATCCCTGTATCCCTGGTGTTTGCATCTTGGATATCCGTTGCACCATAACACCGTTCTTTGTAACACTCCGTGGTGGGTGGGGAGCAGGGGTGCTGAATTATTTTTTTTCATCATGTCTCACCAATACCCTGGTTCAAACCGATCAAAACGTAGACATGTGGATCTAGATGACACTGATCAAAATGATAAATTATCTCGTGGACTGGACTCCTGGGCACGATTTATTGTGATAGAGGCAGCTGATAAAGAACCCTTGAAGCTTAATCCTTTCGCTATTTCAAAAGCTGTTTCAGGAATATGCGGAGAGGTTAAAAATGTGACACGGCTTCGTAGTGGCGCTCTACTTGTTGAGTGTTCACGTAGACAGCAATCTCTGAATCTGCTATCTTTAACTACATTTGCTAATATTGAGGTTGCTGTCTCCGTGCACAAAACCTTGAATTCTTGCCGAGGCATTGTTCGAGACAGAGCTCGTTGCCTGTCGGACATGTCGGAGCAAGACATTACAGATGAATTGACAAGTCAAGGGGTAACTGCAGTTAAGCGCTTTACAATGAAATCTAGAGACGGTGGCACCATCCCGTCTAACACCTATATGCTAACTTTTGCACTGTCCACCCTACCTACATCTATTAAAGCTGGTTATCTTAACATCGGAGTGGAGGTGTATGTCCCCAATCCACTCCGATGTTTCAAGTGCCAAAAGTTTGGACACGGATCGAAATCTTGTGTTCACTCCGTCGTCTGTCAACGCTGTGGTGACGGCCACGAAAACACCGACTGTACAGCTGACATAAAATGCGTAAACTGCAAAGGTCAACATCTGGCTTCATCAAGATTATGTCCTGAATGGCAAAAGCAATCAAAAATCCTGAAACTCAAACATGAGAACAATATCTCGTTTTACGAAGCTAAGAAGCTTATTGAAAATCAATCTCCTCAAACTCCGCTGACCAGAACCTATTCTGCTGCTACAGCTATCTCTACTCCTTCAACTCCTCCCACAGTGTCAATTTCTATCCAGACTGATTTGACATGGATTACGTCAGATCAACCTGTTAGGATATCTTCTGTCATTACCTCAAATAGTTCTTCGACTCAAACAATAAGCTCATCTGAACCGTTGACTGATGAATCTGATGTTGAGTCTGGTCCTAAAGAGCCAGAGGCTGCAGAACCAGCTACTATCAAATCTGCCGTTCCTACTCTAACAAGAAAAGAAAGAAAAAAAATAAACAGAAAACAGACTAACATAAAATCCTCGTCTTCAGAGGTTCTTCTCCAAAACTCCTTTGGTGCTCTGGACATGGATGTAACCCCATCGTCCCAGAGCAATAGTAGGAGTCCTTCTTCCTCACGTGCCCGTGAGAGATCCCCCATAGAACCACCATGACACATTGTCCTAAATTAATTCAGTGGAATTGCAGAGGACTTAGGAATAATTTTAATGAAGTTCAATTATTAGCACAAGACTATAACCCATCAGCTTTTAGTTTACAAGAGACCTATCTTAAGCATACTGATAAATTTGAATTGCGTCAGTACAATTCTTATCATTCTTTTTCACCTCCAGGTGATAAAGCCACTGGCGGTGCTTCCATTTTGGTGAGGCAGGGCATCATCCACAGTCCTGTTCATCTCAAGTGTAACCTTCAGGCTGTTGCTGTCCGTCTTACTCTACAAATAACTTTAACACTTTGTTCCCTATATATTTCTCCATCCTCAAATTTGCAGCAGTCTGACCTTCAGGATTTATTTGACCAACTCCCTAAGCCCTGTATCATCATGGGTGATCTTAATGGGCATAACCCTCTATGGGGAAGTTCCACTTCAAATAATAAAGGGAAAATCCTTGAGGATTTTATTGCTAACAATAATCTTTGCATCTTCAACGACGGCTCGAACACATATTTACATCCTGCAACAGGTACGTACACTGCATTAGATCTGTCAATCACAGATTCTACCTTATATAATGATTTTGAGTGGTCAGTCCATGATGACCTTTGTGGCAGTGATCATTTTCCGACAGTGCTTACAGCTATAAACCCAACTGATGATCCACCTATAACAAGATGGAATTTTTCTAAGGCAAATTGGCCGTTATTTCAGAACATATGTACTGACAAATTGCAACATGAACTTTTTATGGATGTACCTGACCCGATTCAGTTGTTTTCCGATCAACTGAAAGGTATAGCTGATGAAACTATTCCTAAGTCCTCTGTGAACCCACATATTCGTAAACCATGGTTTACTTATGAATGCAAACAAGCTAGGAAGCGTAGGAAGAAGGCCGAGAAATACTTTCGACGCCATCCTACTGTTCATAATTTGAATACTGTAAAAATTACTTATGCCAAGGCTCGACGAACTTTTAAACTCCATAAACGACAGACCTGGAAGGATTATGTTTCCAAAATAAATTCTCACACGCCTATGTCAAAGGTGTGGAACATGATCCAAAAAATCAAAGGCAAAGGTTCCAAATCAAGTATTCATCATCTCAAAGATGACAATAATTTATTGACAGAAAAATCAGATATTGCAAACAAACTGGGTGAAACTTTAGCCAATCATTCTTCTTCGTCAAACTATAATCCAAAGTTTCAGAAGTATCAACAACAACAAGAAAGGAAAAAAGTCAATTTTATTTCTGACAATGGCGAAGATTATAACGAAGTATTTTCACTACATGAGCTACACACTGCTTTAGCTCAAGCTCATGATACTGCAACTGGTGCTGATGATATCCATTATCAGCTTCTAAAACACTTGCCTGAATCTTGTCTTACAACACTACTGAATATTTTTGATGATATTTGGACAATGGGACATTTTCCTCCTTCGTGGAGAAATGCCATCGTTGTACCCATACCAAAGCCTGGCAGGGATCATACAGATCCATCCAATTACCGACCTATTTCATTAACTAGCTGTGTTTGTAAAACCATGGAGCGCATGGTGAATAATCGCTTAGTTTGGTTTTTAGAAACCAACAATTTAATCAGTGATATCCAATGCGGTTTTCGTAAAAACCGAAGTACAATTGATCATTTGGTTCGTTTAGAATCATTCATTAAAAATGCTTTTATAAACAAACAACATGCTGTATCTATCTTTTTTGATCTTGAAAAAGCTTACGATACCACTTGGAAGCATGGTATTTTAAAAGATTTACATGACTTTGGTTTAAGAGGCCGCTTGCCTCAATTTGTATCACAGTTTTTAACTGACAGACAATTTCAAGTTCGTGTTGGATCAACCCTGTCTGATCATTATAATCAGGATCAGGGGGTTCCACAAGGCAGTATTTTGTCTGTGACCTTGTTTAGCATAAAAATAAATAGTTTATCTAAAGTATTACATGACTCAATCGATGGGTCATTGTTTGTGGATGATTTTAATATTTCATGTCGTGGTAAAAATATGCGTACAATTGAAAGACAGTTACAGTTGTGTCTTAATAAAATTCAGAAATGGTGTCTTGAGAATGGCTTTAAGTTCTCACAGACAAAGACAAATTGTATACATTTCTGTCGGAAATATAAAACCCATAACGACCCAGAGCTCTCTTTAGATGGTACTCCAATTAAGGTTGTAAAAGAGGCCAAATTTCTGGGATTGATTTTCGACCACCATTTGACGTTTTTGCCACATATTAAATATTTAAAGACTAAATGCCTGAAGGCCCTAGATTTGTTGAAAGTCGTCTCGAATTCTAAGTGGGGAGGGGATCAGACATCCCTCCTTCACTTATATAGATCATTAATCCGCTCTAAATTAGACTATGGCTCCATTGTGTATGCTGGAGCTTGCAAGAGTAATTTAAAACAGCTTGATTCAATCCACCATCAAGGACTTAGACTGTGCCTTGGTGCTTTTAGAACTTCTCCTGTTGACAGTCTCTATGTCGAGGCTGATGAACCCTCTTTGAAACTACGCCGTATTAAATTATCTCTTCAATATATCACAAAATTGCACTCTACCCTTCTAATCCTGCATATGACTCCGTTTTTCATCCTCAATATGAAGAACTGTTTCTGAGGAAACCAAAGCTGGTTCCCCCACTTGGAATTCGGATTAAATCAAATGTTATTGCTGCCCATATAGATTTAGATCTCATCTCTCCTTACCGCCTTTTGTCTTCTCCTCCCTGGCAGTTGGTGAGGCCAGAAGTAGACATTTCCCTCACACGTTTTATAAAATCTGAGACCAATCCACTCGTATATCAACAAGCATATTTACAGTTAAGAAGTAAATACGACACTCACCGTTCAATCTTTACTGATGGATCCAAGGATGGTGGCCAAGTAGCATCTGCCACCGTCATTGGATCAAAACATTTATCGTCCAGAATACCAGATAATAGCTCTATATTCACTGCTGAGGCCAATGCTATCCTTACAGCCTTGGGATACATTCAAAAACAATCTGTATATAAACGATTTATAATCTTTTCTGATTCTTTATCTTGTCTTCAGGCACTAAAAAAAGTCTCTTCTAGTCATCCAATCATTTTAAACATTTTAGAACTTTATAATGATCTTTCAACTGGCCAATACGACATCGTCTTTTGTTGGTTGCCCAGTCATGTGGGCATAAAAGGCAACACAATGGCTGATGCTGCTGCTAAAGCAACCCTCAACAAATCTGTGACACCACTTCTACTTCCATACAGTGATTATAAACCTGTGATCAGATGTTACATCAGAGATCTTATGCAAATGAAGTGGGACACCCAAGTAGGTATCAATAAATTACATCAAATTAAGCCAACTCTCGGTTACACCTACTTGGGGTGTCAGTCCAGATTTGAAGAGGTCATTTTACGACGGTGTCGTATTGGCCATTCAAGATATACACACGAATATCTATTAAAAGGTGAGGATCCTCCGTTTTGTATCCCTTGTGATGAGAGAATCACAGTCAAGCATGTCCTGCTTGACTGTATTGATTTTTCCATTACAAGGGATAAGTATTACAAAGTTTCGTCCATCAAGGATCTTTTTAGTATCAGTGCTCATTTACTCATCGGTTTTTTAAAAGAAATAGAATTAATGGATAAATTTTGATTATAATATGTATAGTATATAGAAAGTGATTTTAATTTGGTAAATTGAATTAATGACTTGGATTGTTAGTGGCTGTATCTTCACAGGGGGTTAAAGTATCGTAAAACAATTGTCCCCCTGGGAAGGTACGTAAGTCCGGTATCATTCAAAGTATCTTTTCATTTCGCTGTGATTTTAATCGTAGCATTTTTGTTGATTTTAACTTTTTGGCTAATCTTTCTGATCATCGCCAGTAGCCCGAGGGATGGTGTAAATCCTGCTGGGGACCATGTAGGTAGCAGAAGTACCGTAAGTCCCCATGGTCCCTAGTATGGTGGCCTAGCTTCGGTTGCTGGCGATCTACAGCCCGTTTTTATACTGTGTCGTCTGATTTAATTTGATCGTTTTATTGCTCTAAAATTAGTTTTTAAAATTATAATCTGTGATATATTGCTAATTGTTGTACTGTCCTTCGGCGACAGGTTTTTATATATAATATAAATGTTTAACTTGTTCAAGTCACGATATGGCTGAAATAGTGCCGATGTGACTTTAAATATTAACTCACTCACTCACTCTATCCGGACTAGCAATTATCTGACATGATAATCCGGCTGTTTGCATTGAATGTCCTGAATTTAAACATTGCACTAACAGTGTTGTCATAGCCACTGATTTAGGACAACTTTGGTCTGAATGAACATTTAATTCCAAAGGCTAATTACAATATAGCCATGACATGCATTTGTCTGGACTCACTTAATCGCAATCACTTATAAGATTCTTACACTTCAAACCATCAGCGGCAGAAACTCAAACTCAGACGAAACACATTCGTCATGTGGAGCTGTATTGGATTCCGTATAGATATTCATGGAAATGAAAAAGCAGACACACTAGCGAAGCTAGCTCAAGACAAAGCAGATATACAGCCTTTTCCCTTTAGTAAACTAGAGATAGAAAGCAAAATCAAAGCCTCCATCGCGCAAAGATGGCAAGCCCAATGGGACGCAAGTAAGATCGGCAGATGGCTATACAGTAAACTACGGTTATAACGACCACGCTTATAACGAACTGGCGGATATAACGAACTGGTTTTTAGGTCCCTGCCATTTGCTGTATATATGCTTATAACGAATTACGGTTATAACGAACTAGAATTTGTGGTCCCTTCGCTATAACCGTAGTTTACTGTACAAAATTCAACCCAAGATCCACCAAAAGCCATACTCATACTCAAATGAAAGGACTGCTGAAGTAGCCATCCCGCGCCTCAGACACTGTCACAAAAAGCACAATGCCAAGGTATACCCATCTTGCAGTCAACCTGAATCCATCGCTCACTTAGCCGGGTAGCCTAGTGGTTAAAGCGTTCGCTCGTCACGCCGAAGACCGGGGTTCGATTCTCGACATGGGTACAATGTGTGAAGCCCATTTCTGGTGTCCCCCGCCGTTATATTGCTGGAATATTGCTAAAAGCGGCGTAAAACCATACTCACTCACTCACTCACTATTACTGGAATGTCAAGATCATGCCCCAGCCCGGGCTCGGTTAAAACAAGAATTGCAGTTGGATCCGCTACCTATCGTAGATCTTCTAAAGCCAAGAGATGCAATAGCGAAGTTCAAACTATCTCTATTTCTGAGAGATGGACAGCGCCTCGAACGTACATAAACAGGAGCCAAAGATAATAATGAAATAATCTCAATACGAGAAAATACAATTTTTATCAATACAAATACAGATTACTAAAAACTCACAAAAGACATGTGTACTCTACTCACACACATGAGTCCCAAAGAGAGACAGGTCGGCCGAAATTGCTAAGACAGAAGGCAACCTCTTTAAAACTTAAAACAACAACAACAACAACAACAACAACAACAACAACGAAGAGAAGGTACCGACCTTAGCCTGGCAAGGGTGAGGATCGTGCTCGTATGTACTAACACAACAACCAGCACACTATATACCTGTGTGTGGTAAATACATGCCCATCGATTTGATGTTATCTCTTGCTACCGAGACTCTTCCACCGATCCATTGCATGTAGGAATATGCAGTAATCCCAATCGATATTACAGGCATGTTTAACACTCGCCTTAGGGCCGACAACAACTCGACATATTTTGTTGTGTATTGACAAATATAGTGAACATGCTGTGAGGATGTCATTTCTATTCCTTACCATCGTATGACCTTTTTTTAAATATAAAATCTAAACCCCAGTTGAGCTACAGTATGTTGAGACTCAAACAGCCTGCAATTTGGATTTTGAAACTATCTGAGTGTACATATAAATGTTTGAAACTCGTACTTACAAAAGAATTTCAATACAAAAATAAGGTTGCCAACATATAAGAGATAACATACATCAAGTCAATGCATGGATTGAGAGTGCCATTAGATAACCAAAGAATGAAATAGTCGGGCCACTTATTCCCTAACACTGAATGTAATGACACTGACCAACGACGACCGCCGGACTTTGCCGAGATGTGCCGGAAACAAAGCAGAGCGGTCACTACACCGTGACATGGGTAGATTCGAGCGACGGTGACAGTGGTGCCTCCTTGGGCAAGTGAAGTTAAAATGTGCCTCTGTTCACCCAACAGGGAATGGGTACCAGATATGTGAGGTGGATGTTAAATTATCTAGCGCCCGTAGGCATCTTGGGTTGTAAACGCCCCTGGAAGTTGAGAATGATGACAGTAATGAAAACGGAACCACTGGTCGGGGAACATAAACAAATCGCATTTGAGCAGATAGAGTACCTAGATACCTGCGGTATATAATACAAGAAGAAGAAGAAGATCCTGGACCTGCTCAGCATTGATCCCCAATATTCCTTACTCACCTCCTTTACATGGACGACCTTTAACCTATTGCCAATGGAGGATCCACACTAAAAAAACAGATTCTCATAGTGTCGAGTCCTTTTCTAATGATATCGGCCTGTCATTTGAGATCGACAAGTGCAACATGCTTCGTCTGAAACGTGGCAAGGTAGATGAGGGAGGATAAGTCAGCTTAATTGGGGGAGAACCATCTCGTGGAAGATCAGGCCTACATCACTTACATTTACCAATCAAAATGGGAGGGCGTGGTTTGATTAACGTGGATGCTCTTCATGATAGAATTAGTTTGTGCAAAAATTTATTTGTTTGATGATCCTCTTGAGAAGCATATCAAGAAACGAGCCAAGGATGTGGGTCATAATCTCAATGCCGGTGTTGATTTTGTTAATGGTTCTTTACTGCTGGAAGCTATCTGGAGGACCACTGCATCGACTTTATGTACAGTGTGTTGATAAATCAGCAACCCTGCAGAGTCCTTTGTTTCGATACGGTATATAGTCTTGATTTTCCTAAGAATGCCTAGGAAAACATTATTGGTGCTGTGGAACTCAATGTCTTGCAAACTATTGATATTTCTCTGAAATGGTGGTGATCTCAGGTGCCGATGGATCGTCCATCAGATGCGGAAAAAAGAGGATTTGTCATAGAATCGTCCGTCGGCAGTGCGAAGTTCCTACCGCATAATAGTGTCTAAGGTGTAATAGTGTCTAAGGTGTGACGCCAATTCTTCTGCAGGAAATGTTTCCAACGTATCGGATAACTCATGTTGAGTCAGCCATTCTAAAGAGAAACAAACATACAGTTTACCAGGTATGCAAATATATATTTCAGTTTTGCTGTTACTTAGGCATAAATAAATTTTAAAAATTCCTATTGTGCTATTGTTTACACATTGTAATTAAGTTTGTGTAAAGAAAAGCTCATATGCTGAGGAGATTTTCGGATAACTGTTGAGGAAAAAATAATATAATTGTATTTCCGAGACAAAAGTGTGATTCAATGTTTCATTTTTAATAATTATTTTCATAATCTTTAGTTCTCCTACCAAAGTTCAATTTGTCAACGCCGATTATTGTTTTAATTATACTGAAGTTTCTGGGTTTACTTCACCAGAACTGTTTAGTTTGGCGAGGATAGAGATAGAGTTTATCTCATCATCACTGAATTCTGCCAAGTTCGGACCAAATACATCGGAATAATTTCCGATTTAGACAATTCCGGAAACCACCGTCTGGTGTGTTGATATCAGACATGTTGGTGATCAAACGGAAGCGCGACATCGTTGGCGGTTCTATATGTGCTCAGTGAAGCGGTCATAAAATCAAACGTATTTTTTCCATTTAAATTGATTAATATGTATACTTGTCTTGTGATTTTATTGATTGTTTGTTTGTTTGTTTGTTTGTTGTTAGGCACTCGTGAAGAGCAACCTCCTCGTGGTGAGTGCTGGGTAACGCTAATCGCTCTTCCCCCGTGTGGAACCGGGGAAGAATATTTCCACAGCCTCCCATTGCTGGTCGTATGAGGCGACTAAAATGGGCAACCTGTTTGCCGTGGGTTGCGTCCCTGTGTCGGCGGAGGACGGGAGTCTGGTAGTTGAGGGCACTGGTTCCTGGAACTGTGTTCCTTTGCCCAACACACTACTTCGACCCTTACTTCGCCTAGACGGGTGGTAGAATTGGCCCGGTTCTATCAATCGGCTGGTCATGTCTAGCCCTGTGCTGGAAAATTGTTTGTATATTCTACTACATTATATTGTATTTTGGCTTTGAATGTTAAACATTCTGTAAATACGTTTGCCTAGAGTCCTATGCCAGAAGGCGGTGGCTCATGGGCCAATCTGGTAATGTCGACCTCTGAGTTCTGTATGTCTCCAATTTCTTGTTATGAGCAGAACCAGCCTAGCATTATTATTGGTAGACAAATATAGCTATTCATGCCGTATTTACTGGAGTATATCACCCTGGTATCCCCAGTGTTTGCGTGCCGGATCTCCGCTGCAGTGAAACACTGTCCTTGTTGACACTCCATGGTGGGTGAGGAGCAGGGGTGCTGAATGTTACTACTACATCATGTCACTTACACATTCTGGTTCCGTTAGAAATGACATGAAAAGGAGATTAGAAGCTGATCATCTCTCATATCATGAAGATGTTTCAGTTTCAAAACAAGAAACTTGGGCCAAGTTTATTGTCATTGAATCTACAAATGGAGATCCACTTCAAATCAATCCTTTCGTTATCTCAAAGACTATTCAGTCCATCTGTGGAGAAGTTAAGAACGTTTCACGTCTCCGAGGCGGTTTGCTACTTGTTGAGTGTGATAGACGTCAGCAATCTATAAATTTGCTAAAACAGCATCAATTTGCAAACATCAGTGTCGCTGTTTCAGCGCACAAAACACTAAACTCTAGTAGAGGCATTGTTAGAGACAGAGCCCGTTGTCTGGCGGACATGGCTGAGGAAGAAATAGTTGCCGAACTTAAAGACCAAAATGTCACGTCTGTTAAACGCTTCACTGTCAAGAAACAGGATGGTAGAATTGTACCCAGCAACACCTACCTGTTTACATTTGCTTCGTCTACTGTACCCAAATCCATAAAAGCTGGCTATTTCAATATCGGGGTGGAGGTGTATATCCCCTCTCCACTCCGATGTTATACATGTCAAAAGTTTGGGCATGGTTCCAAATCCTGCCGTTACTCTCATCGTTGTCACCGCTGTAGCAAAGATCATCAGGACTCTGATTGCACTAAAGATCCTAAATGTGCAAATTGCAGTGGTGACCATCTGTCGTCCTCTAAATCTTGCCCTGAGTGGCAGATTCAAACAAAAATCTTGAAATTAAAATATGAAACCAATATCCCTTTCCATGAGGCTAAACAACAAATTCTGAGCCAGACTCCAGCAAAGTTATCTACTTCTATCTCCTACTCAGCTGCTGTCTCAAACAAACCAAAAACGGTTTCTATTTCGTGCCAAACGGATTTGACGTGGGTTACATCTGACCAACCAGTGAATACAGATACTACACGATCTCAATCTCTCACTTTGGCAACATCTTCCTCCCAGACTGCCACTCAGTCACAAGCTGAGGTTGATCAAGCTGCTGTTGATATTGCTGTACCTGTTGAAACGTCACAAAAACAACGCAAACGCCTAAATCGTAAAAAACAATCATCACAGAGCTCTTCTCCTTTAGAGGTACCTGTAACTGTTGAAGTTCATAACTCATTTGACCCTCTGGAGATGGAGGTGACTCCATCGTCAGAACACAGAAATAGAAGTCCATCTTCCTCCCGTGGCCGTGAGAGATCCCCCATAGAACCTCCATGAACCAATCTCTTAATGTCATTCAGTGGAATTGTAGAGGACTTAGGAATAATTTTAATGAAGTACAGTTATTAGCACAAGATTATAAGCCTTCAGCATTTAGTTTGCAGGAAACCTATCTTAAGCAAACTGATAAATTTGAAATGCGTCAGTACAATTCATATCATTCTTTCTCCCCACCAGGTGATAAAGCCACTGGGGGTGCTTCAATTTTGGTGAAGCAGGGCATTATCCACAGCCCTGTTTCTCTTAACTGTAATCTTCAGGCTGTTGCTGTCCGTCTTACCTTACACATTACCTTCACACTTTGTTCAGTATACATTTCTCCATCTTCGAATCTTCAGCAGTCCGTTCTTCAGGATTTATTTGACCAGCTCCCTAAGCCCTGTATCATCATGGGTGATCTTAATGGTCATAACCCTCTATGGGGCAGTTCAAATACTAACACTAAAGGGAAAATCCTCGAAGATTTTATTTCTAATAATAATCTATGCATATTCAACGACGGCTCAAACACATATTTACATCCTGCAACTGGTACGTATTCTGCATTAGATCTGTCAATCACAGATTCTAACATATATAATGAATTTGAATGGTCGGTCCATGATGACCTCTGTGGCAGTGATCATTTTCCGACGGTAATTACAGCTGTAAATCCCACAGATGCTCCACCTTCAACACGATGGAATTTTTCAAAAGCCAATTGGCCATTATTTCAGACTATGTGTATTGACAAATTGAAACCAAACCATTTCATTGATGTCCCTGATCCAATTCAATCATTCTCTGACATACTGAAGAACATAGCTGATGAATCTATTCCTAAGTCCTCTATGAACTCACATATTCGGAAACCATGGTTTAATGACGAATGCAAACAAGCTAGGAAGCGTAGGAAGAAGGCAGAGAAATACTTTCGACGCCATCCTACTGTACATAATTTAAACACTGTGAAAATTAATTCTGCCAAGGCTCGACGAACATTTAAACACAATAAACGTCAGTCTTGGAAGAAATATGTTTCTAAAATAAATTCACGCACGCCTATGTCAAAGGTATGGAACATGATCCAAAGAATCAAAGGCAAGGGTTCTAAATCTTGCATTCGTCATCTTAAAGATGACAATAATTTATTGACGGAAAAATCAGATATTGCTAATAAATTGGGCGAAACTTTAGCTAAACATTCTTCTTCGTCAAATTATAATCCAAAGTTTCAGAAGTATCAACAACAACAAGAGAAGAAAAACGTTAATTTTAATTCTGATAACGGCGAAGATTATAATGAAATTTTTTCACTACATGAACTACACACTGCTTTAGCACAAGCTCATGATACTGCGACTGGTGCTGATGATATTCATTATCAGCTCTTAAAACACTTGCCTGATTCTTGTCTTACAACGCTACTGAATATTTTTGATCATATATGGACAACTGGACATTTTCCTCCTTCATGGAGAAATGCGATAGTTGTACCCATACCAAAACCTGGCAGGGATCATACCGATCCGTCAAATTATCGACCTATTTCATTAACTAGCTGTGTTTGTAAAACCATGGAGCGCATGGTAAATAATCGATTAGTTTGGTTTTTAGAAACCAATAATCTGATTAGTAACATCCAATGTGGTTTCCGTAAAAAGCGAAGTACAATTGACCATTTGGTTCGTTTAGAATCATTTGTTAAAAGTGCTTTTGTAAATAAACAGCATGCTGTATCTATCTTTTTCGATCTTGAAAAAGCTTATGATACCACTTGGAAGCATGGTATTTTAAAAGATTTACATGACTTTGGTTTAAGAGGCCGCTTGCCTCAATTTGTATCACAGTTTTTAACTGACAGACAATTTCAAGTTCGTGTTGGATCAACCCTGTCTGATCATTATAATCAGGATCAGGGGGTTCCACAGGGCAGCATTTTGTCTGTCACTTTTTTTAGCATCAAAATAAATAGTTTATCTAAAGTATTAAATGACTCAATAGATGGGTCATTGTTTGTGGATGATTTTAATATTTCATGTCGTGGTCAAAATATGCATACCATTGAAAGACAGTTACAGTTGTGTCTTAATAAAATTAATAAATGGTGTCTTGAGAATGGATTTAAGTTTTCACAGACCAAAACAAATTGTATTCATTTCTGTCGGAAATATAAACTCCATAAAGATCCAGACCTCTCTTTAGATGGCACTCCAATTAAGGTTGTTAAAGAAGCCAAATTTTTGGGATTAATTTTCGACCACCATTTGACGTTTTTGCCACATATCAAATATTTAAAGACTAAATGCCTGAAGGCCCTAGATCTGTTAAAAGTCGTCTCGAATTCTAAGTGGAGAGGGGATCAGACAACCCTCCTTCACCTTTATAGATCATTGATTCGTTCTAAATTAGATTATGGCTCCATTGTATATGCTGGAGCTTGCAAGAGCAATTTAAAAAAGCTAGATTCAATCCACCACCAAGGACTCAGACTGTGTCTTGGTGCTTTTAGAACTTCTCCTGTTGACAGCCTCTATGTCGAGGCTGATGAACTCCCTTTGAAACAACGCCGTGTTAAATTGTCTCTTCAATATATCACTAAATTACACTCTAATCCTTCTAATCCTGCTTATGACTCCGTTTTTCAACCCCTATATGAAGAGCTGTTTCAGAAAAAAACAAAGCTGATTCCACCACTTGGAATTCGGATGAAATCACATATTATTGCTGCAAATATAGATCTTGATATTATCTCACCATATCGTGTCTTGTCTACTCCTCCATGGCAGCTGGTGAGGCCAGAAGTAGATGTTTCTCTAACCCGTTTTATTAAATCTGACACCAATCAACTTATATATCAACAGGAATATGTAGAACTAAGAAATAAATATGACACCCACCGTTCAATCTTTACTGATGGATCCAAGGATGGTGGCAAGGTGGCATGTGCCACTCTCGTTGGATCAAAACATATCTCATCTAGAATACCAGACACTAGCTCTATTTTCACTGCTGAGGCCAATGCTCTTCTTACAGCCTTAAAATACATTCAACGACAGTCTGCATATAAACAATTTATCATCTTTTCTGATTCTTTGTCCTGCCTTCAGGCACTGAAAAAAGTCTCCTCTAATCATCCAATTATTTTAAACATTTTAGAACTTTGTAATGATCTTTCAACTGGCCAATACGACATCGTCTTTTGTTGGTTGCCCAGTCATGTGGGCATAACAGGCAACACAATGGCTGATGCTGCAGCTAAAGCAGCACTCAACAAATCTGTGACACCACTTCTTCTTCCCTACAGTGACTATAAACCTGTTATCCGTTCTTACATCAGAAATCTAATGCAGAAGAAGTGGGACACCCAAGTGGGTATAAATAAATTACATGCAATAAAACCAAATATCGGTTATACCTACTTGGGTTGTCAGTCCAGGTTTGAAGAGGTCATTGTCCGACGATGTCGTATTGGCCATTCAAGATATACACATGAGTATCTATTGAAAGGTGAGGATCCACCGTTTTGCATCCCTTGTGATGGAAGAATCACGGTCAAGCATGTCCTGCTTGACTGTGTTGATTTTGCCATCACAAGGGATAACTATTTCAAATCTTCATCTCTAAAGGATCTTTTTAATAGTATCAGTTGTCATTTAATTGTTGGATTTTTAAAAGAAATAGAACTTATTGATAAATTTTGATTGTGTACATAGTTGATTTTTATAATATTGGTAGTGTTTAATGAGTAACATAGATGGTTAGTGGCTGTATCCTCAAAGGGGGTTGAAGTAGTGTAAAATTATTGTCCCCCAGAGAGGATATGTAAGACCACGTCCTGAAAGTACGTTTATTCATACCACTGTTTTTAAACGTAGTATATTTGTTTTGTTTTAATTATGGCTTAATCGCGTACCATCGCCAGCTGCTGAAGGGATGGTGTAAATCCTGCTGGGGAGCCATGCAGGTAGCAGAAGTATTGTAAGTCCCCACGGGCCCCAGTTAGGTGGCCTAACTTTGGTTGCTGGCGATCTCTAGCCCGTTTTTTATGATGTATTGTTGAATAATAGGTTATTCTTTTAATTGTTCTAAACTAGTTTTACTTCTAAACTGTGATATGCTAGTTGTTCTACTGTCCGTCGATGACAGGTGTTTTATTCTATGTCAGTATCATAAATGTTCTCGTCACGATATGGCTGAAATATTGCCGATGTGACGTAAAGCTTTAACTCACTCACTCACATTGTTTGTTGTTAAACGCCGCACTCAGCAATATTCCAGCTATATGATGGCGGTCTGGACCAGACAATCCAGTGATTGACATCATGAGCATCGATCCGCGCAATCGGGATCGATGACATGCATCAACCAAGTCAGCGAGCCTGACCACCCGATCCCGTTAGTCGCCTTTTACGGCAAGCATGGGTTGCTGAAGACCTATTCTACCCCGGAATCTTCACGGGTCTTTTTTTGATTGCCCAATCAAATTCGAGTATGGTAGAATTGGGATTTAACGTCACACGATGTGTGCTTTATCAAGGTCACCAGATGTTGACAGCATAACTATTGATCCAGTATGCCAGAGTGCTATGTCAGCTCACCAGTGGTTCTTGGTGTAACTAACCATTTCCGAGACCCGTCATGTGTCTGGGATGACTCCCGCTGACACCCCCGTTAATGTCGTACAGCATGATCGTTTTGGGGGTGGGTCCGTAATAATATGTGGTGGTATCACAATAACTGGCGCTCCATATAGTCCATGGCATAGTCTCAGGTCAATACTACCTGGACAACATGATTGCACCATTGGTGCCATTTGAACAACGTGTTGGGCAACGTTTCATCTTTCAAGATGATAATGCACGTGGTCATCGGGCCAAGCTTGGGACCCAAAACATCCATGTCATGCGATGGCCAGAAGTCAGTCCGGACCTTTCCCTCATTGAACACGTCTGAGACGTCATTGGAGAGAGAAACAGAGAGTGAGAGGGTATAGCGTGGGTGCGAAACAGAGACAGAGAGAGGTGAAGTGTAGGCGCGAGAGAAGAACAAATGTAAAATTGGGTGAATGAAGTGTTTGTCCACATGGGAATTATGAACTGACAAGAAAAATAGAATGAAAGAAAGTGAGTGAAGCAGAGCATAAGTGAAAGCGTTATTTGTGAGGAGTGGAAATAACGAGAAGATGGAATAAGAACAAGACAGAACAACCGCTGTTATATGCATCAATGTCTTTGTTCATTTTTTTTTTCATTGTACATATTCATGTATTGGTATATTTGTAACGTGTAACTTCCTTGTCTGTATGGATAGCAATGCATCGATGTAACCACGTATTCATTGTACGTATGTAGTCATATTGTCGTTACTGGAAATATTTCTGTGTGAAATTGTATCCACTTCGACAGCAGTGTTTGTAGATAAAAAACAAATCGTGGTCCACACACAAAATGCTGTACATTACATGAAATTCTCAGTTTAAATTTTGTCCAGTTAAAAAAAGAAAGAAAATTGCTTTATGTACTTTTTGCTTGTTTATACATTTCATATTGTTTTAAATATGTGGTTATATTGATTGATTGTCCACTGTACCTAATTCCCAATTCCTTAGAAGGACGTGGGACACGTCCTTCTTTACAGAAATGGCATATATCATATGTAGTTTGGCAGGGTATATAGGTTTTAACAGGGAGTCTATATGTTTTAACAGGGAGTGTATATACGTCTTATATATTCCCTTAATTAAGTAAGTTGATTATATCTATTTAAATAAACAGAGTGCTGCCAATACAAATTATAACAGCAGCTGGGGTATCATTACCATGGCCAGCAGCACAGAGTCATGTGCGGGTCAGCGGGTTGTAGTTAATGCCAGAGAATGGCCGGTTGGCCACTGGAGCTTAAGCTTAACTTTGTGGATGAGGTGCGGGATACTGCAGGCTGACCATGTATGTAACGTAACACGATACATTGCAGTCTGACAGTGAGGGTTAAAGATAGTACGCTTTCTGTTAGTCGGGACTTGACCCTCGGACAGCGGCTAGGCAGGTTGGCTCTCTTACGCCTCAGAGATCCTGCTTGGCCATACTACTATGTAGTTATATAGACATATTAAGATCACGAATAAACGTTGTGGACCCACAGACGGACTTGTGTGTTGTCATAAGAGAAATATCCGGTAGAGCACCAACGTCTACCTAGGATACTAAGGTACTGTAGGTCCCCATGGTCCCCAGTATGGTGATCTCCTTTCAGTGGCTGACGATTTCTAGCCCCTATTTATGTTGTGGTGTTCATTAATGCTTACTGTTAATATTCACAACTAGTTTTAAATCAAGTCTGTGATATTCTAGTTATTCTACTGTTCATCGTTGACAGCTTTTTATTTAGTCTAAATATATGTATCATAAATGTAACTTCACTTCGATGACAAATATTTATTCCATTCGAACATATGTATTTTATGTCAGTTCTCGTCACGATATGGCTGAAATATTTCCCATGTGACGTTAAATAATAACTCACTCACTCACTCACCCAGCGGATATGATCATGTCATTTCCATTTGCAATACCACATAGATCAGAAGATAATGCCTTGATGATTCCAACTATCCCCTACTTTTATGGCATAGTATATGGGGGAAGCAAGTATCTCCTGGCCATTATCCTAAAAAGGTCATACACGTGAGGTTAAGATATCTGTAAAAACTATGTACATTGTATAAATAGAATAGAAGCATGTGTAAACAAAATCGATTAAAAGCTTGTGTTCAAGACATTTCGATGGAAGAAACTGTTCATTTTGATACTGTTTTATGGCATTCCCAGTTCTTGTACATGATGTCAGTTGCATACATGTCGTCACAATTGTATTAGTAGCAACCCGAATCGTATATGTTGTATCCGCTTTTGTTTTGAGTGTTATGAATACATGTGCATACCATTTTAATGTATGCACATAAAATAAAGGTTTACCTTGGGGGTAGTCAGAGATATATACACATCTATGTAGATCAGTTTTGTCAAACATTGATGTCATGTGTAAAATAAAACAAAAATTAGCAGGGTCGTTTTACGCTCTGGCTGATTTTAAAGTTAAGCACTTATTTCCCGTGAAGGTTGCTTCGGGGTGTGATATCAGTGCGGATGAACTTCGGGATTGTTACTATTTCATCTGGGGGCAGGGGATACGATGACATGCATCCACGCAATTGGGATCGCATGCAAAACCAAGTCAGCGAGCCTGACTAACCGATCCCGTTAGTTGCCTCTTACGACAAGCATAGTCGTCTTTTACGGCAAGCATTGGTTGCTGAAGACGAAATCCACCCCGAATCTTCACGGGCCAGGGATAGTGGTGGATGAGGAAGTGTTGAGTTTGAACAAACAAACAAAATTTTTCAATTGTTGATATCGCTGCTTGATTTTTTCCGCTTCAGTATAATCACCATCATAACTTGACTTGTATTTCTGTATCAGTTGTTGGTATCTTTATTCCGCGTCAATGTAGTCATCATGGCCACACTCACTTGGATTTTGTTTTCTGTCGGTTGTTGCGATCAGTACTTCCATTACTGTCGCTTCAGTAGTATTGGCAGCACAACACTCACTTGGTGTTTGTGTTATTTCAGTCGTTCGTATCGATGCTTCTATTAATGCCGCTTCAGCAGCTTCCTTGTTGGGTATCGTCACGTTTAGATGCAAGTCTCCTGTTTGTGGTAGTGTCCGCTTGCTGAGAGTTGACAGAAATCCGAAGACAGTGGTCGAGAAAAACATTGCACCTGAAACGAAACGTTCCAAAGTCTTTCAACATTTCACTAGTAATATAATATATATTACTGTATATATATATATATATATTCCAGCTATATTAGTTTCACTGATTTCACTGATTATACACTACTTGTATTGATGTGGAAGTATGTATCAATTCGCAACTGCCACTGTGACATACCAGAAAGGAGAAAAACGCTGTAGTACGACCCGCTTGCTTCCAATATGGCTCCTGAAACAGTACAGACATGTGTGCTTAAAGGAGAAGAATATTCGGAAAATGACAACCACATCTACTTCCAATCTTCCTTTATGGTTTTCATTAGCTTTGAAACAGATGGTTCTTAAAAAGTCTTCGATGGACATTTAGAATCCAGAAGAACATGAGTGAGTGAGTGAGTATGGTTTTACGCCGCTTTTAGCAATATTCCAGCAATATCACGGCGGGGGACACCAGAAATGGGCTTCACACATTGTACCCATGTCGGGAATCGAACCTGGGTCTTCGGCGTGACGAGCGAACGCTTTAACCACTAGGCTACCCGACCGCTCCCAGAAGAACATGAAGTATTGAAACGCTTTTGGATGGCGACAGAGTGCGTACTTAAAAGACTACTAAGCCGATGCACAATGGACACCAGGCACGGAGCTCAGCTACAGGTTGCAAGCGTTGTTTACAACATGAACAATGATTTTGTGGACTGGAACTTGTGTTATCAACAACTACCCATTTTATGAACAATATCTATATGAGTTTTACAAGCGTCCACCAACAAACCATTTTCTTTGTGAAGCATGGCAATATCGGTATCCGTGCATGCGGGGTCCGTACGGCGAATGGTTGAATGCAGTTTTCATTTGACCAAGTTTGGAGACTCTATATGTCTGGTGATATGGGGTTAGATTCAGGGCCAACGTCGGCAAGAAATACAGAACAGAGAAAGAAGATCAGGATATCGCCAGTGCCTCATTAAAGGACTCTATTGAAGAACTATGACATTTGACAACAACGTTAACTATGATAACACTGAGTGAAACACTGACACCCCTGAAACTCACAGTTAAGGAAAATAATGCATGTGTGAGCTCACGGCCCGATGATATGCAAAAGATTGTCTCAAACAATCAATTGAGATATTTTGCGGCCTTACAAAGTAAATTAGATAGAAGTGAGAATTACTCCAGGAAACATAATCTACTTTTCTTCGGCACTGAAACTCTCGGGAAGGACGAAATGTATGAGGCCAGGGAAAAACTAAGCAATTTCTTGAAAGAAAAGCTTGAAATAAGTAATTATTACGAGATTCATTTTGATACTGTTCATAGACAGGGTACTAAACGTGAACAAGGATCGAACCCGCCTTAAATAAGTCATGTGTAATGATATAGTACCTGTAAACTTCAAGGCCAAAGGGCAGTTAAAGGGAAATGCCACGTGTCGTGTGTTTGAGGACTTTTCGTTTAAAACCATGGAAAGAAGAAGGAAACTCCCCGTGTACAAGATAATTCCTAGAGAAAAAGGTCAAAGTGCATTTTTGAAGACAGACTATTTATTTATCAATGGTGAAAAGATCTATTTGATGGCCACACAGAAGATCTCAGGAAAGTGACAAAGGACAGAGATTATGGGAAGTGGCTGACAATTGATCTCTCATCTTACACCAGTTATGAAACTTTATAACGAGGAGGAACGACTTCACCAGCTGACATCAGCACGAACTGCTCGTGCATTTCTCCAGCAGGGCAACTCACTACTGTATTATGTTGGCATCGGAATAATTTTCCTCTTAGGTTAACAATAATGACTTCCATGACTTTCTGTGTAAGCGGAATAATATCTGTTTAACTGAAACGTGGGCAAAATCACTAAACAACTTTAAGTTTGTTTTTCCTGATTACGTTTCATTTCAATCAGTTCGACCCAAAGACGCCGCGATATAACATGAATACTGTTAAAAGCGGCGTGAAACCCAACTCACTCGCTCACTCGACCCAAAGAGAAGAAAGCAGATGCTACAGTGGAGGTGTCGCGGTATATCTTAGTGATAAACCTGCATTGTATTTTTCAAAGATACATGAGTGAGTGAGTGAGTTAAAGCTTTATGTCACATCGGCAATATTTCAGCCATATCGTGACGCAAATATACATGACGAATAGTTTGCCTGGGTTTTAACTGTTTCAAATGATGTACTCATTATTGGTAGAGGGCTAATATTCGGATATGTATACTTGAAAAATGAAACATTAGGCTATAATGAGGGTATTTAAGCTTTAGAATTTGTTCTTGCAGTGCTCATGGACGAGTTCCAGGTCAGTGACTACATCTTGTGTGGAGACTTCAACAGTAGAACTGGCTAGTAGTTGGATGTGTATACTTAAAACCTGAAACATTGGGCTATAGTGAGGGTGTTGAAGTTTTGGATTTATTTCTTGCAGTGCTCATGGACAAATTCCCGGTGAGTGACCACGTCTTCGTGTTGAGACTTCAATAGCATAACTAGAACCGAATTATGTTATATTGGTTTTGATGCAGTTGATCATCTACCAATGGATGATATTGTGTATGATCAGTATGACAGCCCTGCAGAACGAAAGAACAAGGACCAAGTTGTTACCAATTATGGGAACGATTTCTTAGAAGATCGTAAAACGTTTGGTTTATATTTACTAAATGGCAGGTTTTCTTACTACATTTGTGTGTCAGCATATCTATACAAGTATGTAAAGGACTTTAAACTTATAAGTCAGACCATCTTCCCCTATTTGCTTCTTTCTCATCATTGTTTAATGTAGAAGACACTCTAGAACAGGATGTTAATAAATATCGAACAGGGATACGTGTGAAGACTATATGAATCATGTTGAAAGTGCATTAATACAAGAAACGTTTACAGAATTCATTATCTGTGTAGAAAATGATATGATAAAGCGACAGGGATGGTACAGCGTATAAGACAATACTGTGGAAGGAATATGAAAGTAAAGAGGTCCAAATATAGGCTTTAAGAAACAAGTAGAATGGTTGATGTCAACATTTGAAGAGAGAAAAATATAAACTCATGAATATATTCAGAAATGTGTCTTCTCCGGAAAACTATAACTTATACTAGAACATTAGAGACAAATTTCAACCTTTATGTTAACAATAACAGACTTATTTTAAGCAGAACATTACAAACGCATTAGTTAAAATGCTTTGAATAGTAATGCCACTGTGGAAAAGGTAGTAAAAGTGAACTTAATAACTTTCGTGGTATATCACGTCTAAATACAATCGGTAAAATGCTTTGAATTTAAGACCAGAATGTTTCTTAGACTACCAAGGCATAATTGGTGAATATCAAGGGTGGGGGGGGGGGGGGGGGGGGGGGGGTTGGTTAAGAGAGATCATTTCACTATTGATAACTTTTTGATTTGTGGAAAAAATGGTCTTTTTAATGGTGAGCGTATGAAAACTGTTAATGCCTATATATATTTGTGACTTTTTTCACTCCCAAATTAATTTGGACTAATTATATAAAGCCTGTAAAACTGTGAGCAGTTAAATCGTCAATAAGACGTTATTGCGGTTAAGGAAGCATTTTCTGTAATACTTGATAAGAAAATTGTTCTGATATTAATGTATGGTGCTGAGATTTGGAGACACCAAGAGGTATGGCAATTTGTCTGTTAGTTTAATGTATATGTACATACCCGCAATTGGGGGACCTGTAAGATAGCCGACTCCACAAGAAAATAAAGTTGCACCAACACCTGTGGCGAAGTCTTGAAGTCCAAGAATTTCAAGTGTCAGGGTCTGAAGGAATACCCACGTGCCTCCACTATACAGTCCAAGAATGAAGCCATAAACTATTCTCAGAACAGAGAATGTGTTGAACAGTAGCAATAAAAACGTGCAAATTGCTACTATGCCATTCACAGAGGAATACACAGTGGCACTGTCAATCTTCTCATCACTCAGAGCAAATCCTATGAGAATACGTGAGACGATACTTCCTATGCCTGAAGCTGATATAACAAAGGCTCCTTCCTGGAATGTAGATCCCTGTTTTATAAAGAAATCCGGCAGAAAGAGATATTCTGTTGACATAGCAATTGAAAAGCACAGTACACTGCATAAAAAGAATATAAATGAAACATTGCTCACAACATGACGGAACCTCGTTAGATCCCTACATATTGACGTAATCTTTCTCTGAGAGGGTTGACCCTTCCAAGCTTGTTGTGTTCTCTTGCGCTCAAATTCAGGGGGTCGCATAAGCATTCCAGCAGCACATGCATTAAGTGTCATTCCTCCAATGATAAGAAAGGCGCCGTGGACTCCATATGTTTCCATCAAATACTGAAAAAGTGGGGGGTGTATGAATATACCAAGTCCAACTCCTGAGATAGATATTCCTGTAACCAGTCCTGGTTTGTCAGGGAAGTAGTATCCAATAATGACAACACTTCCGGCTTGTGCCAAACCTGTGCCAAGACCTGAAGTATGAATGGCAACATATCACAATCGTTTCTTTTTTTATCATTTTATATTTATTTTATCAAGTGCTGTATACAGAGGACATTAAACACAATAAGGAGACCCAACACTCACTGGCATAATATCAGTTTATCTATCCTCCCATCCGACAACCTTTCACTTGACTAATGAAACTAAAACATTGCAATAATGTCTCAAGTTTCCACAAAATGAAATGAGATGAAATGGGGTTTAACGTTGCGCTCAAGATTATTGCACTTATATAGCCACGTGCATGAGTGCATGAGTGCATGCGTGCGTGCGTGCGTGCGTGCGTGTGTGGCTGCCTGTACTAGTCCGCACTAATGCCGACTTTATGGCGTTTGTCCACTGATATACAATGCCGCAGTTTAACATGAAAAACGAGCCGATCAGTCCTTGTTTTGGCCTATTCATTCCGAGCGCCAAGCAGGGTAACAATCCTTATCCTATTTCAACGTCTGTTGGTATGACGCGGCCGGAGATCCAACCCTGGACCTTCTGCTCACCGGGCGGACGCTCTACCACTAGACAACAGAGGCGATCCTTCCACAAAGCACTCTTATTAAATTGCCAATGACTGCTTTCTGAATAGTTTCTATAAAACAGCACAAACAAACGTAAAATGATAACCCCCAATTCCCTGGAGCAGCACATCGATGTATAATCATTAAACAGTCAGGGATATGGATATAAATTGTTCAGGTGAACATTTGACATGTCTTTGTATGTGTTTGTTATGGGTGTCACTAGTGAGGAGGGATATGCTTATCTATTCGTTAACACCTGGTATTATCACTATTTGTTAGTGATTCATAAACACTTCATATTGTTTAGCTATTTTGGGTTATTGGTTTGGTTTGGTTTGGTTTGTTGTTTAACGCCGCACTCAAAAATATTCCAGCTATATGACGGCGGTCTGTAAATAATCGAATCTGGACCAGATAATACAGTGATTTATATCATGAGCATCGATCCGCGCAATTGGGATCGATGACATGCTTCAACCAAGTCAGCGAGCCTGACCACCCGATCCCGTTAGTCGCCTTTAACGACAAGCATAGTCACCTTTTACGGCAAGCATGGGTTGCTGAAGACCTTTTCTACCCCGGAATCTTCACGGGTCATTTTGGGTTATTGTGTCCCTCAGGCTACAAACAATAACAATAAGCAGTTGTAAATTTCATTTAGATTGATAATACCCTTTTTTATGTCTGAATACCTTCATTTTATGTGAGCCTTTCAGTTACCGTAAATTTACTATATATAACATTGCCATTACCATCTGAATCGTGCAGTAAGATACAAATAAGACAACTTTAAGTTTCGAATGTTTTGCTTAAGGAAACACATCTAAGTAGCACACGTCAACAGCTTTTGGCATGAACTTCAATATTTCTCATTTTCATATCCGCTAACTTTACGGTCAACAAGAAATTAAAAAGAAAAACATCACCTTGGCTGACACAAACAGTTAAGGGTTAAGAAATCGCTAAATAGCAGTGCGACCATTTCAGCCGTACATACCTGCAATTAAGGAATATGTTAAGAACAATATCCTTATTTCGGTCACCAGATAGCTGGTCGCAAACCCAGTCATCATCAAGACTCCAGACATCACCACACACGTTCTACAGTCAAACACGTTGATAACCAAGCTGGCAATTGGACCTGAAGAGGATGACAACATGTGTGAAACATGTTCGAACATTTCTTTTTGTTATGCTGTCGATATATATTTCAATGTCAAGATCCTAGCAGAATCCCTTTATCGAACTACATATAACTCGAGCTATTTTCGATCGAAAACTCGACACATTGTATTTCCCTCCAAACAAATCCCAATGTAATCTCGCCGACACAGTTTCGAACTCTGAAGAGCACAGCAGCCAAAGAAGGATTTTTGGTTGTTTGCTTATTACATAACAATAGCAATATTTTCGCTGCACGTATATGACGGTGAAGTATATGTGATATACCACTGTGTGCTCTAAGAAAGTGAGCGGAAATATTTAATTCTCAAAACTATAAATGATATATATTATTATTTACAAAGAATATGTCAAACAATGTCTACAAATGCTAAATGTCATGTTAAACTTTGCCAGATTCCTGTTGTATGGGGGTTTTTTTTACAGAAAGATAAATTACTTGTTTTATCTTCCCTTAAGAGATAATTCTCTCTCAAATCGTAATTTGCACTGTGGGTCTGATGGCCTTCGTGCAGATAAATAAGTTAACTGTCAATTCGACCTAAAGTGGATAGGAAATATGTACAAAAAAAGTGTCAAAGTAAACCATGAGCAGTGGTTAAGGAACGTAACATAAATACCTCAGTGATCACTTTTTTATTTCATGATCAATGTAGTCAGTTCCTTACCTGTCAGAGCAAACATGCAGGAAAAGAGAGATCCCATCCATGCTGTCATCGTCACATCCTCCTGGAACTCTTTGAGCAAAGCTACGTGGATTACTCCGCTTGCATAGGGAAGGGATGGGCCAAGGAGCATCGTCGTAAAGGAGGCAACAAGAACAACTGCTGGATACATGCTCTGCCTCTCCATTTCTCTAGTTAAGGGTTTGCGTTCTGAAAATATTCACAATTTAGAGAATGGCGGACAGGCTCGGGGGAATTACAAATTATCTAGCCAGGGTGGAGTTTGGGCGGGGGGTGGTAGTGGTGCACGGGTGGCCCAGTTGCGTCCCTCGGGCCAGAAACCTATGATCTTCGGTTGGAATCCCGGGTTCACATCTTAGACCTGCAACGCTTCCGTCTTAACTCCCACATCACGCTGATACGCTGTGTTATAAATGGAATACTGCTAAAAACGCTGTGTTATAAATGGAATACTGCTCAAAATGACTTTAACTCCACTCATGCCATAATTCGCGTGGCATAATGTAATCAATATTTGAATGTGAACCATAGCAAACGTTATAGCGCATTGTTCTCAACAATGAAGCAGGGTGGCATAATATCGCTTCATTTGATCAATCAGCATTGACACGTGCCTGTCTGTGATGTCTGGTCATTGGGATGCGAATGTTTGCCCTTTGTGAAGGGAAACCAGCCTCACAGAGACGATTACGCACTGAATAGAAATGTTAACGCCCCTGGCATTCCGCTGGTCATTTCTGAGTGTGGTGGCAGTCACGAAGTGATGACCTCCGGCTGCAATCAGGAGAAACCTGTTTGTGGCGGAATGCTGTCGACCACCTGCATGTTGCTGTGAAGCTGTTCAAAGGTCTGGTATCGATTCCATGCCCTGCTGATCTCACTTTTGCTGATACCAAAGACGTTTACAACGTTCATAGTGTGGTGACCCAGTTTCAAGCATGCCTATGCATCTGCCTATTTATTCAGTCGTTTAACGACGTCTTTGACGCTGAGGCACTCGTGAAGAGCAACCTCCTCGTGGTGAGTGCTGGGTAACGCTAATAGCTCTTCCCCCGTGTGGAACCGGGGCAGAATATTTCCACAGCCTCCCATTGCTGGTCGTATGAGGCGACTAAAATGGGCAACCTGTTTGCCGTTGGTTGCGTCCCTGTGTCGGCGGAGGACGGGAGTCTGGTAGTTGAGGGCACTGGTTCCTGGAACTGTGTTCCTTTGCCCAACACACTACTTCGACCCTTACTTCGCCTAGACGGGTGGTAAGATGGGCCCGGTCTTATTAATCGGCTGGTCATGCCAGGCCCCTGTGCGTAATATTGTATATGCACTCCTGTGTTGTATTATAATGTATATTTTGGTCTTGGCCATGCATACTTTGTATGAATTATCAATTTTTGATGGAATAAATTGCCTAGAGTCTTACGCCAGAAGGCGGTGGCTCATGGGCCAATCTGGTGATGTTGACCTTTGTATTCTGTATATCTCCAGTTTCTTGTCATGGACTGAACCTGCCTGGCACTACATCTGGTAGATAAATATAGCTATTCAAGTCATATTTGCTGGAGTATAACACCCCTGTAGCCCTGGTGTTTTGCATTTTGGATATCCAATGCAATGAAACACTGTGGTGACACTCGATGGTGACACTCGATGGTGGGTGGGGAGCAGAGGTGCAGAACCACTTCCTTTCATTATGTCGACACAACACTCTGGTTCGAAAAGAAAACACCTAGATGCTAGCTCCTCTGATGACGAAACTGATCTCAAATTAGATTCCTGGGCTCGATTCATAGTAATTGAGGCTTCTGATCATCAACCTTTGAAATTGATCCCGTTCACTATTTCTAAGGCCATCCATGGTTGTTGTGGTACAGTTAACAATGTTACCCGCCTCCGTAATGGCTCCATACTAGTGGAATGTGCCAGGAAACAGCAATCTCTTAATCTGTTATCAATCAGCCAATTTGCAAATGTAGAGGTTGCTGTCTCGGCACATAGGACTTTGAACTCGTGTCGAGGCATTGTGAGAGACAGAGCCCGATGATTAGCTGACATGAGTGAAGATGAGATTGTGACCGAACTAACAAATGAAGGTGTTACAGCTGTCAAGCGTTTCACCAGAAAACAGGATAATAATATCATCAAAACCAACACCTATCTCTTTACTTTTTCCCTTTCCAAAATTCCTAAATCTATAAAAGCTGGGTACTTTAATATCAGAGTGGAAGTTTATGTACCAAACCCACTCCGATGTTACAAATGTCAACATTTTGGACACGGTGCCAAGACCTGCACTCTCAGCGTAGTTTGTGTGCGCTGCAGTGGTTCTCATGAGAGCACTGAGTGCACTGATGCCACAAAGTGTGCAAATTGCGATGGAGACCACTTAGCCTCATCCAAACTTTGTCCACACTTTATCCGTCAATCTCAAATATTAAAAATTAAACACACTAACAATATCTCTTTTCATGATGCTAAGAAGCTAGTTCAGTCACAATCTCCAAATAACTCAACAATATCTTACTCAGCAGCAGTAACTGTCACTCCTGTTGTCAAGGCCGCCACAGTATCTGTAGGATGCCAAACAACCATCTCTTGGGTTGGTAATCAGCAGATGCTAGAAGACAAGTCAGCCCAATCATCTCACGGTGTCACAACAAGAGTAACATCAGCTTCACAGACGGAGCTAGTGAAATCAACAAACATAGTAGAACCAGAATCATCTCCAATTCATGGAGACCTCCATTTAACAAAAACGGAAAAAAAGAAACGGAAAAAAACGGCTAGGGCCCTCCAACACTTGGAGGTGCCTTCTTCTCAGCCTACACCTGTTAAGGTTCAAAATCAATTTGAACCTTTGGCGAGGGAGATCACTCCATCTCCAACAGACCATGGGAGTGGACCTCCCTCTCGGTCCAGATCCCCAGTAGAACCACCATGACCTGTTCTAACCCGATAATACAATGGAATTGCAGAGGACTAAAAAACAATTTTAATGATTTACAGCTATTAACACAAGATTTCAAGCCAACAGCCTTTTGTCTACAGGAAACATATTTTAAAAATACAGATCAACTCAACATCAGACAATATGATTCTTATCATTTCTTTTCACCTCCAGGAGCTAAAGCAACTCGAGGATCTTCAATCCTGGTGAGGCAAGGTATTATTCATAGCCCTGTTCCTCTGAATACACCTCTACAAGCTATCGCAGTTCGTATCACTATGCACATTGTTTTTACTCTGTGCTCTCTTTACATTCCTCCATCTGCATCTCTTCAGCAATCCGATCTTCAAGCTCTCTATGACCAGCTTCCCAAGCCCTGTATTATAATGGGCGATATGAACGGACACAATCCACTTTGGGGTAGTGATCATACCAACGGTAAAGGCAAGCTCTAAGAAGATTTTATTTCGAACAAAACTCTGTGCCTTTTTAATGATAATTCAAACACATATTTACATCCTGGTACAGGCACATACTCTTCTCTGGATTTGTCTGTTACAGATTCCAACCTGCTAAATGAATTTGAGTGGTCAGTCCACGATGACCTCTGTGGAAGTGACCACTTTCCAACCATTCTACACCCTATTGCCCCATCTGATGTTCCTCCGTCCTCTAGATGGAACTTTACCAAAGCTAACTGGCCTCTGTATGACCTTCTATGTACAGCAAAGTTAACACCTGATCACTTTACTGACATTCCTGACCCGATAACATGCTTTTCTGATGGACTCATCAAAATAGCTGAAGAATGTGTTCCCAAGTCCTCTGGAATTCCACACATACGTAAACCATGGTTTACTGATGACTGCAAGCGAGCTAGGAAGGCGAGGAAAAAGGCGGAGCATTATTTCCGCCGCCATCCTATGGTTCATAACTTAAATAAATTTAAAATCTTAAACGCAAAAGCACGGCATACATTTAAAGAAAGTAAACGCCAATCTTGGCGAAATTATGTGTCAAAAATAAACTCAAGGACGCCCATGTCCAAGGTATGGAACATGGTCCAAAAAATCAAAGGTAAGGGCACTAAATCTAGTATTCCCCATCTTAAACATTGGGACCAACTACTAACTCATAAATCAGATATTGCTAATAAACTTGGCGAAACTTTGTCTAAACACTCTTCCTCATCTATCTATGTACCTCAATTCCAAAAGTATCAAAAACAGCAGGAAAAGAAACCTATAAATTTTAATTCAGATAATGGGGAAGATTATAATGAACTATTCTCTATTCATGAACTCCACACTGCCCTTGGACAAGCTCACGATACTGCTACAGGAGCTGATAACATACATTATCAACTCCTGAAGCACTTACCAGAATCATCCTTAGAAACACTTTTGAATATTTTTGATGTCATTTGGACCTCAGGGAAGTTCCTTCCTTCGTGGCGTGATGCCATAGTTGTCCCGCTACCCAAACCCGGTCGAGATCATACTGACCCATCAAATTACCGACCAATATCATTGACAAGCTGCGTTTGCAAAACCATGGAACGCATGCTAAACAATCGTCTCGTTTGGTACCTGGAATCCAATAATCTTATTACTAATATACAATGTGGTTTCCGGAAAAACAGGAGTACCATCGACCATTTGGTTCGCTTGGAATCATTTGTTAAAAATGCCATAATAAATAAACAACATGCAGTGTCTATCTTTTTCGATCTAGAAAAAGCATATGACACTACATGGAAACATGGTATTTTAAAAGATTTACATGGTTTTGGATTACGAGGCCGTTTGCCTCAATTTATATCCGCATTTTTAACTGACAGGCAATTTCAGGTCCGCGTGGGTTCTACCCTGTCTGATCATTATAATCAGGATCAGGGTGTCCAACAAGGAAGCATCTTGTCTGTCACATTGTTTAGTATTAAGATAAATAGTTTGTCTAAAGTTTAAAATGATTCGATTGATGGATCGCTCTTCGTGGATGATTTTAATATTTCTTGTCGTGGCAAAAACATGCATACTATTGAAAGGCAACTACAGCTCTGTTTAATTAAAATCCAGAAATGGTGTCTCGTAAATGGTTTTAATTTTTTTAAAATCTAAAACCAACTGTATACATTTTTGTAGAAAATATAAACCCCATAATCATTAATTTTAGATAACACTCCCATTAAAGTTGTAAAGGAAGCCAAGTTCTTAGGTCTAATTTTCTATCATCATATGACATTTCTGCCCCACATTAAATACATAAAGAATAAATGCTTGAAGGCCCTAGATTTATTAAAAGTTGTCTCAAATTCTAAGTGGGGTGGGGATCAAAAAACCCTCCTCCAACTATATCGAACACTAATCCGCTCTAAACTTGATTATGGCGCCATCATATATGGTGGGGCTTGTAAGAGCAATTTAAAATTACTTGACACCATTCATCATCAGGGTCAGGCCTGAGGCTTTGCCTTGGAGCCTTCAGAACTTCGCCTGTTCATACTTTGTATGTGGGGCACTCGTGAAGAGCAACCTCCTCGTGGTGAGTGCTGGGTAACGCTAATCGCTCTTCCCCCGTGTGGAACCGGGGCAGAATAATTCCACAGCACCCCATTGCTGGTCGTACGAGGCGACCGAATTGGGCAACCTGTTTGCCGTGGGTTGCGCCCCTGTGTCGGTGGAGGACGGGATTCTGGTGGTTGAGGGCAATGGAGCCAGGAACCGGTGTTCCTTTTGCCCAACACACCACTTCGACCCTTACTTCACCTAGACGGGTGGTAGAATTGGCCCGATTCTATCAATCGGCTGGTCACGCCATGCCCTGTGCATGGAAAAGTGCCACTTTAGATCTATATCATATTCAACAAGTTTTCTGATGTAATATGATCTTCCAACTTATGCCAATATACTTATTGCCTAGAGTCCTATGCCAGAAGGCGGTGGCTCATGGGCCAATCTGGTGATGTCAACCTCCGATTTCTATATGTCTCCAATGTTCTGTCAAGGGCCGAACCAGCTGGGCATTTCTTTTGGTAGACAAATGTAGCTTTTCGTGTTGTATTTACTGGAGTATACCACCCCTGTAACCCTGGTGTTGTAGACTGGCTTCCTCTTCGGCATCGTCCTTTTTGACACTCGATGGCGGGTGGGGAACAGGGGTGTTGAATAAATTCCTGTCATTATGGCGCAACAAATACCTGGTTCAAATCGTGAAAAAAAGAGAAGACTGGAAAATGACAGTTCAACTGAAAATGTTTTTCAAAACAATGATTCTTGGGCTCGCTTCCTGGTAATCGAGGCTGCTGATCATCAACCATTAAAACTGAACCCATTTGCCATTTCAAAAGCTGTTTCTGGAATCTGTGGTGCAGTCAAAAATGTAACCCGTCTTCGGTCTGGCTCCCTACTTGTGGAGTGTGCACGGAGACAGCAATCTCTGAATCTTTTATCAATTACTCAGTTTGCCAATGTTGATGTTGCTGTGTCCGTGCACACTCGTGTCGGGGAATTGTTCGCGACAGAGCTCGATGCCTGTCAGATATGTCGGAACAAGAAATTGTTTCTGAACTGGATGATCAAGGTGTTACGTTTGTAAAACGTTTCACCAGAATCACCGATGGAGTTGTCACGAATACTCATACTTACCTGTTCACTTTTGCGCGTTCTTCTTTACCGCAATCAATCAAAGCTGGTTATGTTAATATCGGAGTGGATATGTATATCCCAAATCCCCTCCGATGTTTTAAATGTCAAACCTTTGGCCATGGTTCTAAATCATGTGCTAAACCTGTCAAATGTCATCGTTGTGCTGGCAGCCATGAGGGTAGAGATTGTGAGGAGGACATTGTTTGTGCAAACTGTGGTGGCCAACATTTGTCTTCTTCCAAGTCGTGTCCTGTTTGGCAACTTGAATCAAAAATCAATAAAATGAAATATGAAAATAACATTTCTTTTGCAGAAGCAAGAAAGCTGTTAACTAAACAATCCGCTACTCCATCACATCTTACTTACTCTGCCGCAGTTACACGTTCTGCAACTATATCTACTGTCACTGCATCAATCTCATGCCAAACGGATCTGTCATGGGTCCATTCTGATCAGCCCCTTAATACCGCTGGAATCAGTCCACCAACTTCTGATAATCAGACCAGTTCAGCAACCCACACTTCAACACAGACTGTCACTCAGACGGATACTCTGACTGCTAGTCAGCCTGACACAGTTGTCCCAGTTGTCCCAGAAAATAACAAAAACACTGAACCACTTGACAGCTCACTTGAGAAAAAGAAAAAAAAGAAGTTAAATAGAAAACAAACATCTCCGGCAGCCTCGCCCGCAGAACTATCTCTTCACAACTCCTTTGAGCCTCTTGACATGGAGGTAACTCTGTCTGTAGAGGACAGTAGGAGTAATTCGTCCTCACGTTCGCGTGTGAGATCCCCAATTGAGCCTCCATGACTCAATTGTCCAATATGATACAATGGAATTGCAGAGGACTTAGAAACAATTTGAATGACATTCAATTATTGATACAGGATTTTAAACCGTCTGCTTTATGTCTTCAGGAGACATACCTAAAAAGTACAGATAAATTTGATATCAGACAGTATAACTGTCATCATTCATATTCCCCCCCAGGTGACAAAGCAACTGGGGGGTCGTCTATCTTGGTTAGACAGGGCGTGATTCACAGCCCTGTTGCGCTCAATTCAAATCTTCAAGCTGTTGCTGTTCGTTTAACTTTGAACATTGTCTTTACGCTGTGTTCCTTGTATATTCCTCCATCTACTTTGCTTCGACTATCTGATCTTCAAAATCTGTATGATCAGCTCCCCAAGCCATGTATCATCGTGGGTGATCTGAATGGACACAACCCCCTCTGGGGAAGTGTTACCACAAATACTAAAGGGAAAATACTTGAGGAATTCATTTCTGATAATAATTTGTGTATCTGTAATGATGATTCAAACACCTATTTACATCCTGCCACTGGTACATACTCAGCTCTTGATCTGTCAATCACAGACTCAAATCTATTTCACGAGTTTGAATGGTCGGTCCATGATGACCTCTGCGGAAGCGATCACTTTCCCACCATTCTTAAATCTGTGAACCCGAATCCTGAAACCTCCACGTCCAGGTGGAATTTTACAAAGGCCAATTGGTCATTGTATGAAACATTGTGTGCTGCAAAATTAATCCCTCATCATTTTCAAAATGTTGAAGATCCCATTCAGTTGTTTTCAGATCAGCTCAATGAAATAGCTGATCAAACAATTCCTAAGTCCTCTGCAAATCCTCATATTCGCAAACCGTGGTTTACCTTGGAATGTAAACAGGCACGGAAGTGTAGGAAGAAAGCGGAAAAGTACTTCCGCCGACATCCCACAGTTCATAACTTAGATCAAGTAAAAATTACAAATGCAAAAGCCAGGCGAGCTTATAAACAAAATAAGCGTCAATCTTGGAGGAACTACGTCTCCAAAATAACTTCCCGTACTCCTATATCCAAAGTTTGGAACATGATAACAAAAATTAAAGGCAAAGGATCAAAGTCTTCTGTTCACCATCTTAAGGAAGGTGATCAGTTATTAACTGATAAATCAGACATTGCCAATAAACTTGGTGAAACATTGGCAAAACATTCATCATCATCTAATTATGCCCCTGAATTCATAAAATATCAGAAACAACAGGAAAAGAAAACTGTTAATTTTAACTCTGATAACGGGGAAGACTATAATGAAGTGTTTTCCTTCCATGAGCTACTTACAGCCCTAGGGCAAGCTCATGATACAGCGGCTGGTGCTGATAATATTCACTATCAGCTCCTGAAACATTTGCCTATATCATGTCTAGAAACACTTTTAGATATATTTGACCAAATATGGACGTCGGGGAATTTTCCTCCTTCGTGGCATGATGCCATTGTAGTCCCTATCCCAAAACCTGGTCGGGATCATACAGATCCATCAAATTACCGTCCTATATCTTTAACCAGTTGTGTCTGTAAAACCATGGAGCGAATGGTGAATAATAGATTAGTTTGGTTCTTAGAAACCAATCAACTACTCACAAATATTCAATGTGGTTTCCGCAAAAATCGAAGTACTATTGATCATTTAGTACGTTTGGAATCGTTTGTGAAAAATGCTATTGTTAACAAACAACATGCAGTGTCAATATTTTTTGATCTTGAGAAAGCTTACGACACTACCTGGAAGCATGGCATTTTAAAAGATTTACACGAGTTTGGTCTGAGAGGCCGCTTACCACATTTTATATCACAGTTTTTAGCCGGCAGGCAATTTCAAGTCCGAGTGGGTTCAACCCTGTCTGACCATTATAATCAGGAGCAGGGTGTGCCACAAGGAAGTATTTTGTCAGTTACTCTATTTAGTATTAAAATCAATAGTCTTTCAAAGGTTTTAAGTGATGCAGTGGATGGATCACTTTTCGTAGATGATTTTAATATATCTTGTCGTGGTAAAAATATGCACACTATTGAGAGACAGCTACAATTATGCCTTAATAAAATACAGAAATGGTGTCTAGAGAATGGGTTTAAGTTCTCCAAAGTCAAAACAAACTGTATCCATTTTTGCCGCAAATATAAACCGCATAAAGACCCTGAACTATTTTTGGCTGGTTTTCCTATTAAAGTTGTCAAGGAAGCCAAGTTCTTGGGTATTATATTTGATAATCATCTCACATTTTTACCACATATAAAATATCTGAAGACTAAATGTCTGAAGGCAATTGACTTGTTGAAAGTCGTTTCTCATTCAAAATGGGGAGGGGATCAGACTACTCTACTTCATTTATATCGTTCTCTCATCCGTTCCAAACTCGATTATGGCTCTATCATTTATGGTGGGGCCTGTAAAAGCAACTTAAAATTATTAGATTCAGTACATCATCAAGGCCTGAGACTTTGTCTTGGAGCCTTTCGAACATCACCAGTCGATAGCTTATATGTAGAGGCCGATGAGCCATCTCTAAAACAACGTCGAATCAAACTTTCATTACAATATGTGACTAAATTGTACTCAAACCCTTCGAATCCAGCTTTTGAGTGTGTGTTTAATCCCATTTATGCCAAGTTATTTCAATCAAAACCAAAACTTGTTCCTCCTTTAGGGTTCAGAATTCAGCCACATATTACAGCAGCTAATATTGATCTTTCTATTATCTCACCTTCCCGGCTACTGTCTACACCTCCTTGGCAACTAGTTAAACCAGAGGTAGACCTAACACTAACTACCCTTAAGAAATCTGACACAAACCCATTGGTATATCAACAAGAATATGCCCAATTAAGGTCAAAATATGATTCTCATCGATCTATTTTTACCGATGGTTCAAAAGATGGTGGCAAAGTTTCAAGTGCCACTGTCATTGGATCTAAAAGAGTGTCTTCGAGAATTCCTGGTCCTAGCTCTATTTTTACAGCTGAGGCCAATGCTATTCTTATAGCATTGGAATACATTCAAAACCAATCATCTCAACAGTTCATCATCTTTTCTGATTCCTTGTCATGCCTTCAGGCCATACATAATTGTTCTTCAGATCATCCGCTGATTCTTAATATTTTAGAATTGAATAATACCCTCGCCACTGCCCAATACGACATCGTGTTTTGCTGGCTGCCCAGTCATGTTGGAATTGCTGGTAACACTATGGCTGATACTGCTGCAAAGGCAGCACTCAACAAATCAGTCACACCACTTCTTTTACCTTACAGTGATTACAAGCCAATAATTAGATGCTACATCAAAGATCTAATGCAAATTAAGTGGAACACCCAAGTAGGTCTAAACAAACTTTATGCTATAAAACCAACAATAGGGTATACCTACTTGGGTTGCCATTCGAGACATGATGAAGTTGTTTTGCAACGATGTCGTATTGGACACAGTCGATGTACACACGAGTATCTTTTAAAAGGTGAGGATCCTCCATTTTGTGTCCCTTGTGATGAGAGAATCACAGTCAAGCATGTTTTGCTTGACTGTGTTGATTTTTCTCTCATAAGGGACAACTATTATCATTCAACGTCTTTAAAGGATCTTTTTTATAATACCAGTGCTCATTTAATACTCGGATTTTTAAAAGAAATACTATTATTTGATAAATTTTGAATTGTTTTAGAATAGTTGGATATTCTTGTCAACTGAAATGTATGAAGGCGGTGCCACTCAGGGGGTTAAAGTAGTGTAAAATTATTGTCCCCCTGACTGTGGCACATAATTCCATCTATATTGAAGTACTTAATATCAACTAGTGTTTTAATTCCTTGATTGTGTTTTGCATTTTTAATATTGGTTAATATTTCATACAACCACAAGTGACCAAAGTGATGACATAAATCCTGCTGGGAATCATGCAGGAAGCAAAAGTATTGTAAGTCCCCATGATCCCCAGCTAGGTGGTCTAGGTTTGGTTACAAGTGGTCTATAGCCTGGTTTTACTTTCAAATAACTACTACACTGAAAACTTCTTTGTTTTAATATTGCTCAGGTAAGTTTTATGTCTACACTGTGATAATTCCCTTACTGTTTTACTGTCCTTTGTCGACAGGTATTTTTATAACAATAAACTTGTTCTCATCGCGATATGGCTGCAATATTGCCGATGCGATGTAAAATCATAACTCACTCACTCACTCACTTTGTATGTGGAAGCTGACGAGCCTTCCCTAAAACACCGTCGCATTAAATTAGCTCTACAATATATCTCTAAATTACGTTCTAATGACTTCAATCCAGCATATGACTGTGTTTTTAATCCCCTTTATGGTAATCTCTACAAAACAAAATCTTCTCTTCTTCCACCACTAGGGATACGACTACAAGCTGATACTTCTGCTGCTAATATAAACCTTGGTAATATAGCCCCCACTCAGCTTTTCTCTTCTCCACCATGGCAGTTAGTACATCCAGAGGTGGACCTAACTTTAGCTAAACTGAAGAAATCTGACACTAATCAACTAATTTATCAACAACAATATAATGAATTAAGGAACACATATAATACTTACAAATCCATATTTACGGATGGGTCCAAGGATGGTGACGCTGTTGCCAGCGCCACTGTCATTGGATCCAGAACCATATCATCTAGATTACCGATTGACAGTTCCATTTTTACAGCGTAATCACAGGCAATATTAACTGCTCTCAAATATATAAATACCCAATCTAAACATAAACGGTTCATTATCTTTTCTGATTCACTTTATTATTGTCCCCCTACGAGGGTATGTAAGACCACATCATTCCAAGTACATTTATTCTTACATCGGTTTTAAACGTAGTATATTTGTTTATTTTAATTGTTGGCTTAATTGCATCCCATCACCAGCAGCTGAAGTGTTGGTGTAAATCCTGCTGGGGAGCCGTGCAGGTAGCAAAAGTAATGTAAGTCCCCACGGTCCCTAGTGAGGTGGCCTCACTTTGGTTGCTGGTGATCTATAGCCCTTTTTTATATTGTATTGTTGAATGAAAATGTATTCTTTTAACTGTTCTCAACTAGTTTTAAAATCGAAACTGTGGTACTCTAGTTATCTTACTGTCCATCGTTGACAGCTTTTTAATTAAATCAAAATATAATTATTATAACTGTTTCGTCACGATATGGCTGAAATATTGCCGATGTGACGTTAAATTTCACTCACTCACTCACTCACTCTTTGACGCTGAGGGGGCATACGTGCATTTGGTTGCAATCATTAGTACCAAATGGTGTTGTGCTCTGTGATAATGATGTGCATTTGTCACGATACATCCAAACACAAGTCTTCAAGCACCTCGCCTACATCGTGTCCATGAGTATATGCCTCTATCCGTTCATCGTGAAATTGAGTTCCAACAGGGGTCACCGAATCATTGTGTACCATGATATTTAAATCTTTATTTGTTGAATGATTTCTTGATATCATCAAAACTTGATCATAAACAAACGTTGGGTTGTATATTACACTCGATATCCCTACCCTGAAGGGTAACCTGTTTTTGTTAATTTCATACAGCAAACAAATAGAAATCAATACAATGTATATATGATGTTAACGTTGTCCATTCACAAATGTTTATGTATTCTATAACAGCTGATATACATTGCAAGTATATTATAAATTGGGAAATATTAACCATGTATTTGTTAGTCGGTATTTGTCTTGTGATAAACAAGTTGATGTTCATAGTTTCGATATTGCAAAACACTTGCTGCCAATACTTTATCATATATTTTTTTATATCCCTGGGGTTGTTTTTAATATTCTGGTATACTGCGCATAGAGATTCATTTATTCAATTGCCATGTGTAGCTAAACAGACACTATGTAACAACATTACCAATCAGTCGTTAAATATAGACATAGATATACAGTAAAGTACGGTTATAACGAACACGCTTATAACGAAATGGCGGATATAACGAACTGGTTTTTAGGTCCCTGGCATTTGCTGTATATATGCTGTATATATGCTTATAACGAATTACGGTTATAACGAACTAGAATTTGTGGTCCCTTTGAGTTCGCTCTAACCGTAGTTTACTGTATATATATTATTTATGTGTCACATGTTGTATGTGTACACATTAGTCATAAACACTTGCGTAAAAACATACAACATCAGGCCATGAAAGGCCGATGAGACACAATGGACAATCAAAAACATTATTCATATAAGAGAATTATAAGTTATAGGATTGCAAAGCCCAATAAAAATGAATTACAATTTTAAGTAAGGAAAAGTTGCCTACATTTTTTAAATAAGTGCGGCAAGAGGTTTTATATACGTGTTACAGTTCATTAAGAACACTGACTGGTCCACAGGAGAGAAATAAATAAATATGGGCTTAGACTTTATAATTCTCGACCATAAATCATATCTCAAGTCAGAATAAAATGGACAGTTAATGAGAAAATGTATTTCATCCTCTACAGCTTTATTATTACATAATTTACAAATTCTATCCTATAAAGGTGTGATAGGTTTAGCAAATCTACCAATTTCAACTTGTAAGGGTAATGTGCCGCAGCGTAACTTGCTAAGGATACTACGATGAGACCTGTTCATAATACATGTAACATAGTGTTCAGCAGACGAGTGTTTGAACAATCGATAAGTACGAAGCTTATTTCCATTTTGTTAACCTCTATCATTCCACAATTCTGAATATCAATTATGCTCATCTAACGCTAATAGCTTATATTTTAGACGGGTAAAATCGAATTGGGTTAAGTGCAGACCGTCAGAGACAGTTAGATCTAAACTATTAAGCGAATCCAAAACATTGTTTACACAGGATTTACGGAATTTTGTAGACCATTTACTAATCCAATAAAGAAGTCTATTAGGATCGACCTCTTGAATTCGCCGCCAAAAACGAAATATTTCAATATGCTGTTTAGTAAGTGGGCTCGTCCACCCCATTTCGCCGAGGACGGATAAATTTGGAGTTTTGTTGTTAACCGCAAGGAAGAAACGAACAGCTCTGTTTTGAACAGAATTAATACAGCTGAATTGCTTGAGGCCCCAGATAGCCGAACCGCACGAAAGTATAGGCTGAACAAGATTATCATACAGTTTATTAAAAACTGAAAATGACAAACCACCCGCTAATTTAAATTTACAGATAAGAACACCAAGAGCTCTATTTGCTGATTTTGCCAATTCCTTAACAGAATAAGTGATATCCAAATGCTCATGAAGCCAAAATCCTAAATATTTATAGGCGTTAATAATGTCAATTAGAGAATAGCCAATAGTAAAGAAATATTCCGATCTTTTAACAGATGGCGGCCTGAAATGAACAACCTTAGTGTTTTTCACATTTACTTTTAAACGCCATTGTGCTGCCCAGCGAGAGACACAGTCTAACATACGCTGTAAGGAAATTTCAGCAATCAAAGCTACGTCGTCCGCGTACAGTAAAATACATAACATATTATCGTCTACCTGAATACCACACTTAAGTTTATTAATTTCTTCTGCGAGATCGTTAATAAACACAGAAAACAATGTCGGAGATAACACGCATCCTTGTCTAACTCCCCTGGAAACGGATCTGTTAAGCAATTATTTATCCTTACACGTGACCAGGTGTTATCATACATTGCTTGCACAACATGAAGAAATCTACCATTGACACCAAGCCGACGAAGTTTATACCATAAACATGAACGATTCACTTTGTCAAACGCCTTCATCGCGTCAATGAAACAAACATAAGTGGATTGTCTATTATTGAAAAGGGAAAATAAACTCAATATATGCTCTTGAGTACCTCGCTTAGAACGAAAACCGTTTTGTTCATCAGCAAGAACGTTACTAGTTTCTAACCAGCGGCTTAAACGAGTGTTAAAAACATCGGCGTATAACTTACATGGGAAATACCTCGATAACTTAACGGATCACGTGGATTGGTATCAGTTTTTTTTTAATCGGGTTAATAACACTAGTGCGCCACGTTTCTGGGCATGTATTGTTTTCGAAGCAAAAAGTAAAAAGTCTGAAAAGAATGTCGGTACATGTGCTGTTCTTAAGCGCCTCAACTGGGAGAAGGTCAAGGCCAACAATATAAAACGTCAACGCCAGAGAATAACCAGTCTCGATTATCCGCCGAAACAGATTCCATTGGGCGTAAAAGGCAAAATAGCGGTGACAATTATATGAATAGACAAAATTATTGAAAATCAATGATGAAATAATGTGTTCGTGAACAGGATTGGAGTGTTCTGTCCTACCGGCATTCGGCAACACTGTAGCTCTACCCTTAGCATACGTTATGTTGTTTGCAAACATCTACTCACATACACCGGTGTAAAGGTCCTGTGTCAAGCCACGATGACAGTATCACACACTGTGACCTTCCGTCCCACTCTGAAACAACATTGCAAAGCAGGTCGGCATACATTGTCGTATCATACCTTTCTTGTAACACCAAATTCCCATTAGAAAATATAGGTTAATCAACTAATATCGGTAAACTCATATGACTATTCTCAAAGTAAATTCAATGTAGTGAATGCACTAACTGACCGCCGCATACAAGATATTCTATGTTTCACATATGCGGCTAAACACACGGTCACTCCAGCTGTTGGGCAGTGGCCCATTATGCTAGTCTGCCCAGGCATGCTGACACAAAGGGTCACTCTCTCAGGGAACCAGTGATTAGTGGGTTAACTTCACGTCACAGGGCCGGCACACATGGTCAGTCCGACTGGGAGATAAGGGTCAGTTAGGCAAGATGACAACCTACTTGAACATAACCTCAAAAATGACACAACCATCCATGGTTACATCTGATCAACCGCAGACACCTTGTGATCTTTAGTTATGTCATTTAATGAAGGCCTGAGTTGTATACTAGTAGTGCGGTCGGTGGTAGCAACTTCACTCTGCTTCCACCGATTAAACGCCAAGAACCCATCAGCCTTCTCTGTGTTTCAAGGTCAAACATTATTGACTTTAAATGTTAACTTATTCTGTCAGCTACGATCTTCATACGTTAGGTGTAGGTTAGGTCTATTTCGAGTGTATCGTAGCGATGTGGAAATTATCATTGACTAAATATGTAGCTGACAATGCTTCCTTCGCGAAGGTATTTTTTGTGTATTAGTATACTAGTTGCACGGTAATATACCAATACGAGTATGTGTACCAATGTCAATAACAAGTAAGTTCCTACACTAAGAGACACATACTCTTAACAATGTCTTGCAACTTAGTAGCAATGAAAAATGAGTCTGCTCCATCCTTGTATTTTATTGTTTGTTATAACAATATGTTTATCCAAATATCCACGCATGACAGCGTGTGTACTGTTTTCCTGACATATTGTCTATAAAATAAACCCTTAAATATGTATTATACATATGTATAGTCATTTCATTGTTGTAAACCGATATTATTAATATCGAATTATCATAACTTTATGTATAGGATAATATGTATATGACTCTGCCTCTGCTTGGGCGGATACAGCTTTTTTTAAAAAGGGGGGGGGGGGGGGGGGGGGGGTTGCACAATTAAGATCTATTTATTGTCCTTGGTTGTAATTTATACAGAAACAAAGATTTTTTTCGAAATAAAAAGGGGGGGTGCGCCCCCCTCTGTATCCGCCCATGCTCTGTACACCTGTTGCACACGTATTATAATATTTTGTTATTATACGTATATGCCCCTCACATCATTCCATAGTTACGTGCTGTCATAGAAGTAGGTGTTCTGTTCTGTCGTGGGTATATAGATAACCTAGAAGGAGTACAGGCGGCCTTTTCACGAAGCTGTCTTAGCTAAGACAAATCTTAGCGACTTACGACAAAAAATACGACTGTAATAAGAGCTATTCTTAAACCTATCGTAACCGTGTCCCGGCGACGACAGCTGTCGCGGCTTAGACAGGGAGCTCTCTTCTGTCGAAGATAGAAAGCGTCGGGTGTTTTCCCGTGACGTCATCAGGGAATTCCCTTGACCTACATTGACGGGCAGACGATACCTGTCATCTGTGCGCCATGGACTCACCTCCGAAACATAAACGCTTCCACCGATTAAACACCAAAAACTCAGCAGACTTCTTTGTTTTTCGAGGTGATAGCCAGTTGTGACCGCTCCAAACTGCTAATTCCCCCAATGAACTAGTGACACTCAAAAGTCGTCTACGTCACACAAAATACCCTCTACGTCAGTCGCATGGTGATGGTGCAGGGCCCTATAGATAACAATATGCGGAAATGACAATCATGTATTTGAACATGTAAGAATGTCAGTGTGAGTGAGTGAGTTGGGTTTAACGCTGCTTATAACAGTATTCCAGTTATATCACGGCGTGTCAGCTTAATGTGGGAGGAAAGCCCGAAGTGATGCAGGTCTCAGACGTTTACAAATTCGGGGAAACCCACGAGCACGGGTATGGTGCTGACAAACCTAAAAACATAATCAGGGCGAACCGGGATTCTAAGTCACAATCATAGGTTTCCTAGTGTGTTCCAGGGACGCAACACACCCGCACCCCTTCAACCGCCCACCCCTACCCCAACCTTTAAATCCGCCCCTTGCATAGATAGCTCTTTTATTATTTTTATATGACGATATTAAGATTACGAATTTTTTAATTTTTTTTCTGTAAAATATTTTCTTATCAGAGACTATAGATGTGTATCTATGTATATGTATATTCATTATATCTTTCTCATGCTTCTGGGGCGGTCGGGTAGCCTAGTGGTTAAAGCGTTCGCTCGTCACGCCGAAGACCCGGGTTCGATTCCCGACATGGGTACAATGTGTGAAGCCCATTTCTGGTGTCCCCCGCCGTGATATTGCTGGAATATTGCTAAAAGCGGCGTCAAACCATACTCACTCACTCACTCACTTCTCATGCTTCTATTAATTTGAGCAGGACAACTTTTGTCACATTAAAATAACTGCTCCACATAATTCCAACAGTGAAAAATCTCAGAACAACCACAACAGATGCCGCCGGTCATAATGACCTATATAACGATTTATACTACATTGTGGCAAAGTGGGATAATTCGACTACACTCAGTTATAATGCACAGATCCAGACAAAAAACCTAAGTACATTTCAAACGTGAAATAATTCCGGTTATTTTAGTATAAAAAACATGAAATCACTGATCAAGTTGAACATGTGGTTTAAGTACTAATAACAATGAAAATATTATGTACTTGCAATTATGGGAGTTCATAGCCATATTAACTATATAGCCATATAAGAAGGTCCCGTGATCCCCAGTTATAGGGTCTAGCTTTTGTTGCCTGTGGTATATAGCCCAGTTTTACCCTGTACCAAATCTACTGAAGAATTCTTTGTTTTTATTGTGAACTGGTTTGTTTTATACCTTAGCTGTGATACATGACTTACTGTTTTACTGTCCTTTGTCGACAGGTATTTAATAATAATTAACTTGTTTTCATCGCAATATGGCTGCAATATTGCCGATGCGATGTAAAATTATAACTCACTCACTCACTCACCATATAAGAAGGAACTTCTACCCTTTCATATTTCTGAAGAAAACAGCTGAGACAATCAATTATCAGGAGATATGTTTTAAATAACTTACTATAACTGAGAGTGAGTGAGTGAGTATGGTTTTACGCCCCTTTTAGCAATATTCCAGCAATATCACGGAGGGGACACCAGAAATGGGCTTCACACATTGCACCTATGTCGTACATCGAACCCAGGTCTTCGGCGTGACGAACGAACGCTTTACTACTAGGCTGCCCAACCGCCCACTTTAACTGAAGGAATATGTTGATCTATAAGGATGACTAACCCGCATTGTGCAGAGTATGTTGTTTACCGACAAGGAGGAAGGTCATGCGTTAATTACAGCCTAAGCAAAAGGCGACCGACATGTGTCCACGTGACGAACGTTATTTCACGTTTGAATGATTATCTGGGCTATGTACGCTTGTTGTTTGAACATACGTTGAACCCAAGTGTCATGAGCAGAATAACTAGCTAGAACAGTATAATCATCCACACAAATGTAAACCGAGTCATCTCACAATATAGTTACACACGTCTCGAGCGTTACCTGTTAAACGAATTGTTTAGAACAGTATCCACACAACGCAGTTGTGAAACTTGTAAAAAAGCGCTGCTTATGATCGACGCTCGGCAGTGGGAATCACACACATGCGCAGTGATGACTCCACTGCTAAATCACTGCCACGAACAAATTTGGGTATCACGTGACCAGATTATTCTCTTGTTTGTAAACATGCGTGCTTATTCTGAAATCAGAGCAGACTTTTACAGGCCTTTTCAGTGCGCTTTACATATTCATTATGTGTAATTTAATACATATCTCACTACAACAGTGAAGAGCACGACAATGTGCACTGGGGAATTGTGGGGAGCAGTAATTTTTATGTGGCTAAAGTTTTCCTTCCCAAAGCAAAGACAGCGAGAGAAAAATATACTAATACAATACTATACTATACTAGGTGTAGTAAAGTAACAAAATGCATTAATATTTTTTCAGTTTTAGAAATGTGATTGTTTTGGAACGATAGCAATACATATCTTAAGTTAGTCGTGAACGGACTGCTCCCTCAGGCTAATACGTGGGGGCTAATTCCACGTGAGTAGTTATCCTTTGTTAACATTGGATGTGGGGTATCGAAGCCCAACGGAGAGCAGGCGTTACGTACACTTTGATCTATAAAGTTTGTTTGTGTTTTGAGTCCCGTGTCTTGTTTAACGTCACACTCAGCAATATTCCAGCTCTATGACGGCGGTCTGTAAATAATCGAATCTGGACCAGAAAATACAGTGATTGAGATCATGAGCATCGATCCACGCAACTGGGATTCGATGACATGTATCAACCAAGTCAGCCTGACTACCCGACCCCATTAGTCGTCTCTTACGACAAGCATTGGTTGCTGAGGACCTATTCTACCCCGGATCTTCACTGGTCGACATCCACTGACATTCCTTGTAATGGATTCAAAATCTGCATACATCACAAAAAGAGCCCTAAATTGTTTCTGGATGCTCTTAAATGTTAGCCAACTTTCTTCCTCACTTTTGGGTAATTTCACTTTTTGAAGACCATGGTTAAAACAATATGGAATTTGGTTTTCTAGAAGATCGTTCCTAATGAAGTCATGTAGACAGCATCGGCAATACATTGTTGATGTACAGTGTTTAGTCCTGTCCCCAATGAGACGCCTAAAATGTCAGATCAAACAGTAATGTCTCTTTTCCCCCTGACTAACAAGTTGGTTGGTTTGTTCTTTAACGCCGCACTCAGCAATATTCCAGCTATATGACGGCGGTCTGTAAATAATCGAGTCTGGACCAGACAATCAAGTGATTAATGTCATGAGCATCGATCCACACAAGTGGGATCGATGACATGCATCAACCAAGTCAGCGAGCCTGACCACCCGATGCCGTTAGTCGCCTCTTACGACAAGCATGGGTTGCTGAGGACCTATTCTACCCCGGATCTTCACGTTTCTCAGAAGAAAGACGACAGTTCTCTTGAAATTCTGTGAACTAATATGGCGGGGAACGACTCCGTCTTCTTTATCATGGCCAAACACGTTGATTGAAATTAGATTTTGTTTTTCAAATTTAGGAATTTGAGATAAAGATACGGGCATCTCAATGCCAAGTAGAGAAAACTCGGAATCGCATATGATGTATTTACTCACTCTGTATGCAACATTCGATTTATTTACAGGATATAAGGCTGCAAGAACAAAGCAAATACAACATTTTGTATCTTCATTCTTAATATTCAGAATGGCTTTTTTTATCAGCCAGGTATTTAGGTAAGGCAAATTACACGTAACTAGATGTTATCAGAGGAGCATACTATCTATATTAAGCCTCAAAGTGAGATTGACCAATCGGAGAGCAGAACTACTAACCCACATGAGCCCGTATACTGTTAGTAAAAATCCAAGATGGTTGATACTGACTTAATATGAGACCGTATACCGTCAGTAACAGCCATTTTGGATATTCCAACACCCACCTCACATATTTCACATGGAAATTCTGTTACCGAAATTCGTTATTTGACACTATTTTGTGTTTTACTATCATTAATTGTGATGTTCCAGTTAAAGTTTTCAACAAGGTTTGGCCTCTAAGGTTTGAAGAGTGGTCTCCCTTTGAGATTACTTGAGAGGGAAGGAACAGGATTTAGACTTTGAAAATTTCGATGTTATGCGTCTGGATGTAGTGTTGTCTTATTTCTATGTGGATGCGACCGGCTCCGTGGTCTAGTGGTAGAGCGTCCGCCCGGAGAGCGGAAGGTCCGGGGTTCGATCCCCGGCCGCGTCATACTAAAAGACGTTAAAAGATGGTACTTGTGTTACCCTGTCTGGCGTTCGGCATTAAGGGGCTAAAACAAGGACTGGTCGGCTCGGAGTCAGTATACTGTGTCTGAGTGGGATATTCATGTTAAACTGCGGCTTGGTATCTCAGTGTGCTAGCACTATAAATCGGCATCAGTCCGGACTAGTACAAGCAAACCACACAAACCCACACACGTGCATGCACGTCGCTATATAAGTGCAATAATCTTGGACGCGACGTTAAACCCTATTTCACCTCACCTCTATTTGGATGCGAGGAAACCGGACGGTGACCACTATATACAAGGCAAGTTGTTTGAAAACTTCAGTCACTCTCTAAATTGCTATCTAGGTACCCCACATATCAACAAAGTTATTGATATTATTAAAGATGCCAGATTCAATGATGCTAACGCAAAGTTCAAAGCTGCCTTGGCTGAACGGAAGAGAATGGGAAAAGGCAATATTGATCACCATCCAATGATCTCAGGAGACGACAGACAAAAGCTGTTTCAATCTCTGTTTATGTCAACAACTACACCAACAGGGCTTCTCAACAAAGATTCAGTTTGATATTAGGTTGTATTTCTTTAGACGTGGAACAGAAAACATGCAGGCAATGACAAAGGATACGTTCAAGATAGAAATCTATCATTCTGGTCTGAAATATGTTGAGAAACAAGAGGATGAACTTACCAAAAATCCCCGTGAAAGGGACTGTGAGACATTTTCTGCAATTATGCCTGAACCTCCTGGCAATATCTACTGCCCTGTTGCTTCAGTTGAGAAGTATCTCAGTCTGCTTCATCCCAACTGTCCACGTCTGTGGCAAAGACCCAAGGACGTCGAGGGGGGCATGTCGGGGGAAAACGCTCAGCATATTTATGTCAAAGCTCAGCAGAGATGCATAGTTGTCAGCGATCACCAAAAATAACTCCACTGGGGCGACTGGGGCAAGTGTTTCGTTTGGCCCGAATAATGACTGTGACAGGCCATAAATATGTTTCTTCTCTGGCTGTGTACCAACAAGTGACCCACAATGAGAAGTTTGATATGGGACGCACCATGACTGCCTCAATAACAAAGGACACAGATTCTCCTGCCCCACTGTCGTCATCCACTCATACATAGCCAGCACTACCCGCACCACCACAATCTAGGCCAAGACAACCAGCATCCAGACCAGCCGTCACTGCACCGATAGTCGTTACGTCTAAAGCGTGTGCCATGACCGATTTCCCCGATGATGATGATGATGATGATGATGATGATGATGATGATGACGACGATCTTGCTCAGCCTGATATTGACAGTATATTTCAGTGTAACCAAGTGTCTCTACAAAGCACACATACAATACGTATGCCCATCTTTCACAACTGCAAAATCGGCAGTTTAAACATCACCATGTACAAGTAACTCACTGTACTGAATATCAAGACAACAATATCAATACATTGAATATATAAAACGTAGCTTTAACCTTCATTTCTCTGCATCCGCTTCTTAAAAATCGCTTTTACAAATAAAAGGGTATAAAAAACTAATATATAAACTCTATAAGTTCTTGTCTTATTTAAACAGTTCATCATTAGTGAGAGGTTGGAAAGGAACGTGTATGTGTATTGAATAGTATTCATTTTCCTTAGCAAACACACACTGCGTACCGTGAAGAAACACACACAGTGTACTGTCCAAACGTCCGACTCGGCTACTGGCAGACACCATAATGAGGTTTCAATACCGCTGGTCCGGTTATATAGGGCTTCAGCGGTTGAGTTCAGTTTGTGCTGATGAACATGCTTTCCATTAAATCTATATAATAGTTAACGTTTAAGTCAAACAAGGGGTGACAGGTGCGGTTACATTGCATTTTAGACTGAGCCTGTGATGTGTTTTGTGAATGAATCGCCCCCTTCTCACAGACTCATCTGGCTGGCATCTGGCATACACAACATTGTACTGTCTCTGAACTTTTTTATATTGATTAAAAAACACAAAACTAGAGAGAAAAAACAACTTCAACGTGCTTCTTGTTGTCCAAATACCCGAGAGGACAGTCAGCTATAGAAATACAGACCTATTCAAAGTTCAGGGAAAATCTTTGAAGATAGTCATCGAGTCATGCAAAAAGACCGGAAGATCTAAAGTAACACGTGGCCCAGTTACTTCACAAGGGAATTCTCTTCACACATGACAGCAGAACAACATGAAAAAACGTATTTCGTAAAGCAAACAAATCTCAGAAAATATTTGTTACCCGGAGTCGTTAATTTAGACTATAATATCGTGTCTTCCAGACCCCACCAACAATACACGCACTATTTGTCACTAGGTTATATGAAGAAAATACTCGATATGCATCTTAAATAAACAAGGTTATAATCACTCGGTTTACATGTTGTTGTTTTTCCAAAATCATACAAAATCGTGGTTTAAATCGAGCTGCAGTAATCTCAGTCGGTAAAACAACAACACCCCAGGCATATTAAATAAAACACTCTTACGAAAGAAACATAACTGTTTTATAATTTCAAGTTTTATTCTACATTTGTGCACTTTTAGCAATCGTCAAACTTTGCCCCTTTCCCTAACCGCCAAGACTATGCGGCTGTGAGGGTAACATATCCCCCTACTACAGCACATGGGCCTCCGCCCAAATAAAGTCGTTCGCGGATGAACGTTTTTTGGTGCCTTGTTTGTGCACTCTTTGGTTTTCGTTTTTACATCACGTGACGGTCATGTGCTGGCGAGATCGAAGGGTCAAATACAGTCACGGCAAACAATAGCTTCGAGTCACATCCGAGGTCTATTTTAAGCGGAAATGGTCGATCGTGTTCAGAGTTCATTTTGAGCGGATCAGTTGTAGTCAAAGTTCACTTCCCTGTGGTTTTAGTTTTACCGTTACAACAAACGTTGTCATACTGACGTTTGTGGTAAGTCAATATGAGGATGGAACGATTAAATCTTTTAAGGCTGAATTTGTTCACATGTCAAGGCGGACCCGTGAAGATCCGGGGTAGAATAGGTCTTCAGCAACCCATGCTTGCCGTAAAAGGCGACTATGCTTGTCGTAAAAGGCGACTAACGGGATCAGGTGGTCAGGCTCGCTGACTTGGTTGATACATGTCATCGATCCCAATTGCGTGGGTCGATGCTCATGATATCAATCACTGGATTGTCTGGTCCAGACTCGATTATTTACAGACCGCCGTCATATAGCTGGAATATTGCTAAGTGCGGCGTTAAACAACCAACCAACAGACCAACCATGCCAAGGCGTGTGTTGGGAACAGCGGCCTGGTGGTCTATAAGCACGTCAGGCTGGTGAGAGTTTACGTCCCTTTATTGCAAGGATCCGCTGGTTGTGGTTACCATCCCGACCAGAGTCGCACCACCATCTTATCCGCCCTGGGTTCACCAAGTGGTAAACGTCTTCGACAGGCGTCACGTAAGGGTTCCAACCCAGGTACGAGGGTTGACTCTGCTTACATAGCAAGACGTCACCAAAATTATATATTTGTCAACATAATCACTTTCACATTAATACACTTTTGCTCCGATGATGGAGGGATTTTGTCCTAGTTTCGTAGAAGTCCTACTCTGAAAAGTTCTCCACAAAACGTTCGAGTGGGTTCCGGCTAGAGCTCTCTTCATGTTTGGGAACAGATTGAAGTCTGAGGGAGCCATATTAGGTTGATGCATGTCATCTTATCTCATTCTCGTAGATCGATGTTCACGATGTCAATCACAGGATCACAGATTATATTACGCACAGACCGCCGTCATATAGCAGGAATATTGCTGAGTGCGGCGTTAAACAACCAACCAACCAACAAACCAAATTTCGAAGATCGATGTTCATGATGTCAATCACTTGATAGTCTGTTCCAGACTCAATTCCCTACAGACCGCCGTCACATGGCTGAAATATTGCTGAGTGCGGCGTTAGAAACAAACGAACAAACAAACAAACAAACAAACAAACAAAACAAAGTTATGAAAGAATCATACGTATAATCACACGATTTTGTTAGTGAATACCGAATTTACAATGCAGTTTGCATTATCGCGTTTTGTACAACAATAACACATTGTATCGTCAGCGCTCCTCGTTTAGTTGCTGAAGGAATCGAATACATCCAAACAAAGACAGAGGTTTGACTACGTCAAGAAAGCGTTCATATACTCACAGACAAAAGAAACGCGAACTATAGAAACATATAGAGAAGTATATATGTTAAGAAGAGATGTTTCCAACGTGTACCACTTAATGCCGAAACTAACAATCTGTTAAGTGTTACCACAGAGTGTCTTATTCTTACCACGATATGTTGCACGTGATTTCCAAACTTTTCGCGCTAATCCTGCACGAGACAAATGGTGCATCTCGAGTCATTGATCTATGACGTCACATGTGATTCTTTTATGGACGTCGGTTCACACAACATAAGAATATGTTCGTTTGTGCATGGAACCAATCTAATATCTCTTGAATATGGGTCATTCTTCATATTAACCAACATGTATGGAATTCGCCTTTCTTTTGTCGGTGAGGGGGCACGGGTGGCCCAGTCGTCTAAGGCGCCGCGATTCGCTGTGCAGAGTTGCATCCCTTGGGCACGCCAGAAACCTATGATTGTGGGTTCGAATCCCGGTTCGCCCCAATTATGTTTCTAGGTTTGTCAGCACCATACCCGTGCTCGTGGGTTTCACCTTAGTGGTAAACGTCTGACACCTGCATCACTTCGGGCTTTCCTCCCACATTAAGCTGACCCGCCGTGATATAACTGGAATACTGTTAAAAGCGGCGTTAAACCAAACTCACTCACACTTCTTTTGTCGGTGAGTATATTATTGCTGAAAACAAGTTTAATGGTGCGATTCTACACTTTTCAGTAAGAATATAACAAAATGTTCAGTAATAGATGTCAAGGAAAGAATACACGTATTCAATAAGACCATTTAAATAGTTTCCTTAAATTTGTTGTAACTATCGATATTAATTTAAATAGAAGCTCAACTATACATTCTATATATTCTTAGTTGCTGATTCTTTATTCTATTTTTGCAATTATTCCTTAGTTACCGAGTGCACTGACCACGTAATATCCTTTATATCCCTACCTATCTGATATATACTCAATGATGGAGCGTAGCCCTAGCGTGGCAGCCTGGCCGAATTAGATAATCCAGAGTCACTGGTTTGTCACGGCCAGTTACATGGACAGCAACTGACATATATTATCTACGGAAATATATTTAGGTTTGGCTAGTTTTAAGATAAAATATTGAGAAAAATACAAAACGTATTATTGAAATATGACAACTATAATTGTGGATTAATTATAGTGATTTTAGAACTATGACTATGAACTATAGAACAATATTGACCGATGCTTTATTAAAATATGTTTAATATTCCCCAAAGTAGTCGTAGATGTACACACGTATGTGTATATAACTAAACCATCATATGAACGCTTATCGAAATATATGTAATCTCACTATAGTGACGCAGTGAATAGCTGCAAAATTGTTGATGCGGCGTTTAGCAATATTCACTCACCCCCTCACCCACTCACTCACCGAAGTGACTTCTGAGACAACATTCTGTTCTGTGGTGTCGGGATCCATCCATAAACAATGCTGAGACCATATTAATGATAAATGAAGCTTGCCGTTTCCATAGTTATGTAAATACTATTATCAGTACAACAGAACACGAAGAGTGTTAAATGTCTCTCAAATTGCCAAATCAGCGAAAAAGGAGAAATAAATATAACCATTGGATTACCATTGTCTTCAGCACCAATTACGTCAACAAGAAAAATCAGTAGTAATCGGAAGTGCTGCAGAATCTAATACCTCTGTGATGTTGACCTCGATGAACCCACGCTTAGACCGGAATTATATAGAATCATCCTGATTGAGGCATTCCAGGACACGTCATCGTCGTCGAGGTCAGGGATGCGTACTCCCACAGAACAGAAAGTCCATGCTGCAGCTGTTCAACAACATGGCAACGCTATTGAACGAGTTTGGTCTGAAGGAACGGTGCTTGAGCAAATATGCAAGCAAGCATACTTGTGCGACGTGTTGTTCTTGCAATAGCCATGACTAGTCACGTAATACACTAGACATGTATCGGGTGAAAATATTGTGGAGTATCGCGGTATATAATCTGTTTCAGGTTTGACAGTTATGGAAAACATGTTCTTGGAGGAACAATGTAATAACATTATTGAGACGATACATCACAATTTTGTAGATACTCTTTATGTAGTGGATCGCATGTTAAGGTGGGTCTTCCTCCTGTGAGGTGAGGTGAGGTGAGGTGAGGTAGGGTGAAATGGGGTTTAAAGTCGCTTTCAATATTATTGCACTTGTGTATGTGGCTTCTTGTATCAGTTCGGACTTATACTGCTTTAATTGTAAAAGCCCACTTTAACATGAATACGACACTCTTACACAGTTTACCGACTCCGAGCCGACTAGTCCCTGTTTTATCCCGTAGGTGCCAGGCGGGGTAACAACATGTACCAGGTTTTAATGTAATTTGGTATGACGTGGCAGGGTATTGAACCCCGACCTTTCGCTTCCTTGGCAGACGCTCTACCCACTAGACCAAGGAGGCCATCTTCTTTCTGTGACGAGGTGGTAGGGTAGACGTGCAGTGTATGTGTTCGTTTCTCAAAACCCGAAAGTCGGCAGAATTAGTACCATGTCCGACGCAATTCCCTGTTTTGATTTGTACCATATGTTCCCGTGTCAGGTGAACGATTGACTTTCCTTTGCATGTGTTTGTGACGGGTACCACCGGAGCTCACCTTTTCGCGAACACCTAGTATCATCACTATTTCATAGTGATTCAAAGACACATGCTCATGATATAGTCCGAATCGTACAATCGACTCGGTTTTGTTGCTGTAATTTTAGCCCCATAACACATTTTACTTTCAGCTTAGTTTTGTCCCAATGATTCACCATCAAAGGCCTAGTTAAGTCATACCAAAATAAATAATAGACATTCAGAGCCTTTAGAACATGATCCGCAGTGCTGTCCTGTAACATGGCTTTTACATGGTGTTGCCACACCTCCTTACTTGTACTTACTGTTGCGTGGCGGGTGCTACCCTTGCGTACCCTTTTCGCGAACACCTGGTGTCATCACTTATTTTGAGTGACCCATTTATATAATTTTCATCACTTTTGTGCCAGTTACGCCCAATGGAATCTGTTTGGGCAGATAATAGAGACTGAAGGCTGTGTACATGTGGTGTCGACGTTTAATATTTAACGAACAAGTTTGATACGACATATGTTCGAGATGGATTATTCTCTAGCTGAGTTTTGAATTGTGTGAAATCCATTCGATGTGACATTGATGGACATGCGGCGTAAAACACACTGCACTCGCCAAACCGCTCGTCTACTCAAACAACACTGATGCTTATAAACATATGTATATCAGAAGTTCGTTTTGGGGCGGGACTTGTCATGTTATAGTGGCATTTATCGTGGTAAAAGTTCTGGAATATTTGCTGTTACTTGTGCAGTCACGTGTTTTTCTTGCGGCCTCCAGAACCCTTTTACTGTTACAGATGCTATGTCGTACGTTGTACCATTGATCCAATTAGATCGTGCTCGTCTGGGCCATCGAGGAAAGGTTGAAAGGGCATTGTGTTGAATAACGACATAAGTGTTAAGCAATCGCTCAACGCCGGCGGGTACAAATGTGGACGTGCTGGCCTGAATTGAAGGCTGTTAGCACAGCAATTAAGTCCTGCTGCCTGACTTCAATGAAGCTAACTTTGTGTCTGCTAAGTTGGCTAAAATGTTTGCTTGTTATCAGACGACCCGGGTTCAATTCCCATTTTCCAGCCAGGGTAACAACAAGTGCCATATTTTAACGTTGGTATGACGCGGGCAGGGTCGAACGAACGTCCTTCCCCTCTCCGGGCAGACACACTAACTAATAACTGATACACCACGTAGGCGGGAAATATGAAGAGACAAAACTGATTATATCAAGAGTGAGTGAGTGAGTGAGTGAGTGAGTATGGTTTTACGCCGCAATATTAGCAATATTCCAGCAATATCACGCCGGGTGACAGCAGAAATAGGTTTCACTCATTGTACCCATGTCGGGAATCGAACCCGGGTCTTCGGCATGACGAGCGAACGCTTTAACCACTAGGCTATCCGACCGCCCCTTATACCAAGAAGGCAAATCCGACGAGTATAGCTTGCCAAGTCCACGGACGTAATGTTCGTTTAAAACTCACACATACAATTGCTGGACCTGGGGGTAGAAACGCAATATTCAAGGACCTACCCAGGTTTTGTGTCATTAGTAACAAGCGTCTGGAATAGGGCACGATATAGATATTCTATGACCGTCGAAGTTAAACAGCAGGATTTTGTCTGGCACTCTGCAACATTCCACAAATATAACCGCGGTATGTAAATACTTTAACCTTGATCCTGTGATTGATATCATGAGCACGATGTTGGGATACGATGATATGCATCAACAATGTCTCCGCGCATCATCAGCCTTTCCATTTAGTCGACTCTTACGACGTATTTTCGTTCCGGGAATTCGGGATTCCAATGGGTATTAGCAATAGGAAGATATTTGACATTTTCCAAATGAGGCGAGTTTTGAAGTTAAATTGACAGGTGACCTTGAGCTCTTTTGGATATCCCTAGTATTACCATTAGAAATAGCTTGAATGAAGATACATAAGAACACCGTGGCATCATCCCTGTGGGTAATTGAACTGCTGAACTTTCTGCAACATAATTTAAATCCAAGCATATTTTGTTCAGTAGCAATTGGCTCTCTGTGTTTCCCCGTACAATCAGTAGACGGCCGTAGCATGTCTGTGCCCATTAGACTAATGATGGATTACGTGGACAAACTGAGGCTTAAATGAGACCAAAATGAGGGTTTTGTATTTCCAGTCATGCTTAGACTCTATGAGAGCAGGGAAATTGTTGTCTCTATGTGTCATCCAGGGAGATACGTCTTCTTGACGATCGTGAGGCCAAATAAGGCAACTCCATCAAAACCTATTCCTGTCATTATTTAGAACTTGTAACGGATCCATGACAACATATGACGTGCATGTACATTAAAGCGATACAAAACGTGAAACCATAAAAGCGTGTTGTCATGTTGATGATTACACTGATCATCAGGTTGTATTTGCTATATGTCCCCTATCCTTAATGCAGGGACTGCCATGCATGTCTATCTGCAAACTGGCGAGCAGCACTTGCCCCTCAGTATCATCAGGAACTATCTTAAATGTCAGCATGTCTGCCAAGTGGTTCAATTCAAAATGCGAACGTCAGAATAAAGTCCGTCTGGAATATCTGCCCAAAGAGATTCCATTTGACGTATGAAGGCAGTATTGTGATCAAAATTATGATTATAGACCACGGAAAATATCAATGATGACACCAGGTGTTCGCGAAGGTTAGCATGTCCTGTTTTATCGGTAGCACCTGCACTCAACTAATACTAGTATTCATTGAAGAAGTAAGCACCAGTGAGACTTGAGGTGTGAAAACTCCATGTACAGGTCATACAATGGGAAAGTGAGTGAGTGAGTGAGTGAGTATAGTTTTACGCCGCTTTTAGCAGTATTCCAGCAATATCACGGCGGGGGACACCAGAAATGGGCTTCACACATTGTACCCATGTCGGGAATCGAACCCGGGTCTTCAGCGTAATGAGCGAACGCTTTAACCACTAGGCTACCCGACCGCCCCTACAATGGGAAAGCATCACGTATCATGTTGACAAGCGACATATTAGGTAAATGTCCTGAAATGTCTGATATAAAACTCCTGGTATTCCTGAACCAGGCCTTTGATGGTGCGTGTCCTTGCGTTCATTTAACTAAATTAATGAAAGCAGACCAGACAAGAGAGGAGCACAACTAGTGCCCATGGGGATGCCTACTACTTTGACAAATATATTGTCAATCCAGAAATCAAGGAACTTAAACATTTGGGTAAAAGAAAGAATGTTAGTATAGGGATCCACCTTTTTTTATCCTGTCTGTCTCTGTGTTCTATGTTGGAAAGGGTGAGGCAGACTATTTAGAAAAGCAAAGAGGCCAAAATTACCCTACACGCTCATCGAATATCAAATGGTCGATTCGTTAACAGATATATTCCTACCAGATGATAATCCTCAATTCCCTCTTCTATTTGGTTCCCTAATTAGCGGCTGTGGCATTTTGGCTTGACCAGCCAGGACATCAATCATTTATAACATGCAAAGTGATAGTAATGCACTAATCACTTTCACAGACACCTTGTGTGTCGGGGGACACTGGTCAACGCCGTTCTGTCTACACCACTTTTTCATTACAGAAGCAATAATTATCCACTATATTTCCAAATAAATCCGCCGAAGGAGGTTATAATTACATGGTGATTTCATATCAACCTGTATAAGCTTCTAGGGTTAGAGTGGGTATGTGAATTGTAACGAACGAAATTGCAAAAGGGACACTCAGGTCTGAAGTTCAGTCACGTGTTGTAGTTCAGTATCAATTAATCATTTTGCCAATCAAACCACATTGACCCATGAGGAAGCACGAATTTGTCATTTTGTCCGAAATTTTCAAACCTGTCGGACTTTCTTCAAAATCGAGGATATTACTCATGTTATCTTTGAGGAACAAACTGTTTTTGTATCAAATTATATATTTTCAATCAACATTGCACATATATTTCGATCAATTAGAAAACGGGATAAATGGTGAAAAACGTTGGTCATGATGATTGAGGTGCTTGAAACTATCGCAATAACATTACAGTAGTTGTAACTAAACTGACTGCAATAGGGATGTGTGTGTGTGTGTGTGTGTGTGTGTGTGTGTGTGTGTGTGTGTGTGTGTGTGTGTGTGTGTGTGTGTGTGACGTTCACATGACATATTTGATTTTCTGAAAAATAATATTTTTTGAGTGTACGAATTAATTGTTTCGCTCCATAAGTCGGTCCTTAAGTCGCCCTCGAATAGGATACTCTCACATGTGACGCTCCTTGGCCGGACACTCCTTCAACCCGGATGATCTCTCACATGGCAGCGCCTTAAATCACTGATTCCCCCTTGCCCTTTGTAACCAAAGGTGACTTTGTGATACTGACGAGACCCACTTGAATTGTTATTCACGTAAAGTCTGAACATTTTTTCCACGCTTGAGCATTTAAACAGTTTTCTTCATTAATCCTTATCTGGCTTTAAGATTATAGCAACCCAGAGATAAATAGACTCACCGGTTTGAAGAGGCGTATTACAATCGTATATAACCCATTTAACATTGTTATGAACAAATCTTTTTGCCATGTTAGGCATTTCAAGTTAATGCTTGTTTAATTTGGTAGCTTATTCATTGATTTTGCGCTGAAAGCAAATCGTTTAGGCCAGGAATGATCAAAGCATGAATGTTAAAGCTGGAAGTACGGATCAATGCCAAAACCTTCAATCCGTTTAATACGAATCGAACCTGTTTACAGTGAAATAAAATGAAATTCAACGACGATAAGAAGTGTGACACCTAAGACGTTTAAAGAATATATTGATAAAGGAGTGTGCTCCTTCTGTCCGTTTAATCAGTAAAGTAAAGACGATTCGACCCATCTCTTCAGTGCAACGTGGGAAACGGGTTCAGAAGGAGATACGCTGACCCTACGTTGTACCCAAGACGCTGTTTCCTTCACTGTCAAGGAACTGACGATGCTTTCCGAATTTCAACATGGTATTGACTACCTCGCTCATCTTGCATTATGTAAACCGCCTTCATTTGATAGGGTCTCACCAAGTGTTCGTGCATCCGACCAATCTTGTAGGAAATCTGTTATTTCATTATTGGCGTTCGTGTCATCCAGTCAGAAGAGCGGTCACTTTTGAATGGCAAATCGTTAGTGCCATTGATTCTGTAATAACACAAGTACCGATGTCCTTCCTTTGATTCAACTGCGAGGGAGAAGTGCATTACTGTTCCTATCACGTTCCGTAACTAATCACCGTGGTCGAAATATCTATATTTAATTTGTGACATCCCATCAAACCTTATAACCTATTCGAGACACTGTGGCTATTATTGGTTAATTCTGGTCAGTTAGTGTTATATATTTATATTTTTGGATATATAAATGGTCATGTCAGCAAAATCGGACACGTCGAAAATGCGGATATTGGTAATGTATAGGATTCCCCGATTTGGTATGCACATTAGATTAGCTAACTCAGTAAGCATTAGTATTGGATCGTGTTTATCAGTAGTGAAAATCGAACGAAGTTATAAAGGGTAACAGGAAGACGGATCGTATATCATTCCTCAACCCTCTGGTGATTCAATGTCCATTAGATTCCTATTCGGACCAGTGTTACAGACGATGTAGGCCGATGACAGTATCCCAGGAGGGGCAGAAATTGGGTGGAAACGTTTTTAGTGTTGTGAGAGAATTATTCCAGCGATGTGATTCTTGATAAAAGGATGTTCGGTGTTCTCCTAGACAGTGATGAATGACTTTATAGTATTTCATTAACCTTTCACATACTGCAGATTTGCGTTAAGCACTTCACATCCTGTATAAATATGTCTTAACCCTTTACCTCGTGTCGAAGATCCGGGTTAGAATGTATCTTCAGCAACACATGCCTGTCGTCAGAGGCGACTAACAGAATGAGGTGGTCAGGCTCGCTGCCTTTTTTTATGCATGTCTTCGAATCACAGTTGCGTAGATCGATGCTCATGACGTCAATTACTGGATTGTCTGTTCCAGATTACACCTGGAATATTGCTGAGTGAGTGAGTATGATTTTACGCCGCTCTTAGCAATATTCCAGCAATATCACGGCGGAGGACACCAGGAACAGGCTTCTTACATTGCACTCATGTAAGAGCTCCCATCCGGGACTTCGGCGTAACGAGCAAACACTTTAACCCACCTTCCACACCGTGAAGATAATAAATCTTGGTTCATAGTTGAAAAAGCAGTGAGCCTGTACCTTCCGCCGGAAATGTAGTCGTCTGGAGGGGCTGTTGAGATTTATCATACTTTTTAGGTTAAGATATATACGTATCCTGTTATAAAGTTGTTGTCTTGAATCGGACCGCCTCCTTAGTCTAGTAGACCGTCCGCCCGGGAAGCGAAAGCTTCTGGGTTCGATCCCCAGTCGCGTAACGCCAAGAGACGTTAAAAGATGGTGTTTGTTGTTACCCAGCCTGGCGCTCGGCATAAAGGGGCTAAAACAATGACTGGTCGGCGCGGAGTCAGTATACCGTGTCTGATCGGGGCATTCATGTTAAACTGCGGCATGGTATCTCAGAGGGCGGGCACTATAAGCTTGAATATACATGCTGTAAGGCCTGATCAAAAACTTTTAAGAAGGAGCTCTTTGAAATCTTATCAGAAAGAGCATGCTCATGTTTTTTTGTGGAAATGAAGGGAAACAGTGGCAAGGTAATGTCATAGTTCCCACCTTTTTAATGTATGTCTAAATGGCAAAATGATGAAAAGTCTCTCATCTGTAAGAAGTTAGAGCACGTGGACTTGGTGTTTCATCGTTGAAATGGTTAGTTTGGACCCATGGCCTACATGCAAAGAGCCTTTGCGCCTAAAATGTCACTTTTAACAACATTGTTTTGAAACCGTATTTAAAACGTTATTCACGAAATCTATCTTTAACTGTGAAATATGTTCCCTGTGTCTTTGTCACATTCATCTCGCTCTTTGGTGACTCGGCAAGGCCGTAGTTGACTTTTTTGACGGGGGGAGGGGCAAATATTATATCACTTGTATCACTTGATTCAATTGAAATAAAACTGTTTTCTATAAAAAAAAATCCCCCCGCGTTTGACATTAACTAACTGCGGACTGTAAAACATATCTTATATTTGAAGCTTATGAATTGTATTTTTGTGGTCCAAAGATACTGTAGTTAAATAATATAATAAGTCAAAGTGTGATTTTTCACCCATAAGGTCCCTTATCTCATTGTTGGTCACAAATAGTATCACACTGAATAAATCACATATATACCGGTTCATGAAAAGGATTAACCATTAGTGTTGATGTTGGAATATTTGTCATTGTCAATTCCACATGATTTCTTCCATTGATGGAAGACAACATTTGTTAGCCATCGGCAAGTGAAATTTTTCGTGAAATTGTCCCATCACCAAGTTAGCTGCACGGTCAAAGACAAAGTGGAAACTGTTTCAATTAACGTAACCATCAGTTTGGTTTCATACAAATGATGCAAAGAAAATCAGTAGTACTGAACTTGCCTACTACTCAAATGAGCAAATACTCACGGGAAGAGCCGATATAAGCTAAAGCCTGACTTTGTTTGAATCAGGCGGTGGGGTAGCCTGGAGTGATTCAAGTATTCGGCGGTCACGCCATACAGCTGAGTTCTATTTCCCAGATGGATAAACTGTCCATTCTTCCTTTCCAACTCCGTAAACGTGGTCAGGTCAGCAAATGCGAACACTGTGAAAATGCGAATACTTTGTCTAAAAGTAAAGTACAGGACCAGCCGATTTGCCTTGAGCATTAGATTGGTAAGCACTAAGTATTGGGTCGTTTTTCTCAGTTGTAGCTAAAATCGACCGAAATTATAAAAGCCCGCAAGAAGAAGGGTCGTTTATCACCCTTCATCCCCCTGGTGACCTGATTGTTCATTAGATATCTATCCAGACCAGTTTTACAGAATGATGTAGGCATGTTACAGCTTTCCAGGAGGAGATGAAAATGGGAAAAAACGTATTGTGAGAAAATTACTCAATAGATGTTTCTCGCTAAAAGGATTATCAGTATTTTCCTAGACAGTAATGAATGAGTTTACAGTGTTTTGTTAACCATTTACATCTTGCAGATTTGCGATTAGATAGTTCATCAGTTATATGCACGATGCCATTTTTTCTGTTACATTGATGTGAACATTACAAAAGAGTACCAATTTCCAATCTGTCACGTGTGTATGAACATGGTAAATTGGTGCCATGGTATTCCACCTGTAATCTATTTGAACTTAATAAATTGGTCTCAAAGTTTCCCTTCTTTTCCATTTATGTAGACACGACAAAGTAGTGGTTCATGTCTTATCTAACACGTGCGTGTGTGGACATGACAAAATGTTGCCATATTTTCTGTCGTATGTTTGTGAACAATGGTGCCACAGTTTCCCATCTGTAACATGTATATTGTTACGTGTCGACGTCCAAACTGAATATTTACCCAAAAGTCTATAGGTAAAAGAATGCAGTGTGAAATCTACAAACAACAAAGTGAGTGAGTGAGTGAGTGAGTTGGGTTTAACGTCGCTTTTAACAGTATTCCAGCTATATCGCAGCGTGTCAGCTTAACGTGGGAGGAAAGCCCGAAGTGATGCAGGTCTCAGACGTTTACCACTTCGGCGAAATCAACGAGCATAGGTTTCTGGCTTGCCCTAAGGACGCAACTCTGCACAGCGAATCGCGGCGCCTTAGACGACTGAGGCACCCGTGCCCCCCAAACAACAACGAAATGGTATTCAAGTTACAATTGTATTGTATAATAGGCAAGGTTTTCAAGTCAATACAAATTACTGCAAAGTAATTACAATTGGCAAAGAGTCGGTGATAATATCATGCACCTAGCAGGTGCCTAAATAGGCCAAGGCTGGATATCCAGCGTAAACAATGAATTTCATACATCCTGCCTGTAAACAGGACAAAATGATGTCACAGTTTCACATATGTAAGTGAATGTGAAGATGACAAAATGATGTTACAGTTTCCCATCTGTAACACGAATATGAACATGAAAAAATAATATCACAGTTTTCAAATATGTAACATGAATATGACCAAGACAAAATGATGTTAAAGTTTTATATCTGTAACATTTATGTGAACATGAAAATATGATGTCCCAGTTTCACACCTGTAAGTGTATGTGTAGATGACAAAATGATGATACAGATTCCCATCTGTAACATGTATGTGAACATAACAAAATGACAAAACGATCTCACAGTTTCCCATCTGTAACATGAATAAGAACATGACAAAATTATCTCAAAGTTTCCCATCTGTAACATGAATATGAACATGACAAAATGATCTCACAATTTCACATCTGACACATTAATGTGAACATGACAAAATGATCTCAAAGTTTCCCATCTGTAACATGAATATGAACATGACAAAATTATTTTAGTTTCCCTTCTGTAACATGTATACGAACATGACAAAATGATCTCACAATTTCACATCTGACACATTTATGTGAACATGACAAAATGATCTCAAAGTTTCCCATCTGTAACATGAATATGAACATGACAAAATTATTTCAGTTTCCCATCTGTAACATGTATACGAACATGACAAAATGATCTCACAATTTCACATCTGTAACATGTTTGTGCACATGACAAAATGATCTCAAAGTTTCCCGTTTGTAACATGAATATGAACATGACAAAATTATTTCAGTTTCCCATCTGTAACATGTATACGAACATGACAAAATGATCTCACAATTTCACATTTGTAACATGTTTGTGCACATGACAAAATGATCTCAAAGTTTCCCATCTGTAATATGAATATAAACATGACAAAAAAAATTAGTTTCCCTTCTGTAGCATGTATACGAACATGACAAAATGATCTCACAATTTCACATCTGTAACATGTATGTGAACATGACAAAATGATCTCAAAGTTTCCCATCTGTAACATGAATATGAACATGACAAAATTATATCAGTTTCCCATCTGTAACATGTATACGAACATGACAAAATGATCTCACAGTTTCCAATATGTAACATGAATATGAACATGACAAAATGATTTCACAGTTTCCCATCTGTAACATGAATATGAACATGACAAAATTATATTAGTTTCCCATCTGTAACATGTATACGAACATGACAAAATGATCTCACAATTTCACATCTGTAATATGAATATGAACATGACAAAATTATTTCACAGTTTCCCATCTGTAACATGAATATGAACATGACAAAATTATTTCAGTTTCTCATCTGTAACATGTATACGAACATGACAAAATGATCTCACAGTTTCCAATATGTAACACGAATATGTACATGACAAAATGATTTCCCATATGTAATTGTTGTTAAAACATGTATGTTACGGTTTCCCATCTGTATGTGAATGTAACTAGCAGAAGGATATTTCTTATCTGGCATCACTGGAAGAACATTCAAAGGATACAAAGAAAGTCAGTAGAACTTGCCCACGACTACTCAAATGGGTAAATACTCAGGGGAAGAGCTGATCTAATCTAAAACCTTGCTTTCTTTGAATCAGGCCGTGAGGACAGCCGTGTGTGATTAAAGTATTCGCTCGTCACGTCGTAAAATTGAGTTCTAATTCCCACATGGGTAAACTGTGTCAATCCCATTCCTGGTTTCCAACTCCGTCATAAAGTTGCTAAAGGCGTCGCAAAATATCACTCACTTGCTTAAGAAGCCATTATAACCTCAAAGGCATTCTACTATACCTTTGTGAAACTATATTTCTATGAAGAATGTAATACGATATGGTGAGAGAACTAGTGAGTAGCTACAGTAAGTATTTTTCTTCAGGTGAAATGTCCAGGATATGAAGAACATTCCGGATACTTGCAACATAAGGAATCATCGGTTAAGAATTAAGAACAGCCAACACCAACCATAAAAAAGTCCTAAAGATTGCTAAATATATATTTTGGGCGTTCGGATGCCATTCCAATATTTAACCATGTATTTCCATTCAGACGTTTCGATTTTTGTAAAATGTTCTTGGGTTAATTTCGTTTGGATTTGCATTGAAATTGATTTAAAAATTAGACTTTATAGTCTGTCCACTTCCCTATTTTCACCTCACCTGACTGCATGAATAGTTTAAATTGCCAGACTGAGGGGGTTGCACATAATTCAAATGCTCCTTACGATGACTCACATTGTTCAAATCATTGGAGCTTTTTTTGGTGTTTTCCTTAACGCTGTGCAAAAGATATTATAATATCAACACTGATAGCAACTGTTTTAAGTGCCTGTCTTTGTTGACATCTTAGACTGCTACTACATATCCAGGTGAGCTACATTGCCGAGGCACTGCGTTTATAAAACTAATGATCATGAGAAACAAAACTTTTTTTACGTGGCCGAAAAACATAGTCCCCTTAACTCCGACAGAATTATGTTTTTGCAAACTAACACGACACAAGTTTACCGGTGTCCTATCCTCGGGAAACTTCACGATAAGTCTACTCAACCGACTCTCTCTTCCGGACTATTGTCATGTTCGAGAGTGAAACCTTTCAGTACTTCAATCGCGTTTCTGACTGTGAGTGCACGAGACAAATGTAATTAACGCTCAAGATACTGTTTCATTCCTCCCGACACAGGTGTCTCTTTCAATCAATGTGGTCTTACTGGTCACCTTCATGTCAACAGAACACAGGACTACATTGAACGGTGCGCGCTGCCCACGGACAGGCGTCAGTTGGCTGATTAAAAACATTGCAAGAGAACACTCAGCTGCACGTGTAATTGCCCGGATGAATAATGAGGGCAGTTCTGAAATGTGAATGTGAAAGCGTTTGCTATGAACAGATAGCTGTATCAATCGATACTTAGATGGTTGACCAATCCTGACAAGCAAAAACGGAGACGCTTGCTCTTGTAATCAAGGAAACTAACGTCATGTGCTTTAATGAATTGTCAGAATAAATTGCTCTTTATGTCGGTAACCTAAAGGAGTATAAACATACAGTAAACTACGTTTATACCGAACACGCTTATAACGAACAGACGGATATAACGAACTGTTTTTGTTTTTTTGTCCCTGCCACTTGCTGCATGTATGCTTATGACGATCTACGATCATAACTAACTCAAATTAGTGGTCCCTTTATGGGTTCATTATAACCGTAGTGTACTGTATAGGGATTCAATTTGGTAATAAGCATAGAAGCATAAGCATGAAGGCATATTGCAATACATTATTTCAAATCGTCATTTGATGTTATCACTGAAATATATTGTGATTAAATACATGATAGATCAGAGTGGCCAAACAGATTTCTTGCACTGCGAATTCAAGAAGCAATTCTATATATAAAAGGATAGCTACAAAACATTCAATGCTCCTAACATAGAAGTTTTAACATGCAGGGACCTCGTAAATTGGGTTCATGCAGCCTGGAACAGAACATGTCGGCGGCGTGTGAAAGTGTGAAATTGCTAATGCCATGGGGAGCGTGTGTGTGTGTGTGTGTGGGGGGGGGGGGGGGGGGGGGGGGGGGGGGGGGGATGGATTTTGGTATGAGATGATATATAATAAATATATATGGATTTAGACTATGTAATTTTGCGGCAGGCAATATCTCTTTTCAAACGGTGAGAATCATAATTAATTTTGCCAGAATATCACATGGTCGGTCCCCCACATGATGGGCTGGGATTTTACGAAACTACTGCTAAAGTGGTGACTCGCTCGATCTTTTGCCAATGTGCAATAAGGCAATGCAGTTTAGTTTCGTTCTCAGATGCTGCAAGCCATGAGTTGGCTCAGCTATTGCTGACTGTGGCTTAAAGCAACATTCATTCACTCTGAGCTGGCCACCCCCGTGCAGCACATAGGCACATCCATCAGGATCATACAAAGATGTATCGATGAATCTCGTAATGGGTAATATTGATTCGAAATTGGGGAAAAACACGTATAGCACGTATAGATACGCCTTCCCACTGATACAATGACATGTGATCTATTTTTTGTTGTGTCATCCACGTGGGATTCCTTGGAAAAATATGTCCTGTCTATCAAGTACTTTTAAAAGAAGAAAGAAAACGAAGAGCTAAAAAGATAAAAAGGGGAAGAAAAACGAAGAAAGGAGAAGAAAATAAAAAGAAGAAAAGGAGAAGAAGAAAGAAGAAGGTGAAGTTTAATTTCTTGAAGGCCCATATTCAAAGACAATAAAAAAAAGTACAGAAATTGTAAAATATAATAACTCAACAAAAACAAGAACATGTCATTGCATTACACAACATTGTTTTTGTCATCAGCGTAATTAAGGCAATGAAATAGATATTTCAAGAAAGTTTAATTGTTATTACATTGTTGTTATGACAGACCTCAAAATACATATTGTTTCAGGATGAAATACTTTTCTCAGATCATCATTACATGAACAAATTAATAGAAACTGGAATTCGTCCTCTAAACCATTAATTCAAATTTGACATATGCGAAGTCTAAACATCGAAGATCTAATATCTACCTTCGTTGTTTTTCAGCTTTGGAAAGAGCAGCTCTAAAATCTCACATTTATGTCTCTAAACTTTCTGTCTGAAATATATTTTTAGACTTGTAGGAGCAGTAACATGACGTTAGAATGGTTAAAATGTGCAAAATGGTCGACTGTGTGTCATCGTACAGTGATGGCTTCGTTCGTAGATCATGTATTAAACCTTTTGTCTATGTGTGACTCGTTATGTTCAGCTGTGATACCAACCAGTACTTGTTTTATCCCTTTAATGCCTAACGTCAGTCAGGGTAACAACAAGTACCGTCGTTTTTGGTATGAGACGGCAATGGGGTCGAACCATTGACCATCCGCTCTCCTAGCAGACGCTCTTTCAACGAGACTACCGAGGCTTTGGGTTTCGTGAACAATGTAACATTAAACGTAACAATACGGTGTTTCGGTGAATTTCAGTGTGTCAGGTTGAAATCGTAGACTTGGTTGTTTTTGCCAGAATTATCTACTTCTACGTTTTGTGCGTCGTTGGACAGCGATAGAACTGAAATACTTCTGAAAACAGAATTGAACTCGTTCCTTGTGAAAACACTAATTAGAATAAGCTCTCCTGGGCTTACATTAAGAATCAGAGCATGCAATCTCCACTCTACATATGCGTTTTGAATGTTATCCTGAGTACTCAACTGGACGTCCTACATGTAACATGATTTTTCAGAAATGATGTTGTCTAATCTATCCCTTTAGAGGATGTGGCATTTGCATCAATACCCTTCCATGTCATTCTTTATTACCAGTGAATACTGAGAATTGGTCTTCAGCAACCCATGCTTGTGGAAAGAGGCGACTACATGGTCAGTGTAGCAGGTAACAATTAAATATGGACACACTCTGTATAGTGCCAATACAGTGCACATACCAGATCAAATCACAACATGACCCCTCACTTGGCCGCGAAACTGGAAACATTGAATCTCAAATAATAGGGAACTTAAAACAATAACGCATTATGTTTACGCCAAGCCTTTCACTTCACAGAAGTAGCCATAAATCTGATGCTGGCAACAATGTCTCAATCGTATTGTTCAAGTAATTGGTATTTCACAGTCACATATTGGGGAATTGGCATAAATGCACTCAGCCGAGAAACATATAATTATAAATTTCCATCACAATTTGCCCAAAACGCCCTATGGAATCTGTTTCGGTAGTTAATCGAGACTGATTATTCTCTGACGTTGACGTTTTGAAACCTTATTCTAGTGACTCTTCTGCCAAGTGTGGCTAAAAGGACTGTCATCAATCAGGGATTAGTGTAATTACACGTCCCCATATGTGGCAGCAACTCCAATCATCATATCGTATTATTCATCGATCCAAATAAGCTTGGCGCTTCCTAACAGCGTTTTTTTTGGTTGAAGACAGGGGAAATTGATTAGGTAAAGGACGCTCTTTTGACAGACATAGTAATGTACGAGTGCCTTTGGCATTAGCGAGAGGGTGTCAACGATGGAAGCCTCAAGCCCTTTATAAGTGGTCAATAGTGGATTTAACTAATAAACACAAGGTATTTTATTTTATTATGGGGATTCGTTGCTACCCTTTCAGGCAAATGTGTGTTGGTATTCATAGAAGTCAGGAAATGCCCACGAGTACCTTTTGTTAACGATTTTCCCATTTCTGCTATTTAATTTCATGCTCCATGTGCACATTTCATCCTGACATGGACGATTTCACACCAGATAGAACATAGAAAGAGTAACACGTTGCTTGCTGAATCTGTCACAGTCCTTGGGTAAGCGGAACTAATGTACCACCGTCATCACGCCTGGATGGGTTCAGCTTCCACACAAGTAAAGCTGTCATGCCATTGATCAGGCCTGATTAAGAAGAATACATCATCAAACGTCTAAGGTATGCCGATACTGCTGACCGGTCGAGGTCGCGATAGTTGCATGGATAGAAGTGAAAGATCCATAGCGGTATTGATTATGCTTGAACAAGAATGGATACCATCACACGCCGAAGGACCCTGCTTACCAGTCTAGGTCAAGGTTTGAACTCATCCATCACAGATTACACATGCCATTAATAATGCTTGATTAGGAATAAACACCAACTAACGTCGCGGCACTATGACCCTTGTAACCGGTCTAGGTCATGGTTTTATCTTGATATTCACACAGCGTCCACATGTACAGGTCATCAATAATGCTTGATCAGGAATAAACACCAACTAACGTCGCGGCACTGTGGCCCTTGTAACCGGTCTAGGTCATGGTTTGATCTTGATGTTTGCACAGAGTACACATGTTCATGTCATCAATAATGCTTGATCAGGAATACACACCAACTAACGTCGCGGCACAATGGCCCTTGTAACCGGTCTAGGTCATGGTTTGATCTTGATGTTTGCACAGCGTCAACATGTTCATGTCAATAATAATGCTTGATCAGAAATACACACCAACTAACGTTGCGGCACTCTGACCCTTGTAACCGGTCTAGGTCATGGTTTTATCTTGATATTCACACAGCGTCCACATGTACAGGTCATCAATAATGCTTGATCAGGAATAAACACCAACTAACGTCGCGGCACTATGACCCTTGTAACCGGTCTAGGTCATGGTTTGATCTTGATGTTTGCACAGAGTACACATGTTCATGTCATCAATAATGCTTGATCAGGAATACACACCAACTAACGTCGCGGCACAATGGCCCTTGTAACCGGTCTAGGTCATGGTTTTATCTTGATATTCACACAGCGTCCACATGTACAGGTCATCAATAATGCTTGATCAGGAATACACACCAACTAACGTTGCGGCACTCTGACCCTTGTAACCGGTCTAGGTCATGGTTTTATCTTGATATTCACACAGCGTCCACATGTACAGGTCATCAATAATGCTTGATCAGGAATACACACCAACGTCGCAGCACTGTGGCCCTTGTTACCGGTCTAGTTCATAGTTTGATATTGATGTTCGCACATAGTACGCATGTACATGCCAATAATAATGCTTGATTAGGAATACACACCAACTAACGTCGCAGCACTGTGGCCCTTGTTACCGGTCCAGTTCATAGTTTGATCTTGGCAATTCGTCATAGATTCTGCATGTTATATGTAGTATGTGGTTTATAGTATATATCAACGAATGTCCAAGGCAAAGCTCAGTGGGTTGGCAATGTTGTGTTTGTTTATGTGTTGTTTAACGCCACACTCAGCAATACTCCAGCTATATGATGGCGATCTGTAAATAATCGAGTCTGGACAAGACATTCCAGTGATTGACGTCATGTGCATCGATCCACGAAATTGGGATATGATGACATGCATCAACCAAGTCAGCGAGCCTGACCACCCGATCCCTTTAGTCGCCTCTTACGACAAGCATAGTCGCCTTTTACGCCAAGCATGGGTTGCTGAAGACCTATTCTATCCCGGAACTTCACGTGTCGGATTGGCAATATCACTGCGATTGCAACATGCATAGCCCCGCGAACCAGTAAGGGTATGTTTTTTGTTAAAAAATATTCTTGATTAGAATGTCTTATTGATTATACTTGATTAAGGAGAATGAACGCCAAAAAGTATTAAAGACACCTAAAAGCTGCCGTTAACTATTCTAGGTAGTTGGTTTATCTTGAATACCCGCTACTGAGATTGACCAAGGACCGACAAGGACATCATGATTACCAGTCTTAGTCGCACATTGTATTTTGTACAAGGTGAGGGTTGGACATCCAATGCTTGACTCAGAATGGATACCGAAGACATCATTACGCCGTTACTCACCATTACACCTGTACATATACCCCAGTGTAAGATTGGGTGTTCGTCAGGGTCCATCCCCACACGTCTTATAGTTGCATGGTGTTATAAACATACAAAGCAATGCTTTAATTGACATAAGAATGATAGAATAAAATATTGACCGGATGGCAACTTCTCTCATCGGCTTCTTCTTAGAACTTCAACAGCATGTTGTGACGGGAGGTGAAACATGATGTTGAGGTGAGGTGAAATGGAGTTTAACGTCGCGTCCAAGATTATTGCACTTATTTTGAAGCGTGCATGCACGTGTGTATGTGGCTGCTTGTACTAGTCCGGACTGATGCATATACCATGAGATACCACGCCGCAGTTTAACATACATACCCCACTCAGAAACAATATACTGACTCCGAGCCGACCAGTCCTTGCTTTAGCCCCTTCATGCCGAGCGCCAGACAGGGTAACAACAAGTACCATCTTATAACGTATTTTTGTTTCACGTGGCCGGGGATCCAAACCCGGAGCTTTCGGTCTTCGGGCGGACGCTCTACCACAGGAATATACACCAACTAACGTCGCGGCACTGTGGCCCTTGTAACCGGTGTTGTTTATAGTTTGATTTTGGCAATTCGTAACAGACTCGCTACACGGTCGCCATTTTCGTTGGAGTGTCGGGGCTATTAATCATATTAAACTTAACATCACAAGAAAGGATCCGTGTACAAACATAGCCATGATGATAAGTCAATAATTGTGTTAAGCGAATGACCGAATACTAATGGGCATGGACATTTAATTTGTTCTTTGAAACTCTCTGTATATATCTTTTATCGCGACTGAGAATCAATGTTCTGGAAAGAAGTCATTTGTTACATCCTCCCTTGCCGGATGTACGTGTGCATCACGTTTTTCCCTGTACGTGATCACCACTTTCTCAAATGTAAAGACTTCGTGACTGCCTTAAGCCGCATGACCCTCTCTTAGCGTTATAGAAGTGTTCAATCACAGCTGGAGTATGCCACAACACCACGCAATCATCTCTTCCTCTTCGTGATCAATTGTATTAATTGCATTTTATGTATTGTGAAAAAGACATTTATCCGGACAGTACTTATCCAGTGGAATCGGATTAAAAAATGTCTCAATTGTTACATTCCCTTATTCTAGATATATACGATTCAATAGAAGTTAAAGAACACACGATTCATTCGTATTTCTATAGTCATAGTCATACTACTACAGTTGATCTATCACGCCAAGTATCTGGTGTTTTCCTGCGGCTTTGGGTAGTATACAACATCAATGTATCCGGCCGTGATATATCTGAAATACTGTCAAAAGCAGCGTTAAACCAAACTTACTGCACAGAGGTCCTCGGGGATATATTCCGATATAACCGTAGTTCGGGACAACCGGATATACGAATGTAATACCTTAGGATTTTTACCATGATTTTGAAGGGACCATGCAAATACTTTCACATTCTATTGAATGATCAAAGCGTTACTGTTATTCTCTTTAACGAGGGAGCAAGAGTGGCCCTGCCGTCTAAGTCGTTGCAATTCGCTGTGCAGAGTTGCGTCCCTTGGACATGCAAGAAACCTATGATTGTGCATTCGAATGCCGGTTCGCCTCGACAATGTACTTTGGTTTGTCAGCACCATACCCGTACCAGTCACTTCTGGATTTCCACCCTCTTATAGGCTCACTTGCCGTGATATAACTGACATACAGTTGCAAACGGCGCTAAACCTACCTCACTCACTCACTCTATAACGAGGTTTCTCTGTAGAAAGCATACCAGGACCATACCATGGTGACATTGCACCTTAGGGAAAGGGTCAAGATGAAGTGATATTTTGCATGAATAAACAAACGCGTGTCATACAAATTCGTTTCTTATGTTTTACAGATAAGTCGCAATGTTGGAAAAAGGTCATTGAAGTAAAATTAGGAATCTGTATATAGGAACATGAATTTGAAAATGTTTTTTCTCAAATACGGCTGCAACATTTGTTTCAATAAACATGTATTTGACGATCTCCAACAATCTGATAAAACAATACAGTTAAAAAGGGTATTCCTCTATTTTTTAAACCAAACAAATGATATAAGCGTTTAATAAAGGTGAAACGAGTGAGTGAGTGAGTTATTATTTAACGTCACATGGGCAGTATTTCAGCCATATCGTGACGAGAAGTTATACATTTATGATACATGTATGATACATATAGACTACATAAAGAGCTGTCAACGATGGACAGTAGAATAACTAGAATATCACAGGCTTGATTTAAAACTAGTTGAGAATATTAAAAAAGCAGTAAGCATTAATGAACAACTAAATATATAAATGGGCTAGAAATCGTCAGCCACTGAAGGGAGATCACCATACTGGGGACCATGGGGACTTACAGTACCTTTGCTTCCTGCATGGACCCCGGCTGGATTTTATCATCCCTTCAGTCACTGGCGACAGTGTACCAGTTAAGCCTTAGATTAAAATAACGAATATACTACGTTTAAAAGCCTAGTATGCAGAAAAATAACTCGAATGATATGGGATTTACATACCCTCTTAGGGGGGAAATAATTTTACGCTACTTCAAACCCCCTCGAGGGTACAGCCACTAACAATCTAAGTTATTAAATTGCACTACCATTTTTTAAAACAATACAGTAATTACATAAAAAAATTATGAATAAGGTCTATTTCTTTAAAAAACATAGTATTAAATGATAATGAACTTTACTAAAAAGGTCCTTCACTGTTTTTACACTGAAATATTTATCACTTGTGATGGAAAAATCAATACAGTCAAGCAGGACATGCTTGACCGTGATTCTTTCATCAGAAGGGATACAAAACGGAGCATCCTCACCTTTTAACAAATATTCATGAGTATAACGAGAATGGCCAATACGACATCGAATATCCATCGTATTTGAAAACGAATTGCATGTAATGTTTTCATGCTATTGTATATTATTTCGTGACAAGTGAGTGTGTATGGGTTTTCGTGGCTTTGAGCCATATTCCAGCAATATCACGGAGTGTCAAATGAGCTTGACACATTTTGCCCATATGGGGAATCAAAGTCTGGGCTTCATCGTGTCAAGGGAACGCTTTAATCACTAGCCTGTTTAGTGAAATGTAAGATGGCAATAGCGCATCATAAGTCACATAATACGTTGAAATCATACACTGTTTATGATACTGCACTACTAATTCTAATATAGTAAAGTTTCGAATTCACAATCAAATCTTTGCCTACAACTATTAATACTGTTGGACAATACGTCGGAAGTGATACGTGGATACGCAATTGTGCATAATCATGTATCTTGGGTCGTTTTCAGTATGCCTATCTGACAACACAACCAGAACAGACTATCTAAGTGATGCTGAACTTCATTCAGTAGAACTCTGTTGAACTCGATCCATCTTTTAAATGATCAAGCGTTATCTTATCTTTCCGGTTGTCGAGTCTTTATCCAAACAGTGATCGAATGTGCCTGCTCGGTATATCCCTATCCACTGATATATATCGTTGGGCACTCCGAGTTAACAAGGTAATAGTGATCATTCAAATACAATCGGATTAATATCGTTCGATAATGGTAATATTGCCTATGCCCTTTACTGATTTACCCACCTGAACTAGAAACAAATAAGTCCAGTGAGACCGCCTCTGTTTTACATTTAGATCTATGTAAAAAGATTCAGAGTTACAAAACACTCTCCACAAAGCTGTATGACAAGAGGGATGACTTCAACTTTCAAAGAGTCAACTGTCCCTTCATGTCGAGCAATATTTCTGCAGCTCCAGCCTTTGCTGTCTACTTTTGCATAACTTGTGAGGTACCATCGAGCACGCTCTAACTACCATGATTTCAAAGGGCGTCATACGACTCTTTCACCAAATTGTTTGAAACGTCGCTTTTCCCAGTATTAAAGAAGTTGTTATCCATAAAAATTGTGTCTATCTTGTCTTTCACCAAAGATTTTTCATCAGGGTTACCATATTTATGGCCTCATCAAAGCTTTCAAAAGGTTTTACTGACTGCCTGTGCCTGGGTTTCTGACGGGCGCCACAGGTGGTGCAGCATACGCCCACATTTTCGCGAACACTTGGTATCATCACTCTTTGATAGTGATTCATAAACACATGCGTATGATAAAGTCGGAATCGTACCATCGACTTATGATTATGGAATGGTTTTATCAAAACTTCAATATGTTGTTTTAATTCGTTTCTTTGTGATCTTTCATCTATATGACGGCGGTCTGTAAATAATCAAAAAGCGTGGTAAAGACAATCCTTCTGTGATTGACATCAAGAGCACCGAACCTGGCGTTTCAACTAATAGTTACACTGACATGTTCGGAATACGATTCCACAACATTTACACTTCAATCGGTCAATAATAGAATTCTTCATTTAACAAATTCATCAGAGTCCATAATTGAACAGCACTGAAATTGTTCAATGAGATGTATGGTTTATGTTTTGGAAGCAACGATTAATGATATTACTTCAAACCCATACATAAAAAATAAAAGCGACAACACCCTTGCCCTATTCATAAGAAACCTCTGCAGAGTCGATTGTACGATTCCGACTACATGTATATCATGAGCATGTGTTCATGAATCACTATCCAATAGTGATGATACCAGGTGTTCGCAAAAAGATGGGCGTATGCTGCTCCACCGGTGGCACCCGTCACAAATACATGCAAAGGCAAGTCAACTGTTCACCTGAAAAAACAAACCCTAGTTCATAAACTCTTCTCCTATTAAGCCCACCTAACAAAAAAAAGCTGTATCCGTTCTTTGAGCGCCCATCTCATTCTATTACAGATACGAGATTTAATGTTTGCTTTTGAAAAAGTGATTCGTTGTTCGTTAACACCAATCAATTGTCGGCGACCGCGCTGCCTGTACCTATCTCACTTCTGTATGGGAATATAATGGCTGAAAGGTTCAGATCTCGAGAGAATTACGTTAGCTTGCTCTAAATCATCGCGGAAACAGGGAGCAACGGATGGAGCTCGGGCATCGAGAAACATAACGATCTACGGTAAACCAATCAGATGAATCCACACTGGAGTGTGGGCCAGTGAGAGAAATTACAGAAAGATAATGCTTTAAGCGTGATGGCAGAATTCGCACAAATGGTACTGCACGTTTATTATCGCCGTTGCTGGACGTTACAAGGGGAAATATACGTTGTTTGTAGTTCAACCCCTGCCTGACCGTGCATGAGAGTGCAGCTGTTCCTTGATTTCATCTCAAAGGAAAATTATTCTTTATCGCTGTTTCGACCAGTCACACGTATTTGGAATGCTTTTGAACAATTGACAAGGTTATCACTTTAAGAAGAAGGCAGTGTCACTCATCTACCGTTGCTTTAAAGGAAGGGACAAGGCTGTAAATAAGAAGTCACCAACAACTGCAAGAACAGATTTAAAGTCGAAACCTGTACTGCAATCGGAGTATTGTTGTTGCGATTGTTCCATTCATGGTGTCGGATTGCTCACTATGATATGGAGATAATCTTGTATATCATGGTGGATGTAGATATGTTACTTTAAAGAGACCTGGTGAAGGTATGTAACTTTATTTTCTGAATTGCATGTACCTTCATACGTTATAGCTCGCTAAATGTCACTCTATCATGTTCGCTTTTTGACAGGCACACATCGAAAACTACTTCAAGTTATCCAATGTGTACATCAGCAGCCATGCCGAACTTTCATTGTTGGTAGAATACTATAGCTATCCACCAGCTTACTAAATAATGCATAATTAGGAATACTGTCTGTGTGAAATGGGTTTTGAGTTTCTCTGTTTCCTTTGCCAATACACAGTGAAAATGACATAGCTCATAAAATACAAATATTATTTCCTTACAAAAATGCAATGTGTACGTTTGCGATAATGCATGGAGGTCACGACTTAGCAATATACATGTATGCTACTGGACAAATCAATATTAACGCCATATCGGATATCTGCTGTATCTGTGTACGTAATGCTCAGCCCCATTTGGATCATTCATTCGTCTAGAAAAGAGTGCACATGTTCCCTGCCCAACAGTCAGAAATAGCTACGTATTACTGCTTGAAACCATTTTGTCATCCCGCGTGGGAGATATCTATTCAGTATTCTAGATTAGATATTCTGACATCTGTCCGCGTATCTATTTGATCAAGACCTAACGTTAATAAAACAATGGTTTACCACATCAGAACAGTTTTGGAGTTGAGCCACTTTATTCATCAACGCCTACTTACGATTAATGAAAGAGGCTCCCTGATATTTTATATATTTTTTGCTAACAGCCAAGGGAGCTATAACTGCGACCGGGGCTGTGAAGGCTGAAACACTTCATTCTAAATTGGCATGCATGTAGATGATATCCTCCAACATAGTTCCATTCTATTCCAACAGTTTCGACATTGATCTTTCTCATGGCCGAGTAGTGTCACGAACCGAATATAATACAAGGCTGTTATTCCTGAATACCTAAACCTTACCGCCTATAAAATCTCAATCTAAAATGCACGGTGGATATTAAAGGAAGGTTTTACAGTAGGAAGCGTTATATATCACATGTAGTGCTTTCCACATTCTTTACAAGAGCTTGCTTTCAATAAGCCGTACACATGATGTATCCGTCCACGTGACAGGTGCCTGAGGCGTTAAACGACAGTTGCGTCCACGTTTTATTACTCTATTAGATATTACACCTACTGGTTTGATAGTTTCACTTTAAACTGTCCGCGGGACTGGTTTTCATCATCACTGAATGACATTGATTTCCATGGCGACTGTGGCTTCCCAAGTTGGCCTGTTATTATTGCTGTTTCGCATTTACATACTTTAATGATTCTGCATGGAAGTCAGGTTACATGACGGTAACGTGGAAAGAAAATAAGAAGGAAGAGAATTTATGGATGTCAACTTCATCATTATGAGGAACACAGCGTTTCGGTGTATATGCTTACTCCTTCATCAGGTGAAAGAAGTAAGCACATGATGAAGGAGTAAGCATAAACTATGAAAAGTTGTGTTCTCCTAAATTTAGAAGTTGACATCCATAAATTCTCTTCCTTATGTGTATCGATCACTCCTAAATGCATCTCACCGACGAGAAAATAAGAACATTGACATTTGTTACATTTTAGTTTCACTTCTGCAATTTTATGTAAAAACTCGTTAAAAATATTTATTAATTAGAATCATTGTCATCATACCAACAATTTTGTTTTAAAATGTTCACTCAAATCACAGACAAAAATTAACCTCATGTCGTTGACACTAGTTTTCTAACATCTTATTTCTATATGTCTTGAGGGGCGGTCGGGTAGCCTAGTGGTTAAAGCGTTCGCTCGTCACGCCGAAGACCCAGGTTCGATTCCCGACATGGGTACAATGTGTGAAGCCCATTTCTGGTGTCCCCCGCCGTGATATTGCTGGAATATTGCTAAAAGCGGCGTAAAACTCACTCACTCAACTCACTATATGTCTTGACATACCGATCACAGTTATTCTCACATCGTTGATACTAGTTGTTATAACATCGTTAAGACGCACGTGTAGCTCAGTGGTCTGCATTTAAAGCACGATGGTTGTGCCGAAATTGGTCCTTTTGGCATACTATAATCAGATGATCGTTGCTTCGAATCTAAGATTCGACCATTTTATGATTCTAGTTCCTCAGCCCTATGACGTGCTCGTCAGTTTCGAATAAATAGCGTCTGCGACCTGCATCACTTCAGGCTTTCCTGTCACACCAGGCTGACACGACGAAATGTAACTGAAATATTGTTCAAAGCAGCGTGAACCTAACTCAATGACTTCGATGACATCAATTGTTTTTAGGACATCGTTGATAGTAGTTCTTCTAAAGGTTGCGTGTCACGTTGCGAGTACAAGTTGTTTTAACATCGCTAACACCAATATTTCTCCCGTGGATGATTCCAGTTATTGTCACATCGTTGGTTCTAAGACTATTGGAATTAGTTATTCTAATAGCATTGATCCCAGTTGTTTTACAGTCGTTGACCTTAGGTTTTCTTAAATTGTTGGTTCCAGCTGCTCTAAAATCGTTGGCATTAGTATTCTTATATCATTGATTTCGGTCGTTCTAAAAACGTTGCCATTAGTTATTCTCACATCGTTGATTCAAGTGATCTAAAATCGATGGCATCAATATTCTCACGTCGTTGATTCCAGTTGTTCTAAAATCGTTGGCATTATTTATTCTCACATGGTTGATTCAAGGTGATATAAAATCGATGGCATCAGTATTCTTACATCGTTGATTCCAGTTCTAAAGTCGTTGGCATTAGTTATTCTCGCCTCCAAGGCGATCTAAAATCCTTGAAATCAGTATTCTCACATAGTTGTTCCAGTTGCTCTAAAATCTTTGGAAGGATGTATTCTCACATCGTTGATGAAAAGTGATCTCAAATCTTCGGCATCCGTATTCTCACATGGTTGATTCGCAGTTGTTCTAAAATGCATTATATTTCTCCACATCGTTGCTACAAGGTCTTCCAACAATATTGATGTCTTCGGGACGTCCATCCTGGCGAAGAGATAGTCTTGCATTGTTAGTCAGTTCAAAATTGCTACACGATATCCAGAGGTAAATGAGCACTTGCCATGACAGGACTATTGTTTATGGAGCCTTCCCTCTTTTAGTCATGGTACAACCCAGCGGAGAGGTATTCTTCCATAGCTGACCAATTCAATATTGCTTCACAACGTTTAGTTATGACTCGGCACTAGACAAGCGTAGATAAGATTATGGCTTCAGGGGAAGTTCGTTTTTGCACTTCAGTACAACACATTTACATATGTTTGACACAACGTGGTATTTATTAGACAGTGCCGCACACAGTTTGTCGCATCGCACGTAAACCTGGTACGGTTTAGGGCCGGAGGGCTCGGGTTCAGTCTGAAATATTGCATTAATGCCAAACGTGATTTGATTTACAGATCAAGGGCATGAGTTCCGACAACTCATTGTGTACATATGTCAAAACATCTCTGATGTATACTCCAGCGATACGAGTGAGTTAAAGTTTTAAGTCACATCGGCAATATTTCGGCCATATCGTGACTTTCAAAGGCATAATATACATAATAAATACATGAAAACTATAAAAACAACTGCCAACAAGGGACATTAAAATCACTAGACATATCACAGATTATGATTAAAAACTAGCATGGAACCATATAAATTCATCGCTAGACAGTACAATACATCATTAAAAAGGGCTATAGATCGCTAGTAACTGAAGGTAGATCACCTTACTAGGGACCATGGGGACTTACAGTACTTTTGCTACCTGCAAGGACCCCTGCAGGATTTACATCATCCCTTCAGTTGTTGGCAACGATTACGAAATTTAGCCAAATTCAAAAGAACATGCATCCCACGATTAAAACTTTGATAGGAATAACATACTTCGAATGATTTGGACTTACTGTACCCTCTCAGGGGGTATTTTACAGTACTTTAACCCCCGCCAAGGGCACAGCCAATAACAATCTCAGTTAACAATTAGACACTACCAATTTAAGGAACAACCATGTACATCAGAATTTAGCAATCAGTTCAAATTCTTTTAAATAGCCAATAATTAAATGAGGACTAATAGTATTAAAAAGATCCTTAAGCGATGATGATTTGAAATAGTTATCCCTTGAGTGCAGGTTTGTTAAGTGTTAAATGTCGAAATCTGAAGACACGATTTGCATTAATTAACCCGACGTGATTTCAAGAACAGCGAATCCACGTTAGTCCGGTCGCAACACTTACGGGTACACAAACCTTACAAACACATTTCCGTATCAACGTGTTGTTAGCGTATAGAAACATTACAACGGCAATGGTCCGGATTACGGGCTTTTATGGCATCAAAGGGATTCGGACTCACACAATTTCACCTTAAAAGACGAATGCATTCACCTTCTCATGACATATAATGCTTGTGTATCAAAACGGTGTACTACTCTCGATATCAGTGCAGGCCATGATGGGTTAGCGCTGTATACTTAACATGAGAAGCTTTCGCGAATAACCAGTTTATATTTACGGTGACGTAGTTGATGTTATCCCTAAACCAGACACTGCCCTAGGCAGCAACTTAACATTGCTAAAGGACCTCTTTATTGACACTATGTACTATGAACACCAGTGTCATTATAACACCCGTTCATTTCTTTTATTTCTGCCCACAGGAAGTCTGGAACAGATGGCTGACGTTTAACTGGTGATCAAGAAACTATTTACCTGCCCAATCAACGTTTACTGACCTGCTAATTTTAGCGCTGCATAATTCCCAATCCAGCTGATGGCTGCAACCTGTGCGGCGGGGCCTTCCTTCCACAGTTAAAACGTTGATGAGCCATTAATTTATTACATTCTCGCTAATGGTGTAACACTGGAGAGATTTGTTACAAATAGCCTGACCTTGTTTACACTAAAATTACCTTGCCAATCGATGATATTTGTCTGGTTACGGGCTGATACTCATCAACTATAGTGCCAGGATCCTCAAGCCCCGAGGAGAGCTACAGTTATAGAAGTGTGTGCACAGCATCGCTTAAGAAGCCAGACGCGCACTTATTCATACGTGTTGAGAACAAAGCCCCAGTCTCCGTGTCACGTTATCCTCATCCTACAACAAGATTGTGTGGTTGCTGCAACAAACCTTGTAAGACTTGACGCATCTCAGAGTCTGACATCATGATGGCCAATTATAAAACTATAGCATTCCTCAATTTCTATTTCATCATTGTGACTATGGATCTCCAGACACTAGGGAGCCTTCAATACAGCAATGGCCTTCGGAATCTGACAATCCTTGGACTTTTTCCGCTCACGGGAGGATGGGGAGGGGGAGAAAGCGCTTTGACGGCTGCTGAGATGGCTCTTGATCATATCAATGCAAGGACGGATATCCTACCTAATTATAACCTCATAATGGAATGGAAGAATACTAAGGTAGGTTAACGATATTCATTAAAACCAGTAGCTTTGATTGATTGATCAACTTGACCTGATCAATTGATCTCATTTGATCCAGACTTCTATTGTGGTAATTTTTTCCGCGGTACCACAACAGTTATTTTGTTAATTTGACTTGTGTTATTGCTTGATAAGGTGTATTTGATGAACAACATGGTAACCAGATACGTGATGCAGAGATAATCGGAAGCTTATTAAGATACTGCAATGATGTTTTCGTGCAGAGCAGTGCAATCTCGATTGTGTCGGTTGCCTTGAAGAAACAAGCGTACGCGCTATTAAGTCAAGAGTACTCTCAAATCAAATCTTAAGTTCCTGGTTTGCTAACCTACTTCATACATGATCCTAGTATCACTGACAACGCTCAGAGCTGGAGGAGTCTGTCTGATTAATTGTGACAGAGCACGTGTAAATATATTTGATAAATGTGGAGACACTGACAACTCGAAGTTTTATTAATATCATACCTAATTCTTCTGAACTAGAACCCTGAGCATCTGTAAATCCGTGTGTGCTTATAATACCTTCTTTTTACTTGTGTTCAATTTTGAGATCTTTTCTTGCGTGACATTCTACTTCATGTACTTTTTTTGTTCCAGAAAATTAAGTACTTTACGCTATTATTAGCGGTCTTCTTTGCAAATATATCACGTTCTTCATAACCTAATTACTTTTTCCATAAATACGATTTTGGTGCTGCTTCTTGCTTGCATATATAGGTACAATGCGATGTTAAGACGAGTGAGGAGATATTGTTTTTTCTTAAAAGTTGTCAGCAATATGGCATCTGTTTTAGGGCGATTTTTGAATAATCAAGCCTGGGTGATTATGATCGCGACTCAGCGCCTATTGTACATGTAATCCTCTAAAATCTACAAAGGATTTAGTGAAGCGGATTTGTTGCGCTCTATTACCAGTTGAATTTCCATTAAAATGTCATGGATTCTGCCCTATTATATTTAAAGGTCCGAGTATTTCTCCCACAGGAGAAACATATTAGCCCAGCTCATGCCAACCAAGCGAAGGGTGACTGAACTATGTTTGCTTATTTGTTTGTTGTTTAACGTCGCACTCAGCAATATTCCAGCTATATGACGGCGGTCTGTAAATAATCGAGTCTGGACCAGACAATCCAGTGATTGACAGCATGAACATCGATCCACGCAATTTGGATATGATGACATGCATCAACCAAGTCGACGAGCCTGACCACCCGATCCCGTTAGTCGCCTCTTACGACAAGCATAGTCGCATGGGTTGCTGAAGACCTATTCTACCCCTGCTGTTGACGCGTGTCTGTGTAGGCGTGTGCCGTATGTCATCGAATGACACTTCTTATGTAAATTTAGTGGAGCAAAGTAAAAATTCTAGGACATTTTTCAGACATTTATTTTTAAAAATTCAAACAATTTCTCCTTGCCAATAACTACACAATATCTGCACCACATTGGCAATAAACTTTGTGTATAGTTTTTTCTACTACTATAGCAAATCTCGTTCAGAATTTCAATATTTGAATTTTGAATTTACCTAACATATGTTTATTATTATTATTATTTTCATTTCTTCATTTAAATAATTCATCTTGTGTATATACAGGTTGCTTATTTGTTTGTTTGTTGTAACAAGCTATATGATGGCGGTATGTAAATAATCGAGTCTGACCAGACAATCCAGTGATTGATATCATGCACATCGAACCACGCAATTGGGACACGATTATATGCATAAACCAAGTCAGCGAGTCTGACCACCCGATCCCGTTAGGCTACTGAACATTAGATGTTATAGAATTCAACAAAATCGAACACAATTTGTACTAGTTGTCAATCACTCAATCTTTCCAATGAATAATGTTCTATACATTCTCCCACTGATGAACTCTTTTGTTCGTGGTGCCCTTTGCGAGTTTTAGTCAATGGGTATACAAGGAGAATACTGAAACATTTGTGGTGACAGCGTTAATGATCCCAGTAGCCATATTTCTACATTCCCCTCCTTCACCAGGTCCTTGTCTCCACGCGTATCCCCTTATAACGTTCACAGATGGACTCGTTAAACGTCAGAAGATTTGATTGGTTTGGTTGGTTTGTTGTTTAACGCCGCACTCAGCAATATTCCAGCTATATGACGGCGGTCTGTAAATAAACGAGCCTGGACCAGACATTCCAGTGATTGATATCATGAGCATCGATCCACGCAATTGGGATCAATGACATGCATCAACCAAGTCAGCGAGCCTGACCACCCGATCCCGTTAGTGGCCTCCTATGACAAGCATAGTCTTCTTTACGGAGAGCATGGGTTGCTGAAGACCTATTTTACCCCGGAGGCAGAAGATTTAAATTTCTAGAATTTCTTTGCAAATATCTACTCATGAATGTTATTTGAATATTGCATTTACTGTCTGAAATCCCTGAAATAAATGAACTATAAACTGAGCATAAAAATATGCCTTTGAACTATAAATATTTTCAAAAGAGCAGTCCAAGTACTGTAGCGTTTCAACGGCTTCAAGTCGATATTGTGCCATCTTTAGGACAAGTCCACTATTTGTAAGGGAAGTAGGCCTTTAACAATTGAATTAAATAGCAACATCATCTCGTTAGGTCTTTCCTAACTGAAGAAACATTAACATACAAATAAAGATTATCCTGTTAATCCCACGGTCAGAAGAATAATTAATAATCCGGGGAAACAATGTTGTCTATTATTGCAAACATTAGCTGATTTTATATGGACATTTGTGCTACTAATAGGTAGATTTTCGTGGTTTACAGCCTAACCGGCGCTCCCAATAATTTCAGTTGAAGTTTAAAAGCGGCTATGCCTTATGTCGAGAATGTGGCTCCCTTGGGACGACATCGCAGATGCAAATGAGAAGAAGCATTATCTTGATAACAACGTTATCCATAATTTTATGTATTATCCACATGTTGTCGACTCCAAACTGCGCCACTGAAAACAATTATTGAAAATGTTGAAAATGGCAGACAGAACTATGTTTTAGCTGTACGAGATGATTAGTGCTCCCACAGTTATAATGTAACCCGTCATCTGATGTATTAGTTGTATCCGGCACTATAAAAATAAACCAACTCTGTCACACAGAAAAAAATAAATTTATTTTTGTGCTTGGTTGTCAAACATCATGTCTCCGTCTTCATCATTTCCAGTGCAACCCAGGATTGGGAATCAATGAGATGTACAGGCTTCTGTATGATCCCCCGACGAAAATCGCCATCCTTGGAGACGGTTGTTCCTCCGTCAGCGAAGCAACAGCGCAGGCGTCGTTTTTATGGAACATCACGCAGGTTTGTACACGTTAAACTACTTAGTGAGGTGTCTCAGAGTCTCACCCAGTGATCATCCACGCCATGCTGATACTTTCACCGTAGGCGTTTGTTGTTGCAGCACAGCATGCTTCTGTTTGGCATGTTTAACTTACAAAGCATGTAGTTTTCTTCTTACGAATGCCTTTATAATGGACGATGTTTGATCAAGGTGACAAACATAACGTCCTTAGTAAAGCTTTCAAAAATTGGGATGGTGCAAATGTGGAGGACATTTCCAGATTTGATGCATCAGTGACAAATTTGGCGTCCGATGCAGTTCTCTATCTTTACCTGTTCCCGTGATTTTATTTTAACAATTGACTTGCCTTCGCATGTGTTTCTGACTGGTGCCACTGGTGGCACAGTATACGCTCATCGTTTCGCCAAAACTTAATTGTCATAGTGACTGATAAGCACTTAAGGATTGACTGTGTATTTGTTTCGGTTCATTGAGGTATGAACCGAAAAACCGATGTGCAAACTGTATGAATCTTCGTCAGCGAGCCTGACCACCCGATCTCGTTAGTAAGCCTCTTACGACAAGCATGGGTTGCTGAAGACTAGACCCTGATCTTCACGGGTAAGCAAATAAATGATTACGAAAACGAAATAGTCACATTGGATAAGAATGTCCTTCTACGACATTTGATGTAAAATGTCGTTAAGACCTCGAAAAGAACGTTTCGATATTGTGATGGATAGTCTGTTTAATATTGTGGGCGATCGCCTATGTGTGCACAAAATGTAATCGAAATTCTGTTTTTTTTCAAGAACCATAAAATACTCTCCGACTTGTCAAACTCTCTTTCAGTATGAGAAAATGTTACCTGTGTTATCCTAATTCAATGATCCAGTGAACGTTATTCGAATTAATATGACAGATTTGATGGGTTTAGAGAAGGTTGCTAACATGTGCCTGTGTTTTACCCAAACTGATTCTTTTAGCTGAGGTAAATTAACATACATGTAACGTTCACAAATTAACAAAATCAGTCCATTTTGCTCATATAAGCCACTACAGCTCGAGCATGAGACCCTATACCAGGAGGCTTTAACAAGTTTTGTTGTGTTCGTTTGTTTTGTTAAGGTCGCACTCACAATAGTGCATATGTATGACGGCAGTCTGAACATAATCGAGTCTGGACCAGACAATCCAGTTATTGACACTAGGAGCATCATGGGATACGATGACATGCAAGAACTAGGTCTCCGATCCCCAGATCCATTTAGTCGCCTTTCACGACAAGCAGATCTTACTGGGGGCCAATATTCTTTTCGTAATCCAAGTAAAATTGCCAATTATCAGTCACATCATCTTGTCCTGTCAACTGCATGCCAATCTTTCGGGCGGTGGGCTGGACTAGTCGTTAAAGCATGTCACGTCACATCGAAGGCCCAATTCAAGTCATTGCTGTCTCCATGTCGTTGCATGATTGGAATATTGTTAAACTCACTCACTCATAACAATATTTCTATTTGTTGAACATTTTACACTTAAACGTATTCGGCCTCATCCTGGGGTTGCCCCACTGATGATGCCATAAGCATACACGACAATTAAACCCATGTACATGTAGGGTTCGGAGAAAAACAGAAACTGACTAATTCGATGCCAAGCTGAACATTCGTGTGATACAATGTGTCATGTCACCTGCTTACTATCCTGTATTTTAGGTTCGTTGGTTGGTTTGTTGTTTAACGCCGCACTGAGAAATATTCCAGCTATATGACGGCGGTCTGTAAATAATCGAGTCTGGACCAGACAATCCAGAGATTGACATCATGAGCATCGAGCCACGCAATTTGGACCGATGACATGTATTAACCAAGTCATCGAGCCTGACCAACAGATCACGTTAGTCGCCTTTTACGACAAGCATAGTCGCCTTTTACGGCAAGCATTGGTTGCTGAAGACCTATTCTACCCCGGATCTTCACGGGTCCTGTATTTTAACTTATTATTCGTTTTTCTTCCTACGCTGTAAAAAATCATTACGATTTCCGGACTTAAACTCCCAACACATGGCAGTATACATTCCCATTTGATTCACAGTATCTTTTGTGAAGGTACCCGTAGGCTGCCGAGTCGGATAATGCACGTCAAATATTTGTACATTGGCATTAAGTAATCCCTCGGCGGATATGTTCTGTCTTCTGTTCGCACAGAATAAAGGATCCAGATAATGTGTTCCAACTAATTCTGCAGCTAATATTGGCCATTGTCATGTTCCATTACTCTTGAAGAAACTAAATGTGTGTTATATTGACATGGGGACAAATTCCATCGTTCACAGCATGCCATGCGTAACAGATCTGAGGTAAAATCATTTTAAGATTAAAGTTTTCTGATTGGAAAACTTTATATTTATCCGGCTGTTAAAGTAAATATGTAATACACTGCTCGACACACGGTGTGTTCAGGTGTTTTATCAACAGTAATGGCTGCAAAGTCGATTTGGGTGCATTAGCGACAGCGCATTATTGGCATGTTTATTAGACTGAAATAATTACAAAAAAATCAATTTCTTGTTTCATGTTAACAGCAAACACGGTGTTAGATTGCCCGACTGTATAATCATGTAGCTGGTGTAAATTCTGAGTTTTAGTGTGAGAACTGTGTTGTGCACCCAATATGAGTGAGTGTTCGTTTGTTTGTTTGTGTGTGGTTTAAAGCCGCACTCAGCAATATTCCAGCTATATGATGGCGGTCTGTAAATAACCGAGTCTGGACCAGACAATCCAGTGATTGACATCATGTGCATCGATTCACGCAGTTGGGATACGATGACATGCATCAACCAAGTCAGCGAGCCTGACCACCCGATCCCGTTTGTCGCCTCTCAGGACAAGCAAAGTCGCCTCTTACGGCAAGCATGGGTTGCTGAAGACCTGTTCTACCCCGGATCTTCATGGGCCATGGTTTTATGCCTCTTCTAGAGAACTCTGTGTTGTTGTTCACCTTAAATGATTCAAAGAGTGAAAATGGCAATATCCAAGCCCTATCACGACTGAGCACACTCATCTTCCAGCGACAAAGTTGTTAACTTAACTTTATAAGAAGATTCCGGGGTAGAATAGGTCTTCAGCAACCAATACTTGCCGTAAAAGGCGACTATGCTTGTCGTAAAAGGCGACTAACGGGATTGGGTGGTCAGGCTTGCTGACTTGGTTGATACATGTCATCGATCCCAATTGCGTGGATCGATGTTCATGATATCAATCACTGGATTGTCTGGTCCAGACTCGATTATTTACAGACCGCCGTCATATAGCTGAAATAATTAGTGCGGCGTTAAACAACAAACAAAATCATAAAGTTATTTAACACCTTTGCCGCGGGAAGATGGGGAACACCAGAAACGGGCTTCACATACTGCACCCATGTGGGGAATCGAACTCGGGTGTTCGGCGTGACGAGCGAACGCTCTAACCACTCGGCTACCCCATCGCCTGCACCCAATATGAAGCTAACCAGTGACGTCACAATGGTCTGCAAAGCATTGTGATGTAATTTCATTGCAGTCATATCTACAGTGTAGATATCGCTCGATCTAATCCAAGCGATATCTCCTGTGTGAGCCAGTTTGGGATGATAAATGGCATTCTGGAGACCTTTGGTCTGAATATGGGAAAAACAAAAGATGAAAATGAGACGCATTTAGAAATGTTGGGTTGCATTAAGTGGGTAGTCGCCATCGGCATCGTCATCATTAAAATCAACAACAGCAGCATAGCCATTATCCTCATTGATTGACACTCACGTTACCACGAGACCCGTGAGCACCCGGGGTAGAATAGGTCTTAAGCAACTCATGCTTGTCTGGTTTGTTTAACAGAACAACGTCGCCTGTTAGGAGTACCGTTGTGCAGCATCAGGCAACAAACAAACCTTTTCGTCGTTATGCAAATTGTAAGTGGCTTTCGTATCGGTATTTCTAGACATGCTTACCCTTGTCACGAACACCCGATGCCATCACTGTAATTTAGTTAGCCATTCATGTAATTTTCTCCATTAGTTTGCATTAGAGCTATTCGCCCTATGGATAATCGACACTCTGGCGTTGACTTTGTACGTGTTTAGCACTGTCCTTTTGAATTTGTCCTTTTGAATTTGTTCATGCGTTATACTGGAATGAAATTCATGAATTCACATCTTGCTTCCAAAATTGTAAAGATTGCATCACAATATTAACATCAGATTTCGTGAACCGAGTTCCAATGATAATGATCTTCATCACTGGCGACAGTGTATTAGTGTGGGCGTAGACATGACAGATTTGACTGCCTGCGGTGATGTAGCATGATAAAGCTTTTCCGGCCTTCAAACATTATGTATTGGTCTACTTGAAAACATGATCTCATGTCTGCAGAATCTGGAGTTGATGCGTGAGATAACTTTCTGGCATAGTCCAAAGCCACACAGTCATACCCTTTCTTCAAACGCTCAAACGTACTTACATTTGGTTTGATTTGTTGTTTAACGCCGCACTCAGCAATATTCCAGCTATATGACGGCGGTCTGTAAGTAATCGAGTCTGGACCAGACAATTCAGTGATTGACATCATGAGCATCGATCCGCAATTGGGATCAATGCCATGCATCAACCAAGTCAGCGAGCCTGACCACTCGATCCCGTCAGTCGCCTTTTACGACAAGCATAGTCGCCTTTTACGGTAAGCATGGGCTGCTGATCATGAAGACCTACTCTATCCCGGATCTTCACGGTTCCATTTTGTTTTCAAACATGCTTACAATATAACACACTTAAATAATCACAGAGTCGGAACACACGCTTAAGCACAATACACATGCTGCGTTTTACAATGAAACTATGGGGAATTGATGAACACAGTTTCCATCAACTAAATATTTATACATTGCCTATGTACTCTAATCCCGCGAAGTTAGCATAATATTTAATTGTCCTTTTTTTAATGTCTTCTGTTAGGTATGTTGTTTAGCAATCCAAAGACGAACTACTGTTTGATAAGAAAAACTGTTTTACGAAACTTCGTACATCTGCAGGTATATTGCCAATGGATTAAGATCAAACCACAGTGCGTTTCTTCGTTATTCGTTTGTCCTTTGTTGAATAATACTGTGGACCAGACTAACGTCACGGCGGCTTTACGTGCTCCTGTATTGCAAATGTCCCAATATGACACAGCGATGTCGTGTATTCTCGACCTTCTGAAGATCTCCAGAATGGATTCGTATGCATTTCGCTGGAGTAATTCAGAGATAACCAGACGTTCTACAAATTCAATAGCAACGCTCTTAGATAAAAAGCATGGAGCTGAACATGAAAAAGTTTCGTTTCGTTTCTTGTCGAATTTGGGATTCATCATGCATGTATAATGCTTCGTTGCCTGTTAGTGAAGTCGTAGATGGAGACGAAGAGGAAAGGGACATCACATTTAATAAACGTCAAAGAGATGCTAGTTTCAAAATCTGGGAGTTGTACTGCGTGCGCATTTGGGGGGAATTGTCTACAAAAATAGGTATTGCATGACAGTCATGATAGGTAAAAGCATGTTATGCATTATAAATGAAGGAGTGAGTCTGGGTTTACTCCCTTTGGCGCAATTTTCCAGAAACACTCTGGAGGGGACTTGGCTTCACACTTTGTCTCCACATGGTCAATAGAACCTGGACCTTCGGCGTGACGAGCGAACGCATTATGTAATTAACCACCGCCCTCAAACATTATAAGGTGGTACACTAGTGTCTGAACGACGTTCAAATTTTGCAGTTCTATATCTACTTTAATACTCTGAAACCAAATCTTGACTTCTTCATAAGTCACCTCGCCAAGTGTTATAATCCAGTTATATCACAGCATGTCAGCGCAATGACCGAAGTGATGCAGGTCTCAGAGGTTTACCTCTTTAGTTAAACCTACGAGCACGGGTATGGTGCCGACAAACCTGAAACATAATCAAGATTCGAACCCACAATCATAGGTGTCTGGCGTACTAAAGAGACGCAACGCTGCACATCGTATTGCGGCGCCTTAAATGACTGGGCCACCCCGCCAAGCTTTACGTTTAGTGGAGAAGAGATGATGTTTGTTGTATTTTCGTTCTTTTCGCCCCTCTGAGCAATAATCCGGCTTTATGATGACAATCTAGTGGTTGGTTGGTTTGTTGTTTAACGCCGCACTCAGCAATATTCCAGCTATATGGCGGCGGTCTGGACCAGACAATCCAGTGATTAATATCATGAGCATCGATCCACGCCAGAGACGGGAGACAATCTAGTGATCCACATTGTGAGCAACTATTTACGCTGTCAGGGTACGATGACACGCGACCAAATAAGTCACTGAGTCTGACAACCCGATTCATTTAGTCGTCTCCTACTACCAGCATAAGTCACTGGGGGTTGATAGTGCTTGGACGTTACCAACTCTTTCATAATCATTTTTATTACACGTCCCACACTGAAATTGGAATTGGTATTTGGACAGGAGAGTCAATCCAATCACTGTTTCGAAATAGTGCCACTGGGATCCATAACAAAGTTTCATCAAAGTGAAATGAGAGAACAAAGTGGACGCTGTACTTTCGGACCTATAAAGATCTTGGTTAGAAAGGGGGGGGGGGGGGGGGGGGGGGGGGGGGGGTACGGATGGACCAGTCGTCCAAGGCGCCGCGATTCGCTGTGCTGTGCGTCTCTTAGGCACGCCAGAAACCTATGATTGTGGGTTCGAATCCCGGTTCGCCCCGGTTATGTTTCTAGGTTTGTCAGCACCATACCCGTGCTCGTGGTTTCACTGAAGTGGTATCGTCTGAGACCTGCATCAATTCGGGCTTTCCTCCTACATTAAGCTGACATGCCGTGATATAACTGGAATACGTTTAAAAGCGGCGTTAAACCAGACTCACTCACTCACTCACTAGAATAGGTGTTCAGCAACCCATGCTTGCCATTAAAGGCGACTATGTTTGTAAGAGGCGAATAACGTAATCGGGTGGTCAGGCTCGCTGACTTGCTTGATGGCTGTCATGGATCCCAATTGCGTGGATCGATGCTCACGATGTCCATCACTGGATTGTCTTGTCAAGATATATTTACAGACCGCCGTCATATAGCTGGAATATTGCTGAGTGCGGCATTGAATAACGAACAAAAAATAAACTTAATATCAACCGTTCGTGCTAGATGAAGAAGGAAACGTTAATGAAACTCGGGTTTATGTGAAGTGAGTGAGAGAGTTTTTAGCCATATTCCCGCAATCAGCAATATTCCAGCTATATGGCGGCGGTCTGGACCAGACAATCCAGTGAATGAAATGAGAGAACAAAGTGAGTGAGAGAGTTTTTAGCAATATTCCCGCAATATCACATAGGGGACACCAGAAATGGGCTTCACACATTACACATGTGGGAATCGAACCCGGGTCTTCGGTGTGACGAGCGAACGGTTAAACCACAAGGCTACTCCATCGCCCCGGTTAATGTGAAGACCAAGAGAACATGAATACGTTCGGATGAAAAGATGAAATCCAAGTTAATTTAATCAAAAGAAGTGTCAAAATTCCATACAAAAACTATCAAAATTATCGATTTTAAATGTCAGATCTCGCTTAGGGTCTATATAGTCCATACATTCGTGATTATACATAAAAAAAATCCATGTTTCAAATATCCATGAAAAAACATGCAAAATTATCGAATTCAAATTTTATATCTCGCATAGTCCTCCATTAAGTCCTATACTTCGCGAATATACGTTAACCGAATTCAGTTTTAAAAGAAAGAAACTCTTCAAAATTAACGAATTCAGATTTCATTTCTCAGTTCTTTAGTCAATGATCTTGTACAAAAGTAGCAATTTGGACGTCGGGGGACTTTCACACAGATGACGCATACTCCTTGAAGTCAGCCAGTGAGCACTAAGTCGGTTGGATATATCCAGTGCTAAAATGTTAACACCTGCTCGCGCCTTGATCTTGTCGCCTCCACCTACACAAAATCAATAGTCATAATTTTACTCACTCACTAACTCACTCAGGCCATCGTCATCAGCTGTTGTGGGAGACACGATTTTGGCACTTATCTTGTTAACCCCAATTGACCAACTGTCCTTTGTGAGCCGACTGTTATCAAGAATTCAGTACGCTTTCTGGTGTATTTTCCTTGAGGGTCCTGGAGTCTACCTGTCATGTTCGTTTAATTCTCGAAGGGAATACAGAAATTGGTTGTCATGGCCGTTGATAGTTGAATTTGATTTATTTCTGAACATGACATCGTGATGTGAATAATATTGTTTAGCAGGAATGCAGTTTCAATACCCTGTCAAGCCCAAACAATTTGCATTGATATGGAAAGACTGAGAATTTCTCAATTACTCCATGTCATATGAAGCTTTCACGTCCTAAACAATGGCTGAGTCGCAAATTCATCAATTCCACATAGTTTCATTAACTCTCCTCCCCGATACATTCTGAAACACGACATGTGTATCGTGCTGGGGCGTGTGTTCTAACTCTGGTATTTAACACAGCATGGTTGAGCGTTTGAGGGCATAGGGATGGCCAGTTGGAGAACGCGTCCGCTAGTAAAACCGAAAACCCTGATTCGCTTCCCAACATAGGGACATTCTTGATATGCCCCGCCTCAACATGACTGAAATAATCCTGAAATGGTTGATTTTTCTACACATTGCTTCCTAATATTTTTAAATTTAAAATAGTTTTTAAATATCCTAAATATTTTTTAATTTTAATTCTAATAGTTTTGTGGAGTTTGGCATCGGAATGTGCCTTGAACATTAATGCCGTCAAAAACGAAAAGTCATTGTCTGGGAATAACCTGTAGAAGCCTATTTTTAAACTTATAAAAAATAAGCTTTGTTGTGGTGTAAAAGACGAATCAATTTATATGATTAAGATTTTCAAAATGTTACATAAATTCATATGTGCGTGTATTAACATTCGGTAGTTTCAGTCTACTGTGTATGCTTCGTGTGTGTAACCTTGGTGAAATGCATACCTATAGTTTAGATTATCAGCAGATTTAGCAAAATAACATATGTTTTATTCAACATTTGAATACACACGTGCTATTGATAAGGACTGTGAATCAGTATAATGCTTTCGAAAATGTTTATTTTTGTTTGAGACTCTTGTTTAAGATTTTTCAATGGAAGAATACAATACCTTAACAAAGTTAACTTGGTTGTACATTTAGACCTGACCCGTGAAGGTCCGAGTTAGAATAGGTCTTCAGCAACCCATGCTTGTCGTAAGAGGCGACTATGCTTGTCGTAAGAGGCGACTATGCTTGTCGTAAAAGGCGACTATGCTTGTCGTAAGAGGAGACGAACGGGATCGGGTGGTCCGGCTCGCTGACTCGGTTGTCATACAAATCCAGTTGTGTAGATTGATGCTCAAAATGTCAATCACAGGATTATCTCGTCCAGACTCGATTCTTTACAGATCGCCGTCATATGGCTGGAATATTGCTGAGTGGGGCTGTAAACAACATGCAAACAAAAAACAACAACTTAAAACATTTAGACGTAAATGTACATAATTATATGTTAAGGACTTTGATGTCCTTGTACAATCCAGGGGGCACGGGTGGCCCAGTCGTCTAAGGCGCCGCGATTCGCTGTGCAGAGTTGCGTCCCTTGGGCACGCCAGAAACCTATGATTGTTGGTTCGAATCCCGGTTCGCCCCGATTATGTTTCTAGGTTTGACAGCACCATACGCGTGCTCGTGGGTTTCACCGAAATGGTAAACGGCTGAGACCTGCATCACTTCGGGCTTTTCTCCCACATTAAGCGGGCACGCCGCGATATAACTGGAATACTGTTAAAAGCGGCGTAAAACCAACTCACCACCACCACCTTGTACAATCCTATCAAAAGTACATTTGTATTTACATACAATTGCAAGTAAATATGAAAGGTCAACACCAGAGAATCACCAGTCTCGATTATCTGCCGAAACAGATTCCATGGGGCGTAAAAGGCAATATAGTGATAACAATAATTTGAACGGATCACTGAAAATCAAATCAGGGATGACACCAGGTGTTCGCGACAAGGGTGAACATGTTGGCAGCGCCCGCCCCTCACATAATGTTCATGTCAATATGACTATAAATGTTTGTTGATTGCCCATCGCCGCAGCCATCAACAATTTCTTCCAGGATCTGTATTTTATTATATGATTTTATTGTGTACATTTATGAAACGCACTTATCCATATAGTATCTCCTCAAATGCGATTTATTTGTTCCCCGATAAGTGGATCCGTATGCATTCCAGTGATTTTGGATTTGGATTTCTCCACGGATTTTATACGACCCAAGCTGCCTGGTGCTAGAGGGTTTTTGCATCCATCTTATACATTTGGATACTGTTGGGTAAACAGAGCAACATTTTGAACGACGTCGTTTGCCAAGGTTGACACCACACGTTGATATGATACTGAACTCTGAATAAATCTCTTAAATGTTTGACTATGTATATTTAAGTACTTATTGGAATTCCCCAATTGGAATAAACACAAAAGATGATTTCGAAATACATTGTCGGGAGTAGCATTTTTTTATGGCATTTCTGTATTACAATGTTTCAAAAGGTACATTTGGAAATAGTTTCATAGTTACAGAAACTTAAATGCCTGCTTTTGGGCAAGTATCCTAGACCAACCGTGCTCTTAAATGGCGGAATGCTGCATTGAGGTTGAATTTCCTCAGCACAGCCCGTCTCCAGCACTGATGTCGGCTTCCATCCCAGGGGACCCGCGACACTGGTATAACTAGGTACTTAAAACCACTTTCTTTATGTCTGAGCTTCCAAACAGCCAGAGAACATCAATGTCCATGACAGCCTTTACGGCTAGATGTATTCGTTCGCTACAACCGTAAAAGGAGTTTCATGAGTCTTGGGAAATCTCGAATGATAGCGCGTTCAATGAAATAGCGTGACAGTGCGGTACTTGAAATTGTGATAACTCATGCAGATATCAACCATGGTTGACTCAGGTCACGGGTCTTGATGTGTTCCAACTTTGATCTATCTTTACTCTACTAAATGGCTTTAAAATGAGTTATGACATTAAGTTGATGGGGTCAATGCAACGTCAGCAGATATACACCAAACACCCAGAGTCCCGTTACGTGAAGGAATTCTGACTTTTGGACTATCACAACGCCAGTATCGAAACATCGATTACGCGTCCAATAGCCGTGTACTATGATAGGTATCTGGAACGTTTGAGATATTGATCTCGGCGTTTAGTCAACGGTGTAGAACTACTGTGACAAGATACAGACTCTAGGCACTAGCAATTTCACGAGCCTAAGTGACAATTATTATTCACGATGCACATCTGATTTTTTTTTTAACAATATAAAGCATCCACTGCCCTCATCCGCGGACTTAACTTAAATCTAAAAGAACCGTCCTTCAATCGATATTGATTTCCTTCATCATACACACAAACTGAGGGACACTTGCTACGATGCGAAAACAACAAAACACTTAGATAAAAGCACCAGTTCTTTCTGTAACGCAATCACAGAAGTGATGTTTTGACGTTCATGTGAAATAATAATTGAATTCTATACAGAATTGAACATAATTAGAATTCTGTTTTAATGTTTGCAGGACGAGGACTTGAAAATTTATAAAAATACATTGTAAAGACCCATTTGCTTATTAGGAAGTAAAAGGTCGATAAAAATATCATATTTTGAAACTTGTTCAATATGATATATTTTTATTGTTATTAGGTACAGTCAGATCAATCTGCTTATTTTGGAGTAAAAGGTCGTTAAAAATATAATGTTTTGAATCTTGCTCACAATTATATATTTTTTTTATTGTTATTAAGTATTGAGGATAACTGGCGTCCGTTCCAAAAAGCGATCACAGCGCTAAGGTGATAGTAAATCTCGTGCTTTAACATAGACTGACGATTGACTTAGTCCTACGAACGCTTTGAGTGAGTGAGTTTTACGCCGCTTTTAGCAATATTCCAGCAATATCACGGCGGGGCACATAAATGGGCTTTACACATTGTACCCATATCGGGATTCGAGCCCGGCTGTTCGGCGTGACGACCGAACGCTTTAACCACTAGGCTACTCGACCGCCCCTACGAACGCTTTGAGAAATGGGGGCCCTGATGCTACTAATTCAAAAGGGGCGGTCGGGTAGCCTAGTGGTTAAAGCGTTCGCTCGTCACGCCGAAGACCCGGGTTCGATTCCCGACATGGGTACAATGTGTGAAGCCCATTTCTGGTGTCCCCTGCCGTGATATTGCTGGAATATTGCTAAAAGCGGCGTAAAACCATACTCACTCACTCACTACTAATTCAAAGCCTTGTCTTAACTTGCTAAAAAAAACTGCTGCTCATGTTCAGTAGTTACATAATTTTAGAATAACTCCAGTTTCTATTATATTGCAAAATTCTCCCAAACAACGAGCGTTTTGTTCAACATTTCATGTTTAGTGTGTATTTCAATCCACATGTAAATGACATGTCCTGACAAATTACACGCCAGATGAATACATCCTAATTGCCGTTAACACTGATCATGTGATGAATGGGTTGTTAACACGTTTAGCCATGACGTGTTGATGTGAACAGTCTCTCCGGATTGTTAATGCCTACATCCATCAACTGAACTTCCATGTGTTATAACCGACGAGCGGAGGAATGTTACAATAGGCATTGTAACAACATACGAACCTTGTCGCAATCTGCAGCATCACTGCAATGTTACATATGGATGGGGAGTGCTTGTTGGATGACATAACTAGATCTTGACATGGAGCACAGTAGCACAACTACACACACTCTTGTTGGGCAGATAGCCCAGTAGGCTAAGGTGTAGCAATTCGTTGGACGTGTCAGAAACCTATAATTGTGGGTTCGAAACCAGGGTGTCCTAGATTTATCAGGGTCATACCAGTGCTCTTGGGTTTCAACAGTGAAGTATACTTCTAAGACCCTCAGCCCATTTCTGGTGTCCTCCGACTTGTTTTTGCTTCAATATGGCTATAAGGACGCAAAATCATACTCACTCACTGTACGACATGCATTACTTCGGGCTTTCCTCGGTCTCTTTGAACAGGGGCAGTCGGGTAGGCTGGTGGTTAAAGCGTTAGCTCGTCACGCCGAAGACCCGGGTTCGATTCACGACATGGGTACAAAGTCTGAAGCCTATTTCTGGTGTCCCCCGCCGTGATATTGCTTGAATATTGCTAAACGCGGCGTAAAACCATACTCACTCACTCACTTTGGGAACATTTACTGTAATATTCGAGTGCTGTTTAAATGCAAATTTCAAAAGTAACAATCACTGCCGATCTGAAAATATCGCACTTATTCACCGTGTTTCCTTCTCGTAAAGGTAATCGTGCATACATGAAATATAAAAGATATATGTTTATGGTGGTTCTTAAAATCAGAACTTGCTCATCGCTCCACTGACCACTGATGTGACAGTCAATGTTATGCCGCACACTCCTAACACACGAACACGTGCCAATCAAATCACACTGCGCATGACCTAGCCGCGGTCAGAAATGACAAGGACACTCTGCGATTGAATTGAGATAACGACCCTTTCTTGGAACACCGAAGAGAGACGATTAAATGAAGTCACTGTGTCAGCATTCTGATCAATAATTGAATGAATGCTGTTTTGATCCCAGTCAGCAATATTTCAGCTAAATCACTCTAACTTTAAATTGGGGTTACATGCAATCATGGGTTTTAAGGGTTACATGCAAGCATGGGCTGCTGGCATTACACATGGAAGCATGGTCTACTGGGGTAACTTAGATGCATGGTCTTCTGGGGTTACATGGAAGCATGGTCTTATAGGGTTATATGCAAGCATAGGTTGCTGGGACTACATAGAAACATGGTCTTCTGGGGTTACGTGGAAGCATGGTCTACTGGGGTTGCATAGAAGTATGGTCTACTGGGGTCACATGGAAGCATGGTCTTCTGGGGTTACTTAGAAGCATGGTCTACTGGGATTACATGCAAGCATGGTCTTCTTGTGTTACATGCAAGCATGGTCTACTTGGGTTACATGGAAGCATCGTCTACTTGGGTTACATGCAAGCATGGTCTTCTTGTGTTACATGCAAGCACATGGTCCACTGGGGTTACATGGAAGCATCGTCTACTGGGGTTACATAGAAGCATGGTTTACTGGGGTTACAAAGAAGCATGGTCTTCTGGGGTTACATGCAAGCATGGTCTTCTTGGGTTACATGCAAGCATGGTCTACTGGGGTTACATGCAGGCATGGTGTACTGAGGTTACATAGAAGCATGGTCTACTTGGGTTACATACAAGCACATGGTCTACTGGGGTTAAATAGAAGCATGGGTTGCTGGGGTTACATGGAAGCATGGTCTTCTGGGGATACATGGAAGCATGGTCTTCTGGGGCTACATGGAAGCATGGGTTGCTGGGGTTACATGGAAGCATGGTCTTCTGGGATTACATGCAAGCAAGGTCATCTGGGGCAGCATGGGATGCAGGGGTTTAATGGAAACATGGTCTACTGGGGTTACATGCAAGCATGTCTACTTGGGTTTCATAGCAGCATGGGCTGCAGGGGTTGAATGGAAACATGGTCTACTGGGGTTACATGGAAGCATGGTCTACTGGGTGTAAATGGAAGCATGGTCTACTGGGGTCACATGCAAGCATGGTCTACGTGGGTTAGAAGGAAGCGTAGTCTACTTGGGTTACATGGAAGAATGGTCTACTGGGGTCACATGCAAGCATGGTCTACTGGGGTTGCACGGAAGCATGGTCTACTGGGATTACATGGAAGCATGGTCTACTGGGGTTACATGCACGCATGGTCTACTGGGGTTACATAGAAGCATGGTCTACTGGGATTACATGGAAGCATGGTCCACTGGGGTTACATGGAAGCATGGTCTACTGGGATTACATGGAAGCATGGTCTACTTGGGTGACATGGAAGCATGGTCTACTGGGGTTACATCGAAGCGTTGTCTACTGGGGTCACATGCAAGCATGGTCGACTGGGGTTACATGCAAGCATGGTCTACTGGGGTTACATGCAAGCATGGTCTACTGGGGTTACATGGAAGCATGGTCTACTGGGGTTACATGCAAGCATGGTCGACTGGGGTTACATGCAAGCATGGTCTACTGGGGTCACATGCAAGCATGGTCTACTGGGGTTACATGCAAGCATGGTCTACTGAGATCACATGCAAGCATGGTCTACTGGGGTTACATGCAAGCATGGTCTTCTGGGGTTACATGCAAGCATGGTCTACTGGGGTTACATAGAAGCATGGTCTTCTGGGGTTACATGGAAGCATGGTCTACTGGGGTTACATGCAAGCATGGTCTTCTGGGGTTACATGCAAGCATGGTCTACTGGGGTTACATAGAAGCATGGTCTACTGGGGTTACATAGAAGCATGGTCTTCTGGGGTTACCTCTTCCGCACTGTATATTAGGGGTACTGTGATTTATCACGATGTTTGAAGATATTCGATTCTGATAGGTCAGCAGGAAATCAGCAACAAACTTGACCAACAAATCTTAACATTGCTCATTTTACATTTTTATTGGAAAAGCAATGATGCACACACATTGTGTTACTATTGGGCACGATGACTTGTCTACATCTGACATTAAACTAGAATTGGCCAGTCAACTGTGCACCTTCAAAGACTTTTCCCTCGGCTATACTTCCCTCTAGGAGTTGATTTAGTAAGACAGATGATGGGAGCAGGAACACACATATTTCACACTGGCATTAGGAGCCCAGGCAGGTTGGACATCCATAGCAATAAACATGTCAGCTCTGGGCGCCGTTTCGAACCAGGGAAACTAAATTTATTGCACTTCCATGTGTAGAGCAAGGATAATTCACAACAGAACTCATCGTATGTTATGCAGAACATATTAGGTATGATGGTAAACGTTCAATAAGAGTACGTTGGCAAGCACACGGTGTTGCATATATAATGCTGACGTGTGCTATTATTTATGTGACCGCTTCATCTGTTTCATATTTAGATTTATGCATAAAGATTCAGAGTGACAAAAGAACTCTCCACAAGACTGTATAACTAGAGGGATGACTTCAACTTTCCAATAGTCAACTGTCCTTTATGTCGAGCAATATCCCTGCAGCTACAGCCCTTGGTATCTACATTTTCACAATGTTTTAGGTTCAATCGAGCATGCTCTTTCAACAAAGATTCCAAAGGGCGTCATACAAATCTTGCTCTGAAGTTGGTTGATCAAGGTAACAACGTTCAAGGCCTCAGTAAAGCTTTCAATCGGTTTATCGTACACATGTGGAGGCCATTTCCAAATTTGACGTATTATGTCTGATGCAATTCCCTTTTATACCACATGTTCCCGTGTTTTTTTCAAGTTGACTTGTATGTGTTTGTGGCGGTTGCCACCGGTGGGGCCGGATACGTTCACCTTTTCACGAACACCTGGCATCATCACTATTTGATAGTGATTCATAAACTGATTATGTACTCATGTAGGACCCGTGACGATCCGGGGTAGAATAGGTCTTCAGCAACCAATGCTTGCCTTAAAGGCGACTATGCTTGTCTAAGAGGCGACTAACGGGATCGGGTGGTCAGGCTCGCTGACTTAGTTGAGGCATGTCATCGATCCCAATTGCGTGGTTTGATGCTCATGATGTCAATCACGGGATTGTCTGGTCCAGACTGGATTATTTACAGACCGCTGTCATATAGCTGGAATATTGCTGAGTGTGGCAATTGGCAATAACAATTATACTAAAAGGCGTCAAACGATTATTTGCTGTTACCCTGCCTGACGGTCGGCATCAAAAGGGATTCAACAAGGGCTGGTCGGCTCGGAGTCTGTGTCTGACTGATGCATTCATGTTAAACACTATTTAACCGGCATTAGTTTGGGCTATTACAAAGTGACACACACAGACACACACACACACACACACACACACACACACACACACACATGCACATCGCTATGTAAGGGAAATAACGTTTAGGTATAGTGTGTGATGCAAATCTCTATATTTATAGTCTTGTATATACTGTATGTGGACGCTTGTACTAGTCCTGCACAGTTTTACAGTGCTAGCCCACTTAGGTAACATGCCGCAGTCAAACACATTATAATGACTCCGAGCGGACCAGTCCTTGTTGAATCCCTTTTGATGCCGACCGTCAGGCAGGGTAACAGCAAATAATCGTTTGACGCCTTTTAGTATAACGCGTCCAGGGGATCAGACCATCGACTTTCCGCTTTCCGGGCAGACGCTCTATGCATGAGACCACGGAGCGATCTTGAATAAATACATTTTACGACGTCAACGAAACACTAAAATTATTCAAAAGGAAGGTTAAATTCTTAAAGAAAAAGTTAAAGTACAATGGGGAAAGCTCTCGTTACGACGTTTTTATAGAGCCTTGTAGTGAGTGAGTGAGTGTGTTTGGTTTTACGCCGCTTTTAGCAATATTCCAGCAATATCACGGCGTGGGACACCAGAAATGGGCTTCACACATTGTACCCATGTCGGGAATCGAACCCGGGTCTTCGGCGTGACGAGCAAACGCTTTAACCACGGGGCTACCCGACCGCCCATAGAGCCTTGTAGTTGTAATAGAACTGCTTTCAGAGAAATCGTGTTTCAACAACTGGTACATTTTTATCGGCTTACAATAGCGTTAAATGTTGTATAATGTAAGATATTCATTAAGTGAATTGATTTCTCTTTTGTGATCTACAATCACGATCAAAGTGACAATGTAACAACACGGAAGAACACTAGCTTCATGATGTTATGAAGATGAAGAACACCACAAGTGTATTGATTAATGAATATTTTTTTCCAAAATGCATGAGCTATGAATGTGTTTCATAAAAAGGTAATCGCGGGAAAGGCCCATCAATTGCAATCACACAATCTTCATTCGACATTTTACTGAGAAAACAATATCTGAAATGGACAGTTAGTATAAGATTGCTTAAAGTTATGGAAAGGGTTGTGTATCAACATATTGAAGATTTAAATAGGAACGTGCAATCCAAATATGAATGTTATAATAAACCTGCTGTTGTTTGTTTGTTTGTTGTTAAAAAATAGGATCTGTATCAAATCAAGTTTCGCTAACAGTAACAACTATCCACATCTTCGGGGCACATCGTCAGCCAGGTCAAGTATTATGATCCCCTGATTCCTATTTATTTGGACACGAGGCCCGGTGTGCGGAGTGACTTTCCTGCCTATTTCAAAATCCGTGAAGATCCGGGGTAGAATAGGTCTTCAGCAACCCATGCTTGCCGTAAACGGCGACAATGCTTGTCGTATGAGGCGACTAACGAGATCGGGTGGTCAGTCTCGCTGACTTGCTTGGTGCATGTAATCTTTTCCCAATTGCGTGGATCGATGCTCATGAAGTCAATCACTAGACTGTCTGGTCCAGACTTGAATATTTACAGACCGCCGTCATATAGCTTGAATATTGCTGAGTGCGGCGTAACACAACAAACCAACAAACCAACAAACCAAACTATTTCACAATCTCACACATGACATGAAGCAGCATGAAGGTGCACATTTCATCACCAACTGCCGCTTTCGAGATAACGGAATACACTAGCCATAAGTTGAGGACAAGAAATTACAGTAAAAATGCAATTCTGAAATTCTGAACACAATGAAGTACACCGAGTTATCCCAAGTAAAACTACCGCAACCATAAAGAAAAATTACCATATTCCATATTAATATGATTTGTCTTGTATATACATTCTTTGACGTAACACAGATGTTTTTGTTCACATACTTACACTGAAATACAGAAACTGAAATCGATAATCCTTATATGATGGCATGGTATGAAACTGTTCCAGTTTTTTTACACTTGCAGATGCTTACTCTGCTTCTTTGCGACATATGACGTAAACAGTATATGTGTTCAAGAACATATGACGTAAACAAGTATCTGTGTTCAAGGACATATGACGTAAACAAGTATCTGTGGTCAAGAACATATGACGTCAACATGCAGTATCTGTGTTCAAGAACATATGACGTCAACAGTATCTGTGTTCAAGAACATATGACGTAAACAAGTATCTGTGTTCAAGAACATATGACGTCAACAGTATCTGTGTTCAAGAACATATGACGTCAACAGTATCTGTGTTCAAGAACATATGACGTAAACCAATAGCTGTGTTCAAGAACATATGACGTCAACAGTATCTGTGTTCAAGAACATATGACGTCAACAGTATCTGTGTTCAAGAACATATGGCGTAAACCAGTATCTGTGTTCAAGAACATATGACGTAAACCGGTATATTTGTTCAAGAACATATGACGTCAACAGTATCTGTGTTCAAGAACATATGACGTCAACAGTATCTGTGTTCAAGAACATATGACGTAAACCGGTATATTTGTTCAAGAACATATGGCGTAAACCAGTATCTGTGTTCAAGAACATATGACGTAAACCGGTATATTTGTTCAAGAACGTCGCCATTACACTATTACGGAAGTTATTATCCACAAAGTGAGTCTACTATGTCATCCGTCAACTTCTAAGTAATGCCTATCAAACAATTGATATGTACTTTATTTATAAATGTTTAAATTCTTAACATGTCTAAGCTTTAAACAATGTTTAAATTCTAAAAATGTTAAATTATTGATATGTGTTTAGGTGGTGTTTAGGCTGTGAGACGATAGCTCATTTCATATGTTTACACCTAAAGTCTAATCCGTTTTGGATTTAAACACATTCCTAAACATGCTTAGATCTAAACATGTCGTGTGTGTGTTTTCATTCTAAACATTTTCATTCATTTTACAGTGAGGAACATCGTTTTCATTTTTCCAATTTTTATCAGGTATCGTATCTTAGACAGTAATTAAAATGTCATGTTAAAATGTTTCCAAACGTTACATGGACGTTCATGATATGGGTGAGTGAGTGGTTGAGTGAGTGAGTGAGTGAGTTTAACGTCGCTTTGAACCGTATTCCAGTTACATAACGGCGTGTGAGCTTAAGTTGGGAGGAAAGCCAGAAGTGATTCAGGTTTCAGATGTATACTACTTTGGTGAATCCCTCGAGCAGGGGTATGATGCTGACAAACCTGGAAACATGGATTCGAACCCACATATCGCAACTCTTTACTGCGATCATGATATGTTTTGTGTATGGTGTGTAGTTGCAAATTGAGCTGAGGTTCGTCATACATGTATATGACCATGTAGGTCCGTATTGAAGTGTTTCTTTAGGACTCTTGCCTTTATTCTTGACCTATCCTGTACGATGTAATATAAATTTTTCGTGTACATGGCGGTGTATTCATTCAAACAATTCTGTCCTGCCGAGCTCGTTAGTCTCACGGCAGATTCGTATAATTTCTCAGCCTGTAGGGATAACATCAATCATACATAATTATACCTTAGAGAGCATCTAATTGTGCGAGTCATATGTCAAGGTGTAACTTGATCAGGCTATTCACCCCCAGTGGACGCATCTGCCGTAGTAATAGTTTACAAATAGCAACGGCCTGCTTGAACCAGCTGACTTGAAAGGAAGTGGCCGTTAAAACATAAGAGTGGTGGCAGCTCTAATACACAGTGAGTGATCTGAACCAAAAGGGCTGATGAGATTTTGCGTGTTCTCAGACAAATTATAATGAGTGGGACTTTATATTGTGTGAAGATTCCCAGTGCTCAAATTTAATTCTGGAACTGGTATTGTAACATTGATTTGATAAATGGCACCGTGAGAAAGTAATTTATCTAAAATTATTAATGATTGATTGAAAATGGCCTGTAAATCAAATGAGACATATTGCAACGAGAAGGATGTTTCGGAAATTCAGCACATTATTTTTTTCTTATCATTCCTTACATGAAAATCTGTTCCATTTCGAAATTCGATTCATTTTTTAATTTAAAGTGTCATCGTGTGTTCAAAGATCTTATCTTTATTGAATTCTGATGTCTTCTTCCGTGAACTTGAATACTTGATGAAGTTTGTTTGTTTGTTTGTTGTTTAACGCCGCACTCAGCAACATTACAGCTATATGACGGCGGTCTGTAAATATTCGAGTCTGGACCAGATAATCCAGTGATTGACATCATAATCATCACGCCATTGAGATCGATGACCTGCATTAACCAAGCTAGCGAGCCTGACCACCCGATCCCGTTAGTCGCCTCTTACGACAAGCAAAGCCGCCTTTTACGGCAAGCATGGGTTTGCTGTAGACATATTCTAACCGGATCTTCATGGGTCACAAATTTATGAGGAAACCAACGAATACAGACATGGTCCCGACAAATCAAAGGCCCCAGTCACATCTGTAATTGGAATCTGCTACAAGATATCTAGCACCCACAATAAAGGACGGTTGCCAGAAGACCACTTCTGCACCGTATCTTCACGAGTACTTGATGAAGTATATTTTACGTAAACGATATATATTTTGGATAACATTATTGAAGATAACGATCCTTAACTGAAATTCTTAGGATCGTTGGCAATAACTGAACACTCTCTGCCATGGTGGGTTTGGTTTATCAGATTTTGAACCGAATGTGAAATCATTTTTATTGAGACTGTCCGCTTCGAGAAGAGGTGAGGTAAATTTGGGTTTAACCTGCCGTTCAATATTATTGCACTTATATAGAGACAGAAGTGAATGCACCTGTGTATTTGTGCGCGTGTGTGTGTGCGTGCGTGGCTGCTTGTACTAGACTGGACTTGAGCCGGTTGTGTAGTGCCACCCCACTGATGCACCATGCCATAGTATGACATGGATACCCTACTCTGACACAGTATATTGACTCCGAGCCGACCAGTCTTTGTTTTAACCCTCAATGCCAAGTGCCAGGCAGGATTAAAAGCACGTATCATCTTTTAACGTCGTTTGGCATGATAGTGAAGTGACCGGAGACACCCCCGACCTTCCGCTCTCTTGTCAGATGCTCTATGTACTAGACTACGGAGGCGGTCACTTCAAAGAGACCTATTCAATAACCATAACGATTGTGTCGCAACCTATTGAGTGGTGTAGGGTGCATTGTTCCTTCAGAGTGCTTGTTACAATGCGTGTGGTTGTTCTTTGTTTGTTTGTTTTTTGACAGCACACCGTTTGTTGGGTTTGGGGGATTCTTCGCCGAAATATTCCAGCTTTTTAACTAAGATCTAGACCAGACAGTCCAGTGGCTGACATTGATATTCCAGGTTATAATAGGTCCCCGGCAACATATACAAATCGAATGGCTGGGCTCAGTGACGGTCTGACATTGTACCACAAGGGCATGTATTGTTGCACATAATATCGATATCACCGACCGCCGTCATACAGCTGGAATATTTCCGAGTGCGGCGTTAAACAGCAACTTACCAAACAAATAAACATAACAATAATGGATACATCGTACTTCTAATGCCGCATATACTGTATATGTCATTCTTCGTTATCATATAACCATATTACCATAGACTTCACCACATTCGTGAAGATTCCGGGGTAGAATAGGTCTTCATCAACCAATGCTTGCCGTAAAAGGTGACTATGCTTGTCGTTAAAGGCGACTAACGGGATCGTGTGGTCAGGCTCGCTGACTTGGTTGAAACATGTCATCGATTCCAATTGCGTGGATCGATGCTCATGATATCAATCACTGGATTGTCTGGTCCAGGCTCGATTATTTACAGACCGCCGTCATATAGCTGTAATTTTGCTGAGTGCGGCGTTAAACAACAAACCAACCAACCAATCACCACATTCAACCCGTGAACCCGGGTTAGAATTGATCTCCAGCAACCCATGCTTGTAAGAGGCGACTAACGGGATCGGGTAGTCTGGCCTGCTCACTTGGTTGATCATATCCCAATCGTCTCCCAATTGTGAAGTTCGATGCTCATGATGTCAATCACGGGATTGTCTGGTCCAGACTCGATTACTTACAGACCGCCGAATATAGCTGGAATATTGCTGAGTGCGGCGTTATAAAACTAACAAAACGAAACCAAATCACGACACTCATGATGTCATGTCCTAGTTTCTGTCATTACAATGCCATGTGATGCTAATGTTTGTATGTTTCAGATTTCCTATCTGTCCAACTCCCCTCTGCTGTCCAACAAGCAGCTATACCCGTACTTCTTCCGTCTGTCAGTGCCCGAGGAATCCATCAATCCAGCTAGAATAGCATTCATTAAGAAGATGGGATGGAAGAAAATTGCAACCATACATCAATCATACAAAATATTTTCATCTGTAAGTACCAGTCGTAACAGGATCGCGGCTTTAGACTGTATGGAACACCAAGCTCTGGAAAGTGCCAATTGCGTACACTAACAACACCATCCAATTACAAACAGAATATTCAGTCGCGATTATCTGCCGAAACAGATTCCATTAGGCGTAAAAGCCAAAGTGGTGATGAAAATAAATATCAAAGGATCACTGCAATTCAGTGATGACACCAGGTGTTTGAGTCAAGGGTAAGCAAGTCCTGCTCCACCGATCGCACACGCCACTCACATACTAGTATTTTTTTTAAAAATTTATTATTATTTTTTCACTCACATACTAGTAGTTAACATACAAAGGTGTTTGTTTCCTTAACCCCCACAGGAATGTATTGTCGTTGTTGTGAAAGTTTGTGTAAGTTGGGTTCTGTGGTAATTAAATTATGAAATAGCTTGATCAGTTTTGAAAGTGGCGTTGTCACAAATATAGCGGAACTTTGCTCAGGCTGTTTGCCAGTTGTGGCAAACTTGATTCAAATCCCTCTGCACCACTTTGTGTGTCTGCAAGTTCAATTTCATTATGTATATCAGTTTACTAAACAATTATTAGCCTGTCTACACAGAAACGATGTCTCAGTTTCACACCTCACGCTAGTTTCAATGTCTTGAATTAGGCAGAAGATGGACAAATGGATGTTCAAGCATCGTCGCCTTTAACGGCAAGCATGGGTTGCCGAAGACCTATTCTACCCCGGATCTTCACGGGTCCATGTCGGTACAGATGCTGGTGCCTTTATCAAGCTACCCGTGGCATCCGGGGTAGAAATGATCTTCAGCAACACATGCGTCTCGTAAGAGGCGACTAACAGGATCGGGTGGTCAGGTTGGTTGGTTTGTTGTTTAACGCCGCACTCAGCAATATTCCAGCTATATGGCGGCGGTCTGTAAATAATCGAGTCTGGACCAGACAATCCAGTGATTGATATCATGAGCATCGATCCACGCAATTGGGATCGATGACATGCATCAACCAAGTCAGCGAGGCTGACCACCCGATCCCGTTAGTCGCCTTTTACGACAAGCATAGTCACCTTTTACGGCAAGCATGGGTTGCTGAAGACCTATTCTACCCCGGAATCTTCACGGGTCCATGTTGGTACAGATGCTGGTGCCTTTATCAAGCTACCCGTGAACATCCGGGTTAGAAATTATCTTCAGCAACCCATGCGTCTCGTAAGAGGCGACTAACGGGATCGGGTGGTCAGGCTCGGTGACTCGATTGATGCAAGTCTTCGTATCCAAATTGCGACGATCGATACTCGATTATTTACAGACCGCCGTCACATAGGTCGACAATTGCTCACTGCGGCGTTAAACAACAAACAAACTTTATCAAGCAAATGAACTGAGGTCATAAAACACCACCCACCAGAAAAAAATTAGGTTAAAGTTGGAACATCCTAATGTTTTATGAAAGTACTAGCATCTATACCGAAACATTGTCATGAAAGGATTCAGAATTAGTGAAGATGAAATCACTAAGCCAACTTTATCCCCCTCAGCGCAAAGAAGATACATTAGGTTTTCAACGAGTATGAAATCCTTTTTCACACTACTGTTTCGCTGGATTGAATTTCATAAATTGACTTGACGAAAAACGACACGCCACAGGTCGCCGACGGGCGCAATCGTGAGTCAAGAGTCGGACTAGTGTTCGAACTTTTTAATCTGAAAATCCGAAGCTATCAATCTTGATTTAAATACCCAGATGAAAACTGATGACAATTTTAACAATAAATGAAGCCATTTGATGTGAGAAAGTTATCTTACCAAAATCATGCAAGAGCCACTTTAAAGAAAAATGTACATCTCTTAAAACACTTTAATGCAGCTTTAGCTCCTCTAATGCTACACTGTACACGCTGCAGGCTCGGATTGACTTTACATCCGAAAGGATTTATTGGAAATGACCTCCTTAATATTGGTACAGCTACACCCGACCCAATTGCTTGGCCGACGCCTCCAGGGTTCACTCGGAACTATCGCGTGTAATTTTGAAGATTCTGTTGTAGCAATCAAGAGAATCGATCTGCAAGACATACTGTCTTAGCTTTTGTGTATGAGGCATTTGTGTAGCAGCCTCTCTTTGTACTTCTCAAGCTGGTTGGACATGAATGCCTTCTTTCCCCCTGAGGCGCTGGAACTTCCTTTAATATAGCGTCGCTATGTTAAGAGAACTCGGTGTTCAACTCTGAGGCGCCATTGCTGTCTAAATGTAACCGACCTTGCATGTACATTTACTCATTTTCTAGTTTGGCTCTCTATATATTACACTAGCCAGTTACGAATTCCTAAGTTAAGTCGGAAGAGGGTCGCATGTTGAAACTTTATCTTCAGTGGGGTCAGGGCGGGATGATGATGAGGGGGGAGCTCCAGATGATAAAGTACACGGCAAAAGACTGTGAAGTAGATAAAGTGTATATTTATAATAAGGTGTCTTGGGGTTATTGGGGTTCATAAGAGGATGGGGGCGGTGGGGAATGAACGTTATTGGCACCACTAATGGGCTATAGAAAAAAATCAATTCTTTGTCACAAATGTGGACAGTTAAGTTAGTCCCACTGTCAGGTATTGTCACGCACATTACTACTAGTCTATGGATTTTTTATTATTTGTTACGAATGCATTATATATTCTCACGCTATAAAAGCAACACCAGGCAATGATCTCTACAGCCTGATTGAGAGAGTTGTCACAATCATTGATCGTGGGTCATAAAGCTATCAGATGGATTAGTTGATTGTCTGTTGTTTAACGCCGCAACATTCAAGCTATATAACGGCGGTCTGTTAATAATCGACTATGGGCCAGACAATCCAATGATTGACATCATGTCCATATACTGCTGTTTAAACAGTATTTTCAATCATAGCAAGGCGAGACAGGTCAAAGTGACAGACGCAGGTTGTAGATGTTTGGTACTTCGGTGAACACTGGGGCAGGGTATCAATTGCAACCAAGAGTTGTGATTTTGGATTTGAACCCCATTTCAGTGGGCCACCCGCGCCCCCGTTGTCTCAATCACATGCCCTGTACTCGTGCGTACGAGTAATATGCATGAGTTCTAAGTAAAGGTTGTATATTGGAATAAAATCAATTCCGTTATAATAATAATAATAATAATAATAATAATGGGAGGGCGTGGTTTCATTAACGTTGGGGCTCTTCATGATAGAATTGTTTTGTGCACTTTTGCACACATTTTTATGTCTGAAGATCCTCTTGTCAAGCATGTCAAGACTCATGATGAAAACAAGGCATTCCACAGTTTTCTTACACGAGTCAAGGATGTGGGACATAATCTGAATGTCAGTGTTGATTTTGTTGATGGTTCTGTACTGCTGGACGGTACAGAAATGAGTGTCAACCAAGTAAAGCGCCATATCAAATCGGGCTAGAATCAGTTTTTCAAGGAGAAGCTATCTGAACGACCACTGCATAGAGTTTATGTGCAGTGTTTTGAGAAGATCAGAAGAGTCCTTCGCTTGGATGAAATCGTCTGGCCTGAAAAGTGAAACAGAAGGCTTTCTTTGTGCTGCTCAGGAACAGTCTCTTCCCACTCGAAACCGTCAATGTGTGATTTTGCATCAAAATGTAAATATGAAATGTTATGTAATGAATTTAATGAGACTGTCCAACACATTGTCAGTGGATACCCAGCTTTGGCACAGACATAGTATCTTAGCGACATGATGGGGTGGCTCGATCATTTTATTACCGTCTTCGCCAGGCTTGTGGTTTTTGACAGAGGTCCATGTTGAGGGCGTCATGGAAAATGATAAATACAAAATTCTTTGGAATAGGCCCGTTTACAGCCTCAGACGTATCCAGGCCAACAAACCTAACCTTATCCTTTTTTGATAAATCCAATGAAATTTATATTATTGAATTTTCTGTCCCTATTAACACCAATGTGAATGACAAAATTCAGGAAAAACATGGCAAATATGCGGGCCTCCCTTTCGAAATGTCACGCTTGCATCCCAAGTACTAAGTTGTCCGACTCCCCATTGTTCTCGGTGCCTGAGGTTTGGTACCTCCCAATCTGTTGACTGACATTGGGAGAGTACCCGGGTTTGCTACCAGGAATACAGGTCAGCCCTTCTGACAATCTGGGTCATTCAGAAGGCTGCAGTGTTGGGGAGTCTTCACATTCTCCGAAAAGTTCTGGAGGGGTTTGACTAGGCAGCGCTTACTGGGAGAAGTCCCTTCGCTGTCCGGGCTGCGTGTAGAGGGGGCAAGGGCCCTGAGCTGATGATGAGCCTAACCAGCCTGACTGTGCCATGATCACCCACACCCTCTTTGCTGCATTTTTATTTTAATCTGATAATCATAATAATAATAATGTGATTGACAAGATTCAGGAAAAACTTGGCAAATATGCGGATCTCGTTTTTGAAATGTCACGCTGTCAAGTACCAAGTTGTCGATTTGTTATTTTGATCTGTAAATAATAATAATAATAATGTTTACTATGATCATGATTCCAGTAGTGATGAACAAGACGGCGAACCCACGATAATCGATCACGAGCAGCAAATGTGAAGTATCTTGTGTGTAAATATATGTGACAAATTCAGTTTAACAACAAAAGAGACCTCTTCCAGAATATCAGCTGACCCGACATATTGATACCATGTACATGTTGCTGTTGCAGCTTGTCGATGATCTGGCTGTTCGGATGGACAAGGAAAATATACACATGCTTACTATGGAAGTCTTCAATGAAGATCCGGCAAGGAAAATAGAAAACCTAAAGGTATACTTTTTTATAATTATTATTCAGTCCCACTAGCTGCCATCGGCGATTGTCCTCCTGTTCCTGATTATTGAAATAAGAGGCTACACTGCTATGGACATGGAAATTTCTTTTGGCAAATATCTTGAGAAGGTCAAAAGGTAGGTTGGTTGGTTTGTTGTTTAACGCCGCACTCCGCAATATACCAGCTATATGACGGCGGCCTGTAAATAATCGAGTCTGGACCAGACAATCCAGTGATTAATATCATGAGCATCGATCCACGCAATTGGGATCGATGACATGCATCAACCAAGTCAGCGAGACTGACCACCCGATCCTGTTAGTCGCCTTTTACGACCAGCATAGTCACCTTTTACGGCAAGCATCGGTTGCTTAAGGACCTATTCTACCCCGGAATCTTCACGGGTCAAAAGGTCGTGGTCACGAAGTGGATAATACAGGTATGGCTTCTTTCATCATATCACATATCACGCGTTTTCTTTTTCCCTGATGTTGACATGCTTTGAAAAGGTTTAGGTCTAGATAAGTCAAAGGTCATGGTCAATGTTAAACTCTTTCATAAACATGGTACATCATCGACAGTCTGCAGGTATGAATCTTGACATCAGAGTATATTTTGTCAAATCCTACCATATCACAAATTAGTGGCCTGTTCAGTTCCAGGCCGTTTTTGATGCGATTGTGAAAGTTGGTACATTATTCGTTGCCAGTTTCTCATTTACCTTTACTTGAACAATCCTGATACTTTAAGTTTAAAGTTTCTTCATGAAAGTCAAGGTAACTGTCAAGGTCACTTTGCATTCTGTAGTTATATGACTCAGCCATATATTGTATTAATAATAACGAATGGTTTCCATTTTCGCACTAGCAGTAAATGTTGGATTTGGTAAGTCACATATGAAGTTGTACGTGTGTATTGGACTGGATGTCCTTGAGGCCATGGTATGAAATGAGTTTAGGGCTTTGAGGAACTAATGACGAAATCGCTTCTAACACCTCAAGATCATTAGAAATTGCATTTCTTATTCAAGGACAACGTTTGTGTTTTTATATTTGTGGAGATCGGTTCTGAATATACATAATACACGGGGTAGTGAGAGGAAAAAGTCATTGTATCAGAATACGTCTCCAGGACCCTGTATGTGGCGACGAAAGACGTTTGGATGGTCTGGCTCAGTGACATGGTTGGTTCGTTGGTTGTTTAACACCGCACTCAGCAATATTCCAGCTATATGACGGCGGTCTGTAAATAATCGCGTCTGGACCAGACAATCCAGTGATTGATATCATGAGCATCGATCCACGCAATTGGGATCGAAGACATGCATCAACCAAGTCAGCGAGACTGACCACCCGATCCCGTTAGTCCCCTTTTACGACAAGCGTGAGTGAGTATAGTTTCACCCCGCTTGTAGCAATATTTCAGCAATATCATGGCGGGGACACCAGAAAGGGGAATCAGACATTGTACCCATGGCGGGAATCGAACCCGGGTCTTCGGCTGTGTAATCCTGCCTCGAAGATGTGGATCATTACTTGCGTTTTCAATCGCTGGTTTGACGGGCCCAAAAGTCTGCCGGGCAGAATATTTATGACAGTGGCTTGTTAATCAAATTGCAAGAGACGGTTGGATATACACTACTCAAAGGAAGTTCGAGAACAACCGAATCTTTCGTATTACTATTGTGCACATAATCTCATATAACCATAGTAATTTAAACGAAAAGTGTTCATGTTGAAAGCGTGTTCGCAACACGTCGTGGAGTCATTTGGGTGGCGTAAAATCCGAGTCCCCTACTCACAAAAATATAACAGAAACAGACCCTTCGGAAAAATTCCATCTATTTCTACCTTCAACCTTCTGAGATAAAATGTGCATTTGATACAAAAACAGGATGCAATAAACTCAAACCTCATCTTATATTTTTTTAACACACATGATATACAATAATTTGTTAAAATCGTGAAGAAGAGGTGCATTTTTTCTCACTCGAAAATTACACTAACCTAGCCTAAGCTCTAGTTCGCTATTTGCGCCCTCCTAAATGTTTTCATGGCACTTCCACGCTCTTAGGTCTCGAAAATCGTTTCTCCGGCGTCATGAAATCGAAGATAAGGATGCACCAACTGTATCAGCTCATCAAGTGTTCTCTCGCCTTTAGCAAGGTCTCTCGATCCTTGCTCTGTCAATAGTTTCTATGCCCCTTACCTTATATGCTTCTCCACACGCAAGTTGAGTGTTGATCACCGTTACTTGCCCCGTGTACAGTGTGCGGGGTGTACAACACAACTATTGGAAAGTCAGTTGCAGATTGAATTAACGTGTAGACATATAAACAGAGACCTGGTCTTATATATTTGTCAACGCTCCTTTGGCAGCAAATTGAAGACACGTGCTAGAATGTATCAATCGATATTTGTTACTGAATTGCATGATGGGGCAGTGACTGCCTGATTGTATTTATCGATATTTGGTTACTGGAATGCATGTTGGATCCAGCGACAGGATAAAATACGATTCCAATTTCTGTTATTTTAAGGGTGTGTGTTGGCATCATTGCAGGTCTCGTGAGATTACCCTCATTCTAAAGAAAACATTCTCACGTCTTGGTTACATATGCATTGTTTTCAATAACATTTATCGTTTTTCTATACGGGCAATGTTAACGGAATGAAGGAATTCAACAATGGATTTCCCATTTCTTTCGCTGTTGTGTGGGTACCAATGCTTGTTCACGTTTACTCTATACCCTACTCCAGGACGGAAGAGGTACCATGTACCCTCATGCTTGTGGGGAGGGACCAAACAGTGTGGTGGCCAGGGGGGTCCGTGCATCCTAAATGTCCAACCGAGAACAAATAATTGTTTCAGGTAGTTCTTGGAACATATCGTACATATATATTTAATGCCAGGATGGCTGGTTGTGTCCTACCTCGACCTCGAGACCCGTGAAGATCCGGGGTAGAATACGTCTTCAGCAACCGATGCTTGCCGTAAAAGGTGACTGCTTGTCGAAAAAGGCGACTAACGGGATCGGGTGGTCAGGCTCCCTGACTTGTTTGATGCATGTCATCGATCCCAATTGTGTGGATCGATGCTCATGATATTAATCCCTGGATTGTCTGGTCCAGTCTCGATTATTTACAGACCGCCGTCATATAGCTGGAATATTGCTGAGTGCGGCGTTAAACAACAAACCAACCAAATCCTACTTCGAGGAGGTGGATCGTTTTGAACCACTGGTGTACCCGACCATACTCGATAATTGATAGGGCCTTGTTATAAAGTTGGAATATTACTGATTGTTCAATTGTACATGCACTTCTTTTGTTTGTTTGTTGTTTAACTCTCAGCAATATTCCAGCTATAGGATGGATCCCACGCAATTGGGATCGATGACATGCATCAACCAAGTCAGCGAGCCTGACCACCCGATCCCGTTAGTCGCCTCTTACGACAAGCATAGTCGCCTTTCACGGCAAGCATAGGTTGCCGAAGACCTATTCTACCCGGATCTTACTGACTGGTACAAAATGTAACACGCAAAAATGTTTCGTGCATATGATGCGACACCAAATTTGGCAACATAAATACAATGTATATATCGCGCCGTACGCTCAATAAGTAATATTTTTTTTAATTTGAAGTTCACACGACATACGGCTTTTCAATAGGACGAGTGGTCGGTCCCTGACCGCGAAATTGACGTTCATAAGTGTCCGAACGACACAATTTGACGTTCATACGTTTTTCACGAGACTGTGTTCTTGAAATGACGTAAACACTAACGGACTACTTCCACATTCCTGGGGAAAACCCTGGGAGTTCCCTAGCACGAATACATAAGCGCTGTTTTTGATCATTTATATAATTAGAGCCTTTAATCTTGAACTCAGCGTTTCAGCAAACATTGAGAAACGTCAGAAAGTTTGACTGCAATATCGTTTACGAATATCCTCGCTACGACTGAAACGATGAAATGCACATCCAAACTATCGTATTAGCGACTCGATCCGTGTCTATGCTGACAGTGATAGTCTACAGCCATCTATGAGTTTACCTTGGTATCTATTTGACACATCTTTAATCATCTTTCAATGATCGGCCAATTGATCAATGATGATTAAAACATGTAACCGCCACAGGTTCATTAGCAACTCTAGAAATCTCTCCCGTCACGTTTATCGCAATTTTGACGTCTTGTACTTGATGTCAATGTATTACGACGCGCTATCTTTGTGACTGACTTACTGAGGTAGTTCTTTACAGACCGACCCGTGAAGATCCGGGGTAGAATAGGTCTTCAGCAACCCATAGTTGCCGTAAAAGGCGACTAACGGGATCGGGTGGTCAGGCTCGCTGACTTGGTTGATACATGTCATCGATCCTAATTGCGTGGATCGATGTTCATGATGTCAATCACTGGATTATTTTACAGACCGCCGTCATATACCTTGAATATTGTGGCGTTAAACGACAAACAAAAAAAACAAAACAAATCCTATGTTGTAAAAAAATACACTTCGATGTCGAGAAATATTGGAATAGATTTCGTGACAACTAGTTTCCCTACACTGAAATAACGTCAATGGAATCATGAAACTCCGTATACCGACGAGTACGGTTGTCTCTTGGCCTGTCTCAATCGCGGAAATGAAGTCACGAAACGGCAATACAAATGAGCTTCTGTAATAAAACTCATGACACCAGGTGTTCAATTTAGACAGAATTGCCACTCAGCTGTCTGTGCTGGGTGACATATCCCCGTGAATGATAAGGCTTAGATTGTGAAATTGAGTAGTGTGGGTTAAATGAGAGTGTTGCTTCCACCAATAGACACGAAGACCCTGAAGCAATATGGCATCTTTGTTAAGGTAGTATCGATAAAAAACGGTTCTGCTGACATTTTGAAATCTATACGCACTGTACAGGGTCTGCGTGACATGATCTTATTCCACTTATTGACATAAATTCTTAAGGATGTTTGCATGTATGTTTTTGTGTTCACAACGCAGCTGTTTAAGCCCGTCTAGCTCTAGGATGAAGCGATACAAACGGCAATTATGTTTTGTCTTGTTTGTCGTTGTAGGACAGTTTTACATCTATGTAACATCGTTAAAGATGCATCGTAATATTTGAAACAAAAATTGAATGGGAGTGCAATACGTCCCAAAACCTTTATTCCATTTCGTCAGAGGGGATTACATTGTAGCGTGTAGTCAAGCAGTGTGGTTTCGTGTCACATTGGCGCAGAAGGTGATGGCCAGTGTTTTTCAGTCACGGGTTTGCCTGGTCCAGATTCGATCATTTACAAGCCGCCGTAACATAGCTGGAATAATGTTGACTATAGCGTTTAACAAGATTCTTTCAATTTCAATCATGACCTGATAGCAATCCATATTGCCAACACGTCTTGCAATATATTATACTAAAAATCACCCGCAAATTATCCAAAATGCAAACTGTTCGGCTCCTACAAAATTCAGAGATTTAAAGAGCAAGTATCATGAAAAATGGTAAAAAAACTTTTCTTACATCATTAAGTAGCCAGTGTGATGTACAATACGATGCTACCCGTGAAGATCCGGGGTAGAATAGGTCTTCAGTAACTCATGCATGCCGTAAAAGGCCGTCATACAGCTGGAATATTTCCGAGTACGGCGTTATAAACAACAACCAAACAAATAAACAGTAATGGATACATCGTACTTCTAATGCCGCATATACTGTATATGTCATTCATCGTTATTATATTGCAATATTACCATAGACTTCTCCACATTCGTGAAGATTCCGGGGTAGAATAGGTCTTCAGCAACTCATGCTTGCCGTAAAAGGTGGCTATGCTTGTCGTTAAGGCGACTAACGGGATCGGGTGGTCAGGCCCGCCGACTTGGTTGATGCATGTCATCGTATCCCAATTGCGTGACAGACAATACGAATACCGTGCACGTGGAAAACATTGTGAAAATGTTAACTTAGCGCTGTTGCGCTTAAATAAAAGAGCATTTTTAGGTCTGTATTTGTACAACCCACACGAAACTTAAAAGCGCTAACCAGGTGTAGCTTGACTCGCACGGCGGTCTAGGCCTGCAAGCTGATTTGGTATTACCATCAGCAGGGTACATTATTCACGCGATCGTTTCATAAGTTGTGCGGAAACCTGTGTTGTGTATGCAATACCGGTATCGATTCCGTGTATGTGTGATTCAACCCCGGAGCCATACACATACTCAAATGAAAGGAAAGTTGAAGTAGCCATCTTACGCCTCTAACAGAGAGATGGTCAGCCACTCGAACGTTTTTCAAAAGAGCAGCCAAAGAAATTCTATTTCCAGAAATAAAATGTGAAATCATATCAAAACAAACACAGATATTTTTTCGATACTGAAACTCCCAATAGATTTCTGTACCCTACTCACACACATGATTCCAAAGAGGGGCAGGTGAGCCGAAATTGCTAAAACAGAGGGCGACCTTTTAAACACTTTAAGCAACAACAACGATGTATGTCAAGAGTGTGGCTAGTGGGGGCGTGTCGAGTAACCTTGATTTAACATGGGTGTTGAGTGAGTGAGTATGTTTTTACGCCGCTTTTAGAAATATTCCAGCAATATCACGACGGGGGACACCGGAAATGGGCTTCACATACTATACCCAAGTGGGGAATCGAACCCGGGTATTCGGCGTGACGAGCGAACGCTTTAACCACTAGGCTACACCACCGCCTGATTTAAAATCAGTTATATAACTTGGTAAAGTTGTAAATATTTTTAATAATTATTTTTTTATCCCCCCGGCATATAATGCGGGGGGATATAGCGATAAGCCAGTCTGTCAGTCCGTCCGTCTGTCCCTCCGTAATCATTTCCTTTTCCGGGGCAGAATTCCAAAACCATTGGGTGTATTTGATCGAAACTTGGCAAATCTATCAGGCACGTACTGAAGTGGTGCCTTTTGATATTTTGGGATTTTTCTAATTTTATTTTTTTATGGAATGAAGTTGGACATAGACTCAATTGGGGATGGGGTTCGTTTCCGGGTTAGAATTCCAAAACCATTCAGTGTATTTGATCGAAACTTGGCAACGCTATCAGGCACATACTTAAGTGGTGCCTTTTGATATTTTGGGATTTTTCTAATTTTAATTTTTTAAATTTATTAGGAATGAAGTTGGACATAGACTCAATTGGGGATGGGGTTCGTTTCCGGGCCAGAATTCGCAAACCATTCAGTGGGTAAACAATGTATGCTTCTTAAAGAACATTCAACTGTTGACTCATTACATAGAGAATTGCACATTTACTAGTGGTTACTTTACAGACAGCTGCCGGGGGGGGGGGGGGGGGGGGGGGGGATATGTCATCTTTCTGATGACTATTGTTTAATGTATTTGTTACATTCTTCTAATATTATTTGATAATGAACAAAATCAGTGGAAACATGCTAATTGTTAAAATTGAAACGCAAAATGTTGTGAGTGCGGGTATTTTTTAACCATGAACCATACTTCTCTATGAGAGTCACCTCCCCAATGCTAATATGGCTACTTATTTACTTATGAAGCCGACCCGTGAAGATCCGGAGTAGAGCAGGTCTAGATCTTCAGCAACCCATGCTTGCCGTAAAAGGCGACTATGCTTGTCGTGAGGGACGACTTACGGAATCGGGTGGTCAGGCTCGCTGACTTGGTTGATGCATGGCATCGATCTCAAATGCGTGGATCGATGCTCATGATGTTAATCACTGGATTGTCTGGTCCAGACTCGATTATTTTACAGACCGCCGTCATATAGCTGGAATATTGCTGAGTGCGGCGTTAAACAATAAACAAACAACTTATGTAGCTGACAAGTCAATTATTCACATTTTCAAAAGTGATAATACCTCGGAACGTTTCCCGCATAGTGATATGCATAGTGGTATGTCCCCGTCCCTCTCAACAGGCAGATTCCGTTAAATGGGTCAACGTTTCACCGCAGGATACTGGATGGGGAAATAGGTCGGAAGGAGCTAGACTGGTACCCTGCCTTTCGGCCCCTAGCGGCTGCAGGCGAGGAGCGCAAGCGCTCTAGGACAGGCACACCAGTCTAGGACAGAGGGTGGCTCCCTCTGATGATTTTTCTCAAATAACACAATCGTGTTTTGGGTAATAAGTTAAGGTAATGAATGTTTAAAAAAATATTTTCACCTTTTTATGTATTACATTATAGGGGTTCACTGTTACTTTTTCCACCGAAATTACTAATTCACCTTCTGAGATATTCCATGAAAGCTCGGGGGCACTGGTGGCCCAGTCGTCTATTCGCTGTGCAGAATTGCGTCCCTTGGGCACGCCAGAAATCAGACTGTGGGTTCGAATCCCGGTTCGCCCCAATTATGTTTCTAGGTTTGTCAGCACCATACCCGTGCCCGTGGGTTTTGCCGAAGTGGTTAACGTCTGAGACCTGCGTCACTTCGGGCCTTCCTCCCACATTAAGTGTCACGCCATGATATAACTGTAATACTGTTAAAAGCGGCGTTAAACCCAACTCACTCACTCACTCCATGAAAACTCGAAAACGATCGTCACTGTCAGAGTTGGCAAATTATGATCGATTTGGGTTTGCGATACGGCAAACAGGAACGAAGGAGATACGATCGATGCTTCATCCGTTTACACACAGATCACCAGATTTTAAACAAAGGAAAGTCTCACAACAAAAGAAATGAAAGTAACGAAACGTGAACAATAATCGCAATTGAAGAAATGGCATGTTTCGCACACTTTCGCACAGAATAGTAAACCAAATTTGTGATATTAAAGGCCTTTGTCACATTTCCGTTGCTGAAAGAAAGAGAACAATTTTTTTTTAAATGTTTTTATTGTGGATAGGATAAGGTCTAAGGATTAAAAAGGGCGAAGAATAGGTTTGCTTTCGCTGAGAAAGTATGCAGACTAACTTGACCATAAACGGAGATTCGCTTGCTAGGAGGGTTGGGCTTGTGCAATCAAGCGCGTAATTTTGGAGGAAATCACCCTCACCATGACCATATATAGGGCCTCTATCTCCACCTCCGTTGTATTTTCGTTTCAGCCATTGAAATTGATACACAGGACTAAAAGTGCGCCGTTTTCGATGTTTTGAATACGACATTTGCATAAACGATGTTATACGATCTGTCCAATTCTGCCAAGTTGTATATACCCATGAAACTTGCACGTTAATACTTCATCCATAAAGTGACAGGGCAGAGAGGGCGCGGAGGTACATTTAATTTCCGCTGATATATTGTTGAATTCCCACGGAAAATGAAAGAAATAATTCTAAATGTCACATTTAGCGAAGATTGATAGAGCGTTGCTATTTGTTTTATTGTAAAGCGGGGACTCGAGTTCATCTCCAAGCTGGCGTCTGAACGTAGAGGTCGGTGCAAGCGCTGTCAACCTGCAGCTAGATCCCTCGTCTTTCTGAATAGGACTGTGTTGGGAACAATCAATAACTAAAACAAAAGGATAAAAGTGCTGCAGAACCCTGTCGATACATGCTAACGGAGTGGGCACGTTAAGGCGCATTGATCTTAATTTACCAATTACTAGTTTCTGGTCGAGTGTTTATTGTATGATTAACTGCTGGACAAATGTGATCACTCTCCACACATTTACAAAGTTTCCTCTTGGAAGTAAGTTATGTTGGTTGGTTGGTTTGTTGTTTAACGCCGCACTCAGCAATATTCCAGCTATATGACGGCGGTCTGTAAAATAATCTAGTTTGGGCCAGACAATCCAGTGATTGACGTCATGAGCATCGATCCACGCAATTGGGATCGATGACATGCATCAACCAAGTCAGCGAGCCTGACCACCCGATCCCGTTCGTCGCTTTTTACGACAAGCATAGTCGCCTTTTACGGCAAGTATGGGTTGCTGAAGACCTATTCTAACCCGGAAGTAAGTTATGTACAAACGAAACTACCATATTTCAAAATCTTGGAAAGATGGACATGTTTTAAGGTTGTGGAACTGTCTAGAGATTTGTCGATGGTCTTGAAGGGAAGGAAGTTTTCTTTGAAACCCGATACATGATTGTATTCCTTATTATACGTGTGGGTGATCGGTTTTTGTACTTTGGGAAACTTTAAATGGGCAGTTATTCCGTGTCTTTTGCATGTTTGGAAAGTATTTTTTCTTCCAATGATAGATATTGTGTCTGTGATCATGTGTTGATAGCATAGAACAAGTACGTCCTGCCTGGTTATAATGCCACCTTTCGTATATGGCATTATATCCAGGGTGGCATTATAACCGCACATGACTGTACATTCATTTTCAGCATAATTTTTAATGTAATTAATGTTTGAAACTACCGGGATTCAGGATATTATTACAGGAAGGGATGTTATCATTAACATCCAACTAACTTCTTTTTAAGGAAGTGAATGATTCTATGTGTGAGGAAAAGCTGAGTTGGTTGGTTGGTTTGTTGTTTAACGCCGCACAGCAATATTCCAGCTATATGACGGCGGTCTGTAAATAATCGAGTCTGGGCCTGACAATCCAGTGATTGATACCATGAGCATCGATCCACGCAATTGAGATCGATTACATGCTTCCACCAAGTCAGCGAGCCTGACCATCCGATCCCGTTATTCGCCTCTTACGACAAGCATAGTCGCCTTTTACGGCAAACATGGGTTGCTGAAGACATAATCTACCCCGGATCTTCACGGGAAACAAAGTACTTGTTATTCTTATTTTTGTATTTTTTTCAGAAACATGATGCAAGAATAATATTTGCTAGCTTTTACGAAGAAACGATTTTCAACGTCTTTTGTGAGGTAAGATATATACATTCTACAGCAGCTTTTGATGCTACAACCACTTTTACGTTACCCACAGACAAATATCACAATTTCACAATTATTCCATTTTTTAAATATATCTGAATTATATAAAATAAACAATTTTGTCTCAGGTGTCCAAAAGAACTGTTCTCTTGACATACCAGATGCCCTAAACAATTGTAAATGTGTTGTGAAAAAGATATATGGAAAATACAGACGTCTTTCAAGGCCACGCCATTGTTTTATTAGTCTGAAAATACATGATACTTATTCGAAATATCACGATACAAAGTGGAGCATTCAAGATAATATCCTAAAAATGCAAGAAAAAGTCTTGACAATTTATTAAACATAAGTTGAAAATTAAAATTGCTGTCTCTGAAATTCGAGATATAAATTGTACACTTCAAGATAAACTGTATTCAGCAAATGATTTAGAACCTCCCAACGCTTCACTTTCTGTTTTAAGCGATGTTGCTTAAGGAACGTGAATTGTTAAAAAAAATCATTTCAAGATAAAAACTTGATTTTCAAGATAATAAATAATTGCGTCGCCGCCCTTATGGGATTCCTTACGAACAAAAGCAGTATCTTCAACACGCCAGACCTATTCCAGAATAGCAACTGTCATTCCCAAACTACCATTGATGGTGTTCCAAACTACCAAGCTGCCAGTGTCTCAATAATACAATTCTAGACAACGTTGTCACATGTTATTCATAATGACTGTCGTGTCTTTCAAACAGAAAACTTAATTTATCTATTTTACTTATTGCATAACCACTTCCAATTAACACACATGTATACTATGTAAATGTTGTACATTAACCAAATGGGCATGCCAGAAACCTATGATTGTGGGTTCGAATCCTGGTTCCCCCGATTATGTTTCTAGGTTTGTCAGCACCATATCCGTGCTCGTGGGTTTCACCGAAGTGGTAAACGTCTGAGACCTGCATCACTTCGGGCTCTCCTCCCACATTAAGCTGACACGCCGTGATAAAACTGGAATACTGTTAAAAGCGGCGTTAAACCCAACTCACTTACATTAACCAAAAGCACAGAAACGAGAATATCCCGCAGCTTCGATGTTTTAAGAGCGGGCGTACATGTACACCAATGACCCATTTTATTTTTAGGATAAGCCATTAGGGCCATCCGTGCTGCATCGACGATGTGCTGATTACTTTTGGTTTGTCTTCACTTTCATTTCAGATATACAAGCAAGGGTTATATGGGCCGAAATACGTGTGGTTTATTTTGGGCTGGTTCGATGACAGATGGTGGGAGAAGGCCTACGATACTTCCGGATGTAGCAAGCAGCAATTACTTAAGGCCATCAATGGTCACTTCCGAGTTGGGGAGACGTTCATTCTACGCTCAAAAGCCACGGATGCAGCTCAGATTAGCGGTTTTGACTTTCTCGAATCATTTCGGATACGCAACGCCAATCGGTCGGACCATGGTCAGAAGACAGCCGCCCAGGCGTATGACTCGGTCTGGGCTCTCGCTCTGGCATTAGACATGGCAGAAAAGAGACTCGTGCAAAGGGGTAATTTTATCAATTGATTTTGCTTAAGATTGACTCGCCTTTTATGTATCTTGTCAAGTGTCATTCAGGGGACGATAACGTCGAAGCACATTTCTAACATTGGTTTTCTTTTGATTCGTAAAATATAGACACAACATTTCATCAATTACTTTTTACAATCAGAGTGAGTGAGTATTATGAATATTGTTTTACGCCGCTTTAGCAATATTCACGCAATATCTCTGTTCGGGGAACACCAGAAATGGGCTTCACACATTGTACATGGGGGGAATCGAACCCGGGTCATTTAACCACAAGGCTATCCCACCGCCTTTGAGTGTTGTAAGATAATGCTCTTGGCGACCTACAGTCTAGATGAAAATATTAGCCCGGAATGGTGTCATTTATGCGTTTGTTTGTTGGAAGGCCCCACTCAGCAATAGTCCAGCTGTAGCATGTCATACTAACGGTAATGAAATCTGACCAGACAAACCAGTGACATTATGTGCAACGTCCCACGTCGTTGGGTACAGTAACACCAATCACCAAGTCACCGAGCCCCATATGTTCAGACGTCTCGTACCACAAGCTTAACATGCAATGAATCTATTGTTAGCAGGTATTCGGGTCATTATAACACAGTGCACGTAATTCACATAAACAGGAAGATATATTTCAATTGTTCCGTGAATTTTTAAAAATATATTCTTATTTTTTATATTTAAATTGTGTAATGACACTCTGAATTTACTTAATGCCCTAACAAGCGATTTATCATCTAACATACTTATATACTTCTCTGGTTCAAAAACAGACTTGATATCCTTGTAATGGCTAAGGAAACGAGAAGATATACTATCGTGCCAGTTTTGACTATACATAAATTGTAACCTTTGTTTAAAACATTATAAGAACAAATGTGTATCCCTACATCTTGGGATATCCACACAAAGGAATCAAGAGCTTTCAGTAGTTTCTAACATTGGTAAGGATATCTTTGCGGCTCCATCCTCATTTTTTTAACCAATATTTTGTCATTCGAAGTTGAATGAATTCATACATGAATGGGATAACGTCCTGTTTCATCTAAAATAGCTTTGTTAGAAGCATATTTTCCAAAGATTAAAAAGCGCCTTAAGTAGGAAACATGAACTTTTTCAATAGAGTCATTATATTTTGCGCCCCATATTTCTGCTCCATACAGCAAGATTGGCGCTATTTTGCCGTCAAATATAGTACAAGCTGTAGAAAAGGATACATGTGTATTTTGTTTGAACAAATTATAGATAGGTATAATTGCTTTTGATGCTTGCGATGCTAGTTGACTGCACGCAACTGACTATGATAGTTAAGATGATAGCGTCAAGCCTAAATATTTATAGTGAGTAAAAATTCTTAGGCGATATTACTATATGTCCATTTTTCATTTTTGGCAATGATACCTCCATTTCTTAAAACAATTGTTCCTGTAGACCATTAACAGAGTATGAAAACATAATAATATCATCAGCAAATAGAAGTCGCATTAAATTCTAATATCTTGTGTGACAAACACACCATGATGACATTCGTTATATATTTCTGTCACGAGCTCATGAATGAAAAGAGCCGTGAAGATTCCGGGGTAGAATAGGTCTTCATCAACCAATGCTTGCCGTAAAAGGCGACTATGCTTGTCGTAAAAGGCGACGAACGGGATCGGGTGGTCAGGTTCGCTGACTTGGTTGATGCATGTCATCGAACCCAATTGCATAGATCGATGCTCATGATATTAATCACTGGATTGTCTGGTCCAGACTCGATTATTTTCAGACCGCCGTCATTTACAACTATGTAGCTGGAATATAGCTGAGTGCGGCGTTAAACAACAAACAAACAAACAAACAATCATAAATGAATAACATAAACAAAACTGGACTTAATATACATCCCTGGCGTACAACACTAAATGTTAAGAAGCACTGTGTTCTACCAGATTGTGTTTAGATACAAGCCTTTACCGATGAATACATATTTTTTAGAACTAGAAACAATTTCCCATGACATCCTATGGTAAGAAGTAAATATAATTTTTTTTCTCTATCCACATAATCGAAAGCTTTTTAAAAATCTACAAATGCACATAAAAGCGACCCCTAGGTTTACATATATATTTGAAACATAAAGATTGCAATATAAATAGATTGTCGGGATCGGGTTGTCAGGCTCGCTGACTTGGTTGATGCATGAAATCGTATCCCAATTGCGGTGATCGATGCTCATGATGTCAATCACTGGATTGTCTGGTCCAAACTCGATTATTTACAGACCGCTGTCACTAAAGGAATATTGCTGAGTGCCGCGTTAATCAACAAACAAACAAACAAATCATCACATAGTCATCTGTTCTTATGTGACAGTCACTGTGACGTCTTCAGCGTGTGCAGCTGTCACCAGCTCAATAGAGTTCTGCCTTGACTAGAAGTTCATTCCCCTTTCACGCGTTAAGATGGAAGGTAACACGCATAGCGGACAGGTTACACACTAAAGTACTCACGGAAATGAAAAAAACTTCTTTTTTTATCACAGATTTTAAATAAATGCAGTTAATATACAAAATATATAAATATTCAAACAACTAAATTAGTACTAATTTGGCCTTGGCACAAATACAGCGTATCAAAGGTTTTTATGTCTTTTTACACGTAAATGTGTGTAAAAATATGAACAAAACAGAATATTCTGAAACTGAGCATAACCAGGTGTTAGTAGATCAAGGTGAATGTCCATGACCTATGACACCATGAGGACAGGTGAAAACAGGTGCTTGAAACCCACGTGCATGTGATTTGTCAGTGGTTAGTGATTTGTGAGTGGCATTGTGGGATAGTGAATCATCGTCAAAATATCAGAACGTAAAAGTAACAAATTCCCTTCTCAAACAACAACTTACATGTTATTATTATTATGTACATAAACATAGCTGTTATTTTTATTGTTGTTTTGATCACTTTTTTTCCAGGCTAATTTGCATAATGCCCATAGCCTGTTTCTGCCATGCCAATTTGGGATGAGTTTTATTTTTGAATGTTGAAAGTGCCTACAGATTACCTCCTGTAAACTACATTTTGTATTGAGCACTGAGATAAAACTAGCAAATCCAGACTAGTACTTTTCCAGTTGTTTTGTTATTTCGTATTTACATCTACGTAATGCTTTGTGTCGATTATTAAATCCAGCAAAATAAAGGGTTTTTTTCATTTCCATGAGTACTTTAACGACCAACGGGTTGCGTCACGCGATTCGCTTGTTTTTAAAGGGAATGAACTTCTAGGCAGTAGTGTGCATCTGAGCAAATTGGGGTTTGTTGATATCATTTCACTTCCTCCCTTTATTGTGGTACAATTCTCATGAAACTCTTTGCCATAACAGTGATTTCATTTTATCAACATAGAAAACCGAAAACCGAACATGGTGGTTGTTCAGCGGGTATTCCGGCGTTGTAAATGAACATTTGTACGGCCGTGATTCAAAGAGCAGAGATTTTTACTTTTTAGGTGTTCTTACAGTTTTGTACGGAAACCTTTTAGGGCTATTTGTTTTTGTTTTTATTTCGATACTATCTTGAAATTTCAAGATACCATGTTGAAATTTCAAGATATAGAAGTTGAAATTTTAAGATAGTATCTTCAAATTTCAACTTAGTATCTTGAAATTTCAAGATAGTATAATTTTTTTTATAAAAAACAATGGCCCTAAAAGGTTTCCGTAGGATCTTGATATTTCAAGATCACACACTTATTCACGTACTTTTACATCTTAGGATGTTAACTTATTATCTTGAAATTTCAACTTATTATCTTGAAATTTCAACTTAGTATCTTGAAATTTCAACTTAGTATCTTGAAATTTCAAGATAGTATCGAAGAAAATTATAAAAAAACAAATGGCTCCAAAAGGCTTCCGTAGTTTTGCCTACACACACCTATCAATATAGGTCAATATCATCAGTTACACCCGTTACATCTGGATCAGATCTAAGGTCACCAGCAGTCAATGCTGGTCGTAATCGGTGATTCAATGCATTGGGTGGTGGGGCTCAGTGACTTTGACATCGTATCCCAATCAATGGATTGTCTGGTCCTGAAATGATTGTTTGCAGACTGACGTCTTATAGCTGGAACATTGCTGAGCATGGCGTTAACCCCCAAAAAGCACGAGGTAAAAATGAAATAAAGATGTTGATCGTTGCCGATGCAAAGAAATGTCAAAACACGTATAATACTAAAACACCACACTCGTTGGATACCATTACAAAACTCGTGATTTCTTAAGTGTCATCTCTTGACGTCTCTCATTATGTGCCGTAGAATGTCCTCTCGTTTTGTAAAATGATACCAAACGAGAACTCGTGTAGTAGTCTCCATTTATATCACGCTGTCTATTGTCATCACTTACAGGGGACAGCCTTGGCTCCTTCAACTACGATAACTGGCTCACTGGTCGAACCATCTACGAAAGCTTTAGGAATCTTTCATTTGGCGGCCTGAAAGGAAAGATCCGTTTTGATGAGAGTGGGGACTTGGTCACGCTGTTGAAAGTTGATCAAATGATAGGTAATGTTGATCGTTGATTGCTATTATTGTCAAACATGTCACGGATATTTCAACCAGTGTCAGTGTGTAGTATTGTCAATTGAGTTTGCATTTTCGAAAACAGTAATCAGAGACGCTATCATATGTCAAATGTCAGCACTCTGATGAAGATGCATACTTTAGCATCACTCAAGCGATCTTACATGTATATCTACATTAAGGTATAGGCTATAGGACCACTGATGTATGTAATGGTTCTTTGAATGTTTAAAGTGATACTATTCACCAGGGAGGAGTACATTTATATGCAGCAAATGCGAATAACGTTTCAGACGGAGTTATGCACATGACAGCTGTCTACTACCCTGACAGAGACAAGATGATGATCATTGAGAAGCCCTACTTTGGACATAAAGGTCAGTGCTCATCGAGCTGATGCCAGTGCTCAAAATGGGCGTCGTGATAAGCATCACCTAGCAGTACATCTCTACGTCGAATCTGAAAAAATAGAATCCTGTCAAAAAAATATATGGTATTTTGTAAATTGTCTAAAGAGTGGGCGTTGAGTCTTTTACGTTGCATGTTTATCCCTCTGAATGTCCGTGCATCTGTTCTTCGGCAATGTGTTCGTAGTCTGAAAGGAGTAGTCACCAAGATCATATTTTTAGGGTTTAGAGCTTGTACGAAATGTTTCAAAAGTTAATAAATGATCTTGAACATGATCTTGGTTGATGCATGTCATCGTTTCCAAATTGCGTGGATCGATACACATGATGTCAATCTCTGGACTGTCTGGTCCAGACTCGATTATTTACAGACCGCCGTCATATAGCTGGAATATTGCTGAGTGTGGCATTAAACAACAAACAAACAAATAAAAGCGATAAAACCATTTCATAATTACAAGAAATCAAAAGCATTGTCCATTGTACAATTCTAACTATATCATAAGCATGTTTTTAAGAACCACTATCAAATAGTGATAATGCAAGGTGTTCGCGAAAAGATTGAACGTACCGGCTCATACCTGCGACACCCGTCACAACCATATGCCAAGGTATAACAACACATCTACATCTAGCATGCGTGGTGTATGATCCGGTCCTGATTCTATTATGGCAACAACTTCATGTTGGCGGACAAAGACGAATTGCTGGAACCTTTAAGTGAGGGCGTATGGTGTACTTGGTGACCACACACAACGAGCAAAGACGCGTTTTCAAAGCCTATTTCATTTCTTAGGAAGCAGTGCTCGGGGGCATGTCTGCCTGTCAATTAACACGCGAGAGCAATCACGTTTCTACTGTCTAGGTTTGCTGTACCGTATGAACGTGTTTACAAGTGAATGTCTGTTTGAAAAGGCGGCTTTCGCACAAAAGCAACAGATTAATCTCTTTATCAAGAAATAACTTTCATTTGATGGGTCTCTGAAACCTTAATATGAAACCTTAAAATGTATCCTCGCCGTCATATAGCTGGAATATTTCTGAGTGCGGCGTTAAACAACAAACAAACATAATATGTATTCGTACGCATGGTGTGCAGTGTTGCGTCCCTTGAGCACGCTAAAAACATGTGATCGTGGGTTTGAATCCCCGTTCTCTCCGATTATGTTTCTAGGTTTGTCAGCACCATACTCATGGGTTTCATCAAAGTGGTAAATGTCTGAGACATGCCTCACTTCAACCACAGCGGCCGTATTATTACAAATACTGTTCAAAGCGTAAAAACCCATCTCACTCACTCACACACTCACACACTCACACACTCACACACTCATACATTCGGGTAGCTAACTCATAACTCCCCGTAACTCTATGGCCTTTGTCGTCTTCTCTGTTCCTTTTGAAATTATAATATCACCTAACAGTGCCGTCTTACATTGCCCATTTACAGTGCCGTCAAACATATTCGTCTAACAGTGCCGTCTAACAATGTCGCCCAACAGCGCTGTATGACATGCATATTGTCGTATAACAGTGTCGTCTAACATATTCGTCTAACAGTGCCGTCTAACAATGTCGCCCAACAGCGCTGTATGACATTGTCGTTTAACAGTGTCGTCTAACACATTCGTCTAACAGTGCCGTCTAACAATGTCGCCCAACAGCGCTGTATGAGATTGTCGTTTAACAGTGTCGTCTAACATTGTCGTCTAACAGTGTTGTCTTATATTGTCGTCTAACAGTGTCGCCTAACATTGTTGCCTAACAGTGCCCTCGAACATTGTCGTCTAACATTGTCTTCTAACTGTCGTCTAACAGTGCCCTCGAACACTGTTCTGTTAACATTGTCGTATAACATTGTCTTCTAACAGTGTCGTCTAACAGTGTCGTCTAGCATTGTCGCCTAACAGTGCCCGCGAACATTGTCGTCTTACATTGTCTTCTAACTGTCGTCTAACAGTGCCCTCGAACACTGTTCTGTTAACATTGTCGTCTAACATTGTCGTCTAGCATTGTCGTCTAACATTGTCGCCTAACATTGTCTTCTAACATTGTCTTCTAACATTGTCTTCTAACTGTCGTCTAACAGTGCCCGCGAACACTGTTCTGTTAACATTGTCGTCTAACATTGTCGTCTTACATTGTCGTCTAACATTGTCGTCTAACATTGTCTTCTAACATTGTCGTCTAACAGTTCCCTCGAACACTGTTCTATTAACATTGTCTTCTAACATTGTCGTCTAGCATTGTCGTCTAACATTGTCTTCTAACATTGTCGTCTAACATTGTCTTCTAACATTGTCGTCTATAGCATTGTCGTCTAACATTGTCGTCTAACAGTGCCCTCGAACACTGTTCTATTAACATTGTCTTCTAACATTGTCGTCTAACATTGTCGTCTAACATTGTCGTCTAACAGTGTCCTATTCCGCCAGGTAGATACTTCCCCCGAGATAGCACGCTGCTCATCCTCTCGCCTGAGTTCATCAGTATGGACCTCTACATCTCCCTGTCCGTCCTCGCCTCAGCCGGCATCGTCCTCGTCATCTGCTGCCTCATCTTTAACATCAGACATCGAGAAGCCAGGTGAACATATATTACATCAACGATTCCTTGCCCCTATGGGAGTCCTGGATTAGAACTGGCCCCAGTAATTAACCTCTGTCGGTCTTAAGATGCTACTAAAAGGATGGATGGGTGGTCAGGCTCGCTGACTGTTGATGATGTCACTTCGTACACCGACAGCGTGTATCGTTGCTGTCAATGTCAATGATGTGATGTCAATCACTGGAGTTTCTGGTCCAGAAAGTTATTTACAGCTTGCCGTCATAATGTTGGAATATCGCTGAGTTTTGTTTGTTTGTTTGTTGTTTAACGCCGCACTCAGCAATATTCCAGCTATATGAGGGCGGTCGGTATCGCTCACCTGGATATTTACGCAATCATGTCAAAATATACATTTGCATTGTACATGTATATAAACTGCAAATATTTCGTAATTTTGACTCTGTCAGCATTTAAAATAGGTGGATGGCAAATCTGACAGCATGAACGTGTATTTCTCTAGATACAAATGTAGCATAAAGATCTGAACCGTTTGCATGTTATGATCCAGGATCTAAGTTTCAAGAGGCAAGGCTGGACCCCAGGGCGAATCCTGTTGGCATAAATGTATTATTCTCTTCATAACAAACAAATGTATGCATAAATGTATTATTCTCTTCATAACAAACAAATGTATACAATGTATCTGTTTATTATAGGGTGGGGATAATATCGGTTTGCACGTTATATTCAAGGTTCCAACTCCTTTGGGAGTGCCGAACAGATGGACAGAAGGGCCAGTCCTGGCAGCATATGTGAATTCCTCACATTATACTCAGAAATTGTACATATGGGTTATACGGTGGTGATCCTAACTTCTTAACTGTGTCCAAGTTATAAACTCTTTTTAGCATCGCCCCTCAGTCTGGTTGGGGGGGGGGGGCAGCTCCTCCATTTGTACAATTATGAATTCTCACCACCTGGGAATACTTCCAACTTATGGTTGATGTCCATCTCTTAGTTTCAGAGAAGAAGTCGTTTAATGCAATATTGCGAAATTACCCCTATTTAGCCCCGCCACTCAGCCCCTTGGGGAGTCAACCCCACCTTTTGTACAATTTTGAATCCCCTGGGGATGCTTCCAGTCAAATGTCGTTAATTTCCAATATGTGGTTCAGAAGAAGTCGTTTGAATAAATTGTTGACGTACGGACGACGGACGCCACGGTATGGCATGAGCTCACCTTGGTCCTTCGGACCCGGTGAGCTAATAATCGAGTCTGGACCAGACAATCCAGTGATTGACATCATGAACATCGATCCACGTAATTTGGGTACGATAACATGCATCAACCAAGTCAGCGAGCCTGACCATCCGATCCCGTTAATCGCCTCTTACGACAAGCACAGTCGCCTTTTTCGGCAAGCATGGCTTGCTGAAGACTTATTCTAACCCAGATCTTCATATCGCTGTGTGCGGCATGAAACACCATGCAAAGGAAATCAAACATCCTCATTTGGATTCCCCGTATATGTATACATGTACTCACGGGATGGTTGCCATCAGTGAAATTGTTTCTTGTGTCCATGAGAAAATTTGTTTTGCTTTATGCCCATTTTGGATAATCTGGCCTATTGTTCCGTTGTTTTAATTGTTTACAATAATTTGATTGTTGGTGACTGGTTAATGTATGGAAAAACCGACTCGCCATTACGGAATATCTCTACACATGACGTTGAGATCTGGAGGCTCGAAACTTCAAGAATGTGTAAACTTGGGACATAATCCGTTAAACCTGTAGGCTATCCTCGCAGAGTTCACAAATCAGCTTGACCGGTCTTCGGGCCTGCTCCACACTGAAACACATGTAGTGAGTGAGTGAGTTATGTTTCAACGTCACTTCGGCAGTATTTTAGCCATATCGTGACGAGAGGTCATACATTTGGAATACATATATTTAAACTAAATAAAACAGTAAAACTACTAGAATATCACAGATTAATGTTTAAAACTAGCATTCAACCATAAAAAGACATCACTAAATGAAACAGTACAATATAAAAAAGGGCTACAGTTCGCCGGCAGCTGAAGGTAGATCACCATGCTAGGGTCCATGGGGACTTACAGTACTTTTGCTACCTGCATGGACCTCAGCCGGATTTACATCATCCCTTCAGATGTTGGTGATTAATGACAAATTTAGCCAGATTAAAAGAACACATATACTACGATTAAAAAAGTGGCAGAAATAAATAAATACATTGAAAGACGTGGTCTTACATACCATCTCAGGGGGACCATAACTGTACACTAATTCAACCCCCTTCGAGGATATAGCCACTAACAATCTCAGTTATTGATTCATACTACAATTATAAAAGTGAATTTATTTATATACAAAAAATAATCAAAATTTATGAAACAATTCAATTTCCTTTAAAAAACATGTGATGTCTTCTAGGCAAGTGAGAACTATGTCTCTGTGTACCCAGCAGTAGAAGATATTACCCGGTATGATGCCATTGTAATGTGACTGTTACCTGTCCAGTGACGGCAAGGCAGCTTGGGTTTATACTCCCCATGGAGCTGAGAATGACAATCGAGTGCAAACTAATCCATTGAGCGTGGTAATAAAACCACAGAACACAAAAATCGTGTTTTAATAAATAGAATGAATAAACAAAATTTAGGATCATAATTATTTGTCAAAAGTTCGTTTCTATGAGAAACGGAAAATGTGTTTGGGGTAAAATATGGTTGTTTTTAACGAGAAAACTTTGTGCCCCGAAGACAGTGGAAGAAAGCCTTTTGAACAAGAGATATTACCTTCTCGTATCAAGTAAAGCCGCGATAGCAAAGATGAATATTAATCCCATTGAAAGACAGTTAGAGATCAAGGAGTGTGAGTGAAGGGGAGAGAGACATCTAGATAAATAGCGAGTTAAGGGCGTGGGGTTCAACAAAAAAACAAATCAACAATATTTGTTTTTTCGTTGTTGTGTCGGTACTTGAGATAGCCTACAATGTAATCCAAACGTTTCCCACTGAAACTCAATTTCAAGGTATTTGGGTTTTGTGTAACAACATATATCCGTGTTGTGATTTATCTTACGGACGAAAACGTCATCGGACAGCATTACTGGATTTGAATCTTCAGAGCGTACAATCCATGGTCTTAGAATTAAGTTCACTGGCAATGTATCTGCTCAACAGCTTCATCCTTGATAATATTTAGTGGTCCAGCGGGCGTTCGAAGAAGTATTACACACGCAAAAAAGATTGGTTTGATAGACGACTTTTATTTCATTCATTATCTTTGATTAAATACATTGAAACGTGCTTTGCAAACTAAAAAGTCACCATTATAATCACATAAAGTTAACAATAAAGACAAAATGGTAATTCCCAAACATCCAAGGGAGGTTAAATGCGCACTGCGCAGCTCTATCTTAAGGGCTTAAAGGAATGGCAGCGGTTTTTTCTGACATAGGCCTCTATGTTACATCTGTACATCTCTATTCACAAGTGTATTACTTTTTCCATTGATTCTCAGCTTAACTCTCAAAGATTGGGCAAAAACAGTGACTCTCGTGTCGGTTAACTCAGGAAACGGGGGTCGCGTGATTCTCAGCACACTTAACATCCAATAAGAGTTTGAGAGACAAGCTGTTAATGAGAGAGGAAATTGAATCTCACTCTGCCTCCTCGCAACACGTTTGTCCTGACAGACCTGACTGTGGTGTTTATGCCATGTGTACGTGACAACCACATGGGCAGATTACGTGTAAACAGTTGCAATGATTTTATTTAGTATTTGTTTTCGCCTTACGCTATTAATGATTAATAACGTAACGTGAAGTCAAAAAGCATCCCTGATGTCATCGAGCCCATTAAATCATAGGGTGAGTGAGTGAGTTGGGTTTAACGCCGCTTTTAACAGTACAAGCTTTTCTCTCAGTACATTTGAAAAAGCGCGCATACAAATTCAACACATGTCAGAATTAAATGTTGTGGTTGTGGACATTCTTTCCATCGCTTATTTGGTAGAGTGAGTTGGGTTTAACGCCGCTTTTAACATTGTTCCAGTTATATCACGGCGCGTCAGCTTAATGTGGGAAGAAAGCCCGAAGTGATGCAGGTCTCAGACGTTTACCACTTTGGTGAAACCCACGAGCACGGGTATGGTGCTGACACGGGGTGAACCGGGATTCGAACCCACAATCATAGGTTTCTTGCGTGCCTAAAGGACGCAACTCTGCACTGCGAATCGCGGCGCCTTAGACGACTGGGCCACCCGTGCTCCCCATTAAATCAGAGATGTTCAGGACAGGTTCAGACACTCAAACACACACCGACAATGAACTTGTTGACATTTCCAATTTACGAAAACGTGTCTGTTTAAAGTTTTAATCCGATTTTACAGAGGATACATAGGCTTCAATTAAACTGCCACGCGGGAGAAAGGATACAACCATGTTTGACTAAAATTTAAACAAAAAAGAAAGGATTTTTCGATGGTGATGTATTTGATACGGGTGTTATAGTTGTGTGTTGGACATTACGTTGGCTGTGTTTTGGTGACTGATTTCAGCCAAGTAACGTTTTGATAAAATTTGTAATTGGTCAAATCCAATACTTCCAGACTTGTGAACTTTCTTTTCCCCGGGAGTATATAAATCTTATTCCTTTTACGTCTAAACTGATACACATTATTCATAACAATACTCAATATATTTATTGTGTAAAAACTATCCAGTCTACCTAAGTATGATTGAATTGCCGGAAAATAAAAAATAAAAAATCATTTTTATGCTGTGAGGCCCTCCTCTAACTTTATTCATACATGTGCGTGATAAACTACACGCCATATCATTTGCACAAGCAAGCACATGACTTTGTAACGTTTCTCTAAAAGAAGATGACGAAACGCTTGCTTGATATCAGTTTCCACTCAATTTTATAATCAGATCACCCGTCTTGAAGTCCCAAACCGTATTAGCAGGAATGATAGCCCATTTGATTTATAACGCTACCGAGCTGAAAGAATACTACTGAGGATCACACGCTGACACGAATCTTGGTTTGGGGAGAGACGTGTTATACCCATAAGCGCTCTGATATCTACGTTGTTGAAAAAGACTTGACTAATGATCGGTGTTGGGCAAATGTGTCTGATTGACTGAATGACTGATTGATCATGTCCTTTCGAAGCTCAACCCAATGTAGGTCACCCTACAAACGCCGCACTTTCTGAACTTGGGTGTATTATCTACATTGTAAATTAAGTCCTGTAACCCTGTAACATCTCATGGGTGTTTCGGTAAAGATCCTGTTCTTCTGGATTTCGTCGCCCGCCGTCAAAGCACGTTTTACGTAATTGAATTTAACGCCGTTTGGCTGTACAGTTGTACTCCATGTGGAGCTGCTAGCGCTCTTACCGTCGGTTGAGCTTCACGCTACATACAGCTCTGCAAGATCAACTAACGTCTATGTCGGTGTGACTGGAGTATTAAGTGTACTGGGTGTAAAATGTGGATAAGAGAAGAGGGCTTTTTGTTGTAATTGAATGAAATCGATGTGCCTATTGGAACGAGAACGCTGGAAAGCAGCATAACCATTGAGTGGTTGTGTGTCTATATATAAAACATATACGTCCTTGAGAAATATGCGAGTCAAGAAAAAAGAATACTGCCTATTTTTCACAATTGACAGCATGGTGGATTTTGCTTGCTGTGTAACGTCTCACTTAGCATTAAAGCAATATTTGATACATTTTAATTATATAAATATTCGAGCCTGGGCGGAATAATCCACTTATGGGTATTATGAGCTTGTTTGTTTGACACCGCACTAAGCAATATTCCAGCTATATGACGGCAGTCTGTAAATAATCGAGTCTGGACCAGACAATCCAGTGATTGATACCATGAGCATTGATCAATGCAATTGGAATATGATGACATGCATCAACCAAGTCAGCGAGCCTGACGTTTCTAACGACAAGCATTGGTTGCTGAAGACCTATTCTACTCTGGTTCTTCACTGGTTGATATTATGAGCAACGGGTAGGATGACGCCCAGCCTGGTCTAACCCAAGTTTAAAGTTCATGTTACTGAATAAGATTGCATACCCTAAATGCCTACGTATGAGGGGCAGGGATGGGGGAGCACTGGTCTCACACGTTACTGTTAGTAACTGGATCTGGGGGTTCGAATCCAATATGCAGTGATGTAACTGAAATAATGTTCGTGGCGACGTTGGAACTAACTCTCTCACTCACTCTTGCTTCATTCACACAATATTAACATGATTTAAATGAAAACCATGTCATTCCAGGATAGTGAAGCTGTCGTCTCCAAATATCAACACCCTCATCCTGTTCGGATGTATCCTCATCTATAGCTCTGTCTTCTTCCAGGAGACGGAGCAAGGTTTAAACCTTGTTTTCTGCCATGTAAGTATATTGGCGATGCGATTTGTTTTTGTTTTTCTAAACAAAAATCTTCCACATAACAATATTCAAAAATAAGCTTTAAGTTTTAACGTTTAACTTACAAAGATACACTGGATTCCTTGCAAAACCCGGATTCTCCTTCAAAGATAATAATAGTACGTGTATGTCTTGAAGCAGTGTCAGAAATAACTAGTTTGTCTCTGAAAATAAATCTGAACTATCTCAAACGTAATTTTGTTGGAAATATTCCTGTTCACACAGCAGTATATGTGTATCATTATTATTATTATGTCAAATGATAACTCCCTTATTATTATTATTATTATTATTATTGCAAATGATTGCTCACGTATTCCTATTGCAATCGTAATATGTTCATTATCCTGCCCTACTCCAGGATTTTGTAAGTAAACGTGATTATTAAAGGAGAACAGGTGTTCTGTTCCCGTAGGTAATCTTCCAGGAAACAGGTTTACTGACGACAAGGAGAGGAATATTTGAATGGAAGATCGGAAATTATTTGTGTTGCTCTTTCGCTTCTTCTAGTAGATCGACATATCGACCAACGTTAATAACAAAGTATCACGTAAAGCATAATAGTTACGAAAACCCGATGGCCTACGCCAAGGCTCGCTAAATACAATGTATATTCCTAATTCGGGATATTTACCATCCCAAAACACACTCGCGGGATAACCTATATACATTGATTGTTTCAATGTCCTTTCCAGATGAGGTACATAGTGATTGCCATTGGATTCTCTCTTGCATTTGGAGCTCTGTTCGCAAAGACGTGGAGAGTTCACATTATATTTAGAAGAATAAAACCAGGTCAAACGGTAATGTATAATTTTTTTTAAACACACGGGAGTATTTAGTCTAATATCTAAAAGGCGACTAACGGGATCGGGTGGTCAGGCTCGCTGACTTGGTTGATGCATGTCATCGATCCCAATTGCGTGGATCGATGCTCAAGATATCACTCCGTGTATTGTCTGGTCCAGACTGGATTATTTACAGACCGCCGTCATATAGCTGGAATATTGCTGAGTGCGGCGTATACAACAAACCAACCAACCAACCAACATGCAAGTCAGTTTCTGAAAAGACGAGATTATCTGGGCTCCTTGTTATTACAAATCAAAAGACAATTTATCAAAAATTGTCATAAATATTTTTATTTCTGATAACAAATGTTATAGTCTACAGAGTATTGTTTTGGTAAGTTTTTTTATGAAACCTATAAAACATTCTGTTATTGCAAGAATTCATTCAAATGAAGCATAATATTTTACTTAATGACTACAAAAATCCTGGTCGAACATTAATTTCATGCATCCTTAAGACTACTTCATTGATATTGGACCCGTGAAGATTCCGGGGTAGAATAGGTCTTCAGCAACCCATGCTTGCCGTAAAAGGTGACTATGCTTGTCGTAAAAGGCGACTAACGGGATCGGGTGGTCGGGCTCGCTGACTTGGTTTTTTTTTCAAAAAAGTGTTTTCATGTTTAGCCACCATCAAACATGGGCGTATAATTTCTTTTGCCCTGCATTTTATGTATCGGTGCGGGCGTAAGTGTCATGAAAGTGGAGTGATATCGATACACATCTCCTTTATTGATATTTACAAATTGCTGTTTCAGTTCTATCACATCAAATACCTGAACTGAAATAGAAAATAACGTTGTAAAATCTGCAAAGCGCGACTTAACACAGGACATAAACGCGACACAGATTATTTGTCTGCATGAGAGCACAACGTCCAACGTCACAATAATTTTCCTTCCTTTCAGGTTGCCGACAAGACTCTGTTTGCTCAAATCACCGTCCTAGTGCTGATCAATGTGATTGTTCTGATCACGTGGTTCAACATAGACCCCCTGCAGGTCGTGACACACAACACGTCTCAAGCAGTGAGTAAGAAGGATGTCCATATCGGTTGTAGCTGTGCATGAAATTGCCCTCCATCAACCCCAATCAGGCTGTTTGGCGGAACCATCCCTACTTACATCCAGTTTGAAAAGAACACGGCTGCCATCCGTTTTATCCAAATTGGACTCAGCACACACCGTTTATTAAGGCCATTTGGGGTTTATTAAGGCCATTTGGGGTTTATTCGGAACTATTTTGAAATGTTAAGTGTTATTACCAGGTTGACGCAGACGTGTAACTTTAAGTTAGTTTCCTCTCTGCGGTACAGTTGGCATGAATCTTGAGATACTATTTAGAAACTATTGATAAAACTGAGAAGTGTTTAGTTTCAAAGGTGAAAATGAATCTAATTACGTTCCTGACTAGTGCATTGATTTTACAGAAACTGACGAAAACACGCTTGACACGCTCCCTTAAAGTATTGGATCAAGTTACACGGACGTCTGTTAACTGCGATAACAAGGACATAAACATATTTATAAAAAAAAAAAAAATTACAAAGGGAACGAACTACATGATATTAGGCCCTGCATAATGATTTTCCACCTGCGACACGTTGACTTCCCTAACGGCATACATGTAGCTTGACTAGTTCAGCTGACTCGGCTTACTCCCAGGAATATAGTCTGTTTGTTTGTTTGTTTGTTGTTTAACGCCGCACTCAGCAATATTCCATCTATATGACGGCGGTCTGTAAAATAATCGAGTCTGGACCAGACAATCCAGTGATTGACATCATGTTTGTTTGTTCGTTTGTTGTTTAACGCCGCACTCAGCAATATTCCTGCTATATGACGGCGGTCTGTAAATAATCGAGTCTGGAACAGACAATCCAGTGATTAATATCATGAGCATCGATCCACGCAATTGGGATCGATGACATGCATCAACCAAGTCAGCGAGCCTGACCACCCGATCCCGTTTGTCGCCTTTTACGACAAGCATAGTCACCTTTTACGGCAAGCATGGGTTGCTGAAGACCTATTCTACCCCGGAATCTTCACGGGTCAGGACTATAGTCAATACTTCACCGGGATTATAAACTACGTTCCTCCACTATAGAAGTGCCTTAATCTTGACCGCGACGTTAAACGTTAAATCCTATTTTCCCTCCCTTCATAGTCCCACTTTCAGTGTGGTATATTCGGCAAGGTGACAGGCATTGCTTGGAAACTAGTAGCTTCGCAATGAGAGGAAGGTGTGTAAGAAACAACACAAAAATACATATTGTTCTTCATCCAAAATGCAGGATTCACAAATCTCAAATTTATCTAACAATAATGTTAACAGGTCTAGAGCAACCCATGCTTGCCGTAAAAGACGAATATGCTTGTCGTAAGAGGCGACTAACGGGATCGGGTGGTCAGGCCCGCTGACTTGGTTGATGCATGTCATCGATCCCAATTGCGTGGATCGATGCTCATGGTGTCAATAACTGGATTGTCTGGTCCAGACTCGATTATTTACAGACCGCCACCACATAGCTGGAATATTGCCGAATGTGCCGTTAAACAACAAACAAACAAACTATTGTGGCAAATGCCTATACCTATGCGAGTCCCTTGTTTACCTACGCACAGTCGTCTAAGGCGCCGCAATTTGCTTTGCAGAGTTGCGTCCCTTTGGTACACCAGAAACCTATGATTGATCCCGGTTCGTCCCGATTATGTTTCTAGGTTTCCTCTCGCATTAAATTTACACGCCGTCATATAACTGGTACAATGTTTAAAGCGGCACTAAACACAACCCACTCACTCACTTTACCTGAAATTCTTTTAAAACAGCTTACCGACCTAGGCTACCACTCGCTTATCCATTTGGAAAGAACCACAGAACAAGTTGATCATTTATCATCATAAATATGATACTCGCAGAGCTTCGCTATTAAGAACAGTTTCTATGGTTTCTAAACATTAAGATGGACTTTTTATATCCCCTTCGAGGTTTTGCAACATTAGGTTCTACAAGAGACAAGACTACTTCAATGTTCTCATAGCCTTGAATATTATCCTTTGATCGTAATAATGAGAGGTTCTGGGTTTCTGAAATTAAAGGTACCTCCGACAATTTGCTGCATATTGATTGAATTAACGGGAGACGCATTCGTCTTTTGACATCAAACATTGTTGATGTTTGTGACCTGTCAGTTTGATTTGTACGAGGTCCTCCAATTAGGGAGTATTGAGTTTGAGATCGATCTTTATATTAAATGTTTTAACAGGAACATGTCAAGTGATTTGGGACGTCCGATTGATCTTGCTTTACGACGCAGTGAGCAATATGCCAGATATAACATTGCGGCCTGTACATAATCGAATCTTCAGTAACCAATACTAGCCGTAAAAGGCGACTATGCTTGTCGTAAGAGGCGACTAACGGGATCAGGCTCGCTGACTTGGTTGATGCATGTCATCGATCCCAAATGCGTGGATTGATTCGCATGATATTAATCACTGGATTGTCTGGTCCAGACTGGATTATTTTACAGACCTCGGTCATGTAACTGGAATATTGCTGAGTGCGGCGTTAAACAGCAAGCATGTATTTAATAAGAATTTTAACTATAAATGCATGTATTAATAAGACCTTTAACAGAGAATGTATGTACGAATTAACAGAGAATGTATGTACGAATTAACAGAGAATGTATGTACGAATTAACAACTGTAACAAAGAATACATGTATCTAATAAGTGAGTGAGTGAGTATGGTTTTACGCCGCTTTTAGCAATATTCCAGCAATATCACGGCGGGGGACACCAGAAATGGGCTTCACACATTGTACCCATGTCGGGAATCGAACCCGGATCGTCAGCGTGACGAGCGAACGCTTTAACCACTAGGCTACCCGACCGCCCCGTATCTAATAAGACCTTCAACTAAGAATGTATGTAATAATTAACAACTGTAACAAATAATGCATGTACGAATAAATATCTTTTACTGCGAAGGTATGTACGAATTTCTATAATCTCAATCGGCTCGCTGACTTGGTTCATGCATGTCATCGATCCCAATTGCGTGGGCCGGTGCTCATGATATTAATCACTGGATTGCCTGGTCCAGACTCGATTATTTACAGACCGCCGTCAACGAGCTTAAAGATTGCTGAGTGCGGCGTTAAACAACAAACCAACCAGCCAAAAATCAATGTTTCAAACTATCAACTTCATCTTTTTCATCATGTCTCAACATTAATACAGTAACGTTTCAGAATGATTAACATGTACGCCTGTTTGCATCATAAGTTTGACATGTGTATTTCAATAACTAACTGCTCGTGTTTAAAATTGGAGTGATGTTTTTTATCAACGGAGATTACTGAAGGCTCTACCCAGGAGGTTCAAGGACAAAAGAAAATGTTGTGCCCCCGTGTGACACCGACTGACGTAATCCCTAGCATAATCGATACAACTGTCATGAGTCAGTGGTCTCAGGCCAAATCAATGTTGAGCATTATTTTAATATTGGCCAGTATTGTGCACAAACAGCAGTAGCTAAGGTGATGACGTCAATCCTGCTGGGGTATCGTGCAGAGAAGCTGATACACCTTAAGTCCCAGTGTTCCCTAGCTAGGTGGTCTAGTTTTTGATTGCTCATGGCTTATAGTCTGTGTATTAAAAGGTTGTAAATGGTATTAAGATAAAATAAGTTTGACAAATTTTCTTTTGAAAATAGCTTTGATGTATACTGAGGAAATGAATAAGGGAACACCTAGTTTTAGACACAATAAAATGATATGCTATCAAAGGTCCCCAGCGTTGTCTACCAAATACGGGGGCCAAGTCGTCTAAGGCGCCGTGATTCGCTTTGTAGAGTTGCGTCCCTTCGGCATGCCAGGAACCTATGATTGTGGGTTCGAATCCCGGTTGGCCCCGATTATGTTTCAGCACCAAATCCGTGCTCGTGGGTTTCACCGAAGTGGTAAACGCCCGTGACCTGCATCACTTCGGGCTTTCCTCCCATATTAAGCTGACGCGCCGTGATATAACTGGAACAATGTTAAAAGCGGCGTTAAACCCAACTCACTCACTCACTCTACCAAATAAGCGATGGAAAGAATGTCCACAACCACAACATTTAATTCTGACATGTGTTGAATTTGTATGCGCGCTTTTTCAAATGTACTGAGAGAAAAGCTTGTTTCATATATATTTCATTGATCCCTTTTTCGTTTCTCTCCGTATATCTATCTATATGACATGCTTGTACCTATTAAAAGTAATCCTCTTCTCTACATGGCGAATATAACGCCGATGGGACGTGAAATTGTTGGTCACACACTCACATAGGCGAGCAACATGACATTAACAACCTCTTTTTCAACCAGCTGAACGAGGCGGAGGACATACTGCTGCAGCACCAGGTGGACGTGTGTGTCTCCGACTATCACCAGTACTTCAGTGCAGCCCTGTACATCATACACGGCGTCATGCTCCTCATCGGAACGTTCCTGGCTTGGGAAACTAGGAAAGTAAGTACAATATCAAAGAACCAAACTTGTCAATTCTAGTTTATACAGCGTTTAAGAAAGAAAACCAAGTTCACCCAAATTATCAAAGCTTGCAAATCTGATTCACGTCACTCAAAGCTTAAACGCTGGTTAATTGTTTCAATCTGACAAAAAAGCTAAACAATATGGAGATGGTCATTTTTTTGTCAGCTATCAGATCGGATTGAGACTCTCCAGCATTAAGCTCACACGCCGTATGACAAACACTGTTCACAGCAATCCTAATCCCAGCTTACTTACACGCTGTCTTGAAAGGCGAGATGACGTCAAATGCCGCGCGCCTCTAAATATTGAAACATTTGGATGAAAATGAAATAATTGTGGTAATCAGACCTTAATTGTATATAACCTCCAGGGGCGGTGGGGTAGCCTGGTGGTTAAGGCGTTCGCCGAAGACACGGATTCGATTTCCCACATGGGTACAATTTGTGAAGCCCATTTCTGGTGTCCTCTGCCATGATATTGCTGGAACATTGCTAAGAGCGACGGGGAACCATACACTCAAAAAACTCCTATTCTCACTCTGCAGATAACGGTTTTGTCTGCTGTTGCATATCGTTAAATGTGAATTTTATGACACACGTATGAGAAGGGTTGATAAGTTAGTTTATGTGTTCTACATAAAGGACAAACTGACAGCTGGCCCGATTACATTTTGTGCAAATTATAGACACGACATCCCTGTCGGGGAACAGACTGAAGTACGTAGGCGATCAACTGTCGGGGAACAGACTGAAGTACGTAGGCGATCAACTGTCGGGGAACAGACTGAAGTACGTAGGCGATCAACTGAAGTACGTAGGCGATCAACTGTCGGGGAACAGACTGAAGTACGTAGGCGAACAACTGTCGGGGAACAGACTGAAGTACGTAGGCGATCAACTGTTTGGTTCACTCCCAAAACTTCTACATGCCAAAACACCTACAGAGAGTTGTCATGGCTGATTGAGTTTACCTATTGTTATAATGGTATAGTCCTCCTGTAATTAAGAAGACTCATTAGCTTCTTTACGATGTTGTTTAAGAAAGGCAAGGAATGGTACTTTGGGAAGATTAAATAGTTACAGATGTACCTAATGAAAACAACTTATTTGGAGATAAAGAAGATTATAATAAAAAGACCCGTCACTTACAATGAAATTAACTGGTTTAGGAAATCACAATTATACACTGTTTAAGATCAAAAGGTTTCATGTGTATGTAGGAAAAGCAACTTACAAGTTGTCGGGCTGAGAGTTGTTTGAACCTTAAATTGGGTTTACTCATTTATTGTGGATTAACACTATAGTATATAACTAGAGTCCATCATGATGACAATTTAGAAAATATAAATCATATCAATACAAAAACAGAAATTATGTGAACACCAAACTCACAATAGATAGGTGTACCCTACTCACACACAGGAGTCCCAAAGAGGGACAGGTCAGCCGAAATTGCCTAGGCAGAAGGCGACCTCCTAAACACTTAATGCAACAACAACGATGACAATTTATCACTATGGCTGGTATCAGGAAAGTGGAGTATGTCATGTCACAGAAGGGTACTGTGCAAGTATTCCTAGATGGCTATCGTTATAACAAGAATGTTGTCAGACAGACATGCATTCACTGGAAGTGCGTAGACTCCACTTGTAAGGGCAGATGCACCACTGTAGGTGACTTCATCAGAAATGTCTCTGATCACACTCATCCACCTGAAGACAGCAGTAGAGTAAGATTCATCGTACCATGAGGAAGAGGGCCAGAGAAGAAACCACGTCGATGCGTACCCTGTACAACGATGAGGTAGCTACAGAAGACCAGCCACAGCTGCTGCCATCGTTCCCATCCATGAGCAGTGCCTTGTACCGACACAGGCCACAACTTACACCAGACTGTTCAGCCGACTTAGAACAGAAGTGCAACAGAGATCCAACCGTCCCCTCGCTCCTGCCACTGTCCAGACGGATTTTAGGAAGGCTGCCATTCGTGTCGTCAACACAGACCTCCCGAATGCCGACGTCAAAGGTTGTTTTTTTCATTATTGTCAGGCGATCTGGCGGAAGACACAGCATCTTGGATTAGCAGTACAGTACAAGGAAGATCCTGCAGTACAACAATGGATCAGAAGAGCTGCTGGACTTGCCCTCCTGCCCTTGCTTGATGTCCAGGACACCTGGTTGGATGCTATGCAGGCAACTCCACCAGTTCCGAGAGCTGAAGACTTCAATGACTATATGGTCATCAACTGGGTTGACGATGATGCTCGGTTTCCAAAACCTCTGTGGAATCACCACCAGACAGCCGGCCATCGCACCAACAACAATCTTGAGGGATTTCACCATCGCCTTAACAGAACCTTACCCAACCGCAACCCGAATATCTACCGATTTGTAGAAGTGGTTAAGAAGATTGAGTGTGCAGACAGGACAAAAATCGTACAGTTAGACTTTGGTGCCGCCCCACCCAGCAGGAAGCGAGTTTATAGAGAGACTGAAAATCGCCTGAGACGTCTTAAGGACATGTTGACTCAAGGACAGAAAATCCCTATCGAGTTCCTTGATGCTGTTAGTCATCTTCTCAAACTTGGTTAAGAGACTTGAAATATGGTAATTTTAGTGCAGTAAGTGACAAAGTGAGGCCATTTGTGACATTAAATTAGTGTGTGCACTATTTATTTATACCAGTGCTATATGAGTAAATTGTCTTCATTGTCTTCAAATTGTTTTGTTTTGTTGTATGCTGTACACTTAATTAATTAGACTGTTCCAATCAATGCCCAACAGGTAATAGCCAGGAGATGAGTGCTGCAGTGGACCATAAACTTTGTTGTTTTAAGCTGTAGAAGTTTTGGGAGGACACCAACTGTTTTGATTGTTTCAACTGTCGTCGACCGCCTCCGTGGACTAGTAGATATAGTGTCTGCCCGGAGAATAGAAGGTCTGCGTCATTCCAAAATACGTTAAATGATGGTACTTGTTTTCCAGCCTGGCGATTTTATTAAGGGGATAAAAAAAAGCTGTGGGGTATCCATGTTAATGGTCCATGCACATCACTATATAAGTGCCATCAAACACTATTCCACCACCCCCAACTGTCGGTCGCGTGTTTGTGTGATTGCTGATCTGTTACTGAGATGTCATGTACTCACCTTAACGTCGCTATTGGGAGACATCTTGGAGGTATTTTATGCGGAATTATTTTTTATGATTAAAGGCTGAAGAAGCTTATTCCCCTCTGATCGTGATCTGGCGGTTTGCGAGGGCGTCACAACATATTTCATCAACTCATTTAATTAAGACGCTCAGTTCCTCAACGGTATTATTAGGGGTTTAGCGCTTTGAACAGAGGACAAGCTTTTTACACACGGAAAAATTGATTACTTGCTTGCACTTGTATGTTTTTGAAAACTGATATGGTTGGAACACGTGATCATGAAACAGTGGGTTATTTTACCTTTGCAAGGGTGTTCTAATGGTAGATACTTCCCTCTGGAAGTTTTAATAACATGCATACACACAAACATGTAACATCTTTAATCACTATGTCTCTCTTCCAACATTGCACAATCAATCATTTTCTTGCAACTGCTGGTTACATGTCAGGCGTCTGGATAATATCGCTTTATTTTCTGGTGGCACGTGATCAAGTGTTCACTAAGAGACAATGTTGGCTGGATGGTTTGTTGTTTAACGCCGCACTCAGCAAAATTCCAGCTATATGAAGGCAGTCTGTAAGTAATCGAGTCTTGACCAGACAATCGAGCGATTAATATCAAGAGCATCGATCCACGCAATTGGGATACGATGAAATGCATCAACCATGTCAGCGAGTCTGAACAACCGATCCCGTCAGTCGCTTCTTAAGACAAGCATAGTCACCTAACGGCAAGCATGGGTTGCTGAAGACCTATTCTACCCCGGATCTTCACGGATCGGTATGATGTAGGATGCGAAAAGGAAGGTGATGTTTATTCGAACATATTTATTGCCAAAGTAACTTTAAAAAGAATTTGCGTGTTGGGTAAAGTCTTGATAAAGAGAGCATTACCCTTTAACGCAAACGCAATGGTGCCAAAACCGTCATTTTGTTTCATTGCTGAATTAACGCAATTCAGTGACCTTGCTCTTTAGTACTTCACAAACACGACACTATATTATTTTACTATTTCAACCAAGTAGTATATTGGCTATATAAAACGCAGATTCCCTTGGGACTTCTGGGTAACAATAGGTCACCAACAACCTATTCTGGTCGAAAATCGACTAAATGGATCGGGTGGTCAGGATCAATGACTTGGTTAATTGTCATCGTGCTCATAATATCCATCACTGGATTGTCTGGTCCAGACTCACTTATTTACAGACATCCACCATATAGCTCATATTGCTAAGTCGGACGTTACACAACAAAGACGTTATCTTTGTATATCTTGTTCCCGCAGACAAAAAACAAGGTGGGTTTTTGCAGGTGGTTGGTTGTTGAACGCTGCACTCAGCAATATCCCAGCTATATGACGGCGGTCTGTAAATAATCGAGTCTCGACCAGAAAATATTTTGTTTAATATCATGAGCATCGATTCACGCAATTGAAATCGATGACATGCATCAAACAAGTCCGCGAGCCTGACCACCCGATCCCGTTAGTCGCCTTTTACGACAAGCATAGTCGCCTTTTATGGCAAGCATGGGTTGCTGAAGATCTAGTCTACCCCGGATCTTCACGTGTCTTGCAAGTGGTAAAGACTCTGTTTCTCACAAGCAGAGTAGCCTTTTACAGCAAGCATCGGTTGCTGAAGACCTATTCTACCCCGGATCACAACAGACATACCTGTTGTGACCCGTGAAGATCCGGGGAAGAATAGGTCTTCAGCAACCATGCTTGCTGTAAAAGGCGACTCTGCTTGTCGTAGGGCATCGGTTTGCAGGCTCCGTGGACCGATGTGCATGACGTCAATCACTAGATTATCTGGTCCAGATTCCATTATTTACAGACCGCCATCATATATCTGGAATATTGCTGAGTGCGGCGTTAAACAACAAACCAACAAAACCAACCTGTTGTATCTATTTTATCCTTTCAGGTTCAGATCGAGGACCTGAACGACTCCCGCTACATCGGCCAGTGCATCTACAATACATTCGTCTTCAGTATCATATCATTGGTTTTCTCGTTTGTGCTCGAAAACCAGGTACAAGTCCTCTATGCCCTCCATTCTGGCTTCATACTCTTTGGTACAACGATGAACATCATTTTATTGTTTGTTCCAAAGGTAGGTCACTATATAGACTGCATGTACCGCGCATGTCACGTACATTTTATATTTATTTCACATATGGGACACGGCTGTCCCAGTCGTCCAAGGCACCGCAATTTGCTGTGGAGAGTTGCGTCCCTTGGGCACGCCAAAACCTATGATCGTGGGTTCGAATTCCGGTTCACCCCAATTATGTTTCTAGGGTTGTTAACCCGTGCTTCAGGGTTTCACCTCACGTCTGAGGCCTGCATCACTTCGGTCCCGTGAAGATTTGTGCATAATAGTATCATGTAAACAGTTTTAAAACACGGACTATAGGCCAGCAGTAACCAAAGCTAGGCCACCTCGCTGGGGTCATGGGGACTTACAGTACCTCTGCTTCCTGCATGATACCCCAGCGGGAATTACGCCACGAATTTAGCTACTGGTGTTTGTGCATAATACTAGCCAATATTAAAAAATACTCAGCAATGAGCTGGCTTCAAAACACTGGTTAATGATAGTTACATCGATTATGCTAGGATTACGTGTCACACTGGGGGGAAATAATTTTACGATACTTTAACCCCCGGGACAGAGCCTTCAATTATATCAGTTGATAATAGCATCACACCAAATTTAACAAGCATTTAATTATGCACATTCATATTTAAAATTGATCATACAGACCAATTTATTTCGAGTAACTTAAGATGAGATGCCTCGCATAGGGAACTTCCGCTCTTTGCAGCTCTAGTATCGATGTGTGGCACTGGGCCCAGAAATAGTCGTGTAACAGTAGTTGTATATTTTGCAGATAATCCGTTATAAGAAAGCTCAGTTGGAGTTGGACGGCTCCAGTGATCGCATGAACTGCACCTACACGCACAGACGGGCCAGCCAGCCTCACATCCACGTCCATGCTCTGGAGGGCAAGATTGGCAGACTAGAAACATTATTAAAAGCGGTACGTTTTGGGCATACAAAAATAATATTAAAGGTAGCCGTCAATCGCACCTTACAATTACCTTTTAATCCACAATGAAGCTTACATTGTCATGCTATAAGTTTTTTATCCGCAGGTTCATGCAGTTAGGGACGGTGTTTACAAACACCTAGCAAATGCGTCGTGTGCAAATAGGGAGTTCCAGTGTGGCGTTTTTAGGTCACGTGTCACTTTGTGGTCTTCCGGTCTTTGGTATTGCGCCATGGCTTCCTTTAACTAAAACGAAATGAAAGAGAATTCGTTTTAAACAGTATATATGCCGTCTAATGCCTACATGCCATCTGTTAATCACGGTGGTTAGTTTGGTGTTTAACGCCGCACTCAGCAATATTCCAGCTATATGACGGCTACTTATCGCGACTTCCTTAATATATACGTATTATATCCTGAGCAAATATGTCCCGGCTTAGATTTTGTCTTGACTAACGTGATTGGCTGGAAAGGCTCACTGACTTAGTTTGACGCATGCAATAATATCCCATTTGCAAAGGATATGCGCATGATGTCAATCACTGAATTATCTGGTCCAGACTCGATTATTTGCAGACCGCCTCATATAGCCTGAATATTGCTGAGTGTGGCGTTAAATAACAAACAAACAAACAAAACAAAAGTGCAAAAAGAACCAATTGTTAAACAGAAAGAGACCAATTGACAGCAAAGGAAGGTATTTTACGCATACTTCAAAAGAATATATCTGTCTATCACCTCGTGGGCCTATTGTCAATCAATGGGTGAATTAATTTGTGTTTTTGCATCTTCTCCTTTGAGGAGGAGGAGGAATGTCTGTCACGATGACAGTACAGAGGAAGCAACACATTTTTACTTTACCCAAGAATTGCAAAAAACGCTTTCTTTGGAAGATAAGGATGCAAGAGATGCCTCTTTTTGTCAGGGACGTTACTCATATTTCTTGCTTACTTATCGATCTTTAACGGCACTTCTCTCGGGATCAGATTGATTTGACATTACGTAGGCGGGTGAGTCACCGATTTGAGTTTTAAACGTTGGAATCACATATTTTTTGTACTTGTATGTTGTTTAAAGCCGCGCTCAGCAATATTCCAGCAAAATGACGGCGGTCTACGTGAATAATCGCGTCTGGCTCAGACAATCCAGTGATTGACATCATGAGCACCCGATCCTGTTAGTCGCCTCTTACGGCAAGCATGGGTTGCTGAAGACCAGTCCTAACCCGGATCTTCACGGGTGCACGAAACGAATTATAATTGTGTCTTTACTCGGTAGATGTAATCTTAAAGCAAACATGTTCACTGGGATTGCATCCATTTGCGCGATTATAGTCTTGAGTAAATTAGACAATTTCTTAAAACATCCTTAGAGAGCCCAATGTCAAAGAATTTAGGTGACCAGAATGACTGCAAATGAATACTTACCATTACTCGTTTGTTTCTGTTTTGTGTTTCAGAAAATATTGCATTACAATTATTTTGCCTCAGGTTTCACGAAAACATGTATTGTTTCGTTGATTGGTTGGTTGGTTTGTTGTTTAACGCCACACTCAGCACTATTCCAGCTATATGACAGCGGTCCGTAAATAATCGAGTCTTGGCCAGACAAGCCTGACTACCCGATCCCGTTAGTCGCCTTTCACGGCAAGCATAGTCACCTTTTAACGGCAAGGATTGCTAAAGACCTTTTCTACCCCGGAATCCTCACGGGTCGATGACATGCATCAACCAAATCAGCATGCCTGACCATCCGAACCCGTTTATAGTCGCTTTTTACGGCAAGCATGGGTTGCTGAAGATCAATTCTACCCCGGATCTTCATGTTTTGTTGGATATGCTTGGTGTTCTAACCGTTAAATATTCTCTTCCTAACAATGTCTCCAAGCCTGACCCTACCATTAAGCCCGTGAAGATCCGGGCTAGAATAGGTCTTCAGCAACCCATGCTTACCGTAAAAGGCGACTGCGTGTTGTCGTAAGAGGCGACTAACGGGATCGGGTGGTCAGGTTCGCTGACTTTGTTGATGCATGTCATCGATCCAAATTGCGTGCATCGATGCTCATATCAATCACTGGATTGTCTGGTCCAGATTCGATTATTTTACAGACCGCCGTCATATAGCTGGAATATTGCTGAGTGTGGCGTTAAACAACATACAAAAGAAACAAAAACATGTCATCGTCGCTGTTATATAATGATGTCAGACCCGTGAAGATCCGTGTCAGAAGAGGTCTTCAGCAACTCATTCTTGGAGTAAAAGGCAACTATCCTTGTCGTAAGAGGTGACTAATGGGATCGGATGGTCAGGCTCGCTGACTTGGTTGATGCATGTCATCGTAGATTTATCCCAATTGCCTGAATCGATGCTCATGATATCAATCACTGGATTGTCTGGTCCATACTCGATTATTTACAGACCGCCGTCATATAGCTGGAATAGTGCTGAGTGCGGCGTTTTTTTTAAACAACAAACATAACAAAACAAAACTTGACCACGAGGGCGGTAAGTCGAAAGAGGCGCCCAACGGGATTGGGTGGTCGGGCTTACTGACTTGCTGAAGATCCGGGGTAGAATAGGTCTTCAGCAACCCATGCGCTTGTCATTTACGGCGACTAACCGGATCGGGTGGTCAGGCTCGCTGACTTGGTTGATGCACGTCATCGATCCATGTTCATGATGTCAATCACAGGATTGTCTGGTCCAGACTCGATTATTTACAGACCGCCGTCAAATAGCTGGAATATTGCTGAGTGCGGAGCTAAACAAACACAAACCAACGACTAAGTAGATGCTATCATCGCATGGATCGATGCTTATGATATCGACCCGTGAAGATCCGGGTAGAATAGATCTTCAGCAACCCATGCTTGACGTAAAAGGCGACTAACGGGATCGGGTGGTCAGACTCGCTGACTTGGTTGATGCATGTCATCGATCCCAATTGCGTGGTCCAGACTCGATTATTTACAGACCGCCGTCATATAGCTGGAATATTGCTGGAGTGCGGCGTAACACAACAAACCAACCAACCAAACTATTTCACAATCTCACACATGACATGAAGGTGCACATTTCATCACCAACTGCCGCTTTCGAGATAACGGAATACACTAGCCATAAGTTGAGGACAAGAAATTACATAAAAATGCAATTCTGAAATTCTGAACACAATGAAGTACACCGAGTTATCCCAAGTAAAACTACCGCAACCATAAAGAAAAAATACCGATATGTCGATTCATATTATATTTCCCTATTAATATGATTTGTCTTGTATATATATTCTTTGACGTAACACAGATGGTTTTGCTCACATACAGACCGCCGTCATATAGCTTGAATATTGCTGAGTGCGGCGTAAAACATCAAAACAAACCAAAAAGCTTATGATATCAACCACTGGATTGTCTGGTCGACTATTTACAGACCGTCGTCATATAGCTGGAAAATTGATGAATGCGGCGTTCAGCAACAAACAAACAATCACTTTCAGTACATGGTATTCTTGTTGCTTTCAGCACGAAGAGACCATAAAAGACCTGCGGGATGAGTTGAAGATTCACGAGAACCGAGCCATCTCGGATATTCACCTTGACACGCTTAGTTCAGAAATACCTGACAGGGACTCAAGATCATTTTCTTGACAGATGTAGTTAGAATAGGACTATTTTCGATCTCAGCGTCGTAAGAGAAGGTGGTTTGGGCCAAGCAGTGGCCCAACAATACTGGACATTTAACTGAAAATTCAAAAATTATACCAAATCTGCAGAAATAGGTTTCACCACTTGTTTTCCAACTGAAATGGTGATTTTGGTCTATTGGTGGTATTGTAAGTCTAGACAGTCTCAACAAATGCCTGTGTGCCATTTGAACGCTGTCGGGTTTTTTTATTTATTTAAATACCTTCATTATTTAAATGTTACTTGAATTACTTGAATTATTTAATGCACAACTCTTAATGACAGCAAGACTCGCAGTTCTTTAAACTACGTCGTGCATACAGTTTCACACCGTGCCACAACTATGTGTATGAGTCCGAGCAAGTGCTAGGTAGCACAAGATAACATAGAACGACAACGTCAAAAACAAATCGGTTTCTTTTTTCTGCCGAAACAGATTCTCTTGGGCGAAATATTGGAAAGTTTTGACAGTTCGTATCCCAATTGCGTAGATCGATAAGCCCGCAAAGATCCGGGGTAGAAATGGTCTTCAGCAACCCATGCTTGTCGGAAGAGGCGACTAACGGGATCGGGGATCAGATTGTCCACATTAGAAGCGATGAAAACGAATTATTTACCGTCATATCATCGTGAATAATATACTAAATTATGAGTAAACCTTTGAATCTTATGAACTTAATCTTTAATCATCTGCCTTATTTTTGTGTACCTTCCATCACTATTCCAACAAATGACCAGTACATTCCTGGCCCAATACAGGTCGCATAATGCTATCTTTCGTGTTTGTTGTTAAACGCCGCACTCGGGAATAATAGAACGGCGGCCTTAAATTATCGAGTCTAGGCCAGTGATTGATGTAATGAGCAACGGACCTGTGATGATCCGGGTTAGAATAGGTCTTCAGCAACCCATGCGTGCAATAAAAGGCGACTCGATTATTTACAGACCGCCGTCATATAGCTGGAATGTTGCTGAGTGCGGATTTAAACAACAAACAAACAAACATACCTGATTACATACCAATATTTTAAATATGTACAATCGAAATGCGGCAACAGTTCATGATCGTGCATACATTATATTGGCATAGTATCTATCAGAACACCATCCATAGCTGACGTATATCAATATATGCATGTTTAACTAGATATATATATATAGAACCAAACCTACTGATGTCACAAATTATGAGACATTATGAAAACGCATTATTAATTTAAATACAGCCATTGATTCAGATAGAGCCGATGACACTGTTCCACAGCTAACCGGAGACAAGAAGTGTGCTTATTAATTGTAACCATGACAACGCTCATTTTTTGCAGTATCACAGCATTCTTATATTTGTTATTGTTTAAATTGTAACGTTCTATTGACTTTGTAGAGAATTTTAGGATATAGTGAGATACACAAATAAGTTTGAAAATTATGAAAGTTTGGTTGTTTTGTCACTATGATAGATAAAAATGAAACATTCTGTGATTGCGTTTTGTTGTTGATTGTTTTAACGCCGCACTCAACACGATTCTAACTGTATGATGATGGCCTCTAAATAATCCATGAATACCCCACTCAGACACAGTATACTGACTCCCGGCCGACCAGTCCTTGTTTTACCCCCTAAATACATAGCGTCAGGCAGGGTAACAACAAGTACCATCTTTTAACGTCTTATGGCATGGCGCGTCCGGGGATCGAACCCCCGACGTTAACGCTCTCCGGGTGGACGCTCGGATGTGATGGAGTGAATGAGTTATTATTTAACGTCACATCGGCAGTATTTCAGCCATATCGTGACGAGAAGTTATACATTGATGATACATTTATGATACATATATTTAGACTAAATAAAAAGCTGTCAACGAAGGACAGTATAATAACTAGAATATCACAGACTTGATTTAAAACTAGTTGAGAATATTAAAAAAGCAGTAAGCATAAATGAACAACACAACATAAAAATAGGCTAGAAATCGTCAGCCACTGAAGGAAGATCACCATACTGGGGACCATGGGGACTTACAGTACCTTTCCTACCTGCATGGACCCCAGCTGGATTTATATCATCCCTTCAGTCACTGTCGACAGTGAACCAGTTAAGCCTTAGATTAAAATAACGAATATACTATGTTTAAAAGCCTGGCATGCAGAACAATACCTCGAATGATATGGGACTTACATACCCTCTTAGGAGGACAATAATTTTACGCTACTTCAACCCCCCTCGAGGGTAGTGTGAGTGAGTGAGTGAGGTAATGCTTTACGTCACATCGGCAATATTTCAGCCATATCGTGACGAGAAGTTTGACATGAAATATACATATATTTAAACTTTATAAAAATCTGTCATCGAAGGACAGTATGAGAACTAGAACATCACAGATAAGATTTAAAACTAGTTGCGGAACATTTAAAAGCATTAAGTATTAAGGAACAACACAATATAAAAATGGGCTAGAGATCGTCAGTAACTAAAGGGAGATCACCACACCAGGGACCATGGGGACTCACAGTACCTTTGCTTCCTGCATGGACCCCGGCAGGATTTACACCATCCCTTCAGTCGCTGGCGATTATATGCAAGTTTAGCCATTGAATAAAACTAACAAATATACTACGATTTAAAAGTCTGGTAACAATCTCGGTTATAGATAAGTACTACCAATTTATAAAATAATACACTAAATATATCAAAATTTATGGGTAAGTTCAATTTCTTTTAAAAAACATAATATTAAATGAGAATTAACAACATTAAAAAGGTCGTTAATTGTTTTAACACTGAAATATTTATCCCTTGTGATAGAAAAATCAATAGTCAAGCAGGACTTGCCTTTTTATATTGTAATGTTTCATGACTATTTAATGATATCATTTTATTGCTGTATGCTAGTTTTAAACGTTAAATCTGTGAAATTCTAGTAATTTTACTGTCCATCGCTGACAGGTTCTTATTTGGTTTAAATATATGGATAAATACTGTATAACTTCTCGTCACGATAAGGCTGAAATACTGCCGATGTGACGTAAAGCATAAACTCACTCACTCACTGACCGTGATACTTTCATCACAAGGGATACAAAACGGAGGATCCTCACATTTTAATAAATGCTCATGCGTATATCTCGAATGGCCGAATCTGGACTGACAGCCCAACCGATATTTGGTTTAATTTCCTCTAATTTATTTATACCTACCTGGGTGTCCCACTTCTTTTGCATCAGATCACGGATGTAAGATCTGATTACAGGTTTATAATCCGTATATGGGATAAGAAGTGGTGTCACAGATTTCATTATGGATTCTGCATTCTATGAAACTATAGGGAATGAATTGTTACATGACCGGGAATTCTATCGGGAAACTAACGACCAAGAACATGCTGTTGCACAGAAAATCAAAAAGCACATAAACATCATTCTAATCAGCTCCATGAAAAGGAACAAGGTTATTTATGTGTTGGAAAGGGCACGTCCGAGGGTTTTAATGATACTTAAAACCATATATTTGACGCTCCTCGGTTTATCCCAAGGATAAGGGTTTTAAATATCAGAAAAACACGAGGGGAAGTGTTTTATCTAACATTTGGCAACATTTTTGTGTGTCCAATGTACTTTCCATGAATCTTAAGGAAACGGGCGTAAAATATCTGTTGCTGGCGTACGGTTCTTGAAAAAGACATAATTCTAAAAAGCACTGCGATTTATCAGCGCCTATGTATCGGGCTATCGATACAAAGATTGCGTGTTCGATCCTCGGGCAAAAGATAGGAAACATTTGTCATTTGATTTCGCATTTCATTTACAATCTTAACGGAATGTGTATTAATAAAATAACACATCATATAGCAAATAAGCCTAGAGTATCCTATAAAATCTGGGAATATAATATCAAATCCCAGGGACTTTACAAGATCCCTGGTTATGAGATGTAACCCGACTGGAGAACAGTAGGAAGACGTCACTTGAGGTTTATAAGTAATTACAATACTCAGATTGCAAACTTTTATGGACTGCCCAAAATACACAAAAGTAAGGAGATAAACTCAGCAGTAAAGGAACAGAACTGTGAATATGTGGAAATAAAGAACCCAAAAGACCAGTTAGACTTATTGTTGGAGGCCCCAATCGCCTACGCAACGTTTGAGCGATATAATTCTGAAATCTATCATGAAGAAAGTTCCAAGTTTTGTTGGAGATGATATAGGCGTTTTAAGTCGCCTTCCGGAAGTCATAACAAAGGTTGCTGCTCCAGTTGCCGTTTACGTGAAACGTGTATATCCTAGTATACCCTGTGATCTAGACACCGAGGACTTGAAGAATCAATGACATATCTCCAACAACAAGGATATCCATGTGGAGTGGTTGAAGACACTGTAAAGAAAGCAATGACAATTCCACAAAACATTGATGAAAACAGATACAGACACTGACATTCTCCATTTGTGTGTACGTACAATCCTATTAACTGTAAAGTTATGCCCTTTATAAAAGCTAATCTTCCCATTTTACAGCAAAATAAAGCCACGGAAAAATGTTTATCTTAGCGTAACCTTATACGCAGCTCTAGACAGCCTAAAAATCGCAAACAAATTATTTGTATACACATGCACAAAAGTTAAGCGCCACCCACCATATTTGTGAGCTATATTTGTGTATATTTGTGTATATATAAACCTCATGTGATGCAAAAGTTGTCCCAAAGCAAGTTTATCTTGTGTTCCAAAAGAATATGAGCAGATTGGAATTTTACCGAAGACCAGAAATTGAAGGATTAGAAAACATTGAAAATCTTTTTTGTCATGTAACTGTCATGATATCAGCAGACCATATCAGGTGTCACATAGACACCCCAGGGAGTGCAGAGTCTACTGCAAGACAGAAACGTCAGTAACGTGTGTATAATCCACGGACACAACAGCTTCAACCCTACGCCTCATACTCATTACCAGTCGTTGAATGCTTCTCTGAGGCAAACGGATACATTTTCCATGAAGTGCGGCTTCAAGTCCAACGAGATTTTGAACTGGGAGATCACGATGTCTAATTTTCCGGCCAAGAATGTCCCAGAGATGCTCAATCGGATTAAGATCCTGACTACAGGCCGGCCAAGGAAGAGTGTTACGTTGCCTCCAAACACGTATTCGACCATCAACAGTTCGTAGCAGCATTCGACACTCGTCAGACCAATTGATCCTTCTACAGTTGGCCAAGTTCCATTGACTACGGGCACGACACCATATCAGACAATTAGCGTGTGCCTCTCAATCAGTTGAGGACGTTTTACTGGTCTTCTGGCGTTATAACCAGCCACTCGGAGGCGACGCCTTACGGTCATCGTCGAGAGTCTCTGATGGGTAATCCACTGCAGTCTTACATCTGTTGAAGTGGCAAATGGATTTCGTCTGACTATCCTGAAAAGACGTCTATCCTCTCTGTTAGAGGTCTTTCTTGGCCTACCAGACCTATGCCTGTCATTGACATCATTGGTTTGACCATGTTTGACAATCAAACGAGTGATAACACTGTGATGACGACCCATTTGTCTTGCAATGGCCCTGCATGACATGCCAGCATTTTTCATGCCTATCACTTGCCATCTTTCAGCGTTCGTTAATTTTCTCCTCACCATGGCTGATTTTCAACCTCTATTGGAAGGGGAATCTCACACAGGAGCAAAATGCAACCACATGTCTGAAACTTGAATTTCACTATTTATAGGGTAGGGGAACTGCAGCAACACGTAAGGCATGCTTTCCTTGTGGTATCTGGACAAATTTGGGTTCATGAAACTATGGAAGCCTAATTCAGTCATACATCATCATATTTCGTATTTCTGATTCCCACACGTGAAATCAAGAGACTATGAATATGGTGGCGCTTAACTTTAGTGCATGTGTATACATCCAAATACTTACAAAATACATATACCGCCAGTTTGACAAACTGTCACATGGAACTTGACCAATAATAATTGAAGACTGCAAATGTTACTTTTGCGAAGATGAACTATTTACTTTCAAAAACAGCTTGAACTGCCGCTGGATGTGGTGAAGATTATTTTGGAGAAACTTGTATGCATCTAAAAGACCCATTCACTGTGCACAGACAGCAAAATCGAGATCCAAATGTATGTTGTAAAAATGTAACATTTAGCAAAATTCATGCATATTCATTGTCCAAACAACTCTCATAGACCGAAGGCCGAGAAGGAATGAAACAGCAAACGTGCAGGCTCGCTCGCCTGTTTTTTTCCTGCTCGCCTGGTTCCACAACTTCCATGTCTTCGGGTTTCATTTCTAACGTCACCTTCTCTCTGATATACAACTGTGTCACCTTTGGCATGCTCATCTACACGTTGAATGTCAGATGGTATGTCATCCCCAGTTTGGATATATCTTACTTCTGCATCTTTGGCATATACAGATATGCTTTCTTGACCTGGTGATATTTCATCACAACAGTGATCACATAGTAACATGGCATCAGAACAGGCTGTGATTTACATGGCATCTGAACAGGTTGTGATTTACATGGCATCTGAATAGGTTGTGATTTACATGGCATCTGAATAGGCTGTGATTTACATGGCATCTGAATAGGCTGTGATTTACATGGCATCTGAACAGGCTGTGATTTACATGGCATCTGAATAGGCTGTGATTTACATGGCATCTGAATAGGCTGTGATTTACACGGCACACTTCAATGTGAGTTGAGTGCACGGCCTTGTATGGCGCAGAGTTGTGTCAAACTGTGTTATACTTCAACTCGTATGAACAGTTATACACATTAAGCAGCGCTCGACTAATCACGTGATTCACAAGTCACGCATGTTATACACACACTAGAAAACACCGAATGAACCACCCAACACCCGCTGAATGTAATGGATACACCTTATTCCAATGCGTAGTGTTCAAGGCGTTTCGTTTCAATAAATTTAAGAGAGGGAGTATCTCCCCTCTGGCAGTTTTCTGTGTAGGCTGTCATACATAAATGTACGAGTATCTCTAGCTGGCAAACAGTCCTTGAAGGTTTAGTTGATGTTTATATCTCAGAGCGACGTTTAGTAACCGTGATATTTTCTCTTCCAAACTTGTACCGTTCCTACACCCACTTGATAAACACCAATGCGATAATATTGCCACGAGAACAATAGATCATCAGATGAACTTGACTGTTAAATGCTCAAGCTCGTCGAGCATTTAAACAAAATAAACGCAATCATGGCAAAGTTATGTCTCTAAAATAAATTCCCGTACTCCAATATCTAAGGTTTGGAATATGGTGCAAAGGATAAAGAGTAAAGGATCGAAATCTGGTGTTCATCATCTTAAGGAGGGTGATACACTATTAACCGATAAATGTGACATAGCAAACAAACTAGGAGAAACTTTAGCTAAACATTCTTCCTCATCAAATTATACAACAAAATTTCTAAAATTTAAACACCAGCAAGAAAAAAAAGACATTTTTCATTCTGATAATGGTGAGGATTATAACGAAATTTTCTCCATCCATGAGCTGCATACCGCCCTAGGGCAAGCTCATGATAACATTTACCCGAGTCATGCTTAGAAACATTATTAAATATTTTCGACCATATCTGGACAACTGGGAATTTCCCTCCATCATGGCGAATTGCTGTTGTAATACCTATACCAAAACCTGGCCGTGATCATACTGATCCTTCGAATTATAGGCCGATATTGCTTAATAGCGGTGTATGCAAGACCATGGAAAGAATGGTAAATAACAGACTTATATGGTATTTAGAAACCAATGAATCTTTTAACAAATATTCAATGTGGTTTTAGAAAAAATAGAAGTACCGTTGACCATTTGGTTAGACTGGAAACTTTTGTGAAAAATGCTGTCATTAATAAACAACATGCGGTATCAATATTTTTCGATTTAGAAAAAGCGTACGATACCACCTGGAAACATGGAATTTTAAAAGATCTTTATGAAATGGGATTGAGAGGGCTTTTGCCAAATTTTGTATCTCAATTTTTAACAGATAGAAATTTCCAGGTTCGGGTGGGATCAACCACCTTGTCTGATTTTTACGATCAGGATCAAGGTGTCCCACAAGGTAGCATATTATCGGTAACGTTGTTTAGCATAAAAATTAACAGTTTAGCTAAGGTTTTAAATGACTCTATTGACGGGTCTTTGTTTGTTGACGATTTTAATGTATCATTTCGAGGTAAAAATATGCACACGATTGTGCAACTTTGTTTGAATAAAATCAGTGTTTGGGCAGAGCAAAACGGCTTTAAGTTTAAGTCTAAAACTAATTGCATTCATTTCTGTCGTAAATATAAACCACATAAGGACCCAGATTTACATCTACACTAGATTTATTAAAGGTTGTTTCTAATTCCAAGTGGGGAGGAGATCAAACGACACTCCTTCACTTATATAGATCACTTGTCCGTTCTAAGCTCGATTATGGCTCCATCATCTATGGGGGAACCTGTAAAAGTAATCTTAAATTACTCGATCCCATACATGACCAGGGTCTAAGACTTTGTCTTGGATCTTTCAGAACTTCTCCCATTGACAGTCTGTACGTTGAGGCTGATGAGCCGCCACTTAAACTCCGCCGAACTAAACTATCTTTGCAGTTTATCACAAAGGTATATTCTAATCCATCTAACCCCGCTCACAACTGTGTGTTTAATCCTCTTTATGAGGACCTGTATAGTAAGAAGCCCTCTCTTATTCCGCCTCTTGGAATAAGAATAAAACCTTTTATTTCAGCTGCTGGTATTAAACTGGAAAATATCTCTCCTTTCCGCCTGCTTTCTTCACCTCCTTGGCAATTGGTAATGCCACGGGTGGATCTTACATTATCTAAACTAAAAAAATCGGACACTAATCAACTACAATATCAACAGGAATATAATCGGTTAAGGTGTGAATATGATACCTATAAATCTATCTTTACTGATGGATCCAAGGATGATGATGCTGTTGCCAGCGCCACCGTCATTGGATCCAGAACTATATCAACTAGATTACCGGATGACTCTTCAATTTTTACAGCAGAATCAAAGACCATTTTAACTGCTTTAGAATATTTTAATAAACAATCTAAACATAAACAATTCATAATTTTTTCAGACTCTCTCTCTCTCTCTCTCTTCAGGCTATTAATAACACTTCGTGTCATCATCCGATTTTACTTGACATCATAGAATTACATAATAACCTTGCTACTGGCCAACACGACATCGTCTTTTGTTGGTTACCAAGCCATGTTGGAATTGTTAGCAATACAATGGCTGATGCTGCTGCAAAAGCACCACTCGACAAATCTGTGACAGTACTTCTTATACCATACAGTGATTATAAACCTGTCATTAGATCTTACATCAGAGATCTAATGCAGAAGAAGTGGGACACCCAAGTGGGTATAAATAAATTACATGCAATAAAAGCAAATATTGGTTATACCTTCTTGGGTTGTCAGTCCAGATTTGAAGAGGTTGTATTAAGACGATGTCGTATTGGCCATTCTCGCTATACTCATGAACATTTGTTAAAAGGTGAGGATCCTCCATTTTGTATCCCTTGTGATGAAAGAATCACGGTCAAGCATGTCCTGCTTGACTGCATTCATTTTTCCATCACAAGGGATAAATATTTCAAAGTATCATGTATCTTTTTTATCAGTTAAGTAGTCATTTAATTAGTTTTTTTTAAGGAAATAGAATTACTTCATAAATTTTGATTGTTATATTTTGCAAATGAATAAATAACTTTTATAATTGGTAGAATTAATCAGTAACTGAGATTGTTATTGGCTATATCCTCGAAGGGGGTTAAAGTAGTGTAAAATATTGTCCCCCTGAAAGGGTATGTAAGACCACGTCTTTCAAAGTATGTTTATTACTGCTCGTTTTTAGACGTAGTATATATGTTCGTTTATTCGGCTAGATTTGTCCTTAATCGCCAACAGCGGAAGGGATGATGTAAATCCCGCTGGGGGTCCATGCAGGTACAAAAGTACTGTAAGTCCCCATGGACCGTAGCACGGTGATCTACCTTCAGCTGCTGGCGATCTATAGCCCTTTTTTATATTGTACCGTTATATATAGTGATATCTTCTATAGTTGTATGCTAGTTTTAAATATTAATCTGTGATATTCTAGTAATTTTACTGTCCATCGATGACAGGTTTTAATTTCGTTAAGATATATGTATTAATAAGTGAAGTTTCTCGTCACGATATGGCTGACATATTGCCGATGTGACGTAAAGCTTTTTAACCCACTCACTCACCCAAAGTGAAATTAACTGTGTGAAAAAATGTATAAAAGATATGCAAGAGCAACACGAGATTTTTTGATTTTTTTTTTTGGGGGGGGGTCCAACTGAGGGAAGGGGATCAGGGAGAATATTTAATATTTACCTCAGAGCGTCAATCCAAGACACGTACTGTAGCCAAACCTAGCGACATGGATCCAGTGACATGCTATATACGATCAATCGGGAAAATCGTCCTACTTCATGTCCAACCAGACAGTCCTTTTTTCCTCGCCATCAACCATGGAGGAAAGGCAGAATCACTTTGGTACAAGAACTCTGCAATGGGCCTAAATAAATTGTACAGCATAATGAATGTTTGTTTGTTTGTTGCTAAACCCCGCACTAAGCAATATTCACGCTATATGGCGGCGGTCTGTAAATAAATCGAGTCTGGACCAGACAATCTAGTGATTACTATCATGAGCATCGATCCACGCAATTAGGATCGATGACATGCACCAACCAAGTCAGCGAGCCTGACCACCCCATACGGTTAGTCGCCTTTCACGGCATGCATGCCTTTGTGTTGCTGAAGACCTATTCTACCCCGGATCTTAACGGGCCGGTTATGTGCAATAAAATCATTTTAAGTTTTCTTTCATTGCCCATTAATCAAATGGCTAATAATTTGAATAAGTATAAAAACTTGCCATATTAAGTTATTTCTTCCCAGAATAGTATACTTGATAAGAAAATAATACTTGATGAATATATGTGTTACTATTCAGCATGAGAAAGCACCGTGTACAGAAACTGGTGAAAGAAGGTGTTTCTCCTAATCAGATCATGAAACATACAATTGAAAAAAGGCCCTATCAATATGAACATAACATATATTAAAACATAAGCACACGTTATGTATTTTTCTACCATAATAAAAATGTATACTTGTACACATGAACATTATAGCAAATTGGGGTGATAATTAGCAAAAATGTCATTTTTCAAAGAATTATATATCGAACAGTATCTGATAATTTCCAAAAATGTCATTTTTCAAAGAATAATATTTATCTAACAGTATCTATTCCGGGGTAGAATAGGTCTTCAGCAACCCATGCTTGCCGTAAAAGGCGACTATACTTGTCGTAAGAGGCGACTAACGGGATCGGGTGGTCAGGCTCGCTGACTTGGTTTGATGCATGTCATTGATCCCAATTGCGTGGATCGATTGCTCATGATATTAATCACTAGATTGTCTGGTCCAGACTCGATTATTTACAGGCCGCCGTCATATAGCTGGAGTATTGCTGATTGCGGCGTAAACCAACCAATCTAACACAGTATCTAATATAGCTAAAATAAATGTATCTAATATAGCTAAAATAAATGAATGATAAACTGTTCTCCCCTTAGGGCACGAGAACACAAACTCCATCCCGAATTACTCCAATCTGAAACCTGATAAGCAGCGTAAAAACTCCCACTTGTCGAATGTTCAACTGTCGCCGCCTGCCTCGTCCGCCGTCACATCAGCCTCACGAATGTCAACATCCGCTGCAACCGCTTCAATGAACATCACATCAAATCAACTTGAGCATCAAGGATTGGTTTGTTGTTTTACGCCGCACTCAGCAATATTCCAGCTATATGACGGCGGTCTGTAAATAATCGAGTCTCCTTTACAGCATTCTGTCAAATAATTCAATCACTGGAACTATCAATATCTGTATCTCTCAAAGTGCATATGGTTTTGCAAGCAATGACCAAACTATTGCTAAGCGAAGCCGCAATCATCAGTCGACCGACTAGGCTTGTGTCAAGTTGATCTTGTGACTGACGAAGCACGTAGGCCAACACGAGACAGCTCGTACACAAACTGTTATTTGGTTGGTTGGTTTTTTTCAGCCGCCCACAGCAATATTACAGCAATATTTCAGCAAGTGCAGTTTTCCGACCTCCGCGATCGTTTTCAAACATATATTTTGCTTTATTTCATCTAGACGCTGTATGTATATTTCTCAGCTGAGTTTAAACGTACGTAATGTTACAGGCATCTCATAACCTGTATACCTGAAACGTAAACACTATCCAATATGGCGGGAAAGTTCTCTTCGGCGTTCGTGATCGCGTATTTTCCAAAACATTCTAAACGATTCTTGGGTTTTCGGCGACGTTTTGGAATGGACATTGTTGATTTGATCAAAGACAGATACATGTGATCACTAATATGCTATTTTTGAAATTCATTTCTCCAAGTAAATATTCCCCTGGATGCCAGAGGGACATATATAGCTGACGTGTGTAGTTCATGTGTCGAGTTAAATATCATGTTTCCCTAATCGAGTGAAATCGGGGGAAAGGGGATATTTTCACGAGTGGCGTAGCCACTTATTACATTACAAATGAAAAGGATTCTCCCTACCTAACACACAGAGACGGTTTACCACCCCCTGCAATTACGACTTGTGGTTTCCATCTTAGCCAAATATTTGATATCACTATAATTCTTTTCATACATTTGGATATGACTATATACAAAATCAACTTCATCAAAAAATAAATTTTAAATCGGTTGTTGGAAGCGAAAGACAAGTAACAAAATGGCACTTAGCGAACCGAAATTTCTCGGCTGACAAATTAGTTGAGAACTTTACAGTAATTACGAATCAATTTCAACAAAATAACAAACGGCTGGTCAGGCTCGCTGACTTGGTTGAAGCATGTCTTTGTGATACCAATTGCGTGGATAGATGCTCATGATGTCAATCACTAGATTGTCTGGTCCAGACTCGTTTATTTATACAGACCGCTGTCATATGGCTGGAATATTGCCGAGTGCGGCGTTAAACAACAAACAAAACCAAAAATACACTTAACTAGTGCTAAGAATAGCGGAGTAATGCCCTCTTTTCCTTGTACGTGTGTAACCTCTTTGTTGTCTTTTAAAGTCATAAAAGAAAATCAGTTTATGTCATTTACGGCAGGCTATGTTTGGTATTAAAGCGTAAAGCTGCTAAATAAAACAAAACATCGCACAGTACAAGTAGTGAAATTTGCTGTTTTTCAACGCAGAAAACACTTCGTATATTTTTTTTTCAAACCATATTAATATTAGCAGTAAAATTTACATCATGCGTACTTTTACAGCTGGAGAGGTCCTGGGACGCGAGAGCGCAATTCTCGCACAACACCCTCATGGTGCCTGGGCGTCAGCTGGGGCGCGTTGCTAGCCACGAATCGTTCAGAGTAAGTTTTGGTTTGGATTGTTGTGTAACGCCGCACTCAGCAATATTCCAGCTATATGACGGCGGTCTGTAAATAATCGAGTCTCGACCAGACAATCCAGTGATTGACAACATGAGCATCGATACACGCAATTGGGACCGATGACATGCATCAACCAAGTCAGCGAGCCTGACCACCCGATCCCGTTAGTCGCCTTTTATGACAAGCTGCTGAAGACCTATTCTACCCCGGATCTTCACGGGTCTAAAAACTGATTGACTAATATAGGTCACATGACAAAGCAAGGGTAAGCAACAATTGTTAAGAATGTTGGTGAAGGAAACTATCTGTGTAGACTGGATGGAATTGACTACGAAATGGAGCTAATGGAGACTAGGATCAAGCTCATCGGCACATCAAAGAGATCAGGTGGGCGGCCGTCAGCGTTAACGTCATCAAGGTCAAGTTCAAGATGCACAACTACTTGGTCGAGTGAGTCCCGTACACTCCCTAAAGCCAATCCCAATCCACGCTTTATCGAAGTCGTTGACAATGATATAGACAAAATCATTGATATGCAGGAAAATCAAAACACTGCTAGAGAGACCCTTCATGACATGAAATTGTTGAACCAGTTTTTATTGTCTATCGGCGAAGGTCGTCTTATTAATATGAAATTCCACCCAAACATCGAAATAAAATAATCTGCAAATTCATAATTTCTGTGCGGAAAGAGGATGGGAGTGAATTTGAAACTAACAATGCTTGGTATAGGATCATCACTTGCGAGATACCTGCGTCGACACAATTACGCCTACTCGCTGCGAGATGACACTGAGTTTACTCGAGCTCAGTATAGAGACATCGTGAAAGAAAAACAAAAACAATTGAAGTCAATGGGTAAAGGTAACATACCAAACAGGTGTTACGCTATATCCGACAATGAAATTGAAATGTTGTGGGAGACCAAACAATTAGGAAATTCGTCCCCAGATGCCATAATTAACACTCTTTGGTTTAAAATTAAACAACACCTAACATTTTGGTCTCCGTGGATCCGACGAACACTAAAAAGGTGTTGTGGGGGAGATGTTGAGCTTTGCGTTGACACAAATGGTCTGAAGTATCTCGATTTCACAGAGAGGGTATCCAAATCAAGACAAGGCTCCGATCCCAACGGCACTAGGGATGTTACTCCTAAAATGTTGGCAATTCCAAAAAATATAGCTCGTTGTCCCATCATTGAAATGTACAAGCTCTACCGTACTTTGAGATCTGACGATTATTCCACTCCAGATAGTCCTTTCTACATTCCAAGCTGCACTGTCAAAAATCAAGGTTCATTATCAAACGCCCCGCCGTCTCATGTTATGCAGATATTAGGCCACAAAAACGCACACAGCATCAATAATTATTCCCACATTAACTCTGAACAACACAGGGAAATATCCTCCATTCTTTCAGGATCAAAGTCCAGAGCATTTGTACCGCGTTCTTCTGAGGTGAACAGGGAGGTAAACAAATTGCCAGCTATTCGCGGTATAGCCAGGTGTGTCCGGTTGCTACCACGACGCCTGCTTCATACGTTACATGCGCTTCTTCAAAGAAACGCGACCCAGTGAACTGTGTCTTTAGTGCCGATAACGGAAATTTCATTGCGCACTATTTGTATCCCCCCCCGGCATATAATGCGGGGGGATATACCGATCAGCCAGTCTGTATTTCTGTCCGTCCGTCCGTAGGTAATTATTTCCTTTTCCGGGGCATAATTCGAAAACCATTCAGTGTATTTGATCGAAACTTGGCACATACTGAAGTGGTGCATTTTGATATTTTGGGATTTTTCTAATTTTTATTTTTTTAAATTTGTATGGAATGAAGTTGGACATAGACTCAATTGGGGATGGGGTTCGTTTCCGGGGCAGAATTCGAAAACCATTCAGTGTATTTGATCGAAACTTAGCAAAGCTATCAGGCACATACTGCAGTGATGCCTTTTGATATTTATTTTTTTACGAATTTTTATTTTTTACAATTTTTATGGAAAGAAGTTGGACCTAGACTCCATTGGGGAACGGGTTCGTTTCCGGGCCAGAATTCGAAAATCATTCAGTGGGTAAACAATGTATGCTTCTAAAAGAACATTCAACTGTTGACTCATTACATACAGAATTGCACATTTACCAGTTGTTACTTTACAGACAGCTGCCGGGGGGATATGGCAGATATGTCATCTTTCTGATGACTCTTGTTTTTATAAATGAAGGTACACACAAAAAGTCGTTTATTTTTCACATGACTTTGAGAAATGTATTCATACGGCAATAATATATGAAGTTCGCTCCCGATTTAAGAATGATAATGGATGATAAATAAAATCTCACCCTCGTGTCTTTTGATGTCAAATATATCAACACTCCATCACTCATCCCGGGATCTGCAACAGTTCTAAGCGCTTGCGCACTCTTCCAAATTGGCGACGCAACTATACCGCTAGGTTGCCTTGTCCTAATGAAGAACGTAATGAAAGAGGCTCGGTGACGAACTAATGAAATTTATGACTACTTTGAAGATGTGAAGCAGACTGAGGATGATGGTTGGTTTGTTGTTTAACGCCGCACTCATCTATATGACGGCGGTCCGTAAATAATCGAGTGTGGACCAGACAATCCAGTCATGAATATCATGAGAATCAATCCACGCAATTGGGATGATGGGTTGGTACCCGCCTTGGCTCATTTCCCCGTTGATCCAGGGGAGAATTTCTTGTTCCGCTGTCAAACTCGGCCGCCATTTTGGTTTGAGAATGTAGCGACCTCAGCCAGCGATTGTTGGTTGCTTAACGCCACACTCAGCAATATACCAGCTCTATGACGGCGGTCTGTAAATAAAGGAGTCTGGACCAGACAATCCAGTGATGAATATCATGAGCATAGATACACGCAATTGGGATCGATGACATGCATCAACCAAGTCAGCGAGCCTGACCACCCGATCCCGTTAGTCGCCTTTTACGTCAAGCATGGGTTGCTGAAGACCAATTCTACCCCGGAATCTTCACGGGTCCCGGTGCGCAACAATCGCTGGAGACCTGTGAGGAACCCGGGGTAGAATGTCTTCAGCAACCCATGTTTGCCGTAAAAGGTGACTATGCTTGTCGTATAAGGCGACTAACGGGATCGGATCGTCAGGCTCGCTGACTTGGTTGATGCATGTAATGCTCATGATATTAATCACTGGATTGTCTGATCCGGATTCGATTATTTATACAGATCTAGACCGACAAACCAACCAATGTTGCGCACCGTTGTAAGGCGAATCGCTGTGCATCACTTTGAACAACGCTCAGTGCCTTTTATGGCGGTATATTCTCTACACCGGTAAATAATCGAGTCTGGACCAGACAATCCTGTGATTAATATCATGAATATTGATGTGCAACCTCCAAAGAAGTTAACTACAGGGGAGGAGCTCTAGAGAATTCAGGACAGCAGGATACTGACAAAAGAGCAGACAAAACTGGCTTAACTGAAACAGAAATTAACAATTTTAAGCTTTGACAACTTGACCATTTTTTTATTGTTTGTTGTTTAACATTAGACATTACTAAGTAGTTGACGGATGAAAAAGAAGAGACAATTTATGAAAAACAACTTATCGTGTGTTCTTTGGCCATCATGTTCTTACAGTATAATTCTGTTGTCGTTTTGGCGGTCTGTTTAATAATCGAGTCTGGACCAGACAATCCTGTTGTCATTGTTTAACCTTCTCATGTTAATCTCTCTGACATGCAATTGTTGTTAAACTGTTAATCCTCCGTCTACTATAAGTATTCTGTACCATGTACATTATTACCAAGGATCTATTCCTAAACTTCGCCATTACAGTAAATAAAGGAGTTGTTAGCCATATAATATTTCTACTTTGCCAACCTGTCAGACTGATTTGGGTTTGGTTTTTTTCTAACTGAAGTAGCTCTGGGCAATGTGGTCTCTGATGCTAAATCCATCATTTCTCTATAACTGCTGCTGTTGCTGAACTGTCACCTCACCTACTTGATTAATTACTATATCCTGTTTGAAAATTCCTACATATTTACATGCTCTGATTGGATTGGTTTTCAATCTAATAGATAGACAAGGAAAGTGTTTCAGCAACCCATGCCTGCCTTAAAAGATGACTATGCTTGTCGTAAAAGGCGACTAACGGGATCGGGGTATTCAGGCTCGCTGACTTGGTTGATGCATGTCATCGATCCCAATTGCGTGGATCGATGCTCATGATATCAATCACTGGATTGTCTGGTCCAGATTCGATTTTTTTTTTTACAGACCGCCGTCATATAGCTGGATGCGGCGTTAAACAACAAACCAACCAACTTTAAAATACTTACAGATGGATCCACAGTTGCTAGTGCCACCATCATTGGATCCAGGACTATATTATCTAGAATTCCGAATAGCCTAATAAAAAGCCATATTAACAGCACTAGAATACATCAGTAAACAATCAAAACATAAACAATTGATTCTATTTCCTGATTCTATTTCCTGTCTTCAGGCAATTACATATCAGTCCACTAAACATCCACTTTTAATCGAAATTGTTGAATTATATAATGAACTTGCTACTGGCCAATACGCCATCGTTTTCTGTTGGTAACCCAGCCATGTTGGACTTACTGGGAACACAATGGCTGCTGCTGCTGCAAATGCAGCACTCAACAAATCTGTGACACCACTTCTCATTCCATACACAGATTATAAGCCAGTGATTGGATCATATATCCGAGATCTGATGCAGATAAAGTGGGACACCCAAGTAGGTATCAATAAATTAAATTAAATAAAACAAACTATCGGCTACACCTACTTGGGTTGTCAGTCCAGATTTGAACAGGTCATAATACGACGATGTCGTATTGGCCATTGCAGGTATAGAAATGAATATTTATTGAAAGGCGAGGATCCTCCATTTTGTATCCCTTGTGAAGAGAGAATCACAGTCAAGCATGCCCTGCTTGACTGTGTAGATTTTTCAATCACAAGGGATACTTATTTCAAATCATCATCTCTTAAGGATCTTGTTAATAAAATATGTTCTCATTTAATTATTGCTTTTTTAAAAGAAATTGAACTAATTGATAAATTTTGAGATGTGTAGATAGTTATATTTTATAATATTGGTAGCGTGTAATTTGTAACTAAGATGGTTAGTGGCTGTATCCTCAAATGGGGTTGAAGTAGCGTAAAATTATTGTCCCCCGAGAGGATATGTAAGACCACATCCTTCTAAGTACCTTTATTCATGCCACAGTTTTAATCGTAGTATCTTTGTTATTTAAATTGATGGCTAAAATCCGGATCATCGCCAGCAGCTAAAGGGATGGTGTAAATCCTGCTGGGGAACCGTGCAGGTAAAAGAAGTATCGTAAGTCCCCACGGTCCCTAGTAAGGTGGCCTAACTTTGGTTGCTGGTGATCTATAGCCCATTTTTATATTGTATTATTGAATGATAATATATTCTTTTAAAAATATTCTAATCTAGTTAAAAATCGAAACTGTGATACTCTAGTTATTATACTGTCCATCGTTGAAAGCTTTTTATACATCTAAGTTTAAATTGTATTAATGTTCTCGTCACTGTATGGCTGAAATATTGCCGATGTGACGTAAAATTTAAACTCACTCACTCACTTTAAAATACCAAAAGTTTGTTCAATAAGAACATGTGTTCTGCAGAGAGAATAATTGTATCTGTCTCTGTGTCTGATATTGCCAGTGTTGTGGTAGGGAGTCATCAGGTATCGCTCGTCTACAGGGGTATCCAGAGTCACCCAGCAGGAATCCATCATGAAGGCCTGAAACATATGTGTTCAATTTGTTTTGATGTGTTTTCAAACTTTGGTTCAGAAAGGATAACTATGATAAGGGACCTCTTTTACCCAAAACTTCTAAATAAGAAGAGAAATTGACATGAACTTGGTGCTGTAGTTATCAAAATGTTCACGTTAATAGTAATTAGTCTTTGGATGTTTTGGACTTGAATCAACACTGGATATAGATGCTTATATCCAAAGAAATCCTTTCAGTATTGTTGACATTTCAGGGAAACCTTTACTGATTTTCTAAGGATATGGATAAAGAATTCATCTTGGGTCACATAATATCTTGTAATGTTGGATATCATTGACCACATGTATTACCGTTTGCAAAATGTCGATTGGAAACATATTTACATTCTAATTTGCAGGGATATTGTTTATTGTGTGTTCAGGATTTGTTAAATTTCAGTGCTCCCATATTGATCATAAATCATGATATCTGGCATTGAGACATATCTTAATTTGAAATCAACATGCAAAAACATCATATCCTGATTTATGAAATTTATGTAAAATATATTTGTGAAACTTACAGGTTTCAGAAGCAAAATCTGATGATTTGGAGCGAAAGAAGCTCATACTAAATACAACAGTTATTGAATACATCCAGGGTTGGTTGGTTAGTTTGTTGATTAACGCCGCACTCAGCAATATCCAGCTATATGACGGCGGTCTGTAAATAATCTAGTCTGGACCAGACAATCCAGTGATTAATATCACGATCATCGATCCACTCAATTGGGATTGATGACATGAATCAACCAAGTTAGCGAGCCTGACCACCCGATCCCGTTAGTCGCCTTTTACGACAAGCATAGTCCCCTTTTACGGCAAGCATGGGTTGCTGAAGACCTATTCTACCCCGGAATCTTCACGGGTCCCATTCATGATTTTAGCAAATAATAAGAATATTGTATCATAGATAGTAACCTGGAAATGAACTTCATACATCTGAGTCAATTTTAGGGGGCATGTTCATTGTTCATAGCTATGTTTATCCATCACTGAATGTTCGCGCCAGCAGCACTTGTCAGATGTTTGTTTGTTGTTTAACGCCGCACCAGCTATATGACGGCGGTCTGTAAAATAATCGAGTCTGGACCAGACAATCCAGTGATTGAAATCATGAGCATCGATCCACCGATTGAGATACGATGACATGCATCAACCAAGTCAGCGAGCCTGACCACCCGATCCTTAAACGACAAGCATGGGTTGCTGAAGACCTATTCTACCCCGGCATCTTCATTGGTCGCAAGCATATATTTAAAAATGTTAGATGCTTTTTGCACTGGCACAATATTTATAACACAGCCGTTATGGCACGTAGAAAATATACTTCTAAGAATAAAAATAGAAATGTTCAATACACACACACATATTTTGTGTAATCTAATGATAGTCAAAATTATTCCCAATGTGGCCTTAATAACATATTTACTTTTATAACAGTATATAACTAAGAGATATGTAAGTATATGACCTCATCTTACCCCTCTTCCTCTCTGCCCTTGTCTTCGGTTGGTTTGTTGTTTAACGCCGCACTCCGCAATATTCCAGCTATATGACGTCGGTCTGTAAATTGTCTGGACCAGACAATCAAGTGATTAATATCATGAGCATCGGTCCATCCAATTGGGATCGATGTCATGCAATGCATCAACCATGTGACCCGATATATTTGGTAGGAAACAGTTCCTCCATTAAGACTTTGTTAACAAACTCAAACTCTGCATGCATCGCGCATGAGTAGTTCTCGTTAACTGTGTTCGGATGATGCTGTATGTAGTTATGATGACTGAAAATACTGAAAATACTTCGAATTGGCCTCAGCCAAAGAGAGTGAGTAAGTTGGGTTTTACGCCGCTTTTAGTATTATTCCAGTTATATCACGGCGTGTCATCTTAATGTGGGAGGAAAGCCCGAAGTGATGCTTAGTTGATACATGCCATCGATCCCAAATGCGTGGATCGATGGTCATGATGTCGATCACTGTATTGTCTGGTCGAGACTCGATTATTTTACAGACCGCCGTCATATAGCTTGGATATTGCTGAGTGCGGCGTGAAACAACAAACCAACCAATCACTCTGTGAAGATCCTTAGTAGAATAGGTCTTCAGCAACCCATGCTTGCCGTAAATGGCGACTATGCATGCTTGTCGTAAGAGGCGTCTAACGGGGTCGGGTGGTCACTCTTGCGTCCCTTTGCACGCCAGAAACGTATGATTGTGGGTTCGAATCCCGGTTCGCCCCAGTTATTATTCTAAGTTTGTCAGCACCATACCCGTGCTCGTGGGTTTCACCGAAGTGGCAAACGACATGCATCACTTCGGGCTTTCCTCCCACAGCTGACACGCCGTGATACAACTGGAATACTGTTAAAAGCGGCGTTCAACCCGACTCGGTTGATGCATGTCATCTATCCTAATTGCGTGGGACCCGTGAAGATTCCGGGGTAGATAAGGTCTTCAGCAACCCATGCTTGCCGTAATAGGCGACTTTGCTTGTCGTAAAAGGCGACTAACGGGATCGGGTGGTCAGGCTAGCTGACTTGGTTGATCATGTCATCGATCCATATTGCGTGGATCGTTGCTCATGATATTAATCACTGGATTGTCTGGTCCAGACTCGATTATTTACATACCGCCGTCATATAGCTGGAATATTGCTGAGTGCGGCGTTAAACAACACACCAACCAACCAGAATATCCAAACATGTTCAAGGGGGTTTCAAATCTGGGCTCATTGCTGGCCAGGGTAGAGTCGCTATTGCAATGGCCCTCATGTAATCCACAACTGCATGCGAACGATGAGGCCTGGCATTGTCATCCATGTACTGAGGTCGAGTAGCAAAAGGTTGGTTGTCAAAATGAGGAACGACGACTGACCAAAAACGTCTCGGATGTAATGAGCCCCTGTTACGTTGCCCCGTATGATGACCAAATCCAACCTGCAATCATGAGCGCTACACCCCCTAACCATTACCGAGCCCCCGCCGGTTTAATGTTCCTGGGGATGTAGGCCGTGTTCTTGTGCCTCCAAACTCTTGTTTTTCCATCAGTGACGTGGAGCAGAAAGCGACTTTCGTCTGACCAATGGATCCGTCTCTAAATTCTCAGATTCCAGTTCTGTCGCGCAATACACCATGATAAACGAGCAGTTTTGTGGTGATCTCTCAACAAGGGATGCTTTATGACTCGTCTAGCTGCTTTCAGCCGATTCCTGACGGTTCTGGTGCTGAAACGACGATTGGGCAACCACAGCTGTTTCACAAGAGTACTTCTTAAAAAGGGTTCTAGGCGTATGAGACGAAGAAGGTCCCTGTCTTCGCGATGCGTCGTCACAGGAGGTCTCCCGGATCTGGGACGGTCCTGTACATCACCGGTCTGAGCATGTTTCACGACTAAACGGCAGTGTGAGGATACCCCAAATTCCGACAAATGGCATTACAAGACATTCCTGCGTAATGCATGCCGAATATTTGCCATCTTGTGGCGTTTGATAATCGCCTTCGTGCCATGGTCAGACAACGTCATGGAATAACTGTTTAAAACCGAGCAATTTTAACGTTTGGATATACCGCTTTTAGAGATACTGGAGGGTAGCATGCGGCACGGGCAGTAATGAAATATATTGGGGTGTGCTTAACTTTTTTTTCTTTTTGTATATCATACAATGTGCATAATGTTACCTTATGTTAAAGGAACGCGATAGTGTGTTAGTGAGTGAGTTGGGTTTAACGCCGCTTTTAACAGTATTCCAGTTATATCACGGCGTGTCAGCTTAATGTGGGAGGAAAGCCCGAAGTGATGCATGTCTCAGACGTTTACAACTTCGGTAAAACCCCCGAGCACGGGTATGGTGCTGACAAACCTAGAAACATATTTCGAACCCACAATCATAGGTTTCTGGCGTGCCCAAGGGACGCAACTCTGCAGTGCGAATCGTGGCGCCTTAGACGAATGGGCCACCCGGCCACCCGCACCCTCTAGGAACGCGATAGGCGCCACCCCAACTGGGCAACACCTGTTAAAGGAACGATTCCTTGTCTAAATTGTTGTGTGGGGTCTGGCATTGTCGTGTTGGAAGATTAAACAGGGTCCATGTGCTGCCATAAAAGGCAGAAGTTCTGGTGCCAGTACCTGGTCGCGGTAAGCAGCAGCGTTGAGGTTGCCACGGATGACAAAAAGCCTGGAACGTGCATTGCCACAGAAAGCACCCCACACCATGACACTTCCGCCTCGAAATCTGTCCGCTTCCTGTGCACAACACTGGGCGTAACGTTCATGACGGCGCCTCCACACCCTCGCCCTACCATCAGCAAATCGAAGATAAAATCGGGATTCATCACTGAAGACGACTTGATTCCATTTCCATCGTAAGTGTCGCTGTGCCCACAATTGACGTTGACGTCTGTGTAATTGAGTCAGAATCGGCCCGCAGTTTTGGCCGTCGTGCTTAAAGGTGAGCAGTTTTCAGACGGTTTCGAACAGTTTGCGCACTCAGTCTACCCCTAAACAGTTCATTTCTGGTTGATGTAGCCGTCAAAAATCGGTTACGGAGGTGACGTAAGACATTCTTACGATCCTCTGCATGTGACGTCACACGTGGTCGACCTGGCCGAGGGCGATCAGCGGTGGTACACGTTTGCTGTAGACGCATCTGTAAATCATAAACAGTCCATCGACTACAACCCATCGTCCTTGCGACTTTAGCTACGGACGTTCCCGTCTGCAACATGCCGATGGCACGTTCACGTTGCACATTTGAAAGGCGTGGCATGACAAATGACCGTAAAGACTTTTGTTTTCTTGTGTTTTTCTTTTTTTGTTAATGACTGCTAAAAAGTATGCCTGAAAACACGTGCGGTATTATGGCCACGTGACCAGTTGCACGTGAAAAAACTCTTTTGCCACTTAGTGCTGTGCACGGGATTTTGATCGATTCAGCCGCACAAAAACGGGTGTTATCTGAAGACAATACGTGGCCATTACTGTTTAAATACACAATAAGGGCCCACAATGATAACTGGTCAAAATGTTAAAATTTTAGGATTGTGAAGTTTTTAATTTGGTTCAGTATACATATCAATGTCCCGCATATTTACAGGCTATAAACAGTGAGAAATATTGGTATGGTTACCACACGTTGTTTAGAATATGTTTAATTTGATATAAATACTTTGAGAATTCAATAATTGTGAAATGCCACGTTATTTCATCATTGTCATTGTTATCTGCACCAAGAAAGAATGCTAACATATCATGGTCTTCCATCGTCTCTATTTTAACATACATTTCAACATCAAGATTATCAATTAGAGTTGAAAAGAATACATCTCTCTCTGAAAGTAGACATTCACAGTTTAAGATGACATGGTGATAAAAATCATGAGCAAAAGTATTACATTTTGTACATTCTTTTGATAATTTGCTTCTGGATCCAATCCTTATTACATACTGTATTTCTTCTCTCAATTCTGGATATAACATTACAATGCTGTATAACACATGAGGAGTAAGTGTTGTGTGAATTTTAGAATATCGAGATAGGTCAGCTCTACATGATAGTTTATATTTCCATACTTCTTCCTCGTGGGTAGTTATTTCATTTAGCACAATCTTTCTCCACTTAGTCTTCGCGGGGAATTCCCCTGTGCGAACGTAGTGAAATACATGATGAAGTATGTTATATTTCTTGGCTGTTGAAAGTAACACTCCACATAAACTGTGTAAATTATTGTTATGAAAGAAATAGAGTGAAGTTGATAGGCAGAAAACAGTTTTACAAATTGAGACACATGAGCAGAGACGCCCCAGCAGCTGTAGTCTACATTTATCTATATAGCCAACCATGCTCCAAGGTCCCAGATTAGCAATAGTGGCATCAGTGGGGGAACGTTTGTCAAAACCTTGTACAATCCTTGCAAAGTAACGCTGTGTGCTTTCAGCTAATTCAAGATCTTTACCATGCAAAGGAGGTAGTAATTCACATCCATAAAAACTTGTTGTTAAGATCATTCTTTTCCATATCTCAATACTGTCATACTGATGTAAGTCACTACTATTTAGACCAACAGAGAGGAGAGAAATAATAGTACGCCTTGCTTTTGCGCAGCTCTCGTTAATATATAATTTGAAAGAAAGATTATTTTGTAGAACAACACCCGCATATTTTACATTATCAAACATAGGTATGTCATAGTCCCCAAAGTGATAAGCATCCGTACACAATAATTCCTTCTTTTTATGAAACACAACAATTTTACTTTTCGATGCATTATAAGTTAATCGCCATTTGAATGCGTAATTAACAACTGTATCTGAGGCTGTTTGTAGACCTTTAGGGCTGTAACTGATAAGAGTAGTATCATCAGCAAGTACCACGCATGGTAAACTAACATTATATATACATGTTCCTGCATCTAACTGCCGAAGCTCAGTTATAAGGTCAGACAGCAAATGTATCAGATTGTTCGCCCTTAAACTGAACACACGCATACATGGAAGTATAACAGTGATGTAACAGAGACCACATTTTACCTGTAATACCAAGATGATAGAGTTTTACAAAGAGAGTGCCATATTCGATCAAAAGCTTTCTCGTTATCTAGGAATTCTGTGTAGATACATGATCCTCTGTTAACATAACTTTGTACACATTCGATGAGGGTAAATAGCGAAATGACAGCACCATGCTCTTTCCTAAAGCCAAACTGCAACATATCGGGAAAATTACAGGCATTTCGGGATGTCCACGTTTCTAATCTTTCTGGGAGAATTTTCTCAAAAAGCTTACTAAGGCAAGATGTTAGCGTAATACCTCTATAATTGACAGGGTTTGATTTATCTTTTTTACCCTTATAAATAGGTATAATTAACCCGTGTCTATAGGCTGCTGGTGTGTACTGAAGTTTAAGTGAGTGAGTGAGTGAGTTTGGTTTAACGCCGCTTTTAACAGTATTCCAGTTATATCGCGGCGTGTCAGCTTAATGTGGGAGGAAGGCCCGAAGTGATGCAGGTCTCAGACGTTTACCACTTCGGTGAAACCCATGAGCACGGGTATGGTGCTGGTGTTGTATATAGTACCTTTCACACATTGTAAGTGCATTCAGTTAAATTTTGCATCCCCTGTGTAATATATTCCGTATTTTCAAGGGTGTAAGTAAATACATGTTGAGTGGCTCGTCCACGGTCTAAAGGGAAATCACTCTGTCAGTCCTCTGGAAGTTGTGCCGCTTAGCGCACTGTCAAATTGAATGCGCTTACGTCATTTGCTGACGTCATTGACTGACGTATCTTTGTCAGCCATGTTTTATGGAACATAAAACAAACGTGACCCAAATTCTTTGTTGTTTTCAGGTATGTATGATAATTAACGGTAGAGATAAGACCACAACGTAGGTATTTATGTAGATAAGAACATGTAGATTTTAAATAACCATATTTGGCTGTATAGATAATGTTGTAATTAGATAATTACTTGCGTAACGATAACGCTTCGCCCAGTCAGTGTCCACGGACGACATGGTAGCGAAGGACAGTCAAGGTCATTTGTCGTTTGAGTACTCACACAAATATGTATGATGTGTATCGCTGTCAAACATGTACACACACTCCTCAGGCAATGTTTTCAAGCAAAAGTTAGGATAAAAAACTATATTTGTTGTATATTTTGTAAGAACACACTTCAAGCATATAGCATAATCATTGTAAATATAACTTTACTGCATTAAAACATTATAACTGAGCTGAACCAAAATAAGTTACAGCACATCCCATTTCATAGCATAGCATCTGTCTCAGTTAAAGGGAGGTAATTCTTGTTGTCTTGTTTACACACTGATTTTACGACACTTCACAATGTAATGCAGTTTGACTCAATACTCATTTATAAGATAATCTGTAATTTCTTAGTTTTCATTTGTAATAACAAACTATTGGAAGTATAATTCGTTAAGGTATTATTTTCACACATAACATATGCCAAGTATATAATTAGTTCACTTTTATAGAGTATTTGATATTTATGCAATGTTGTAATACAGTATGGAAATTTAGCATCTTACTGGTGTTATGGTTACCATGAATGCATGGATTTATCTTTTATGGTTTCTTGAAAGTTGATATTAATGTTATCAACTACATTGTAGTTCCATAGCAAGTTGTGTTGATGGGTCTTGTCATCTAATGTTGACATTGAAAATATAAGTAACCAAGAACTAGTTGGGTATTATAATACTTTATTGTATGCCTAGTATAGTTAATGAGTGTTGATATTTTATCCGTTGCGCCACACCAAGTTGAAAACTTGAAGTATAAACATGTATAAACATGACGTATCTTTGTCAGCCATGTTTTATCGAACATAAAACAAACGTGACCCAAATTCTTTGTTGTTTTCAGTTTTAAGTCATTCTGAGTGAATGTGACCTGGGTTACACTGACAAACCTAGAAACATAATCGGGGCGAACGGGGATTCGAACCCACGATCATAGGTTTCTGGCGTGCTCAAGGGACGCAACTCTGCACAGCGAATCGCGGCGCCTTAGACGACTGGGCCACCCGTGCCCCATGAAGTTTAAGAATAGCGTTAAATAATAGTGCTAACTTCCCTACTAACAGCTCACCACCAAACATCACATGTTCATTATTAATCTTGTCAGGGCCAGGTGATTTGTTCCTCCTCAGTGTCTGTACATATCTAGTCACTTTCTGAACCGATATTTCAGCACATAGTACATTATCAACACATGAGTTAGATTCGTTACTGGAGGCTAATTTCTCAATTTCATAGTCAATACCATCTTTAAAGTCTTGATCGAACTGGTCGGAGTCATATGGTTTTGCTAAATCCGCATAGTACCTACCCCAAGGCTGACATATGTCAGTGGGGGTTGTTACATTACGGTCATCATATGTAAGTTTTTCAACTCCGATTTTCTGCTTACGTAGTTTTCTCACAGATTTATAAAACGTATTCACATCAGTATCACAAGTTTTTTTTCTAATTCCAAACAAAATGTCTTTGAATAGGCCTGCTTTGACTGTCTGTGACGACGTCGGAATTCTCGCTTAGCTTGCTTGTATGATGTATAAGAATGGAAATAACAGCGGCACGTGGGTGCGTTAACTGAACAGCAATACTACTGTCAGAAGAGACGAATGTAAACATTGCGTCCTCCATTTAGAGTGAATGTTCTGTCGAAGAGCTATACCACCGGACCCTCTCGTGGAGGTACATGCATCGTCACATATGTAGGACAGAAGTTTAAGATCTTTGAATCTTTGAATATTGCATGTTTTTAGCCAGTGTTCTTGTACAGCAATGATATCGACATAGTCCGGTAAAATAGAGTTGATATGTTCCGTCTGATGAGACACACCACGCACAGTCCAGGTCAGCACACTTAGTATCGTCACAGTAGACAACAAAGTCAATATGAACCTAGTCATTTTGTTAGTAGATGTTCCTTCTGTATTCTTGCTGTTGTTGTTGTTTCGGATCAGTTTGAAGCTGCCTTGGCACATAGTCTCGACACATGTCCTCAGGTCAGAAGTAATCGTCATTCACCATGACGTCATAATCATCTAGTGGCAAGTTTACCTGTACAGTGTAAGTTTCAGACTTATCAAAGTGAATCCGTTTCTTCATGAGTCGGACATATGTTACACGGACGTGACGTTCATGGGCATAGCTGGATACGATGTTCTTCAGTTCTTCGAACGACTTGTCCGCCTTGATGTTAGGCATAACAATCCGTCTGATACGTAGACGGGAGACACCTTCTAGCTATAGAGTGTTATACGATTTGCTGAGGGATCGTATTGGATAACCTTTGTTCTGAGGGTTACTCTGATTATTCCGCTGGGCAGATTCCTTCCGTGGTCCACATATATCACTGTTAGTGTTCACATGAGTATTTCCACTGAATTCAAGGCCATGGGAATTATCTGTGTAGTGGGAATAGTTATAAGGGCATTGCCGGTAGATGCTCTGTCATCAGTGATGATGTATTCTAACTAAAGATACATATTCCAGTTTATCATTGTCCCTTTCCTATGTTTACAAGCAATGTAATTGTGCATAAAATTACTTGTCCCCAATACTTTCCTGCTATTTTTTGCATACAAGTGTTTGTAATATGTACATACCTTTGTATTTGAAATATTAATGATAAACGTTTATTTGCACTTTTGGTTTACAGTGATATAATCTACATATATATGGTATCATATAATATCATATAATAAATGAAATCTGTTGTGTGGTAACCAGACTTCACAGGATCTGTACAATATTATGTCAATATGGGGATTTTCTCACTGCTTTTCAATGGATGCCTATGGCTATTAAAGTGAAACTATTATTTCTGCTACATGGCTCCAGATAAGGACTGTGTGTACAAATGCAAATATGCGAGATAAGATGTTAAGGACATGTGTGAAGCTTTGACGTTGTCGTTAAGGACACATGTGAGGTTGGGGCATTGTAGTTATGGACGTGTGTGGAGCTGTGACATTGTCGTTAAGGCCATGTGTGAGAGTAAGACAAAGGTCATGTGTGAGAGTAAGACAAAGGTCATGTTTGAGAGTAAGACAAAGGTCATGTTTGAGAGTAAGACAAAGGTCATGTGTGAGAGTAAGACAAAGGTCATGTGTAAGAGTGAGACAAAGGTCATGTGTGAGAGTAAGACAAAGGTCATGTGTGAGAGTGAGACAAAGGTCATGTGTGAGAGTAAGACAAAGGTCATGTGTGAGAGTAAGACAAAGGTCATGTGTGAGAGTGAGACAAAGGTCATGTGTGAGAGTAAGACAAAGGTCATGTGTGAGAGTGAGACAAAGGTCATGTGTGAGAGTGAGACAAAGGTCATGTGTGAGAGTAAGACAAAGGTCATGTGTGAGAGTGAGACAAAGGTCATGTGTGAGAGTGAGACAAAGGTCATGTGTGAGAGTGAGTCAAAGGTCATGTGTGAGAGTGAGACATTGTCGTGAAGGCCATGTGTGAGAGTAAGACAAAGGTCATGTGTGAGAGTGAGTCAATGGTCATGTGTGAGAGTGAGACATTGTCGTTAAGGCCATGTGTGAGAGTAAGACAAAGGTCAAGTGTGAGACTGAGACATTGTCGTTAAAGATACGTGTAAAACTGACAGAATTTCGATTACGCAATGCATAAAACTGTGACATTGTCATACGCTAAGCTGTGGTTTTGTTAAGAAAGCCATGTGTGAGACAGGCATTGTCAAAATGGTCATGTGTGAAGCTGCGAAACTGTCTATTTAAGCAGGGTAATCAGAAACTGCATAACTAATAATTGAAGTAAGTTGTGCTAGAGGAACTTATCCAAATTTTAATTGGACGAGCACTATCATAGTGTGTTATGGTAAACATGTGGATGACATTTCAAAGTTTGGTGGCCAAAATGCAATTCCTTATTTTGACTACAATATGTTCTCATGACTGTTCAGGTGAAAACTTCCCATATTTGTGCATGTGATTGTGGCGGGTGCACACTTTTCGCGAACACCTGTTATAATCACTGATCACCATTTATGCATTGCATAGAGGAAAACATTAGTATGGCGTATTCTTTTTCAGACAACTGCTATAACTTTGTTACTTTTAGGATTAGGGGGAACTGAAAGTGCTTGAATATCAATTGGATTATGACTGGATTATTTAGGAAATTGACCTGTTGGCATCATTTTTGGCGTTTTGCGACGTCTCTCTGCATAGGTAACCAAGATAAAACCATGGATTGTATCGGCTGTTCTTTCCAGAAAATAACTGGATTTGAACCCGAGGCTTGACTCTAGATGACGGGAGATACATTGAGTATATAACCTGCTGATCTGTGTTCATTAAACGTTGTTTCAACAACATTTTTACTGTATTCATATAGTCCCCGGTATACTTGTGTAACACTTCAGGAGTTCCCAGAAACATGGCCCCGCCCACCCATACACTGTTCCCTTTGATTACGCTTTCTATTGTAGCTTTATCGTTAAAACCATACACACGGCTATAAGCGACTCTGTCTCTGTCCCATTCGTGTGGTATTTGAAGCTTGAACACCGAGTTATCATCAGCAAGATCACGAAAGAGTCCAATATCCAACCAACAGAAATATTTGGTAGGAAACAGTTCCTCCATTAAGACTTTGTTAACTAACTCAAACTTTGCATGCATCGCGCATGAGTAGTTCTCGTTAACTGTGTTCGGATGATGATGTGGATAGTTAGGCTGACTGTAAATACTTCGAATTTCCCCAGCCAAAGAGAAGGACCAGAGATTGGCCCTGTCTATAAGGAAAACCTTTGTCATGTTGCTGGGGAACTTCCGTCTGAGGTTAGTAAGTAAATTAAAGGCATCTCTAGAATCGGTATATGCGACAAGGTTGTTCCTGATTCTGCCAAAAACCTTCATCCAGTGCATATAACGGCTTGGTGTGTGCACGTTGGATGTTTGACCCTTGGCGAATGAGCCAATGTTAAAATATGCTGTAACGACTGTGATTTCAGGTTTCAGAAGGGATGGATCGTCGATGCTCTGTGACAGGATCTGAAAGAAAGTTACTCGGGATAGACTTGGAGGAAAATACTCAATAAACAGTACCAATGGCTGCTTGTGTGTTGTGATCTTCTGTCAACTTCCAGGTCTTCATGAACACAAGTGAGTTGACTATATATGAACATATATGAATAGTTAGAACATCAAGAATTATATTGTAAGGAGACCAGAGTAATCAAATTGGAAGTAAGACATTTTTTTAAATAATTATTATTTTAAGACATGGTAACACATGAGCGTATCTACTCACTTTGTTGGTTTTGTTGTCTATGTTGAAGGTCACTTGCAGCCCAGATGGGAGGATTTGTGTTCTTGACAAAGTCTTGATATGAAACATTATAAAACAATGTTAGATTGTTCCTACAAAATACGCCACACAACTGAAACAAAAAACAGTTGTAAGTGGTAAAATCTCCAATTAATGACACATAGAAATGTTGTTAGTGTATATTCGACCATGAATGCTAAGCGTCACTTGTTAATCTCGCCCCGATTTGCTTGTTTACAGGCGGCTGTGACGTAGTTGTATGAACTCAAACAGTTTTAAACTGATGTGTTCAAACAGAAGAGAGTTAGATAATACTCACTAACATTATAATTATAATATACATTCTGACAATAGAGTACAAATGAACATAACATCCATCCATCCACACCCATACAATCATCTATGGATGTATGTTTACATGCAGTGCACGCGCACACACACACACAGACACACACACACATGCATACTTGCATACATACATACAAATTACAATCGTGCCGAAATCTGAAAATAGAATACCTCGATAGTCATTTTAACTTGGGCGTGATGACCCGTGAAGATATTCGGGGTAGAATAGGTCTTCAGCAACCCATGCTTGCTGCAAAAGGCGTAAGAGGTGACTAACGGGATCGGGTGGTCAGGCTCGCTGACGTGGCTGATGCATGTCATCGTAACCCAATTGCGTGGATCGATGTGCATGTCGTCAATCACTGGATTGTCTGGTCCAGACTCGATTATTTACAGACCGCCTTCAAATAGCTGGAATATTGCTGACTACGGCGTTAAACAGCAAATAAACAAACAAAACAAAACTTGATAATAACGTTAGAATAAACACAAGACTAATAATCATAATGTGTTTTTTGTACTTTGCACTTACCGTTAAGCTCAGGAACTCCGACCTTTTCAACCAAACTGTCACTGAAGAAAGGTGATGTACAAAACATTAACTGTAGGAACTGAATTTAATCAGTAAATTATGGCACTAAGAATTTTTACATTTCTGTATGGTTAAGGATTCTATGGATAGTGTGGTTGGTAATAAAGTGGCATTTGGTGACGTTCCGAGTAGAACCATGCAACTGTTCAAGCAAATGGACTGCCATATTTTATTCAAATACATCGTCACGATATGGCTGAAATATTGCCGATGTGACGTAAAGCATTAACTCACTCACTCACTATTCAAATACAAGAGGATGGAGCATACAAAACGCATGTTGATTGATAATGACGAACCACGCTAGGATAGTAACACTGTAGACTGTCTCACATTAAGTAACAGATAAGTTCCTTCTCGCAGTTACATACATAATCGCGTCGACATAAGAAAATATCATCACAAGCATTTTCGTTGCTTCAGTGACCAGTTCAACCGTTTGCTTTAGTTTGGGTTGAGGTGATGAGGTGGTTTTAGTGACAGGTTGGGGGTCAGGCAGGTTTATCATCCGACAAAATATACTTAACAGGTGATTGACAAGAGGGATGACTTCAGCTTTTCAAACGTCAACTTTCACTTAATGTGCAGCTCCAGCCTTTGGTGTCTACACTTCACAACTTTTGAGATACAATCAAGCATGCCCTTTCTACCAAGATTTCAAAGTCAAAGTCATACACCTTTTGCTGAGAAGTTTGATCAATGTTACACCATTCATGGCCTCGGGGCGGTCGGGTAGCCTAGTGGTTAAAGCGTTCGCTCGTCACGCCGAAGACCCGGGTTCGATTCCCGACATTGGTACAAAGTGTGAAGCCCATTTCTGGTGTCCCCCGCCGTGTTATTGCTGGAATATTGCTAAAAGCGGCGTAACTAAAGATCATAACTTATGACACCATATAAACATGCCAAAACGTCAACACTTTATCTGTTGTTGGAATAAACAGTTTAAGTTACAATGTATTCAGCAACATAGCTGGAAAACTTACATTGCAAGGAGAACAAACAAGGTATACAAGCTTCTATAAATCTCGAGAATGGGGAAGTCAAAAGCATTTATTCACTTATTTGGGGATTATAAATATGGTAACACTAATAACGGGAAGCGGAATGGCCTGTAGTAAATACATCGTACTAATAATGACACAATTAGTATGTTTACGTAGACACAAACACACGTGGTGTGGTGTGGTCTGGTCAGTAACTGACAACCTGCTGATGACAAATGTCAATACACCTGGTCAGTAAACTGACCACTACAATGATCGAACGATGTGTGACGTCTACTACTCATCTAACAGTTGAAACATTTGTACATCAACGCATTCGTTTTCTCTTTGTTTGAGAGGCATTACTTAGAAGTTGACGGATGACAAGGTAGACACAATTTTATGGATAAACTTATCCACACAATTGTGTTTACCTTGTCCTCCGTTTTCTACCAAGGATTTAAGATTGGGAGGCCTCTAAACGTGTAAGTTATTTTCTTTTACAAAAGAATAGGATTTCGATCAAAAGGCTACAGTTAAAATGACAAATACAACGTTTATATCTATAAGGTTATGGTGAATTTCAGGCGAAACAACCACTACTTTGAGAATGGATGTTGAGAGTACGCGATAAAGTGCTTCACCTTGTATACATGTAAATACATTTGATGATACATCTGTTGATTTTGACAGACCAGGCCAAGTCGGACCCAACACAAGCCACTTCTGATAGAGACTATGTTGAGAATGTAGAGGGAAAAGGGCTTCACTTTGAGCAGCTTGTTGTCTTTATATACCGCGATCTGAGACACTATTACGTGGTATTTAGGTAGATATAACAATAGTCTATAGATCTAAACACATTTGAAGATACATCTGTGCGGTTTAAGTTGATTTTGACAGCCCGGGCCAAGTCGGACCGAACACTTCTAACAGGGATTTTCTTAAGGAAATACAGTAAAAATGCTTCACTTTGAGCATCTTGTTTTCTTTAAATACGATGTACCGTGACATTATAAAGTGGTATATAGGTAGATTTAATACTAATGGGGATGTAAACACATTTGAAGATACATCTGTTTGTTAATAGAAGACTTTGACAGCCCAGACCAAGTCGGACCCAACACAAGCCAAACACTTCTGATAGAGAGAATGTAGAGGGAAAAGGGTTTCACTTTGAGCACCGTGTTTGCTACCGCAATATGAGACACTAAAGTTACTTACTTACTTACTTATATTAGAGATTTTACGTGCCCTTTCCGACTCCAGCGTATTTCGCACACGGGCCCGGCCAGGCAATTTAATGTGTTTCCGAAAAGGGAAAAGTTGTTTGGCAACCCAGCAGGGTGGTTTTAGTGAGAATTTTTGGAAATTTTGAGATTTGGAATAAATGCCGAGAGGGTTTGGGAGGAGAACTAAGGGAGCTGGGTATGGTAGTATGTTTGTTTATGTGATTTGGATTTGGTAGTCTATGTCTAAGGCTTTGAATTTTTCTAGTTTATTTTGTGGGTTTAGGATTGCTTCTAGAGTAAGATCCTTATTTAGATTGAGGGTGGTTTGTAGTATACATGTAGTTCTGTAGTGGGCGCAGTGTACGAGTGCGTGTTCTGGGGTTTCTAGTTGTTTGCAGTGTGGGCAGTTTCCTGTTGCGTGTTGTTTTTTTTATTTTGAGGTGGTTATTTAGGTTGGTGTGTCCTGTTTGGAGTTTAGTGATTATTCTGTCGATTTGTTTTGACGGATGTAGACTTTTTTGGTTTGGTAGTGGTATTTTGAGAACTTTTTTTATTTGGCCATTTGAGTTTAGATATAAGTTATGCTATTTTTTGGTGATTTTTTGCTTGTTGACACTTTTAATTTCTGATTTTGAGATTGGTAAGTTTAAGCTTATTTCTAGGATTTAAGGGATAGTTTAGCTGCTTTATCGGCGTTTTCATTGCCGTACATTCCTACGTGGGTGGGGATCCAAATGAATACTATTTGTTTGCCTGCCTTAGATAAGTCGTTTGAGCTTTTTAGTATTTGATTTATGAGTTTAGGGCGGTTTTTGGTGTTTTTGTTGTTTTTAGGGCTTGCAGTCCACTGAGCGAGTCGGTAAGTATTAAGATTTTTTGGTGTTTTTTAGATTGTTGAATATGAAGGGCTGAGGCCATGTCCATTAGTTCGGCCGTGAATATGCATTGATTGTTTGGGAGTCGGAAGGATTGTGTGGCTTTAGTTCGTTGTGTTGTGTGATGTGGACTCCGAAACCTGTGTGTTTTGAGATCGGATCTGATGACCCGTCTGTGTAAATGTGACACCAATTTGGCCAATTTTCGTGTATGTATGATAGTATGATAGTGATGTTTGGGTCGGTTTGTTTATTTATTGTGCTAGCTAGTGTTATGCCTATTTTGGGTGTTTTAAGTTTTGGGGTGAAGATGTTTGATTGTTAACAGTTTTGTTTAAGATTGTTTATTTGGTGTTCATTTAAGTAATTGATTATTCTTTAAGTAGAGGGTGTTTTCGAGCTACGGCTTAGTTTTTTGGGCTGATATTTTTGTTTATTAGATTTTGGATTAGGGGGTTTGATTGAGACGCGGCCCAGAAATTTAGGGTGAATTGTTCCCTACGTAGAGTGGCAATTCTCCTCTTAAGGCCTGGAGTGAAGCGTAGGAGGTGCCATGTTGAGTTCGTGTTATTAGTTTTAGAGCCTGATATTGGATTGAGTCTGAGGGATTTGTTTAGGGTGTCGTATATGGCACAGCCGTAGTCTAGTTTGGATCTGTTTAGTGATATATATAGTGAGAGGAGGGTGTCTTTAGAGGCCCCCCAGTTTGAGCCAGTTGGGCATCTTAGCGTATTTAGATCTTTGCTACATATTAGGTTGTTTATGTGAGTGTCCCAGGAGAGATGTTCATCGAAAATTAGTCCTAAGAATTTGGTTTGTTTTAGGAAATGGATTGGTTTGTTGTTTAGCTGGAGTTTTGGGGAGGCGGGTTTCATGTTTTTTGTATAAATACTATTCCTGTTGTTTTTTCCGGGTTAAGGGAGAAGCCCCATTTGTCAGCCCATTGCTGTATTTTGTTTAGAGATTTTTTAAGTAGATTTGGGGCCATTTTTATTCCTACACAATCGTAAAATAACCGAGTGAGTGAGTGAGGAAGTAAGTAAGTAGATATAATACTAGTCTATAAATTTATAGTATGTGTTGTAATTTTAGAAGCGCTTTGACAGTTTTAACACGTGTCGTGTCAGTCCTATGACATTCACTTGCAGGAAACAACCTGTGTTGGTTTAACATGAATTAGTAAAGGTTAATTAGGGATGCCAAACACGTTAGTTAATTAAAGAAGAGTACTCAAAACACTGTCATTTCCTGCCCAGGACATCACATCCCTACACGCTAAGGTCGGTGAGAAACCCTCTCATCAAAGAAAAGACACTGACGTTTCGTTATGAACTCTCGGTATGTAGCTATAATTATCAGTTTATTAGCCTCAGCCTCATAGTGTGTATTTCTAACACAGGATATGTACCAACGCAAAACACTATTAAATGATAACTTCTGCGTGTGTACATGTTACTGTGCAAACATATTCGTCTACGGACATATTGACGTTGATGTATGGACATATTGGCGTATTACATGTTGGTGTATGAATATAATGATGTATGGACATGTTCATGTATGGGCATTATCATGTATGGGCATGTTCAGGTATAGATATACTGATGTATGGGCATGTTCATGTATAGATATACTGATGTATGGGCATGTTCATGTATAGATATACTGATGTATGGACATCTTCATGTATGGGTATACCGATGTATGAACATGTTCGTGTATGGATATGTTCATGTATGGGTATACTGATGTATGGAAATGTTCATGTATGGATATGTTCATGTATGGGTATACTGATGTATGGACATGTTCATGTATAGATATAATGATGTATGGACATGTTCATGTATAGATATACTGATGTATAGACATGCTCATGTATGGACATGTTCATGTATGGATATACTGATGTATGGCCATGCTCATGTATGGAGTGAGTGAGTGAGTATGGTTTTACGCCGCTTTTAGCAATATTCCAGCAATATCACGGCGGGGGACACCAGAAATGGGCTTCACACATTGTACCCATTTCGGGAATCGAACCCGAGTCTTTGGCGTGATGAGCGAACGCTTTAACCACTAGGCTACCCGACCTCCCTCATGTATGGACATGTTCATGTATGGATATACTGACGTATGGGCATGTTCATATATGGATATACTGATGTATGGACATGTTCATCTATGGGCATGTTCATGTATAGATATACTGATGTATGGACATGTTCATGTATGAATATACTGATGTATTGACATGTTCATATATGGATAAACTGATGTATGGACATGTTCATGTATGGATATACTGATGTATTGACATGTTCATATATGGATATACTAATGTATGGACATGTTCATGTATGAATATACTGATGTATGGACATGTTCATGTATGAATATATTGATGTATGGGCATGATCATGTATGGATATACTGATGTTTGGGCAAGTTTATGTAGGGATATACTGATGTATTGACATGTTCATGTACGGATATACTGATGTATGGACACGTTCATGTATGGATAGACTGATGTATGGACATGTTCATGTATGGATAGACTGATGTATGGACATCTTCATGTGTGGATATACTGATGTATGGACATCTTCATGTTTGGATATACTGACGTATGGGCATGTTCATGTGTGGATATACTGATATATGGGCATGTTCATGTATGGGTAGACTGATGTATGGACATCTTCATGTATGGATAGACTGATGTATGGACATGTTCATGTATAGATATACTGACGTATGGGCATGTTCATGTATGGATATACTGATGTATGGACATCTTCATGTGTTGATATACTGATGTATGGACATCTTCATGTATGGATATACTGTCGTATGGGCAAGTTTATGTATAGATATACTGACGTATTGGCATGTTCATGTGTGGATATACTGATGTATGGACATCTTCATGTATGGATATACTGATGTATGGACATGTTCATGTATGGATAGACTGATGTATGGACATGTTCATGTATAGATATACTGACGTATGGGCATGTTCATGTATGGATATACTGACGTATGGACATGTTCATGTATGGATATACTGATGTATGGACATGTTCATGTGTGGATATACTGATGTATGGACATGTTCATGTATGGATATACTGTCGAATGGGCATGTTCATGTATGGATATACTGATGTATGGACATCTTCATGTGTGGATATACTGATGTATGGACATCTTCATGTATGGATATTCTGTCGAATGGGCAAGTTTATGTAGGGATATACTGATGTATGGGCATGATCATGTATTGAAATACTGATGTATTGACATGTTCATATATGGAAATATTGATGTATTGGCATTTTCATGTGTGGATGTACTGATGCATGGGCATATTCATGTATGGATATACTGATGAATAGAAATCTTCATGTACGGATATAGTGATCTTTCATAAAATGGGTAGGTTGCCCGGCAGGGTAAAGCCAACGGATAAAAACTATATCCGTTTGGATAAAAACTATATCCGTTTGGGTCATGAAATTGAAAATCAATAGAAATCGACAAATATTAATCTGTTAACGAGTTAACCATGTTTTCTAAATGTCATTATGTACCATCGATTATACCAAATACACCGTTTGTAGTGCTTTCAATCTCAAGCTACTATCGTTTAATTGTATCTAAATGTTATCGAGTAAAAAGGTGTTGACATCTGTCATATAGTCAAACGTATTTACATTTAGCTTCTTACGCTGGGCTTTATGTGTGAATATTCATGTCGTTTAATGTTGAAATGTTGTATAGCACTTGTATAAGAAACACATTCTTGAGAAAAAATAATTAAGCATTAAGAAGCCAGACACATTGTTAAGATGTTCACTACGTACTCTCTGGGGTTGTTAACTTAATATCCATGGGTAGTGCACTGCACCTCTAATCTGTTCAATCTTACCCGACTGCAGTAAGATATTCTACACATCAATGGTCACATCTAAATTAATAACACAATCGTTTATAAAATTCATAATTTGAAGAATGCCATGCTACAGTTGACTTACTTACTTACTTACTTTGGAGATTTAACGTGCGCTTTCCGACTGATGCGTATTTCGTATTTCGCCCGGCCAGGCCATTTAATGTGTTTCCGAAAGGGGCGAAAGTGGTGTGTGCAACCCAAGAGGGGGCTTTAGGGGTTGCTTATATAGAATTTGGGAATTTTGAGATTTGGAATAGATGCCGATGGGGTTGGGGAGGAGAACTAAGGAAGCTGGGTATGGTGGATGTTTGTTTGTTTATGTGATTTTGATTTGGTAGATTATTTTGTTTTTAGATGCGTTTTATTTGTTCCGTTTTGATTAAGAATACGCCTAAGGCCTTGAAGTTTTCTAGTTTATTTTGTGGGTTTAGTATTGCTTCTAGAGTGAGAGCCTTGACTGAGGGTAGTTTGTAATGCGGTTCGATGTGTGGTGGTTATTTAGGTTGGTGTGTCCTGTTTGGAGTTTAGTGATTACTTTTTTTTGATGGATGGAAAATTTTTGGTTAGGTTAGTGGTTTCCTGAGTAGTTTTTGGATTTGGCTATTTGAGTTTTTGTGATTTTTTGCATGTTTACACTTTTAATTTCTGATTTTGAGATGGCTACAGTTGAACCACTGATTGCTATATACTAGTATACCATACGCCATCTTCCGAACACACACATTGAAGGCAGGGACAGAGGGCTAAAACCACTAATTACACCTTAAAGCAATACACTGATGATCAGGGGAATGAGGACATAAAGCTGTTACATAAGTACTTGTTGCATAATAACATGTTGAAATTAACATCTGCTCGTTCATGTTAAACAAACATTTAATGTTTTTTATTCGGGAAGTGGATACTTTCGAATGTCAAATGGACTGACACGACACGTGTTAATAACTGTTAAAGCGCTTCCAGCCCTGATAAAATTACTACAAGTACAATTAAAAAGAAATGTGCATCCTTAGAAGTGTCTATGTGCATAACATTAACTGAATAACATCTAAAGTGTCTATATACTCTCAATACAAGCATGTATTTAAAGACATCCCACTAAAGACATACATATTCTTCTTCTAATGTCTTGATTGACACAGGGCACTATTATGCCTTATAGTTTATAATATTGCAATAAATATTCGTGACAATACGCTAATTGGCGTGAAGCATTATATTTTCAAAAAACTCAACACCCTATAATTAGAAATACTCGTACGTTTGTACAGGATTTATCCAGTCAAACAAAAGACACATGTGTATGTGGAAATGCGTTTAGATTGATAAAATATATGTACCAACCTACCACATTACAGAGTCACATCACGTGGTTCCATAAAAAAATTCCTTACAGTAGAGCCACTTTTCCTATCTATCAGAAGTGTTTGGTTAGGCTTAGTCAAAACCAACTAAAACATCACATACGTATCAATGAAAACGTAAAGATATTTAGAAAAATATGTCATCTACCTAAATGCCACCTTTTCGTCACAGATCTTTGTATTTAATCCAAACACGTTGCTTTAAGTGAAGGGATGGCAAAAATGAATGAAAAGAGATGATTCTTCCCACTTGAAGATAATATAGAGCCATAATGAGTGAGTGAGTTGGGTTTAACGCCGCTTTTAACAGTATTCCAGTTATATCGCGGCGTGTCAGCTTAATGTGGGAGGAAAGCCCGAAGTGTTGCAGGTCTCAGACGTTTACCACTACGGTGAAACCCACGAGCACGGGTATGGTGCTGACAAACCTAGAAACATAATCGGGGCGAACCAGGATTCGAACCCACAATCATAGGTTTCTGGCGTGCCCAAGGGACGCAACTGCACAGTGAATCGCGGCGCCTCAGACGACTGGGCCACCCGTGTCCCCTACAGAGCCATAACGGAGTCCGTGCGCCAAAGTGAATATTTTACCATAAGTTTGTTTTGTCTTTCCTTTATTGTTCTCAGAAAATTAGCTTTGTTCATGTTCAATTATTTGAAATACTGTTCTTGTAAACCTCTAGAATCAAACCTTTTGTAGTCCAAAGCGGCGTTTGCATTACTTGTAATTACACAGTAGTTTTGCATGGGCACACATACTACTTAGAACGGTCGTAAATGTTCAGGCCCACTTCAATATGATCTGGGCTGGGAAAAGGGTCCTAACTGGGTAGCCCTTTGTAGACCCTTTCGTATTGGTCCATAGGCTCTGAGTTGGTCCTGAGTGGGCATATATGTATAGCATATATGGGACATAGATGGGTTGTGTCTGTGAATGAATTTTGCATGTATGTTTATCATTGGCAATCCTTTTGTGGCATCACTATATATTTCACATATATTTACTTGTATGTGAAATTTGAGGCATATATTCCATATTTCATGTTTATACGTGTACCATTTTCTATAACACATTCTATTAATACTGCGCAGGTCTCTTTTAAAGTATATATAATATGTAACTTTTTTTTCGAGCAAATGTTATGATTCAAATTCAAAATTTTCAATACTTAGTAATCTTTTCTCTTTTCTAATTAAAACGGTCTACTTACAGCGGTCCTCTTATTTATCCCATCTCTTTGATGAACAATATAGTTGTGTACGAACAAAATGAATAAACTTCAACATATTTTACAAATGAAATCAATGATCATGAATTCACCACTGTAAATTGGTCGAAATTGTTTGTTATATATGAATAAAACACCCCGTTCTTCACTCTAATAACACAAACATACATGGTAACATTTGTTTCAGTCAGTACAAAGAACAGATACATGTTTGGGTTGTAATTTGTTACTTTACCAACATCATTCATGCATATTGTGACCGTCTTGTTATTTTTTTATACTTAAAGATAATCCATGAAGGATATGATTAAGAAATCAACTCGTAACAGTAGGTCTTAGCTGTTTGAATAAAGGTTTCTCTGAAATAGTAACTGTATCATTTCATGCAAACTCAATTTATATGTATGATGTTACTATACAGTCTCAGTTTTATTGACTTTCTGTTACAAATATGTCACTAGTTTAATGGTTTGGTTGTGTGCTGTATACCGATAACACTAATCTTTCAAGATCTACTTGATCCTAGATCACCGTTATTAATACTTTAGTCTTATAATGCGTGTACCAGCTGTGCACATCAAATCTAACAATCAGGGTGGCTACACAGTAGACCACGTAAAGTTCTCGATTTATTGTTGACTCCGTATTGCCACTGTGGCTAAGGTATGCGTAAACGCTGAAAATTCGCTCATGAGATTGTGCTTATTACTTAAAATAGCACACAAAATAAGTACCTTTTGCAAAAATAGAGCCACAAGGCTCTGTAGCTCACCTGAATAATGAAGTAATTATTTGATAACACATCAACCTTAGTTTGGTTCAAATATACTCTCCCAAAAAAGAAACGCAAAGCCAGATTTGTGCTAGATAGGAAAAAATAATTATACGAGGAACCGTACAAGGTATTGAGACAAAATGTTGTTGAGAGACGACTTGGTGATTGTAGTCATCTCAGTTATCGGTACATAGGAAAAGTCCAAGGTGAAGGTCAGCGTATGTCCCTCGTTGGAATCCATAGCGGCCTGACAATGTCCTGCCCATGGAAGACGAGTATGCGAGTCACATCCTGGGGAATGGTAGCCAACTCGGCCTGCTACGCAAAAACCAACTGTTTCAACGTCTAGGGTTGTGGTTGACGTCGGTGTAGCCGTCTATCCATTTCATCCCACAGGTGCTCTATCGGGAGACCCAGAGGGTCAGGGAAGAACATCAACGTTGTCGTTGTGTCAACAGGCTCTTGTGATCCGTGTTGTATGCGGTCGAGCGTTGTCCTGCTGGAATACACCGTTGCCGTTTGTTACAATTGGGAGGACGCATGGTAGGAGAATTTCGTTGATATGGACCAAACATGTCCTGCCATGATGAGAGATAGCCGCCCACATCATAATGCTACCCCAACCAAACCTGTCCACTTCCTGTACACAGTTTCCGGCCTAACGTCCTCCCCGACGTCTGTAAACCCATGCTCTTCCATTCCCTCGACGGAGGAGAAATCTTGATTCGTCGCTAAACCAACTGATCGGGATTCCCCTGCCTGCAAGCGGCCTATGACGTTGTTTCTTTTCACTTCTGTTATCTTGGTCCGCCATTTTTTCTTTTTTGGCCAAAAATATCCGTTTTGCGTTTCTTTTTTTTAAGAGTATATCTTTATAGCTACAATGGATAAAATTATCATTAAACCGCCCGCATGTTATCAGAAATGAGCGGGCCACTGTAAGTCAATTATATTAGCTATGGTGTCTTTTTACTTGCTGCATACAGTTTCATATTAGGTTAGCAGAAAAATATTAGGCGAGGCGTATACGGCAACTAAAGACGCCATAACGAATTTATTATGCCGAAAAGTTTACATTATTTGGTGTCTTTAGCGCACAGGAAAACTTTACACTTACAACCGGTCCAAACGACAGGGCCAGTACATACCTTTCCGATACAACTCTTCAATGTAAACATAAATGCTAACAATGGAATAAAAAATATGAACGTTTAAACAAGTATTGCCAGCATTTTATCTGAAATCTGCGGGCAACTGTTACTTGATAGCCTTACCCTTACGGTCTGCTATCTATTCTATTGCTGTGTGACGTCATTCGCGGCCATCTTGGATTTTTACTGACGGTATACGTGCTCATATAGGGTTAGTAATTCTACTCTCTGATTGGTCAATCTCACCTTCAAGCATAATAATGCATGATATTGCTTGACAAGAGGCCATTATCACGCTCGTTGTTAGGTGACGTCATATTGATGTTCAATAGTGACGTCATCTGGTTTGTTCTACGACGTTTTCACATTTGTAAAAGTGGGGTAGTGATATTTGTTGTGTGTTGATTACAGTAAATGTTTTAAAAGCGATATTGTTCTTTATTCTTATTTGATAACAAATTCTATCCATTTTAGCTATAATAACGGCAGCGCTTTGTGTCAGAGCATAATCATTTGCAGACGTTAATGGCAGAACTATATTAAATACTGGATTCTCTGAAAATGTTGGTTTTCATTTTGTTTGGATAAATATATCAGCATGCAAGAGTCTTGGATTCTAGTGAGGTACTTATTTGATCTGACAAGTTTTTACTCTGGCGCCCTTGGTTTTGAAGCTGTCCTATTGTAACGATCGCAAAACAAAATATTTCAGGCAAATGTCTCAGCAAAACTGACAGAAATTTACATCATGAATATTAATATTCGTAACACAATTTGGTTGTGAACACGTTTAGATAATGAACATGTTTGGGCTTTAAACAATTCCAAACATGTGTAGGACATAGACATATGTGGTGATCACAACACGCTGTAATTATCGGATAAGGGAATAAACACGTCTTAACAACAGTGTGACCTATTAAACGTCTTCTGATAAAATTACATTAAGTATCTTGGGGCCAAATCGGACTGAACACAGCCCGCACACATCTGATGGAGACTATGTTAAGAATGTAGAGGGAAAAGGGCTTCACTTTGAGCAACGTGCTTGCTTTAAATAGCAAGATCTGTGACACTTTAAAGTGGTATATAGGTTGATATAATACTAGTCTATATATCTTGCCACGGAGATAACGAATCGCAAATGGGGTGTACCATTGGATAACGAAATGTTATCCATCTTGTTATACGCGGATCATATTGCGTCGTAAGCTCCAAAGGATACATATCTCCAAAATATGTTAGATATTGTAAGTACTTGGTGTTTAAAATGGCGTATTAGTATTAATGATGACAAAACCAAAGTTGTCCATTTTCGGAGGAAATCTGTTGCTAGATCTTGTTATCACTTTTCGTGTGGCATTACTCACATTTCTTATGCTAGCACTCATGGTTATCTATGATTGTGTTTAAACGAATATTTAGACAAACATAAGACCGTGAAAGAATAGTGTAGGTCCTATAGAACAGTGCTATCTCCTCTCTACACTAAGTATATTTATTCTGATGGAACGTCATATGATGTTTTTACGAAGTTGGTTGAACCAGTTTTGTTTACTGGTTCCAGTATATGGGGCTTACATAGTTTGAAAGAAGTTGTTGGGCAAAATAAGGCTGCCAGGATGTTTAAATCAATATACTCCTGTTCTTGCAAGTAGAGGTGATATGGGCTGGTGCTCAGGTTTGGTTACTCAGAAAATAGAATGTTTCAGATATCTTTTTAGACTTAAATCTATGCAGCAAGAGCGTCTGTCTAATATATTTCACCGATGGTCTGGATGTTTTACAACATCTTTGGATAGTAAAATAATGAACCTTTTAAACCAATATAATTGTACTCACTTCCTATATTAAAAACTTTTTCTTTCAGGAAGACGCGGTTAATTGGCACACTTCGCTTTGGACTGATACGGGTAACGTAAATTGAAATAAGTTACGTACTTACAGAAAATATAAGTGTGCACTTTCTGTTGATTTCTATGTTCAAAATATTATGTATAGAGACCACCACCGTTTATTAGCCAAGTTTCGATGTGGAATTTTACCTTTGTTTGTTGAGACAGGCAGTTATTCCAAGCCTTATATACCACTATCGGAAAGGTTATGTAAATATTGCGATTGTGATTTGGTGGAAGATGAATGTCACTTTTTTCTACAATTTAGTTTTTATGAAGATTTACGGTATGATTTATTTTGTGGAGCTGAAGAAAACAACCAAAATTTTATTGTGATATACGAAGAAGAGAAATATATTTACTTACTACTGCTGCTGCTGCTACTACTACTACTACTACTACTACTACTACTACTACTACTACTACTACTACTACTGTAAACACATTTGGTGATACACATGGGAGGTTTAAGTTGATTGTAACTGCCCGGGCCAAGTCGGACCGAACACTTGTGATGTGACTATGTTGAGGGTAGGTATGGCGAAATGAGATTCACTTTAACCAACATGTCTGTTTTAAATACGATGAACAGTGACATTTTAAAGTTGTATTTACTTAGATATAGTACTATGCTAAAGATGTAAGTGCTGTGCCGGACAGATGAAAATTTGTATCATGATAGTTGGAAGCATTGGATACATTTCAAATCCTATTTCGTTTAACGATTACTGCTTTACATATTGTATGGACATGTTGATGTATGGCCTTACTGGTGTATGGACATATTCATGTATGGATGTATTGGTGTATGGACATATTCATGTATGGATGTATTGGTGTATGGACATATTGAAGTATGGACATTCTGATGTATCGACGTACTGGTGTATGGACATATTGATGTATGGATGTATTGGTGTAAGGACATATTGATGTATGGGTGTACTGGTGTATGGACATATTGATGTATGGATGTACGGGTGTATGGACAAATTGAAGCATAGATGTACTGGTGTATGGACATATTAAAGTATGGACGTACTGATGTATGGACATATTGATCTATGGACTAACTGGTGTATGGACATATTGATGTATGGGCCTACTGGTGTATGGACATATTGATGTATGGATGTATTGGTGTATGGACATATTCATGTATGGATGTATTGGTGTATGGACATATTGAAGTATGGACATTCTGATGTATCGACGTACTGGTGTATGGACATATTGATGTATGGATGTATTGGTGTAAGGACATATTGATGTATGGGTGTACTGGTGTATGGACATATTGATGTATGGATGTACGGGTGTATGGACATATTGAAGCATAGATGTACTGGTGTATGGACATATTAAAGTATGGACGTACTGATGTATGGACATATTGATCTATGGACTAACTGGTGTATGGACATATTGATGTATGGGCCTACTGGTGTATGGACATATTGATGTATGGATGTATTGGTGTATGGACATATTCATGTATGGATGTATTGGTGTATGGACATATTGAAGTATGGACATTCTGATGTATCGACGTACTGGTGTATGGACATATTGATGTATGGATGTATTGGTGTAAGGATATATTGATGTATGGGTGTACTGGTGTATGGGCATATTGATGTATGGATGTACTGGTATATGGACAGATTGATGTATGGACGTGCTGGTGTATGGACATATTGGTGTATGGATGTATTGATGTATGCACATATTCATGTATGGATGTATTGGTGTATGGACATATTCAAGTCAATCTTTATTTCAAGTACTGAAAAGGCCATAGGCCTATAGTACATATATACATACAGTAGCAATGGGTGCAATAGGAATTACATATATCGTAACAAAATACCACATCTATAGTGCAGAGGATCTGATGTTCATTGCATGATATATACACATTGAAAGATATTTTGTGACTGTTTCATTTTGGGATGACATGAGGATATAAAATTTGTCTATTCTAGGATTCAGATAAAAATATTTATGTATGTATTCTTTTCTGATATTTGCAAACAATGGACAGACTAGCAAAAAATGGTATTCATCTTCTATCTCTTGGCAAGTACAATATTTACACAATCTGTTTTCCCTTGGTATCGCTAAATGTCTACCTTTTTCTATTAGAAGGTCATGAGAACTACATCTGAAACGGGATAGTGCTGTTCGGAATTTCTTAACATTTATATCCAAAAGATATTTTTCGGTCAGAATGAATGGTTTAAAACAGGTGTAATGCTTTAACTTATTATGTAAGTTTAGTGAAGAGTACCACTTTTGAAAATACATATCTTTTAGCCTTTGTCTTAAATTATATATAAAACGATCTGGTACTGTTACATGTTGCTCTCTCCAAATGTACTCATACCCGCAAGATTGGAGTATCTTTTTGACACCCGAGGCCCAGTTATTTTTACCTCTGCTATCGTAAAGAATCATCATGTTATAGCATTTCTTTGGGAATCTGGTATTTGGCATTTTAAGCAATTTTATCCAATATTTTATTACTTTTATGTAACTGAATATATACATTGGGTATCTCCCAGATTCCCCGTAAACTGTAACATTTGGAGTGTTGGAATTTACTCCTAGAAATCTTTTATACGCAAATAGATGTACCTTCTCTATTGTATCATAGTTCTCTAGGCCCCAGACTTCAGCACCATAGAGTAAAATAGGACTGATCTTAGTGTCGAAAATCTTAGAGAATGTTTCAAAGCTAATATTTCCAAGGGGTTTTAGGTTTTGTAAAATGCCAATTAAAATCTTTTTGGCTTGTAGTGCAGCTTTGTTGCAATGCAGTGACCAAGTAAGTCGATTTGTAAAATGTACCCCCAAATATTTGTAACTTCTTACAACCTCAAGTTTTTCACCTTTATATAGCCATTTTTCTCGTTTTGATAATTTCCCTCCATTTTTGAAAACTACAACCTTTGTCTTATCGATATTGACCTTCAATTTCCATTTGTTACAATAATACTCAAGTTCATTTATTAACTTTTGAAGTCCAGGTACTGTGCTCGAGAACATAACTATATCATCAGCAAAAAGGAGTAGGAAAAGTTTAATAGTTTCTGGATGGAGTTGGATACCCTCGTTACAATTTTCAGATATTTGTATCGAAAGTTCATTTATGAAAAACGAAAAAAGAAATGGACTTAGAATACATCCTTGTCTAACCCCAATATTACAGTAGAAGGAATCAGATAAGGTGTTATTGTTTCGAACACAGACCTTCACATTGTGATATATACAACATAGTAATTTACAAATTTTAGTACTGATACCTTGAGATTTGCAAAGGGACCACTACATGTTTCTGTTAATTGAGTCAAACGCCTTAGCATATTCATATATGGATGAATTGGTGTATGGGCGTATTGATGTATGGATGTATTGGTGTATGGGCATATTTAAGCATGGATGTACTGGTGTATGGAAATTTTGATGTATGAATGTACTGGTGTATGGACATATTGATATAAGGATGTATTAGTGTATGGACATATTGATGTATGGACGTACTGGTGTATGGACATATTGATGTATGGATGTATTGATGTATGCACATATTTATGTATGGATGTATTGGTGTATGGACATATTGAAGTATGGACATTCTGATGTATCGACGTACTGGTGTATGGACATATTGATGTATGGATGTATTGGTGTAAGGACATATTGATGTATGGGTGTACTGGTGTATGGACATATTGATGTATGGATGTACGGGTGTATGGACAAATTGATGTATGGACGTACTGGTGTATTGACATATTGATGTATGGATGTACTGGTGTATGGACATATTGATGTATGGATGTATTGGTGTATGGACATATTGATGTATTGTTTGTTTTTCAGTTTGAGTTTGATATAAAGGCTGGATTCCATCACATTTGTTAAAATGTATAAATAATGAGAGGGAGACATCTATTTCTGAGACGGTTATGGGACTTACGGATAATTGAATATAAATTACATCATTTGTATCTTTTTAAACAATAGTTTGTAACGTGTCATCTTTGATCTACTAGTTAAATATCTCGATATGTTATTTGTTCAGTTATATTTGTATTTAAATCCTGAAATGCATAACATTATTTTTGAACATTTACCGAAACAATGAGATGGAGACAGTGGCTTCGTGACGGTTCATAACAAGCGGCTTCATCTAGTTTCTGCCTGAATAGGCTTCTACGCTCATCTTCAGTGGAAAGACATTTTTTATTAAATCCAGTAGTCGCATAGTAGTCAAAAACGTTGTTTTAGATATAAAACACGAAAATACACTGTTCATTTTGTTTTAAACATGCCATTGTTGTTGAAATATTTGCGTAATATTTTGTATTGTAAATTTAATCTCATGAGCAAAAGAATATTCTTTTGTTTGTACATCTTAATGTATGTATTTTGGACAAAATAATTAACTGAGCATTGTTACGATCGTTACACCTGCACATTAATGTTACAAAACATGCACTTTTTGTGATACATGACTTGCGAATGTAATTATTCCAGAAAAAGAATACAGTTGGCCAATCATTCTGTGTAGTATTCGAAATAACTATAATATTTGAAAATAACTAACTGAGAAGAGTATGTAATTAGTCCATTTTAACATATCCATTTTCCGATGGTTAATAAGCGACTTCACACAATATCACCCTTTGACTGTACACACTCACGCAAGTCATCAGGGGCTACTTTCCCACACGGTTACAACAATGCAGTTTTGTTTGAATTTTCTGAAAGTATGTATTGATTTCAAGAAAGTGAATATTAGAACTGTTGATAATTTCTTTCACTTTTTATTGCTTACAAAAACAATTTTCATTTCTGCGGATTAACCAAATGGTGTAGGATAAACTACAACAACCAAAATGCCTTATGATAGTGAGGTATTATGGATACGATTACTGGCGTCTGTCAATAGAAAAAAGTTGTCCTAATATTACCACCGACTCGACCTGGAATCCTCATCCACAGACTCAAAGGCTTAACTAAGGATAATTTGTGCATTATTTGTAACATATAATATCAATTATCTAAATAAAGTGTCATTCGTGCATAATGCCGTTTTTTTATGAAGTATGACACTGAATTTGACAAATGTTTCCACGCGCATGTACACATTGTTGTAATTCTATTATATATCTCATAATTTTAATTATTATTCTGCTTAAACACAAATCTTCCCGATGGCAGTCAATGTATATTTAATGATTTCTACCTTTAATCAGCAAACGTACCGATAGCGGCCAGCAACCAGCTCCGCACAATTCTCATTCCGAGTGAGGAAAAGCATCTATGTAGGTGAGTGAGTGAGTATGGTTTTACGCCGCTTTTAACAATATTCCAGCAATATCACGGCGGGGGACACCAGAAATGGGCTTCACACATTGTCAAACATTGTACCCATGTTGGGAATCAAACCCGGGCCTTCGGCGTGACGAGCGAACGCGTATAACCATCAGAAAACCACACCGCCCCCTTTCATTTAAGAGCACGTACATGACTGAGTAATGAATAATACATTTTCTACGTTTGCAAATAAGTGTAATATTCTGTGATAAACACCAGCTTCAGTACATACTTACAGCAAGTAGTACACCTACCAATGATAGACGCCACTACCAACAAATACTTCCAGTAGGTGTTAAATCCAATGATTGACAGTAACAACAACAAATACAATAGGTTAAAATCCGTGATTAACGCCAGCACCAACTTATATTTACAGTGGGAGTAACATCGAGTGATTAACACTAGCATCCATAAATACTTACAGTAAGCGTAATATCCAATGATAAACACCAGTGCCAGCATCAGACCAAACCTCAGCGAAGCCATTGCTGTAAAAATAATGTGAATTATTTTCAGTAATATATTGATATTTGCTGAGGTGAGTCGGTGATTGTTCTTTTAGGCCGCATTTAACGGCATAATATAGGGCCAGTCAAACCAGTAAGGTCCAACACTAAGGGGTACAATGACAGAGAGACTGACCACCCAATGCAATGTAATGCTTCTTAAGACAACAAAACCCTGGTTACAAATAGTTACCCTGGTCCCCAGAGGAATTTAATAAGTATGATTCTAGGATGGTTGTATTCTGAAGAACTTTACTAAGTCTATTGATTTTCTAAATATGGAAACCAAGGTCAAAAGAAGAATGATTTTAATATTAACTTTAAACATACGTCCTTACAGTCACAGTTGTCATATATGTGCTCCTTGTTTCTAATGGGTACACAAGTGAGTGAGCATGTTGTTTTTACGCTGCTGTAGCTATATTTCAGTTATATCACGCCAGGGGACACCAGATATAGGCTTCACACATTGTACCCACGTGGGAAGTGACAAGCAAACACTTTAATCACTAGGCCATCCCATCGCCCTCGGCGTACATGGGGTGTGCCTCTATTTATCACACAGGACTCCCTGAACATCTTTCTGAATCGAAATGTACCACAGAGTACGGGGTACGTGAGCGCAGGATGGACAGAAGAGGAATGAATGCATTGTGTGCACCAACCCTCCATCTTGAAAGGCTACTCATGTTTGACGTTAATTTGCATACTATTACCAGGGAAAGTCTCTATTTTTCCATAAACGTTCTTGTTCATATCCAGTCTAAGAATTAAAAACATTTACTTATTAGAATTAGGGGGAACTACATGAAGATATATACATCCTGATATTGTCTTTGAGGCATTCCCACTAATAAAGAATAATTTCCTGAATTGAATAAGCCTTTGCCATTTTCATAATGTGTCCTGTCCAAATTTCCTATTTCAAAATAGTGTAAGGAAGGGAGAATGTGTCTTCGTGTGATTTAATATGGCAATGTGCACCGAAAAACTGGAAAGTACCCCGCCATGAAATAATTCCTATCGGCTAACAATTGCCTTAACTGCATCTGTATTATCCACATTTTGTAAAATTATAATGCTGCAATTTAACCCTTTCAATATGTCTCGTAACTGAACCCAGTCCTGTATCACTATTTACTGAAGCCACAGATATATATAGTATATTTGTGAATAGTGATGTATACACTATTGCCTAGAAGTTCATTCCCTTTAACGGCATGGGCAACGCGTGACGCCATCCGTGGGCAACCCGTTGAACACGGGTGTGCACCCCGTTCGCCACTCGGGTGCAACGCGCAACACACTCATTAGAGAGAGAACAAACATTTGACCCAAGGAGGACCCACATTAAGCGGAGATTGGAAGTTGTAACAAGGAGAGCATTTTTTTATATTGTCATTTTTTAAATTTTTTATATGATTTACGGCAACCATTGTCTGAATGAACATTTAAAGGCGTATTACTCTGGAGCCATGTCATCTATATGTCTTGAAACATTTAATTGGCCTTATTTATAAGATGCTAATCTTTATTGTTAATCCCTATTTTACTGTACATCGACTGTCTGCCACCCAGAACGAGTTGTGCAATTATGTCACTGATGAATTATTGTTTACATTTACTTACTAAATGTCAATTGACCTTTGCTATATAAGCCTTGATCCAGCACCATCAATGAAAAGACAGAAAAGGAGAGGGAGAGAGAGAGAAAGGTCTTACCCTTAGCTAGCCTAGCTAGGGTTAGGCTGGGTGCTCCGGGGCACCAAGACAACAACCACTACCACCATGTGCTGACCTGGCACATAGTGTCTTTTATATGTATATATCTACCTGTATAAAGTAAAATTGTATATACTGCAAGCCATCGTCTCCAAGTTGTCACTTCCTACTGAGAACCATACGTCAGCCCCTTGCATATACGAGTATGCAAATTTTTCATTAGCAACGTCACGTGTGTCTGCAACGCACGTGCACCAGCGCGTTGTTAATTTCCTGACGATTTATGATATGTACTTGATGATGTCTCATTTTCAGATGTGATTTTGTTGGAAAATATGAGTACCGTTGTGATCACTTTCTTCCAGCTTATTTATACGACCATTGGCTTCTGCGTGATCTTTTGCGATGGTGTTAAGAGAATACATGATCCTGGAAAATTCTAATGTCATCGTCAAGTTTGTGTAAATTGAGACTCTAGGGAATGTAATTCTCACAATTTGTGATATATCAAAAACTACATTTGATTTTTAAAATATTACAAATGCTATATAAATATCAATAAATATAACATGATGTCATAAATCAAATTTGAGATATAAATTCATTCTTTGGAATCAATAAATGATTTACCGATATCATAAGATAAGAAATAAATAGTTACAAACGGCGTCTGATATAGTGTTACTTTTGGTTTTATTGAGTAACGCGATTGCATCACGGTTATAGTGTTAATTGCTAGTCTGTTCCTTCACCAATATTTCTTTCATCTTGTTAAAAACTGTTTAAAAATGTCAACTTATAATTAACCATTATCTATAACCAAGTAACAAATACCAACCCGACCTGCGTTTATTTATCTCTCGAGCGTTATCATTATTAACATCTGTCTAAGTGGATATGCTTATACTAGAACATCGCACTAATTACGGAATGACACATCATCTCAACGCATTTACAAGCTAATCGCTTGATAATCAGGAAGTCTAGCTGTCTGTGAGCGAGGCTGAGTTAGGTTACATGTAAAATAGGAATCGTTAAACGAAATAGGATTTGAAATGTATCCAATACTTCCAACTATCAGGATACAAGTTTCCATCTGTCCGGCATAGGACTTACATCTATAGCATAGTACTATAGCTAAGTAAATACCACTTTAAAATGTCACTGTTCATCGTATTTAAAGCAGACACGGTGGTTAAAGTGAATCTCATTTCCCCATACCTACCCTCAACATAGTCACATCACAAGTGTTCGGTCCGACTTGCCGTCAAAAACATCTAAAACCTCACGGATGTATCATGAAATGTGTTCACATGTATAGACTTGTATCATATCTACCTAAATACCACTTCATAGTGTCACAGATCTTGCTATTTAAAGCAAGCACGTTGCTCAAAGTGGAGCCATTTCCCCTCTACATTCTTAACATAGTCTCCATCAGATTGGTTTGGTCTGTGTTCAGTCCGATTTGGCCCCAAGATAATTAATGTAATTTCATCAGAAGACGTTTAATAGGTCACACTGTTGTAAAAAAAACGTGTTTATTACCTTATCCGATAATTACAGCGTGTTATGATCACTACATATGTCTATATCCTAAACATGTTTGGAATTGTTTAAAACCCAAACATGTTCATAATCTAAACGTGTTCTCAACCAAATTGTGTTACGAATATTAATAATCATGATGTTAATTTCTGTCAGTTTTGCTGAGACATTTGCCTGAAATATTTTGCTTTGCGATCGTTACAATAGGACAGCTTCAAAACCAAGGGCTCCCAAGTTAAAATTTGTCAGATCAAATACGTACCTCTCAACAATCAAGGACTCCTGCACGCTGATGTATTTATCAAAGCAAAATGAAAACCAACACTTTTCAGAGATTTCAGTATTTAATATATTAATATGTTTAGATTTGAAGATATTAGCAATATAAGGTTGTGTGACTGATCATTTCAGACTAATTATTGATTTCATTGCCCTAAGAAATGTCCCCATAAACCTTTGTAAATTGAATATACCAATTGTAACGACAGTTGACTGTTGCTGTTAAGTCGCGTAAGAGTTGGGTATGGAAATACCAATATTCAGTAAATTAGTGGCATCACTATTTGCACTCAACATCGTTGTCCAAAATGTTTCTTTTTAACATAATCATTTGCATCATTTTTTCCTTAACTCACTTGTATTTTTCAGGGCATTATCAATTGCAGAAGCCCGAGTTCTTCCATCAACTGCCCGGCAAAGGAGGGCAGTGTAAAAGACAGAGGGCTTCTGCAAATGATAAATCTCTGTCAAAAAGCGTTGCCGTTATTATAACTAAAAAGGGTAGAATTTGTTATCAAATAAGAATAAACGACAATATCGCTTTTAAAACATTTACTGTACACATTTACACACAACGAATATCACTGCCCCTCTTTTACAAATGTGAAAACGTCATAGAACAAACCAGATGACGTCACTATTGAACATCAATATGACGTCACCTAACAACGAGCGTGATAATGGCCTCTCGTCAAGCAATCGTATGCATTATTATGCTTGAAAGTGAGATTGACCAATCAGAGAGTAGAACTACTAACCCTATACATCGAAGATGATTGTTGCTGACCAAATATGAATCGGTGTACCGTCAGTGACCAAAACCCACCTCACATATTTCACATAACAATTCTGGTACAGAAATTCGTCATTCGACACTGTTTTGTGTTTTAATATCTTTAATTGTGATGTGCAAAGACATTAATTTTCAAAGAAACCACGTTCATGACTTTATTAATAATTAAAGAGAAAAAAAACTTACAACGGATGTAACTGATTTACAAATAGCAACGTCAAAGAATATAATATAGGATGACGTCACAAACAAGAAATTAACATGCAATTCACGTCACATTGTTATGAAAATGCTATCCATTTTACCTATAATACTTGTTTAAACGTTCACATTTAGTGCATTATATATTCAGTTGTTACATTAAAGCGTTGTTTCGGAAAGATATGTACTGGTCCTGTCGTTTATACCAGTTGTAAGTGTCAAGTTTTCATGTGCGATAAAGACACCAAATAATGTAATTTTCGGCATAATAAATTCGTTATTGTGTCTTTAGTTGCCGTATACGCCTCGCCCAATATTTTTCAGCTAACCTAATATGACACCGTATACGGCAACTAAAGACACCATAACTACTATTATGAAGTTGCAGTAGGCCGCTCATTTCTGACAACATGCGGGCGGTTTAATGATAAGTATATCCATTGTAGCTATAATAAAGACATTTGAACTAAAATAAGATTGAAATGTTATGAAATTATTACTTCATAATTCAGGTGCGCTACAGAGCAAAGGGTACTCTTTTGTCTATTTTCTTTAGCAATAAGCACAATCTCATAAACGAATTTGCAACATTCGCATACGCATACCTTGTCCACAGTGGTAATACGTACTCAACATTAAATCGAGAACTTAACGTGGTCTATTGTGTAGAAATCGTGATTGTTAGATTATATGTGCACAGCTGGTACACGCCTCATAAGACTAAAGTATTAAGAAGGAGGTTTATTTTTTACATAAATATCCAACTGATTATACAGAAACGTAAAATGTATGGATCTACGATCTGAAGGTTTACAAATTAATATTGATATTTCAGAGAGGCCTTTTTCAAAGTGGAACAGTTAGTAGATGGTATTATACAGACAGTAGTACAATCATGGCTTTTGGTGTTGGAAATTATGGAATGATATTGCAGAATGTTGGGGAATAGGGAATGGTATAGTAGTATGTTGGAGAATATGGAATGGTATTGTAGTATGTTTGAGAAAATGCAATGGTATAGTAGTATGTTGGAGAATATGTAATGGTATTGTAGTATGTTGGAGAATATGGAATGGGTATTGTAGTATGTTTGAGAATATGGAATGGTATTGTAGTATGTTGGAGAATATGGAATGGTATTGTTATATATTGGAGAATATGGAATGGTATTGTAGTATGTTTGAGAATATGGAATGGTATTGCAGTATGTTTGAGAATATGGAATGGAATTGCAGTATGTTGGAGAATATGGAATGGTATTGTAATAAATTGGAGAATATGGAATGGTATTGTAGTATGTTGGAGAATATGGAATGGTATTGTAGTATGTTGGAGAATATGTAATGGTATTGTAGTATGTTGGAGAATATGGAATGGTATTGTAGTATGTTGGAGAATATGGAATGGTATTGTAGTATATTGGAGAATATGGAATGGTATTGTAGTATATTGGAGAATATGGAATGGTATTGTAGTATGTTGGAGAATATGGAATGGTATTGCAGTATGTATGAGTATATGGAATGGTTTTGTAATATGTTGGAGAATATGGAATGGTATTGTAGTATGTTGGAGAATATGGAATGGTATTGTAGTATGATGGAGAATATGGAATGGTATTGTAGTATGTTGGAGAATATCTAATGGTATTGTAGTATGTTGGAGAATATGGAATGGTATTGTATTTTTTTGGAGAATATGGAATGGTATTGTAGTTTAGCTTCCTATGGTTGATAATACAGAACGACTTGCTGTGTACATCATTTGCTTGTCTTTATTTGTTACATTCTGTGTTCCAAGGGTAGTAATAAAAACAGTCAAAGCGGTCAGTCACTGATTGGTAACGACTTTTTTATCAACGGCTATAAGTCAAATGACGATGTGTGTACACACATCTAAAGGTAGCACACCAACTAAATCATAAAGTACAAAACCTCGTCAAAACTGCGAATGCCAAAACTGCAAATAAATTTGCGAAGAAATAAATCCAGATCAGATGAGACCCTATTGTCACTTTACAAATCACTGATTACATCCAAAATAGACTATGGATGCCAAATATACAACGCCCTCAACTCATTATTAAACGATAAACTAAACGCAGTCCAATACCAAGCACTAAGGTTAATTACACGCACACAACGGGGCACACCGACCACATCACTGCAGGCACTAACAGGCGAAATCCTCCTGGATCTATGCCGAGAACTTACAATAAATTACTGGGCCTCCACCCAAGATAATCCAACAAATGCTTAAAAACAGCCTTAGCCCAAAAGGGCTCGAAGCGGTAGCTCGAAATAACCATCAATTAGTACCAATTTCTCACCACATACGAGGACCGCCTATGTGGTCGAGAGGTAGAGCGTCCGCCCGGAGAGCGGAAGGTCCGGGGTTCGATCCCCAAAAGACGTTAATAGATGGTACTTGTTGTTACCCTGTCGGGCACGTGCATGCACGTCGCTTTATAAGTGCAATAATCTTGGACGCGACGTTAAACCCCATTTCACCTCACCTCAACACATACTAAACTACTCAAATACTCACAACCTAAATGATTTAAACTAAACACAGCACCAAACGACTCTTTCATACCCAAACTACAAACCCACACATTCGACATATCTCTCTCCACCAAACTAAATAAAGAAACCGACCCAAACACCTCTAAATCCACCACACAAGCATACATACACGAACAATGGCCAAATTGGTGTCACATATACACAGACGGGTCCTTTGACCCGGACTTAAAACGCACGGCATCAACATCAACACACCTACAAAAGAAACAAACTCATGTAGGCTTCCCACTAACCAATCAATCTTCACAGCCGAACTAATGGGGATAGTAACAGCCCTACACAGCGCCCAAATGAAAAAAAAACACCCCAAAAAACTAATACTAACAGATTCATTAAGTGAGCTCCAGGCTATAAAAAAACAAAAACACAAAAAACGTCCTAAGCTAATACTTCTACAGATACTTAAAAGCGACGACAATCTCCGTAAACTAGGCAAATATATAGAAATAGTTTGAATCCCTGTCCACATCGGTGTGTTTGGTAACAAACATGCCGACGAAGCAGCTAAATCAGCACTAAAATTGGAAGAAGTAAGCATCAACCTTTCAATATCTAAAAACGAAATTTGAAATATCACAAATGAAAATATCTTCCATTAGTGGCAAAACAACTATCAGAAATCAAACTGCAAACTAAATCACCTGCTACAAAGGCCACTCAAAAAACCCCAAATCCTTCCTAAAACCAAAAATATCGACAGGGCAATAACCAAATTACAAACAGGCCACACTAATCTCAACTCACACCTACACCAAATTAAAAAAAAACATTAAACCGGTTACTGCCCAAATGGCAACCAAATAGAAACTCCTGAACAGGTAATACTACATTGCACACATTACAAACAACAAAGCACAACACTAAACTACAACAACCAAATGACACTAGCAACTCCATTAAACCCCTTAAAAGCTTACAGACCTATAAAGCACTAGGCATTTATCTGATCAAAACAGGCCTACTCGGTCGCATTTAGGAGAGAGAGAAAAAAAGACCCCAAAAGACACAACAAACAAGCTACCAATAAAACATAAATAATAAATCTATAACAACACACAACCTCAAAATCTCCTTTAGATCCTCCACCTTATTAGCATGGCATATTACAAAATTCAGAATTTCCGCCACAATTAATTAAGCGACCATAGAGCCCCTCCAGGTTGCCTTACCTTTCGGACATACCCTTGTCGACCACATCACTGAACGGTTTGTCGGGTCCGTGTGCGAACTGCAAAATATACGCATATGTCGGAAAGCGCTGGTTAAAACCAAAACTAAGTAAGTAAGTCAATTGACGATAAATTACATTTCAACGAATACAGCTTAACGTCCCAAACCATGGACGTGACAGCTGGCGTACGTGTTGGAACTCGTGTTCAGAATCCATCTTTCACTCGTGTTACAAATTAACCTATTGCATATATAGGTTCATGATTTATTTCGTTTATTTAGTGCAATTCTGTCTATTTTTTCTTAATTTCAATATCATTTTTGTATTCCCATGAACAGTAATACCATCATAAAATAATAAATACATGTACATGTGGGTTGTCGAGGAGCTTACATATATCTAACTGAGAATGTCAAATTAGTTTGCAAATAGTATTGTGTAAAATAAATACACACATGTTTAGCTCTGGCTGTGAGGTAGGTTTGTATATTTGACATTGTTTTCCAGGGTTACCAGCAATCGGACATACACCCACGTGTATGCCGGAAAAGACAGTTGAAGAGATAACTATAAATGCCGCTTCATCAATACCCTACAGTTATATTTTAGTACATTTACGTTTTTAATACCTTTCGAGAATATTTGACAACTTCACCTTACAATTAATATTTTTCTATCTGTATCTAGACGGAAGTTCTTGCACGTGCTAATGATTAATCTTTCTTTCAGGTTGAACGCTTTCAACAAGTAACACCTTTATTTCAAGTTAGAGACCACATGCCCACAGAACATAACATTACAGGAATACAATTACTGATAAAGTGACTTATCCAATTCCATTGTATTCAATATGAATTTTGATAGCTGTACAATAGTAGGTTTATGATTAGAAGACATCAGGCGAACAAAGGATTCCAGTGACGGATTAACAAAGTATTTAGGATCAATGTATCGATTTCTTAAATCATTAAAAGCAACTAGACTAATGTTTAATCGAAGACAATATCTTCACAAGCGTCATTCTTGCGTCTGCCCATTTCGATCATAAACTGATGATAGCCACATCTAAATCTTGACAGCGCCTGTTTCAATAGTGTACAGTCGACTTGTGTAAGATATACTTCTGTCTTTAAAACTGGTTGTAGGTTGAATGTGCCATAAGCATTGGATTTGATGATACTGATGAATGCCATCGTTGGATGCTGTAATCGGATACACGTTGTTTAAACTGAGACATAAAAAGATAAAAATGTCCAACATCTTGCATAATCCAGGCGTAGCCAAAGCCAAACTGGAATAAGGTATGATCATGATTTATCTTAGTTGCCCAGGAAGTTCTGTTTACGCAATCCAATCCATACAGCATCAAATACGTTTGCTTCGGTTGTCGGCAATTGTTCATAATGACTAGTTTACCCAATATATTCTGAACCGCAAAAGAAACGTCACCATGGATAGATAATGAGAAACTTTATTTGTCCAAACACTGTAAACATACTTTGAGACATATTAAAAAGGTTGAAACTTGGCAAAACTGGGTTGAAATTAAAGTGTCAAATGTTCTTAAAATAAAACACAACACTAGTCTCTGAGAAAAGGGCATCACAAGTCAGTATCTCGTGTGTCCGCCATGTTCATTGATGACTGCCGTGCAACGTCGATACATGGAATGGATGAGGGGGTTGATGAAGGCCACAGGCACTTCAGCCCACACTCTGATGAACGCCTGACGCAGTTCAGCTGCAGTTGTCGGCCTTGGTCGGACGTCATTCAGCCGTCTTTGAATTTCGTCCCACAGGTGCTCAATGGGATTTAAATCGGGACTGAGGGAAGGCCACTGCATTGGTCTGATGCCATTCTGCTGGAGGAAGTCTCTTGTTGCTCTCGCAGTGTGGGCACGGGCGTTATCATGCTGAAACTCGTGATTGCGGCGACGTGCCAAATGAGTTATGGCGTGGGGTCTCAAGACTTGATCAATGTACCGAGCTGCTGTGACACCATTGCCTCTCCCTGGACCGATGTTCAGGAAGACCACAGGGCCGACCCTCTGTACAATACCAATTCCACCCCACATCATGATGCTCGGACCACCCCATGAGTCTCTCTCAACAACACAAGCATCCGAATAACGTTCCCCACAGCGTCGCCAGACTCTCTCTCTCTCTCTCTCTCTCTTTCTCTCTCTCTCTCTCTCTCTCTCTCTCTCTGCCATCTACAGTTGAGATACAGTGACGGCTCTCGTTTAAGAAGAGGACTCTTCTCCACTGCTGGCGGCGCCAATGCTGGTGCTGTGTTGCCCACTAAAGACGGTCCCGGCGATGACGTGGTGTCAGAATGGGTCCTCGATGTGGCCTGTGACAGTGGAGGTGTCTGCTCGTCAATCGTCGACGCACGGTGCCCGCAGTAATGTGTCGCTGGTGTGTACCCAGATATTTAAATGACAACTTTTCATGCAATGTTACTTGGGGTGACGTTTCTTTTGCGGTTCAGAATATTACACATTTTGTTACATAGGTGAGAAATAATAAAGGTCGACCACATTCTCCAAGAACAGCATCATTACAAGCACTCAGAGGCAGATACAGAATTATTTTTATATACTAAGTCTGAACTCTCAATTTGATCCACGACTTCGTATCCCCAATGTTCAGAGCCGTAGGTTAGGATCGGCAGAACCATGCTGTCGAAAATCTTTGCAGTCATAAATTGGTAAGCCGTCACCCATAAAGTGCAATCTGTATATGAGTAAGCATACTCTCTCCGCCTGCTTTGCCAACACCTGTCTCGATCTCGACCAAACAGGTTTAGGTGTAAACAAAATACCAAGATATTTATAAAAGGAGACGGTTTCGATCTGAGAGACCCTGCAATACCATTTTTCATACTGCCGTAGATATCCACCATTTCGGAATACAACAATCTTCGATTTTTCACAGAAGTTGCTAACGCAATTTATTTTTTCTTGTAGTTTGCCTGTGGAATCTGCAGCGTTAGCGACATCATCAGCATAGAGAAGTGAACATATATTCAGATAATCTTCAATTATTAACATGCCTCTTCAGTTTGAAGTAGTCATCTCAGTAACCAATTCGTTGATGTATAATGAAAATAAAAGTGGGCTGATCACACATCTTTGGCGAGTACCAACCCAGGACTGAAAAAAGTCTTTGAGACCTTGATCTGTCCGTACACAAGTATATAGTTTGAAATACATAATTCTTAAAACAGTTCCATGTATTCCATAGCTAATAAGTTGATGCCAAAGTAAAGTGTGATTTACGCAATCCAAGGTTTTTGAGAAGTCTATGAAGAAAACAAAATCTCCCACCTGTTGATTTAGAGAGGTATTTCTAATCATCCCATAAAGTGAAATTATTTTATCCACCGTCGAATAACCTTTCCTGAATCCAGCTTGATTTTCATAAATAACTTTATTTTCATGAGACCAATTTTGGAGTCGGGGGGGGAGGGGGGGGGGGGGTGTTAGTGTTATAGAAAACAGTTTTAATGAATCAAGTTGGGGTCAAGTGATAGTTGTACAAATATTTGCCCCCCTGTCAAAAAAGTTAACTACGGCCTTGCAGTGCCACTGATGATTAAATAGATTTCCACAGTTCATCAGGGTTGTCACGAATACATTAAATTTTATCTCTGATTCCTTTTACTATCATGACACACTGATTTAAATATTCGCGTCTTTTGTTTACAACTTTGCAAGTCAAGTAAAGCGTCAGTCAGTCAATCTAAATTTGTCCAAGGCCCAATACGTTTCACGCTTGGCTGTCTCACACTGCATGTTCCACCACGCGGGCTGTCACGTGACCTATGTCGTCTGCTCATTGAAGCTGCTGCCCGCTCGAAAAGATGGGATATCTTATTGACGGCGTTATCAATATCAGTGATTTGGAAACATCATCAGGGATTATATATCCCCGCCTTTCATCCCTATGGTTTAAACTCCCCAAAAGCCACCCCCGCCGAAAGCTTTCAACTGTGTCTCAGTGAGAGCGGAAATGAAAGCGATACAGGCCGTGATCCAACATGGATACTCCCTCACAAGTCTCCACCAGAGCTTGATGTCACTTCCACAATGGTAATTATTATATGACGGTACGTTACATAGCAATAACTGCGTGATAATGTAAATTAATGTAATTTGTTAGCGTCTATTCTCTTCCAAAACCTCGTCAAGCCAGATATAAACAACAAACACACAATCTGGCTTCCCCTGTGGCACACGCCGAGGCATTTACTCTGCATGAGAAACAAAGAAAGGGAATACAGGAAAACAACCTATATTACAAACCCAACGATTTGGACACACTTAATCTGGCTTTAACACTGTCTTTGATATACCCATCTTTGGCATTCTCGCTCTTCCAGCGCCCGTGTCTCTTAAAAAGACGGTCAGGTACACCATTGTTTGCTGCCGCTGTAGCACCACCCGACCTCAAACTGTGGACGCCATATCTTGACACATCACTGACAAAAGGGGACAAAGTTACACGAAATATTTCACGGAGTCTTGTATAAGTCAGTGGCTTGTTTTCTTTCCTCAGCACATATTTGCCATTAACAGGACTTAGTGCTCTGAACACATATTCCTGAGAATCCTCGGCAATCTCTGCCATCGTTAAATAACGTTGTAAGTGCATAACAGGACATAGCAGTGAATCGGATACACCTATGACTACCCATGCACCATCTCGGTACACGTCCGTCTTGGACTGTTCAATAAATATAGACATATAATGTTCAAAAAACATGATATCTGAACGTGCAATGTGCAATAATTCAACTGATCGAAGAAAACCTGCAAAAGAAACTAAAATCATTGCAGCAACTCTGCTGTCTTTTAAACATCTCACACATTCGAGAGACGATACCATACAACTAAGTTGCGATATTGTTATCGGTTCCTTTTTGTGTACTGGTTTAGCCAATCTCCGCTTACCAGCCTCCAATACATTTCGTACCAGTGTATTATCTGTGGGACTGCATAACCCAACAAGAACATGAGCATATCGAATGCTGTAAAAAGCTGTATTGACAGGAGAAATACTTTCACAACTTTGTATTAAAGATAACAAATAAAGTGCGCAGTGCATAGGAGCAATTGGCAATAAAGTCGGCAAACCATGAGAATCTGCCCAATCAGAAAATCTCTTGAATCCCAAGTTGTATGATCTCACTGTAGAGGCAGATCTAGCCTCATTTAATAATATGCTCAAACCTTGTACGTTCGGTTTTAAACTTTCTGGGAGGGTAGATATAACATCATGATATACACTGTCTAACACATCTGAAACAGAAGAAAGCATTTCAATAACCGAAATCGATTTTCAACGCTAACATTGAAAAGTTTAAATCTGTTTCACCAAAAAAACGTCCCCCAATACGACTGGGAACATAAGCTTCTTTGCAAGACGGCAAATAAACAAAGTCTCTTACTTCTTTGAAAAATGTACCTTGTTTGCATAGCAAAGGCCAGAAACTTGCCGAGTACCACTGAGGTACAACCAACGTACCCTTTGCTCTGTATTTGCGCATATGGCACAACACACGCGAGACCAAATACACTGGTGGTACTATCCAGTTCACCTCATTACTCCAATCTGAAGTAAAAGTATCCACATTCTCAGAATTAGGGTTCCAGTACCTAGAATCGAAACGGTTTATCTTCTTGTTGTAGTAAGAAGCAAAACGATCTATTGAATGTGGTCCCCATGTTTCATCGAGTACATGAAAAACTGCAACTGCCCAGTCATCTCTATCAGTGAGCTTGCTCAGAAAATCGGCTTGATCATTTTGTTCTCGGGGAACCCAGTCAACTTCCAAACGTATACAGGATCTCAAACACAACTGCCAGATAACCAATGCAAGATTTTGTAAATGTGTCTTCATGCTACCCTTTTTAATAAAAGCACATACATTGGTATTATCCGTAAACCACTTGACTGAGTGAGAACCAAGAAAAGACAAAAAACTTGTCAGTACCATAGATACAGCCTTCAACTCCCGCCATGTTGAACTTTGATTCATTTCGCTTTCGGACCACTGACCATGTGCAAACCTTCCACCAAACTGAACACAATAGCCACCGTAACCTACACCACTTGCATCGCTATAAACAACCCTGGTAGGGGAACTGTCAGAACACAACGATCGTGACTTGAAATGTTGAATATTGTCCCGCCAGAACACTAACTGATCCTTACTTTGACCTGATAAAACAATCCAGTCATTCCATGAGTTAGCCGTCAGACAATCTATACTGAGTGACCTCGTCATAAGTTGACTAAGTGAACCAACAACTGGTGACATAGCAATAATTTGACCAACTAGTGGAGATACATCACGAACATACACAGACCTAGTGTTAGGGACTAAGAGAGATCTGATGCAAATGAAAAGCTTCTCCAACTTCCTTTCCGGTATAGCTAAAGTAAAATGTAAAGTGTTCACGTGAAATCCTAGCCATTCCAAACTTTGTGAAGGCGTCCATAAAGACTTTTCAACTTTAGGCACAAATCCAGAACTGATGAGGTCATCCTCAACCCTATCTGATACAACAGCACAAGTTGACATAGAATTTTCAACAATAATTCCATCATCAAGAAACATAACGTTCTTGTAACCGAGGTAACGCCACCATTTTACCAATTGTCGAGTTACCTTTGTAAAGACATAGGGCGCAGATGACAAACCAAATGGGTAAAACCACAAACTTGTAATACCTCCTGCACCATGGCCAAATCCATGAAAAGCCGAGAAAAGTTGTATGAGGAGTATGCATTTCAATATGATGGTACGCGGAATGTATATCGTATTTAACTAACCAATCACCAGCATTGATATACATAAGAGCGGTTTTCCAGTCTTCGTATTTGACTGAAAGTTTAAACACATGTTTGTTCACCACAGATAAATCAAGAATTAATCTTTTCTTTCCAGAAGAAGCAATAGACACAGACAACGGATTAACAACACGAGGCCTCTCCTCACATTCCTCCACTAAATTTTTCCGCACAAGATCTGAAATAGCTTCACAAACAAAATCAGAATGCCGCAACGCCGACATGTTGTTTTTTAATTCCATAGGTGTCGGAGTAGAATAAAATGGTATCTTGTATCCACTTACAATTACATCAATCACAAATTGAGTAGAACCAATGTCACGCCAAAACTGTATGCAGCGTCTTAGACGACCCCTCACTAAGATTTCAGCATTTCCACGCTCATATTCATAATAATCGTTTGTAAGTTCAACTTTACCCTGTTTACTCTGAGACTGTGGTCTTGCTTCCCGGTCGACTTGGCGTGACTGTGTTAGAGTTGACATACGGGCAGTCTCGTCTCCAGTGGCTGAGTTCTCCGCACGCAAAACACGTGCCGTTTCTAAGTCTCGGGCGAAATGAACGACCTTGAGATGGTCCCACTGGATGAGCCCCGCCCCCAACTGTAGCCTGCGTGACAGTCGCTGTCGGTCTAGAAAACTTAAATGGGGCATATCTTGACGATTTTGATTTCTTTTTGTCAATTTTCTTGATAGCTCTGGATTCCGCTCTGGAGATATGCCGATCATCGCCAGAATCATCAGCAAGATCATAACAGTCATATTGGCGAACAGTCTCCCAACCTCCATCTGATGAGTCGGCAAGCTTAATCAGCTTATTTCTACGCTCAATGCGCGAAACCTCCGCGCAAAGTAGATCTTGCAAATAGTCCAATTTTGAGTAAGAAATAGCAAATTTCATTTGTTTCAGATTTTCAAGGGTCTCTGAATTGAAATTATACTGAAGGCGGTGCCCTTCCCGTTTCCATACGAAATCTTTTTCAGTTTTGAGTTTCTAAATATCAGCTGCTGTTCGAGCCACGTTATCTTGTAAATTAACAAGTTTATCTTCAACAGACCTGTCAACTTCTTCTCGACATGTAGATAACTGCTGTAGAATATTATCAAGTTTCTTGTTAATATCTTCAGATAGCTCCATAACAAAATGGCGATAGAACACGTGGCAAAGTAAATAACGATATAAACAGACCACACTGTAACGGCGACACCACAGGAGAGATTGAACTACCCGGGCTTTACAATTCCTATATATACCCCTCACGGTTGCGCCCTCTACCGGGAATAACCTCCCTTTATATCCGGCTTTACCTTCAAGAGAAATCAATTTCAGTCTAATTCACTCTGTTCAACCGAATGAAATTTCATGAAAGTAATGTGAAGTTTACACGATATACGGCTTTTCCATAGGACGAGAGGTGGGTCACATGACGTTTTTCAAGTGACTGTATTCTTAAAATTACGTAAGCACTGACTACTTCCACATTCCTGGAGAAAGCCCTGGGAATTCCCTAGTACGAATTCATACAGAAGCGTTGTTTCTCATCATTTAGACCCTTTAATTTTGAACGTAGCGTCTTAGCATACTCTGAGATTATTCATAGAGTTTGGTTGCATGCCCGTTCAAGGATACCCTCGCTACAACCCATCCTAGAGAAATAAATCCCCAAAATCCAAACTATCGTAGTGACAATCTACAGCAATCTATGAAATTACCTTAGTATCTTTTTGACACATCTTTACAATCACCTTTCAATGATCGGCCAATTGATCAGTGTTTGATCACAAAGGCTTGAAATCGCCACAGGCTAATTAACAACTTCGGAAGTATCTCCCGTCATGTTTATCGTGTCGGCCATTTTGACGTCTTGTACTTGATGTAAATATAATGTATTACGACGCTCTGTCATTGTGATTGACTTACTGAGGTAGTTCTTAACAGACCTTCTCATCTAATGAGGATATTTTTTGGAATATATTTCTTGTAAACAAACTAAAACAGATGTTCCTCGCTTTTGGGGGAACTATTTTATTCCGGAATGGCCTATTAAAGCTAATAGTAAGTCAAGGCACCATGCGCGTATATGATCTGTTATTATATGTGTTTAACAAACACGGTTTTGGGAGTTCATAGAATACACTGACGCAAGTATATTCTAATCAATTGGATAATTGAATATGCTTTATTTTACATATTACAGAACATCACCACACAAAATTTGGAAAGTTGCAGTAACACACTACGGTGATCGCATTAAACACCTCTTTAAAAAGTATTTCAGTTATATCACGGTGTATCAGACTGATGTGGGATAAAAATCCGAAGTGGTTCAGGCCATCCAACGGGTGTTCGCGAAAAGGTGAGCGTATTCTGCCAGACGGGTGGCATCCATCACAAACACATGCAAGGACAAGTCAATTGTTCACCTGAACAAAGCACGGAAACACACAATGATGCCCGTTCTCACTATTACCGAGCATGTAAATTATATATATTAAACATGGACGAGTATAAACAATATGTTCCTACAGGTAGTTATGTAATACTGACAGGGACATTCTCGCGATCTCGCATTCTCGCGATCTCGACCTTTGGAAACGAGCTAAATATGCCAAAAACACGAGAATGCGTGTTTTTGATACATAACACTTTTTGTCGAAAATCGACAACGCGGGAATGCGACATTTGAACATGATGAAAAATTTATTTTCTCGCGATCTCGCGTTCTCGTGTTCTAGTTTTTTAGACGCTGTCCGTGCGCATGCGTGATATCATAAGGTCAAGGCGCATGCGCACATTAGTAGTCCTGCACAGTGGTCATGCTTCTATCATGCTCTTCATTCTCCAAGTAGCATTTAGAAAATGTATGACTTGAGCTTGAAAATGCTATCATGTAATTTACATAGACAAAGGGGGCGGTCGGGTAGCCTAGTGGTTAAAGCGTTCGCTCGTCATGCCGAAAACCCGGGTTCGATTCCCGACATGGGTACAATGTGTGAAGCCCATTTCTGGTGTCCCCCACCGTGATATTGCTGGAATATTGCTAAAAGCGGCGTAAAACCATACTCACTCCCTCACATAGACAAAGACCCATGTAGAGTAGAGTAGACTCCTCTCCCTTTGGTGCTGTTTTCTGTGTACTTTAATTTAAAACCCTCAAAATGCTAAACATAATTTAACAAAAGAAATTGTGTACATGAATGTTCATGGATAGTGAAAACATTAAAGTGTGAGGAAGCTGGAAACAATATATATCACTGTCAGTTTAATATTGCTTAAAACCACATCAGCAGTATTGCTGTATCAGTTACAGAAATAATCACATTATTATTCATTAAAACAAAATTCTCAAAGACCAATTTGTAGCATTCTGCTAAAATGAGCTTGTCCGATGTTTTTACACGACACCATAATCACTACTTTAGGCCATACAAAATTAATTAATAGATTATCATCCTTTCCCACCTGACTACAAAACATCCCGCCTTACATTATTCTATTGCCTCAAACTTCCTAGAAAAGAAATATCGCTAATATGTGTGTTCCTACTCTGTGCACGTAGCCCCATTGAACACGCATGTTGCATGTGAATCGCATCCTTCGACAGCAATTGTACACAGATGCCTTAAATGGTTCGACAAGAAAACAATAACATCTTTATCATGAGTAAGTACCCCCAATATCCAGCCTGAGGGACCGGCATGGCTCTGAATAAGTGAGTGACTTTGGCTCAACACCGCTTTGAACAGTATTTATATTTCAGTTATTCCCTGGCTTGTCAGCTTTAAATGGGACGAAACCCACCATCATAGGTTTCTGCCACGCCCAAGGGACGCAACTTTACGTACACAGCGAATAGCGACGCCTCAGAGGACTGAGCCACTAGGTCACTGTCCTGGTAATTGGCAGAAAAACGCGAGAACGCGAGATCGCGACATTGGTCAAGTTTCGCAATCTCGCGTTCTCCTAACTGTATAAGCAATTGACACAAAAGCACAAGATCGCGAGATGGCGACATTGGTCAAGTGTCGCAAACTCGCGTTCTCGCGTTTTTGAAAATAGTTACATATAACTGCATAGCCAATTGGCACAAAAGCACGAGAACGCAAGATCGCGACATTGGTCAAGGGTCGCAATCTCGCGTTCTCGCGTTTTTGAAAAGAGTTGCATATGACTGAAAAGGCAATTGACACAAAAGCACGAGAACGCGAGATAGCAACATTGGTTAGGTGTCGCGATCTCGCATTCTCGCGTTTATTACGGTTTGAGTCGAAACATGTAGCGCTTGCCAATCAGAATTCGCATAAACACACAATGACATGTTATAATAAACATTCTTCATTTGCACTGGTAGTTACACTGATTAATTAATTGAATTGATTGTCTCTGAAAAGTTTTTGTGTACTCCAACCCTGCATTGAAGTCTGCAGCAAAGTCGGTGAAGAACACGTTCCCTTCAAACAAACATAGGCATATTTTGATAAATGAAACATCTTCGTGTGCATAAATGGAATCCCAAATGTCTACTTCGTTTGCAGAATTCGTTCAAGATAATAATACTCTCTGTCAATGCGTTCAACATGTACATACATTTCATACATGATGTATTGACATGGTCCCAGCTGGCAAACAAGAGTTCTAAGAGCTTACTGTTTCGGCATAACTTCATCCTTCATCTGAGGCAACAGCTTCCTTTTGCAAACAACTGGGTCATCACTGATCCATGAATATATTCTTACCGCTATTGTCAACGTTGTCAGGAATTTGTTCTGTTTGCAAATCGAAGTTGGTTATTCACTAGCATTCTCAAGCATTGATGTTTCATATTTCTATACAGGAGTATTGGTTGATAACAACATCTTGTGTCACATGACACCAAAACATAAGAGGTATATCTGAAGTAAATACTATTTTATTCAGGAAACAATAGTCAGAGTTAGTAACCCGAACAGACTAAATGTTTATATTTCCCTTTAAAATAATACGTGTTTCAACACACAACAATGTTAAATAAACACACGTTTGTGTTTACCGTTATGCTTGCCCATGTAGCCGTCGTACACATGTAAAATATATAAATGTTGTGTACAGCCATGTGTGGAACTGAATACAATATTGAAATCAGGAACGTGTTCATGAGGCGAGACATTTCAAAACAGTTTACAATTATAAGGTGTTGAAGATCTTCTTTGGTTGACAGCAAAATACAGTTTTTAAACGTGCACGTACCTTAGCTACATCATAAATTATACATATATATATATATATATATATATATCCTACACCACGAGATCTGACTTGGTTGTGGTTCAGGGAAAGTTGACAGCAAATTGCTACATGAATCAAATTCTTCAACCTCACCTTCTTCCAATCATTGACCGCCAGAGGGAGCTGTTTCAACAGGACAATGCTCCACTTCACTCAGCTTGTGTCACGGTAGACTACCCCCTTATGCCAACATCAACGCCTTGCCCTGGCCGTCGAGATCTCCAGATCTCAACCCAATGGAACAACTCTGGGATGAACTCGATCGACGTGTACGTCAACGTCAGAACCGCCGCAGACACTCCACAACTGGCCAACGCGTTACAAGCAAAATGGCGCCGAATTCCGCAGGACAGAATTCGTACGCTTAACCAGTCAGTGCAGAGGAGATGCAGAACCGTGATTGCTGCCCCGGGCGGTCACACGAGATACTGATTTTAGTGCAACGTTGTGGCCTTATGTGACATGTCAATGAACAATTTTCAATGCCTTTGTACAACGACAATATGTGACTATCGAGGTCCAAAATTTCATATTTGTATCTATGATATTCAATTAAATATATCGACTTTATCCAGTCACAGGATTGTAACCGATGGCACCCGTCACAAACACATGCAAAGACATGTCAATCCTCGGAAATATGATGGTACTATTAACACGAGAGTTGGGGAATCAGAATGATATGTGACTGTCTGTCGTCAGTATTTATACCTATTCTAGCAACTACAGATAATCTCATTGACTGATTAAACTGACGATAAAGTTGTTATTGCGTACTTTGGTGACGTTCTCGTGCTTTTGTGTCAATTGCCTATACAGTCATATGCATCTATTTTCAAAAACGCGAGAACGCGAGATTGCGACACTTGACCAATGTCGCGATCCCGCGTTCTCGTGCTTTTGTGTCAGTTGCCTTTACAGTTATATACAACTATTTTCAAAAACGCGAGAACGCGAGATTGCGTTTATTGTTTTCTTATCGAACCATTTAGGGCATCTGTGTACAATTGCTGTCAAAGGGTGCGATTCAGATGCATCATGCGTGTTCAGTAGGGCTACGTGTAGGGAGTAGGAACACACATATTAGCGATATTTTTTATTTCTAGGAAGTTTGAGGCAATAGAATAATGTAAGGCAGGATGTTTTGTAGTTAGGTGGGAGACGATGATAATCTATTAATTAATTTTGTACGGCCTAAAGTAACGACTATGGTGTCGTGTAAAAACATCGGACAATCTCATTTTAGCCGAATGCTACAAATTGGTCTTTGAGAATTTTGTTTCGGCGAATATGCTAGCCGTGTATAATATTGCCTCACTGGCCTGTGATTATTCCTGTAACTGACAGTGCAGACGCGAATAGCTGCAATACTGCTGATGTGGCTTTTAGCAATATTTACACTCTCACTGACAGTGATATATATTGTTTCCAGCTTCCTCAAACTTTAATGTTTTCACTATCACTGGACATTCATGTGCACAATTTCTTTTGTTTAATTATAATGAGCAAGTTGAGGGTTTTAATTTAAAGTACATTGGAAACTGAACCAAAGGGAAAGGACTCTACGATACATGGGACTTTGTGTTTGTAAATTACATGATAGCATTTTCAAGCTTAAGTCATAAGTTTGCTAAATGCTGCTTGGAGAATGAAGAGCATGAAAGAAGCATGACCACCGGACTGCTAACGTGCGCATGCGCCTTGACCTTATGATATATCGCATGCGCACGGACAGCGTCTAAAAAACGATAACACGAGAACGCAATAATAAGTAAGTATGTCAATCTCGCGTTCTCGCGTTTTCGAAAAGAGTTGCATATGACTGAAAAGGCAATTGACACAAAAGCACGAGAACGCGAGATAGCAACATTGGTTAGGTGTCGCGATCTCGCATTCTCGCGTTTATTACGGTTTGAGTCGAAACATGTAGCGCTTGCCAATCAGAATTCGCATAAACACACAATGACATGTTATAATAAACATTCTTCATTTGCACTGGTAGTTACACTGATTAATTAATTGAATTGATTGTCTCTGAAAAGTTTTTGTGTACTCCAACCCTGCATTGAAGTCTGCAGCAAAGTCGGTGAAGAACACGTTCCCTTCGAGCAAACATAGGCATATTTTGATAAATGAAACATCTTCGTGTGCATAAATGGAATCCCAAATGTCTACTTCGTTTGCAGAATTCGTTCAAGATAATAATACTCTCTGTCAATGCGTTCAACATGTACATACATTTCATACATGATGTATTGACATGGTCCCAGCTGGCAAACAAGAGTTCTAAGAGCTTACTGTTTCGGCATAACTTCATCTTTTCATCTGAGGCAACAGCTTCCTTTTGCAAACAACTGGGTCATCACTGATCCATGAATATGGCAAGCAAAATGGCGCCGAATTCCGCAGGACAGAATTCGTACGCTTAATCAGTCAGTGCAGAGGAGATGCAGAACCGTGATTGCTGCCCCGGGCGGTCACACGAGATACTGATTTTAGTGCAACGTTGTGGCCTTATGTGACATGTCAATAAACAATTTTCAATGCCTTTATACAACGACAATATGTGACTATCGAGGTCCAAAATTTCATATTTGCATCTATGATATTCAATTAAATATATCGACTTTATCCAGTCACAGGATTGTAACCGATGGCACCCGTCACAAACACATGCAAAGACATGTCAATCCTCGGAAACATGATGGTACTATTAACACGAGAGTTGGGGAATCAGAATGATATGTGACTGTCTGTCGTCAGTATTTATACCTATTCTAGCAACTACAGATAATCTCATTGACTGATTAAACTGACGATAAAGTTGTTACAGCGTACTTTGGTGACGTTCTCGTGCTTTTGTGTCAATTGCCTATACAGTCATATGCATCTATTTTCAAAAACGCGAGAACGCGAGATTGCGACACTTGACCAATGTCGCGATCCCGCGTTCTCGTGCTTTTGTGTCAGTTGCCTTTACAGTTATATACAACTATTTTCAAAAACGCGAGAACGCGAGATTGCGTTTATTGTTTTCTTATCGAACCATTTAGGGCATCTGTGTACAATTGCTGTCAAAGGGTGCGATTCAGATGCATCATGCGTGTTCAGTAGGGCTACGTGTACGGAGTAGGAACACACATATTAGCGATATTTTTTATTTCTAGGAAGTTTGAGGCAATAGAATAATGTAAGGCAGGATGTTTTGTAGTTAGGTGGGAGACGATGATAATCTATTAATTAATTTTGTACGGCCTAAAGTAACGACTATGGTATCGTGTAAAAACATCGGACAATCTCATTTTAGCAGAATGCTACAAATTGGTCTTTGAGAATTTTGTTTCGGCGAATATGCTAGCCGTGTATAATATTGCCTCACTGGCCTGTGATTATTCCTGTAACTGACAGTGCAGACGCGAATAGCTGCAATACTGCTGATGTGGCTTTAAGCAATATTTACTCTCTCACTGACAGTGATATATATTGTTTCCAGCTTCCTCAAACTTTAATGTTTTCACTATCACTGGACATTCATGTACACAATTTCTTTTATTTAATTATAATGAGCAAGTTGAGGGTTTTAATTTAAAGTACATTGGAAACCGAACCAAAGGGAAAGGACTCTACGATACATGGGACTTTGTGTTTGTAAATTACATGATAGCATTTTCAAGCTTAAGTCATAAGTTTGCTAAATGCTGCTTGGAGAATGAAGAGCATGAAAGAAGCATGACCACCGGACTGCTAACGTGCGCATGCGCCTTGACCTTATGATATATCGCATGCGCACGGACAGCGTCTAAAAAACGATAACACGAGAACGCAATAATAAGTAAGTATGTCACTCACGGACAATTATAATCTGGAGGTACAGTGAAGCTCTGGTAGAATACCAGTAGATTCGACTGCGCAAAACATACTTTATGCACAAAATTCTTTTGGAATTTGATATATAATGCATATATGGGGATCATTTACCCTAACATCTGGTTCCATCTGCATCGGATTACCATGGATTACCACCGCAAACACGAAAACGTCGTTTTTTTCCGTATATGGTCATTGGACGGAAAAACGAATAAACATTCATTAAACTTGATTAATTGGTTAGCGTCTAGAAAGTGTCCGGAAAAGCGTCGAGTTTTTCAAGCGTAAAATGGACGGAAAAACGATGCTTTTTGCTCCGCCTTGTACAACTGTTAACGGCCAATCAGATGGCGCTGGACCCCCGACGCACGTGATGCAGAAGGCTTCCTTTCGGAAGCATTAGGTTTCGTATTTCTGGCATGCCTTGCTCTAGTATCTGTCGCGCGCAGCGAGATTTGCTGATTAGTCAGTTTTAGGATATGTAACATGTTAATGGAATTCAGACACGCGCCAAGAAGTCAAACCAAACCATGTACCAAGTTTATTGAGATAACACATCCCTCCGCTATGCACAGTTACCTCTATCGGATAATGGGTTGTGTTTCATTTGGTTATAACAGTAACTAATTTTGTAATGTGAAGTTTACACGATATACGGCTTTTCCATAGGACGAGAGGTGGGTCACATGACGTTTTTCACGTGACTGTATTCTTGAAATTACGTAAGCACTGACTACTTCCACATTCCTGGGGAAAGCCCTGGGAATTCCCTAGTACGAATTCATACAGAAGCGTTGTTTCTCATCATTTAGACCCTTTAATTTTGAACGTAGCGTCTTAGCATACTCTGAGATTATTCATAGAGTTTGGTTGCATGCCCGTTCAAGGATACCCTCGCTACAACCCATCCTAGAGAAATAAATCCCCAAAATCCAAACTATCGTAGTGACAATCTACAGCAATCTATGAAATAACCTTAGCATCTATTTGACACATCTTTCAATGATCGGCCAATTGATCAGTGTTTGATCACAAAGGCTTGAAATCGCCACAGGCTAATTAACAACTTCGGAAGTATCTCCCGTCATGTTTATCGTGTCGGCCATTTTGACGTCTTGTACTTGATGTAAATATAATGTATTACGACGCTCTATCATTGTGATTGACTTACTGAGGTAGTTCTTAACAGACCTTCTCATCTAATGAGGATATTTTTTGGAATATATTTCTTGTAAACAAACTAAAACAGATGTTCCTCGCTTTTGGGGGAACTATTTTATTCCGGAATGGCCTATTAAAGCTAATAGTAAGTCAAGGCACCATGCGCGTATATGATCTGTTATTATATGTGTTTAACAAACACGGTTTTGGGAGTTCATAAAATACACTGACGCAAATATATTCTAATCAATTGGATAATTGAATATGCTTTATTTTACATATTACAGAACATCACCACACAAAATTTGGAAAGTTGCAGTAACACACAACGGTGATCGCATTAAACACCTCTTTGAATAGTATTTCAGTTATATCACGGTGTATCAGACTGATGTGGGATAAAAATCCGAAGTGGTTCAGGCCATCCAACGGGTGTTCGCGAAAAGGTGAGCGTATTCTGCCAGACGGGTGGCATCCATCACAAACACCTGCAAGGACAAGTCAATTGTTCACCTAAACAAAGCACGGAAACACACAATGATGCCCGTTCTCACTATTACCGAGCATGTAAATTATATATATTAAACATGGACGAGTATAAACAATATGTTCCTACAGGTAGTTATGTAATACTGACAGGGACATTCTCGCGATCTCGCATTCTCGCGATCTCGCATTCTCGCGATCTCGACCTTTGGAAACGAGCTAAATATGCCAAAAACACGAGAATGCGTGTTTTTGATACATAACACTTTTTGTCGAAAATCGACAACGCGAGAATGCGACATTTGGACATGATGAAAAATTTATTTTCTCGCGATCTCGCGTTCTCGAGTTCTAGTTTTTTAGACGCTGTCCGTGCGCATGCGTGATATCATAAGGTCAAGGCGCATGCGCACATTAGTAGTCCTGCACAGTGGTCATGCTTCTATCATGCTCTTCATTCTCCAAGTAGCATTTAGAAAATGTATGACTTGAGCTTGAAAATGCTATCACGTAATTTACATAGACAAAGACCCATGTAGAGTAGAGTAGACTCCTCTCCCTTTGGTGCTGTTTTCTGTGTACTTTAATTTAAAACCCTCAACATGCTAAACATAATTTAACAAAAGAAATTGTGTACATGAATGTTCATGGATAGTGAAAACATTAAAGTGTGAGGAAGCTGGAAACAATATATATCACTGTCAGTTTAATATTGCTTAAAGCCACATCAGCAGTATTGCTGTATCAGTTACAGAAATAATCACATTATTATTCATTAAAACAAAATTCTCAAAGACCAATTTGTAGCATTCTGCTAAAATGAGCTTGTCCGATGTTTTTACACGACACCATAATCACTTCTTTAGGCCATACAAAATTAATTAATAGATTATCATCCTTTCCCACCTGACTACAAAACATCCCGCCTTACATTATTCTATTGCCTCAAACTTCCTAGAAAAGAAATATCGCTAATATGTGTGTTCCTACTCTGTGCACGTAGCCCCATTGAACACGCATGTTGCATGTGAATCGCATCCTTCGACAGCAATTGTACACAGATGCCTTAAATGATTCGACAAGAAAACAATAACATCTTTATACTGAGTAAGTACCCCCAATATCCAGCCTGAGGGACCGGCATGGCTCTGAATAAGTGAGTGACTTTGGCTCAACACCGCTTTGAACAGTATTTATATTTCAGTTATTCCCTGGCTTGTCAGCTTTAAATGGGACGAACCCACCATCATAGGTTTCTGCCACGCCCACGGGACGCAACTTTACGTACACAGCGAATAGCGACGCCTCAGAGGACTGAGCCACTAGGTCAGTGTCCTGGTAATTGGCAGAAAAACGCGAGAACGCGAGATCGTGACATTGGTCAAGTTTCGCAATCTCGCGTTCTCCTAACTGTATAAGCAATTGACACAAAAGCACAAGATCGCGAGATGGCGACATTGGTCAAGTGTCGCAAACTCGCGTTCTCGCGGTTTTGAAAATAGTTACATATAACTGCATAGCCAATTGGCACAAAAGCACGAGAACGCAAGATCGCGACATTGGTCAAGGGTCGCAATCTCGCGTTCTCGCGTTTTTGAAAAGAGTTGCATATGACTGAAAAGGCAATTGACACAAAAGCACGAGAACGCGAGATAGCAACATTGGTTAGGTGTCGCGATCTCGCATTCTCGCGTTTATTACGGTTTGAGTCGAAACATGTAGCGCTTGCCAATCAGAATTCGCATAAACACACAATGACATGTTATAATAAACATTCTTCATTTGCACTGGTAGTTACACTGATTAATTAATTGAATTGATTGTCTCTGAAAAGTTTTTGTGTACTCCAACCCTGCATTGAAGTCTGCAGCAAAGTCGGTGAAGAACACGTTCCCTTCAAACAAACATAGGCATATTTTGATAAATGAAACATCTTCGTGTGCATAAATGGAATCCCAAATGTCTACTTCGTTTGCAGAATTCGTTCAAGATAATAATACTCTCTGTCAATGCGTTCAACATGTACATACATTTCATACATGATGTATTGACATGGTCCCAGCTGGCAAACAAGAGTTCTAAGAGCTTACTGTTTCGGCATAACTTCATCTTTTCATCTGAGGCAACAGCTTCCTTTTGCACACAACTGGGTCATCACTGATCCATGAATATATTCTTACCGCTATTGTCAACGTTGTCAGGAATTTGTTCTGTTGGCAAATCGAAATTGGTTATTCACTAGCATTCTCAAGCATTGATGTTTCATATTTCTATACAGGAGTATTGGTTGATAACAACATCTTGTGTCACATGACACCAAAACATAAGAGGTATATCTGAAGTAAATACTATTTTATTCAGGAAACAATAGTCAGAGTTAGTAACCCGAACAGACTAAATGTTTATATTTCCCTTTAAAATAATACGTGTTTCAACACACAACAATGTTAAATAAACACACGTTTGTGTTTACCGTTATGCTTGCCCATGTAGCCGTCGTATACATGTAAAATATATAAATGTTGTGTACAGCCATGTGTGGAACTGAATACAATATTGAAATCAGGAACGTGTTCATGAGGCGAGACATTTCAAAACAGTTTACAATTATAAGGTGTTGAAGATCTCCTTTGGTTGACAGCAAAATACAGTTTTTAAACGTGCACGTACCTTAGCTACATCATAAATTATACATATATATATATATATATCCTACACCACGAGATCTGACTTGGTTGTGGTTCAGGGAAAGTTGACAGCAAATTGCTACATGAATCAAATTCTTCAACCTCACCTTCTTCCAATCATTGACCGCCAGAGGGAGCTGTTTCAACAGGACAACGCTCCACTTCACTCAGCTTGTGTCACGGTAGACTACCTCGTTATGCCAACATCAACGCCTTGCCCTGGCCTTTGAGATCGCCAACGCGTTACAAGCAAAATGGCGCCGAATTCCGCAGGACAGAATTCGTACGCTTAACCAGTCAGTGCAGAGGAGATGCAGAACCGTGATTGCTGCCCCGGGCGGTCACACGAGATACTGATTTTAGTGCAACGTTGTGGCCTTATGTGACATGTCAATGAACAATTTTCAATGCCTTTATACAACGACAATATGTGACTATCGAGGTCCAAAATTTCATATTTGCATCTATGATATTCAATTAAATATATCGACTTTATCCAGTCACAGGATTGTAACCGATGGCACCCGTCACAAACACATGCAAAGACATGTCAATCCTCGGAAATATGATGGTACTATTAACACGAGAGTTGGGGAATCAGAATGATATGTGACTGTCTGTCGTCAGTATATATACCTATTCTAGCAACTACAGATAATCTCGTTGACCGATTAAACTGACGATAAAGTTGTTATTGCGTACTTTGGTGACGTTCTCGTGCTTTTGTGTCAATTGCCTATACAGTCATATGCATCTATTTTCAAAAACGCGAGAACGCGAGATTGCGACACTTGACCAATGTCGCGATCCCGCGTTCTCGTGCTTTTGTGTCAGTTGCCTTTACAGTTATATGCAACTATTTTCAAAAACGCCAGAACGCGAGATTGCGTTTATTGTTTTCTTATCGAACCATTATCGAAATAATAAAGGTCGACCACATTCTCCAAGAACAGCATCATTACAAGCACTCCAAAGTTCAGAGCCGTATGTTAGGATCGGCAGAACCATGCTGTCGAAAATCTTTACGGTCATAAATTGGTAAGCCGTCACACATAAAGTGCAATCTGTATATGAGTAAGCATACTCTCTCCGCCTGCTTTGCCAACATCTGTCTCGATCTCGACCAAACAGGTTTAGGTGTAAACAAAATACCAAGATATTTATAAAAGGAGACGGTTTCGATCTGAGAGACCCTGTAATACCATTTTTCATACTGCCGTAGATATCCACCATTTCGGAATACAACAATCTTCGATTTTTCACAGAAGTTGCTAACGCAATTTATTTGTTCTTGTAGTTTGCCTGTGGAATCTGCAGCGTTAGCGACATCATCAGCATAGAGAAGTGAACATATATTCAGATAATCTTCAATTATTAACATGCCTCTTCTGTTTGAAGTAGTCATCTCAGTAACCAATTCGTTGATGTATAATGAAAATAACAGTGGGCTGATCACACATCTTTGGCGAGTACCAACCCAGGACTGAAAAAAATCTTTTAAACCTTGATCTGTCCGTACACAAGTATATAGTTTGAAATACATATTTCTTAAAACAGTTCCATGTATTCCATAGCTAATAAGTTGATGCCAAAGTAAAGTGTGATTTACGCAATCCAAGGTTTTTGAAAACAGTTTTAATGAATCAAGTTGGGGTCAAGTGATAGTTGTACAAATATTTGCCCCCCTGTCAAAAAAGTTAACTACGGCCTTGCAGTGCCACTGATGATTTAATATATTTCCACAGTTCATCAGGGTTGTCACGAATACATTAAATTTTATCTCTGATTCCTTTTACTATCATGACACACTGATTTAAATATTCGCGTCTTTTGTTTACAACTTTGCAAATCAAGTAAAGCGTCAGTCAGTCAATCTAAATTTGTCCAAGGCCCAATACGTTTCACGCTTGGCTGTCTCACACTGCATGTTCCACCACGCGGGCTGTCACGTGACCTATGTCGTCTGCTCATTGAAGCTGCTATCGCTTGAAAAGATGTGATATCTTATTGACGGCGTTATCAATATCCTTATACATTTCAGCATTAACATCCTCAATCAGTGACTTTGAAACATCATCAGGGATTATATATCCCCGCCTTTCATCCCTATGGTTTAAACTCCCCAAAAGCCACCCCCGCCGAAAGCTTTCAACTGTGTCTCAGTGAGAGCGGAAATGAAAGCGATACAGGCCGTGATCCAACTTGGATACTCCCTCACAAGTCTCCACCAGAGCTTGATGTCACCTCCACAATGGTAATTATTATATGACGGCACGTTACATAGCAATAACTGCGTGATAATGTACATGTTCTACGTACATTCGTCGCTTAATTACAAGTGAATGAGATAGAAATGAAAGATGTCGATAATAAGTAAGTATGTCACTCACGGAGAATTATAATCTGGAGGTACAGTGAAGCTCTGGTAGAATACCAGTAGATTCGACTGCGCAAAACATACTTAATGCACAAAATTCGTTTGGAATTTGATATATAATGCATAGTTCGGGATCATTTACACTAACATCTGGTTCCATCTGCATCGGATTACCATGGATTATCATCGTAATTACATAAAAAACGGCCTGTATATACGCTCTTCAAAACAAGAAACGCGCAGGTAGATTTTTAGTAAATTTATTGTACCTAATAAAATCGATATATTTAAATTAATATCATAGATACATATATGAAATTTTGGAGCTCGATAGTCACATGTTGTCGTTGTATAAAGGCATTGAAAACTGTTCATTGTCATGTCACATAAGGCCATAAGGTTGCGCAGAACTCATTATCTCGTGTGACTGACCCGGGCAGCAATCACGGCTCTGCATCTCCTCGGCACTGACTGGATAAGTGTCCGAATTCTGTCCTGCGGAATTCTGCCTCTAACGCGTTGGCCGGTTGTGGGAGTGTCTGCGGCGTGATCAGACGTTGACGTTCACGTCGATCGAGTTCATCCCAGAGGTGTTCGATTGTGTTGAGATCTGGAGATTTCGACGGCCAGGGCAAGACGTTGATGTTGGCATTATCAGGTAGTCTACCGTGACACGAGCTGTGTTCGGTGGAGCGTTGTCCTGTTGAAATTTGATTCACGTACACAATGTGGGGCAAAACGCTCATTTCGACGACAATAAACACGTTGTCTTCCATCTCGCCGATGAAGAAGAAATCGTGATTCATCGCTAAACCACACTCATCCCCAGCTTCTCAAATTGCAAGGCTGTAAGGTATGTCACCAACTCAAGCGTCACTGTCGATGGATCTGTTGCAAAACAGGGACGATAACTGGTCTTCTGGGTCCGATTCCAGCCTCGCGAAGATGGTTCCTGACAGTCTAGTCTGATATCCTCCTCAAACCAGGGATGCGTCCTGCAGTCTCCATAGCTGTGGCATTGCGATGACGTAGGTGGAACAGTCGAATGTAGCGATCCTGTGCAGGGATGGTAACTCTTGTTCGGCAGGTTCTCGGGCGGTCTGCAGTGGAATTGAACTGTGTGTATCGCTCACAAAGGCGGAAAATGGTGCTGTGGTGGGCGTTGAAGTGGCGTGCGACAGAATACTGCGATTCCCCTCTTTGGATACGTCCCATGGCGATGTTCCGATCGGCAGTGCTGAGTCTCGACATTTTCGAACTTGAAAAATGTTGACAATTGAATGACAAATTATTGGCTTATGTTTGCCTTTTATAGCCACTACCACGAGTTACAAATGCCATAACTTGCACGTGCATTTGCTTTAATGTTTTCCTCCATGATATTTTTGAACACGTGTGAAAACAAAGCCGTTTAAGACATTGCAAATCGACAATGGCTGCGTTTTGACGCACCGTGTGTCGAATATCAGGCCACCAACATTTTCCAGTAACATATATCCAATTTATATACCGGATTTTTTGTGTAGTCAGGGTTCAATACTACATACTACTTGTGCGTTTCTTTTTTTGAAGAGTGTATCTTCATATATTGGCCAACTAAACAAAGAAACAAGTGATCACTTACAGACATCTATGGAAATATGACAATAAATTTATAGAGGTGTTTTTTTTCTCTTTAATTTCAGGGGATTCGCGCGTCCAGTGTGAGAAAGAGAAAACGAGAGGTTTGTAGCGTACACGTTACTCTTTTTTAAAGATAAATGCATGGTTGTAAGTATTATACTTGGTAACTGTTTTTTATTGAATTTACACTTTCCTCGTTTATCTGCAAATGATGTTCTAACCATATTTCATCATTAATGTTTATATCTGAGCGAACAAAGAAAAGGACAAATGCTGCAAAGAAGGTGAATTTAGGTTTCCTTTCACATTATTGTCATGAATAGTTATTGCAGTAAAGAACTGATCTCGTCTTATCAACCAGACTACACAGATAACTGTAAAGTGCATGACAGTATCAGAAAGCCTGTCGCTTAGTTATAACCAGTGCTTGTATGTTGTATGACCTAAAACAATCTTCATCACATTGTTATAGTTCCTGATTCTTGGAAGAGGGCAAGCCAGTCTATGAATGAATCGTCTCCTCCTACCTCCCCACTTCTGATTCATCTCCACCTTCTGAAACGACTCCCTCCACATTGTCACCACGCCATGTCTCAACCACAACAGGACTGTCTGACCATACCAGTGACGCAGATATCGACACACTGAAGCTTGAAGTCGCCAGCCTCAAGAAGGAAATGCAGGCATTGCGACTGTCAGTGGAGTCGATGGTTTCTGACACCACATCATCATCACCAATACCAGCACTCCCGTGTCGGACTCCCCCTCCCTCCCTCAACGACACTCACTGCTGTATTGCCATCCGCTACGTCATTGACATCACCGAACGCCAACATCATCACAGAAAGCAGATATGGGGGATTGCCTAAAAGTCGGGCCAGGAAAAGTAGGGCCGGGCCGGGCCAGCGGCTAATACTAAAAATGGATTGCAGAATAATAAAACAAAACATGCATATCTTGGTAAATCTGAAATGTCCACAACGTATAGTTTTGTTCAATTTATTGAGCTTGAATCAAAATTTATATTCAACAATGTAATCAAGTGATAATTACGACTACATTCCGAGAGTCCTCGTAGAAAAATCAGTGCCTTGACTGTGTGTTTTCTTTGATGAGAAGGTTTCTCGTCGACCGTAGTATGTACACTACATTTCATAAGTAACTTCCCCTATTTTCGCGAAAATTTCGCGAAATTTTCTCGCCACTATTGCGGCACTTACGCGAAATTATCGCGCCACCTTTGAGCCATTAACGCGAAACTATTGCGCCACTTTCGAGACACTTTCGCGCCATTTTCGCGATAACATTTTACAAGATCGCGGCACTTTCGCGCCACTTTCACGGCACTATCGCGCCACTTTCACGCCACTTTCGCGCCACTTTCACGCCACTTTCGCGCCACTTTCACGCCACTTTCGCGCCACTATCGCGACACTTTCGAGACAGAATAGTCACGCTATCTTGTGACAGTTGTGCTAAATGTACGGTACAATTTATTGTATTACTTTTTTCCTTGACTGATTTTGAGTTACGTTTTCCATGACATGCTACTCTGCATTATTTAAGATCATAGTGTAAAGCTTCTTTTCCTTTTACCAATACCGATAGCTATACTTTATTTAGACTTCAAATGTAAGGTGATCTTGTGGTCATGACTCCAATCACAAATACTCGTACACACATTAGCTGAGGTGATTTTCACGGCAACAAATAAGATAGAACAGAATCAAACACTATCATGTGTCGGCCAAAATGACCGTCAGGAAACCTCATAACCAACTAATGTTTTGTGCATGTCTAGTATCCCATAATGTTTCGTGATAAGTTTCATTCTGAATATAATGTGAATTAGTCTGGACAAAATCGTTCGGTTTTTAAAGATTTCCTATGGTAAACGAAGTCCTTCACAAATATTACGTCGTTAGGTATTTGTATTACACAGTTCTTGATGTGTGGACGACTATTAACATTGTAAAAGAATACGCTTTTTATAGGAAACAAAATAAACAAAACCATTTCCATAATTTACTTCTTTTCCATTCCATTCCGACTATATCATAAGCATGTGTTAATGAATCATACTCATGAATCAGGTCAGAGCGTATCCACCACAAACACATGCAAATGCAAGTCAGGTATTTGCAAGTCAAAGACACACATGTACAGTTACCACATTGAAATAACACAACTTTATATGAAGCTTCTGAAATAAACTTAGGGAAGAGCTGGTTTCGTGTTTTAGAGGAAGACACTAGAATATACATGTATGTATTTACATAGACTTATCAGGCTGATTATACACTACTGCCTAAAAGTTCATTCCCCTAACACGCGTTGAGAACGCGTGTAACAAGCATGTGACACGGGTGCTCAACAGGTTGCACACGGGGTGAGCACCCGTTGGACACGGGTGTGCAACGGGTGTGCAGCGCGTGTGAAACCCGTTGCACACGCGTGTGCCACGCGTGTAACACGGGACCGGGTTACAGGTGAAGTTGACAAAATTATCAAATGAATAGTGAGATAAAACAAAACAGTGAGATGTGAAATTTGAGTTAATGAGCGGTCATTGTGCTGTGTTCACCAGACCGTAAATACAAGGTCGGCCCGTCTTAATTACTGTTCGGTTGTTAGACTTTTATGGCATGAACCATTCCACTAGGGTCCCGTCTAGCCATTGCGGCCAGCCGACAGTAGAACAGTAGTGAATTTAGATGCGTGTTTATTGCTAGGGGAACCCCCGTGTTGACACGATTGTCGCGGGTTGGTAAATGTTCGCCATTAATAAAATGATTGTTTGTGGATTGCGAACATATTCATTTGCCCACACGAGTCATTCCATTTGATTGCAAATATAACGTTTTTCGTTCCCCAAATTTATGCTTTAGACAGTACAATTATGATATAGCCGTCACCACTACTAATGTCTCATTATTTCACGTAGGAATATGTCCCATTTCCCCACACCCCACTTTCTGTTTTGTATTTTGAAAGAATAAATAAAAGAAGGTTTTGTGTGGGACACTTTTATACTAATTATAAGAGGATGTTGTAAATGAATATGAACAGCCATGTTGTCTGACTTGATAGAATTTGAGATCTTCACAATCACCGGGTGTGACCATGTAGACAGAATCTCGTTAGGGTTTGTGATTTTTACATTTGCCCAATGACCATAGTGAGTATTCCTGGGGATACCAAACGTAACAGTTTATTATTAGAGGTTGTGAGTACCTATACCACGTAGATAGGATATCTTTAGGATTTTAATCCTTCTTTGAGAGGCATTTAGAAGTTGGAGTACTACGTTAGGATAAGATTTATGGGTGACTTTAATCCTTTCTTTCTCTGTGGGTAATCCTTTCACGTTGATTGGAGAAAATCACTCAACCAGGTCATGACAGGTCGTGAGTTTACTCACTAACTACTGTGAGCGTTTTTGGCATAACATCTTTTCTTGTATAAACATAGAAACGATGCTCACTCACTCACTGTTAATCTTCTGCAGTTTGCTGGCAATTTGGGATAAACCTCAGTGTCAAAGACGATCAAACTTAGTTCGAATCCTTGTTTATATGTGACATCTCCCAAATAGGGACATTTTCATAAACTTGGCAAGTGATGATGAATTTTAATATTAATATTATTATAGTTTATGAAATTGTTAATAAAACTTTAATAAAACTGTGCTTCACTCTCACGAAAAATATATTGTCTGTGAGTACATTTATATGTCACGTTTCATCGGCATTTTTCAGTGATATTGGGACTACATGAAACATGGCTGGTTTTACATTTCTGATACAGGTGCTTGACTGACTGAGTAGTTCATGATCAATAAGATATGTTAAATCAGTCAAGTTTGCAACATTTGGACCGCAGTTACCGATTAACAACTTAAGACATAGAGACAGGGAAGAGATATATAACCAAACCTATGGTCCTGTTGAGACAGTTGACAGTTAGAACGTTGGATTAAATGACAGTAACTAATTTGAACATTCCCCAGTAATATCATAAAATACATCATAACTCATAACAGTCCGAGAAACAGCTTCCAGCCATATACTAGTATTGAAGGGACAATCGCTTTTGACAGTTTAAAAATAAACTCACCTTAAGGTGCTTGGCGAGTCAAAACTGACCTCCCTGAATATGTTTTTTAGGTTTGACAGCAACTATGCTTGTGGATTTCAGAGATAGACATGATTTGTTAGCTAGATGTTATTACAATAAGCGAAAATGTCTTAAAACTCCACAGTTTGTTTAATAGTACAAAAAGTGTGTTATAGATCTATCAACGTTTTCTTTTATTAAACATAATATTTGCACTATACTGCTGTTAGCTGTAAATAATCTAGCCTCCCCATGTACGTAACTTACATATATTTATGTATGACCAGAACAGCAAATAAAGTACTAGTAGATAGGTACCTCGGAGATTTAACGTGCGCTTTCCGACTTAAGCCTATCTCGCACACGGGGAAGCACTTATACTATTATTATACTATAGCTGTCAAAAAATACGATAATATCAGAAACACAAATGAAGGTTGATTCTTCAGGTAATACGACCTTTGGATTTCCGCTTGGGCTTTCTAGCTGCCGTGAGTCAATTTGCTCGTTAACGCAACCGAGCGTGACAAGAGACTGGGCTACCAGTCTGCAGGGACAGCTAAATAAGCTTACGCATTTTTGAAAACTGATTGGTTACCCGTGATCTATGAAGATTTCAACAAAGGGCGCATGGTAATTAATTTCTTCAGCCTAAACAAACAGACAAATAACGGCGAAAGCTCATCGGATGTCGTTATTTGGAAATACCCCTGATGGTTACAGTTTAATAATAAAAAAGTATCCCTGAGTGAAAGCATTTGCGGATTTCGGATTGCGTGGATGATACAATTACTACTCCCTTGTTGTCATCCACATTTTCTGGTATAACCCTACACTTGTGTATTTGTCGTAATTCACTTGCTGCTCAGTTAATGAATTTATAACATGTATACTTAGTTGTAGCACCACTCATATTATAAAGGTTCAAATTTGGTCTTTCTTGTACCTGGGGTAATTATTCAATCTAAATCCAGGTTTGAAGTGAGATGGAATGTGAGTTATGTGATACGCACGTGGCAGCCCAGCAAGAGATGTATGGTCAGTTGCTTTACTTTTTTTGTAAATCAACTGATCATTCCCAGACATCAAAGGATCAACAGGAAATACGTTGATTGATTAATTACTGTTATCTTGCACAGTGGATATGTCAAAAGTAAGTGTTTACATGTGAAGGTATGTTTACTAAACCTAGGCAATACACTCATATCATGGCGTGAAGTACAGATTAAAAACAACGTACTTTGTTCAAAGGGTAACCGATAATACACTGACTGGTTGTTCATTGTTATCTAACTCAATGTATGTTTTTAAGAACCGAGGACATTATAAAAATAGTTGTCACGTGGGCTTTCTCAGCTAACTTGGCAGCTATGTGAAACAATTGAAACAAACTAAGTGATCAGCTAAGAAACAAACACGGGTTATAATATTCGATACATTTAAATAACGTTTAAAACGATATATTTAAATATTTTAATATATTTCATATATATTCCAAATATTGTTTCCAAATAATTATTATTAAAGTATTTGATTCTCACATAGACATTTGACATCGAATCAGTATTTTTGTACAGCTGCAGACGCAATGGATATTGTTCCTTTATGTTGATATTCCCGGATACATTATAACTTTGGTAGGTTGTAATAATTATATTTGCATTTTGTTTTCATTCATTCGCTGCAGCTTTGAACAGAATCATTCTTGTTCCTTTCCGTTTGTTTGGGAAGTTTTTCGATGCGCGATAGACGTTGTTTTCACAAGTATTTTCTTTTGTAAGCGTGTGTATGTTACAGTCAATGTGTAAAATATGATTCACTCAGGCAATTTATTAAATATCTAAATATTTCAGTCATTTTACAAATTGACTGAATAATCCATTCATTTATTTAACCGACAGGCTAAAAATGATAAAGACGATCAAAAGAGCTTAAACACATCACAATATATTAATTATGCTAAGAAAAGAAGCCCAACAATACAGAACTGTACTTGGTGATGATATTAAACATAAACAAATATTTGGAATTCATTATCATATTAATAAAGATGGACATATTTTTCAGTTAATTTGTAAAATAAACTGAATATTTAGGCGTTTAATAAATTTCCTTAGTGAAATATGTTTACATTTTGAATGTAAACATATACACACGGTAAAATAAGCAATGTTCAGATGAAATATTTACTTTGTGTTGCAAGTCAAAATAGTGTACACAAAGATCGCACAATTACCAAGCAAGTGACTTACCAAAACTGCATCACCATTACCGATGCTCCCCACAAATATACCTACATTTCCAAAACTGTATTTCATTTTTGTTGATCAATGTGACCATACGTCCTTCTACGTTCAATAAAAATGCGCTTACGAATGGCGAGCACAGGTCGCGAACAAGTCTAGATTTCTGCTATATCATCCGGGTACTCACTGGGAAAATACAGTAATGCACAGGTAACAACTACTCCCGCGGAATTGCTTTAGATCAGTGCTCCTTTGTACGTTGAATTACTATATATTGTGAATGCCAAAGTGATGTATCAAGGATCAAATAGAAGATACATTGACCGTAGCGCTGGGAGTTTATTCAACAGACCCGTGAAAATAACACTGCTGTTTCTTACTATTTATTTTAGATGACGCAGTCAAAGCTCACTTCTCCTGGCGGCCATTATCGAACGGCCAGCTAAAACACAACCCCGCGCTTACGTCTACAGGTCTCTTCCTGTAGTACGGTAATTAGTATTCTCTCCCTCAAGTGTATCCTCAATGATATAACCCACCCTCATTAATTACATGCTGCTCTTTCCCAGCCTCACTGCTATGGAGCTGAGATAAAGAGTCCAAGTCATCATAAAGTAATTAGGGTCCAATAAAAACAATGCGCCGCCAAACCTCATACATATTATCACTGAAAGTCGTACTACAGACGGTTAATGTCAAATCACAATAAAAGCATTTCAATTGCAATAACATGTTCCAGGACCATGTATTCTCTTAACACCATCGGATTTAGAAGCAATGGTCGTATAAAACAAGACAGATCTATTTAAACACAACAGTTTTCATGTTATTCCCACAAAATCACATAAAGAAAGGAGACATTAGCAAATACATGTGTATTATCATTTTTCGTCGGGATAACAAAATTTTCTCTCCTTGTTACCACCTCCAGGTTCAGCTTAAGACGGGTCCTCCTTTGGTCAAAAGTTTGTTCCCCCTCTAATGAGTGTGTCACGCGTTGCACACGAGTGGCGGACGGGGTGCACACCCGTGTGCAACGCGTTGCACACGGGTATCACACGCGTGACCAACCCGATGCACACTGGGTGCGTAACGCGTTGCCCATGCGTGTAAGGGGAATGAACTTCTAGGCAGTAGTGTAAGTAAATATATTTCTCTTCTTCGTATTTCACAATAAAATTTTGGTTGTTTTCTTCAGCTCCACAAAATAAATCATACCGTAAATCTTCATAAAAACTAAATTGTAGAAAAAAGTGACATTCATCTTCCACCAAATCACAATCGCAATATTTACATAACCTTTCCGATAGTGGTATATAAGGCTTGGAATAACTGCCTGTCTCAACAAACAAAGGTAAAATTCCACATCGAAACTTGGCTAATAAACGGTGGTGGTCTCTATACATAATATTTTGAACATAGAAATCAACAGAAAGTGCACACTTATATTTTCTGTAAGTACGTAACTTATTTCAATTTACGTTACCCGTATCAGTCCAAAGCGAAGTGTGCCAATTAACCGCGTCATCCTGAAAGAAAAAGTTTTAATATAGGATGTGAGTACAATTATATTGGTTTAAAAGGTTCATTATTTTACTATCCAAAGATGTTGTAAAACATCCAGACCATCGGTGAAATATATTAGACAGACGCTCTTGCTGCATAGATTTAAGTCTAAAAAGATATCTGAAACATTCTATTTTCTGAGTAACCAAACCTGAGCACCAGCCCATATCACCTCTACTTGCAAGAACAGGAGTATATTGATTTAAACATCCTGGCAGCCTTATTTTGCCCAACAACTTCTTTCAAACTATGTAAGCCCCATATACTGGAACCAGTAAACAAAACTGGTTCAACCAACTTCGTAAAAACATCATATGACGTTCCATCAGAATAAATATACTTAGTGTAGAGAGGAGATAGCACTGTTCTATGGGACCTACACTATTCTTTCACGGTCTTATGTTTGTCTAAATATTCGTTTAAACACAATCATAGATAACCATGAGTGCTAGCATAAGAAATGTGAGTAATGCCACACGAAAAGTGATAACAAGATCTAGCAACAGATTTCCTCCGAAAATGGACAACTTTGGTTTTGTCATCATTAATACTAATACGCCATTTTAAACACCAAGTACTTACAATATCTAACATATTTTGGAGATATGTATCCTTTGGAGCTTACGACGCAATATGATCCGCGTATAACAAGATGGATAACATTTCGTTATCCAATGGTACACCCCATTTGCGATTCGTTATCTCCGTGGCAAGATATATAGACTAGTATTATATCAACCTATATACCACTTTAAAGTGTCACAGATCTTGCTATTTAAAGCAAGCACGTTGCTCAAAGTGAAGCCCTTTTCCCTCTACATTCTTAACATAGTCTCCATCAGATGTGTGCGGGCTGTGTTCAGTCCGATTTGGCCCCAAGATACTTAATGTAATTTTATCAGAAGACGTTTAATAGGTCACACTGTTGTTAAGACGTGTTTATTCCCTTATCCGATAATTACAGCGTGTTGTGATCACCACATATGTCTATGTCCTACACATGTTTGGAATTGTTTAAGGCCCAAACATGTTCATTATCTAAACGTGTTCACAACCAAATTGTGTTACGAATATTAATATTCATGATGTAAATTTCTGTCAGTTTTGCTGAGACATTTGCCTGAAATATTTTGTTTTGCGATCGTTACAATAGGAGCAGCTTCAAAACCAAGGGCGCCAGAGTAAAAACTTGTCAGATCAAATAAGTACCTCACTAGAATCCAAGACTCTTGCATGCTGATATATTTATCCAAACAAAATGAAAACCAACATTTTCAGAGAATCCAGTATTTAATATAGTTCTGCCATTAACGTCTGCAAATGATTATGCTCTGACACAAAGCGCTGCCGTTATTATAGCTAAAATGGATAGAATTTGTTATCAAATAAGAATAAAGAACAATATCGCTTTTAAAACATTTACTGTAATCAACACACAACAAATATCACTACCCCACTTTTACAAATGTGAAAACGTCGTAGAACAAACCAGATGACGTCACTATTGAACATCAATATGACGTCACCTAACAACGAGCGTGATAATGGCCTCTTGTCAAGCAATATCATGCATTATTATGCTTGAAGGTGAGATTGACCAATCAGAGAGTAGAATTACTAACCCTATATGAGCACGTATACCGTCAGTAAAAATCCAAGATGGCCGCGAATGACGTCACACAGCAATAGAATAGATAGCAGACCGTAAGTGTAAGGCTATCAAGTAACAGTTGCCCGCAGATTTCAGATAAAATGCTGGCAATACTTGTTTAAACGTTCATATTTTTTATTCCATTGTTAGCATTTATGTTTACATTGAAGAGTTGTATCGGAAAGGTATGTACTGGCCCTGTCGTTTGGACCGGTTGTAAGTGTAAAGTTTTCCTGTGCGCTAAAGACACCAAATAATGTAAACTTTTCGGCATAATAAATTCGTTATGGCGTCTTTAGTTGCCGTATACGCCTCGCCTAATTTTTTTCTGCTAACCTAATATGAAACTGTATGCGGCAAGTAAAAAGACACCATAGCTAATATAATTAACTTACAGTGGCCCGCTCATTTCTGATAACATGCGGGCGGTTTAATGATAATTTTATCCATTGTAGCTATAAAGATATACTCTTAAAAAAAAGAAACGCAAAACGGATATTTTTGGCCAAAAAAGAAAAAATGGCGGACCAAGATAACAGAAGTGAAAAGAAACAACGTCATAGGCCGCTTGCAGGCAGGGGAATCCCGATCAGTTGGTTTAGCGACGAATCAAGATTTCTCCTCCGTCGAGGGAATGGAAGAGCATGGGTTTACAGACGTCGGGGAGGACGTTAGGCCGGAAACTGTGTACAGGAAGTGGACAGGTTTGGTTGGGGTAGCATTATGATGTGGGCGGCTATCTCTCATCATGGCAGGACATGTTTGGTCCATATCAACGAAATTCTCCTACCATGCGTCCTCCCAATTGTAGCAAACGGCAACGGTGTATTCCAGCAGGACAACGCTCGACCGCATACAACACGGATCACAAGAGCCTGTTGACACAACGACAACGTTGATGTTCTTCCCTGACCCTCTGGGTCTCCCGATAGAGCACCTGTGGGATGAAATGGATAGACGGCTACACCGACGTCAACCACAACCCTAGACGTTGAAACAGTTGGTTTTTGCGTAGCAGGCCGAGTTGGCTACCATTCCCCAGGATGTGACTCGCATACTCGTCTTCCATGGGCAGGACATTGTCAGGCCGCTATGGATTCCAACGAGGGACATACGCTGACCTTCACCTTGGACTTTTCCTATGTACCGATAACTGAGATGACTACAATCACCAAGTCGTCTCTCAACAACATTTTGTCTCAATACCTTGTACGGTTCCTCGTATAATTATTTTTTCCTATCTAGCACAAATCTGGCTTTGCGTTTCTTTTTTGGGAGAGTATATTTGAACCAAACTAAGGTTGATGTGTTATCAAATAATTACTTCATTATTCAGGTGAGCTACAGAGCCTTGTGGCTCTATTTTTGCAAAAGGTACTTATTTTGTGTGCTATTTTAAGTAATAAGCACAATCTCATGAGCGAATTTTCAGCGTTTACGCATACCTTAGCCACAGTGGCAATACGGAGTCAACATTAAATCGAGAACTTTACGTGGTCTACTGTGTAGCCACCCTGATTGTTAGATTTGATGTGCACAGCTGGTACACGCATTATAAGACTAAAGTATTAAGAACGAGGGTTTTTTAACATAAGAGAGGCCTATTTCAAGGTGGAACAATTAGAAGAAGGTATTATATAGGCAGTACTATAATCATGGCTTTTGATGTTGGAAATTATGGAATGATATTGATAATGGATGAATGATAAGCAGAGATGACACCGCAACAAGTCATATACAGCTGTTACATGCGGGACATATGTAATAACGTTGATCTAGGATCAAGTAGATCTTGAAAGATTAGTGTTATCGGTATACAGCACACAACCAAACCATTAAACTAGTGACATATTTGTAACAGAAAGTCAATAAAACTGAGACTGTATAGTAACATCATACATATAAATTGAGTTTGCATGAAATGATACAGTTACTATTTCAGAGAAACCTTTATTCAAACAGCTAAGACCTACTGTTACGAGTTGATTTCTTAATCATATCCTTCATGGATTATCTTTAAGTATAAAAAAATAACAAGACGGTCACAATATGCATGAATGATGTTGGTAAAGTAACAAATTACAACCCAAACATGTATCTGTTCTTTGTACTGACTGAAACAAATGTTACCATGTATGTTTGTGTTATTAGAGTGAAGAACGGGGTGTTTTATTCATATATAACAAACAATTTCGACCAATTTACAGTGGTGAATTCATGATCATTGATTTCATTTGTAAAATATGTTGAAGTTTATTCATTTTGTTCGTACACAACTATATTGTTCATCAAAGAGATGGGATAAATAAGAGGACCGCTGTAAGTAGACCGTTTTAATTAGAAAAGAGAAAAGATTACTAAGTATTGAAAATTTTGAATTTGAATCATAACATTTGCTCGAAAAAAAAGTTACATATTATATATACTTTAAAAGAGACCTGCGCAGTATTAATAGAATGGGTTATAGAAAATGGTACACGTATAAACATGAAATATGGAATATATGCCTCAAATTTCACATACAAGTAAATATATGTGAAATATATAGTGATGCCACAAAAGGATTGCCAATGATAAACATACATGCAAAATTCATTCACAGACACAACCCATCTATGTCCCATATATGCTATACATATATGCCCACTCAGGACCAACTCAGAGCCTATGGACCAATACGAAAGGGTCTACAAAGGGCTACCCAGTTAGGACCCTTTTCCCAGCCCAGATCATATTGAAGTGGGCCTGAACATTTACGACCGTTCTAAGTAGTATGTGTGCCCATGCAAAACTACTGTGTAATTACAAGTAATGCAAACGCCGCTTTGGACTACAAAAGGTTTGATTCTAGAGGTTTACAAGAACAGTATTTCAAATAATTGAACATGAACAAAGCTAATTTTCTCAGAACAATAAAGGAAAGACAAAACAAACTTATGGTAAAATATTCACTTTGGCGCACGGACTCCGTTATGGCTCTGTAGGGGACACGGGTGGCCCAGTCGTCTGAGGCGCCGCGATTCACTGTGCAGTTGCGTCCCTTGGGCACGCCAGAAACCTATGATTGTGGGTTCGAATCCCGGTTCGCCCCGATTATGTTTCTAGGTTTGTCAGCACCATACCCGTGCTCGTGGGTTTCACCGTAGTGGTAAACGTCTGAGACCTGCAACACTTCGGGCTTTCCTCCCACATTAAGCTGACACGCCGCGATATAACTGGAATACTGTTAAAAGCGGCGTTAAACCCAACTCACTCACTCATTATGGCTCTATATTATCTTCAAGTGGGAAGAATCATCTCTTTTCATTAATTTTTGCCATCCCTTCACTTAAAGCAACGTGTTTGGATTAAATACAAAGATCTGTGACGAAAAGGTGGCATTAAGGTAGATGACATATTTTTCTAAATATCTTTACGTTTTCATTGATACGTATGTGATGTTTTAGTTGGTTTTGACTAAGCCTAACCAAACACTTCTGATAGATAGGAAAAGTGGCTCTACTGTACGGAATTTTTTTATGGAACCACGTGATGTGACTCTGTAATGTGTTAGGTTGGTACATATATTTTATCAATCTAAACGCATTTCCACATACACATGTGTCTTTTGTTTGACTGGATAAATCCTGTACAAACGTACGAGTATTTCTAATTATAGGGTGTTGAGTTTTTTGAAAATATAATGCTTCACGCCAATTAGCGTATTGTCACGAATATTTATTGCAATATTATAAACTATAAGGCATAATAGTGCCCTGTGTCAATCAAGACATTAGACGAAGAATATGTATGTCTTTAGTTGGATGTCTTTAAATACATGCTTGTATTGAGAGTATATAGACACTTTAGATGTTATTCAGTTAATGTTATGCACATAGACACTTCTAAGGATGCACATTTCTTTTTAATTGTACTTGTAGTAATTTTATCAGGGCTGGAAGCGCTTTAACAGTTATTAACACGTGTCGTGTCAGTCCATTTGACATTCGAAAGTATCCACTTCCCGAATAAAAAACATTAAATGTTTGTTTAACATGAACGAGCAGATGTTAATTTCAACATGTTATTATGCAACAAGTACTTATGTAACAGCTTTATGTCCTCATTCCCCTGATCATCAGTGTATTGCTTTAAGGTGTAATTAGTGGTTTTAGCCCTCTGTCCCTGCCTTCAATGTGTGTGTTCGGAAGATGGCGTATGGTATACTAGTATATAGCAATCAGTGGTTCAACTGTAGCCATCTCAAAATCAGAAATTAAAAGTGTAAACATGCAAAAAATCACAAAAACTCAAATAGCCAAATCCAAAAACTACTCAGGAAACCACTAACCTAACCAAAAATTCTCCATCCATCAAAAAAAAGTAATCACTAAACTCCAAACAGGACACACCAACCTAAATAACCACCACACATCGAACCGCATTACAAACTACCCTCAGTCAAGGCTCTAACTCTAGAAGCAATACTAAACCCACAAAATAAACTAGAAAACTTCAAGGCCTTAGGCGTATTCTTAATCAAAACGGAACAAATAAAACGCATCTAAAAACAAAATAATCTACCAAATCAAAATCACATAAACAAACAAACATCCACCATACCCAGCTTCCTTAGTTCTCCTCCCCAACCCCATCGGCATCTATTCCAAATCTCAAAATTCCCAAATTCTATATAAGCAACCCCTAAAGCCCCCTCTTGGGTTGCACACACCACTTTCGCCCCTTTCGGAAACACATTAAATGGCCGGGCGAAATACGAAATACGCATCAGTCGGAAAGCGCACGTTAAATCTCCAAAGTAAGTAAGTAAGTAAGTCAACTGTAGCATGGCATTCTTCAAATTATGAATTTTATAAACGATTGTGTTATTAATTTAGATGTGACCATTGATGTGTAGAATATCTTACTGCAGTCGGGTAAGATTGAACAGATTAGAGGTGCAGTGCACTACCCATGGATATTAAGTTAACAACCCCAGAGAGTACGTAGTGAACATCTTAACAATGTGTCTGGCTTCTTAATGCTTAATTATTTTTTCTCAAGAATGTGTTTCTTATACAAGTGCTATACAACATTTCAACATTAAACGACATGAATATTCACACATAAAGCCCAGCGTAAGAAGCTAAATGTAAATACGTTTGACTATATGACAGATGTCAACACCTTTTTACTCGATAACATTTAGATACAATTAAACGATAGTATCTTGAGATTGAAAGCACTACAAACGGTGTATTTGGTATAATCGATGGTACATAATGACATTTAGAAAACATGGTTAACTCGTTAACAGATGTTTATTTGTCGATTTCTATTGATTTTCAATTTCATGACCCAAACGGATATAGTTTTTATCCAAACGGATATAGTTTTTATCCGTTGGCTTTACCCTGCCGGGCAACCTACCCATTTTATGAAAGATCACTATATCCGTACATGAAGATTTCTATTCATCAGTATATCCATACATGAATATGCCCATGCATCAGTACATCCACACATGAAAATGCCAATACATCAATATTTCCATATATGAACATGTCAATGCATCAGTATTTCAATACATGATCATGCCCATACATCAGTATATCCCTACATAAACTTGCCCATTCGACAGAATATCCATACATGAAGATGTCCATACATCAGTATATCCACACATGAAGATGTCCATACATCAGTATATCCATACATGAACATGCCCATTCGACAGTATATCCATACATGAACATGTCCATACATCACTATATCCACACATGAACATGTCCATACATCAGTATATCCATACATGAACATGTCCATACGTCAGTATATCCATACATGAACATGTCCATACATCTGTCTATCCATACATGAAGGTGCCCATACGTCAGTATATCTATACATGAACATGTCCATATATCAGTCTATCCATACAGGAAGATGTCCATACATCAGTATATCCATACATGAACATGCCCATACGTCAGTATATCTATACATGAACATGTCCATACATCAGTCTATCCATACATGAACATGTCCATACATCAGTATATCCATACATGAAGATGTCCATACATCAGTATATCCACACATCAACATGCCAATACGTCAGTATATCTATACATAAACTTGCCCATACGACAGTATATCCATACATGAAGATGTCCATACATCAGTATATCAACACATGAAGATGTCCATACATCAGTATATCCATACATGAACATGCCCATACGTCAGTATATCTATACATGAACATGTCCATACATCAGTCTATCCATACATGAAGATGTCCATACATCAGTCTATCCATACATGAACATGACCATACATCAGTATATCCACACATGAACATGCCCATACGTCAGTATATCCACACATGAAGATGTCCATACATCAGTATATCCACACATGAACATGCCCATACATCAGTCTATCCACACATGAAGATGTCCATACATCAGTATATCCACACATGAACATGCCCATACATCAGTATATCCACACATGAAGATGTCCATACATCAGTCTATCCATACATGAACATGTCCATACATCAGTATATCCGTACATGAACATGTCAATACATCAGTATATCCCTACATAAACTTGCCCAAACATCAGTATATCCATACATGATCATGGCCATACATCAATATATTCATACATGAACATGTCCATACATCAGTATATTCATACATGAACATGTCCATACATTAGTATATCCATATATGAACATGTCAATACATCAGTATATCCATACATGAACATGTCCATACGTCAGTATATCCACACATGAAGATGTCCATACATCAGTCTATCCATACATGAAGATGTCCATACATCAGTATATCCACACATGAAGATGTCCATACATCAGTATATCCACACATGAAGATGTCCATACATCAGTCTATCCATACATGAACATGTCCATACATCAGTCTATCCATACATGAACGTGTCCATACATCAGTATATCCCTACATGAACATGGTAATACATCAGTATATCCCTACATAAACTTGCCCAAACATCAGTATATCCATACATGATCATGCCCATACATCAATATATTCATACATGAACATGTCCATACATCAGTATATTCATACATGAACATGTCCATACATTAGTATATCCATATATGAACATGTCAATACATCAGTATATCCATACATGAACATGTCCATACATCAGTTTATCCATATATGAACATGTCAATACATCAGTATATTCATACATGAACATGTCCATACATCAGTATATCTATACATGAACATGCCCATAGATGAACATGTCCATACATCAGTATATCCATATATGAACATGCCCATACGTCAGTATATCCATACATGAACATGTCCATACATGAGGGAGGTCGGGTAGCCTAGTGGTTAAAGCGTTCGCTCATCACGCCAAAGACTCGGGTTCGATTCCCGAAATGGGTACAATGTGTGAAGCCCATTTCTGGTGTCCCCCGCCGTGATATTGCTGGAATATTGCTAAAAGCGGCGTAAAACCATACTCACTCACTCACTCCATACATGAGCATGGCCATACATCAGTATATCCATACATGAACATGTCCATACATGAGCATGTCTATACATCAGTATGTTTATACATGAACATGTCCATACATCAGTATACCCATACATGAACATGCCCATACATCAGTATATCTATACATGAACATGTCCATACATCAGTATATCCACACATGAAGATGTCCATACATCAGTATATCCACACATGAACATGCCCATACATCAGTCTATCCACACATGAAGATGTCCATACATCAGTATATCCACACATGAACATGCCCATACATCAGTATATCCACACATGAAGATGTCCATACATCAGTCTATCCATACATGAACATGTCCATACATCAGTATATCCGTACATGAACATGTCAATACATCAGTATATCCCTACATAAACTTGCCCAAACATCAGTATATCCATACATGATCATGCCCATACATCAATATATTCATACATGAACATGTCCATATATCAGTTTATTCATACATGAACATGTCCATACATTAGTATATCCATATATGAACATGTCCATACATCAGTATATCCATACATGAACATGTCCATACGTCAGTATATCCACACATGAAGATGTCCATACATCAGTCTATCCATACATGAAGATGTCCATACATCAGTATATCCACACATGAAGATGTCCATACATCAGTATATCCACACATGAAGATGTCCATACATCAGTCTATCCATACATGAACATGTCCATACATCAGTCTATCCATACATGAACGTGTCCATACATCAGTATATCCGTACATGAACATGTCAATACATCAGTATATCCCTACATAAACTTGCCCAAACATCAGTATATCCATACATGACCATGCCCATACATCAATATATTCATACATGAACATGTCCATACATCAGTTTATTCATACATGAACATGTCCATACATTAGTATATCCATATATGAACATGTCAATACATCAGTATATCCATACATGAACATGTCCATACATCAGTTTATCCATATATGAACATGTCAATACATCAGTATATTCATACAAGAACGTGTCCATACATCAGTATATCTATACATGAACATGCCCATAGATGAACATGTCCATACATCAGTATATCCATATATGAACATGCCCATACGTCAGTATATCCATACATGAACATGTCCATACATGAGGGAGGTCGGGTAGCCTAATGGTTAAAGCGTTCGCTCATCATGCCAAAGACTCGGGTTCGATTCCCGAAATGGGTAAAATGTGTGAAGCCCATTTCTGGTGTCCCCCGCCGTGATATTGCTGGAATATTGCTAAAAGCGGCGTAAAACCATACTCACTCACTCACTCCATACATGAGCATGGCCATACATCAGTATATCCATACATGAACATATCCATACATGAGCATGACTATACATCAGTATGTTTATACATGAACATGTCCATACATCAGTATACCCATACATGAACATGCCTATACATCAGTATATCTATACATGAACATGTCCATACATCAGTATATCTATACATGAACATGCCCATAGATGAACATGTCCATACATCAGTATATCCATATATGAACATGCCCATACATCAGTATATCCCTACATAAACTTGCCCATACATCAGTATATCCACACATGAACATGCCCATACGTCAGTATATCTATACATGAACATGTCCATACATCAGTCTATCCATACATGAAGATGTCCATACATCAGTATGGATGCCCATGCATCAGTATATCCCTACATAAACTTGCCCATACATCAGTATGTCCCTACATAAACATGTCCATACATGAGGGAGGTCGGGTAGCCTAGTGGGTAAAGCGTTCGCTCATCACGCCGAAGACCCGGGTTCGATTCTCGACATGGGTACAATGTGTGAAGCCCATTTCTGGTGTCCCCCGCCGTGATATTGCTGGAATATTGCAAAAAGCGGCGTAAAACCATACTCACTCACTCACTCCATACATGAGCATGCCCATACATCAGTATATCCATACATGAACATATCCATACATGAGCATGTCTATACATCAGTATATCTATACATGAACATGTCCATACATCATTATATCTATACATGAACATGTCCATACATCAGTATACCCATACATGAACATATCCATACATGAACATTTCCATACATCAGTATACCCATACATGAACATATCCATACACGAACATGTTCATACATCGGTATACCCATACATGAAGATGTCCATACATCAGTATATCTATACATGAACATGCCCATACATCAGTATATCTATACATGAACATGCCCATACATCAGTATATCTATACCTGAACATGCCCATACATGAAAATGCCCATACATGAACATGTCCATACATCATTATATTCATACACCAACATGTAATACGCCAATATGTCCATACATCAACGTCAATATGTCCGTAGACGAATATGTTTGCACAGTAACATGTACACACGCAGAAGTTATCATTTAATAGTGTTTTGCGTTGGTACATATCCTGTGTTAGAAATACACACTATGAGGCTGAGGCTAATAAACTGATAATTATAGCTACATACCGAGAGTTCATAACGAAACGTCAGTGTCTTTTCCTTGATGAGAGGGTTTCTCACCGACCTTAGCGTGTAGGGATGTGATGTCCTGGGCAGGAAATGACAGTGTTTTGAGTACTCTTCTTTAATTAACTAACGTGTTTGGCATCCCTAATTAACCTTTACTAATTCATGTTAAACCAACACAGGTTGTTTCCTGCAAGTGAATGTCATAGGACTGACACGACACGTGTTAAAACTGTCAAAGCGCTTCTAAAATTACAACACATACTATAAATTTATAGACTAGTATTATATCTACTTACTTACTTCCTCACTCACTCACTCGGTTATTTTACGATTGTGTAGGAATTAAAATGGCCCCAAATCTACTTAAAAAATCTCTAAACAAAATACAGCAATGGGCTGACAAATGGGGCTTCTCCCTTAACCCGGAAAAAACAACAGGAATAGTATTTATACAAAAAACATGAAACCCGCCTCCCCAAAACTCCAGCTAAACAACAAACCAATCCATTTCCTAAAACAAACCAAATTCTTAGGACTAATTTTCGATGAACATCTCTCCTGGGACACTCACATAAACAACCTAATATGTAGCAAAGATCTAAATACGCTAAGATGCCCAACTGGCTCAAACTGGGGGGCCTCTAAAGACACCCTCCTCTCACTATATATATCACTAAACAGATCCAAACTAGACTACGGCTGTGCCATATACGACACCCTAAACAAATCCCTCAGACTCAATCCAATATCAGGCTCTAAAACTAATAACACGAACTCAACATGGCACCTCCTACGCTTCACTCCAGGCCTTAAGAGGAGAATTGCCACTCTACGTAGGGAACAATTCACCCTAAATTTCTGAGCCGCGTCTCAATCAAACCCCCTAATCCAAAACCTAATAAACAAAAATATCAGCCCAAAAAACTAAGCCGTAGCTCGAAAACACCCTCTACTTAAAGAATAATCAATTACTTAAATGAACACCAAATAAACAATCTTAAACAAAACTGTTAACAATCAAACATCTTCACCCCAAAACTTAAAACACCCAAAATAGGCATAACACTAGCTAGCACAATAAATAAACAAACCGACCCAAACATCACTATCATACTATCATACATACACGAAAATTGGCCAAATTGGTGTCACATTTACACAGACGGGTCATCAGATCCGATCTCAAAACACACAGGTTTCGGAGTCCACATCACACAACGAACTAAAGCCACACAATCCTTCCGACTCCCAAACAATCAATCAATATTCACGGCCGAACTAATGGACATGGCCTCAGCCCTTCATATTCAACAATCTAAAAAACACCAAAAAATCTTAATACTTACCGACTCGCTCAGTGGACTGCAAGCCCTAAAAACAACAAAAACACCAAAAACCGCCCTAAACTAATAAATCAAATACTAAAAAGCTCAAACGACTTATCTAAGGCAGGCAAACAAATAGTATTCATTTGGATCCCCACCCACGTAGGAATGTACGGCAATGAAAACGCCGATAAAGCAGCTAAACTATCCCTTAAATCCTAGAAATAAGCTTAAACTTACCAATCTCAAAATCAGAAATTAAAAGTGTCAACAAGCAAAAAATCACCAAAAAATAGCATAACTTATATCTAAACTCAAATGGCCAAATAAAAAAAGTTCTCAAAATACCCCTACCAAACCAAAAAATTCTACATCCGTCAAAACAAATCGACAGAATAATCACTAAACTCCAGACAGGACACACCAACCTAAATAACCACCTCAAAATAAAAAAAACAACACGCAACAGGAAACTTCCCACACTGCAAACAACTAGAAACCCCAGAACACGCACTCGTACACTGCGCCCACTACCGAACTACATGTATACTACAAACCACCCTCAATCTAAATAAGGATCTTACTCTAGAAGCAATCCTAAACCCACAAAATAAACTAGAAAAATTCAAAGCCTTAGACATAGACTACCAAATCCAAATCACATAAACAAACATACTACCATACCCAGCTCCCTTAGTTTTCCTCCCAAACCCTCTCGGCATTTATTCCAAATCTCAAAATTTCCAAAAATTCTCACTAAAACCACCCTGCTGGGTTGCCAAACAACTTTTCCCTTTTCGGAAACACATTAAATGGCCTGGCCGGGCCCGTGTGCGAAATACGCTGGAGTCGGAAAGGGCACGTAAAATCTCTAATATAAGTAAGTAAGTAAGTAACTTTAGTGTCTCATATTGCGGTAGCAAACACGGTGCTCAAAGTGAAACCCTTTTCCCTCTACATTCTCTCTATCAGAAGTGTTTGGCTTGTGTTGGGTCCGACTTGGTTTGGGCTGTCAAAGTCTTCTATTAACAAACAGATGTATCTTCAAATGTGTTTACATCCCCATTAGTATTAAATCTACCTATATACCACTTTATAATGTCACGGTACATCGTATTTAAAGAAAACAAGATGCTCAAAGTGAAGCATTTTTACTGTATTTCCTTAAGAAAATCCCTGTTAGAAGTGTTCGGTCCGACTTGGCCCGGGCTGTCAAAATCAACTTAAACCGCACAGATGTATCTTCAAATGTGTTTAGATCTATAGACTATTGTTATATCTACCTAAATACCACGTAATAGTGTCTCAGATCGCGGTATATAAAGACAACAAGCTGCTCAAAGTGAAGCCCTTTTCCCTCTACATTCTCAACATAGTCTCTATCAGAAGTGGCTTGTGTTGGGTCCGACTTGGCCTGGTCTGTCAAAATCAACAGATGTATCATTAAATGTATTTACATGTATACAAGGTGAAGCACTTTATCGCGTACTCTCAACATCCATTCTCAAAGTAGTGGTTGTTTCGCCTGAAATTCACCATAACCTTATAGATATAAACGTTGTATTTGTCATTTTAACTGTAGCCTTTTGATCGAAATCCTATTCTTTTGTAAAAGAAAATAACTTACACGTTTAGAGGCCTCCCAATCTTAAATCCTTGGTAGAAAACGGAGGACAAGGTAAACACAATTGTGTGGATAAGTTTATCCATAAAATTGTGTCTACCTTGTCATCCGTCAACTTCTAAGTAATGCCTCTCAAACAAAGAGAAAACGAATGCGTTGATGTACAAATGTTTCAACTGTTAGATGAGTAGTAGACGTCACACATCGTTCGATCATTGTAGTGGTCAGTTTACTGACCAGGTGTATTGACATTTGTCATCAGCAGGTTGTCAGTTACTGACCAGACCACACCACACCACGTGTGTTTGTGTCTACGTAAACATACTAATTGTGTCATTATTAGTACGATGTATTTACTACAGGCCATTCCGCTTCCCGTTATTAGTGTTACCATATTTATAATCCCCAAATAAGTGAATAAATGCTTTTGACTTCCCCATTCTCGAGATTTATAGAAGCTTGTATACCTTGTTTGATCTCCTTGCAATGTAAGTTTTCCAGCTATGTTGCTGAATACATTGTAACTTAAACTGTTTATTCCAACAACAGATAAAGTGTTGACGTTTTGGCATGTTTATATGGTGTCATAAGTTATGATCTTTAGTTACGCCGCTTTTAGCAATATTCCAGCAATAACACGGCGGGGGACACCAGAAATGGGCTTCACACTTTGTACCAATGTCGGGAATCGAACCCGGGTCTTCGGCGTGACGAGCGAACGCTTTAACCACTAGGCTACCCGACCGCCCCGAGGCCATGAATGGTGTAACATTGATCAAACTTCTCAGCAAAAGTTGTATGACTTTGACTTTGAAATCTTGGTAGAAAGGGCATGCTTGATTGTATCTCAAAAGTTGTGAAGTGTAGACACCAAAGGCTGGAGCTGCACATTAAGTGAAAGTTGACGTTTGAAAAGCTGAAGTCATCCCTCTTGTCAATCACCTGTTAAGTATATTTTGTCGGATGATAAACCTGCCTGACCCCCAACCTGTCACTAAAACCACCTCATCACCTCAACCCAAACTAAAGCAAACGGTTGAACTGGTCACTGAAGCAACGCAAATGCTTGTGATGATATTTTCTTATGTCGACGCGATTATGTATGTAACTGCGAGAAGGAACTTATCTGTTACTTAATGTGAGACAGTCTACAGTGTTACTATCCTAGCGTGGTTCGTCATTATCAATCAACATGCGTTTTGTATGCTCCATCCTCTTGTATTTGAATAGTGAGTGAGTGAGTTAATGCTTTACGTCACATCGGCAATATTTCAGCCATATCGTGACGATGTATTTGAATAAAATATGGCAGTCCATTTGCTTGAACAGTTGCATGGTTCTACTCGGAACGTCACCAAATGCCACTTTATTACCAACCACACTATCCATAGAATCCTTAACCATACAGAAATGTAAAAATTCTTAGTGCCATAATTTACTGATTAAATTCAGTTCCTACAGTTAATGTTTTGTACATCACCTTTCTTCAGTGACAGTTTGGTTGAAAAGGTCGGAGTTCCTGAGCTTAACGGTAAGTGCAAAGTACAAAAAACACATTATTATTATTAGTCTTGTGTTTATTCTAACGTTATTATCAAGTTTTGTTTTGTTTGTTTATTTGCTGTTTAACGCCGTAGTCAGCAATATTCCAGCTATTTGAAGGCGGTCTGTAAATAATCGAATCTGGACCAGACAATCCAGTGATTGACGACATGCACATCGATCCACGCAATTGGGTTACGATGACATGCATCAGCCACGTCAGCGAGCCTGACCACCCGATCCCGTTAGTCACCTCTTACGACAAGCAGAGTCGCCTTTTGCAGCAAGCATGGGTTGCTGAAGACCTATTCTACCCCGAATATCTTCACGGGTCATCACGCCCAAGTTAAAATGACTATCGAGGTATTCTATTTTCAGATTTCGGCACGATTGTAATTTGTATGTATGTATGCAAGTATGCATGTGTGTGTGTGTCTGTGTGTGTGTGTGCGCGTGCACTGCATGTAAACATACATCCATAGATGATTGTATGGGTGTGGATGGATGGATGTTATGTTCATTTGTACTCTATTGTCAGAATGTATATGATAATTATAATGTTAGTGAGTATTATCTAACTCTCTTCTGTTTGAACACATCAGTTTAAAACTGTTTGAGTTCATACAACTACGTCACAGCCGCCTGTAAACAAGCAAATCGGGGCGAGATTAACAAGTGACTCTTAGCATTCATGGTCGAATATACACTAACAACATTTCTATGTGTCATTAATTGGAGATTTTACCACTTACAACTGTTTTTTGTTTCAGTTGTGTGGCGTATTTTGTAGGAACAATCTAACATTGTTTTATAATGTTTCATATCAAGACTTTGTCAAGAACACAAATCCTCCCATCTGGGCTGCAAGTGACCTTCAACATAGACAACAAAACCAACAAAGTGAGTAGATACGCTCATGTGTTACCATGTCTTAAAATAATAATTATTTTAAAAAATGTCTTACTTCCAATTTGATTACTCTGGTCTCCTTACAATATAATTCTTGATGTTCTAACTATTCATATATGTTCATATATAGTCAACTCACTTGTGTTCATGAAGACCTGGAAGTTGACAGAAGATCACAACACACAAGCAGCCATTGGTACTGTTTATTGAGTATTTTCCTCCAAGTCTATCCCGAGTAACTTTCTTTCAGATCCTGTCACAGAGCATCGACGATCCATCCCTTCTGAAACCTGAAATCACAGTCGTTACAGCATATTTTAACATTGGCTCATTCGCCAAGGGTCAAACATCCAACGTGCACACACCAAGCCGTTATATGCACTGGATGAAGGTTTTTGGCAGAATCAGGAACAACCTTGTCGCATATACCGATTCTAGAGATGCCTTTAATTTACTTACTAACCTCAGACGGAAGTTTCCCAGCAACATGACAAAGGTTTTCCTTATAGACAGGGCCAATCTCTGGTCCTTCTCTTTGGCTGGGGAAATTCGAAGTATTTACAGTCAGCCTAACTATCCACATCATCATCCGAACACAGTTAACGAGAACTACTCATGCGCGATGCATGCAAAGTTTGAGTTAGTTAACAAAGTCTTAATGGAGGAACTGTTTCCTACCAAATATTTCTGTTGGTTGGATATTGGACTCTTTCGTGATCTTGCTGATGATAACTCGGTGTTCAAGCTTCAAATACCACACGAATGGGACAGAGACAGAGTCGCTTATAGCCGTGTGTATGGTTTTAACGATAAAGCTACAATAGAAAGCGTAATCAAAGGGAACAGTGTATGGGTGGGCGGGGCCATGTTTCTGGGAACTCCTGAAGTGTTACACAAGTATACCGGGGACTATATGAATACAGTAAAAATGTTGTTGAAACAACGTTTAATGAACACAGATCAGCAGGTTATATACTCAATGTATCTCCCGTCATCTAGAGTCAAGCCTCGGGTTCAAATCCAGTTATTTTCTGGAAAGAACAGCCGATACAATCCATGGTTTTATCTTGGTTACCTATGCAGAGAGACGTCGCAAAACGCCAAAAATGATGCCAACAGGTCAATTTCCTAAATAATCCAGTCATAATCCAATTGATATTCAAGCACTTTCAGTTCCCCCTAATCCTAAAAGTAACAAAGTTATAGCAGTTGTCTGAAAAAGAATACGCCATACTAATGTTTTCCTCTATGCAATGCATAAATGGTGATCAGTGATTATAACAGGTGTTCGCGAAAAGTGTGCACCCGCCACAATCACATGCACAAATATGGGAAGTTTTCACCTGAACAGTCATGAGAACACATTTTAGTCAAAATAAGGAATTGCATTTTGGCCACCAAACTTTGAAATGTCATCCACATGTTTACCATAACACACTATGATAGTGCTCGTCCAATTAAAATTTGGATAAGTTCCTCAAGCACAACTTACTTCAATTATTAGTTATACAGTTTCTGATTACCCTGCTTAAATAGACAGTTTCGCAGCTTCACACATGACCATTTTGACAATGCCTGTCTCACACATGGCTTTCTTAACAAAACCACAGCTTAGCGTATGACAATGTCACAGTTTTATGCATTGCGTAATCGAAATTCTGTCAGTTTTACACGTATCTTTAACGACAATGTCTCAGTCTCACACTTGACCTTTGTCTTACTCTCACACATGGCCTTAACGACAATGTCTCACTCTCACACATGACCATTGACTCACTCTCACACATGACCTTTGTCTTACTCTCACACATGGCCTTCACGACAATGTCTCACTCTCACACATGACCTTTGACTCACTCTCACACATGACCTTTGTCTCACTCTCACACATGACCTTTGTCTCACTCTCACACATGACCTTTGTCTTACTCTCACACATGACCTTTGTCTCACTCTCACACATGACCTTTGTCTCACTCTCACACATGACCTTTGTCTTACTCTCACACATGACCTTTGTCTCACTCTCACACATGACCTTTGTCTTACTCTCACACATGACCTTTGTCTTACTCTCACACATGACCTTTGTCTCACTCTCACACATGACCTTTGTCTTACTCTCACACATGACCTTTGTCTCACTCTTACACATGACCTTTGTCTTACTCTCACACATGACCTTTGTCTTACTCTCACACATGACCTTTGTCTTACTCTCACACATGACCTTTGTCTTACTCTCACACATGACCTTTGTCTTACTCTCACACATGGCCTTAACGACAATGTCACAGCTCCACACACGTCCATAACTACAATGCCCCAACCTCACATGTGTCCTTAACGACAACGTCAAAGCTTCACACATGTCCTTAACATCTTATCTCGCATATTTGCATTTGTACATACAGTCCTTATCTGGAGCCATGTAGCAGAAATAATAGTTTCACTTTAATAGCCATAGCCATCCATTGAAAAGCAGTGAGAAAATCCCCATATTGACATAATATTGTACAGATCCTGTGAAGTCTGGTTACCACACAACAGATTTCATTTATTATATGATACCATATATATGTAGATTATATCACGGTAAACCAAAAGTGCAAATAAACGTTTATCATTAATATTTCAAATACAAAGGTATGTACATATTACAAACACTTGTATGCAAAAAATAGCAGGAAAGTATTGGGGACAAGTAATTTTATGCACAATTACATTGCTTGTAAACATAGGAAAGGGACAATGATAAACTGGAATATGTATCTTTAGTTAGAATACATCATCACTGATGACAGAGCATCTACCGGCAATGCCCTTATAACTATTCCCACTACACAGATAATTCCCATGGCCTTGAATTCAGTGGAAATACTCATGTGAACACTAACAGTGATATATGTGGACCACGGAAGGAATCTGCCCAGCGGAATAATCAGAGTAACCCTCAGAACAAAGGTTATCCAATACGATCCCTCAGCAAATCGTATAACACTCTATAGCTAGAAGGTGTCTCCCGTCTACGTATCAAACGGATTGTTATGTCTAACATCAAGGCGGACAAGTCGTTCGAAGAACTGAAGAACATCGTATCCAGCTATGCCCATGAACGTCACGTCCGTGTAACATATGTCCGACTCATGAAGAAACGGATTAACTTTGATAAGTCTGAAACTTACACTGTACAGGTAAACTTGCCACTAGATGATTATGACGTCATGGTGAATGACGATTACTTCTGACCTGAGGACATGTGTCGAGACTATGTGCCAAGGCAGCTTCAAACTGATCCGAAACAACAACAACAGCAAGAATACAGAAGGAACATCTACTAACAAAATGACTAGGTTCATATTGACTTTGTTGTCTACTGTGACGATACTAAGTGTGCTGACCTGGACTGTGCGTGGTGTGTCTCATCAGACGGAACATATCAACTCTATTTTACCGGACTATGTCGATATCATTGCTGTACAAGAACACTGGCTAAAAACATGCAATATTCAAAGATTCAAAGATCTTAAACTTCTGTCCTACATATGTGACGATGCATGTACCTCCACGAGAGGGTCCGGTGGTATAGCTCTTCGACAGAACATTCACTCTAAATGGAGGACGCAATGTTTACATTCGTCTCTTCTGACAGTAGTATTGCTGTTCAGTTAACGCACCCACGTGCCGCTGTTATTTCCATTCTTATACATCATACAAGCAAGCTAAGCGAGAATTCCGACGTCGTCACAGACAGTCAAAGCAGGCCTATTCAAAGACATTTTGTTTGGAATTAGAAAAAAAACTTGTGATACTGATGTGAATACGTTTTATAAATCTGTGAGAAAACTACGTAAGCAAAAAATCGGAGTTGAAAAACTTACATATGATGACCGTAATGTAACAAACCCCACTGACATATGTCCACTGACATATGTCAGCCTTGGGGTAGGTACTATGCGGATTTAGCAAAACCATATGACTCCGACCAGTTCGATCAAGACTTTAAAGATGGTATTGACTATGAAATTGAGAAATTAGCCTCCAGTGACGAATCTAACTCATGTGTTGATAATGTACTATGTGCTGAAATATCGGTTCAGGATGTGACTAGATATGTACAGACACTGAGGAGGAACAAATCACCTGGCCCTGACAAGATTAATAATGACATGTGATGTTTGGTGCTGAGCTGTTAGTAGGGAAGTTAGCACTATTATTTAACGCTATTCTTAAACTTCAGGGGGCACGGGTGGCCCAGTCGTCTAAGGCGCCGCGATTCGCTGTGCAGAGTTGCGTCCCTTGAGCACGCCAGAAACCTATGATCGTGGGTTCGAATCCCGGTTCGCCCCGATTATGTTTCTAGGTTTGTCAGCACCATACCCGTGCTCGTGGGTTTCACCGAAGTGGTAAACGTCTGAGACCTGCATCACTTCGGGCTTTCCTCCCACATTAAGCTGAGACGCCGCGATATAACTGGAATACTGTTAAAAGCGGCGATAAACCAAACTCACTCACTCACTCACTTAAACTTCAGTACACACCAGCAGCCTATAGACACGGGTTAATTATACCTACTTATAAGGGTAAAAAAGATAAATCAAACCCTGTCAATTATAGAGGTATTACGCTAACATCTTGCCTTAGTAAGCTTTTTGAGAAAATTCTCCTAGAAAGATTAGAAACGTGGACATCCCGAAATGCCTGTAATTTTCCCGATATGTTGCAGTTTGGCTTTAGGAAAGAGCATGGTGCTGTCATTTCGCTATTTACCCTCATCGAATGTGTACAAAGTTATGTTAACAGAGGATCATGTATCTACACAGCATTCCTAGATAACGAGAAAGCTTTTGATCGAATATGGCACTCTCTTTGTAAAACTCTATCATCTTGGTATTACAGGTAAAATGTGGTCTCGGTTACATCACTTTTATACTTCCATGTATGCGTGTGTTCAGTATAAGGGCGAACAATCTGATACATTTGCTGTCTGACCTCATAACTGAGCTTCGGCAGTTAGATGCAGGAACATGTATATATAATGTTAGTTTACCATGCGTGTTACTTGCTGATGATACTACTCTTATCAGTTACAGCCCTAAAGGTCTACAAACAGCCTTAGATACAGTTGTTAATTACGCATTCAAATGGCGATTAACTTATAATGCATCGAAAAGTAAAATTGTTGTGATTCATAAAAAGAAGGAATTATTGTGTACGGATGCTTATCACTTTGGGGACTATGACATACCTATGTTTGATAATGTAAAATATGCGGGTGTTGTTCTACAAAGTAATCTTTCTTTCAAATTATATATTTAAGAGAGCTGCGCAAAAGCAAGGCGTACTATTATTTCTCTCCTCTCTGTTGGTCTAAATAGTAGTGACTTACATCAGTATGCGAGTATTGAGATATGGAAAAGAATGATCTTAACAACAAGTTTTTATGGATGTGAATTACTACCTCCTTTGCATGGTAAAGATCTTGAATTAGTTGAAAGCACACAGCGTTACTTTGCAAGGATTGTACAAGGTTTTGACAAACGTTCCCCCACTGATGCCACTACCTGGGACCTTGGAGCATGGTTGGCTATATAGATAAATGTAGACTACAGCTGCTGGGGCGTCTCTGCTCATGTGTCTCAATTTGTAAAACTGTTTTCTGCCCATTAACTTCACTCTATTTCTTTCATAACAATAATTTACACAGTTTATGTGGAGTGTTGCTTTCAACAGCCAAGAAATATAAGCTACTCCATAATGTATTTCACTACGTTCGCACAGGGGAATTCCCCGCGAAGACTAAGTGGAGAAAGATTGTGTTAAATGAAATAACTTCCCACGAGGAAGAAGTATGGAAATATAAACTATCATGTAGAGCTGACCTATCTCGATATTCTAAAATTCACACAACACTTACTCCTCATGTGTTATACAGCATTGTAATGTTATATCCAGAATTGAGAGAAGAAATAGAGTATGTAATAAGGATTGGATCCAGAAGCAAATTATCAAAAGAATGTACAAAATGTAATACTTTTGCTCATGATTTTTATCACCATGTCATCTTAAACTGTGAATGTCTACTTTCAGAAAGAGATGTATTCTTTTCAACTCTAATTGATAATCTTGATGTTGAAATGTATGTTAAAATAGAGACGATGGAAGACCATGATATGTTAGCATTCTTTCTTGGTGCAGATAACAATGACATTGATGAAATAACGTGGCATTTCACAATTATTGAATTCTCAAAGTATTTATATCAAATTAAACATATTCTAAACAACGTGTGGTAACCATACCAATATTTCTCACTGTTTATAGCCTGTAAATATGCGGGACATTGATATGTATACTGAACCAAATTAAAAACTTCACAATCCTAAAATTTTAACATTTTGACCAGTTATCATTGTGGACCCTTATTGTGTATTTAAACAGTAATGGCCACGTATTGTCTTCAGATAACACCCGTTTTTGTGCGGCTGAATCGATCAAAATCCCGTGCACAGCACTTAGTGGCAAAAGAGGTTTTTCACGTGCAACTGGTCACGTGGCCATAATACCGCACGTGTTTTTAGGCATACTTTTTAGCAGTCATTAACAAAAAAAAGAAAAACACAAGAAAACAAAAGTCTTTACGGTCATTTGTCATGCCACGCCTTTCAAATGTGCAACGTGAACGTGCCATCGGCATGTTGCAGACAGGAACGTCCGTAGCTAAAGTCGCAAGGACGATGGGTTGTAGTCGACGGACTGGTTATGATTTACAGATGCGTCTACAGCAAACGTGTACCACCGCTGATCGCCCTCGGCCAGGTCGACCACGTGTGACGTCACATGCAGAGGATCGTAAGAATGTCTTACGTCACCTCCGTAACCGATTTTTGACGGCTACATCAACCAGAAATTAACTGTTTAGGGGTAGACTGAGTGCGCAAACTGTTCGAAACCGTCTGAAAACTGCTCACCTTTAAGCACGACGGCCTTACTGCGGGCCGATTCTGACTCAATTACACAGACGTCAACGTCAATTGTGGGCACAGCGACACTTACGATGGACTCAGAGGAATTGGAATCAAGTCGTCTTCAGTGATGAATCCCGATTTTATCTTCGATTTGCTGATGGTAGGGCGAGGGTGTGGAGGCGCCGTCATGAACGTTACGCCCAGTGTTGTGTACAGGAAGTTGACAGATTTTGAGGCGGAAGTGTCATGGTGTGGGGGGCTTTCTGTGGCAATGTACGTTCCAGGCTTTTTGTCATCCGTGGCAACCTCAACGCTGCTGCTGCCCACCGCGACCAGGTGCTGGCACCAGAACTTCTGCCTTTTATGGCAGCACATGGACCCGGTTTGATCTTCATGTCATGTTTCACGTCATGGACTGGCCGTCAAGGTCTCCCGACCTCAATCCCATCGAGCACGTCTGGGATGCTCTTGGCAGAAGTCTGCACACTCTGCAGAACCAACCACAGAATTTGCAAGATCTTGGCACCATTTTGCAGCAACAATGGCGTCGTTTCCCAATCATGTGTTCACAAGCATCACAAGGTTCATGCAGAGGCGTTGTGTGGCAGTTGTCAACGCCCATGGTGGCCATACACCCTACTGAACTTGTGTGCCATCAGATTCTCGTGCTTGGGACTTATGATTTAAACTGTTCATGTTATTACCCAATACCGTAGGTGCTTGGAACAAATTATGGTTACCACCGTTAATTAAAATCCTTCTTTGAACATTAATGATTAAAAATTACCTTCTCTGATACATTTGTCCGTTGTGTATCATATATGGGATTACTTTAAAAAATGTGAAGTTTTTAATTTGACTCAGTATATATATATATATGTATATATGTTTGAATACTGTGTTTTTTGATTATTTAATTACATAATCTTGATGTTTTGAGAATCTTCGGATTTATCTGGAGGAAATAAAGACATTCATTCATTCATTCATTCATTCATTCATTCATTGCTTGTAAACATAGGAAAAGGGACAATGATAAACTGGAATAATATATCTTTTGTTAGAATACATCAAATGTGGATGTTTTTTCTACAATGGATAATGTCCTGAAAAATCTGTACTGCAGTATCTATTTTTCCTCATCAAAGTTTTACCATTAATTTGAATTTTAAATAACTATATTGCATGTTAAATTGTCTTGTAAAATATATTTAAGATCAATTACCTTTGAAATAGTACTTTTAAAAAAATATTTAATTCATCATTTCAATATAAATGTACATAAATGTCTTAAACACAACCCCCCCACACACACACACACTCACACACACACACACTCCAAGTCGGGGAAAAACTATACGGTAGCTATAGAGGCCTTTCCCGTATTAACCTTAAAATTAAGAATATTAATTACTATGTTTTACTTTTACTCTCTTGTAGTTTATATCTGCTAAAGATAAACTAGTAATCGATTCTGAAATAGCCATATCTCAAAATGAAACTGCGTGATTACACCTTAATCGATCAATACAGATACCATACATCGGTATAAGATTTCTGATCGATATATAGGCCTAGGTCTATGTAAGGTATCTAGGTAGATCTAGATAAAGTTGCCCACACCTGTAATTCATAGTGATCGTTTACAAAAACAGCTGTCCTTTCATTTCGCCCTTTATCCAGAAAATGTTCAAAATTCGCAAGTAACTATGACATTAAAAAAACCATCAATTTTAAAACAATTTTTCATTTCAACTGTTTGGTGATCGAAAACCGAACTCAGCAGTGTAGCTCCGTTCATCGACCAGTAGGAATGTTAGCTAGACCGCATGACATGCACACGCAATGCTGAAAGTTTCCGAAAGCCTCGTTACGAATTTCATGAACACTGCTTTTTGTGCTGACAGCAATCACGAAATTAACTTGTAAATTCCAGCTTGTAATTAATTTCCTAACCTAATCCATCCCCACACTTAACAAATACGACAATGACAAATGAAGCAATGTTCATTCAAAAATACTAATGTAGTAAGATATATATGTACCTGTAAGAATAACAAAAGTAAAAAGATAGCAAAGGTGGAAACGTATCTTATGAAATATTGGTAATGGGCAATGGACAATGGGCAAACGGGAGGCCGGGGTAATTAGCGCCAATTACCTGTTGGCTTCCCTTGTTACGTTTCCACCTTTGCTATCTTTTTACTTTTGTTGTTCTTACAGGTACATATATATCTTCTCTGCCTCATAGCGTTAATTCACCTGATGAAGGAGTAAGTTTTTACTCCGAAACGTTGTGTTCCTCATAATAAAGACGTTGACATCCATACATTTTTTTCCTTATGTGTTTCACTTCTTAATGCCTTCAAAGCCTCAACCTAGCTTTGTTTTTAAATGTGGAGATATTTGCGTGGAATATAATATGGTCATGCCTATAAACATTTGGGTCTTTGTCTACATGAGCATTTAGATATAAATTTCATAGCTAAGGAAATTGCTAAATCCACCAAATCTATTGCGTTATAATACTCTCTGTTTGCTGATATTTAATATGTACATATTGTAAAATATTTACGATATTTTAAACGTATAATTCGATGCATGCAATGCAATCTGAACATGAGTGCGGATGCATGGAGGCGGTTATAGTTATAGTTATAGTGCGATGGATGTAGGGGAATGGTAGGAGGGTGTATGTATGTAAGCACGAATACCGATACATGAAGGCGGATATAGTTATAGTTCGATGGATGTTGGGGAATGGTGGGAGGGTGGATTATGTATGTAACCATGCGCATGTATCCATGATGGCTGACGTAGACATAATGAGATGGTTGTAGGGATAAAGGGGAAAGATGAATGCGATGTGTGTGGGCGTGTGTGCGTGCGTGCGTGCGTGCGTGCGTGCGTGCGTGCGTGCGTGCGTGCGTTGTGATACGAGGGTTGGCGAACATGTAGTGAGATGATTGTGTAAGTAAGTTTAGTGGTTGAGGATGTTGCAGGTATGAGTATTGATACATGCAGACTTGGGGTTGGGTGACTGGATGTGCCTGTACTGATGTCTCTCACACACACACACTCACACACACACACACACACACACACACACACACACACACACACACACACACACACACACACACACACACATTAATTGTTTTATTAAATGTATCCTCGAGAGTCAGTAAAAAACTAGAAATAACTGCCTTTGTTCTGTAAATCTCACCAAGTTTCAGCTTTCGCCTCTTCCTTTGTGGAATGAGGTTTCACATTTGTAAAATGATCTCTGTTATCTGTCTGTACCATCAACTTAACTGCCCTCAACCCCTGCAGTTTTCCCGTCCCATATTGCCAAGCAGGTGACCCACAAGGAGGAATACGGCCCTCCCTCAGTCCAGAAGCATGAGTTATACTGTGCCTACCACAATAAGTTGTGAATACGTAGTCTTGCTGTGGCCAAACATTTTACAACAATTTGGCAAACTTTGATATGTAAACAGCACATATAATTCAGTTTTGTTTCATCTTAATATATCAGTTGAATCCCACTTGACCTTTGAAGATCCAGGTTAGAATAGGTCTTCAGCAACCCATTCTTGCCGTTATATGCGACTATGCTTGTCCAAAAACCAAGACAGCTACGCGATAAATCGCAAAGAACAGAGAAGAAGGAAGCCATATATATTTCTCGATAAAACCTTGTTCTATCATTTATGGAGATTCGAACATGCACTCGCAACTTGAGGACGTTGTAGATTTGACGTTATTTGTGAGAGGGAAGTGTCTAGTGAGTTGTTCCCAATAGATGTAGCTGGGGAAGGTAGATAAATTCAATGCCGGAACAATCGCATCCGAAAGTGAGACCGATATGACAATCGGTATTGGGAGAAAAGGTACAAATAATCGACGAGAAAAGTGTGAGAATATGCGGGAAAGACCAAATTTAAACCCTCCTGTTCATAAAATGGATTTATCTGGCAATGACGCGGTCGGAATCTATTCAGGGAGTCATCATAATTTAAGTACGGGTAAATATTTTTAAAGCATCTACTTTTTCCTAATATAACACTCTTAAAGAGGCTGTACGAAATGTTGATATCTCATATAAGAAATAAACGAGTCGTGGTCGTTGTTTATCGTACAACTGTTGTTTCTTAATTACATGACCATATACACTGACATTATATCACATGTTTATCAGTTGACGAAAACGACATAAGCCGTTCCATCATCACAAGAAACCCTTGCCAAAAGTAGCGCCAACTGCACGATTCCGACAACACCAGGAGCATGTTTCATTATTCACCATAAAAAATGATGACACTGGGTGATCGCATAAAGGCGAGCTCATCCCGATCCACTAGTGGCACCCGCCACAAACACACGCAAAGGCAAGCCAATTGATTCACCCGAAAAGGCACGGAAACACACGGTACAAGTCAAAATAGAGAATTGCATCAGACATAATTTTGGTCATTGATACGTCAAACCTAGAAATGCCGTCTACACGTCCAACACAAGGCCGAAGGCAGGACCCGAATCCTTTGAACCCGCCCAAATAACCCCCTGAGCACTAAGCTTGCCGTAATCCAAAGTTCTGTTAATAAAATACATTTTCCCCTAACCTAAAGTAATCTATACTAGTTCTGAAGTAAATCGTATTTACCCGCATGAATCGCCTCATGTCATTTATTGCCGATAAACAGAATATGCACACTTTCTGACAGTAATGTGTGATAAGTCACGCACCAAACCTTTACTCTCGATATACATGTTGCTCTTACTTTAAACACTATTGGGCTAACAACGTATATTAAAGTGCCATGTTTTCCTGATGTGCTGTCATTCTAATTTGAAATGATGACATAAATAGTTACCACTCATCCTTCAATATTTTTCAAGGTCGGTTTAATCACAAACATATTTGAATATATACAACAGCTATACTTACTTATCTTTATACTTAAAAGCATTAGGTTTGTCTGTCATACACACACCGAAAGAAATATGTCCAATACAGCCCAAAATTTGACAAAATGAAGAAAGTCTCTTGTCTCCTTTTTATTATATTTTATAACTATTGTTTAACAACTGTTTTTTTTCTGTAAAATATGTTCATTTCAGAGATTAGATGTTATTCTAGCATCAGGTCTGTGGTACGTTCACTGCATCAGCGTTGACATAACAACGATATTTACATATATAGATACATACAGAGGAAATGCTTAGCATTTATCTTTTAAGGAAAAATGTGGGACTTTCTTAATACATATGTATGTGGACATATATGTATGGACATTTAGATGAATATAGATATACCTCCTTATAGATAGTGATCGTAGATGATTGTAGAAAGTGCATGAAGAAAATGGAATAATTATGTGAGTAATCGGGTAAATACCACGTTTAGCAATATTCAGCAATATTGCGATATTGGTTTCCAACATACAAGACTGACCATGAAATTATAACTTGAATTTGGACCTGGCTTTCTGGTGTGATGTAACACCCCATAATCTCCTGTAGAAAAAGAGCTAAAACACGAATATAGATCACGAGATGAAACTGATGTATACATCTGGACATATATTTGCGTAGTATTACAATGTTAATTCATCAGTATACATGTATTTTGCGCAAAAGGATATTGTAGATCGACGCTGACATGCGCATTTAACCTATTCACCAGGGCTGTAATATTTAATTTATCTGTCTTTTGATACATATCGATAGGAACATGGAGAGTCCGTCTGAAGAAATTTAGACATGCTTTGGATCTTTTGGATAGTTGTACTTCACGGTTAGACTAACGCTTAGTCTCTGAAAATATATTATTTTGGTTAAAACGAGAAACTATATTTAAATTTAAAAGGAGCCTAAGTGAGATGGAAATTTCAGCCTGAACCTGTTGAACATCTAGGCTTGTTTCATTTGGGGCTATAGCATTGCAGTGAGGCCTGGGCGGAAGGGAAAATAATATGGATCAGGGACTGTACTCATGGTGCCAGTACACATTTCAGGCCCTCGGTGAACGGGATCATCACCGGCCTCGCACGGCTTGGCGAGGTAATTGAGAGATAATTGCTCCTGGCAAATCTTGAAGAAAACATTTCCCAATGTAATTCCCCGAACTCAATTGCGCTAAATAGTGCCAATGACATTATTGACATAAAACAACAAATGCTTGAGCCATTTACTTACTTCTTACAAGTGGTCAGGCATCTAACGGCTATAATTGGTCAAAACATGGATGATTTTATCAGGGATCTAGTTCTTAGAAATGCATCTCAGAATGTAAAAATATTTGTGATTACTAAAGGATATTCTACACTTGCTAAAGTTATTAAGAACACAGCTTACGCTGCCGGGTCCCCTCAGTTTGAGTCAAAAGTAAGCATGCAATTCACTTACTGAGTGAACAGGTGGACTAGCCACTAATTCGTGACAATCTTCACTCCAACCAGTAAATGTTATTAATTTGAGCTAGTACCTTCGTGCCCAAACACCACAAGACTCACACACCTACCTAGAGCCCTAGAGACACATACACAGTCAACATTTTACTGTCCTCAGAATAAGTCATAATCCAGGGAAAACCACAATGGCAGTGGTGGCCGTTTAACCCAACAGGGACATTTTACAAATAGAGCAGAAGGTTTCCACTATCCCCCGGGCGACCATATACGTGGGGAGGAGGTATACTACACTCCAATGCAGGGTTTCGCAAGTTGCTCACAGCACACTTTGTGGCGTTTGTGGCACAAGCCTAACCTCTCCCGGCCAGCAATCCCCCCCCCCCCCCCCCCCCCCCATTTTCTCACTGAACCTGATACCCAGAAATCACGGTCTTATCAGTTGTTCTCCTGCTCCAGTAAAACAGGCAGGGGCGAGCTGGTCCGAGTTGTTTACATTATGGCACTGATGGTATGGGCCAGTGTCTATTCACTAAACAAACAGTCATCCCTTGAATTACGATCAATATGGTAACCATCTATATACATTTTGGGCTTCAGCCCATTTAGGCAATTCATTAAACATTATAAATGATGGCAGTTATGGGTTAGGCGCATACTGAGGTATGTTAGTACAAGAAACCCTTAGTAAAAACAAACAAACAAACAAACAAAAACAAAAAAAACAACAACATAATTTTTATAGAAACCAATAACTCAAAAAAAATTGAAAAAAGATCCAAACTGAGATGACAGATTCAGCTTCGGAAAATTGTAGACTTGCTTCAAATTTTAGGGCTATATCGTTACAGTAAGGGCCAGGCGGAAGAAAAATAAGGTTCAGGTTCAGTGAGGCAGACTAGTAATCTAGTAGCATTGTGGTACTTACAGGTAAGGAAAACCAAAATAAAAATATTCCTATATAGTTCGTTTTAACTGAACTTCTCGCCTTTATATAAATATCACCAGAAGACCACGAGCATCAATAGCACTGGGCAGAAACATGATGTCCATAGCACCTGCGGGGGTATGAACAGGGTTGTAGGACTCTTAAGATATTTCTTATTATGTCAAATGTTGAATCCAGTTTATTGGTTCTACTTCATGTAAAAACAAAAACAACAAAACAAAACAAAAAAGACCCCAAAACACAAACAAAACCTACTTGATTCGTTAATTAAAAACATTTGTTTATTTTATTCATCAATGTCTACTGTGTGGTACGTCTGATATTTTCGTACAAAATTGACTTGATAAACGTTTCACGATAAAAGAGTTATATTTTGTAATATGTGATTCCGCTTTGAAAAGCATTAAAAAGGCAATGAACCCAATGAACGAAAATCCGAATGGTTCAGCTGCAAGTGGATCAATATCTTTTTAATCTGCAGAACATAAATAAGATAAGATAGATAAGATAATATTTATTGCAGAAACATTCCATTATGGGACTGATGCAATTTTGTAAAGATGAAACATTATGATTCATATATACATGTATACAGACATACATAATTTACATTCCTGTAGACACAAAAACCAATCAATATGACATATTTGATGATATTATTATACATAAAATGTCAACGGTTGGGCTGTTCGTCACGCTGAAGACCCGGGTTCGATTCCCGACAGGGGTACAATGTGTGAAGCCGATTTCTGGTGTCCCCCGCCGTGATATTGCTGGAATATTGCATAAAGCGGCGTTAAACCATACTCACTCACTCAACGGTTGATTAGGTTGAAGGGGTATTTATTGTTTAAAATAATAGACATGGAAACAAATGCTGTTACCCCATATTCATCAACAGTGAGAACCTTGCAAACTTTGCACACTTGGCACTTCCGGTGGCCTGGCACTGGCCTCAGTGTAAACTATCGACATGGATGCTAGGTCAAATAACCCCAAACACCCTGTCCCCACTGGTGATATGTCACCAACCTATGAGTCAATTATGGTAGCGTTTAAAGGATCTCATGGTGGATAGTACTTCAGGAGAGAATAGTACAACAACACAAACTACCGAAATTCAAGCATAGCTGTAGCATCTGACACACGACACATACCAAGAATGGTGGCAGGCACACCTCAAAACCAAAGGGGTGTTCACCTGAAGATGTACATATATTGATCCATTTGAATGAAGTGAATATGACGACGAGATTGTTCTTGTTGAGGAGATAATGCCGACGAGATGGTTCTTGTCGAGGAAGTAATGCCGACCAGATGGTTTCTTGTTGAGGAGATAATGCCAACAAGATGGTTCTTGTCGAGGAAATAATGACGACGAGATCGTTTCTTGTGGAGGAAGTAATGCCGACGAGATGGTTTCTGTCGAGGAAGTAATGCCGACGAGATGGTTTCTGTCGAGGAAGTAATGCCGACGAGATGGTTTCTGTCGAGGAAGTTATGCCGACGAGATGGTTTCTTGTCGAGGAAGTGATGCCGACGAGATGGTTTCTGTCGAGGAAGTAATGCCGACGAGATGGTTTCTGTCGAGGAAGTAATGCCGAAGAGATGGTTTCTGTCGAGGAAGTAATGCCGACGAGATCGTTTCTTGTCGAGGAAGTTATGCCGACGAGATGGTTTCTTGTCGAGGAAGTAATGCCGACGAGATGGTTTCTTGTCGAGGAAGTAATGCCGACGAGATGGTTATTTACACATATCATAAACTCATCAATTTACTTACTGGGATTCCGATAATTCTAGGGTGGGGCCTTCTGCTTTTAGCCCCTGAATTTGGAAAAAGGCCCACATTTCCAAATACAATGGGGCATTTTAACAATGTACTGTATGGGCAAGTGTGGGTGTACCTAGGGAACATATGAAATGGTCACATAAAGGGCCCATGTCAGAAAATCCCTTGAGTGAACTCTGTATTTATTAACAGGTGTTAAGACTTGAAATAATATATAGACTGAGTTTTAAAACTGGTTTGGAGAATGTATGTTTCACATCCGCCTTGTTTGCAGGTAGTTACACTGTTTTCTTGTAAATAATAATAAATTAATAATAAAGTTTAGTATTCTATTTTGCTCTTTGTGTTTAATTATAAGTATTAACTACACATGTATTAGGGTACACACAAAAAGGACTGTAACTAGTGTAAGCATTTCGATTGTTTTGTACAGCTAGAAGTATTCATATTACTTACAGTTGGTTTTCAAAGTATTAACTATGATAAAAAATTATTATCTTTTTAAAAATTCAATATTTTATTAGTTTTACCTTTAATCTTTGTAACTTTAACATCAGAGCTAGCTGCAGCTTTTAGAAATGTTTAGCTTTATGTACCCTTACACTACACTTTAAAAAGTTATATTGTGGCATCATTTACATGAAATTTTAAGATGAGATCTTGTCAGTAATGACTTCTGCAGGCAACTACTTTAGATGACATCAGCCTATTTAAGACAATAGCAGATGAAAAAATTAACGAAGCGTTAAAAATTTAAGTTTGGATGTTTTGGATGACTATTTTTGAAGATATCGATAATTCTAAATGATTATTGCAAATTGTTAGCCATTTGTTTCATACTTTTGCATTTATTCGGAGGAAAATCAAGAACTGCCATCAAATATTATGAAAGGTTAAAATACTGAACATCCCAGCTGCCATTGTAAATCAGCAAAGAAGAGAAAGGGTGATGAAGTCTGAATGACTAATGCTTGGATGGTGATAGGACTTAAGGTTGGACAAGGCTGATTCTAAACCTATAATCACTGTCAAGCCAATGTCAACCCAGTGCTGCGCCGATAATTATTGTCCATCCGATGCTGAGTCGATAACAATTGCCTATGTCTGGCGGATGGCTGGCCAGATAACTATTTACGACGTTTGGCCGATGTCGATCCGATGAGCAAAACTTCATCGGCCCGACAATGTTTGCCGACGCTGGGCCAATGCTTGGCCGGTGCAGTGCCGATGCAGGGCCGATGACGTTTGCCGACGTTGGGCTGATGTCGATCCGATGAGCAAAACTTCATCGGCCCGACGATGTCCGCCGACGCTGGGCCGATGCTGGGCCGGTGCAGTGCCGATGCATTGCCGATGCAGGGCCGATGAAGTTTGCCGACGTTGGGCCAATGTCGATCCCATGAGCAAAACGTCATCGGGCCGATGATGGCATGCTACCTAGGGACAATGTCATCAAGGACATGTGTGGAGCTGTGACAGTGTTGTTAAGGACACGTGTGGAGCTGTGACAGTGTTGTTGAGGGCATGTATGAAAGTGTGACATTGTAGTTATGCACATGTATGAAGCAGTGACATTGTCGTTAAGGACATGTACGATGCTGTGATATTGTCGTAAAAGACCTCTGCCAAGCTGTAACATTGTTGATAAGAACATGTGAAACTATGACATTGCTGTTAAGGACATCTGTGAAGCTGTGCCATTGTATCTGAAGACATGTGTAAAGCTGTGCCATTGTCGTTAAGGACATGTGTGAAGCTTTGGCATTGTCGTTAAGGACTTATGTGAAGTTGTGGCATTGTAGTTATGGACGTGTGTGGAGCTGTGACATTGTCGTTAAGGACATGTGTGAAGCTGTGACAGTGTCATTAAGGTTGGTTGGTTGGTTGGCACTCAGCAATATTCCAGCTATATGACGGCGGTCTGTAAATAATCGAGTCTAGACCGGACAATCCAGTGATTAATATCATGAGCATCGACCCACGCAATTGGGATCGATGACATGCATCAACCAAGTCAGCGAGCCTGACTACCCGATCCCGTTAGTCCCCTTTACGGCAAGTATGGGTTGCTGAAGGCCTATTCTACCCCGGCGTCTTCACGGGCCAACAGTAATGGAATATATCAGGGTGTGCTTATATTTAATGGAATATATCAGGGTGTGCTTATCTTTTTTTTTCTTTTTGTATATCATTCAATGTGCCAAGTCAAAGTCAGCGAGCCAGACCGCCTGATCCCGTTAGTCGCCTTTTACAACAAGCAAAGTCACCTTTTACGGCAAGCATGGGTTGCTGAAGACCTATTCTACCCCGGATCTTCACGAGTCAGTGCCGTTAAGGACATGTGTGGAGCTGTGGCGTTGTCGTAAAGGACATGAGCGAAGCTGTGATGTTGTCGTTAAGGCCATGTGTGGAGCAGTGACATTGTCGTAAAGGACATGAGCGAAGCTGTGATGTTGTCGTTAAGGCCATGTGTGGAGCAGTGACATTGTCGTAAAGGACATGAGCGAAGCTGTGATGTTGTCGTTAAGGACATGTGTGGAGCTGTGACATTGTTGTTAAGGACATGTGTGGAGCAGTGACATTGTCGTAAAGGACATGAGCGAAGCTGTGATGTTGTCGTTAAGGACATGTGTGGAGCTGTGACATTGTTGTTAAGGACATGTGTGGAGCAGTGACATTGTCGTAAAGGACATGAGCGAAGCTGTGATGTTGTCGTTAAGGACATGTGTGGAGCTGTGACATTGTTGTTAAGGACATGTGTGGAGCAGTGACATTGTCGTTAAGGATATGTGTGAAGCTGTGACATTGTCGTTAAGGACATGTGTGGAGCAGTGACATTGTCGTATAGGACATGAGCGAAGCTGTGATGTTGTCGTTAAGGACATGTGTTGAGCTGTGAGATTGTTAGAAAATGTGTGAAGCTGTGATATTGTCGTTAAGGCCATGTGTGTATGTGAGACATTATCGTTAAGGACATGTTTGAAACTGAGACTCTTTTCTATGAGCCCATGTGTGAAAATGCGACATTGTTGTTTAGGTCATGTGTGAGAGGGGACAAAGGTCATGTGCGAAACTGAGACATGGTCGTTAAGAACCTGTGTAAGTGTGAGACAAAGGTCATGTGTGAGACTGACACATTGTCGTAAAAGCCATGTGTAAGAGTGAGACAAAGATGATGTGCGAGACTGTGACATGGTCGTTAAGGCCATGTGTGAGAGTGAGACAAAAGTCATGTACGAGACTGAGACATTGTCGTTAAGGTCATGCGCGAGAGTGAGACAAAGGTCAGGTGTCAGAGTGAGATATTGTGGTTAAGGCCATGTGTGTTAGTGAGACAAAGGTCATGTGTGAGACTGATACAAAGGTCATGTATGAGAGTGAGACAAAGGTCATGTGTGAGACTGAGATATTGTCGTTAAAGCCATGTGTGTTAGTGAGACAAAGGTCATGTGTGAGAGTGAGACAAAGGTCATGTGTGAGACTGATACAAAGGTCATGTATGAGAGTGAGACAAAGGTCATGTGTGAGACTGAGATATTGTCGTTAAGGCAATGTGTGTTAGTGAGACAAAGGTCATGTGTGAGAGTGAGACAAAGGTCATGTGTGAGACTGAGACATCGTTGTTTAGGCCACGTGTGTTAGTGAGACAAAGGTCATGTGTGAGACTGAGACATTGCCGTTAAGGATACGTGTAAAACTGACAGAATTTCGATTACGCAATGCATAAAACTGTGACATTGTCATACGCTAAGTTGTGGTTTTGTTAAGAAAGCCATGGGTGAGACAGGCATTGTCAAAATGGTCATGTGTGAAGCTGCGAAACTCTCTATTTAAGCAGGGTAATCAGAAACTGCAAAACTAATAATTGAAGTAAGTTGTGTTTGAGGAACTTATCCAAATTTTAATTGGACGAGCACTTTCATAATATGTTATGGTAAACATGTGGATGACATTTCAAAGTTTGGTGGCCAAAATGCAATTCCTTATTTTGGCTACAATATGTTCTCATGACTGTTCAGGTGAAAACTTCCCATATCGGTGTATGTGATTATGACGGGTGCACACTTTTCGCGAACACCTGTTATAATCACTGATCACCATTTATGCATTGCATAGAGGACTACATTAGTGTGGCGTATTCTTTTTCAGACAATTGCTATAACTTTGTTACTTTTAGGATTAGGGGGAACTGAAAGTGCTTGAATACCAATTGGATTATGACTGGATTATTTACGAAATTGACCTGTTGTCTCTCTGCATAGGTAACCAAGATAAAACCATGGATTGTATCGGCTGTTCTTTCCAGAAAATAACTGGATTTGAACCCGAGGCTTGACTCTAGATGACGGGAGATACATTGAATATATAACCTGCTGATCTGTGTTCATTAAACGTTGTTTCAACAACATTTTTACTGTATTCATATAGTCCTCGGTATACTTGTGTAACACTTCAGGAGTTCCCAGAAACATGGCCCCGCCCACCCATACACTGTTCCCTTTGATTACGCTTTCTATTGTAGCTTTATCGTTAAAACCATACACACGGCTATAAGCGACTCTTTCTCTGTCCCATTCGTGTGGTATTTGAAGCTTGAACACCGAGTTATCATCAGCAAGAGCACGAAAGAGTCCAATATCCAACCAACAGAAATATTTGGTAGGAAACAGTTCCTCCATTAAGACTTTGTTAACTAACTCAAACTTTGCATGCATCGCACATGAGTAGTTCTCGTTAACTGTGTTCGGATGATGATGTGGATAGTTAGGCTGACTGTAAATACTTCGAATTTCCCCAGCCAAAGAGAAGGACCAGAGATTGGCCCTGTCTATAAGGAAAACCTTTGTCATGTTGCTAGGGAACTTCCGTCTGAGGTTAGTAAGTAAATTAAAGGCATCTCTAGAATCGGTATATGCGACAAGGTTGTTCCTGATTCTGCCAAACACCTTCATCCATTGCATATAACGGCTTGGTGTGTGCACGTTGGATGTTTGACCCTTGGCGAATGAGCCAATGTTAAAATATGCTGTAACGACTGTGATTTCAGGTTTCAGAAGGGATGGATCGTCGATGCTCTGCGACAGGATCTGAAAGAAAGTTACTCGGGATAGACTTTGAGGAAAATATTCAATAAACAGTACCAATGGCTGCTTGTGTGTTATAATCTTCTGTTAACTTCAAGGTCTTCATGAACACAAGTGAGTTGACTATATATGAACATATATGAATAGTTAGAACATCAAGAATTATATTGTAAGGAGAGTAATCAAATTGGAAGTAAGACATTTTTTAAATAATTGTTATTTTAAGACATGGTAACACATGAGCGTATCTACTCACTTTGTTGGTTTTGTTGTCTATGTTGAAGGTCACTTGCAGCCCAGATGGGAGGATTTGTTTTCTTGACAAAGCCTTGATATAAAACATTATAAAACAATGTTAGATTGTTCCTACAAAATACGCCACACAACTGAAACAAAAAACACAGTTGTAAGTGGTAAAATCTCCAATTACTGACACATAGAAATGTTCTTAGTGTAGCATCGACCATGAATGCTAAGAGTCACTTGTTAATCTCGCCCCGATTTGCTTCTTTACAGGCGGCTGTGACGTGGTTGTATGAACTCAAACAGTTTCAAGTCCTTCATGACATATGTGTCATGGGTTTGCTCATAATAAACTGATGGGTTCAAACAGAAGAGAGTTAGATAATACTCACTAACATTATAATTATCATATACATTCTGACAATAGAGTACAAATGAACATAACATCCATCTATCCACACCCATCCAATTATCCATGGATGTATGTATACATGCAGTGCACGCACGCACTCACGCACGCACACACACACACAGAGACACACACACACGCGCACGCACGCACACAAACACACACACACACACACACACACACATGCATGCATACTTGCATACATACATACAAATTAAAAATCATGCCGAAATCTGAAAATAGAATACCTCGATAGTCATTTTAACTTGGGCGTGATGAGATATTCGGGGTAGAATAGGTCTTCAGCAACCCATGCTTGCTGCAAAAGACGACTCTGCTTGTCGTAAGAGGTGACTAACGGGATCGGGTGGTCAGGCTCGCTGACGTGGCTGATGCATGTTATCGTAACACAATTGCGATGGATCGATGTGCATGTCGTCAATCACTGGATTGTCTGGTCCAGACTCGATTATTTACAGACCGCCTTCAAATAGCTTGAATATTGCTGACTACGGCGTTAAACGGCAAATAAACAACAACAACAAAAACAAAACTTGATAATAACGTGAGAATAAACACAAGACTTATAATCATAATGTGTTTTTGTACTTTGCACTTACCGTTGAGTTCAGGAACTCCGATCTTTTCAACCAAACTGTCGCTGAAGAAAGGTGATGTACAAAACATTAACTGTAGGAACTGAACTGCACAAATACTGTAATCAACAGTAATCAGTAAATTATGGCACTTAGAATTTTTAAATTTCTGTATGGTTGAGGATTCTATGGATAGTGTGGTTTGTACTAAAGTGGCATTTGGTGACGTTCCAAGTAGAACCATGCAACTGTTCAAGCAAATTGACCGCCATATTTTATTCAAATACAAGAATAGAGCATACAAAACGCATGTTGATTGATAATGACGAAACACGCTAGGATAGTAACACTATACACTGTCTCACATTAAGTAACAGATAAGTTCCTTCTCGCAGTTACATACATAATCTCGTCCACATAAGAAAATATCCTCGCAATGCCCCAGAATGTCGTTGCTTCAGTGACCAGTTCAACCGTTTGCTTTAGTTTGGGTTGAGTTGAGGTGATGAGGTGGTTTTAGTGACAGGTTGGGGGTCAGGCAAGTTTATCATCCGACAAAATATACTTAACAGGTGATTGACAAGAGGGATGACTTCAGCTTTTCAATCGTCAACATTCACTGAATGTGCAGCTCCAGCCTTTGGTGTCTACATTTCACAACTTTTGAGATACAATCAAGCATGCCCTTTCTACCAAGATTTCAAAGTCAAAGTCACACAACTTTTGCTGAGAAGTTGTTTAATCAATGTTACACCATTAATGGCCTCGGGGCGGTCGGGTAGTCTAGTCGTTAAAGCGTTCGCTCGTCACCCCGAAGACCCGGGTTCGATTCCCGACATGGGTACAATGTGTGAAGCCCATTTCTGGTGTCCCCCGCCGTAATATTGCTGGAATATTGCTAAAAACGGCGCAAGACCACACTCACGCACTCACCCATTCATGGCCTCAGTAAAACTTTAAAAAAGGTTTATTGTGAACATTTGAAAGAGATTTCCAAATTTGAGATATCAGTGACGAAAATGATGCAATAACCTATTTTAACTTGTACTATATATCCCCTTGTTTTGTCAGATAAACAATTGACTTGCCTTTGCAATTGTTTGTGACGGGTGGGGCTTAACGTTTCGCGAACACCTAGTGTCTTCACTATGTGATAGTGATTCACAAAACATGTGTTCATTATGTGGCCGGAATCGTACACTCGACTCGACTCGACTCGTACACTAAGATTTCTTATGAACGAATTGAAAAGACTTTGTCACTTTTATGTAGAGGGGAATGTCTGAGTAATTCTCCATCCCTTTAAAATAATGGAGCAGGGGTCCCGCTGGGGCCGAGGCCCATTATTGTTAAGGAATTGAGAGTTACGAGGATATTCCCCTACTTAAAACACATCACTACTCTTACACTTGACAAAACATTATAAAGAGTCATAAAACATACATTGTAAAGATAAGCGGACTGATTCATAAATCAAATACTTAAAAGCTCCAACGACCTATCTGAGGCAGGCAAACAAATAACCTTCTTGTGGATACCCGCCCACGTAGGAATATACGGTAATGAAAACGCCGATAAAGCAGCTAAACTATCCCTCAAAATCCCAGAAATAAGCTTAAACTTACCCATCTCAAAATCAGAAATTAAAAGTGTAAACAAGCAAAAAATCACAAAAAATGGCATAACCTATATCTAAACTCAAATAGCCAAATCAAAAAAATGCTCAGCAAACCACTAACCAAAAATTCTCCATCCATCAAAATAAATCGACAGAGTAATCACTAAACTCCAAAAAGGACACACTAACCTAAATAACCACCTAAAAAAACACACACACACACACTACAGGTAACTGCCCACACTGCAAACAACCAGAAACCCCAGAACACGCACTCATCCACTGCACACACTACCTAACACATCGAACCGCATTACAAACCAACCTCAATCTAAACAAGGCTCTCACTCTAGAAGCAATACTAAACCCACAAAATAAACTAGAAAACTTCAAGGCCCTAGGCGTATTCTTAATAAAAACGGAACTAATAAAACGCATCTAAAAACACAATAACCTACCAAATCAAAATCATATAAACAAACAAACATCCACCATACCCAGCTCCCTTATTTCTCCTCCCCCACCCCATCGGCATCTATTCCAAATCTTAAAATTCCCAAATTCTATATAAGCAACCCCTAAACCCCCCTCTTGGGTTGCACAGACCACTTTCGCCCCTTTCGGAAACACATTAAATGGCCTGGCCGGGCCCGTGTGCGAAATACGCATCAGTCGGAAAGCGCACGTTAAATCTCCCAAGTAAGTAAGTAAGTATATAGGTATAAGTTCGTTCGTTGGTTCAGTTCACAAGTTATTCATTCATTGTCCTTGTTGGAGGAAGCATCGCTAACATGCAGCGGATTACTAAATAGAGTATATAGAGTTCATAGAGTATATCTATCTCACTTCCATCTCTACTGGGATCTCGAACAAACCAAAATCCAGTGGGGTCGGACACTTACCAAGCCGGCAGCCATCTTGCCGAACGCCTCACCCCAAAGAGCCACCCCACGGACAATACGGGTCTCATCTCACGAGTCGCTAAGTCTCCTTTTCTATCTCCCTCTCCCCTCTAATTTACTTATAGTCTCACATTATATTTTTATTGATTATATAAGCTTAACTTCTCACTTACTAGTGTATCTTATCTATTGTTTATTCACCACCCAGTGTTATATCACCCATTCATTGTTGTCATCTACCCAAACTGACATCCACAACCCCTACACCCACGTCCCCTCATACAGACTCCATTTTCACAACACCCATACATTCAGATACCCATTTCCCAGGACTTCCGCCCAGACACAGCCAAAACCCTGTTCCCTTCGTCATAAAACATACATTGTAAAGATAACCTCGTGACGGAGCACGTGCAACAGTGGCAGAGAACACAATCAACTCTCCATTCCCCCACAAAATATTGGAGAGCTAAAACAATAGAATGATGTCACAGGTGTGTTTTAATTGCAAGTAAATGACAATGAAAAGGAACTATATCTCCACTGTTGGTGAGTCAGTGAATGCGTTGTGTTTAACGCCGCTTGGAACAGTATTTCAACTGATATACCACGGCTTGTCAGCTTGATATTTGAGTAAAGCTTTTCACAAAGTGATGAAGGCCTCAGGTTTTTACTGCTTCAGTGAAATCCACGAGCACGAGTATGGTGCTGATGAAGATAAATACACAACCTTTTGGAACCGTGATTCGAACCCACAATCATACGTATCTGGCGTGCCCAATGGAGGGCTGAGATGACAAGGTCGCCCGTGACCTCTATTGTTGCATGCATGAAAGGTCATAAGGTCGCTCCACAATATACTGTGCATTATACTTAACACGCTGATAACATTATAATAAATTAATTTGTATGGCCATGTTTTTTTCTGAAAATGTCAACATTCTTCGAATTATGTTTTTGTGTTAGATTGGACGGTCAGGGACAGACTATAATACCCGCGCCCCAATCTTCTTAATGCTCCCTAATTGACAATGGACAATTTATGGACAATGGAAGTGTGTGTGTACGTGTGTGTTTGTGTGCGTGTGTGCGTGCGTGCGTGCGTGCGTGTGTGTGTGTGTGTACTTGTACTTGTATTTTGCGGAGATTAGTTAATTAAGTGAACTGTTTACAGGCCGTTGTAAATCATAAACAGTCCGTCGACTACAACCCATCGTCCTTGCGACTTCAGCTACGGACGTTCCCGTCTGCAACATGCCGATGGCACGTTCACGTTGCACATTTGAAAGGCGTGGCATGACAAATGGCCGTAAAGACTTTTGTTTTCTTGTGTTTTTCTTTTTTTGTTAATGACTGCTAAAAAGTATGGCTGAACACATGTGGGGTGTTATGGCCACGTGACCAGTTGCACGTGAAAAAACACTTTTGCCACTATAGTGCTGTGCACATGATTGTGATCGATTCACCTGCACAAAAACGGGTGTTACCTGAAGACAATACGTGGCCATTACTGTTTAAATACACAATAAGGGCCCACAATCATTACTGGTCAAAATGTTAAAATTTTCGGATTGTAAAGTTTTTAATTTGGTTCAGTATATATACAAAAAACTACATCGGCCACACAAATGTCAAAACATGATAAGATGTGTTTTATTATCATGTAGATTCTACGATGTACAACCCACGAGTCGCAATCTCGGGGTGAGAGGATGACAGCGGCAAGCAAAATATGAATAGCCAAACAATTACATTAGTATTTTTGAATGAACATTGCTTCATTTGTCATTGTCGCAGTCGTATTTGTTAAGAGTGGGGATGGATTAGGTTAGGAAATTAATTACAAACTCGAATTTACAAGTCAATTTGGTGATTGCTGTCAGCATAAAAAGCAGTGTCCTCATGAAATTCATAACGAGGCTTTCGGACACTTTCAGCAATGCGTGTGCATGTCATGCGGTCTAGCTAACATTCCTATTGATCGATGAGGAGCTACACTGCTGAGTTCGGTTTTCGATCACCAAACAGTTGAAATGAAAAATTGTTTGAAATTTATCATGAAATACTGCATAAATTTTATTTTTTTTAAAGTACTATTTCAAAGGTAATTGATGCTAAATATATATCACAAGACAATCAAAATTCAAATTAATGGCAAAACTTTGATGAGGAAAAATAGATACTGCAGTACAGATTTTTCAGGATTATCCATTATCCATTGTAGAAAAAAACATCTAGAGCCTTGTTTCAAATTTGATGTATTCGAACTAAAGATATATTATTCCAGTTTATCATTGTCCCTTTCCTATGTTTACAAGCAATGTAATTGTACATAAAACTACTTGTCCCCAATACTTTCCTGCTATTTTTTACATACAAGTGTTTGTAATATGCACCTACCTTTGTATTTGAACTATTAATGACAAACGTTTATTTGCACTTTTGGTTTACCGTGATATAATCTACACATATATGGTATCACATAATAAATGAAATCTGTTTTGTGGTAACCAGACTTCACAGGATCTGTTCAATATTATGTCAATATGAGGATTTTCTCACTGCTTTTCAATGGATGGCTATGGCTATTAAAGTGAAACTACTTTCCCTGGGAAATTATTTCTGCTACATGGCTCCAGACAAGGACTGTATGTACAAATGCAAATATGCGAGATAAGATGTATGAATTAAGGAAAGTACCTGATATCTGTGTATGGCCAAAGCTTTATTGAAATGTTACTTTTATGTTTTGAGCAACCTCTTGACATCATCATCATCATATCTAAGTGCTCACTGCTGCTACACAAACTTAATACATAATGTTCTTATATTTCTATTTAAAAAAACCAGACGTTCAGCCATTGCCTGTTGGCAAACAAGGATGAGCTGAATTAACTCTTAGCAGCTTTTCGAAAATCGAGCAACTGAGAGAGTGGATTAAATTTATTTAGGTGTATTAAGTATGGGAAATTTACTCCAAGTCTGATACATGTACATGTTTCTGAATGAAATATTTATAAGCATATATTTAATATCATGTTTGCGTGCTATCTTATTTTTGATGGACATACAAGATTGATTGCACACATAAAACTGTTCTCCAGCAAGATTGGGGGAGGGGGTTATTATGTGGTTATTGGGGCTAAACCTTTTTCCAATTTCTAATGCTATGTAATGTAAAATCTGAACATTAATGGAAATAAAATACTGTTTAAATCAGATTTCTGGATCATTATTTCCTATATCGTTTAAGTTAGCCTGATTGCAGATCTCTTGAAATTGGTCCCAGTTAGCTTGGTTATAACGGAATTTTGGTTCTTGATTTTCTGTTTGGATTGGTACGTTTGTATCACCTGTGGTTTTGTTTATGGGGAAGTGGGACATCGTGTACTTCCCATTGAGTACTTTGGGCTAGATCTGCGGTGCATATAGTTAGGTCGATAGCCGACATTTTTTGGTTACCCTTATCGTATCTCGTGGGTTGGTTGCTATTTAGGAGTACTAGGTCGTTAGTTTCTATCCATTCGGAAATTAGTTTGCCATGATTATCCATTTTATCATCTATGCTCCAGGTAGGATGGTGAGCGTTTAGGTCTCCTAGGAATATAGTGGATTTATTGCTTATCTTGAGTAGCTTATTTAGATCCTCAGATTGGATTTTTTGTTCTACCCAGTGGTATATATTAATGATGTTTATTTTTTGTTATTTAATGTGATTTGAATGCCGTTTGCTTCTAGGTTTGGCGTGTCTATCTTTATTTCTTCGTAGTTTATATCTTCCCTGATATATATTATTAGTCCTCCTGCGGCTCTACCTGTTTTGGGTTTGGCTCGATCAGTTCTAACTAAGTTATAGTTTGGTAGTGTGAATTTGGATTTTTTGGAGAATTTAGTTTCCTGAATACAAGCAATATGTGGTCCTTTATCTCGTTTAAATTTAGTTTTTAGTTCATGGCCGTGGGAGGTAGGTCCGTTGGCGTTCCACTGAAAAATATTTAGTCCTTCCATTATTGGGGTCGGGTGGTTGGTAATTTTGTTTTAGTTTTGTTTTACTTGGTGACTTCTTTTAGGTGGAGGTTAAAGAGGAAGAAGGGGAAGTTGGTTAAGTTTAGATTGAATGTTAGTTTGTGGAAGGATTTCATGCTAGCTTTAGGTGAGTTTTGACTATGCATGTAGGCTAGGAGTAAAGTGAGACTATTTAGGTTTTTGATGTTGGTTAATTGGGTTTTTTTGCGGTTTAGTTTTTTGTTTCTTTTAGGGGCTGAGAAGGTAGTTTCATTTGTTTTAGTTGGAGTAGTTTCGATTGTTTCTTCAGTTGTGGAGAACTCTTCGTCATCGGTTAAGTTAGATTTAGCTGTTTGGGTTTCAATAGGGGTGGCTCGCGGTATGGAGGGTATATTATTCCAGTTTATCATTGTCCCTTTCCTATGTTTACAAGCAATGTAATTGTACATAAAACTACTTGTCCCCAATACTTTCCTGCTATTTTTTACATACAAGTGTTTGTAATATGCACCTACCTTTGTATTTGAACTATTAATGACAAACGTTTATTTGCACTTTTGGTTTACCGTGATATAATCTACATATATATGGTATCACATAATAAATGAAATCTGTTTTGTGGTAACCAGACTTCACAGGATCTGTTCAATATTATGTCAATATGAGGATTTTCTCACTGCTTTTCAATGGATGGCTATGGCTATTAAAGTGAAACTACTTTCCCTGGGAAATTATTTCCGCTACATGGCTCCAGACAAGGACTGTATGTACAAATGCAAATATGCGAGATAAGATGTATGAATTAAGGAAAGTACCTGATATCTGTGTATGGCCAAAGCTTTATTGAAATGTTACTTTTATGTTTTGAGCAACCTCTTGACATCATCATCATCATATCTAAGTGCTCACTGCTGCTACACAAACTTAATACATAATGTTCTTATATTTCTATTTAAAAAAACCAGACGTTCAGCCATTGCCTGTTGGCAAACAAGGATGAGCTGAATTAACTCTTAGCAGCTTTTCGAAAATCGAGCAACTGAGAGAGTGGATTAAATTTATTTAGGTGTATTAAGTATGGGAAATTTACTCCAAGTCTGATACATGTACATGTTTCTGAATGAAATATTTATATGGAGGGTTGTGTTTGTGCTTGAGGGTTGGGTGTAGCTGTGGACTCCTTAGCGTTTGTGTTTTTTTGTTGTGCTTGCTTGTGGGGGAGTGTTGTTGCCATGTGGGCTGTAGAGTGTTTGGATAAGGGTTGTGTTGTGGTAGTCGTTTTGTGGTTTGTTTTGCATGCGGGTGTTGATGTTGTGGCTATGTGAGGTATGGGAGAGTTGGTGGGTGGTTGTGTGGCTGCATGTGTGTGTGAGGTGGGTGCGGTTTCTCGGTAGGGGCCCCAGCCGGAGCTGTCGGTTATGGGTGTGGTGTTTGTTTGAGGGATGGTGTTTGGGTGCGGTGTAGGGAGATGTGGTTTGGATGCGGGTGATGCAAATTTTCGTGTTTGGATTTTGGCCGTTTCTATGTTTATGTGTTTGTTGGCCTGCTGGGAGGGGGTGTATCTGTGAGGGCATTGGTTTGATAGTGAGGTGTGCTTAAAGAACTTGCAGTAGATGCACCAGGGTGAGCATGTGCCTGGGCAGTCTGTTTGTGCGCATTTTTTACATTTATTTTTTTATTTTTAAATGTGCATTGGGAGGCAGTGTGATTATATTTGAGGCAGTTGGAACATTGTTTGACCTGTTTTATGTTGGGTTTGACTTCTAAGTTAGTGTGGGCTCCGAAACATATGTGTTTAGGGGCTTCGGGAAATTTAGCGGGTTTTTTTAAGTTTATGATTACAATTGATTTAAACAGTATTTTATTTCCATTAATGTTCAGATTTTACATTACATAGCATTACAAAATGGAAAAAGGATTAGCAAACAGGCCAAAAAGGCCTATATTAATGCTTCTCCTAATATTGTACATTATACATGTAGATTGTAATGAAGTCTATAGAGCAGACATTAATGAGTGACACAACATGAAATAAAATGGAAAGCAAGATACCAAATGCATTTTATATTCTTAAGTTGACACATAACTTACGTTAAGCGGTTTGTTTCAATAAAGTAATTGTGAACTGATTTTATAATGTGTTCATTGTCTGAGGAAGATGAATCTTCATTGCCCTGTATGTATAGTATGTATGCTGAGCTGGTTAACAAAAAAGTATTTATCAATTCTAAACTTGGCATAGCGTGGATAGAAAAAAGTGGAAAGCATCTTCTCTATTTAGGCCAGATGGACAGATGGGATTATCAATCAGAAATCTGTCAAATAAATGTGATTTTAAATCACTACAACCTAGCCTAAATCTAGATAAAATCACCTGACATTGCCGCTGGCCATAACTAGCAAAAGATGTAAAATTTGAAGTAAGCTTAGTTTCTCTAGAAATTAATTGCTTAAACCGAGATAAGGAATCTACATTTCTAATATTAATATCAAGTGCATTCCAAGCTTGTATAACAGATGACAAAAAAGATCGATTATACTGGGATAAGCGTCCTGCACTGGTCTGGAAGTCATTAGAAGTACGAAGGTTATATCCAGTTATGCTGGATATATTAGGTGGGACCCATAAAGATAGATATTTAGGAGTTAGCCCATTGACCATTTTGTAAAATATACATAATTTATGGTAATGTCGTCTTTCGGACAGTGAGCATAAACCCGTTTCCCAATAAAGTTTTTTGTGACTGGTTCCTCGTACTGCTCCAAATATTGTTCGTAGAGCATCCAAGTGTAAATTTTCTAATAGTTTTACTTGTTCATTATTACAATTATCCCAAATATTATCACAATAATCAAAATAGGTAAAATAAAAGATTTGTACATGGTTTCGAGCGTTCTTCGATTTAGACGGTATTTCAGGCTACGCAAACAATTAATTAATGGGCTCACTTTACGTACAATATATTCAATGTGTTTGTGCCTAGATGTTTATGATCACTTACTTCGGGTATTAGAATATCATTCATTCGCAGAGGTAATTTAGGACTAGGATTAATTTTAATAGAAAATAACATGGCTTCCGTTTTGGAAGGACTAAATTTCACCTGCCATTTACTTGCCCAGTTTGATATACATTCTAAATCACTATTCAATATAGCTGCTGTGGATTCGGGATCTTCAATAGTTAGAAATAAAGATGTATCATCAGCAAAAAGTTTAATATTACTCGTTATCCCATGATTACAATTGAGGTTGGAACCGTTTTTCAGTTTCTAGTTGAGGTGATTCTGCGGGTACTTGAGATTTGAGGTTGAGAGTTTAGGTCTTGGTTTATGTTTGCTTCTAGGGAGAGTTCTAAATTGTTTCTCTTGGATTGACTCTAATTACGCCTCGTGTGTATTGCTGCCAATTTTGGTATTTGTTTGATTACGGTAACGTGGAATATTTGAGTTAATTTATTGGCTTCATTGTGGGATTCTTGGTTAGGGAAAATTATTTGGTATCCTTTGTTGGCTTTTTTAAGGTTGCTGTAGTTTATCTTTTCTCGTTTGAACCAGAGTCCTATTTTGTGTATTGAAATTTCATGTGTGAGTGAGGTGCCTGAACCTGTGGAGAAGAAGTAGAGGGTGAAGGTGGTGAGGAAGGCAGCCGAGGAGGGTAAGGGCGATGGAGGTGTCGAGTTTGTGTTTTTTCGGGTTGGTGTTTTGAGGTGGCGAGATGGATGGCTTGGTGGGGGTGGTGTGTTTCGTGTTTTCGCCATACTCGTACGGGACGATGTTTTCGAGTGACCTCTCGGAAGTGTGTTGTGCGCTTCCGCAGGCGTGGGTGAGTCAGGAGCTGGGATGTCTGCGACTGTGACACTGCGGGTGTCAGTCATGTTTGTTTGGGTGTTGTTGTTTGAGTGTTTAAGAGCGTGAGTTGTGGTGAGTGGTAATGGAGTGGAAGTGGAGAGTGGTGTTTTGGGGAGGTGAGTTGTTTTGAGTGGAGTTTGTTGTTTTAACTGGGTGAGTTGTGTTTAGGAGGTTGAGGAGGGCTTGGGTATTAAGGGTGTTGGTTTGCGGTTTTTGTGTTGTGTTTTTAGAGGGTTTTAAGGCTTATACCTATTTAAGAGGTGGCTTGGGTATGAGTGTTGTTTGTATGGAGTTCGCTTGGTGTAGAACAATGGATGAGTGTTTTTATAATTACCTTTGAAGTTCTCATTGGGCTGGCTATTAGGCGAAGCTGTGCTGGCTTGGGAGGCTTTGAGGCTAGAGATGTGTTGGGTTGGGGTATAAACTGCAACTGAAGTATACTAAACTTAAAATACCCAAAATAGACACAACACTAGCTAGCCAAATAAATAAACAAACCGACCCAAACATAGCTAAAACTACCACACTAGCATACATACACGAAAATTGGCCAAATTGGTGTCACATTTACACGGACGGATCCTCAGATCCGACCTCCAAACACACAGGTTTCGGAGTCCATACCACACAACCAACTAAAACCACACAATCCTTCCGACTCCCAAACAACCAATCAATATTCACGGCAGAACTAATGGGCATGGCCTCAGCCCTCCATAATCAAAAATCCAAAAACCACAAAAAAAATCCTAATACTTACCGACTCCCTAAGTGGACTGCAAGCCCTCCAAAACAAAAATACCAAAAACCGACCTAAATTCATAAATCAAATACTTAAAAGCTCCAACGACCTATCTGAGGCAGGCAAACAAATAACCTTCTTGTGGATCCCCGCCCACGTAGGAATATACGGTAATGAAAACGCCGATAAAGCAGCTAAACTATCCCTCAAAATCCCAGAAATAAGCTTAAACTTACCCATCTCAAAATCAGAAATTAAAAGTGTAAACAAGCAAAAAATCACACAAAAATGGCATAACCTATATCTAAACTCAAATAGCCAAATCAAAAAAGTGCTCAGCAAACCACTAACCAAACCAAAAATTCTCCATCCATCCAAAAAAATCGACAGAGTAATCACTAAACTCCAAACAGGACACACCAACCTAAATAACAACCTAAAAAATTTTAAAAAACACACTACAGGTAACTGCCCACACTGCAAACAACCAGAAACACCAGAACACGCACTCATCCACTGCACACACTACCTAACACATCGAACCGCATTACAAACCCCCCTCAATCTAAACAAGGCTCTAAATCTAGAAGCAATACTAAACCCACAAAATAAACTAGAAAACTTCAAGGCCTTAGGCGTATTCTTAATAAAAACGGAACTAATAAAACGCATCTAAAAACACAATAACCTACCAAATCAAAATCATATAAACAAACAAACATCCACCATACCCAGCTCCCTTAGTTCTCCTCCCCAATCCCATCGGCATCTATTCCAAATCTCAAAATTCCCAAATTCTATATAAGCAACCCCTAAAACCCCCCTCTTGGGTTGCACAGACCACCTTTGCCCCTTTCGGAAACACATTAAATGGCCTGGCCGGGCCCGTGTGCGAAATACGCATCAGTCGGAAAGCGCACGTTAAATCTCCAAAGTAAGTAAGTAAGTATATAGTATAGAATCCAAAAACCACCAAAAAAAATCCTAATACTTACCGACTCCCTAAGTGGACTGCAAGCCCTCCAAAACAAAAATACCAAAAACCGACCTAAATTCATAAATCAAATACTTAAAAGCTCCAACGACCTATCTGAGGCAGGCAAACAAATAACCTTCTTGTGGATACCCGCCCACGTAGGAATATACGGTAATGAAAACGCCGATAAAGCAGCTAAACTATCCCTCAAAATCCCAGAAATAAGCTTAAACTTACCCATCTCAAAATCAGAAATTAAAAGTGTAAACAAAGAAATCACAAAAAATGGCATAACCTATATCTAAACTCAAATAGCCAAATCAAAAAAGTGCTCAGCAAACCACTAACCAAAAATTCTCCATCCATCAAAAAAAAACGATAGAGTAATCACTAAACTCCGAAAAGGACACACTAACCTAAATAACCACCTAAAAAAAAAACACACACACTACATGTACAGGTAACTGCCCACACTGCAAACAACCAGAAACCCCAGAACACGCACTCATCCACTGCACACACTACCTAACACATCGAACCGCATTACAAACCACCCTCAATCTAAACAAGGCTCTAACTCTAGAAGCAATACTAAACCCACAAAATAAACTAGAAAACTTCAAGGCCTTAAGCGTATTCTTAATAAAAACGGAACTAATAAAACGCATCTAAAAACACAATAACCTACCAAATCAAAATCATATAAACAAACAAACATCCGCCATACCCAGCTCCCTTATTTCTCCTCCCCAACCCCATCGGCATCTATTCCAAATCTCAAAATTCCCAAATTCTATATAAGCAACCCCTAAACCCCCCTCTTGGGTTGCACAGACCACTTTCGCCCCTTTCGGAAACACATTAAATGGCCTGGCCGGGCCCGTGTGCGAAATACGCATCAGTCGGAAAGCGCACGTTAAATCTCCAAAGTAAGTAAGTAAGTAAGTATATAGGTATAAGTTCGTTCGTTGGTTCAGTTCACAAGTTATTCATTCATACAGACTCCATTTTCACAACACCCATACATTCAGATACCCATTTCCCAGGACTTACGCCCACACATAGACGGTCTAAACATCACATGGCAAACTCCAAAATGGCTTACATCAATACAAGGGGTTATATACATAGATCACATGGACACACAGGAAGATATAATGGAATACATACACACAGCAAACTGCAATAAAAAACAAAAACACAGCCCCAGCCACTGGATTAGACAACATCAGTTACAAAATTCTCAATCATATCCCCATCAAAATTCAAAAATTATTACTGCAACTTTACAACCAAATTTGGACCTCTGGCTACCTCCCGAAAACCTGGAAAAATGCACTGGTGGTGCCAGTTCTGAAACCAGGGAAACCCCCAAATGACCCAGACTCTTATCGCCCCATCTCACTCACATTACATTTATCTAAAATCATGGAATCAATAATTAATAACAGACTAAAGCATAAAATCCAAAACAATGGCCTTATTAAAGAGGACCAGAGCGGCTTCACAGCCAATAGACAGACTTTAGACCATATTTTAAATCTAGAACATGATGTTAAGACAGCCCAAATACAAAAACAATACACTGTGGCCATTTTTATTGATTTTTCTAAAGCATTTGACATGGTTTGGCAACAAGGCCTAATTCAAAAATACTAGACAAAGCCATTGATGGAAGAATTTTAAATTTCATTCACTCTTTCTTAACTAACAGAAACATAACAGTAAAATCAAACAACACACTATCAGAACCCCACCAACTAGAAAATGCCCCCCCCCCCCCCCCCCCCCCCCCCATTTTCCCAAATCTACCTAAAAACATAACTACAGCAAAATTCGCCGACGATATCTCATTGTGGACGTCATCAACATCAATAAAAAAAATCGAAAAAAGAATTAAACCAACCCTTTCGGACCTAGAGCACTGGGCTTCCCAATGGGGGTTCAAAATTAATACCAAAAAAACCATCAGCATAGTATTCACAAAACCCTTCATGCCAAATTTATCACCCAAACTCACACTTAATAAAGAAGCTATCAAATTTCAGAAGATACAAAATTTCTAGGAGTCACATTTGACCAACACCTGACATGGGCTCCCCACATTAATAACGTGGTCAATTCCTGTCAAAAACACATCAACCTAATGAGAGCCATCAGCGGCTCTCACTGGGGAGCTGACAAACAAACACTCATAAATATATACAAAACACTTATTCAAGCCAAAATAGACTATGCCGCTCCGGTCTTCCATTCCTTAACAGAAAACCTGGAAAAAAAGCTTAACTCAATCCAATATAAAGCCCTCAAGATAGCCCTGGGGACCAGAAATGGCACCTCCCTTAACACACTACAAATCCTCACAGGCATCACATCAATACAACTTAAACGTCACCAATCAATACTTAACTACTGGGCTGGGGCCCAACAAAACCCCATATACAAAGAAATAACACTGAAATACCAAAACTCTAGACCAGCCACCATCAAAAAATTCAAAAACAACAAAAACAAAGCCCCCTTCATTACCCACCTTCACAACCTCATCAAAACCTACAATCTAGAACATATAACTCGCACACCCCCAAACAATTCATACATCCTTGATCCCCCCCGAAACAGACACATCCTTAACCATAACATTCAGAAAACATAACAAACTCACAAATATAGTAAAAGGCACAATATCACTAAACTACATCCAAGATAACTGGCCGGAACACACACACATCTATACAGATGCATCATATAATACAAACAACAACAAAACAGGGCTGGGGATCCATACAACACAGCCTACACCAGTCACCAAAAAATACCACTACTCAAACTATTCCCTTACAAATACAGCAGAATTACTAGCCATACTCCAAGCATACCATCAAGCCGAAACAACAAACCACAACAAAATCATCATTATCTCTGACTCACTAAATTCAATAAAACAAATTGCAGACAAACACTCAAAAACCAGACCCGACCTTATCAAACAAATAGTAAATATTCACTCAAAACTTAATATGGCAAACAAAACAATAGCACTAGTATGGATACCCAGCCAAACAGGCATACCAGGCAATGAAATCGCAGACCAAACAGCAAAAACAACAACAATCGACCAATCACCCACAATACAATTCCATACAAGCAAAGCCGAAACAAAAACATTAATAAAACACACTATAAGACAACAAAGCTTCCATAACAACATACAAAAATGCAAATCACAATGGATTAAAACACTGTTTACCACCCTAATTACTAAGTGCAAGAACTACACAAACTCCATATTAGCAGATAAAATTATAAACAGAATACAAAGTAATCAAACAAATTTAAACGAAACACTCCATAAACAAAACAGACATCCAAACCCTAACTGCATCCACTGTAACACCACTGAAGACATAAACCACATATTCAACACATGTAGAAAATATAAACAACAACAACAAGCACTATACAACTCTCTTCCGCCCAACTACAAAAACAACGTCACCATGTTATTCAAACCAAACAACCCCCCAGCCACCTACCTGCAAATAGCCACTTTCCTTAAAGAAACAATTTTATCAGCAAAAATTTAGTCCATCCCAATCAAATTCTCTATGTAAATAAATCTCCCTCTACTCAGCAATACTTCAGATTCGGATCGGGATCCAAATTCTCAGCGCGGACTGTCTTCTACGACGTCCGCGCTCCAAAATCTCAGTGCGGATTGTCTACTATGACGCCCGCGCTCCAAATTCCCAGCGCGGATTGTCCCCTACGACGTCCGCGCCCCAAACTCTGCCATATCCATACTCACTAATAATATAGTCGTTTAACCAGCCACCCGCCCAATATCAAGGACATCACTCTCACTGCCACACTCACCGGCCCATTAGCCATAATGAGAGACATCGCCTTGTCACTCCCGAGGGAACTTGTCTCCATCCTAGAGCCCTTGCTGGCCTTTCGGGTTGGGGACTACTCCCTCAAGACTTCTTACAAGTCTAACTCCTCCACGCTCTTGACCTAGGTCAAAGGAAGAGGCCTCTGGTCAAGGCTCTGGCCAAGACCAAGGCCTCAGGTGGTACTCACCCCGGCCCCAGCTCATCCTGCACCCCGCCCGGCGCAGAAGAACAGGCCCCCACGGGAAAAGAAGACCCCTCCTCCAGTCCTCAACATGGAGAAAGAGGCTTCCCTCCCTACCACCCCGCCTTCCCCGGCAGCTGCGTTGGAACTCGCTCCCCTCGAATCCAGAGGGGAGGAACCCTTCCGCTCGCCCGAGGGCACCGGCCACGGTAGATAAAAGAGGAAGAGGAGAGACATCCCCTCACCTCAACCTTCCCCCCCGACCAACCACCACCACCACGGCAACAGAGTCCCAGACCACGGAGCCAACCCTAAACGACTCCAGCGCCCAGACCACAGCGCCACAGCCCACAGCGCCACAGCCCACATCCCTCAGCGAAGCACAGACCCAGACCACCCCGGTCGAGCCTCCCCCCCCCCCCCCCCCCCCCCCCCCCCTCCTAAGGTCAAAATCAGATATCCTGATCAACCACTACAAGACTCACCCGGAACTCCGTGCGGAGCTCGTCTCCACCCAAATGGATCATCTCTACGCCAAGAAAGGAGTTCCGTTCGCCATGGTGCACAAGAACGGAGGACGGGAGTTAGAGTACGACATAACAAGCTTCACAGACTTGTTCCACTTCTTCCAAAGTAACTGCGCTCCATCCTCCGAACATTTCATAGCCAACACCGCCGCCCTCCTTGCCAAGAGTCTCTACCAGAATCCCGACCCCAAGGAAGAGAAGCTGACCAAGAGACTCCTCCAAGGACACCGCTGCTAGACTTCTAGCCACACGCTCGCCAGCCACTCAGCTGGACCTCTACAAATCTCTTATCAGATCAAAAATTGACTATGGTTGTGGGGGTTTTCATTCAGCATCAAATACTGTCTTGAGGCGCCTAGACAGAATACAAAATTGAATACAAAGCCCTAATGCTGGCCACAGGCGCAGCAACAGGCACCTCACTAGAAGCACTACAAGTAGAAACGGGAGAACTCCCATTGAAACTAAGAAGAGAGCAGGCAATATTATCGTTCTGGGGACGAACATCAAACCCTTTGGTTAAAAAGATATGGCAAGACAAAAACACTCGAGATGAAGCCCTAGCTCGAAAAAATCCCTCACTAAAGCCATCTGGGATATTAGTACGTGAACTCATTCGAAGTCACAATTGTGATGACATTCAGCCTCCAGAAAGTCACTACAAAGGGTTACACCCTCCCTGGACTTTAAAAACTCCCAAAGTTGACACTGCTTTAACATCAGAAGTCACTAAAAAAGAAAACCCAACCCTACTACGATCAGTAGCTATCACTAAAATTCAAACTACCTGGGACAGCTGGGCCCATATACACACTGAAGGATCCAAGAATCCTATCAACAACAGTGCTGGTTACGGGATCCATATCCACAGCTCCAAACCCCAAGCACATTCAGTTCGCTTGCCTGATGGTCAGTCAGTATTCACGGCTGAATTGGAGGCAATTCATCATGCACTCAAACTCATACCGGAACTTCCGGAAGCAAAGACAGTCGTCCTATCAGACTCGCTAAGTGCACTTCAGGCCATCAGTAGCAGAAACTCAAACTCCAGGCTAAATACAGTCAACAATATTCTATACGAATATACAAAACTATCGGACCAAGGGCAACAGGTGGAGCTGTGTTGGATCCCCTCTCACATAGATATTCATGGAAATGAAAAAGCAGACTCACTGGCGAAGCTAGCTCTAGACAAAGCGGATATACAGCCTATTCCCTTTAGTAAACTAGAGATAAAAAGCAAAATCAAGGCCTCCTTAGCAGAAAGATGGCAAGCCCAATGGGACGCAAGTAAGATCGGCAGATGGCTATACAAAATTCAACCGTAGGTCCAACAACAGCAAAACTCATACTCAAATACTTAAAAGCTCCAACGACCTATCTGAGGCAGGCAAACAAATAACCTTCTTGTGGATACCCGCCCACGTAGGAATATACGGTAATGAAAACGCCGATAAAGCAGCTAAACTATCCCTCAAAATCCCAGAAATAAGCTTAAACTTACCCATCTCAAAATCAGAAATTAAAAGTGTAAACAAAGAAATCACAAAAAATGGCATAACCTATATCTAAACTCAAATAGCCAAATCAAAAAAGTGCTCAGCAAACCACTAACCAAAAATTCTCCATCCATCAAAAAAAAACGATAGAGTAATCACTAAACTCCGAAAAGGACACACTAACCTAAATAACCACCTAAAAAAAAAACACACACACTACATGTACAGGTAACTGCCCACACTGCAAACAACCAGAAACCCCAGAACACGCACTCATCCACTGCACACACTACCTAACACATCGAACCGCATTACAAACCACCCTCAATCTAAACAAGGCTCTAACTCTAGAAGCAATACTAAACCCACAAAATAAACTAGAAAACTTCAAGGCCTTAAGCGTATTCTTAATAAAAACGGAACTAATAAAACGCATCTAAAAACACAATAACCTACCAAATCAAAATCATATAAACAAACAAACATCCACCATACCCAGCTCCCTTATTTCTCCTCCCCAACCCCATCGGCATCTATTCCAAATCTCAAAATTCCCAAATTCTATATAAGCAACCCCTAAACCCCCCTCTTGGGTTGCACAGACCACTTTCGCCCCTTTCGGAAACACATTAAATGGCCTGGCCGGGCCCGTGTGCGAAATACGCATCAGTCGGAAAGCGCACGTTAAATCTCCAAAGTAAGTAAGTAAGTAAGTATATAGGTATAAGTTCGTTCGTTGGTTCAGTTCACAAGTTATTCATTCATACAGACTCCATTTTCACAACACCCATACATTCAGATACCCATTTCCCAGGACTTACGCCCACACATAGACGGTCTAAACATCACATGGCAAACTCCAAAATGGCTTACATCAATACAAGGGGTTATATACATAGATCACATGGACACACAGGAAGATATAATGGAATACATACACACAGCAAACTGCAATAAAAAACAAAAACACAGCCCCAGCCACTGGATTAGACAACATCAGTTACAAAATTCTCAATCATATCCCCATCAAAATTCAAAAATTATTACTGCAACTTTACAACCAAATTTGGACCTCTGGCTACCTCCCGAAAACCTGGAAAAATGCACTGGTGGTGCCAGTTCTGAAACCAGGGAAACCCCCAAATGACCCAGACTCTTATCGCCCCATCTCACTCACATTACATTTATCTAAAATCATGGAATCAATAATTAATAACAGACTAAAGCATAAAATCCAAAACAATGGCCTTATTAAAGAGGACCAGAGCGGCTTCACAGCCAATAGACAGACTTTAGACCATATTTTAAATCTAGAACATGATGTTAAGACAGCCCAAATACAAAAACAATACACTGTGGCCATTTTTATTGATTTTTCTAAAGCATTTGACATGGTTTGGCAACAAGGCCTAATTCAAAAATACTAGACAAAGCCATTGATGGAAGAATTTTAAATTTCATTCACTCTTTCTTAACTAACAGAAACATAACAGTAAAATCAAACAACACACTATCAGAACCCAACCAACTAGAAAATGCCCCCCCCCCCCCATTTTCCCAAATCTACCTAAAAACATAACTACAGCAAAATTCGCCGACGATATCTCATTGTGGACGTCATCAACATCAATAAAAAAAATCGAAAAAAGAATTAAACCAACCCTTTCGGACCTAGAGCACTGGGCTTCCCAATGGGGGTTCAAAATTAATACCAAAAAAACCATCAGCATAGTATTCACAAAACCCTTCATGCCAAATTTATCACCCAAACTCACACTTAATAAAGAAGCTATCAAATTTCAGAAGATACAAAATTTCTAGGAGTCACATTTGACCAACACCTGACATGGGCTCCCCACATTAATAACGTGGTCAATTCCTGTCAAAAACACATCAACCTAATGAGAGCCATCAGCGGCTCTCACTGGGGAGCTGACAAACAAACACTCATAAATATATACAAAACACTTATTCAAGCCAAAATAGACTATGCCGCTCCGGTCTTCCATTCCTTAACAGAAAACCTGGAAAAAAAGCTTAACTCAATCCAATATAAAGCCCTCAAGATAGCCCTGGGGACCAGAAATGGCACCTCCCTTAACACACTACAAATCCTCACAGGCATCACATCAATACAACTTAAACGTCACCAATCAATACTTAACTACTGGGCTGGGGCCCAACAAAACCCCATATACAAAGAAATAACACTGAAATACCAAAACTCTAGACCAGCCACCATCAAAAAATTCAAAAACAACAAAAACAAAGCCCCCTTCATTACCCACCTTCACAACCTCATCAAAACCTACAATCTAGAACATATAACTCGCACACCCCCAAACAATTCATACATCCTTGATCCCCCCCGAAACAGACACATCCTTAACCATAACATTCAGAAAACATAACAAACTCACAAATATAGTAAAAGGCACAATATCACTAAACTACATCCAAGATAACTGGCCGGAACACACACACATCTATACAGATGCATCATATAATACAAACAACAACAAAACAGGGCTGGGGATCCATACAACACAGCCTACACCAGTCACCAAAAAATACCACTACTCAAACTATTCCCTTACAAATACAGCAGAATTACTAGCCATACTCCAAGCATACCATCAAGCCGAAACAACAAACCACAACAAAATCATCATTATCTCTGACTCACTAAATTCAATAAAACAAATTGCAGACAAACACTCAAAAACCAGACCCGACCTTATCAAACAAATAGTAAATATTCACTCAAAACTTAATATGGCAAACAAAACAATAGCACTAGTATGGATACCCAGCCAAACAGGCATACCAGGCAATGAAATCGCAGACCAAACAGCAAAAACAACAACAATCGACCAATCACCCACAATACAATTCCATACAAGCAAAGCCGAAACAAAAACATTAATAAAACACACTATAAGACAACAAAGCTTCCATAACAACATACAAAAATGCAAATCACAATGGATTAAAACACTGTTTACCACCCTAATTACTAAGTGCAAGAACTACACAAACTCCATATTAGCAGATAAAATTATAAACAGAATACAAAGTAATCAAACAAATTTAAACGAAACAGTCCATAAACAAAACAGACATCCAAACCCTAACTGCATCCACTGTAACACCACTGAAGACATAAACCACATATTCAACACATGTAGAAAATATAAACAACAACAACAAGCACTATACAACTCTCTTCCGCCCAACTACAAAAACAACGTCACCATGTTATTCAAACCAAACAACCCCCCAGCCACCTACCTGCAAATAGCCACTTTCCTTAAAGAAACAATTTTATCAGCAAAAATTTAGTCCATCCCAATCAAATTCTCTATGTAAATAAATCTCCCTCTACTCAGCAATACTTCAGATTCGGATCGGGATCCAAATTCTCAGCGCGGACTGTCTTCTACGACGTCCGCGCTCCAAAATCTCAGTGCGGATTGTCTACTATGACGCCCGCGCTCCAAATTCCCAGCGCGGATTGTCCCCTACGACGTCCGCGCGCCCCAAACTCTGCCATATCAATACTCACTAATAATATAGTCGTTTAACCAGCCACCCGCCCAATATCAAGGACATCACTCTCACTGCCACACTCACCGGCCCATTAGCCATAATGAGAGACATCGCCTTGTCACTCCCGAGGGAACTTGTCTCCATCCTAGAGCCCTTGCTGGCCTTTCGGGTTGGGGACTACTCCCTCAAGACTTCTTACAAGTCTAACTCCTCCACGCTCTTGACCTAGGTCAAAGGAAGAGGCCTCTGGTCAAGGCTCTGGCCAAGACCAAGCCTCAGGTGGTACTCACCCCGGCCCCAGCTCATCCTGCACCCCGCCCGGCGCAGAAGAACAGGCCCCCACGGGAAAAGAAGACCCCTCCTCCAGTCCTCAACATGGAGAAAGAGGCTTCCCTCCCTACCACCCCGCCTTCCCCGGCAGCTGCGTTGGAACTCGCTCCCCTCGAATCCAGAGGGGAGGAACCCTTCCGCTCGCCCGAGGGCACCGGCCACGGTAGATAAAAGAGGAAGAGGAGAGACATCCCCTCACCTCAACCTTCCCCCCCGACCAACCACCACCACCACGGCAACAGAGTCCCAGACCACGGAGCCAACCCTAAACGACTCCAGCGTCCAGACCACAGCGCCACAGCCCACAGCGCCACAGCCCACATCCCTCAGCGAAGCACAGACCCAGACCACCCCGGTCGAGCCTCCCCCCCCCCCCCCCCCCTCCTAAGGTCAAAATCAGATATCCTGATCAACCACTACAAGACTCACCCGGAACTCCGTGCGGAGCTCGTCTCCACCCAAATGGATCATCTCTACGCCAAGAAAGGAGTTCCGTTCGCCATGGTGCACAAGAACGGAGGACGGGAGTTAGAGTACGACATAACAAGCTTCACAGACTTGTTCCACTTCTTCCAAAGTAACTGCGCTCCATCCTCCGAACATTTCATAGCCAACACCGCCGCCCTCCTTGCCAAGAGTCTCTACCAGAATCCCGACCCCAAGGAAGAGAAGCTGACCAAGAGACTCCTCCAAGGACACCGCCGCTAGACTTCTAGCCACACGCTCGCCAGCCACTCAGCTGGACCTCTACAAATCTCTTATCAGATCAAAAATTGACTATGGTTGTGGGGGTTTTCATTCAGCATCAAATACTGTCTTGAGGCGCCTAGACAGAATACAAAATTGAATACAAAGCCCTAATGCTGGCCACAGGCGCAGCAACAGGCACCTCACTAGAAGCACTACAAGTAGAAACGGGAGAACTCCCATTGAAACTAAGAAGAGAGCAGGCAATATTATCGTTCTGGGGACGAACATCAAACCCTTTGGTTAAAAAGATATGGCAAGACAAAAACACTCGAGATGAAGCCCTAGCTCGAAAAAATCCCTCACTAAAGCCATCTGGGATATTAGTACGTGAACTCATTCGAAGTCACAATTGTGATGACATTCAGCCTCCAGAAAGTCACTACAAAGGGTTACACCCTCCCTGGACTTTAAAAACTCCCAAAGTTGACACTGCTTTAACATCAGAAGTCACTAAAAAAGAAAACCCAACCCTACTACGATCAGTAGCTATCACTAAAATTCAAACTACCTGGGACAGCTGGGCCCATATACACACTGATGGATCCAAGAATCCTATCAACAACAGTGCTGGTTACGGGATCCATATCCACAGCTCCAAACCCCAAGCACATTCAGTTCGCTTGCCTGATGGTCAGTCAGTATTCACGGCTGAATTGGAGGCAATTCATCATGCACTCAAACTCATACCGGAACTTCCGGAAGCAAAGACAGTCGTCCTATCAGACTCGCTAAGTGCACTTCAGGCCATCAGTAGCAGAAACTCAAACTCCAGGCTAAATACAGTCAACAATATTCTATACGAATATACAAAACTATCGGACCAAGGGCAACAGGTGGAGCTGTGTTGGATCCCCTCTCACATAGATATTCATGGAAATGAAAAAGCAGACTCACTGGCGAAGCTAGCTCTAGACAAAGCGGATATACAGCCTATTCCCTTTAGTAAACTAGAGATAAAAAGCAAAATCAAGGCCTCCTTAGCAGAAAGATGGCAAGCCCAATGGGACGCAAGTAAGATCGGCAGATGGCTATACAAAATTCAACCGTAGGTCCAACAAAAGCAAAACTCATACTCAAATGAAAGGAAAATTGAAATTGCTATCTCACGCCTCAGACTCGGTCACAAAAAGCACTATGACAAGGTTTGTTCATCTTGCAATCAGGCTGAAACCATTGATCACGTGTTACTAGAATGTCAAGACCATGCCCCAGCCCGGGCTAGGTTAAAACAAGAATTGCAGTTAGATCCGCTATCTGTCATAGATCTCCTAAAGCCAAGAGATGCAATAGCGAAGGCCAAACTAACTCTATTTCTGAGAGATGGACAGCTACTCGAATGTATATAAACAGAGCAGCCAAGGAAAAAAATGAAATCATATCAATATAAGAAAATAGAAATCATATCAATACAAAAACAGAAATTATGTGAACACCAAACTCACAATAGATATGTGTACATCTCTCACACACAGGAGTCCCAAAGAGGGACAGGTCAGCCGAAATTGCCTAGGCAGAAGGCGGCCTCTTAAACACTTAATGCAACAACAACAACAACAACAACGATAGAATTGAAATCATATCAATGTAAGAAAATAGAAATCATATCAATACAAAAACAGAAATTATGTGAACACCAAACTCACAATAGATATGTGTACCCTACTCACACACAGGAGTCCCAAAGAGGGACAGGTCAGCCGAAATTGCCTAGGCAGAAGGCGACCTCTTAAACACTTAATGCAACAACAACAAAATAGACTACGGATGTGCCATATACGACACCCTAAACCAATCCCTAAGCAAAAAACTAGACTCAATCCAATATCAGGCTCTAAAAATAATAACACGCACTCAACATGGCACCTCCTACACTTCACTCCAGGCCTTAACAGGAGAAATGCCACTAAATCTACGTAGTGAACAATTAACCCTAAATTTCTGGGCCGCGTCTCAATCCAACCCCCTAATCCAAAACTTAATAAACAAAAATATCAGAGCAAAAACCCAGCCCTAGCTCGAAAACACCCTCTACTTACTCCAATATCCCAAAGAATAACCAATTACTAAAAATGAACACCAAATAAACAATCTTAAACAAAACTGTAAAAAGTCATATATCCTCACCTCAAAACTTAAAACACCCAAAATAGACATAACACTAGCTATCACAATAAATAAACAAACCGACCCAAACATAGCAAAAACCACCACACTAGCATACATACACGAAAATTGGCCAAATTGGTGTCACATTTACACAGACGGATCCTCAGATCCGAACTCCAAACACACAGGTTTCGGAGTCCACATCACACAACCAACTAAAGCCACACAATCCTACCGACTCCCAAACAATCAATCAATATTCACGGCCGAACTAATGGGCATGGCCTCAGCCCTTCATAACCAACAATCTAAAAAACAACTAAAAATCCTAATACTTACCGACTCGCTCAGTGGACTACAAGCCCTCCAAAAGAAAAACACCAAAAACCGCCCTGAACTTATAAATCAAATACTAAAAAGCTCAAACGATTTAACTAAGGCAGGCAAACAAATAGTTTTCATATGGATCCCCGCCCACGTAGGAATATACGGCAATGAAAACGCCGATAAAGCAGCTAAACTATCCCTTAAAATCCCAGAAATAAGCTTAAACCTACCCATCTCCCAATCAGAACTTAAAAGTATCAACAAACAAAAAATCACCAAAAAATAACTTATATCTAAACTCAAATAGCCAAATCAAAAAGGTTCTGAAAAAAACACTAACCAAACCAAAAATTCTACATCCGTCCAAAATAATCGACAGAGTAATCACTAAACTCCAAACAGGACATACCAACCTAAATAACCACCTCAAAATAAAAATAAAAAAAAGGGCAACAGGAACCTGCCCACATTGCAAACAACAAGAAACCTCAGAACACGCACTCATACACTGCACCCACTACCTAACACACCGAACTACACTACAAACCACCCTAAATCTAAATAAGGCTCTTACTCTAGAAGCAATCCTAGAAGCAATAAAATAGAAAAATTCAAAGCCTTAGGCGTATACTTAATCAAAACAGGACTTATAAATCGCATTTAAAACCCCAATAAACTACCAAAACCAAACCTAATCAAACTAACAAACTTCCATACTCAGCTCCCTTAGTTCGCCCCCCAAACCCTCATGGCATTTTTTTCCAAATCTCAAAATTTCCAAAATTCTATATAAGCAACCACTTAAACACCCCTATTGGATTTCCAAACAACTTTTTCCTCTTTTCGGTAAAAACATTAAATGGCCTGGCCGGGCACGTGTGCGAAATACGCTGCAGTCGGAAAGCGCACGTAAAATCTCCAATATAAGTCAGTAAGTATATAGGTAGATATAATACTAGTCTATAGATGTAAAAATGTGTTGTAATTTCAGAAGCGCTTTGACAGTTATTAACACGTGTCGTGTCAGCCCTATGACATTCGCGAATATCCACTTGCAGAAAACATCCTGTGTTGGTTAAACATGAATTAGTAAAGGTTAAAGGGATGCCAAACACGTTAATTAATGAAAGAAGAGAAGTCAAAACACTGTCATTTCCTGCCCAGGACATCACAACCCTACACGCTAAGGTCGGTGAGAAACCTTCTCATCAAAGAAAAGACACAGTCAAGACACTGACTTTTCGGTATATAGCTATAATTATCAGTTTATTACAATGCTGAAGATGCATTTTGATTCAAACTCAATATATGAGCAAAACTATACGTTTCTGGACAATTGAGATCTGCCTAGATATGCAAGTTTCGTTTTATTATTCTGCAATCCATTTTTAGTATTACCCGCTTGCCCGGCCCGGCCCGACTTTTCTTGGCCCGACTTTTCGGCAATCCCCTCAGCCTCAGCCTCATGGTGTGTATTTCTAACAGGATATGTACCAACGCAAAACACAACTCAATGATAACCTCTGCGTGTGTACATGTTACTGTGCAAACATATTCGTCTACGGACATATTGACGGAAGGACATATTCATGCCTGGACAGGTCCTTGTATTAACTTATTGATGTATGGACATATTGGCGTATTAGATGAAGGTAAGGAAGTTAGAGCTGTATTTTGGGACGTAAGTAAAGCTTTTGATAAAGTTTGGCTCAAAGGAATAATTTATAAGCCACACCATTATGGTATTTGTGGAAATGAATTGAGATGGTTTGATAGTTACTTAGAAAATCGATATCCAAAAGCTGTCTTGGCAGGTGTGCCACGGGGCTCGGTCCTAGGACCATTATTGTTTATTATCTATATCAAGACATTGTTGAAGGAATAAATAGTAATATAAGACTTCTTGCTGATGACACATCTTTGTATGTGATCATAGAAGATCCTGATATAGCGGCTCGTGATCTCAATAATGACTAGGACAGGATTTCAGAATGGACTGCCAGATGGCAAGTTAAATTTAGTCCCGAAAAAACTGAATCTATTCAATTTACCCGTAAAGTAAACCCTAGTCGCAAACCTAACTTATATATGAATGGTACAGAAATCAAAGATGTACAAAGTCATAAGCACCTTGGTATGACTTTACAAAGTAATTGTACATGGAAAATGCACATTGATGATATTGTAAGGAGATGTTGTCCTCTGGTTAACTGTTTAAGGAGTTATAAATATCGTCTATCCCGAACTACCTTAGAAACTATGTACAAATCATTTATTTTACCATTTTTGATTATTGTTGTCATATTTGGGACAACTGTACTAATGAACAAGCTAACTCATTGGAAAAAATACACTTAGATGCTCTTAGAACCGTATGTGGCGCTATCCGGGGTACGAGTCATCTGAAGATTTACAATGAAACAAATTGTAGGTCATTAAAAGACAGAAGATACAACTTAAAACTGGTAATGTTTTACAAAATGAATAACCATTTATCCCCGGAATATCTTTGTAGGCTTATTCCTAATACAGTTTCAGGAAAACACAAATTATGACTTAAGGGATAAAACTAATCTTCAAACAGTGAAGTGTAAAACAAAAGCTTATGCAGATTCATTTATACCAGCCACCACACAACTTTGGAAAATGTTACCAGAAAACCTAACGGGGTCAGAGACCGGTACACAATTTAAGAATTTGCTTCACGTAAAGGGAGATAATGCTATACACTGGGATTTAAATTATGGAAGCAGATTATGCCAAATCATTTACAGTCGCCTGAGGCTTGGCTGCAGTACTGGTGTATGGACATATTGATGTATTGACGTACTGGTGTATGGACATATTCATGTATGGATGTATTGGTGTATGGACATGTTGATATATGGATGTATTGGTGTATGGAGATATTGATGTATGGACGTACTGGTGTATGGACATATTGATGTATGGACGTACTGGTGTATGGACATATTGATGTATGGACGTACTGGTGTATGGACATATTGATGTATGGATGTACTGGTGTATGGACATATTGAGTTATGGATGTATTGGTGTATGGACATATTGATGTATTGTTTGTTTTTCAGTTTTAGTTTGATATAAAGGCTGGATTCCATCACATTTGTTAAAATGTATATATAATGAGAGGGACACATCTATTTCTGAGACGGTTATGGGACTTACGGATAATTGAATATAAATTACATCATTTGTATCTTTTTAAACAATAGTTTGTAACGTGTCATCTTTGATCTACTAGTTAAATGTCTCGATATGTTATTTGTTCAGTTATATTTGTATTTAAATCCTGAAATGCATAACATTATTTTTGAACATTTACCGAAATAATGAGATGGAGACAGTGGCTTCGTGACGGTTCATAACAAGCGGCTTCATCTAGTTTCTGCCTGAATAGGCTTCTACGCTCATTTACAGTGGAAAGACATTTTTTATTAAATCCAGTAGTCGCATAGTAGTCAAAAACGTTATTTTAGATATAAAACGCGAAAGTAAACTGTTCATTTTGTTTTAAACATGCCATTGTTGTTGAAATATTTGCGTAATATTTTGTATTGTAAATTTAATCTCATGAGCAAAAAATATTCTTTTGTGTGTACATCTTAATGTATGTATTTTGGACAAAATAATTAACTGAACATTGTTACGATCGTTACACCTGCACATTAATGTTACAAAACATGCACTTTTTGTGATACATGACTTGCGAATGTAATTATTCCAGAAAAAGAATACAGTTGGCCAATCATTCTGTGTAGTATTCGAAATAACTATAATATTTGAAAATAACTAACAGAGAACAGAGTATGTAATAAGTCCATTTTAACAGTTCCATTTTCCGATGGTTAGTAAGCGACTTCACACAGTATCACCCTTTGACTGTACACACTCACGCAAGTCATCAGGGGCTACTTTCCCACACGTTCACAACAATGCAGTTTTGTTTTAATTTTCTGAAAGTATATATTGATTTCAAGAAAGTGAATATTAGAACTGTTGATAATTTCTTTCACTTTTTATTGCTTACAAAAACAATCTCATTTCTGCAGATTAACCAAATGGTGTAGGATAAACTACAACAACCAAAGTGTCTTATGATAGTGAGGTATTACGGATACGATTACTGGCGTCTGTCAATAGAAAAAAGTTGTCCTAATATTACCACCGACTCGACCTGGAATACTCATCCACATACTCAAAGGCTTAACTAAGGATAATTTGTGCATTATTTGTAACATATAATATCAATTATCTAAATAAAGTGTCATTCGTGCATAATACAGTCTACGAAATCCGGTTTTTTATGAAGTATGACACTGAATTTCACAAATTTTTCCACGCGCATGTACACATTGTTGTAATTCTATTATATATCTCATAATTTTAATTATTATTCTGCTTAAACACAAATCTTCCCGGTGGCAGACAATGTATATTTTATTATTTCTAACTTTAATAAGCAAACGTACCGATAGCGGCCAGCAACCAGCTCCGCACAATTCTCATTCCGAGTGAGGAAAAGCATCTATTTAGGTGAGTGAGTGAGTATGGTTTTACGCCGCTTTTAACAATATTCCAGCAATATCACGGCGGGGGACACCAGAAATGGGCTTCACACATTGTCAAACATTGTACCCATGTTGGGAATCAAACCCGGGCCTTCGGCGTGACGAGCGAACGCTTATAACCATCAGAAAACCACACCGCCCCTTTTCATTTAAGAGCACGTACATGACTGAGTAATGAATAATACATTTCCTGCGTTTGCAAATAAGTGTAATATTCTGTGATAAACACCAGCGTCAGTACATACTTGCAGCAAGTAGTACACCTACCAATGATAGACGCCACTACCAACAAATACTTCCAGTAGGTGTTAAATCCAATGATTGACAGTAACAACAACAAATACAATAGGTTAAAATCCGTGATTAACGCCAGCACCAACTTATATTTACAGTGGGAGTAACATCCAGTGATTAACACTAGCATCCATAAATACTTACAGTAAGCGTAATATCCAATGATAAACACCAGTGCCAGCATCAGACCAAACCTCAGCGAAGCCATTGCTGTAAGAATAATGTGAATTATTTTCAGTAATATATTGATATTTGCTGAAGTGAGTCGGTGATTGTTCTTTTAGGCCGCATTTAACGGCATAATATAGGGCCACTCAAACCAGTAAGGTCCAACGCTAAGGGGTACAATGACAGAGAGACTGACCACCCAATGCAATGTCATGCTTCTTAAGACAACAAAACCCTGGTTACAAATAGTTACCCTGGTCCCCAGAGGAATTTAATAAGTATGATTCTAGGATGGTTGTATTCTGAAGAACTTTACTATTGATTTTCTAAATATGGAAACCAAGGTCAAAAGAAGAATGATTTTAATATTAACTTTAAACATACGTCCTTACAGTCACAGTTGTCATATATGTGCTCCTTGTTTCTAATGGGTACACAAGTGAGTGAGCATGTTGTTTTTACGCCGCTGTAGCTATATTTCAGTTATATCACGCCAGGGGACACCAGATATAGGCTTCACACATTGTACCCACGTGGGAAGTGACAAGCAAACACTTTAATCACTAGGCTATCCCATCGCCCTCGGCGTACATGGGGTGTGCCTCTATTTATCACACAGGACTCCCTGAACATCTTTCTGAATCGAAATGTACCACAGAGTACGGGGTACGTGAGCGCAGGATGGACAGAAAAGGAATGAATACATTGTGTGCACCAACCCTCCATCTTGAAAGGCTACTCATGTTTGACGTTAATTTGCATACTATTACCAGGGACAGTCTCTATTTTTCCATAAACGTTCTTGTTCATATCTAGTCTAAGAATTAAAAACATTTACTTTTTAGAATTTAGGTGGAACAACATGAAGATATATACATCCTGATATTGTCTTTGAGGCATTTCCACTAATAAAGAATAATTTCCTGAATTGAATAAGCCTTTGTCATTTTCATAATGTGTCCTGTCCAAATTTCCTATTTCAAAATAGTGTAAGGAAGGGAGAATGTGTCTTCGTGTGATTTAATATGGCAATGTGCACCGAAAAACTGGAAAGTACCCCGCCATGATATAATTCCTATCGGCTAACAATTGCCTTAACTGCATCTGTATTATCCACATTTTGTAAAATTATAATGCTGCTATTTAACCCTTTCAATATGTCTCGTAACTGAACTCAGTCCTGTATCACTATTTACTGAAGCCACAGATATATATAGTATATTTGTGAATAGTGATGTATACACTATTGCCTAGAAGTTCATTCCCTTTAACGGCATGGGCAACGCGTGACGCCAGCCGTGGGCAACCCGTTGAACACGGGTGTGCACCCCGTTCGCCACTCGTGTGCAACGCGCAACACACTCATTAGAGAGAGAACAAACATTTGACCAAAGGAGGACCCACATTTAGCTGAGATTGGAAGTAGTAACAAGGAGAGCATTTTTTTATATTGTCATTTTTTTTTTTTTTTTATATGATTTACGGCAACCATTGTCTGAAAGAACATTTAAAGGCGTATTACTCTGGAGCCATGTCATCTATATGTCTTGAAACATTTAATTGGCCTTATTTATAAGATGCTAATCCTTATTGTTAATCCCTATTTTATTGTACATCGACTGTCTGCCACCCAGAACGAGTTGTTCAATTATGTCACTGATGAATTATTGTTTACATTTACTTACTAAATGTCAATTGACCTTTGCTATATAAGCCTTGATCCAGCACCATGGATGAAAATACAGAAAAGGAGAGGGAGAGAGAGAGAGAAAGGTCTTACCCTTAGCTAGCCTAGCTAGGATTAGGCTGGGTGCTCCGGGGCACCAAGAAAACAACCACTACTACCATGTGCTGACCTGGCACATAGTGTCTTTTGTATGTATATATCTAGCTGTATAAAGTAAAATTGTATATACTGCAAGCCATCGTCTCCAAGTTGTCACTTCCTACTGAGAACCATACGTCAGCCCCTTGCATATACGAGTATGCAATTTTTTCATTAGCAACGTCACGTGTGTCTGCAACGCACGTGCACCAGCGCGTTGTTAATTTCCTGACGATTTATGATATGTATTTGATGATGTCTCATTTTCAGATGTGATTTTGTTGGAAAATATGAGTACCGTTGTGATCACTTTCTTCCAGCTTATTTATACGACCATTGGCTTCTACGTGATCTTTTGCGATGGTGTTAAGATAATACATGATCCTGGAAAATTTTAATGTCATCGTCAAGTTTGTGTAAATTGAGACTCTAGGGAATGTAATTCTCACAATTTGTGATATCAATAACTACATTTGATTTTTAAAATATTACAAATGCTATATAAATATCAATAAATATAACATGATGTCATAAATCAAATTTGAGATATAAATTCATTCTTTGGAATCAATAAATGATTTACCGATATCATAAGATAAGAAATAAATAGTTACAAACGGCGTCTGATATAGTGTTACTTTTGGTTTTATTGAGTAACGCGATTGCATCACGGTTATAGTGTTAATTGCTAGTCTGTTCCTTCACCAATATTTCTTTCATCTTGTTAAAAACTGTTTAAAAATGTCAACTTATAATTAACTATTATCTATAACCAAGTAACAAATACCAACCCGACCTGCGTTTATTTATCTCTCGAGCGTTATCATTATTAACAACTGTCTAAGTGGATATGCTTATACTAGAACATCGTACTAATTACGGAATGACACATCATCTCAACGCATTTACAAGTTAATCGCTTGATAATCAGGAAGTCTAGCTGTCTGTGAGCGTGGCTGAGTTAGGTTACATGTAAAATAGGAATCGTTAAACGAAATAGGATTTGAAATGTATCCAATACTTCCAACTATCAGGATACAAGTTTCAATCTGTCCGGCATAGCACTTACATCTATAGCATAGTACTATAGCTAAGTAAATACCACTTTAAAATGTCACTGTTCATCGTATTTAAAGCAGACACGGTGGTTAAAGTGAATCTCATTTCCCCATACCTACCCTCAACATAGTCACATCACAAGTGTTCGGTCCGACTTGCCGTCAAAAACCTCTAAAACCTCACGGATGTATCATGAAATGTGTTTACATATATAGACTTGTATCATATCTACCTAAATACCACTTCATAGTGTCACAGATCTTGCTATTTAAAGCAAGCACGTTGCTCAAAGTGGAGCCATTTCCCCTCTACATTCTTAACATAGTCTCCATCAGATGGGTTTGGTCTGTGTTCAGTCCGATTTGGCCCCAAGATAATTAATGTAATTTCATCAGAAGACGTTTAATAGGTCACACTGTTGTAAAAAAACGTGTTTATTCCCTTATCCGATAATTACAGCGTGTTGTGATCACTACATATGTCTATATCCTAAACATGTTTGGAATTGTTTAAAACCCAAACATGTTCATAATCTAAACGTGTTCTCAACCAAATTGTGTTACGAATATTAATAATCATGATGTTAATTTCTGTCAGTTTTGCTGAGACATTTGCCTGAAATATTTTGCTTTGCGATCGTGACAATAGGACAGCTTCAAAACCAAGGGCTCCCAAGTTAAAATTTGTCAGATCAAATACGTACCTCTCAACAATCAAGGACTCCTGCACGCTGATGTATTTATCAAAGCAAAATGAAAACCAACACTTTTCAGAGATTTCAGTATTTAATATATTAATATGTTTAGATTTGAAGATATTAGCAATATAAGGTTGTGTGACTGATCATTTCAGACTAATTATTGATTTCATTGCCCTAAGAAATGTCCCCATAAACCTTTGTAAATTGAATATATCAATTGTAACGACAGTTGACTGTTGCTGTTAAGTCGCGTAAGAGTTGGGTATGGAAATACCAATATTCAGTAAATTAGTGGCATCACTATTTGCACTCAACATCGTTGTCCAAAATGATGGTGCAAAACTACCTTTGTTTCTTTTTAACATAATCATTTGCACCATTTTTTCCTTAACTCACTTGTATTTTTCAGGGCATTATCAATTGCAGAAGCCCGAGTTCTTCCATCAACTGCCCGGCAAAGGAGGGCAGTGGAAAAGACAGAGGGCTTCTGCAAATGATAATGCTCTGTCAAAAAGCGTTGCCGTTATTATAACTAAAAAGGGTAGAACTTGTTATCAAATAGGAATAAACAACAATATCGCTTTTAAAACATTTACTGTACACATTTACACACAACGAATATCACTGCCCCTCTTTTACAAATGTGAAAACGTCATAGAACAAACCAGATGACGTCACTATTGAACATCAATATGACGTCACCTAACAACGAGCCGGATAATGGCCTCTCGTCAAGCAATATCATGCATTATTATGCCTCAAAGTGAGATTGACCAATCAGAGAGTAGAACTACTAACCCTATACATCAAAGATGATTGTTGCTGACCAAATATGAATCGGTGTACCGTCAGTGACCAAAACCCACCTCACATATTTCACATAACAATTCTGGTACAGAAATTCGTCATTCGACACTGTTTTGTGTTTTAATATCTTTAATTGCGATGTGCAAAGACATTAATTTTCAAAGAAACCACGTTCATGACTTTATTAATAATTATAGAGAGAAAAAACTTACAACGGATGTAACTGATTTACAAATAGCAACGTCATAGAATATAATATAGGATGACGTCACAAACAAGAAATTAACATGCAATTAACGTCACATTGTTATGAAAATGCTATCCATTTTACCTATAATACTTGTTTAAACGTTCACATTTAGCGCATTATGTATTCAGTTGTTACATTAAATCGTTGTATCGGAAAGATATGTACTGGCCCTGTCGTTTATACCAGTTGTAAGTGTCAAGTTTTCATGTGCGATAAAGACACCAAATAATGTAAATTTTCGGCATAATAAATTCGTTATTGTGTCTTTAGTTGCCGTATACACCTCGCCCAATATTTTTCAGCTAACCTAATATGACACCGTAAACGGCAACTAAAGACACCATAACTACTATTATGAAGTTGCAGTAGGCCGCTCATTTCTGACAACATGCGGGCGGTTTAATGATAATTATATCCATTGTAGCTATAATAAAGACATTTGAACTAAAATAAGATTGAAGTGTTATCAAATTATTACTTCATAATTCAGGTGAGCTACAGAGCAAAGGGTACTTTTTTGTCTATTCTTTTAAGCAATAAGCACAATCTCATAAACGAATTTGCAACATTCGCATACGCATACCTTGTCCACAGTGGTAATACGTACTCAACATTAAATCGAGAACTTAACGTGGTCTACTGTGTAGCAATCGTGATTGTTCGATTATATGTGCACAGCTGGTACACGCCTCATAAGACTAAAGTATTAAGAAGGACGTTTATTTTTTCCATAAATATCCAACTGATTATACAGAAACGTAAAATGTATGGATCTAGGATCTGAAGGACTACAAATTAATATTAATATTTCAGAGAGGCCTATTTCAAAGTGGACAGTTAGTAGATGGTATTAAACAGACAGTAGTAAAATCATGGCTTTTGGTGTTGGAAATTATGGAATGATATTGCAGAATGTTGGGGAATAGGGAATGGTATAGTAGTATGTTGGAGAATATGGAATGGTATTGTAGTATGTTTGAGAATAAAGAATGGTATTGCAGTATGTTTGAGAATATGGAATGGTATTGTAATATGTTGGAGAATATAGAATGGTATTGTAGTTTGTTTGAGAATATGCAATGGTATAGTAGTATGTTTGAGAATATGGAATGGTATTGTAGTATGTTGGAGAATATGGAATGGGTATTGTAGTATGTTTGAGAATAAGGAATGGTATTGTAGTATGTTTGAGAATATGGAATGGCATTGCAGAATGTTTGAGAATATGGAATGGGATTGTAGTATGTTTGAGAATATGGTATGGTATTGTAAAGTATTGGAGAATATGGAATGGCATTGCAGTATGTTTGAGAATATGGAATGGTATTGTAGTATGTTGGAGAACATGGAATGGTATTGTAAAGTATTGGAGAATATGGAATGGTATTGTAGTATGTTTGAGAATATGGAATGGTATGCAGTATGTTTGAGAAGATGGAATGGTATTGCAGTATGTTGGAGAATATAGAATGGTATTGTAATAAATTGGAGAATATGGAATGGTATTGTAGTATGTTGGAGAATATGGAATGGTATTGTAGTATGTTGGAGAATATGGAATGGTATTGTAGTATGTTGGAGAATATGGAATGGTGTTGTAGTATATTGGAGAATATGTAATGGTATTGTAGTATGTTGGAGAATATGTAATGGTATTGTGATGTATTGGAAATTATGGAATGATATTGCAGAATGTTGGGGAATAGGGAATGGTATAGTAGTATGTTGGAGAATATGGAATGGTATTGTAGTATGTTGGAGAATATAGAATGGTATTGCAGTATGTTTGAGTGTATGGAATGGTATTGTAATATGTTGGAGAATATAGAATGGTATTGTAGTATGTTGGAGAATATGGAATGGTATTGTAGTATGTTGGAGAATATGGAATGGGTATTGTAGTATGTTTGAGAATAAGGAATGGTATTGTAGTATGTTTGAGAATATGGAATGGTATTGCAGTATGTTTGAGAATATGGAATGGTATTGTAGTATGTTTGGAGAATATGGAATGGTATTGTAATATATTGGAGAATATGGAATGGTATTGTAGTATGTTGGAGAATATAGAATAGTATTGTAGTATGTTGGAGAATATGGAATGGTTTTGTAGTATGTTGGAGAATATAGAATGGTATTGCAGTATGTTTGAGTGTATGGAATGGTATTGTAATATGTTGGAGAATATAGAATGGTATTGTAGTATGTTGGAGAATATGGAATGGTATTGTAGTATGTTGGAGAATATGGAATGGGTATTGTAGTATGTTTGAGAATAAGGAATGGTATTGTAGTATGTTTGAGAATATGGAATGGTATTGCAGTATGTTTGAGAATATGGAATGGTATTGTAGTATGTTTGGAGAATATGGAATGGTATTGTAATATATTGGAGAATATGGAATGGTATTGTAGTATGTTGGAGAATATAGAATAGTATTGTAGTATGTTGGAGAATATGGAATGGTTTTGTAATATGTTTGAGAATATGGAACGGTATTGCAGTATGTTGGAGAATATAGAATGGTATTGTAATAAATTGGAGAATATGGAATGGTATTGTAATATGTTGGAGAATATGGAATGGTATTGGAGTATGTTTGAGAATATGGAATGGTATTGTAGTATGTTGGAGAATATGGAATGGTATTGTAATATATTGGAGAATATGGAATGGTATTGTAGTATGTTGGAGAATATAGAATGGTATTGTAATATATTGGAGAATATGGAATGGTATTGTAGTATGCTTGAGAATATGGAATGGTATTGTAGTATGTTAGAGAATATGGAATGGTATTGTAGTATGTTAGAGAATATGGAATGGTATTGTAATATATTGGAGACTATGGAATAGTATTGTAGTATGTCGGAGAATATGGAATGGTATTGGAGTATGTTTGAGAATATGGAATGGTATTGTAGTATGTTGGAGAATATGGAATGGTATTGTAATATATTGGAGAATATGGAATGGTATTGTAGTATGTTGGAGAATATAGAATGGTATTGTAATATATTGGAGAATATGGAATGGTATTGTAGTATGCTTGAGAATATGGAATGGTATTGTAGTATGTTAGAGAATATGGAATGGTATTGTAGTATGTTAGAGAATATGGAATGGTATTGTAATATATTGGAGACTATGGAATAGTATTGTAGTATGTCGGAGAATATGGAATGGTATTGTAGTATGTTGGAGAATATGGAATGGTATTGGAAAGCATTGGAGAATATGGAATGGTATTGTAGTATGTTTGAGAATATGGAATGGTATGCAGTATGTTTGAGAAGATGGAATGGTATTGCAGTATGTTGGAGAATATAGAATGGTATTGTAATAAATTGGAGAATATGGAATGGTATTGTAGTATGTTGGAGAATATGGAATGGTATTGTAATATGTTGGAGAATATGGAATGGTATTGTAGTATGTTGGAGAATATGGAATGGTGTTGTAGTATATTGGAGAATATGTAATGGTATTGTAGTATGTTTGAGAATATGTAATGGTATTGTGATGTATTGGAAATTATGGAATGATATTACAGAATGTTGGGGAACAGGGAATGGTATAGTAGTATGTTGGAGAATATGGAATGGTATTGTAGTATGTTGGAGAATATAGAATGGTATTGCAGTATGTTTGAGTGTATGGAATGGTATTGTAATATGTTGGAGAATATAGAATGGTATTGTAATATGTTGGAGAATATAGAATGGTATTTGCAGTATGTTTAAGAATATTGAATGGTATTGTAGTATGTTTGAGAAAATGGAATGGTATAGTAGTATGTTGGAGAATATGGAATGGTATTGTAGTATGTTGGAGAATATGGAATGGTATTGTAGTATGTTGGAGAATATGGAATGGTATTGTAGTATGTTGGAGAATATGGAATGGTATTGTAGTATGTTGGAGAATATGGAATGGGTATTGTAGTATGTTTGAGAATAAGGAATGGTATTGTAGTATGTTTGAGAATATAGAATGGTATTGCAGTATGTTTGAGTGTATGGAATGGTATTGTAATATGTTGGAGAATATAGAATGGTATTGTAGTATGTTGGAGAATATGGAATGGTATTGTAGTATGTTGGAGAATATGGAATGGGTATTGTAGTATGTTTGAGAATAAGGAATGGTATTGTAGTATGTTTGAGAATATGGAATGGTATTGCAGTATGTTTGAGAATATGGAATGGTATTGTAGTATGTTGGAGAATATGGAATGGTATTGTAATATATTGGAGAATATGGAATGGTATTGTAGTATGTTGGAGAATATAGAATGGTATTGTAATATGTTGGAGAATATGGAATGGTTTTGTAATATGTTGGAGAATATGGAATGGTATTGTAGTATGTTTGAGAAAATGGAATGGTATAGTAGTATGTTGGAGAATATGGAATGGTATTGTAGTAATTTGGAGAATATGGAATGGTATTGTAGTATGTTGGAGAATATGGAATGGTATTGTAGTATGTTGGAGAATATGGAATGGTATTGTAATATATTGGAGAATATGGAATGGTATTGTAATATATTGGAGAATATGGAATGGTATTGTAGTATGTTGGAGAATATGGAATGGTATTGTAATATATTGGAGAATATGGAATGGTATTGTAGTATGTTTGAGAATATGGAATGGTATTTTAGTATGTTAGAGAATATGGAATGGTATTGTAATATATTGGAGACTATGGAATAGTATTGTAGTATGTCGGAGAATATAGGATGGTATTTTAATATATATTTATCAACGGCTATAAGTCAAATGACGATGTGTGTACACACATCTAAAGGTAGCACACCAACTAAATCATAAAGTACAAAACCTCGTCAAAACTGCGAAAGCCAAAACTGCAAATGAATTTGCGAAGAAATAAATCCAGATCAGATGAGACCCTACTGTCACTTTACAAATCACTGATTACATCCAAAATAGACTATGGATGCCAAATATACAACCCCCTCAACTCATTATTAAACGATAAACTAAACTCAGTCCAATACCAAGCACTAAGGTTAATTACACGCACACAACGGGGCACACCGCGCACATCACTGCAGGCACTAACAGGCGAAATCCTCCTGGATCTATGCCGAGAACTTACAATAAATTACTGGGCCTCCACCCAAGATAATCCAACAAATGCTTAAAAACAGCCTTAGCCCAAAAGGGCTCGAAGCAGTAGCTCGAAATAACCCACAATTAGTACCAATTTCTCACCACATACGAGGACCGCCTATGTGGTCGAGGGGTAGAGCGTCCGCCCGGAGAGCGGAAGGTCCGGGGTTCGATCCCCAAAAGACGTTAAAAGATGGTACTTGTTGTTACCCTGTCTGGCGCTCGGCATTAAGGGGCTAAAACATGGACTGGTCGGCTCAGAGTTAGTATACTGTGTCTGAGTGGGGTATTCATGTTAAACTGCGGCATGGTATCTCAGTGAGCTAGCACTATAAATAGGCATCGTCCGTACAAGCAGCCACACACATACACGTGCATGCACGTCGCTATATAAGTGCAATAATCTTGGACGCGACGTTAAACCCCATTTCACCTCACCTCAACACATACTAAACTACTCAAATACTCACAACCTAAATGATTTAAACTAAACACAGCACCAAACGACTCTTTCATACCCAAACTACAAACCCACACATTCGACATATCTCTCTCCACCAAACTAAATAAAGAAACCGACCCAAACACCGCTAAATCCACCACACAAGCATACATACACGAACAATGGCCAAATTGGTGTCACATATACACAGACGGGTCCTTTGACCCGGACTCAAAACGCACGGCATCAACATCAACACACCTACAAAAGAAACAAACTCATGTAGGCTTCCCACTAACCAATCAATCTTCACAGCCGAACTAATGGGGATAGTAACAGCCCTACACAGCGCCCAAATGAAAAAAAACACCAAAAAAAACTAATACTAACAGATTCATTAAGTGAGCTCCAGGCTATAAAAAAACAAAAACACAAAAAACGTCCTAAGCTAATACTTCAGATACTTAAAAGCTACGACAATCTCCGTAAACTAGGCAAATATATAGAAATAGTTTGAATCCCTGTCCACATCGGTGTGTTTGGTAACAAACATGCCGACGAAGCAGCTAAATCAGCACTAAAATTGGAAGAAGTAAGCATCAACTTTTCAATATCTAAAAAACGAAATTTGAAATATTACAAAGGAAAAAATCTTCCATAGGTGGCAAAACAACTATCAGAAATCAAACTGCAAACTAAATCACCTGCTACAAAGGCCACTCAAAAAACCCAAAATCCTTCCTAAAACAAAAAATATCGACAGGGCAATAACCAAATTACAAACAGGCCACACTAATCTCAACTCACACCTACACCAAATTAAAAAAAACATTAAACCGGTTACTGCCCAAATGGCAACCAAATAGAAACTCCTGAACACGTAATACTACATTGCACACATTACAAACAACACAGCACAACACTAAACTACAACAACCAAATGACACTAGCAACTCCATTAAACCCCTTAAAAGCTTACAGACCTATAAAGCACTAGGCATTTATCTAATCAAAACAGGCCTACTCGGCCGCATTTAGGAGAGAGAGAAAAAAAGACCCCAAAAACCACAACAAACAAGCTACCAATAAAACATAAATAATAAATCTATAACAACACACAACCTCACAATCTCCTTTAGATCCTCCACCTTATTAGCATGGCATATTTCAAAATTCAAAATTTCCGCCAAAATTAATTAAGCGACCATAGAGCCCCTCCAGGTTGCCTTACCTTTCGGACATACCTTTCTCGACCACATCACTGAACGGCTTGTCGGGTCCGTGTGCGAACTGCAAAATATACGCATATGTCGGAAAGCGCTGGTTAAAACCAAAACTAAGTAAGTAAGTCAATTGACGATAAATTACATTTCAACGAATACAGCTTAACGTCCCAAACCATGGAAGTGACAGCTAGCGTACGTGTTGGAACTCGTGTTCAGAATCCATCTTTCACTCGTGTTACAAATTAACCTATTGCATATATAGGTTCATGATTTATTTCGTTTATTTAGTGCAATTCTGTCTATTTTTTCTTAATTTCAATATTATTTTTGTATTCCCATGAACAGTAATACCATCATAATATAATAAATACATGTACATGTGGGTTGTCGAGGAGCTTACATATATCTAACTGAGAATGTCAAATTAGTTTGCAAATAGTATTGTGTAAAATAAATACACACATGTTTAGCTCTGGCTGTGAGGTAGGTTTGTATATTTGACATTGTTTTCCAGGGTTACCAGCAATATGAACCCACGTGTATGCCGGAAAAGACAGGTGAAGAGATAACTATAAATGCCGCTTCATCAATACCCTACAGTTATATTTTAGTACATTTACGTGTTTAATACCTTTCGAGAATATTTGACAACTTCACCTTACAATTATTATTTTTCTATCTGGATCTAGACGGAAGTTCTTGCACGTGCTAATGATTAATCTTTCTTTCAGGTTGAACGCTTTCAACAAGTAACACCTTTATTTCAAGTTAGAGGCCACATGCCCACAGAACATAACATTACAGGAATACAATTACTGATAAAGTGACTTATCCAATTCCATTGCATTCAATATGAATTTTGATAGCTGTACAATAGTAGGTTTATGATTAGAAGACATCAGGCGAACAAAGGATTCCAGTGACGGATTAACAAAGTATTTAGGATCAATGTATCGATTTCTTAAATCATTAAAAGCAACTAGACTAATGTTTAATCGAAGACAATATCTTCACAAGCGTCATTCTTGCGTCTGCCCAATTCGATCATAAACTGATGATAGCCACATCTAAATCTTGACAGCGCCTGTTTCAATAGTGTATAGTCTACTTGTGCAAGATATACTTCTGTCTTTAAAACTGGTTGTAGGTTGAATATGCCATAAGCATTGGATTTGATGATATTGATGAATGCCATCGTTGGATGCTGTAATCGGACACACGTTGTTTAAACTGAGACATAAAAAGATAAAAATGTCCAACATCTTGCATAATCCAGGCGTAGCCAAAGCCAAACTGGAATAAGGTATGATCATGATTTATCTTAGTCGCCCAGGAAGTTCTGTTTACGCAATCCAATCCATACAGCATCAAATACGTTTGCTTCGGTTGTCGGCAATTGTTCATAATGACTAGTTTACCCAATATATTCTGAACCGCAAAAGAAACGTCACCATGGAAAGATAATGAGAAATTTTATTTGTCCAAACACTGTAAACATACTTTGAGACATATTAAAAAGATGAAACTTGGCAAAACTGGGTTGAATTTAAAGTGTCAAATGTTCTTATAGTGAAACACAACACTAGTTTCTGAGAAAATGGCATCACAAGTCAGTATCTCGTGTGTCCGCCATGTGCATTGATGACTGCCGTGCAACGTCGATACATGGAATGGATGAGGGGGTTGATGAAGGCCACAGGCACTTCAGCCCACACTCTTATAAACGTCTGACGCAGTTCAGCTGCAGTTGTCGGCCTTGGTCGGACGTCATTCAGCCGTCTTTGAATTTCGTCCCACAGGTGCTCAATGGGATTTAAATCGGTACTGAGGGCAGGCCACTGCATGGTTCTGATGCCATTCCGCTGGAGGAAGTCTTTTGATGCTCTCGCAGTGTGGGCACGGACGTTATCATGCTGAAACTCGTGGTTGCGGTGACGTGCCGAATGAGATATGGCGTGTGGTCTCAAGACTTGATCAATGTACAGAGCTGCTGTGACACCATTGCCTCTCCCTGGACCGATGTTCAGGAAGTCCACAGGGCCGACCCTCTGTACAATACCAATTCCACCCCACATCATGATGCTCGGACCACCCCATGAGTCTCTCTCAACAACACAAGCATCCGAATAACGTTCCCCATAGCGTCGCCAGACTCTCTCTCTCTCTCTCTCTCTCTCTTTCTCTCTCTCTCTCTCTCTCTCTCTCTCTCTCTCTCTCTCTCTCTCTCTCTCTCTCTCTCTCTCTCTCTCTCTGCCATCTACAGTTGAGATACAGTGACGGCTCTCGTTTAAGAAGAGGACTCTTCTCCACTGCTGGCGGCGCCAATGCTGGTGCTGTGTTGCCCACTAAAGACGGCCCCGGCGATGACGTGGTGTCAGAATGGGTCCTCGATGTGGCCTGTGACAGTGGAGGTGTCTGCTCGTCAATCGTCGACGCACGGTGCCCGCAGTAATGTGTCGCTGGTGTGTACCCAGATATTTAAATGACAACTTTTCATGCATTGTTACTTGGGGTGACGTTTCTTTTGCGGTTCAGTATATTACACATTTTGTTACATAGGTGAGAAATAATAATATAAAGATATTTATAAAAGGAGACGGTTTCGATCTGAGAGACCCTGTAATACCATTGTTCATACTGCCGTAGATATCCACCATTTCGGAATACAACAATCTTCGATTTTTCACAGAAGTTGCTAACGCAATTTATTTGTTCTTGGAGTTTGCCTGTGGAATCTGCAGCGTTAGCGACATCATCAGCATAGAGAAGTGAACATATATTCAGATAATCTTCAATTATTAACATGCCTCTTCAGTTTGAAGTAGTCATCTCAGTAACCAATTCGTTGATGTATAATGAAAATAACAGTGGACTGATCACACATCTTTGGCGAGTACCAACCCAGGACTGAAAAGTGTTATAGAAAACAGTTTTAATGAATCAAGTTGGGGTCAAGTGATAGTTGGACAAATATTTGCCCCCCCCCCCTGTCAAAAAAGTTAACTACGGCCTTGCAGTGCCACTGATGATTAAATAGATTTCCACAGTTCATCAGGGTTGTCACGAATACATTAAATTTTATCTCTGATTCCTTTTACTATCATGACACACTGATTAAAATATTCGCGTCTTTTGTTTACAACTTTGCAAATCAAGTGAAGCGTCAGTCAGTCAATCTAAATTTGTCCAAGGCCCAATACGTTTCACGCTTGGCTGTCTCACACTGCATGTTTCACCACGCGGGCTGTCACGTGCACGTGACCTATGTCGTCTGCTCATTGAAGCTGCTGCCCACTCGAAAAGATAGGATATCTTATTGACGGCGTTATCAATATCCTTATACATTTCAGCATTAATATCCTCAATCAGTGATTTTGAAACATCATCAGGGATTATATATCCCCGCCTTTCATCCCTATGGTTTAAACTCCCCAAAAGCCACCCCCGCCGAAAGCTTTCAACTGTGTCTCAGTGAGAGCGGAAATGAAAGCGATACAGGCCGTGATCCAACATGGATACTCCCTCACAAGTCTCCACCAGAGCTTGATGTCACCTCCACAATGGTAATTATTATATGACGGCACGTTACATAGCAATAACTGCGTGATAATGTACATGTTCTACGTACATTCGTCGCTTAATTACAAGTGAATGAGATAGAAATGAAAGATGTCAATAATAAGTAAGTATGTCACTCACGGAGAATTATAATCTGGAGGTACAGTGAAGCTCTGGTAGAATACCAGTAGATTCGACTGCGCAAAACATACTTAATGCACAAAATTCTTTTGGAATCTGATATATAATGCATAGATGGGGATCATTTACACTAACATCTGGTTCCATCTGCATCGGATTACCATGGATTATCATCGTAATTACATAAAAAACGGCCTGTATATACGCTCTTCAAAACAAGAAACGCGCAGGTAGATTTTTAGTAAATTTATTGTACCTGATAAAATCGATATATTTAAATTAATATCATAGATACATATATGAAAATTTGGAGCTCGATAGTCACATGTTGTCGTTGTATAAAGGCATTGAAAACTGTTCATTGTCATGTCACATAAGGCCATAAGGTTGCGCAGAACTCATTATCTCGTGTGACCGACCCGGGCAGCAATCACGGCTCTGCATCTCCTCGGCACTGACTGGATAAATGTACGAATTCTGTCCTGCGGAATTCTGCCTCTAACGCGTTGGCCGGTTGTGGGAGTGTTTGCGGCGTGATCTGACGTTGACGTACACGTCGATCGAGTTCATCCCAGAGGTGTTCGATTGTGTTGAGATCTGTTGGCATTATCAGGTAGTCTACCGTGACACGAGCTGTGTTCGGTGGAGCGTTGTCCTGTTGAAATTTGATTCACGTACACAATGTGGGGCAAAACGCTCATTTCGACGACAATAAACACGTTGTCTTCCATCTCGCCGATGAAGAAGAAATCGTGATTCATTGCTAAACCACACTCATCCCCAGCTTCTCAAATTGCAAGGCTGTAAGGTATGGCACCAACTCAAGCGTCGCTGTCGATGGATCTGTTGCAAAACAGGGACGATAACTGGTCTTCTGGGTCCGATTCCAGCCTCGCGAAGATGGTTCCTGACAGTCTAGTCTGATATCCTCCTCAAACCAGGGATGCGTCCTGCAGTCTCCATAGCTGTGGCATTGCGATGACGTAGGTGGAACAGTCGAATGTAGCGATCCTGTGCAGGGATGGTAACTCTTGTTCGGCAGGTTCTCGGGCGGTCTGCAGTGGAATTGAACTGTGTGTATCGCTCACAAAGGCGGAAAATGGTGCTGTGGTGGGCGTTGAAGTGGCGTGCGACAGAATACTGCGATTCCCCTCTTTGGATACGTCCTATGGCGATGTTCCGATCGGCAGTGCTGAGTCTCGACATTTTCGAACTTGAAAAATGTTGACAATTGAATGACAAATTATTGGCTTTTGTTTGCCTTTTATAGCCACTACCACGAGTTACAAATACCATAACTTGCACGTGCATTTGCTTTAATGTTTTCCTCCATGATATTTTTGAACACGTGTCAAAACAAAGCCGTTTAAGACATTGCAAATCGACAATGGCTGCGTTTTGACGCACCGTGTGTCGAATATCAGGCCACCAACATTTTCCAGTAACATATATCCAATTTATATACCGGATTTTTTGTGTAGTCAGGGTTCAATACTACATACTACTTGTGCGTTTCTTTTTTTGAAGAGTGTATCTTCATATATTGGCCAACTAAACAAAGAAACAAGTGATCACTTACAGACATCTATGGAAATATGACAATAAATTTATAGAGGTGTTTTTTTTCTCTTTAATTTCAGGGGATTCGCGCGTCCAGTGTGAGAAAGAGAAAACGAGAGGTTTGTAGCGTACACGTTACTCTTTTTTAAAGATAAATGCATGGTTGTAAGTATTATACTTGGTAACTGTTTTTTATTGAATTTACACTTTCCTCGTTTATCTGCAAATGATGTTATAACCATATTTCATCATTAATGTTTATATCTGAGCGAACAAAGAAAAGGACAAATGCTGCAAAGAAGGTGAATTTAGGTTTCCTTTACACATTATTGTCATGAATAGTTATTGCAGTAAAAAACTGATCTCGTCTTATCAACCAGACTACACAGATAACTGTAAAGTGCATGACAGTATCAGCAAGCCTGTAGCTTAGTTATAACCAGTGCTTGTATGTTGTATGACCGAAAAAAATCTTCATCACATTGTTATAGTTCCTGATTCTTGGAAGAGGGCAAGCCAGTCTATGAATGAATCGTCTCCTCCTACCTCCCCACTTCTGATTCATCTCCACCTTCTGAAACGACTCCCTCCACATTGTCACCACGCCATGTCTCAACCACAACAGGACTGTCTGACCATACCAGTGACGCAGATATCGACACACTGAAGCTTGAAGTCGCCAGCCTCAAGAAGGAAATGCAGGCATTGCGACTGTCAGTGGAGTCGATGGTTTCTGACACCACATCATCATCACCAATACCAGCACTCCCGTGTCGGACTCCCCCTCCCTCCCTCAACGACACTCACTGCTGTATTGCCATCCGCTACGTCATTGACATCACCGAACGCCAACATCATCACAGAAAGCAGATATGGGGGATTGCCTAAAAGTCGGGCCAGGAAAAGTAGGGCCGGGCCGGGCCAGCGGCTAATACTAAAAATGGATTGTAGAATAATAAAACAAAACATGCATATCTTGGTAAATCTGAAATGTCCACAACGTATAGTTTTGTTCAATTTATTGAGCTTGAATCAAAATTTATATTCAACAATGTAATCAAGTGATAATTACGACTACATTCCGAGAGTCCTCGTAGAAAAATCAGTGCCTTGACTGTGTGTTTTCTTTGATGAGAAGGTTTCTCGTCGACCGTAGTATGTACATTGTAGGAGTGTGAAATGATATGTAGTCTTGGAAATGACTGTGTTTTGACGACTTTTCTTTCTTTGATTAACGTGTTGGGCCTCCCCAAATATCCTTTACTCATTCATGTTAAACCAACACAGGATGTTTTCTGGGAGTGGATAATCGCGAATGTCAAAGGGCTGACACGACATGTGTTAATAACTGTTTAAACGTCTAAAGTTACTAAAAATACTTTACATCTATAGACCAGTATTATATCAACATGTATACAACTTTGTAGTGTCTCAGATCGCGGTATTTAAAGAAAACAAGGTGCTCAAAGTGAAGCCCTTTTCCCTCTACATTCTCAACATAGTCTCTATCAGAAGTGTTCGGTCCGACTTGGCCTAAGCTGTCAAATTCAAATTTCACCTCACAGATGTATCATCAAATTTGTTTACATCTACAGGCTGGTATTATATCTACATATATACCACTTTAAAATGTCACAGTACATCGCATTTAAAGAAAGTTATAAAGCACTTTTAATGTATTTTCTCAAACAATTCTCTGTCACATGTGTTTGTCACGACTTGGCCCTGGCTGTCATAATCAACTTAAACCTCATATACGAGGGGCCTTCAATACGTTTTGCAACTTCAATATAAGCCCAAGTCGCAGAATATCTTTTGCATTTTTAGTTTTCAAAATAATCTCCATTCACCTCAATACACTTATTCCATTTGTCCTTCAAGCTTTTAATACCACCTTTATAGAAATAAGCAGATTGGCCCTCTAACCACGCCTCTGTGTCAGCCTTTCTGTCCTCGTCATCCTGGAAGCGTCTTCCACGTAGTGCAGATTTCATTTACCGAAACAGGAAATAGTCACTGGGGGCTAGGTCTGGGCTGTGGGGTGGATGATTTAACTGTTCGAATCCACATTCACATATTGCGGCCTGTGCAATTTTCGACTTGTGAACCCGAGCGTTGTCGTGCAAAAGTAGAATACCACGTGTTAACATCCAACGGCGTTTCTGGCGAATAGATTTTCGTAATTCTCTTATTACATTAGCATAATACTCTTCATTGGTTGTAGTTTTTGGTGGCATGTAATCAATCAGTAATAATATGCCTCTTGCATCCCAAAATATGGTGGCCATTACCTTGCCAGCCGATGGTTGAGTGCCAAACTTCCTCGGAGGCGGATGGGGTGCTTCCATTGCATGGTTTCCAGTTTAGTTTCTTGGTCCCAGTGGTGGATCCATGTTTCATCACCTGTCACTAGACAAGAAAGAAATCCGGCTTCATCAGCAGAATAGATATCCAGGAGGTCTCAAAAACTTTCAGTTCTGTGGTGGCGATCTTGAGCTCTAAGGTTTCTATGTACCATCTTGCAAATACCTTGGATATACCAAGATGCTTATGAATAATGGTTATAACGGTTCCAACTGATATTTGGAATTCCCTAGAAAGTTCAGATACTTTCACTCGTCGGTCAGACAAAATTTTCTTTCTACAGCAGCAATGGTTTCCGGTTGGGTGGCATCTGAAAACCTGCCTGACTTTGGGTCATCGTCTATGGACTCCCTACCCCTTTTAAACTGTAGAGACCAACGGCAAACTGTGGAATAGTCATTACCCATAACTTCACACATGGGATCATGGATTTCTTTTGCTTTACATCCCTCCTTGGTAAGGAGCTTTATTTCAGCCATTGTTTATGTTTGAGAGAATCCATGATTGTGACCACCCTCAGGTGAATAAGCTATCACATCTAACTTATTGTTGTGTCCGGAACTTGTTATGACACGTGTCAACCTGATGTTATGACTAGTCTCACACCTGCCACAAGTTGACATTGTTTGTGTAAACACAAATGCCCAAGTCGCGAAACTTATTGCACGCCCCTTGTATGTATCATCAAATGTGTGTACATCTGAAGACTGGTATTATATCTACCTATATACCACTCCTGGTTGGTTTATCAACGTTGGTTTAAATCCTTTCACACAGTGGCTTCCAAACTATATCTTACTAGTCTCTCCTTTGAAAACTTTGATAACACATTAAAAGAAATCTCAAAATAGAAACCACAACAACCTACACCTAAACAAAGCTTAAACCCCAAAACTCGAAACCCTCTAAATAATGGAAGGTCTAAACATATTACAGTGGAATGCCAATGGACTGGCCGCCCACGGCCAAGAATTAAAAATTATGTTTCGGAAAAACCTAGGTCCTCATATCATATGCGTTCAGGAAACCCACTTCTCCCAAGAATATAAATTCACCCTACCTAATTATAACTCGGTAAGACTCGACAGAGTTAAATCTCGCCCAGGTAGAGCATGCGGTGGCCTAATCATATATATCAGGGAGGACATAAACCATAAAGAAATACCAATTAAAACTCCAAATCTAGAAGCTAATGGTATACAAATAACTCATCACAACCAAAAAATAAACATTGTAAACATGTACAACTGGACAGTGAAACAAATTAAACATGAAAACTTAGAAACCCTAAATCAGCTAAGCCATATATCCACCATCTTTTTGGGGGACTTCAACGCCCACCACCCCTCCTGTTAAATATAAAACAGACCAAAACGGCAAACTCATCGCCGAATGGATAGAACAAAAAACCTAATACTACTAAATAACAACCAACCAACTAGATATGATAAAATTAATCAAAATATGTCGGCTATAGACCTAACAATCTGTACCCCTGATATCGCCCAAAGCACTTTGTGGGAAGTGCATTAGGAGCCACTCGGCAGCGACCAGGAAGCATAAATATCCAAACCCCAAATGAACCACAAGAACCAAAATTCAATTACAACAAGGCAGACTGGGACAAATGCAAAGCACTATGCAAACAGATCAACCAAGCGGATCCCGAAAATAAAGACCCCGAATAATACTGCCAAACCTTAACAGAATGCATAATCAACATAGCAAAAAAAACTATCCCACAACACCAATAATAGGCAAAACCACAGTACCCTGGTGGACCGAGGAAATAAAATAAACTAGGAAAAAACGCAAAAGCGCATTTAATAAAGCTAAACGAGACTACACATATCTAAAGATAGCACATCAATTAAACCATGAAGTACAAAGCTTAGTCAAAACGGCAAACCAAAAACTGAAAAAAAAATTCTGCGAAGAAATATACCATCACACAGACGCAAGAACAGTATGGCGCAAAATACACGCAATCCGAGGCATTAAACGAACCAAAAAAACACCAAACATAAATAACTCGACAAACCCTAAACAAAAAACAAATAACCTCGCAGACCACTTCTCGGCCATTAGTAGTAATAGTAACTTCCCTGAGGAATTCCAAAAACAATTAAAAAATCAAAATAAATTCTTCAAATGACCCAAAGATGTTAACCTAGAAATTAACCAACAATATACACTAGAGGAACTACTCCATGTACTAAATAATAGAAAAAGGAACTGCCCCAGGACTTGACCTTACCTCATACCAAATAATGAAACAGCTTCCCCAAAATCTTCTGGAATCACTACTTAACTATACAATCTCATCTACCAAAACGGTCAGGGTCCTACTTCATGGAAAGCCGAACAAACCAGCAAACGAAGCAAACTCCTATCGACCAATCTCCCTAACCCCAAACTTATGTAAGCGATTCCGTTTTGGTGACCCTTTGTCAGATGATGAAGTTGCTAAAAAACTGCAACAGGTTTTACAATTGCTCCCCAATTGCGATTGTAAAACCTGGGGAGCAATTGTAAAACCTGAGGAGCAATTGTAAAACCCGCTGAGTGGTCTTACTACAAAAGAAAGGTCGTCTGGGAGATGGTTACAACAACATGATCGATCATATCATGTCCAACTTATAAACCGCTATCCATTAATCTATGTCATTTTTGGAGGGGGGCACGGGTGGCCCAGTCGTCTAAGGCGCCGCGATTCGCTGTGCAGAGTTGCGTCCCTTGGGCACGCCAGAAACCTATGATTGTGGGTTCGAATCCCGGTTCGCCCCGATTATGTTTCTAGGTTTGTCAGCACCATACCCGTGCTCGTGGGTTTCACCGAAGTTGTAATCGTCTGAGACCTGCATCACTTCGGGCTTTCCTCCCACATTAAGCTGACACGCCGTGATATGACTGGAATACTGTTAAAAGCGGCGTTAAACCAAACTAACTCACTCACTCACTCATTTTTGGAGCTTATATTTACGCGGTATACGGGTCGCAAATAAGCGCGGTATAACGAGACACGCTTTATAACAGTTGTTATCGCGGGCCGCTGCGCGGACTGCACGTGCAGAAGAGGGCTGTACGTGCAGAAAGAACCGCGTGTTCACAAGAGAGGATTCCTGACGATGACGATATTTTCCTTACTCAAAGTAAGTTAATTGATGAAAATTCTGCAGAAAAGGATGAGGATGACTTTTGTTTCCGTTTTGGTGACCCTTTGTCAGATGATGAAGTTGCTAAAAAACTGCAACAGGTTTTACAATTGCTCCCCAATTGCAATTGTAAAACCTGGGGAGCAATTGTAAAACCTGAGGAGCAATTGTAAAACCCGCTGAGTGGTCTTACTACAAAAGAAAGGTCGTCTGGGAGATGGTTACAACACCATGATAGGTTTATAAGAGGATGTATGCTTCCCTTGATCAGTGTATGGTTTGTTGGATTGCAATCTGCCATACTTAGAGGGCCAGGGCAGCAATATAGCAAACCCTTCCTCCACCATATGTATATGGCCCCCATTTGAAATGGCGACAGCGCTGCAGTTTTAAACAGTGTATGTGTGTGTGTGATGTTTAACTTCGCACTCGGCAATATTCCAGTTATAAGACGGCGGTCAGTAAATAATCCACGTTTTATATTCAAAAGCAAATTTGTATTTAATTCACTGAAACATGTAGACTGAATGTATACATGTACATAAAAATATTAAGTAAACAAGAACCTAATCAGTGAGGGGTCCTTTATCCTTCCTATTCGACTGCTTGTAAAACATCTGATATCTCAACTCACAGCTGGTTAATATATATTTTCTGCTGAATATTCGAAACAGTGTAAGTGAGATGGTTTGAACGACATTTATCACACTTACAGTTTGGTGTTCAAGCGTTGATGGGCTATAACAACACAAGTTCAACAACCGTTTTTTTCATACTATGGCACTGACGTGTTCAGGACAAGTCAAGTCTTAACTAAACACCCCCAGACCTATTGCCTGGTCAATTCTACTGAGTTGTCACGGCCTACATTTTTCTCACAACAACGTGTAACTAATATTATTGAACAGGTTCGGATTTCCAGCTATGGAGAGCTTTACCATCGCCGTCTGTTCATACTGAACTATTGACGGGGATGTATCGAGTGTTTGCCTGATGTTACCATTTGTTCATGAGTTAATATTGCTTCTCTGATGAAAAAAACATTGAAAATAGACTCGGGACACGCCACTAAACTTCTAATGCCACGTTGGCGTGTTGTCAACGTACAACTGCGCCCCTGTCCCATCTGTTGGTAGGATTTATGTAATGGAGAAACCATGACACCAAAGGAATGGTATGATTGTATAACCGAGGCTTTTCTGTGCCTACCCGGTTATACGATCATATCATGTCCAACTTATAAACCGCTATCCATTAATCTATGTCATTTTTGGAGGGGGGCACGGGTGGCCCAGTCGTCTAAGGCGCCGCGATTCGCTGTGCAGAGTTGCGTCCCTTGGGCACGCCAGAAACCTATGATTGTGGGTTCGAATCCCGGTTCGCCCCGATTATGTTTCTAGGTTTGTCAGCACCATACCCGTGCTCGTGGGTTTCACCGAAGTTGTAATCGTCTGAGACCTGCATCACTTCGGGCTTTCCTCCCACATTAAGCTGACACGCCGTGATATGACTGGAATACTGTTAAAAGCGGCGTTAAACCAAACTAACTCACTCACTCACTCATTTTTGGAGCTTATATTTACGCGGTATACGGGTCGCAAATAAGCGCGGTATAACGAGACACGCTGCACGTGCAGAAGAGGGCTGTACGTGCAGAAAGAACCGCGTGCGTCGTACCACATGGCATTGTGTCGTTGACTGTTCACAAGAGAGGATTCCTGACGATGACGATATTTTCCTTACTCAAAGTAAGTTAATTGATGAAAATTCTGCAGAAAAGGATGAGGATGACTTTTGTTTCCGTTTTGGTGACCCTTTGTCAGATGATGAAGTTGCTAAAAAACTGCAACAGGTTTTACAATTGCTCCCCAATTGCAATTGTAAAACCTGGGGAGCAATTGTAAAACCTGAGGAGCAATTGTAAAACCCGCTGAGTGGTCTTACTACAAAAGAAAGGTCGTCTGGGAGATGGTTACAACACCATGATAGGTTTATAAGAGGATGTATGCTTCCCTTGATCAGTGTATGGTTTGTTGGATTGCAATCTGCCATACTTAGAGGGCCGGGGCAGCAATATAGCAAACCCTTCCTCCACCATATGTATATGGCCCCTATTTGAAATGGCGACAGCGCTGCAGTTTTAAACAGTGTATGTGTGTGTGTGATGTTTAACTTCGCACTCGGCAATATTCCAGTTATAAGACGGCGGTCAGTAAATAATCGAGACCAGATCATACAATCCAGTAATTGATACTGGGACCAACGATTCACGCCAATAATCCGATCCATTCAATCATGAGTTTTGGCTGCTAGGGACCACTTCTAGCCAAGATTCGTCGCCGATATACCACAATACATATTGACAGACTGACAACGGATGCGGTCACAATTATTCCATGACATTAAACATTTCCATATTGATCATCATTCAATTCAGGTATACATTGTTTTAAGCTGTATTTTTCTTCACACTTAAAATGTGTGTAATTGCGAACATGCATGAAGGTTCAAATGTCCCATGTAGTGTATTTGTTGTTTTTAACACGAATGGATGCGGGCGTCCACATACATATACAATGATAATGTGCTCATACAGCATATGAGTGAGTGAGTATGGATTACGCCGCTTTTAGCAATATTCGAGCAATATCACGGCGGGGGACACCAGAAATGGGCTTCACACATTGTACCCATGTCAGGAATCGAACCCGGGTCATCGGCGTGACGAGCGAACGCTTTAACCACTAGGCTACCCGACCGACCCTACAGTATGAGTTTCACTACAGGAGGCGTAGGGTTTACCAGACAAGACGGAGAGGATAGGCATCGACGAATTACAGATACAAAATAATTAATTTGCTACAGGACGAAACAGAAAACCGGTTTATCTGGTAGAGAACACAGACTTGTTGCATATTTAATTGTGATATTATGGTTTGAGTTAACAAGAAAGAAATCTGTATGTTAAATAATCGTTTTTGCTAAGAATTGATTAAGAAATTACATGTAAGTTTTAAATACATTCATCACGTAGTTCACATGCATTCGACTAGACCCGTGAAGATTCCGGGGTAGAATAGGTCTTCAGCAACCCATACTTGCCGTAAAAGGCGACTATGCTTGTCGTAAAAGGCGACTAACGGTATCGGGTGGTCAGGCTCGCTGACTTGGTTGATGCATGCCATCGATCCCAATTGCGTGGATCGATGCTCATGATATCAATCACTGGATTGTCTGGTCCAGACTCGATTATTTACAGACTGCCGTCATATAGCTGGAACATTGATGAGTGCGGCGTTAAACAACAAACCAACCAAACCAATCATTCGACTATGACACATTCGCTGACTCTTAGCAAGGAACAAAATATCGCAATGCAGAGTTTTCGGACTTATCATTCAGTACAGCCTTGGAGCAAGGCTAGCTACAGAGATAGGGTTGAGGCTTCCGATTTGGAGACGGTCAGCAGGAGCAGGCTCCCACTTTTAGCACAGTGTTTTCTTTAAACAGCGCGATCTGAGACGTTTTAAAGTGGTATATAGGTAGATATACTACTAGTCTATCGACCGTGTGCGACATACGCTTGCAGTCGGAAAGCGCACGTTAAATCTCCAATAAAAGAAGTAGTCTATCGATGTAAATACATTTGATGATGCATCTGTGAGTTTAAAGTTGATTTTGACTGCCCGGGCCAAGTCGGGGCAAACGCATGTGATACAGAATATCTTGAGAAAATATATACATTATAAGTGCTTGACTTTAACGGACCAGTTGTCTTTAAATGCGATGTTCTATGACATTATAAAGTGGTATATAGGTAGATATAATGCCAGTCTATATATCTAAACACATTTGATGATACATTTGTGAGTTTAAGTTGATTTGACTTCCTCGGCCAAGTCGGACCGAACAAAAACCAAACACTTCTGATAGAGACTGTGTTGAGAATGTAGAGGGAAAGTCCTTTACTTTGAGCACCGTGTATGCTTTAAATCACGCGATCTGGCAAATGCTAAGTCGGACCTAACACAAGCATCATCATAATCATCATTTATTTCTCAGAAAAGAACCACCCACGGTGGTACAGGAGAAAAAAGTTTCTTAACATAACAATTCATATTAAACAAAATGTCGGTTATACTGTACAAATATTTGGTGATAAACATTTTGCTTGAAAATTTCTACGAACATTTAAACAGAAACACTTCCATAAACAAACACACATGTACACAGTTACACTCAAAGGTACTTATCTATTATAATATGAATTTTGCAAGGTTCTTAATTTCTTTTACGTTTCTGGTACATTTTTTTGTATTTTATTATATTCGGAAATTGCGTATATTTATTCGAGATAAGTTTAGATCTAGATTCACGGAACGCTTCACATTTAAACAGGTTGTGGAATTCATCGGCTTTTGCTGGCGACATACAGTTTACATGTCCTAAATTCTCTATACCAAGCCAACGCCCAACTTCGACAGGTAGATTATGGTTACTGGTCCTGTTTAAGAATAGGATAATAAATTTGTTTAGATGGGAGAAGAAAATTTCAAATGACGGGATATCTTTTAAATATTTGTAATAATACCCTTTTGAACTTCTCTCGACGTCAGATTTCCAATTTTGATAAAACCGATCTTTTACAATTTTTTCTATCTGCGCAGTTAGCCACGGGCTGGAAACGCTTTGTAGGTCATAAAATACATAGCACAGACCACACTTATTAAGTATTTGCCTCACATTTCTTATCCAGGCATTTTGTTCATTATTAGATAAAAAATGTAAATGAGCAAACTTATAGATAATGTGCGATAGTTTCGGTGCAGGTCCGGGTTTACAAAGTTTATGCCAAAAGTTAACATCCCGTTTAGCTGCATATACTGAACCAAATTTGTGCAGGTGAATCGATCAAAATCATGTGCACAGCACTATAGTGGCAAAAGTGGTTTTTCACGTGCAACTGGTCACGTGGCCATAATACCGCACGTGTTTTCAGCCGTACTTGTTAGCAGTCATTAACAAAAAAAAGAAAAACACAAGAAAAGAAAAGTCTTCACGGCCATTTGTCATGCCACGCCTTTCAAATGTGCAACGTGAACGTGCCATAGGCATGTTGCAGACGGGAACGTCCGTAGCTGAAGTCGCAAGGACGATGGGTTGTAGTCGACGGACTGTTTATGATTTACAGACCCGTCTACAGCAAACGGGTACCACCGTTGATCGCCCTCGGCCAGGTCGACCACGTGTGACGTCACATGCAGAGGATCGTCAGATTGTCTTACTTCACCTCCGTAACCGATTTTTGACGGCTACATCAACCAGAAATGATCTGTTTAGGGGTAAACTGAGTGCGCAAACTGTTCGAAACCGTCTGAGAACTGCTCACCTTCAAGCACAACGGCCATACTGCGGGCCGATTCTGACCCAATTACACGAACGTCAACGTCAATTGTGGGCACAGCGACACTTACGATGGACTCAGAGGAATTGGAATCAAGTCGTCTTCAGTGATGAATCCCGATTTAATCTTCGTTTTGCTGATGGTAGGGCGAGGGTGTGGAGGCGCCGTCATGAACGTTACGCCCAGTGTTGTGTACAGGAAGTTGACAGATTTCGAGGCGGAAGTGTCATGGTGTGTGGTGCTTTCTGTGGCAATGCACGTTCCAGGCTTCTTGTCATCCGTGGCAACCTCAATGCTGCTGCTTACCGCGACCAGGTACTGGCACCAGAAATTCTGCCTTTTATGGCAGCACATGGACCCGGTTTGATCTTCCAACACGACAATGCCAGACCCCACACAGCAATTTTTACAAGGAATTTCCTTCAGAATGCGGGAGTCAACGTCATGGACTGGCCGTCAAGGTCTCCCGACCTAAATCCCATCGAACACGCCTGGGATGCTCTTGGCAGAAGTCTGCGCACGCTCCAGAACCAACCACAGAATTTGCAAGATCTTGGCACCATTTTGCAGCAACAATGGCGTCGTCTTCCCAATCATGTGTTCACAAGCATCACAAGGTCCATGCGGAGGCGTTGTGTGGCAGTTGTCAACGCACATGGTGGCCATACACGCTACTGAACTTGTGTGCCATCAGATTCTCGTGCTTGGGACTTATGATTTAAACTGTTGATGTTATTACCGAATACCGTAGGTGCTTGGAACAAATTATCGTTACCACCGTTAATTAAAATCGTTCTTTGGACATTAATGATTAAAAATTACCTTCTCTGACACAATTCTCCGTTGTATATCATATATGGGATTACTTTTAAAAATGAGAAGTTTTTAATTTGACTCAGTATATTTATATATGTATATTTATTATAGTTATAACTTATATAGAGTTATACCTATTTCCTTAAATGCCACATTACCGGTTGCATGAAGCATGTCAATGTGTAATACGTCAGTTATTTCAAGTATCCAAGTGTACGTGTAGTTCTTGCTAAAATTAACCCTTTCAGTTTTATTCATCAATAGTGTCTGCGGAATCGTGTGTAAACATCATCCAGAAGTATCTCAAGCAACGCCCGGTAGAGAGCAGTCATGAGAAAATGAACGTCATTGTCGGTGGTTGGTTGGTTTGTTGTTTAACGCCGCACTCAGCAATATTCCAGCTATATGACGGCGGTCTGTAAAATAATCGAGTCTGGACCAGACTATCAAGTGATTGATATCATGAGCATCGATTCACGCAATTGGGATCGATGACATGTATCAACCAAGTCAGCGAGCCTGACCACCCGATACCGTTAGTCGCCTTTTACGACAAGCATAGTCGCCTTTTACGGCAAGTATGGGTTGCTGAAGACCTATTCTACCCCGGAATGTTCACGGGTCTCGACCCTAGGTGGCTAATGTGTACTTAAAAACCGAACTTAAACTGAATATTAAAATGTCTAGTATTTTTATCTGCATATGCAATTTAGTTTTGTATCGTCGCATGTGCGTCGCTGTACTATATTGTTTATGCATGCAACACTTTCTCCAATATACAAGCGTCTCTCTGACATTATGATTACAACTTGCCGAAAGGAGCGTCATACCAAAAGACGTTAAAAGATGGTACTTGTTGTTACCCTGTCTGGCTCCCGGCATTAAGGGGCTAAAACAAGGACTGGTCGGCTCGGAGTCAGTATACTGTGTCTGAGTGGGGTATTCATGTTAAACTGCAGCATGGTATCTCAGTGAGCTAGCACTATAAATCGGCATCAGTCCGGACTGGTACAAACAGCCACACACACACAAACACACGTACATGCACGTCGCTATATAAGTGCAACAAGAGTTTGCCACTAACGTGGCTATATCCCCCGCCCCTGTTGCAGAATTTATGACATAATTAAATCTAAACAAACCCTAACCTTTTTTAACCGAGGTGGAACTTGTCATGGAAATTGTTAAAAAAAGAAGAGTTTGGAACCTAAGTCCATCTTGCTGCCATGGAATCGTAAAAAAATAAACATTTCTAAAATTTCTAAATAGCAAAAGGCACCAGTTCAGCATGTACCTGGCAAAAGCTGCAAAGTTTGATGAACAAATATTGAACGGTTTATGAGTTATGTTCCGGAAACGAAACGTGACGTACGGACGGACGGACGGAACCCGTTTCTATATCCCCCGCCAACATTGTTGGGCGGGGGATAAAAATCTTGGACGCGACGTTAAACCCCATTTCACCTCACCTGCTGGAAGGTGGATTTCACCCTCCACATATCTGATGGTGTATAACCCATGACTCTTACCGTTATTTCGTGCACCTGCTCAGCGTCGTGATTAGACAATATAATTAATTTTCCGAGTTGTCTTGCTACACGTTATCAATAAACGGTGGGTTGCTTGTTATTGAAGTAGAATACGGATTTGGGAACAATCAGATCCTATGTCACATGACACACCATAAGGCAGCATTTTTAAGCCTTAACCTGTTTAACCTCATGATCAATGATCATTTTGACCATGTCAGCTCACCTACTCAAACTTCTAAATTCGCTGACGACGGAGCAATATGGGTAAAGCACAGAGATATTTCACAAATTCGAAAAAAACCTCCAGTCAGCCCTGGACGGAGTAGATCAATGGTGCAATAATTGGGGTTCACACCTTCAAGTGAAAAAAACCGTGGGAGTTCTATTCAAACGCAGGGGGAAAGATGCTACCCTACTCACCCACAGGAGTCCCAACACCGAAATTGCTAAGGCAGAAGGCGACCTCTTAAACACTTAAAGCTACAACATGTTATATCGTGCACCGGCTCAGCGTCGTGAGTAGACAACGTAATTAAATATCCGAGTTGTCTCGCTATAAGTATCAAACGGTGGGTTGCTGGTTATTGGAGTAGAATACAGAGTATATTGTTCATAATGAATAACGATTCAGTCTGATTCAATGTCGAATGTTTTAAGCATTGACGTTTTGTTTTCGGTTCATTGAGGTATGAATCGAAAAACCGATGTGCAAACTGTATGAATCCGCGTAGCAGTCGATGCTTATCAAAATCGACAACGTAACACATGTTTTATCTTCAATAAATCTACAATAGTTTAACCAAAAACAGTTGTATATATCAAAGCAGACAAAAATGACGAGATTGATAAACATTCCAGGTGTAGGAATACATACATCGGCTTTTGCTGGCGACATACACAGTTTACATGTCCTAAATTCTCCATCTATAATACCAAGCCAACGCCCAACTTCGACAGGTAGATTGTGGTTACTGGTCCTGTTTTAGAATAGGATAATAAATTTGTTTAGATAGGAGAAGAAAGTTTCAAATGACGGGATATCTTTTAAATCGTCTTGCCACCTTTAATCCCAGATAATACAACCCAGCGACAATCATCTGTTGGCTTCCCGTGTTAGTTTCTACCCTTTGTTATTTTCCAGCTTTTGTTATCTTATCAATTTTGTTGTCCTTACATATACATATATGCCCTCTGCCTCATGGCATTCATTCACCTGATGAAGGAGAAAGCATTTACTCCGAAACGTTGTGTTCCTCCTAATAAAGAAGTTGACATCTATATAATATACTCAACAACAAAAGTTCCTGTGACATCAATATTTAAGTGTATTTTTCAAACAAGTAAAGTTTGGTTTTCAGTATTGTAGTAGGCACTCGTGAAGAGCAACCTCCTCGTGGTGAGTGCTGGGTAATGCTAATCGCTCTTCCCCCGTGTGGAACCGGGGCAGAATATTTCCACAGCCTCCCATTGCTGGTCGTGTGAGGCGACTAAAATGGGCAACCCGTTTGCCGTGGGTTGTGCGCTTGTGTCGGCGGAGGACGGGATTCTGGTGGTTGAGGGCATTGGAGCCAGGAACCGGTGTTCCTTTTGCCCAACACACCACTTCGACCCTTACTTCGCCTAGACGGGTGGTAGAATGGGCCCGATTCTATCAATCGGCTGGTCACGCCATGCCCTGAGCATGGAAGATATTCACGTTGAATGTATTTTGCTTTTGCAATATTTTGATGCTAATTGTACAACATTTTATATTGACAATACAAATTTTGCCTAGAGTCCTATGCCAGAAGGCGGTGGCTCATGGGCCAATCTGGTTATACGGACCCCTGGATTCCGTGTTTCTTGAGACGCGTGTTATGGGCAGAACCAGCCTGGCACTTGTTCTTTTAGTTATCATAGCTATTCATGTCTTTATGTACTGGAGTATAACACCCCTTTAGCCCTGGTGTCGCAGACTGGCTTCCACTGCAGCATCGTCCTTGTTGACACTCCATGGCGGGTGGGGAGCAGGGTTGTCGAATTTTATTATCACATCATGTCTCTCCACAATCAATCTGGTTCTTCTAAAGCAAACAAACGTAGACATATTGAGTCTGATGAAGAAGTGTCTTCACACAGTTCTGATTCTTGGCCACGGTTTATCGTCATTGCTTCTGCAGACGGTCTTCCATTGAAGCTGAACCCTTTTGCTATCTCCAAGGGCATCCAAGGTGTCTGTGGAGAAGTTAAAAATGTCACTTGCCTCCGTAATGGTTCACTGTTGGTGGAATGTGCTACGAGGCAACAATCTGTCAATCTGCTAGGTCTCAAGCAGTTTGTTAATACTCAGGTTGTTGTCTCGGTGCATAGGACACTGAACTCAAGCAGAGGGATTATTAGAGATAGAGCTTGATGTCTTTCATACATGAGTGAAGAAGAAATTGTAGCTGAACTTACCAGTCAAGGTGTCACGGCTGTAAAGCGTTTCACCAGAAAGCAAGAAAACATTATTATCAACACAAATACGTACCTGTTTACGTTTGACTGTCCAACTGTTCCGAAATCCATTAAAGCGGGATATTTCAATATTGTAGTGGAGGTATACATACCGAACCCTCTCCGATGTTTTAAGTGCCAAAACTTTGGTCATGGGGCAAAGTCCTGTCGTAGGAATAAGACCATTTGCTTCCGTTGCAGTTGAGCTCATGAGAGTTCCGAGTGCACATCTGAATCTCTCAAGTGTGCTAACTGTAGCGGGGAGCATGTAGCCTCTTCCAAGTCATGCCCTGTCTTTGAGCGTGAATCAAAGATCCTGAAAATTAAACACACTAATAACATTCCATATCACGAAGCCAAAAAACTAGTTCCTATCTCTTCTTCAGCTACTTCAACAGTTACCTATTCAGCCGCAGTTTCCTCTCCTCATCGACCCGTTGTTAAGCCGACCAGTGTCTCTATGTCTTGCCAAACGTCAATCAGTTGGGTAAATGATGATCAGATCATTCTTGAACCAGTTGTCTCTGTACCATCAACTTCAGTATCAGAAACACAAACAGATGTCCAACTGACACAACAACCAGACATAACATCTGAACCAGAATCTGTTACGGAAAATGAAGTAGTCCAGGGCGTTGCCCATAAAACCAGACATGAAAAGAGACAGATGAGGAAAAAGACCAGGGCCCTCCAACACTTGGAGGTGCCTTCTTCCCTCTCAGCCCCTGTCCAGGTTCACAATCAGTTGGAACCTTTGGACATGGAGGTCAGCCCTACACTCCCTGTTCTTAGGAGTGGCCCTCCATCACACTCGCGTTCACCGGTTGAACCACCATGAATGGTCACAGCCATGTACTACAGTGAAATTGCAGAGGACTGAAGAATAATTATCATGATTTGCAGTTATTGACTCAAGATTTGGAGCCATCAGCATTTTGTTTACAAGAAACATTCTTGAAACTACCGATCAACTCAATATCAGAAAATATGATTCATATCATTTCTTTTCTCCTCCAGGAGCTAAGGCAACTGGGGGTTCTTCCATCTTTGTGAGGCAAGGCGTTATTCATAGTCCGGTTCTTCTCACTACCCCTCTTCAAGCTGTTGCAGCACGCATCACCTTGCACATCGTTTTTACTTTGTGCTCCCTTTACATTCCTCCGTCTTCTTCACTTCAACAAAGTGATCTTCAAGCTCTTTATGACCAGCTTCCTAAGCCCTGTATCATAATGGGCGATTTGAACGGGCATAATCCACTCTGGGGTAGTGTCCATACAAGTAGTAAGGGGAATAATCTAGAAGATTTTATTTCCAATAATGATTTATGCATTTTTAATGACAGTTCGAAAACTTATCTACATCCTGGTACAGGTACTTACTCATCACTTGATTTGTCCATTACAGACCCAGATCTGCTGAATGAATTTGAGTGGTCAGTCCACGATGACCTCTGTGGAAGTGACCACTTTCCAACCATTCTAAAACCTGTTATACCAACTGATGTTCCGCCATCCTCCAGATGGAATTTTTCGAAAGCAAACTGGCCTTTGTTTGAAGTACTGTCTTCAAGCAAATTAACACCCGATATGTTTATCGACGTTCCTGACCCCGTTCAATTATTCTCTGATGAACTCAACAAAATTGCTGATGAATGTATTCCGAAGTCCTCTGCAAATCCACACATCCGTAAACCATGGTTTAACACTGACTGCAAGCAAGCAAGGAAGGCACGGAAAAAGGCTGAGAATTATTTCCGTCGCCATCCTATGGTGCATAATTTGAATAAATTTAAAATGTTAACTGCTAAAGCGAGACGTACTTTTAAGCAAAATAAACGCCAGTCTTGGCAAACGTATGTCTCAAAAATCAATTCACGTACGCCCATGTCTAAAGTTTGGAACATGATTCAGAAAATTAAAGGTAAGGGTTCCAAATCCAGTATCCACCATCTACAAAATGGGGATGTACTACTAACTGATAAATCTGATATTGCAAACAAGCTTGGTGAAACTTTGGATAAACATTCTTCCTCGTCTAACTATGATCCTAAATTCCAAAAATATCAAAAACAGCAAGAAAAGAAAACTATTAATTTTAAATAAGATAACGGGGAAGATTATAATGAACTTTTCTCTATTCATGAACTCCTCACAGCACTTGAACAAGCTCACGATACGGCTGCCGGAGCTGATAATATTCATTATCAACTCCTGAAACACTTACCAGAATCATCTTTAGTAACATTATTGACTATTTTTGATCAAATTTGGACATCTGGGAAATTTCCACCTTCATGGCGTGATGCTGTAGTTATCCCGATACCCAAACCTGGGCGAGATCATACAGACCCTTCAAATTATCGACCGATATCACTAACAAGCTGCGTTTGCAAAAAAACATGGAACGCATGATTAATAATCGCTTAGTTTGGTACTTAGAGACCAACAATCTCATAACAAACATACAATGTGGTTTCCGGAAAAATATAAGTACCATCGATCATTTGGTTCGATTAGAATCATTTGTTAAAAATGCAATAATAAATAAACAACATGCAGTGTCTATCTTTTTTCGAACCGCGTGGGTTCTACCCTGTCTGACCATTATAATCAGGATCAGGGTGTCCCACAAGGCAGTATTTTGTCTGTCACACTATTTAGCATTAAGATCAATAGTTTATCAAAGGTTTTAACTGATTCAATTGATGGATCGCTTTTTGTGGATGATTTTAACATTTCTTGTCGTGGTAAAAACATGCGTACTATTGAAAGGCAACTCCAATTATGTTTAAATAAGATTCATAAATGGTGTCTCGAAAATGGTTTTAAGTTTTCCAAAGCTAAAACCAACTGCATTCATTTTTGTAGGAAATATAGGACACATAATGACCCTGATTTAGTTTTAGATGGATCTCCGATCAAAGTTGTCAAGGAGGCCAAGTTTCTTGGTATTATTTTTGACCATCACTTGACCTTTCTACCGCATATTAACTATTTAAAGACCAAATACCTGAAGGCTCTTGATTTATTAAAAGTAGTTTCGAATTCCAAATGGGGAGAGGATCAGAAACCCTCCTCCAACTGTACAGAGCCCTCATTCGTTCTAAACTTGATTACGGCTCCATCATCTATGGTGGAGCCTGTAAAAGCAATTTAAAAAAATTAGATACAATTCATCATCAAGGCCTAAGGCTCTGCCTTGGAGCCTTTCGAACTTCTCCGATTCAAAGTCTATATGCAGAGGCAGATGAACCGTCACTAAAGCAACGTCGCATTAAATTTTCTTTACAGTACATTTCCAAATTACAGTCTAATAACTCCAATCCAGCTTTCCATTGTGTTTTTAATTCTCTCTATTCCGATCTCTATAATACAAAATCATCTCTTACTCCACCCCTTGGTATAAGAATCAAACATGATATTTCTGCTGCTAACATAACACTTGAAAATATAGCCCCAACTCGTCTTTTGTCGTCTCCATCGTGGCAGTTAGTTAAGCCAGAGGTGGATCTATCATTAACTAAATTGAAGAAATCTGAAACAAATCAACTTATTTATCAACAAGAGTATAATCAGTTAAGAGCCAAATATGATTGTTATAAATCTATATTTACCGATGGATCTAAGGATGGTGCCGCAGTTGCCAGCGCCACCATCATTGGATCCAGGACTATATCTTCAAGACTTCCAGATAACTGTTCCATTTTTACGGCCGAATCCAAGGCCATAGTAACAGCATTAGAGTACATAAGTAAACATTCCAAACATAAGCAATATATTATATTTTCAGATTCTCTTTCTTGTCTTCAGGCAATTAAAAATCAGTCTTGTAAACATCCACTTTTAATTGACATTATTGAATTATTAAATGTTCTTGCTACTGGCCAGTGCGACATCGTTTTTTGTTGGTTACCCAGCCATGTTGGAATTGTTGGGAACACAATGGCCGATACTGCTGCAAAGCAGCTCTCAACAAATCTGTGACACCACTTCTTTGACCTTATAGTGATTATAAACCTGTCATTGGATCTTACATCAGAGATCTAATGCAGAAGAAGTGGGACGCCCAAGTAGACAATAAATTACATGAAATTAAACCCACTATTGGTTATACCTACTTGGGTTGTCAGTCCAGATTTGAGGAGGTCATAATACGACGATGTCGTATTGGCCATAGCAGGTATACAAATGAATTTTTATTGAAAGGTGAGGATCCTCCATTTTGTATCCCTTGTGATGAAAGAATCACTGTCAAGCATGTCCTGCTTGACTGTATTGATTTTTCCATCACAAGGGATAACTAACTTGTTTGATAGGCATTACTTAGAAGACTTGCTTGACAACGGTATAAGGATCTATACCGAAACGTCGCTTTTTACAGTATTAAAGAAGTTGTTATCCATAAAATTGTGTCTATCTTGTCAAGGGATAACTATTTCAAAGTGTCCTCTATAAAGGATCTTTTTAATCAAATCAGTGCTCATTTAATCATCGGTTTTTTAAAAGAAATAGAATTAATAGATAAATTTTGATAATAATATGTATAGTATAAAGTAAATGAATTTTAATTTGGTGAAATGAAATCATAACTGAGATTGTTGGTGGCTGTATCTTCACAGGGGGTTGAAGGATCGTAAAACAATTGTCCCCCTGGGAAGGTACGTAAGTCCAGTATCATTCAACGTATCATTTCCTTTCTCTGTGCTTTTAATCGTAGTATTTTTGTTGATTTTAACTCTTTGGCTAATCTGTCTGATAATCGCCAGTGGCCAGAGGGATGGTGTAAATCCTGCTGGGGTACCATGTAGGTAGCAGAAGTACCGTAAGTCCCCATGGTCCCTAGTATGGTGGCCTAACTTTGGTTGCTGGCGATCTGCAGCCCGTTTTTATATTGTATCGTTTGTATTGTATCTGATTATTTTATTGCTCTAAAACTAGTTTTGAAATTAAAATCTGTGATATATTGCTGGTTGTTGTACTGTCCTTCGATGACAGCTTTTAATATATAATATAAATGCCTAACTTGTTCAACCTAGTTCACATCGCTATATGGCTGAAATATTGCCGATGCGATGTAAAATTTAACTCACTCACTCAGTATTGTAGTACATGTATGGAATCAAGTCACAAGAGCGCAACTGCTACAGAAAAGCATGCATTCCATGCAAAAGTTGACTTTTATGCAAGCCCTGTGCATTTATCTACCCAAGAATGGGTATAAAAACATGTGCGTTAGTAAGATTACATATGCATTGTTAAGCATCGTGCTGACAACAACCACTCAGAAAAACAACACAATTACGCAATTATTCAACATTACGAAATGCCAAGCCTGTCCGAAAATGAGCGTCTGCGAGCCATTGGTATGCTTGAAGCAGGATCGAGGTCAACGTGATGTTGCAAGACAATTTAACGTCCCAAGAAACACCATTTGGTGTCTATGGCAACGTTGGCAACAGACGAATGCAGTCAGAGACCTTCTTCGGAGTGACGACCGCCTCCGTGGTCCTGTGGTGGAGCGTCCGCCCGGAGAGCGGAAGGTCCGGGGATCGATCCCCGGCCGCGTCCTACCAAAAGACGTTAAAAGATGGTACTTGTTGTTACCCTGTCTGGCGCTCGGCATTAAGGGGCTAAAACAAGGACTGGTCGGCTCGGAGTCAGTATACTGTGTCTGAGTGGGGTATTCATGTTAAACTGCGGCATGGTATCTCGGTGAGCTAGCACTATAAATCGGCATCAGTCCGGACTAGTACAAGCAGCCACACAAACACATACTCGCACATGCACGTCGCTATATAAGTGCAATAATCTTGGACGCGACGTTAAACCCGATTTCACCTCACCTTCTCGGAGTGGCAGGCCACGCGTAACCAATAATCGACAAGACAACTGGATTCGAACAACACACCTACGAAATCGATTCCAGCCAGCAACAGTGACTGCAAGAAGCATCCCTGGCCTTCGACGAATATCTTCATAAACCGTACGTCGCCTGCTCAGATGTGCAGGGATTGTCGCCAGAAGACCCGCCAGACGTCCCATTTTGATAGGAAACCACCGTCAAGCACGTCTACAGTAGTGCAGACAGCGTCTACGCTGGACGGCCATGCAGTGGGGACAAGTTCTATTCACTGACGAGTCTCGTTTTTACCTCAGCTAAAGCGATGGACGGATTCGAGTGTACCGACGTCGAGATGAAATTTACGTCAATCATTGTGTCATGGAAGATCGGTTCGGGGGCGGCAGCGTTATGGTATGGGGTTGGATTACAGCAAGACAGAGGACACATTTGATAGTGGTGGAGGGAAATCTCAATGGACAGCGCTACCGCGACGAGATCGGCCCTGTTCTACCGTTTTTGCGTCGTCATGGCCCAGGCATTACCTTTCAACATGACAACGCCCGGCCTCATATTGCTCGAATTGTTCAGGATTCTCTTCAACAAAACAACGTGAATGTCATCCCCTGGTTGTCTCGCTCCCCTTATCTCTCACCAATCGCTCGTCAGATACCACAACTATTCACGAGTTTCATAAAATTGGTTTTACACGGGAGCGAGTTTAGTATTTTATTTATTACTTGCCATTTATAACGTTTTTAGAATTATACTGTTGAGTGTGAATAGGCTGACACCTACACGATCCACGGCATAATCCAATTGAACTTAACAGAATAATACTTCAAACACGTCAAAAGTTGAAACGTATGAATTTGATACCATACAACGGCCCACCTTTAGAATTCAGGCGTCCGTTCCAAAAAATTATCGTAGCGTTAAGGTTATCGCAACTCACATACTTTAACTTAGACCAACGACTGTCGTTGCGCTACAGTACGATCGCCTTGTGGAACGGTGGCCTTGCACCTCAAAGTTTACAATCACGTTACAATACCCGATTACGTAATTTGTGGAATTCTGTTGCAAGATCCTTCGGCGAAACAATGCCATGTGACGTCAGCCTAGCAACAAGGTTGCTGGGGTCATCGAGTGTGCATAAGCTCCTCTTAGTGATCTATCATCTCCACACGCAATGTCGTTGAATACGCCAAGGGATGATGAGAGCTTTCAATATTTGTTCGTGAAACGTGTTCCAAGAGTACATAAGCACGCGTTTTGGTATTACACAATGTGTTTATTAAACGGGTGATCTCTTCACGGGCAAGTAATAATAACAGACATGAAGTAGTAACATATAGTTACGTGACGTCATAACATTTAGGAGAACTATGACGTCACAATACCACGGTGACAATGGACACATAACTAACGCCTTTACATTTAACTTAGGCGAACATTTATGAATGAAATGTTGCTCTTTTTCAAACAATGTAGGTTCATGATCAAAATTTAGCTTATATCACCCTGAATGCCACAGAGACATATATGTCGCTCCTCTACAACCCTCACTTTGAAGTCGAATAAAATTCAAAATACATAACCCACACAAATACACTTCACAGTTTTGAATAAGGTGGGAAATTCCCTGTTCTGTGCACAGGCCGAGCAAAAGTACTATAAATGACCTCTGAAAATTAGGTACATCGTAAATGTCGCCATTTTTTACACATTACTAAATCACCACTCACGGCGTTGTTTACAGCATGTTTTGAAATCTAAATTTCGGATATTTACTCGGAGAAATGAATTTCAAAAATAGCACATTAGTTATCACGGGTATCTGTCTTTTATCAAATCACCAATAATCATTCCAAAATGTCTCCGATAACCCTAGAATCGTTTAGAATGTTTTGGAAAATACGCACACATGAACGCCGAATTGGATAGTGTTTACAAAATCACGTTTCAGGTACACCGGTTATGAGACGCCTGTAACATCACGTATATTTCAAACTTAGCTGCGATACATACATCCTTGAATTCCTCATACATTTTAGATTCAAATGACCAATGGTCTTTGTCACCAATACAAAGTGGCTGGATAGGTGTGAAAACGAACGCTGTGCTCGAAAGACTGCACTTGTTTGAAATGTAAACAAAACAAAATACAGATTTTACACAGTGTAGCATTTTCTCCTATTTTGAGCTATCCATTCGTCTATTTGTTCAAGATATTGGCTCAACATTTTCAGAATGTGCATGGGAAGAGAATCGTAGGAAGAATTAGGGAATTTGAAATAGATACATTGCAATGATTTGATATTTTCGACAGAAATTGTCAAAGCTACTGTCTTGTGTGACGCCATGACTGACGCAAACGACAACGGTATTTATCGGAATTTCCGTTTGTTTGAATGAAAATTATAACAACAAATAACAGTACATAGAGTGTCAGAATGTTTCTGATTACTTACATGTCACATTTATGTATATACGATCCCTGAATCAACGAAAGTCCCCTCGTAAAATCCCGCGTACTGTTGACAGTGAACACGCCATTTGTAAAAGTCGGTCACAGGTAGTGATGCCATACGTCAACATTGTTGTACATATTTGGTAATTTCTTTGAGGTGAAGTTCCTTGAATGTGAGCGCGAACAATCATTGTATCATGCTGTTTACAGTTTCAGTTATGATGTAGATTTTGCATATCTTTTATTCATAAACTGAACCAAATTGTTAGGGCTGAAACGATATCCCGGGACACCGATGCATCGCGATTCACTCCATACGATACGGTGCGCGATTTGTGAGGTGCTGTATCTCGATTTTTCACGATACGTTTTTTCAAAGACGTATGTATTTACGTACGTCTTTTTTTTGTAAATAAACTTTCATCACAGATACGTTTCAAATGTGTTTTAACATTTTTTCAACACCGTAGGCCGGTAGACCGGCCAAGAAGCATCGAGTCCCCAGGCACCGTAGGCCGGTTAACCGGCCAAGCCTTAGTCACGCCAAAATAGTATATATATTTATGGACCTACCTGTCATACCATTCATTTATTACATCTATCACATCTCACAATGTCTGAAATACGTATTTTATTTCCATTTATCATTTTTTTATCGATAGCTTAAAAAGTTATTCACTATTTCCCGCTTATGTTATTGAAGATATAATTCTCGGACACACACTTCGACAACGGGTGCACATCGAACATGTCAAAGAGCATAACAAAGACGTTCAAGCAAATCTTTAAATAAATAATTATACAAAGTGGTAAATAAAATCAACAAAAATATATATAAAAGTGGTCAAACTTACAGCTAAGTTATTATTTCCATCTTTTCGTGCGATCGCGTGTAATGTTAGTCAAATGACATCTCGGCTTTCGTCGCCTCGAATTCCCGGCTCGGACACGATGTTCAATGCCAAAATATATGCATGAAAAATCTTTGTCACTGCTTGTAACCTAGCATGATACATCCACGAAGCTCCATATTTTTAATATAGATCGCGATTTCCTGCTTAAAACGTTCAGAATAACACAACTTCTTCATGTTACTAAGCGGACTGCCGCTGTTATTTGGAAATGAGTGAAAACAGATACTAATCATAATTCTTTTTAAAATAATTTTCCAATTACGTAAACAATGAAAATCTTTAGATCTTTTGAAACTTATATTTGCCCAAAATCGTCAAATTGTCGCTTCCTTGGTCCTTAATCTGGACGTTATGAATGTGTTAGCTTACATTTTTTATTATTTTACAACGAACTTAATTAAGTTGTCAATGCATTATTTAAATAATGTGATAAACATAACTTTCATATTTATAAACACTAGGATAAGACCTTTCAAATGGTGTATAACATGGCTGTTGCTATAGATCGAATTGTTTTTAATTGTTTTTTTGCCTTTATACATGAAAATGGCAAATCATTAGTTACTGGACACTGGTACATTTAGTATTTACTCCTACCATCTAGTCACAACTCACAAATATGTAGGACTGTAACTTTTGTGTTTGCTAGCCATTACATGGAAATGGCAGATGATTCATTAAGTTAAAATACTCATTACAGTATATATTTTATGACTCATGAACATTCGGTCACTTTCATTTAATTTTTCATTTTTAATAAACTAAGTTTAATTCATTCATCTCTGGTCTTCTCTTGTCACTATGTGTATCGTAGCGTATCGAGATACGTATCGAATCGTGATGTAAGTATCGAGGTACGTATCGTATCGTGACCTAGGTCGAGATACAGCACCTCACAAATCGCACACCTTATCGTATGGAGTGAATCGCGATGCATCGGTGTCCCGGGATATCGTTTCAGCCCTACGTGGCAACCTCAACGCTGCTGCTTACCGCGACCAGGTACTGGCACCAGAAATTCTGCCTTTTATGGTAGCACATGGACCCGGTTTGATCTTCCAACACGACAATGCCAGACCCCACACAGGAATTTCCTTCAGAATGCGGGAGTCAACGTCATGGATAGGCCGTCAAGGTCTCTCGACCTCAATCCCATCGAACAGGTCAGGGATGCTCTTGGCAGAAGTCTGCGCACTCTCCAGAACTAACCACAGAATTTGCAAAATCTTGGCACCATTTTGCAGCAACAATGGCGTCGTCTTCCCAATCATGTGTTCACAAGCATCACAAGGTCCATGCGGAGGCGTTGTGTGGCAGTTGTCAACGCACATGGTGGCCATACACGCTACTGAACTTGTGTGCCATCAGATTCTCGTGCTTGGGACTTATGATTTAAACTGTTGATGTTATTACCGAATACCATAGGTGCTTGGAACAAATTATCGTTACCACCGTTTGACTCAGTATATTTTCACACAATAAATTTCACTTTGGATATTTGTCAATGTTCAAAATGATATCATCAGTAGGTAGAGAGTTGCCGCGTCGTGAAGACAAAGGGAACAATACCCAAGAACAATAGTGAACAATAGAAGTAGGTCAACCCAACCCTCAACCCTCATGACCTTGTACCCGATGACCTTGACCTTGACCTTGTACCTAGATGAACTGAGCATCATCTTGTATGTCGCAACACCAAGTGAATGAATGGAACAGATGTTCCTTTTGCTCGTCATTGTGCAATGAAATGAAAGGCCTTTTGTGAACAAACGCTCACGATTATGTTGCGTATTATGTTTTGAACCTTTCGCGCTTTATTCACAAGCATGAATAAGTGCTAGATCTACCCAATTGTAATCGCTTACACTTTACTTAGACGCTGCTACTACATTCTCAAAATTACTGTTAATTGTTAATTATATATACATGTATATGTATATATAGCCATGCTATTTTTGGCATTGAATGTATGTCGTTATACATACGCATATAACTCTATTTGATATGTAGCTATGTCGTTCAGATATTAGGCAGTATTTTGTTCGCTCACAGTTTCCGTAAAGCTTCTAAATAAAAAAAATCGTCGCACAGTACTTTTTTACTGTTTTTCCTTGCAGAATAAATTCTCGGACAACATTTAGAAATGTCTTTATTTGAAAACCGGTTTAATATTTGCAGTAAAATTTCCACAATCAAATAGGAAATTTAATGCCTCTGCGTAATTTTATAGCCAGACGTAGATCCAGTGCCGCGTGAGCGCAATTCTCGCACAACCTTCACTTTTCCGATCTTATGAAAATGTGCGTCAGAAAAAAACCTCGGCATTCAGAGGGTTAAAGCGGGAAAACTAAAAAGCTGCCGCTGTATATAAATGTTCACTGAGTGGAATCGTGCGGTTGTGTGGCTGCTTTATTTGTGAACGGTGAAGATTCATTCTTCTTTTTAATTTAAGTTCAGGCACTCGTGAAGAGCAACCTCCTCGTGGTGAGTGCTGTGAAGCGCTAATAGCTCTTCCCCCGTGTGGAACCGGGGTAGAATATTTCCACAGCACCCCATTGCTGGTCGTAAGAGGCGACCAAAGTGGGCAGCCCGTTTGCCGTGGGTTGCGTCCCTGTGTCGGCGGAGGACGGGAGTCTGGTAGTTGAGGGCACTGGTTCCTGGAACTGTGTTCCTTTGCCCAACACACTACTTCGACCCTTACTTCGCCTAGACGGGTGGTAAGATGGGCCCGGTCTTATCAATCGGCTGGTCATGCCAGGCCCTGTGCATAATATTGTATTTGCACAAATGTGATTGATATTAATGTATTATTTGGTCTTGGTCATGTATTACGTGTTTGACATCCCAAATTATTATGTAAACGTTTGCCTAGAGTCTTATGCCAGAAGGCGGTGGCTCATGGGCCAATCTGGTGATATGGACCTCTGTATTCTGGGTTTCTCAAGAAAAATGTTGAAGGTCGAACCAGCCTAGCGTTTCTTCTTTCAGATCTCCTTGCTATACAAGTCTGTGTTTCTGGAGTATAACATCCCTGTAGCCCTGGTGTTGCAGCCTGGCTTCCACTGTGGCACCGTCCCTGTTGACCCTCCATGGTGGGTGGGGAGCAGGGGTGTTGAAACTTTTTTCTCTCATTATGGATACCCCACAAAACACTGGTTCTCGTAGCAAAAACAAGAGAAGACATGTTGACGTAGATAATATTTCATCTTCTGATGATGAATCTTCTACAACCAACAGTGACTCATGGCCAAGATTTCTAGTTGTTGAAGGCATTGATGGTCTACCTCTTAAGATCAACCCTTTTGTAGTTTCAAAGGCTATTCAAGGAATTTGTGGTGACGTTCAAAACGTCACTCGTCTTCGATCTGGTTCTCTCTTGATAGAATGCTCCAAGAGACAACAATCAATAAATTTGTTGAATGCTCATCATTTTGCCAATACTGCAGTTACAGTATCTATCCATAAATCTTTGAATTCATGCAGGGGCATTGTCCGCGACCGAGCGAAATGCCTGTCTGACATGTCAGAAGGGGAGATTGCTGAGGAACTAAAATCTCAAGGTGTTACAGCTGTAAAACGCTTTACACGAAAAGATCATGATAGTGTTGTAAACACTAACACTTATTTATATACTTTTGCTCTTTCGAGGCTCCCAACCTCAATCAAAGCCGGTTATTTTAACATCAGCGTGGATGTGTATATACCACATGTCCTCCTCCAAACAGTGTCCAGTCTTTGAAAGTGAGTGAGTGAGTGAGTGAGTATGGTTTTACGCCGCTTTTAGCAATATTCCAGCAATATCACGGCGGGGGACACCAGAAATGGGCTTCACACATTGTACCCATCAGTCTTTGAAAGAGAAACACAGATAATAAAGATCAAATACACAAACAATATTTCCTTTTCTGATGCAAAGAAATTGGTAAAGGAACAACCTCATAACAGTTTACAATCCAGATCTTACTCTGCCATAGTCTCCTCTCCTAAGCAAACTGTTGATCATCCTTGTCAAACAGATATTTCCTGGGTCTCGGATCAACAGACAATGTTATGTTCCACTACAGAGGAATTAACGTCGTCGTCTGAAACTCAGACTGATAGCCAATTCACCCCTCCCTCTCTGGAGCCTGAACCTGAACCACAGCCTAAGCCTGAGATTCAACCACACCCTGAGTCTGAGACTGAGCTTGAACCTCACCTTTTAACAAGGAAAGAGAGAAAACAAATGAAAAAAAAGGATTTAAGGACCCTGAAACATCTGAAGGCGCCTTCAACAATCCCTGTCGAGGTTCACAACACCTTTGAACCTCTCGATATGGAAGTGTCTCCATCGTTGTCGTTACAGCGTATGGGACCTTCACCCCGTTCCCGTTCTCCAATTGAGCCTCCATGAGTTGCTCTCAAAACTTTATACAATGGAATTGCAGAGGACTTCGTAAGAATTTTTTATGAGATACAAGTACTAGTTCAAGATTTTAAGCCGTCAGCTATATGTCTCCAAGAGACATGTCTTAAACATACGGATACATTTGATCTGAGGCAGTATAATTGTCATCATTCTTTTTCTCCTCCGGGTGACAAAGCCACTGGAGGCTCTACTATTTTAGTCAGGCATGACATCATACATAGTGATGTTCCTTTAAATACAACTCTTCAAGCTGTTGCTATCCGCCTTACCTTGCACATTGCATTCACTTTGTGCTCTTTATATATTCCACCTTCGTCTACACTTCGACTGTCTGATCTTCAGCATTTGTATGATCAGCTCCCTAAGCCGTGCATCATCATGGGCGATTTAAATGGCCACAACCCTTTATGGGGAGGTACAACTACAAACAATAAGGGGAAAGTTATTGAGGATTTTCTATCTGATAATAATTTATGTTTATTTAATGACGATTCCAGCACCTATTTACATCCTGCCACAGGAACTTACTCTGCACTCGATCTGTCCGTCACTGATTCAAATATTTACAATGAGTTCAAATGGTCTGTACATGATGACCTTTGTGGAAGTGATCACTTTCCTACTGTCCTACAAGCAATGACACCGAATGATGACCCACCTTCGTCACGGTGGAATTTTACAAAGGCAAATTGGTCCTTGTATGAAACATTATGTGCTGAAAAATTAAAACCGGATCATTTCACTAATGTACCAGATCCCATCCAGTTGTTTTCGAGTCAACTCAATGACATTGCTGACCAAACAATTCCAAAGTCCTCTGCAAATCCTCACATTCGTAAACCATGGTTTACCAATGAATGCAAACAAGCAAGAAAGTGTAGGAAGAAAGCGGAAACATATTTCCGTAAACATCCTACAGTACATAACTTGAATACTGTTAAAATAACTAGTGCCAAGGCACGACGTGCTTATAAACATAATAAGCGTCAATCTTGGAGGAATTATGTCTCCAGAATTAATTCACGCACACCCATGTCCAAGGTGTGGAACATGGTTAAAAAAATAAAAGGTAAAGGTTCTAAATCGTCTGTACACCACCTAAAAGACCGTGACAAATTAATAACTGATAAATCTGCCATTGTAAATAAACTTTGCGAGACTCTTGCCAAAAATTCTTCATCATCAAATTATGTTCCCGAGTTTCAGAGATATCAGAAACAACAGGAAAAGAAAAAGGTTAATTTCGATTCAAATAATGGTGAAGACTACAATGAAGTATTTTCATTGCATGAGCTACATACTGCTCTTGAGCAAGCTCATGATACTGCAGCTTGTGATGATAATATCCATTATCAGTTATTAAAGCATTTGCCTAAATCATGTCTTGAGACACTTTTAGACATTTTTGAACAAATATGGACTTCAGGGAATTTTCCTCCTTCGTGGCATAATGCCATTGTAGTCCCCATACCAAAACCTGGCCGGGATCATACAGATCCATCAAATTATCGCCCTATATCGTTAACCAGTTGTGTTTGCAAAACCATGGAACGAATAGTAAATAATAGATTAGTATGGTATTTGGAAACCAACAATCTTCTTAGCAATATTCAATGTGGTTTCCGAAAAAATCGAAGTACTATCGACCATTTGGTACGATTAGAATCCTTTGTGAAAAATGCTATTGTAAATAAGCAACACGTAGTATCAGTTTTCTTTGATCTTGAGAAAGCATACGATACTACTTGGAAACATGGCATTCTAAAGGATTTACATGATTTTGGTTTGAGAGGCAGGTTGCCTCATTTTATATCACAATTTTTAACAGACAGACAATTTCATGTCCGAGTGGGTTCCACCCTGTCTGACCATTATAATCAGGATCAGGGTGTCCCACAAGGCAGTATTTTGTCTGTCACCTTGTTTAGTATTAAAATTAATAGTCTGTCCAAGGTTTTAAGTAATTCAGTGGATGGTTCACTGTTCGTGGATGATTTTAATGCATCTTGTTGTGGTAAAAATATGCATACCATAGAGAGGCAGTTACAAATCTGTCTCAATAAAATTCATAAGTGGTCTCTCGAAAACGGGTTCAAATTTTCTATGTCTAAAACGAACTGTATACACTTCTGCAGAAAATATAAGCCGCATAAAGACCCTGAATTATTTTTGAATGGCACCCCTATCAAAGTTGTAAAGGAGGCCAAATTCTTGGGACTCATCTTTGATAGCCATTTAACTTTCTTACCACACATTAAATCACTTAAAGCTAAATGCCTGAAGGCGCTTGATTTATTGAAAGTTGTATCAAATTCCAAGTGGGGAGGGGATCAGACAACCCTCCTACACTTATACAGGTCACTGATCCGTTCAAAACTTGATTACAGCTCCATCGTCTATGGTGGAGCCTGTAAAAGTAATTTAAAAAAACTTGATACTATCCATCACCAAGGACTGAGGCTTTGCTTTGGAGCCTTTCGCACTTCTCCTATTCCAAGTCTGTCTGTTGAAGCGGATGAGCCTTCTCTTAAACAACGCCGTCTGAAACTATCTTTACAATACATCACTAAATTATATTCTAATCAGTCAAATCCAGCCTTTAATTGCGTATTTAATCCTCTGTACGAAGATATTAACAATAAGAAAACATCTCTTGTTCCACCACTAGGAATAAGAATAAAATCAGTCGTTTCTGCTGCGAACATTAACTTTCAGGATATAGCTCCAACAAAACTTTTTTCATCGCCTCCTTGGCAGATGGTAAGACCAACTGTAGACCTCACATTAACTAGTCTTAAGAAATCTGATACAAACCCACTAATTTATCAACAAGAATACAATCAATTACGAAACAATTATGACACTTATAAATCTATATTTACAGATGGATCCAAGGATGGTGGCGCAGTTGCTAGTGCCACTGTCATTGGATCCAGAACAGTATCTTCAAGATTACCCGATAATAGTTCCATATTCACAGCAGAAGCACACGCCATTTTAACGGCACTAAAATATATCAAGAACAAATCAAAATATAAAGAATTCATTATTTTTTCAGACTCACTTTCGTGCCTTCAGGCTATTAAAAATATGTCATGTAAACATCCATTTTTAATTGAAATTCTTGAGTTATTTAATGATCTTGCGACTGGCCAATATGACATCGTCTTTTGTTGGTTACCAAGCCATGTTGGGATTGTTGGTAACACACTGGCTGATGCTGCCGCAAAAGCAGCACTCGACAAATCTGTGACACCACTTCTTTTACCATACAGTGATTATAAACCTATAATTAGATCTTACATCCGTGATCTGATGCAAAAGAAGTGGGACACCCAAGTAGGTATCAATAAATTACATGAAATAAAACCAAATACTGGTTACACCTACTTGGGCTGTCAGTCCAGATTTGAAGAGGTTGTACTAAGACGATGTCGTATTGGTCACTCACGTTATACTCATGAATATTTACTTAAAGGTGAGGATCCTCCATTCTGTATCCCTTGTGATGAAAGAATCACAGTCAAGCATGTCCTGCTTGACTGTATTGATTTTTCCATCACAAGGGATAAATATTTCAAAGTATCATGTATCAAGGATCTTTTTTATCAGGTAAGTAGTCATTTAATTATTGGTTTTTTAAAGGAAATCGAATTACTACATGTAGTGTAAAATTATTGTCCCCCTGAGAGGGTATGTAAGACCACGTCTTTCAAAGTATGTTTATTTCTGCTTGTTTTTAGACGTAGCATATATGTTCATTTATTCTGGCTAGATTTGTCATTAATCGCCAACAGCGGAAGGGATGATGTAAATCCGGCTGGGGTCCATGCAGGTAGCAAAAGTACTGTAAGTCCCCATGGACCCTAGCATGGTGATCTACCTTCCGCTGCTGGCGATCCATAGCCCTTTTTTATATTGTACCGTTATATATATTGATATCTTTTATAGTTGTATGCTAGTTTTAAATATTAATCTGTGATATTCTAGTAATTTTACTGTCCATCGATGACAGGTTTTAATTTAGTTAAAACATATGACTTATTAAATGAAATTTCTCGTCACGATATGGCTGAAATATTGCCGATGTGACGTAAAGCTTAACTCACTCACTCACTCACTAATTTAAGTTCTGTCTTCCCGATATACTCTTCACTGCATCCACCACAAACAATCAAGTAAATATCATTTCTAGTATCACAAGTCATATTTTGTTTTACAGTAAATTAAGTGTCCTTTGTAATTTGGACTGAACAGCCTTCAGTTAAATTGCTGCAAGTAAGGCAATGTTTGTCACCGCACTCAGAAACCTGTGGAGTGATGACAATAGAATCAAAACGGGAAGTTGAACTTGTCACAATCTTCAAATTCTAGCTAGCACTATAAATCGGCACCAGTCCGGGCTAGTACAAGCTCACACACACACACACTCACACACACTCACACACACACACACACTCACACACACACACACACACACACACACACACACACACACACACACACACACACACACACACACACACACACACACACACACACACACACACACACACACACACACACACACACACACGTACATGCACGTCGCTATAGAAGTGCAACGTTACACCCCAATTCACCTAACTGATTCTGAAACGGCATCTAAAATCTTTGACATGAATTGTGAACATGAACAAAGGCGTTTCCCAAATTGAACAGCTGCTGTATACATAAACGTTTATTGTATTGCATGGCTTCTTGCATGCAGTGACATCTGCGAGCTTCGTGTCATCAATATATCAATCTTTTGGCGCAGTCAATTTACACCCAAGGGCATCTTTAGAATTCAGCACTTCTGGTGAGGACGATGTTTGCCAAAGGACACATGTCAAGGAGACAGTTGCCAGGTTTTGGGAGAATCCATAAATAAACTGAAGGTACAAAGTGGTGACGTCACTTTCGATAATCTGCTTACTCAAAAGTGTCAAATGTTCTTAAAGTGAAACACAACAGTAGTCTGAGAAAATGGCATCACAAGTCAGTATCTCGTGTGCCCGCCATGTGTATTGATGACTGCCGTGCAACGTCGATACATGGAATGGATGAGGCGGTTGATGAAGGCCATAGGCACTTGAGCCCACACTCTGAGGAACGCGTCTTTGCAGTCTTTGAATCTCGTCCCACAGGTGCTCAATGGGATTTAAATCGGGACTGAGGGCAGGCCACTGCATGGTTCTGATGCCATTCTGCTGGAGGAAGTCTTTTGATGCTCTCGCAGTGTGGGCACGGACGTTATCATGCTGAAACTCGTGGTTGCGGTGACGTGCCGAATGAGATATGGCGTGTGGTCTCAAGACTTGATCAATGTACCGAGCTGCTGTGACACCATTGCCTCTCCCTGGACCGATGTTCTGGAAGTCCACAGGGCCGACCCTCTATGCAAGACCAATTCCACCCAACACCATGATGCTCGGACCACCCCACGAGTCTCTCTCAACAGCACAAGCATCCGAATAACGTTCCCCACGGTCGTCGCCAGAATCTCTCTGCCATCTACTGTTGAGATACAGTAACAGCTCTCGTCTGAGAAGAGGACTCTTCTCCACTGCTGGTGGCACCAATGCTGGTGCTGTGTTGCCCACTGAAGACGGTCCCGGCGATGACGTGGTGTCAGAATGGGTCCTCGGTGTGGCCTGTGACAGTGGAGGTGTCTGCTCGTCAATCGCCAACGCACGGTGTCCGCAGTTACAAGGCCGTAGTTAACCTTTTTTGACACAGGGGGCCAAATATTTGTACAAGTTTCACCTGTCCCCAACTTGATTCAAATAAAACTGTTTTGCCCCCCTGCTTCCCCGGCTGGCTACGGTACTGAGTGATGTGTCGCTGGTGTGTCCCCATGGGCTGCCGAGCAGTTTCGGCAGCAGTAACAAAGCGATCTTGAAGATGCTGTCGCACAATCTGACGATTCTGAAGTCGGGCGGTGACCCTTGGTCTTCCACTACGTGGTCGGTCATGGGTAGTGTTGGTGGTCTGGTACCTTGCTGGAGCGTGTATATGGTCCTTACGTGGACTTGAAATGCATTGGCTACTTGCCAGGCGGTTTGTCCAGCTTGCAATCGACCAAAGGCTTGGTGTCGCTGATTTCTTGTCAATCTTGGCATGTGGTAGCAATTCAATAACGAATGAATGTTATCCGATCTGGGAGGATTTTTATAGGGCAAGAAATGGGGGAATGCATGTGTATTTCAATTTGCACAGAACTCACGTGCATCGGGTTACCATGGCCGTTGCAGTGATTCATTTCGGCGATCGGTTTTATTGTCATCTGATTTTTTGTTTTTTTATCATCAAATTTCATTTTTCCGAACAAGGAAATGTTACATTTTAGAAACTGACATAAATACCCAGACATATAAATGACAACTTTTCAAGCAATGTAGGCACTCGTGAAGAGCAACCTCCTCGTGGTGAGTGCTGGGTAATGCTAATCGCTCTTCCCCCGTGTGGAACCGGGGCAGAATATTTCCACAGCCTCCCATTGCTGGTCGTATGAGGCGACTAAAATGGGCAACCTGTTTGCCGTGGGTTGCGCCCCTGTGTCGGTGGAGGAAGGTAGTCTGGTGGTTGAGGGCACTGGTTCCAGGAATAGCGTTCCTTTGCCCAATACACCACTTTGACCCTGACTTCACCTAGACGGGTGGTAGAATGGGCCCGGTTCTATCAATCGGCAGGTCACGCCAAGCCCTGTGCATTAACATTGTCTTGCACAAAATTGAACAAACTACAATCTGTTAACAGTTGCAGTTAATCTGTTTTCAACTTGGACAAGTTCATTGAATTTATCATAGTTCATTACAATGTGAAGTTTCTTTGTTTTGCACATATATGTTCTATTTAAATGTATAGTTTTTGGTCTTGGTCACTCAGTTCATTTAATCTCAATACATGTTGAAAAAAATGAATACTAATCATTGCCTAGAGTCAAATATGCCCAGAAGGCGGTGGCTCATGGGCCAATACGGTGGATCTATTAATCTTGCATTAATACTTCTGCTTGAGTATATCGCCCCAGTATCCTTGGTGCTGTCAGTTGGAGACCCGCTGGCATATAGCATTGTCTTATTGATACTCCGTGGTGGGTGGGGACCTGGGCCGATGAATCTCTATACACTTACCATGATACCCCCAAAACAACTAAAACGTACGTTAGATGATAGTTCATCTGATGATGATCCTGTTTCCAGGAAAAAGTCTGACTTTTGGTCTCGATTTTTGGTAATCTCAGCATCTGATGATGGTCCTTTGAAGATAAATCCCTTTGCTCTTTCCAAAGCAATTGATGGTATTGCTGGAGACGTCGTGACCATGAAAAATATACGATCTGGCTGTATCCTGGTTGAATGTAAATCTGCTTCACAATCAGCTACGCTGTTGGCTGTTAAACATCTCGTTTCTGTGCCAGTTACTGTATCAGCACACAAATCACTCAACAGTTCTAAAGGCATTGTCAGGGATCGGGAACGGTGTCTCTCAGACATGTCTGAAGATGATATAGCCTTTGAACTGAAAGAACAGGGTGTTTTAGGTGTCAAACGATTTACCAAGAGACAGAATGATCAAATTGAAAAGCTAAACACGTATCTCTTTACCTTTTCTCTTCCGGTTCCACCAAAATCCATCAGAGCAGGTTATTGTAATATTGGTGTGGACAAATACATTCCGAATCCACCCCGGTGTTACTCATGTCAAAAGTTTGGGCATGGTGCCCAATCATGTACCAACAGAAAAAAGTGTCACCGATGTGGACAAACTGACCATGATACATTAGATTGCTCAAACGATCCGAAATGTGCTAACTTCTCTGGAGATCATGTTGCATCTTCTAAATCCTGTCCTGTCTGGCAACAACAACACCAGATAGTAAAATTGAAACATGAGAGGAATATTTCTTTTTCAGATGCCAAACATTTGGTAATGTCATCTACCACTCCAACTGCAGTTGTATCATATTCAGCAGCCGTTGCACGTACACCTAAACAAAACTCCAAATCTGTTCACTCTGTTGAATGCCAGACGGACATCACCTGGGTTAAGACCAAGGAGTATTCACTTCTCGATACTCAGTCTGTTGCATCTACCCAAACAAACTCTCCATCTAAATCACTGTCTCGTTCAACATCTCGTTCACCATCTCCCTCTGTGGTAAATGCCAGCAAGACATTCAACTATTCACAGAAATCTGATCGAATACCAAAAGGTCAACGTGATCCTGTCCAACTTTTCAACAAATTTCAGATACTAGAGGACATGGATGTCACACCTCATCCCCGAACGCGAAAGCATAGTCATTCGCCTCGGGCTAGAAACAGATCTCCTGTAATGCCACCTCCTGTAACATGAACACTAACTACCCACTAATTCAGTGGAACTGCAGAGGTCTTAGGACCAATTTTAATGAAGTACAGTTATTGGTACAAGATGTTAAACCTTCTGTTTTCTGTCTTCAAGAAACATATTTAAAGCAGACAGATAAATTTGATTTGCGTCAGTATAATGCTTACCATTCCTTTTCTCCACCAGGCGACAAAGCCACTGGCGGTTCCTCTATCTTGGTGAGGCAGGGTATTATACATAGCCCTGTTCATCTTAACACTACTCTTCAGGCTGTTGCCGTCCGTCTAACTTTGCACCTTGCATTTACTCTGTGCTCTTTGTACATACCTCCATCTTCTACGCTTCAGCGTTCTGTGCTGCAATCCTTATATGACCAGCTGCCTCAGCCCTGCATAATCATGGGTGATTTGAACGGACATAACCCTTTATGGGGTAGTAGCACCACTAACACCAAGGGACACACGCTAGAGGATTTCATATCTGACAATAGTCTATGTGTTTTTAATGATGGTTCCAACACATATTTACACCCTGCAACAGGTAGTTATTCCGCCTTGGACCTTTCACTCACAGATGCAACACTTTTGGATGAATTTTCGTGGTCAGTTCATGATGATCTATGTGGTAGTGACCACTTTCCTACTATTCTGACAGTCAATAATCCATCTGACGTCCCACCGTCAACAAGATGGAATTTTTCAAAGGCCAATTGGGCTCAATTCTCAACTCTATGTACCAATAACCTAAAACCTGAAATGTTCAGGAATATTGCTGACCCCATTCAGTTTTTTTCAGATGAACTGAATGCAATTGCCAATGATACCATTCCTAAGTCCTCTGCAAATCCACACATTCGCAAGCCATGGTTCGATAATGATTGCAAACAGGCAAGAAAATGTAGGAAGAAAGCGGAGAAGTATTTCCGAAAACATCCTACTGTACATAATTTGAATACTGTTAAGATTACTAGTGCCAAGGCACGACGAACTTTCAAACAAAATAAACGTCATTCGTGGAGAAACTACGTTTCCAAGATTAATTCACGTACACCTATATCAAAGGTGTGGAATATGGTCCAAAGAATTAAGGGCAAAGGCTCAAAGTCAAGTGTTCATCATCTTCAGGAAGGTGATCACTTCTTGGAAGATCATTCAGATATTGCAAATAAACTTGGCGAAACGTTAGCTAAACACTCTTCTTCATCAAACTATCATCCAGAATTTCAAAAATATCAGAAATTTCAGGAAAAGAAGAGGATTAATTTCAACTCTGAAAATGGCGAAGACTATAATGAAGTCTTTTCACTACATGAGCTACAAACAGCCCTTGGGCAAGCTCATGACACAGCAACAGGAGCTGATAATATTCACTATCAGCTTTTGAAGCATTTGCCCGAATCTGGTCTTGCCATACTTTTAGAAATATTTGATGAAATTTGGACGTCAGGAAATTTCCCTCCTTCTTGGCATAATGCAATAGTTATCCCTATACCTAAGCCTGGCAAGGATCATTCAGATCCTACTAATTACCGACCTATATCATTAACTAGCTGTGTTTGCAAAACTATGGAACGAATGGTTAATAATCGGTTAGTGTGGTTTTTGGAAACTAATAATCTGATTACAAATATTCAATGTGGTTTCCGTAAAAAACGCAGTACTATTGATCATCTAGTACGTTTAGAATCTTTCATAAAAAATGCGTTTGTTTCTAAACAACATGCTGTATCTATCTTTTTGGATTTAGAAAAAGCGTATGATACCACATGGAAGCATGGCATTTTGAAAGATCTACATGACTTTGGTTTGAGAGGCCGCTTGCCTTGTTTTATATCCCAGTTTTTAACAGACAGACAATTTCAAGTTCGTGTGGGGTCTACCCTGTCTGACCATTACAATCAGGATCAGGGTGTCCCACAAGGCAGTATTTTGTCTGTCACCTTATTTAGTATTAAAATAAATAGTCTTTCGAAGGTTTTAAATAATTCAGTTGATGGATCACTTTTTGTGGATGATTTCAATTTATCATGTCGTGGTAAAAATATGCATACCATTGAGAGACAACTGCAACTGTGTCTCAATAAAATTCAGAAATGGTGTCTTGAAAATGGTTTTAGGTTTTCCAAATCCAAGACAAACTGTATACATTTCTGTCGTCAATATAAACCTCATAAGGATCCGGAGCTGTATTTAGATGGTACTGCAATTAAAATGGTAGAGGAAGCCAAATTTATGGGGTTAATATTTGACAGACATTTAACCTTTCTACCACACATTAAATATCTTAAAGCTAAATGCCTGAAGGCCCATGATCTGCTAAAAGTTGTCTCAAATACAAATTGGGGTGGGGATCAAACAACTCTCCTTCATTTGTATCATTCACTTATCCGGTCAAAACTTGATTATGGCTCCATTGTATATGGTGGAGCCTGTAAAAGTAATTTAGAAAAGTTAAATACAATACACCATCAAGGACTACGGCTCTGCCTAGGAGCATTTAGAACATCTCCTGTTGACAGCTTATACACAGAGGCTGATGAACCTTCTCTTCAACAACGCCGTATAAAATTATCACTATAATATATCACAAAATTGGCTTCCAATCCTTCAAACCCAGCATATGACTGTGTATTCAATCCCCCTTTTGGGGACCTGTTCAATCGTAAGCCGCATCTCGTTCCACCACTCGGGATTCGTATACAACCGCATGTCATTGCTGCTAATATAGATTTCGATTTAATCACTTCTTATCGACTACTCTCTACTCCTCCTTGGCAGTTGGTCAGACCAGAAGTGGACCTTTCACTCACTCAATTCAAAAAATCTGACACAAATGATTTAGAATACCAACAGGAATATTTACAATTACGCCGCAAATATGATTCCCATCGTTCAATCTTCACGGATGGATCCAAGGATAGTGGTAAAGTTTCCAGTGCCACTGTCATTGGATCAAAAACCATATCTACTAGAATCCCAGACAATAGCTCCATTTTAACTGCTGAGGCAAACGCTATAAAAACAGCCTTGGACTTTATTCAACATCAATCTAACAGTAAACAATTTATCATTTTTTCTGATTCTCTTTCCTGCCTTCAAGCACTAAACAATGTCTCTCTCAATCATCCATATATTCTTGACATTTTAGAATTATACAATGATCTGTCTACTAGCCAATGCGACATCATATTTTGTTGGTTACCAAGCCATGTTGGAATCGTGGGCAATACAAAAGCTGACGCTGCAGCTAAAGCTGCCCTTGAAAAGTCTGTCTCTAATATTCTGATTCCACACTCTGATTTTAAATCTTGTATAAAAGATTATATCAGACATTTAAGGCAAACAAAGTGGAATACCCAGTTAGGTATGAACAAACTGCATGCAATAAAACCTACTCTTGGATATACCTACTTGGGTTGCCAGTCACGACACGATGAAGTTGTTTTACGACGATGTCGCATTGGCCATAGCCGTTATACCCATGAATATTTGCTTAAAGGTGAAGATCCTCCGTTTTGCATCCCTTGTGATGAGAGAATTACAATCAAGCATATTTTGCTTGATTGTATAGACTTTTCTCTCACAAGGGATTCTTATTATCATTCGTCTTTAAAGGATCTTTTTAATAATATCAACGTTCATATAATTCTCGGATTTTTAAAAGAAATAGAGTTATTTGATAAATTTTGAATTTTGAATTGTTTTAAATTAGTGTGATATTATTAACAACTGATATTATTGAAGGCGGTGCTACTCAGGGGGTTAAAGTAGCATAAAATTATTGTCCTCTTGACTCTGGCACGCAAGTCCATCTAAATAAAAGTGTGTAATATCAACTAGTGTTTTAACTACTTGACTATGGTTTGATCTTTTAATATTGGTTAGCATTGAAGATGACCACTTGTGACCAAAGTGATGACATAAATCCTGCTGGGAATCATGCAGGTAGCAAAGGCACTGTAAGTCCCCATGATCCCCAGTTAGGTGGTCTAGCTTTGGTTGCCAGAGGTATATAGCCCAGTTTTAACTTGTACCAAATCTACTGAAGAATTCTTTGTTTTTATTGTGAACTGGTTTGTTTTATACCTTAACTGTGATACATGACTTACTGTTTTACTGTCCTTTGTCGACGGATATATAATCATAATTAACTTGTTTTCATCGCAATATGGCTGCAATATTGCCGATGCGATGTAAAATTTTAACTCACTCACTCACTCAAGCAATGTTACTTGGGGTGACGTTTCTTTTGCGGTTCAGTATATATTACGTCAGAGGGTAAGTAATGTGTCAGAAACAGAAACCTGTTTCATATACAGTGGCGTTATTACATATATGCATAAAAAACAATTGCCTTCACAAATTGTTTTTACTTGCCTTTCCCGGCAATCCATCGGTCTGTCCCATAGAGTAAGATATTTTTCGGACAAATCCAACTGTTTTAATTTGTGGAAAAGGTTCCAAGCCGCAGAGGTCTACAAAAACAGTTATCGAAAGTGATCCCGCTTGGCTAGTGCCCTCACTAAATTGTTTCGCAATTTATATCTTCAAAGTTGCAAAAAACTTGTAAAATGCCTTAGCTACGTCACAGTTAGACACTGATTTTCAGTATATTTGATAGCAATTATCCCAGTAGTTTCTCCAGATTCACAATGGTTAATTCTGACTCGATTGCCAAATGACAAGGGCTACGCCATGTTTGTTTTTAAACAGTGAAAGTAGTCCCTTCTTGACCTTTGATATTTGCATCTCTATCAGAATATGACCCCAACGGATATCGTTTTTATCCGTTGGCTTTGTCCTGCCGAGAAACCCACCCATTATATTATAAACTGAAATATATATAGACACATCAATTCCGGGCGTATCAAATATGCAACAAAAACTATAAATACGCCATTGAAAAATGAATGATGTGAACATAACATCAATAGATATTAAAGGATTGATTATATTACAACTATCAGATAAAACGATTGTGTAACAGCTGATCTTGTGTAACAGCTGATCGCGGAATTCACTTACCGACAGTTACATTCGGAAAAGCTTCTGCAACAAAAATACTGATGGATGCCACATTGAAAACCACATCGTGCCTTGTCAATGTACATGTTGTATCTTCATTCGTCGCGGATTGGTAATTAAAACAATAGTGAGTAAGTGAGTATGGTTTTACGCCACTTTTAGCAACATAACGGCGGGGGGGCACCAGAAATGGGCTTCACACATTGTACCCATGTCGGGAATCGAACCCGGATCTTGGGCGTGACGAGCGAACGCTTTAACCACTAGGCTACCCGACCGCCCCATTAAAACAATATTCTTACAATGCTAGGTGGGGGCACGGGTGGCCCAGTCGTCTAAGGCGCCGCGATTCGCTCTGCAGAGTTGCATCCCTCGGGCACGCCAGAAACCTATGATAGTGGGTTCGAATCCCGGTTCACCCCGATTATGTTTCTAGGTTTGTCAGCACCATACCCGTGCTCGTGGATTTCATCGAAGTGGTAAACGTCTGAGACCTGCATCACTTCGGGCTTTCCTCCCACATTAAGCTGACACGCCGTGATATAACTGGAATAATGTTAAAAACGGCGTTAAACCCAACTCACTCACTCACTACAAGCAGGTGCAGATGAGTATACTACTATTCTCATAGTTTTAAACGATTTTCAGGGATTATTATGAAACAGGTTTAAAGTACAATACCCAAATGTCAAGAAATATGTGGGCAAAAAAATATGAAAACCATCTAAAACTTGTGGATACCCAATCAAAATAAAACCCTTGGTAAAATACCCCAATAACCAAAAGCTTGTTTTTTGCTCTGGAGATGAAATACAAAATATGCCCAACCATAAATGGTTAACACAAATGATGAAATGAATTATACAATTAGACAAAAATCAAATTAATTAATTTAAGCAGGCTGTTTCTTTGAGGGGATATTAAGCTGATCTGTTCAAATGTCTTGTAGAGGCCTAGAAAAGGTTCTTCTAAACTCCTCTAATTAAATTTTCTAATACTGATGAAGATACTGCTGCAGCATGTCAAGGGTTAAAATATGTGAGTGTTTGTTGTGTAAGGCTGTACTTGACTATTCCAGCAATGTGAAAGCAGCCAGTATACAATCGACTCTGGACCAGACAATGCATTAATTGATATTGCGAGTGACAGTCCACATCATTGGTGTGTGATGACCAAATCACTGAGCTTGACCATTCGATCATAGGGACCGACCATTTGATATTCCCTGTGGCGGGGAGGTGTTTCTCTTTTATAAACTTCATGCTCATGGCTTTAAATATCTGGTTTTATAGCTGTAGTTGAAAATAGTAATCTGATTCAAAATCCTAGCCACCCCTCAGAATATCAAATGGTCCTTCCCTAATAAGTCACTTCTAACAGCGACTTCTTCACGTTCTAACCTGGAATCCTACCCCACACACACACCACACACACCCCCCCCCCCCCCCCCCACTACACCCAAGGGTGATCAGGAATAGGGCCATGCTTCATAAGAAGTCTCGTCTGTTTGTTGTTTAACGCCGCACACAGCAATATTCCAGCTATAAGGTGGTCTGTAAATATTCAAGTCTTGACCAGATGATCAGGTAATTTGACATCATGAACATCAATCGCCACAACTTGAACACCACGATATGCATCAACAAAGTCACCTGATCCTGTTTGTTGATCACCCCTTAGGACAGGCATGGCTTGCTGAAGACCAATTCTAACCCAGATAAAAAAGCACCAATCGGTTGCCATGGTGACCAGATATTGGTACCATATTGGTTTGATAAACCTTAATACATTTGAACTGAATTCACTTTCTGAACTATGTTAGAAATGTTGACAGAACAAAACCATTGTTAAGTCACAAAGAAAAAACAACAAAGATTCACACTGGCTTTATTCCTTGGTTGCATCTTAAATAAGTTTCCATGAAAGGAGTGACCATATTCATCTTCTTGGGGCAGTTATTATTTTCACAGACAACACTCTACCGGGACTTTCTGTGTTTAAGCTCTGGGCCTAATTACGAAAAAATAAAAACATGTTATCCTAAGGCTCAATTTTGGAAGCTAACACTTTCTTACCCTACCCTTTGCTGAAAAAATCAGGATGTTAAGTTGTTTTAACTGAGAAAATATGAACCATGAATTTTAACTTTGAACCATACTTAAGGTTAATTGAACATAAGGATTTGCCTCAAAGTGCATCGGGACGTTCTAACTTTCGAAGGGAGTAAATTTATTTAAGGTAGATACGTCCAAAACAAATATCCGTTTTTAGACCCATGAGCGTAATAAGCATGGGACTCTATACGGGAAGTCCCCGTAAAAAATCAACATAATTCCGGAAAGAAAGAAACACATGTTTATTTTTGTTGCAAATGTCCGTTGCATTTATAAAAAAAGTGTTGAAGAAATTGTGAAAAGCATCAATTGAAAGTCCCAGTGCCCACCTTGGTCTCCAAAAATATATTGTAATATTTCATAATCAACACACTTCGTCTGCCCAGGGGTACATAGGGGCAGGGTTAGTCAGACGAGTGAAAATCTAGAACTTGTCTTCCCAAATCTAGTTATATACAAAAGCATCTTCTCCGAAATGAGTGAGTTTTAACGCCGCTTTTAACAGTATTCCAGTTACATCGCAGCATGTCAGCTTAATGTGGGAGGAAAGCCCAAAGTGATGCAGGTCTCAGACGTTTACCACTTCAGTGAAACCCACGAGCACGGGTATGGTGCTGACAAACCTAGAAACATAATCGGGGTGAACCAGGATTCGAACCCATGATCATAGGTTTCTGGTGTGCCCAAGGGACGCAACTCTGCACAGCGAATTGCAGCACCTTAGACGACTGGGCCACCCGTGCCCCTTTGTCCGAAATGAGCTGGACATGACCCACAGTGTTTACCCCTGCATAACATAGCTAACATACAGCTAACACAACACACAGTGCAGGTTGTTATGACACACACAACTGGAGGCCACACCAGTGTCAGTGAGTTGGGTTTAACGCCGCTTTTAACAGTATCCCAGTTATATCGCGGCATGTCAGCTTAATGTGGGAGGAAAGCCCGAAGTGATGCAGGACACAGACGTTACCACTTCAGTGAAACCCACTAGCACGGGCATGGTGCTGACAAACCTAGAAACATAATTGGGGCGAACAGGGATTCAAACCCACAATCCTAGGTTTCTGGCGTGCACAAGGGAAGCAGCTCTGCACAGCGAATCGCGGTGCCTTAGAGGACTGGGCCCCCTGGAGGCCACACTAACCTGACAACACATGATGCACAATGAGCTGACATGTGAGCTGAGAAGAGCTGTGGAGACGTAGCATGATCTGAAAACCTCCATCCTGTGGAGGTAGATCTGTTCGTCCTGCAAGTGAGTAGGATGTCACACTGGACATTGAAGTCATATAACAAAATACCTGAGGTTGAGCTTGGACCACTGAGTTGTGGGTAGTATGAGAGGGTTTTGGTTGTTTTTGTTGTTTAACACCGCACTCAGCAATGTTCCAGCTATATGATGGCGGTCTGTAAATAATCGAGTCTGGACCAGACATTCCAGTGATTGATACCATGAGCATCGATCCATGAAATTGGGATGTGATGACATGCATCAAGTCAGCGAGCCTGACCACCCGATCACGTTAGTCGCCTCTTAAGACAAGCAGTCTTTCCTTTTACAGCAAGCATGGGTTGCTGAAGACCTATTCTACCCCGGATCTCCACGGGTCTGGTGGGTAGTATGAGAAGTGAATGGTCAATGTTTGGAGAGAACAGCATTCTCATCCATTGTGAGTTTAAGAAATCAGCATCTATTTTGGTCATCTGGTTTTCACTTACGTTTGTTTGTCCATAAAGTGAGGGAGGGAGGAAGTTGGGTTCAATGCTGCTTTTAACAGTATTCCAGTTATACTGCGTCACCTTGATGTGGAAGGAAACCCGAAGTGATGCAGGTCTCAGACATTTACCACTTTGGTAAAACCCACAGGCACGAGTATGGTGCTGACAAACCTAATCAGGACGAATAGGTTCCTGGCATTCTTAGTGACACACTTTGTACAGCAAATTGAGGCATCTCAGACGACTTGGCAATCCGTGCCCTCATTGGCTATACAACTATGATAATGTAAATAGTAAATACTGTGAGTTCCCTGTCAGAAGTACTTATTACCATTTACACATGAAGAAAACAACTTAATAATGAATGAGTGACTGAAATGTGTCTACCACCCCTTTACAATTCAGTGGTATCATTGCGTGTCAATTTAATGCGCGAGGAGAGCCCCCATAACAAGAAAAATCGTATATTGGAGAGAAACAAAGTATATCCACGTAACATTACTTCCACAAACAAATACAGATCTACGCATATCACCACCTTTACATAATCAACCACACAAGCACACACATCATAAGATCTGAATTTATAAATATGCAACATAGCACTTTCATGATTTTCGGCCGAGCTACCAACATTTGCACATGGATCATGTCTGTTTATGAACACGCTAAATCCCACTGCAGCGTCCTCACAACGGCATGTTGGCATGTTTCTTCCAGGGGTTCTCCATCTTCTTGCTGGACAACACCTCCAAGTCCTGGCAGATGCGCTGTCTGGTAGTCCTGGGCTCAATGATGTCATCGACATAGCCTGAAACATGCAGAGAACAACAGTCAACCACACTCATAAACCTTCTGCCTCGTTTACCTAATAGGCTAAAAAAATAATAGTTTTGGTTCTCAGGCACTGCCCGCATCATCACAAAGTCTACCGCACGTTGCGTTTAAATTTCCATTTTCAAAAAAATCAAAAAATCCTGACACTTAAAAACAATATAACACACAGTTGCTTTCCTTTACATCTTGTGTTATGGTCATGGCGGCAGGGGGAGTTTGTTTGATTGTTTATGTGGGGAGTTTCTTTTCCCAGATTGATCGTACACAACAATTATTTGGTTACATACAACTCTGAATACCGACCACAGGCAGTGGAAACTTCCTGTGCTGTGTTCCCAGAGAACAGAGAAAACAGCTCACCCAAAGCCACAATCCCTCCGCACATGCACGCCGGGACCACGTGGCCAAGCCCAGTAACTCATCTCTTTATTTTCCTTCTAAATGGTCCAAAACACATCAGCGGAAAGAGGGGAAGGCCGGAGGGCACTCATGTGTAGGGGTCAGGATAAGTATAAATCCTGACTCATACTTGTGCTTGCATCTCACAGTAGGCGGTGGGTTCCACCTGTATGTGTGACTAACGCCCATCTGTTCTGTAAACCCCATGGGAACATTGGTTGATTTCTGTGATGTTTTCTTCTTAATCCTTCTACTGGGGCACCGCTTTCCTTTTTTGTGAGCAGAAATATTGAAAGAAATCGTTTTAGATTTTGTGGGATTTGGAAGGTTTGTGAAGATTTGTAAGATCTTGCTTGCCTTAGACGATTCAAGTATTAAGAGAAGATTGATTATCTTAACACAATTGTTATCACTCGTGCGCTAAAACAGGGGAGCATGGACTCTCAGTCGTTGATTATGGACCAGCAGAGTGACTTCCATGAGTCGGGGTGATTTGTGGGAGAGTGTATCTTGCCTATCTTCTGGTAGGTTTTCATGAGTTGCTGCGCAATGACACATGGTCTGAATTGATGAGTGCCTGCTACATCTTCTGTAGTGAAATCTCTGAGGTAATGATTGGCGAAGACTGTATCGGATTACCAAAAGCAGCCTTCCATGATTGATGGTATCAAGCAGTTGCCAAGAAGTGCTAGTATTGAGACATAGCTCTCACTTCATGAGGGTTGGAGGCTGATTGGGGATCCAAACCGGCCGCTCTGCAAGCTCTCAGAATGACAGCTCTCTTCCAAATGATTGGTTGTTTTGTTGTTTAACGCCACACTCAGCAATATTCCAGCTAGATGACGGCGGTCCGTAAATAATCGAGTCTGGACCAGACAATCCAGTGATTAATATCATGAGCATCGATCCACGCAATTGGGATCAATGACATGCATCAACCAAGTCAGCGAGCCTGACCACCCGATCCCGTTAGTCGCCTTTTACGACAAGCATAGTCGCCTTTTACGGCAAGCATGGGTTGCTGAAGACCTATTCTACCCCGGATCTTCACGGGTCTTACCGGCAGTGACAATGAAGGGTGGTGTATCAGTGTGAAAATACTCGGGCGTGTCGTCCTCAGCCGTCTACTAAAATCAGTGATCCGATCCTATTCATGTCTAGCAACATGGTGTGATCGTCTGGTTACAGTATTACATCTAAGTTATCATGCAACCCAATCTGTAAAGTGCACTGCACGGCTCATATTAGAGCAGTGTGACCTAATTTCAGCATAATTGGGTTTGTTTACAGGCGGCGAAATCTGACATGTAATGCATCCTGTGCAGAAATAACACATTCTGCCGGGGTTGGGCGAGGTCCAATGCTCCATACACTGACACTCCAGTGTGAGCTCTATGGTAGGTAGACAAAGTCATGTGTGGAGTGCGTTTAGGTGAGCTGTTTTGTCTGTTCTCTAGGACCAAAGCACAGGAAGTTTCCACTACCTATTCGGAAATGAGAGAGATAAGTATGAGTCTGGATAAGATAAAATTGACAGGATTTAACCAAAGACGGTCGTCTAAATCTGAAAAATAGCATACAGAAGGATGGCATGCATTGCTGTAATTTTACTTGGCTGCCTTAGGTCACGTGCTTGATTTTGACCAATTCTATCTAACTAATTTCTATCCAATAAAATCGCATGTTACAATGACGAAAATACTCCTACCGAGCTGACTGTAGTGATATTGATGTTCAGAGATTTCTAATGATACCACACATCGAGCGAATCTTCACAAGTGTTATTTATACAAAGCTTCGATAACAGAGATATTTCCCAGAATTTTCTCATTATTATCAGGAATATGTCATGATAAATTGTACTTAACATTCTTTTTATCATCATTTTCCGATTACTTTAACAACAAAAATTTATATCTTAAAATTGCCGCCCAAATTGCCATACTTTTCACTTCCTTGGTGCTCAATCTGGATGTTATGAATGCGTGAGCTTAAATTTTTTTTAGCAAAATTAATTAAGTCATAAATGCATTATTCAAATAATGTGATAAACATAACTTTCATCTATATAAACGGTAGGACTAGGCCTTTCAAAGGAAGACACAGAGTAGCAAAGATGTTTTACAAGTTGATAATTCCCACAATAAATGTACACTTCATCTATCACCACAGAGTCTCTGGGAGGTCAGTTTGACAGCAGTAAAAGCCTCTGGTTGACTGGTTGTGTTTTGTAATCTATATTGCAAGGGCTTGTCTCCCTGCTTCAGCTAAAATGTTTGGGCCTCAGGCTATCAGTTTACTCTGCTAAGTTGGTCGACACTGGTTGCTGAAGACCAATTCGAACCCGGATCTTCACAGGTGACATATAAAGACTGCCAGTGTCTGAAGACTGGGGATCTCTGTGTCACATCTGTGGAGAGTTTTAGTTACCTGGATCTTCACAGGTGACATATAAAGACTGTTTGCCCGTGTCTGAAGACTGGGGATCTCTGTGTCACATCTGTGGAGAGTTTTAGTTACATGGATCTTCACAGGTGACATATAAAGACTGCCAGTGTCTGAAGACTGGGGATCTCTGTGTCACATCTGTGGAGAGTTTTAGTTACCTGGATCTTCACAGGTGACATATAAAGACTGCCAGTGTCTGAAGACTGGGGATCTCTGTGTCACATCTGTGGAGAGTTTTAGTTACCTGGATCTTCACAGGTGACATATAAAGACTGCCAGTGTCTGAAGACTGGGGATCTCTGTGTCACATCTGTGGAGAGTTTTAGTTACCTGGATCTTCACAGGTGACATATAAAGACTGCCAGTGTCTGAAGACTGGGGATCTCTGTGTCACATCTGTGGAGAGTTTTAGTTACCTGGATCTTCACAGGTGACATATAAAGACTGCCAGTGTCTGAAGACTGGGGATCTCTGTGTCACATCTGTGGAGAGTTTTAGTTACCTGGATCTTCACAGGTGACATATAAAGACTGTCAGTGTCTCAAGACTGGGGATCTCTGTGTCACATCTGTGGAGAGTTTTAGTTACCTGGATCTTCACAGGTGACATATAAAGACTGCCAGTGTCTGAAGACTGGGGAATCTCTGTGTCACATCTGTGGAGAGTTTTAGTTACCTGGATCTTCACAGGTGACATATAAAGACTGCCAGTGTCTGCCGACTGGGGATCTCTGTGTCACATCTGTGGAGAGTTTTAGTTACCTGGATCTTCACAGGTGACATATAAAGACTGCCAGTGTCTGAAGACTGGGGATCTCTGTGTCACATCTGTGGAGAGTTTTAGTTACCTGGGATCTTCACAGGTGACATATAAAGACTGCCAGTGTCTGAAGACTGGGGATCTCTGTGTCACATCTGTGGAGAGTTTTAGTTACCTGGATCTTCACAGGTGACATATAAAGACTGTTTCCCAGTGTCTGAAGACTGAGGATCTCTGTGTCACATCTGTGGAGAGTTTTAGTTACCTGGATCTTCACAGGTGACATATAAAGACTGTTTGCCCGTGTCTGAAGACTGGGGATCTCTGTGTCACATCTGTGGAGAGTTTTAGTTACCTGGATCTTCACAGGTGACATATAAAGACTGCCAGTGTCTCAAGACTGGGGATCTCTGTGTCACATCTGTGGAGAGTTTTAGTTACCTGGATCTTCACAGGTGACATATAAAGACTGTTTGCTAGTGTCTGAAGACTGGGGATCTCTGTGTCACATCTGTGGAGAGTTTTAGTTACCTGGATCTTCACAGGTGACATATAAAGACTGTTTGCCAGTGTCTGAAGACTGGGGATCTCTGTGTCACATCTGTGGAGAGTTTTAGTTACATGGATCTTCACAGGTGACATATAAAGACTGCCAGTGTCTGAAGACTGGGGATCTCTGTGTCACATCTGTGGAGAGTTTTAGTTACCTGGATCTTCACAGGTGACATATAAAGACTGTTTGCCAGTGTCTGAAGACTGGGGATCTCTGTGTCACATCTGTGGAGAGTTTTAGTTACCTGGATCTTCACAGGTGACATATAAAGACTGCCCGTGTCTGAAGCCTGGGGATCTCTGTGTCACATCTGTGGAGAGTTTTAGTTACCTGGATCTTCACAGGTGACATATAAACACTGTTTGCCAGTGTCTGAAGACTGGGGATCTCTGTGTCACATCTGTGGAGAGTTTTAGTTACCTGGATCTTCACAGGTGACATATAAAGACTGCCCGTGTCTGAAGACTGGGGATCTCTGTGTCACATCTGTGGAGAGTTTTAGTTACCTGGATCTTCACAGGTGACATATAAAGACTGCCCGTGTCTGAAGACTGGGGATCTCTGTGTCACATCTGTGGAGAGTTTTAGTTACCTGGATCTTCACAGGTGACATATAAAGACTGCCAGTGTCTGAAGACTGGGGATCTCTGTGTCACATCTGTGGAGAGTTTTAGTTACCTGGATCTTCACAGGTGACATATAAAGACTGTTTGCCCGTGTCTGAAGACAGGGGATCTCTGTGTCACATCTGTGGAGAGTTTTAGTTACCTGGATCTTCACAGGTGACATATAAAGACTGTTTGCCCGTGTCTGAAGACTGGGGATCTCTGTGTCACATCTGTGGAGAGTTTTAGTTACCTGGATCTTCACAGGTGACATATAAAGACTGTTTGCCAGTGTCTGAAGACTGGGGATCTCTGTGTCACATCTGTGGAGAGTTTTAGTTACCTGGATCTTCACAGGTGACATATAAAGACTGCCAGTGTCTGAAGACTGGGGATCTCTGTGTCACATCTGTGGAGAGTTTTAGTTACCTGGATCTTCACAGGTGACATATAAAGACTGTTTGCCAGTGTCTGAAGACTGGGGATCTCTGTGTCACATCTGTGGAGAGTTTTAGTTACCTGGATCTTCACAGGTGACATATAAAGACTGTTTGCCCGTGTCTGAAGACTGGGGATCTCTGTGTCACATCTGTGGAGAGTTTTAGTTACCTGGATCTTCACAGGTTACATATAAAGACTGCCAGTGTCTCAAGACTGGGGATCTCTGTGTCACATCTGTGGAGAGTTTTAGTTACCTGGATCTTCACAGGTGACATATAAAGACTGTTTGCCAGTGTCTGAAGACTGGGGATCTCTGTGTCACATCTGTGGAGAGTTTTAGTTACCTGGATCTTCACAGGTGACATATAAAGACTGCCAGTGTCTGAAGACTGGGGATCTCTGTGTCACATCTGTGGAGAGTTTTAGTTACCTGGATCTTCACAGGTGACATATAAAGACTGCCAGTGTCTGAAGACTGGGGATCTCTGTGTCACATCTGTGGAGAGTTTTAGTTACCTGGATCTTCACAGGTGACATATAAAGACTGCCCGTGTCTGAAGACTGGGGATCTCCGTGTCACATCTGTGGAGAGTTTTAGTTACCTGGATCTTCACAGGTGACATATAAAGACTGCCAGTGTCTCAAGACTGGGGATCTCTGTGTCACATCTGTGGAGAGTTTTAGTTACCTGGATCTTCACAGGTGACATATAAAGACTGCCAGTGTCTGAAGACTGGGGATCTCTGTGTCACATCTGTGGAGAGTTTTAGTTACCTGGATCTTCACAGGTGACATATAAAGACTGCCCGTGTCTGAAGACTGGGGATCTCTGTGTCACATCTGTGGAGAGTTTTAGTTACCTGGATCTTCACAGGTGACATATAAAGACTGCCAGTGTCTGAAGACTGGGGATCTCTGTGTCACATCTGTGGAGAGTTTTAGTTACCTGGATCTTCACAGGTGACATATAAAGACTGTTTGCCCGTGTCTGAAGACTGGGGATCTCTGTGTCACATCTGTGGAGAGTTTTAGTTACCTGGATCTTCACAGGTGACATATAAAGACTGCCAGTGTCTCAAGACTGGGGATCTCTGTGTCACATCTGTGGAGAGTTTTAGTTACCTGGATCTTCACAGGTGACATATAAAGACTGTTTGCCAGTGTCTGAAGACTGGGGATCTCTGTGTCACATCTGTGGAGAGTTTTAGTTACCTGGATCTTCACAGGTGACATATAAAGACTGCCAGTGTCTGAAGACTGGGGATCTCTGTGTCACATCTGTGGAGAGTTTTAGTTACCTGGATCTTCACAGGTGACATATAAAGACTGCCAGTGTCTGAAGACTGGGGATCTCTGTGTCACATCTGTGGAGAGTTTTAGTTACCTGGATCTTCACAGGTGACATATAAAGACTGCCCGTGTCTGAAGACTGGGGATCTCCGTGTCACATCTTTGGAGAGTTTTAGTTACCTGGATCTTCACAGGTGACATATAAAGACTGCCAGTGTCTGAAGACTGGGGATCTCTGTGTCACATCTGTGGAGAGTTTTAGTTACCTGGATCTTCACAGGTGACATATAAAGACTGCCAGTGTCTGAAGACTGGGGATCTCTGTGTCACATCTGTGGAGAGTTTTAGTTACCTGGATCTTCACAGGTGACATATAAAGACTGCCCGTGTCTGAAGACTGGGGATCTCTGTGTCACATCTGTGGAGAGTTTTAGTTACCTGGATCTTCACAGGTGACATATAAAGACTGCCCGTGTCTGAAGACTGGGGATCTCTGTGTCACATCTGTGGAGAGTTTTAGTTACCTGGATCTTCACAGGTGACATATAAAGACTGCCAGTGTCTGAAGACTGGGGATCTCTGTGTCACATCTGTGGAGAGTTTTAGTTACCTGGATCTTCACAGGTGACATATAAAGACTGCCAGTGTCTGAAGACTGGGGATCTCTGTGTCACATCTGTGGAGAGTTTTAGTTACCTGGATCTTCACAGGTGACATATAAAGACTGCCCGTGTCTGAAGACTGGGGATCTCTGTGTCACATCTGTGGAGAGTTTTAGTTACCTGGATCTTCACAGGTGACATATAAAGACTGCCAGTGTCTGAAGACTGGGGATCTCTGTGTCACATCTGTGGAGAGTTTTAGTTACCTGGATCTTCACAGGTGACATATAAAGACTGCCAGTGTCTGAAGACTGGGGATCTCTGTGTCACATCTGTGGAGAGTTTTAGTTACCTGGATCTTCACAGGTGACATATAAAGACTGCCAGTGTCTGAAGACTGGGGATCTCTGTGTCACATCTGTGGAGAGTTTTAGTTACCTGGATCTTCACAGGTGACATATAAAGACTGTTTGCCAGTGTCTGAAGACTGGGGATCTCTGTGTCACATCTGTGGAGAGTTTTAGTTACCTGGATCTTCACAGGTGACATATAAAGACTGTTTGCCAGTGTCTGAAGACTGGGGATCTCTGTGTCACATCTGTGGAGAGTTTTAGTTACCTGGATCTTCACAGGTGACATATAAAGACTGTTTGCCAGTGTCTGAAGACTGGGGATCTCTGTGTCACATCTGTGGAGAGTTTTAGTTACCTGGATCTTCACAGGTGACATATAAAGACTGTTTGCTAGTGTCTGAAGACTGGGGATCTCTGTGTCACATCTGTGGAGAGTTTTAGTTACCTGGATCTTCACAGGTGACATATAAAGACTGTTTGCTAGTGTCTGAAGACTGGGGATCTCTGTGTCACATCTGTGGAGAGTTTTAGTTACCTGGATCTTCACAGGTGACATATAAAGACTGCCAGTGTCTGAAGACTGGGGATCTCTGTGTCACATCTGTGGAGAGTTTTAGTTACCTGGATCTTCACAGGTGACATATAAAGACTGCCAGTGTCTGAAGACTGGGGATCTCTGTGTCACATCTGTGGAGAGTTTTAGTTACCTGGATCTTCACAGGTGACATATAAAGACTGCCAGTGTCTGAAGACTGGGGATCTCTGTGTCACATCTGTGGAGAGTTTTAGTTACCTGGATCTTCACAGGTGACATATAAAGACTGCCAGTGTCTGAAGACTGGGGATCTCTGTGTCACATCTGTGGAGAGTTTTAGTTACCTGGATCTTCACAGGTGACATATAAAGACTGTTTGCCCGTGTCTGAAGACTGGGGATCTCTGTGTCACATCTGTGGAGAGTTTTAGTTACCTGGATCTTCACAGGTGACATATAAAGACTGTTTGCTAGTGTCTGCCGACTGGGGATCTCTGTGTCACATCTGTGGAGAGTTTTAGTTACCTGGATCTTCACAGGTGACATATAAAGACTGCCAGTGTCTGAAGACTGGGGATCTCTGTGTCACATCTGTGGAGAGTTTTAGTTACCTGGATCTTCACAGGTGACATATAAAGACTGTTTGCTAGTGTCTGAAGACTGGGGATCTCTGTGTCACATCTGTGGAGGGTTTTAGTCACCTGGATCTTCACAGGTGACATATAAAGACTGTTTGCCAGTGTCTGAAGACTGGGGATCTCTGTGTCACATCTGTGGAGAGTTTTAGTTACCTCGATCAGCAGCAGGGAAGGGGTTGGCAAACTTTTCAATGTATTCCTTCTCCTGGTCTGCCTGGGTGTTGCTGCCTCGGAAGATGATGGACACGGCACCCTGGTGGGGTATACAGACATCACTACTAGTGAAGTATCACTGTTAACTGCCAAATAGTTCTGACAATAGTGCCTCACCTACTTGTTTGAATAAACAAATTCCATTCTGATCTCCACTTACTGACTTTGCATGGCACCTTTTGCAGAATGTTGATGAATTTTAATATGTTTCAGTTCAAATTGATTATTTAGGTTACCTATTGCCTGAGAACCAATGGGTTTTTTTCCAGCCTTATGGACTATAATTTTGACATGTGTTCAGCGCTAATTGACATCTGGTGATTACACAGGTTAATTACAGCGCCGCCGGCAAGATGACATAGAGTTGGGGCATTGTTGCCTTGTAATAGCATGTATCGATACAATCTACATTATCATGTATTTTTGATACGTGTTTGTTAAGTTAGGTAGCACAGTCAGTCAATACAGTGACAAAAGTCAATACAGTGAGAAAAGTTTAAGTAATGGGAAACAGAATCTTTCAAAAAATACTCTTCAAAGAGATAATTCCATGTAGCTCATAATTCAGTAAACAGTATTTCACCTTCGCTCCCATGACAGCAACCTCAGCAGTGGGCCAGCAGTAGTTGGTGTCGCCACGGAGATGTTTGGAGCTCATCACATCATAGGCACCGCCATATGCCTACAACAACAACACTAGGGTAAGGACTCCTTCGTACTCCATATGCCTACAACAACACTAGGGTAAGGACTCCTTCATACTCCATATGCCTACAACAACAACACTAGGGTAAGGACTCCTTCGTACTCCATATGCCTACAACAACAACACTAGGGTAAGGACTCCTTCGTACTCCATATGCCTACAACAACAACACTAGGGTAAGGACTCCTTCGTACTCCATATGCCTACAACAACAACACTAGGGTTAGGACTCCTTCGTACTCCATATGCCTACAACAACAACACTAGGGTAAGGACTCCTTCTTACTCCATATGCCTACAACAACAACACTAGGGTAAGGACTCCTTCTTACTCCATATGCCTACAACAACAACACTAGGGTAAGGACTCCTTCGTACTCCATATGCCTACAACAACACTAGGGTAAGGACTCCTTCGTACTCCATATGCCTACAACAACAACACTAGGGTAAGGACTCCTTCGTACTCCATATGCCTACAACAACACTAGGGTAAGGACTCCTTCGTACTCCATATGCCTACAACAACAACACTAGGGTAAGGACTCCTTCGTACTCCATATGCCTACAACAACAACACTAGGGTAAGGACTCCTTCGTACTCCATATGCCTACAACAACAACACTAAGGTAAGGACTCCTTCGTACTCCATATGCCTACAACAACAACACTAGGGTAAGGACTCCTTCGTACTCCATATGCCTACAACAACAACACTAGGGTAAGGACTCCTTCGTACTCCATATGCCTACAACAACAACACTAGGGTAAGGACTCCTTCGTACTCCATATGCCTACAACAACAACACTAGGGTAAGGACTCCTTCGTACTCCATATGCCTACAACAACAACACTAGGGTTAGGACTCCTTCGCACTCCATATGCCTACAACAACAACACTAGGGTAAGGACTCCTTCGTACTCGAGAGTCTGCCCGGAGAGCGGAAGGTCCGGGGTTTGATCCAGCCACGTCATACCAAAAGACTTTAAAAGATGGTACTTGTTGTTACCCTACCTGGAGCTCAGCATTAAGGGGCTCTTGTCTTGTCTTGTCTTGACAAAGACTGGTTGGCTCCGAGTTAGTATACTGTGTCTGAGTGGGGTATTCATGTTATACTGCAGCATGGATGGTACTTGTTGTGGAGCTAGCACTATGAATCGGCATCAGTCCGGACTAGTACAAGCAGCCACACACAAACACATGCATGCATGTCGCTATGTAAGTGTAATAATCTTGGACGCGATGTTAAACCCCATTTCACCTCACCTCACCTTGAGTTTATTTAAATCAAGGCGTGTCATCTTATGTGTTCATAGGTAACCCAGGATTTGAAGCCATGGTCATTGATTTCTGGGATGCCCAAAGGACACAACTCTGCATAGCAAATTGCGCTGTTCTAGATGACTGGGTGACCATGACCCCATATGTTACCATATGAGTATTTGATGCCCGGAAATGCTATCTGAGTCAATACAGTGTCCCCACCTTTCTGGTAATAACTGTGATCTTGGGCACTGTAGCTTCTGCGTATGCATACAACAGCTTAGCTCCATGGCGGATAATTCCTCCATACTCTTGACTCGTACCTGTAGAAGCAAAACATGACAACTGACAACAGATGATGAAACTCCATCACAAACATTTAAGCATACAGCTTCTGAGACATATTTTCTTCAAGTTATATGTCATGAAGTCATGGAAATAAAGATATTTCTGAGCGATCAATAACATTACTATATCATGATGCCATTCTGCATGAAGATTGGTTGGTTGGTTGGTTTGTTGTTTAACGCCGCACTCAGAAATATTCCAGCTATATGACGGCGGTCTGTAAATAATCGAGTCTGGACCAGACAATCCAGTGATTAATATCATGACCCTGCATCAACCAAGTCAGCGAGCCTGACCACCTGATCACGTTAGTCGCCTCTTACAACTAGCATAGTCACCTTTTACGGTAAGCATGGGTTGCTGAAGACCTATTCTACCCCGGATCTTCACGGGTGGAACCGAGGATACCTCCACAGGAGGTCATGTGAGGTAAACCCTGTGCCAACTTTCACTAAGCAGTCTTAGGGAAGGGTGGACCAACTCCAGGGTCTAGTGGTAGAGCGTCCGCCCAGGGAGGGGAAGGTCCAGGGTTCAATCCCCGGCCACGTCATACACAAAGACATTAAAGGATGGTACTTGTTGTTATCCTGCCTGGAGCTCGGCATTAAGGGGCTAAAACAAGGACTGGTTGGCTCGAAGTCAGTATACTGTGTCTGAGTGGGGTATTCATGTTGAACTGCGGCATGGTATTTCAGTGGGCTAGCACTATAAAATCGGCATCAGTCCGAACTGGTACAATCACCCCCCCACACACACACCACCCCGCTCACTGGCTGAGGAGAGATGAGATGAGATGAGATGAAGTGGGGTTTAACGTCGCGTCCAAGATTATTGCACTTATATAGCGACGTGTATGTACGTGAGTGTGTTTGTGTGGCTGCTTGTACTAGTCCGGACTGATGCCGATTTATAGTGCTAGCTCACTGAGATACCATGCCGCAGTGTAACATGAATATCCCACTCAGACACTGTTTACTGACTCCGAGCCGACCAGTCCTTGTTTTAGCCCCTTAATGCCGAGTTAGACAAGAAGTACCATCTTTTAACCTCTTTTGGTATGATGCCGCCCGTGATCGAACCCCGGACCTTCCTCTCTCCGGGCAGACCCTCTACCACTAGACCACGGAGACGGTCTGGCTGAGGAGAGAAATTGTGACCTCCTATGTAGGTGTCTTCAGATCATCATGCAGAGGTCTTGTTGTTTGTTTGTTTGATGCTGCACTCAGCAAAATTCCAGCTGTATGACAGCGGTCTGTAAATAATCGGGTCTGGACCAGACAATCCAGTGATTGACATCATGAGCATCAATCCATGCAATTCGGATACGATGACATGCATCAACCAAGTCAGCGACAAAGTGGTAGTAGTAGCGGTGGTGGCAGTGGCAGTGGTAATGGGTACCCGGTAGGATAAGATGGTAATGTGAATTTTACGCTCACAGGCAGCGTAGGGATCTGAGAAATGAAGATCGAGTGTACGCTGATCGACTGACCAGGGTAATAATAAAGTAGTGCTTTGAGCATTCCTCTGTGTGGTGTGGATCACACTATATATGGCCTTAGTAGTAGTAGTAGTAGTAGTAGTAGTAGTAGTAGTAGTAGTAGCTAGGACTAAGGGTGAATCCTGTTCTAAAGATAGGCCTATTTGTGCCCACATTGTGTAGAATATGCAGAGGGGCCTCCCTTGAATGTAAATGTTACATCGTGATGAGGCCAACAAATTTGTAATGTGGATGGAAAACTGTTTATTTTGAAACTACCTAGCCATTCGTGAGCATGCCAGTGAAGCATCCTCCTCCATCATCACCTTACCTGGCAGGAATCCTGGGACGTCGACGAAGGTGATGATTGGGATATTAAAGGCATCACAGAACCTCACAAACCTGGCTCCCTTCACTGATGCATTGATGTCCAGACAACCTGGCGGGAACAGAAAGATTTGAATCAGGTCATGATCTGCAGCTTTGTTTGTTTGTTGTTTTTGTTTGTTTGTTTGTTTGATGTTTAATGCTGCACTCTAAATATTCCAGTTATATGATGGGGGTCTGTAAATAATCGAGTCTGGACCAGATGATCCAGTGATTGTCATTATGAGCATCAATTGGGATATGATGACATGCATCAACCAAGTCAGCGAGCGTGACCCACTGATTCCGTTAGTCGCCTCTTATGACAAGCATAGTTGCCTTTTGCAGCAAGCATGGGTTGCTGAAGACCTATTCCACCCCAGATCTTCACGGGTCCACTAGAAAAGTAAAAATAAAAAGGTACAGATGCTGTATCTAAAACACTATTGACCTTGTTCATGATGCACACACTGATAAATATATCAGCTTGCACTTACCAGACTGCAGACCCTCACCCATATTGTAACCACATGGTCAAAACTCAATGATGATGTTTATTGCAAGCAATGGGTATTTGAGTATTATTGATATACAAATTTGACCTGTCACTGGACAGACATCTCAGTCATTTACCAATCTTGTGAAAATCAGATTTTTTAACATAATAATATATGATAATAATAATATGCTCTGAATATTATGTGCGAAAATACGACAAACCAATCAGAATGCGCGTATGATGTTAAGTTCTTCGTCAAAGAATCCCTCAGAAATAATTTTTGATTCTACATATGTCTTGCATCTAAACATATACCCAAGAAACAGTTAAATGTGTTCAATCATACTGCACGTCCCAATGTGTTTTAAATTGCATCTGAAATATATAAAATACATGGGGAAATAATATGTGAACCATTACGCAACAAGTTGACAATTGTTTTAGGTATCCCCGTTTGCGCTAAGACGGGACCCATTCACAAAAATGGCCATGAGAGGGGCACGAGTCGCTATTCGGCTTGTCCCGGAATAACACGAGTTGGTCACGAATGATGATTACACTGAAGATGTGAATATAACCTGAGCAGCTGTATTCATGACGCCTGAAGTCTGTTGATCAGCACCATGGTTACACTCACAAGGAGACTGTTACAATAGTCAGTTCTGGATATGATTAGAGACAGTACAAGTTTTACTGAAGAGCAGTTTCTGACATATGGTATCAGATGGTGTGATTAGCTGTTTGGCACAACCTGGTCAAATGATGTTTGTTTGTTTGTTGTTTGACGCCGCAGACAATCCAGTGATTGATAGCATTAGCATTGATCCTTGAAATTCGGATAGGATAACATTTATCAACCAAGTCAGCGAGCCTGACAACCTGATCCCGTTTGTCAGGCTAGTTGACTTGGTTGATGCATGTCATCGTATCCCAGTTGCATGTACTGATGCTCATGATATCAATCACTGGATTGTCTGGTCAAGACTCATACTCTGGTCAGGTACCTTATCAGAGCCAACAATGACAGCATCACCTACAACAATGTCTACATGAAGATCTGAGGACACCTCCGCAGGAGGTAAACTTTCTAATCAGCCAATCAGTGTTGAGGTTTCTAAATCCTCGGTACAAGTGAGTGAAGTAGTCAGACCAGCATATCTGATTTCTGCACGTCGAAAACGAAGGAAAACTACAAGTTCAGAATGTGGATAAATAAAGCTGCTCCATTATATTGTCATTCCTAAGAGCCATGGCATCTACACCCAATACGAGTGCAATCAAGCAAATAATTGTATTCTGTGTGGGATTTCATTTTTCAAAGATTTGGAGATGGTAAAGAAATGAAGCCAAAACATTTCAGAAAGCTTACATCTAATTGGATCAAGAACCAATCTTTGTTCACTTAAGGTTGCTTTGCTTGGCACGACCAGAAATGACATGACACGACATGACATGACATCACACAAGGTGTCCTCAGATCTTCACACAGAGTAATAGATCTTAGTGAGACAGGATCAGATACCAGCAACAGATCTTAGTGAGACAGGATCAGTTACCAACAATGGATCTGAGTTAGACAGGATCAGTTACCAGCAATAGATCTTAGTGAGACAGGATCAGTTACCAGCACTAGATCTTAGTTAGACAGGATCAGTTACCAGCACTAAATCTTAGTGAGACAGGATCAGATACCAGCAATAGATCTTAGTGAGACAGGATCAGTTACCAGTAATAGATCTTAGTGAGACAAGATCAGTTACCAGCAATGGATCTGAGTGAGACAGGATCAGTTACCAGCAATAGATCTTAGTGAGACAGGATCAGTTACCAGCAATAGATCTTAGTGAGACAGGATCAGTTACCAGCAATGGATCTGAGTGAGACAGGATCAGTTACCAGCAATAGATCTTAGTGAGACAGGATCAGTTACCAGCAATAGATCTTAGTGAGACAGGATCAGTTATAGATCTTAGTGAGACAGGATCAGTTACCAGCACTAGATCTTAGTGAGACAGGATCAGTTACCAGCAATAGATCTTAGTGAGACAGGATCAGTTATAGATCTTAGTGAGACAGGATCAGTTACCAGCACTAGATCTTAGTGAGACAGGATCAGTTACCAGCAATAGATCTTAGTGAGACAGGATCAGTTATAGATCTTAGTGAGACAGGATCAGTTACCAGCACTAGATCTTAGTGAGACAGGATCAGTTACCAGTAATAGATCTTAGTGAGACAGGATCAGTTACCAGTAATAGATCTTAGTGAGACAGGATCAGTTACCAGTAATAGATCTTAGTGAGACAGGATCAGTTACCAGTAATAGATCTTAGTGAGACAGGATCAGTTCCCAGTAATAAATCTTAGTGAGACAGGATCAGTTCCCAGTAATAAATCTTAGTGAGACAGGATCAGATACCAGCAATAGATCTTAGTGAGACAGGATCAGTTACCAGCTGCTACTTTTGGCTGATTCCCAACCAGGCCCACCGTGCGTCCGTTCATCCTGGCGAACCCAATAACGATGTTCTTGGCATAATTCGTCATTATCTCAAAAAAGTCCTGTTCATCCACGACCTGTAAACATGAAAGGGTTGACCATATGAACATTCTTGCTGTTAACGACTCTGATGAAATGTGATCACATGTTAATGACCAAATCGATCTTTCCTACTAGTTGCATCATTTCAACAGTGCGCTGACTGTTGAGACGTCATTAATTTTTAGTTTGTGAATGTTATAGCAGCCAGCATATACATTAGTCGGACCCTATTAAATCGAGATCTGTTATCTCGAGCTAACGATATCTCCCTATGTATCTCCCTTTGAAACCTATTCTCTAGTACCACTTGGCCAAGTTATCTAAGATGTGAAATTTGCTGTGCAGAGTTGCATCCCTTGGGTGCACCAGAAACCTATAATCATGGCTTGATTATGTCACAAGGTCTGTCAGCACTATACCCGTGCTCGTGGGTTTCGCCGAAGTGGTAAACGTCTGAGACCTGCATCACTTTGGGCATTCCTCCCACATTAAGCTGACATGCTGTGATATAACTGGAATATTGTTGAAAGCGGCGTTCAACTCAACTCACTCACTCACTCTCCGTTTCCTGACCACCTCACTACATAAATATATCAAATTTGACCGCTTATCTCCAATTTGAGATAAATATACATAACACTATCTCGAACTTTGGACTCCAACCCAGCTTTGACTTTACTATAGTAAAGTACCATTATCTCTGAGTCAGCCTTTGCAAAAATTAACAGTTTTGAGAAGCGCAAATAGATATTTCACAAAGCGGTAAGCCCTTCTACATGTATATGTAGTACCTGTATAACCTTTATTGACAAACAAAACAATGTCAGAAGATATAACCCAAACCTTGGCAGCACTTCCTGGTAACAATAAAGGAATCCAAGGGGACACAACTCAAGGTCAACATGGTTGACATGAATGTCTATCTCGAACGCCTGGATATCTCAAAATTACAACATACCTACTGGCACCTATTCTTACCCAAGGGGGTTTAAAACTTCAGGCAGCTGTACTTTGTTTCTTCATGATTGTTGCTATAAGTAGCACAGAAGTAACATAAACTCAGGCACACAACAATCTGTATCTTACCCCAAGTATGACATCCTTGATGTCGTAGGCGGCTGTGGATTCAAGGGGGACAACTGTGTCGAGACCAGGCACCAACCTGTCCCTGAAGGAGAGAAATTCTCAACACACATGAAACAGCACATGGACATGTCTTTTACTTTCAAAACATGAACTTCACTTGGTCTTGTCGCTATATGGCTGAAATAATGCTGATGCGACGTTAAATTTTAACTCACTTACTCAAAACATGAACAATATAGATGTCACGTGGCAATACTATGTGGCTGATGTCAAACATTCCAGTGACCATGGACTGGAATTAATCTGTTTCCAATATACATCCTATACTTTATTCGTGACCATGTTGACACTTGACAATTACTTTACTTGTAACAATTACTAGTATACAATATATACATATACACCATATTCAACATAATAAGCACCCCGCTCTAATAAGGGCCCACAGTGATATTTGCTAATATATTGGCTGATGAACAATCCCATTTAGCACCCTTCCGATGGATCAATGTACACAAGACTTATTTATTCGTGTAAAATATGCACTTGTGTGTTATATGCAGCCTTAATTATGGGCAAGTAAATTGTGGAAAATATATCTATCATGGTCTTTTGTATCATTTCAGGCTGTCAGCATAAAAAAAACCAAAGAAAACATTTTCTCACAAAAATATATTCTAATAAGAGCCCCCTATTTCTAATTTTGAAGGCACCCTGGGCGCTTATTACATGGTGTATATATATATGGGTGGGGGTGGGGTGGAGAGATGGGGGGGTTGACATTGGACAGTTACAATATGCGTATTTATTGTGCCTCAAAGTGAGATTGGTCTAACCAATCAGAGAGCAGAACTACTGACCCCACATGAGCCCGTATGCCGACAGTAAAAATCCAAGATGGTTGTTACTGACCTTGAATTTTCCAACACCCACTTCACATATTTCACAAGAAAATTCTGGTGCTGTAATTTTTTTTTCGACACTGTTTTGTGTTTTTATATCATTCATTGTGATGTGCAGGGAAATTAATCTTGTTTAAATCACGTTTGTGACTTTATTGATGACAAGGTTTGGCCTCGAAGGTTTGAAGTGTAGTCTCCCTTTGACCCTTAACGGCATACATAGCTTACACGAGTAGTACGATATGGATACCTAGTGCATAGCGTAAACTTTTCAGCATAATAAAATTTGCTATGGTGTCTTTAGTTGCTGTATATGGTGTCATATTAGGTTAGCAAGAAAATATTGGGCGAGGCTAACTGCTAACTGCTAACCAAATATGACACCGTATACGGCAACTAAAGACGCCATAACTAATAGCATCTGTAGAGGCTATGACAAGGTGAGATAAAACTGCATATAGGAAAACATCCCTGTGATCTTAGACTGCATTCAGTTTCTGTTTAAAAATATATCCACATAAATCTTCAAACTTGACATTGGTTTTTACTGATGGCATTACATCATTTTGAAAACAATGGTATTTTTAAAAAAAATCCAGTTTGTTTCTTTCTTTGTCTGAGGACAGTGAGACATTTATCAGATTTTCTTATCATGATAACACTATGATACACTGTTCCGGCAGCCTAGAGTGACCACCTACATAAAACCACTGACCATGGGTCATCACACTGTCTGACAGGGGCGTCGTCCTTGTTGCTGAGTGGGAGGTAGTTGTAGAAGTCCCGCAGCTGTAGGAGGGCGTCAACATCGTTCTCAAATGCTTTGTGGGCGACACCTGGAGCCATGAGTGAGTGAGTGAGTGAGTATGGTTTTACGACGCTTTTAGCAATATTCCAGCAATATCCCGGTGGGGGACACCAGAAATGGGCTTCACACATTGTACGCATGTCGGGAATCGAACCCGGGTCTTCGGCGTGACGAGTAAACGCTTTAACCACTAGGCTACCCGACCACACACCCCCGGAGCAATGAAAGGCCATCAGGACTGGCAATAGGCTGAGTGAGGGAGGTATGTTTATGGTGCTTCAAGCAATATTCCAGCAATATTCCAGCAGGAACACCAGATATGGGCTTCACACTGTACCCATGTGATGTTAGGACTAGAAAGAGGCTGAGTGAGTGAGTGAGTTGGGCTTAACACTACTGTAGAACAGTCTGTGAAGGATCTGTTATATCAATCAACCTGAGATGGACTAGTCAAAGCAGCAGGTGTCATACTGACCTTACTATGATGGTCCAGTCCAAGCAGTATCTATGATATCGACGTACCCGAGATGGGCTGGTCTATGCAGTATCTGTGATATCAACCTTCCCGAGATGGGCTGGTCTATGCAGTATCTGTGATATCAACCTACCCGTGATGGGCTAGTTAATGCAGTATCTGTGACATCAACCTACCCGAGATGGGCTGGTCTGTGCAGTATCTGTGACATCAACCTTCCCGAGATGGGCTGGTCTATGCAGTATCTGTGATATCAACCTACCCGAGATGGGCTAGTTTATGCAGTATCTGTGACATCAACTTAACCAAGATGGGCTGGTCTATGCAGTATCTGTGATATCAACCTACCCGAAATGGGCTAGTTTATGCAGTATCTGTGATATCAACCTACCCAAGATGGGCTGGTCTAAGCAGTATCTGTGATATCGACCTACCCGAGATGGGCTAATAAAAGCAGTATCTGTAATATGACCTACCTTAGAAAGGCAGGTCTAAGCAGTATCTGTAATATGACCTACCTGAGAAAGGCAAGTCTAAGCAGTATCTGTAATATGGACCTACCGGAGATGGGCTAGTAAAAGCAGTATCTGTGATATGGACCTACCAGAGACTGATGTGTGTGTTTTAGCCCCTCCAAGTTCTTCTTGAGTCACATCTTCATTTGTAACGGACTGCAACAACAAAACAACAGCATTATCATCTAGTCAGAAACATCACAAAACTACAATCAGGGCCTCGTTCCACAAAGTGATCTTAGCACTACGGCTGTTGTAAATCTATGTTAAAGTATGAGAGTTACGTTCGCCTTAGCGCTAAGCTCATTTCATTGAACAAGGTCCTGGGCTCACTTGCACAAAGCGATCTAAGCGCTAAGATGATCATAACTCCCATACATTAACATAGGCTTACAATAGTCTTAGCGCTAAGATCGCTTTGTGCATGTGGACGCTGGACTTCAAGTATTTGTTGAGATTACCATTTAGTACTTGATTACTGATCTGTACATGATGTAAACCATCTTCCCGAGGCAAGAGAGTTAACTGAAGTCCAGTTTCCACCCTTGCCGAACTAGGCTGGTATTATGGAGTTACATTTTGGCTGGACTAATGAGTCTATGCATAGTCCAATCAAAATCGCACAGCGAAATTGAAACCTGGTCTGTAAACGGTCGTGTAGATTTCGGTCGTTTGCATGAATTGCAAAGCATGTACACTGCTAACTGTACACTACCAACTCGTCAAGAGATATTTTCCAAATCTTTTCATGCTTTTAATCAAGGTGCTCACACAATTTGATACACTTCGCGATGTAAAACCAGTTTTATTACACTATAGAACTTGATTATCGATCAGATGGTCTTGAATGGGTGCCACCAATTTGTTTGATACAAATGCAAGTGATACGAGAATCTGATTGGTCTATAGGAGGGGCTCAGAAGGGACATAACTCGTAATAACCACTAGTGGCACTATGATCGAGCCCAGGAATTACAGCCTAGTTCGGCAAGGGTGGAAACTGGACTTTTAAAGTCAGTTAACTCCCTTGCTTCGGGAAGATGATGTAAACATACATTAATGGCCACAATGACTTCTCTGCTTAAACACAAGGCTAAAAAAAACCCCAATAGTCTTGGTTCTCAGGCACCGCCCACATCATCATAAAGTTCAGCACATGCTTCATTTTTATTTCCATCTTCAAAACAATTAAAAAAAACTTACTACTTAAAAACAATGTGATCCAATATAGCACATAGTTATTTCCCTTTACATGTGCACTGCTTTACTGCGCATCTCGTGTTACGGTCATGGCGGCAATAGGAGTTTGCTTGTTTATGTAGGGAGGCCCTTTCCTGGGTTGGTGGTACAACTGTTTATTTGGTGACATACTTGTTTGAACAACAAAGTAGATAACAACTTCCTTATTTATTGTAAAGACAGTGTTTCAGTATATAAGGATCTGTACCAAAATGTCGCCTTTACAGTAAATAAAGAAGTTGTTATCCATAAATTGTGTCTACTTTGTCATCCGTCAACTTCTAAGTAATGCCTATCAAACAATTTAGTTTGAACAAGCAAAAAATAAATAAATCACCGCCCACTCTATATTGCCCAAAGTCATTGTCTAAGAACCAATTCTTTTATTTTTTTAGCCAAAAACTCTTATAAAAATCTGCCATCACTTATTCTCAGCATATACTGTTCAACTTTGGATAGGGATAGTATTTTCTTGACATGATAAACAAAATTGATTCTCTTAGGATTTAAACAAATAAAAGAATTGGTTCTCAGGCAATGGTTTTTGAAAATATAGTGTGGGCGGGCTGTATCTTTTTTTCAGTTCTTTAAAACTAGTATGTAACCAAATAAACAGTTGTTTAACCAAATAAACAGTTATGTACAATCAACCCGGGAAAGGGCCTCCCTATATAAATGAATTCCTTGATGAGCAAAATACTGGAATACAGTATTTGACTACCGTTGGACTTGGACTTTGTTTGTTTTAAAACCAATCGTATATCTAGCAATGTTATAAAGGCAATGTCAATTATAAAACTCTATTTCCTCACTCAAGTCTAATGATGTTTTTGAGTAACCTTGGCCTGTGGCCTAGAGATTTACATGCTGAATAAACACGTGATATGTATTGTTTTGGACAACAATTCTAAAAAGCAAATATTCTGAAAAAAGACCTCAGTGCTATTATTCTAACCAAAAATCAATTGTTTACTTTGCGTAACACCTTGCAACATTCCTGTTTTCTATTCAGTGAATTGACTAGTTGCCACAATACAATTTGTACCGATCTGAATGACCTTGACCCCTGTAGACCTGGGTTAGGGATAGATCTTCAGCAACCCATGCTTGCCATAAAAGGCAACTATGCTTGTCATAAAAAGCGACTAATAGGATTGGCTCGTCAGGCTCGCTGACTTGATTGATGCATGTCATCGTATTCCAATTGTGTGGATCGACGCTCATGATATTGATTACTGGATTGTCTGACTCGATTATTTACAGACCGCCGTCATACAGCTGGAAATTTGCCGAGTACAGCGTTAAACAACAAACAATACAATTCGAATGACAAGTCACGTGTTTAAACTGAAATCTATGGCATACTAGATATATCAAGTCTTGGCCATGCAGGAACAACTAACATAGCTTGAAATGATTGCAGTGACTATTTTGAGAACAGTCTCAGTTTAGAAAGATTGTATCGAAAAACATGCCGGTACAATTACCAATTTTAACATATGGTCAAAATGACCAAGCTAATATATTTACATATTCATGGACTTTCTCAGGCGATACACTGAGACGTTGTAACCATGGTAACATAAAAGAAAAATCAAAATAATGTCAGGATTGATGGGAGGTTAATTATTCAAACAGAGGCACGGGTGGCCAATCATCTAAGGCGCTGCCATTCACTGTGCGGAGTTTCGTGTCTTGGGCATGCTAGAAACCGATGATTATGGGTTTGGAATACCCAATCACCCTGATTATGTCTCTAGGTTTGTCAGCACCATACCCGTGCTTGTTATAAACGTCTGAGACCTGCATCACTTCAGCTTTCATCCCACAGTAAGCTGACATGTCATGATATATCTGGAATACTGTTCAAGGCGCTTTAAACCCAACTCACTCAACACATTGTCAATCAAACAGGGGGCACGGGTGGCCCAGTCGTCTAAGGCACCGCGATTCGCCGTGCAGAGTTGCGTCTCTTGGGCACGCCAGAAATCTATGATTGTGGGTTCCAATCCCGGTTCGCCCCGATTATGTTTCCAGGTTTGTCAGCACCATACTCGTGCTCGTGGGTTTCACTGAAATGGTAAACGTCTGAGACCTGCATCACTTCGGGCTTTCCTCCCACATTAAGCTGACACGCAGTGATATAACTGGAATACTGTTAAAAGCGGCGTTTAACCCAACTCACTCACTCACTCACTCACTCAAACAATGTCCTGAAAATACTCGGGAAATAAATGTGAAGTGAAAAATATAGCTAAAAAACGTGTTCCACATCCTCAATTTAACATCAACCTTTCCCTCAAAAAACATTTTTTTACTTTTCAAATGAGGGCAGGTGCATTCATAAAATAAGAAAATGTGGTCTGGTCTATAAACAAATGATAAAACACAAAAGTTTCCAAGAATTAGACACAAGGTTGCCCTTCAGAACTGTACCAACAACCAAACTATCTGGCAAGCACAATCAGTTTACTGTTTCCTCAAAACCTTTTTTTATAAGCAAACCTTTTTCACAAAAACATTTCAACATTTAGCAGCTCTGCAAACAGAATCCAAAACACCATTAATCTAAAAGGAAAAACTGCAAATACAAATATACATGCTCTCAATTTCAACACTGTAGCTGAATAGATCTTCTGTTGACCTGAACTGTATCACCTTCAAATGTTTGTTTGTTCAAAATACTTGAATTTCATGCTCCATACACAAGTGCATTAGGAGACTGCATCAGGAATGCAGGTTTGTAAACGTTAACATCTGAGGTGCACCTAATCCCTGGTTCAAAAATTAATTAATTCGAATATTTTTTATGTATTTTTTCTCATCAATGTGTTTCTAAAGTCATTAAAAAATAATATTTTATTACTTTTGGAAGAAATAACCCTTAAAATCTCATTTTTGTTACATTTTTTTAATTATTTGACATAATTTAAGACATAACAAATTCTAATTACGATTATATATAATGACCCTTTAAATACTGTAAATCATGAAATTACTGTGCTACCAAATTAACACGATTCCTGGCCTAAAAGGTGTAAAAATAATGCCAGTAGCTTTGTGCCTTTAAACAATAAAGAACAATCAGCAAATGATGTCACCAAGACTGTAGACTGCCATGGTTGGATGGCCGTTTGATTGAATATCGTTTGCTATCTTCACTCCTTGACATGTGATCTAACTTCCATGAAATCAAAAGCAGGATATTCCAAATACCGTATTTGACGTAATAAGCGCTCAGGGCGCTCTCAAAATTAGAAATAGGGGGCTCTTATTAGAATATGATTTTGGTGGGAAAAAAACATAATTGAAAGATGGTAAATTTCGTGGTTTATGCTGACAGCCTGAAATGTTTATATACGACAGATATACTTTTCCAGAATTTAATATCCCATAATTAAGGATGCATATAACACACGTATTATACACGAATAGATAAGCCTTGTGTACATTGATCAATTGGAAGGGGTGCTAATTAGGATTGTTCTCTACCCAATATATTGGCCTTGGGCGCTTATTAGAGGGGGCGCTTATTACGTCGAATACGGTAACCCATATTCAAATGAGATGATTCGGGTGTCTGACGAAGATTGTACAGGTTGTATGTGCTGTGAAACAATTTACTGTATTTCGACGTAGAAATTAGAAATAGGGGGCTCTTATTAGAATATTATTTTGGTGAAAAAAACAGTTGAAAGATAAATTTCGTGGTTTATGCTGACAGCCTGAAATGTTTATGTACAACAGTTATATTTTTCCAGAATTTAACTGCCCATAATTAAGGGTGCATATAACACACGAGTGCGTATTATACACAAATAAATAAGTCTTGTGTACATTGATCAATCGGAAGGATTGCTAATTGGGATTGTTCACTAGCCAATATATTAGCAAATATCGCCCTTATTAGAGCGGTGCACTTATTACATCGAATATAGTTCATAAATGCTTGAACGTATGTACTTGTGTATTCACACCTCGGCTGCTGCTACTGTACTGTGTAAGTTTAAATGGATCGGCTCGTGAGACTCACTAAAATGGTTGAAGCATGTCATCATATCCCATAATTGCATACATCAATGCTTGCGATGTCAATCACTGGATTAAACTGTTTGGTCGGCATTCCATCTTGATAACAGTCTACAAATCTACATCTAAATCACTGTGCAACAAACCAGTTTTTATCCATAAAGTTGTACGTTTTCGTACACACATGCATCAAAGTTTTACAATTCTTCAGGACAAGAACAAACTGTGGCCTAGAAGAGGGACTAACTGACTGAAAACAACAAGAGCCCTGCCTCCATTAGCCTGCCTCTACTAGCACTGGGCCTTCGGATGTATGTCATTCTCATCCATGTAATCACAACACATCTCCCTTTCTTCTCCTCAAGGTGGTAAATAACAGCATCATATTCCCCAGAGTCGGAGACAGAGAAGCTGATTGGCTCACCAGACAACTTCATCTCAGCCTACACTGTATATATCTGCTGTGAGACAGCTCCCTGGGGGGCCCTGCACCAGCCAGCTGAAGCCCCTATACTACATCACAGCGTGTAGACCCCTAGTCACACCCTTAGCCTTGCTCCAAGGCTGTACTGAAAGGTAAGTCCAGGGATTGGTAGTAATTCCATCCTCCTAATAGGCAAGTCTAGATGTGTGGACTAAGGACCTCAGTCTCTTGTAGGGACAGCTTGTTCTTATTATCATCATCTAGAAATAATAATTTAAAACTAATAATTATTGCCTTAGAGACTTGTGCAAGTCTATCACACCCTCCACAAGCTCCGTAATGAGATGAAAGTTTATTTACAGACCAGTCTGGGGCCATTACTCCAACATCACAGGGCCTGGACAGCTCATTGAGTGGGGAATGCAGGGAGATAGATTCCTTCACAACTGGGAGGATGGAGAACAGATAATTGGGGGAAACAACTTGTCTTCATCTTCTGAACCAATCTGTCTGGCAAAGTGTGATATCTTCATTATACACTGAACAGAAACACTGTGCTGCCATCATATACCCTGATATACTGGTACTTTTGTCCTCCTGTTATTGCTCATGTAGTATCTTCATTATACACTGAACAGAAACACTGTGCTGCCATCATATACCCTGATACACTGGTACAACTGTCCTCCTGTTATTGCTCATGTAGTATCTTCATTATACACTGAACAGAAACACTGTGCTGCCATCATATACCCTGATACACTGGTACAACTGTCCTCCTGTTATTGCTCATGTAGTATCTTCATTATACACTGAACAGAAACACTCTGCTGCCATCATATACCCTGATATACTGGTACAATTGTCCTCCTGTTATTGCTCATGTAGTATCTTCATTATACACTGAACAGAAACACTGTGCTGCCATCATATACCCTGATATACTGGTACAATTGTCCTCCTGTTATTGCTCATGTAGTATCTTCATTATACACTGAACAGAAACACTGTGCTGCCATCATATACCCTGATATACTGGTACAATTGTCCTCCTGTTATTGCTCATGTAGTATCTTCATTATACACTGAACAGAAACACTGTGCTGCCATCATATACCCTGATATACTGGTAAAATTGTCCATACATGTGTCAGTTGTCATGTCAGCTCATTACAGCAATACATGTGTCAGCTGTCACATCAGCTCACAACAGCAATACATGTGTCAGTTGTCACATCAGCTCACAACAGCAATACATGCATCAGTTGTCACATCACAACAGCAATACATGTGTCAGTTGTCAAATCAGCTCACAACAGCAATGCATGTGTCAGTTGTCACATCACAACAGCAATACATGTGTCAGTTGTCACATCAGCTCAACAGCAATACATGTGTCAGTTGTCACATCAGCTCACAACAGCAATACATGTGTCAGCTGTCACAGCATCCCGCAACAGCAATACATGCATCAGTTGTCACATCAGCTCAACAGCAATACATGTGTCAGTTGTCACATCAGCTCACAACAGCAATACATGTGTCAGTTGTCACATCAGCTCACAACAGCAATACATGTGTCAGTTGTCAGCTCACAACAGCAATACATGCATCAATTGTCACATCACAACAGCAATACATGTGTCAGTTGTCAAATCAGCTCACAACAGCAATGCATGTGTCAGTTGTCACATCACAACAGCAATACATGTGGCAGTTGTCACATCAGCTCAACAGCAATACATGTGTCAGTTGTCACATCAGCTCACAACAGCAATACATGTGTCAGTTGTCACATCAGCTCACAACAGCAATACATGCGTCAGCTGTCACAGCATCCCACAACAGCAATACATGCATCAGTTGTCACATCAACTCACAACAGCAATACATGTGTCAGTTGTCAAATCAGCTCACAACAGCAATACATGTGTAAGTTGTCACATCAGCTCACAACAGCAATACATGTGTCAGCTGTCACATCAGCTCACAACAGCAATACATGTGTCAGCTGTCACATCAGCTCACAACAGCAATACATGTGTCAGTTGTCACATCAGCTCACAACAGCAATACATGTGTCAGTTGTCACATCACAACAGCAATACTTGTGTCAGTTGTCACATCACAACAGCAATACTTGTGTCAGTTGTCACAGCAGCACACAACAGCAATACTTGTGTCAGCTGCAGTAAGCAAGACACAGCACTTTTGTGCATTATTCACTTCAGTAGAGGTTATGTACAGGCGAGACCTGCATTTGATCTGTAAATAAAGATGTCAGTAACGGTATTCAGATAAGCAAGCTGAAAAGGCTCCACTGGTTAATTATGCACTGTGTTGTTACACTATTGGCTCTTTCAGATTTTGTCCTGCATATTTGTATGCAAGCAACTCAAAATGTATAGGTTATGGTGATTTATTAATGTATTTTACACAAACGCACAGCCTATCTGGAGCAAATATCTGCCCAACTTCCTTGAAAACCTCATCATGACCGACAACACAAGGTTCATCTATTAATCTCAAACTTTTTCTAAACAAATTCATGAAACATTACGCCTTGTCACAACCTTTGAAAATCGGGCACTAACACACAAACTAAATGTATATGAACTTGGGGCATTTCAGGTTTTTTCTGTCTAGTTTTCCACCTATCACTGGCTGCCTGGTGTTATCGGGAGGCAGATGTCTTATCTCCCAGCCTCTCCCAGTCTCTCCCTGTCTGCCACTGCCCCCTTGCTGGGGCATCTGGAACATCCACAACACACACACCAGCTCCATCATCTCCACCAAACATAGGCTCACATTCAATCCCCCAAATGAAGTTATGTATAAGGTAAAATAAACGTTCAATACAGGTGCCCTCAAGGACCATCAAGTATTAGGGGCCCCCAAGTATATGGAGCCATCAAGTATTAAGGGCCCTCAAGTATTAGAAACCATCAAGTATCAGGAGCCATCAAGTATTAGGGGCCCTCAAGTATTAGAAACCATCAAGTATCAGGAACCATTAAGTATTAGGGGCCATCAAGTATTAGGGACCCTCAAGTATTAGGAACCATCAAGTATTAGGGGCCCTCAAGTATCAGGAGCCTTAAGGTATTAGGAACCCTCAAGTATCAGGGACCCTCAAGTATCAGGAACCCTCAAGTATAAGGAGCCCTCAAGTATTAGGAATTCTCAAGTATCAGGAGCCATCAAGTATTAGGAGCCCTCAAGTATTAGGAACCCTCAAGTAAGGAGCCCTCAAGTATTAGGAATTCTCAAGTATTAGGAACCCTTAAGTATCAGGAGCCTTCAAGTATTAGGAATTCTCAAGTATTAGGAGCCCTCAAGTAAGGAGCCCTCAAGTATCAGGGACCCTCAAGTATCAGGAACCCTCAATTATTAGGAGCCCTCAAGTATTAGGAGCCCTCACGTATTAGGAACCCTCAAGTAAGGAGCCCTTAAGTATTAGGAATTCTCAAGTATTAGGAACCCTTAAGTATCAGGAGCCTTCAAGTATTAGGAATTCTCAAGTATTAGGAGCCCTCAAGTATAAGGAGCCCTCAAGTATTAGGAGCCCTCAAGTATCAGGAACCCTCAAGTATTAGGAACCCTCGGGTATTTGGAATTCGCAAGTATGAGAAGCCATGAAGTATTAGGAGCTCTCAAGTATAAGGAGCCCTTAAGTATTAGAAACCCTCAAGTATCAGGAACCCTCAAGTTTTAGGAACCCTCAAGTATTAGGAACCCTCAAGTATCAGGAGCCCTCAAGTATTAGGAACCCTCAAGTATCAAGAACCTTCAAGTATTAGGAGCCCTCAAGCAAATGGAACCCTCAAGTATCAGGAACCCTCAAGTGTAAAGAGCCCTTAAGTATTAGGAGCCCTCAAGTATTAGGAGCCCTCAGGTATTAGGAACCCTCAAGTATCAGGAGCCCTCAAGTATTAGGAACCATCAAGTATCAGGAACCCTCAAGTATCAGGGACCCTCAAGTATCAGGAGCCCTCAAGTTTTAGGAACCCTCAAGTATCAGGAGCCCTCAAGTATTAGGAATTCTCAAGTATTAGGAACCCTTAAGTATCAGGAGCCTTCAAGTATTAGGAATATACTCAAGTATTAGGAGCCCTCAAGTATTAGGAACCCTCAAGTATTAGGAATTTGCAAGTATTAGGAGCCCTCAAGTATCAGGAACCCTAAAGTATTAGGAATTCGCAAGTATGAGGAGCCATGAAGTATTAGGAGCTCTCAAGTATAAGGAGCCCTCAAGTATCAGGAGTCTTCAAGTATTAGGAACCCTCAAGTATTTGGAGCCCTCAAGTATCAGGGATTCTCAAGTATTAGGAATTTTCAAGTATCAGGAGCCCTCAAGTATGAGGAGCCCTCAAGAATTAGGAATTCTCAATTATGAGGAGCCCTCAATTATGAGGAGCCCTCAAGTATCAGGAACCCTCAAGTATTAGGAGCCCTCAAGTATCAGGAACCCTCAAGTATTAGGAACCCTCGGGTATTTGGAATTCGCAAGTATGAGAAGCCATGAAGTATTAGGAGCTCTCAAGTATAAGGAGCCCTCAAGTATTAGAAACCCTCAAGTATCAGGAACCCTCAAGTTTTAGGAACCCTCAAGTATCAGGAGCCCTCAAGTATCAGGAATCCTCAAGTATTAGGAACCCTCAAGTATCAGGAGCCCTCAAGTATGAGGAGCCCTCAAGTATTAGGAATTCTCAAGTATTAGGAACCCTCAATTATCAAGGACCCTCAAGTATTAGGAAGCTCTCAAGTAATAGGAAATCGCAAGCATTAGGAGCCCTCTAGTATAAGGAGCCCTCAAGAATTAGGAATTCTAAAGTATTAGAAGCCTTCAAGTATTAGGAACCCTCAAGTATCAGGAATTTTCAAGTTTTAGGAATTCTCAAGTATTAGGTGCCCTCAAGTATTAGGAATTCTCAAGTATTAGGAGCCCTCAAGTGTCAGGAGCCCTTAAGTTTTAGGAGCCCTCAAGTATCAGGAACCCTCAAGTATCAGGGACCCTCAAGTATCAGGGACCCTTTTACAGTTAGGGGACAGTTACAGGATCGACAGATAAAACCCATATTCTCAGGTGAAGACTGGACAGTTACAGGATCTTAGTCTCTTAGTTTAACACCCAAAAGACATTATCAAGTCTAGCTGTTAGTTTCTGCCAGTGCCAGACTCTTAGTTTAACACCCAAAAAGACATGAGCAAGTCTAGCCCAACTACTGGTATCAGACGGTGCCATCCGGCTGGCCTGCAGAGGTATACATGCTAGTATCAAACCCACAGCTAGTCTGTAAGAGAATACCTGCCTGGTCTGTGTTTATTTATTTTGTGAAATTAAGGGGTGAAAGATAATCAGTTGTACATGAATCAGCATGGGGTCGGGCATACAGTGTTGACCCGGGGAGGCGTATATCAGTGACTGGAGGCATGGCATCTCTCCGACTCTATGCTCCATCAGGGACTGTGGGGTCTACCCTTGTTTGTAAACACCATCTACAGGAGTCAATCAAACTGTAAGTCGGGATTAATTTGTGTTCATGCTGCTGCTACACTTGTGTGTCCATTACACAGAGTTTGTATACAGCACTCAGTCAGCCCATCCTTCATGTATCTCCACACAGGAATAGGTAGCTTCAAAAAAATGAAAAGAATATTTAAAACAAAGATTTCTTTTCGTCGTTTTTTTTTAAAGCTAAGTCCTCATAGATACATAGATCAATGTCTTTTTTATTTTATCTCCGAAAGCTACGTATTTCTGTGATCTCCATGATGTTGAGCTTGTTTAAATGCTTCATGGTGTTAATCCTGTTTTAAACAAATCACCGTGTTACCCTATATTATATTAGATTCCTGACAACCTCGGATAAACCTAGCAACCAGCTCATCTTCTTGAAAAGGGTCACTTCTAAACCTGCTTTGAGGTTTTACATTTCAGCTGTAATACCTAGTTGTTGCAACTGACATTTTATGAACTGGCCAGTTGTTAAGATAGATAAGATAGATAAGATAATATTTATTGCAGAAACGTTCCATTACGGGACAGATGCAATTTTAAAAGACAAGGCATTAAGATTTATATTTACATATATACAGACATACATAATTTACATTCCTGTAGACACATACAGAAACAAAATAATCAATATTACATATTTTTATACATAAAATGTCAACGGTTGATTATGAAAGGGTATTTATTGTTTGAAATTATAGATGTGGAAACAAATGCAGTTGATATTGACTGCTTCATTATTTGACAGGATGTATTGAAATAATTTGTCTTCATGACTGTGGACATTTACATTTACATTTTGCCTGGATAATTTTTCAAAGAGTATATTTCTTTCTCGAGTGTGTTTAATACAGTGAAGTAAGTAATGTTTTTCGTTATCAATGATTGAACATGTAGAGCATAGCCTCTGATGTAGTGGGGTTGGTGGCTTTGTGTGTCTTCCAAGTTCAATATTTAATTTATGGTTATGATATGAACACAATATTTATTTTTGATTTGTTAAAAGTAACAATTTCTTAAGCTTGGGAAAAGCACTGGGGCTTGGAAACCTCATATATTTTAATTTCTGTTCATATCTTCTTGAGTCCAGCAGCATACAACAAAATCTAGGTTACTACAGATGCTTATAAATACATGTAAATAAAGTAGAACTTATACAATCAGCAAACCATCACAACAAGAAGCAATTAAAAGAAATAGTTTTGAATAGTTGAAGACACACCACAACATTCTCTTTCTTACCGTACTTTGTATGCACAAAAAGAAACTCAATCCCTTCTTGTCTTTCCACATGTTGAACATTTTGAGTGTAGAGACTTCCCGATCTATTTGTTATCTCAACTTCAACATTTTCACTGCATCCATTTAACTGCCATGGCAAGAGTACACAGGAGGTAACCCAACACTTAAACAACACAAAGTGATACACTACAGCTCTCCCCGGCACAATGCAGTACCCAATGCTTGTCTCCTTGGGGGTCCAGGGCAGAATAGTTTCCCTGATGACCCAATGATTGTCTCCTTGGGGGTCCAGGGCAGAATAGTTTCCCTGACGACACAATGCTTGTCTCCTTGGGGGTCCAGGGCAGAATAGTTTCCCTGATGACCCAGTGCTTGTCTCCTTGGGGGTCCAGGGCAGAATAGTTTCCCTGATGACCCAATGCTTGTCTCCTTGGGGGTCCACGGCAGAATAGTTTCCCTGATGACCCAATGCTTGTCTCCCTTGGGGTTCCAGGGCATAATAGTTTCCCTGATGACCCAATGATTGTCTCCCTTGAGGGTCCAGGGCAGAATAGTTTCCCTGATGACCCAATGATTGTCTCCATTGGGGGTCCAGGGCAGAATAGTTTCCCTGATGACCCAGTGCTTGTCTCCTTGGGGGTCCACGGCAGAATAGTTTCCCTGATGACCCAATGCTTGTCTCCCTTGGGGGTCCAGGGCAGAATAGTTTCCCTGATGACCCAATGCTTGTCTCCTTGGGGGTCCAGGGCAGAATAGTTTCCCTGATGACCCAATGCTTATCTCCCTTGGGGGTCCAGGGCATAATAGTTTCCCTGATGACCCAATGCTTGTCTCCTTGGGGGTCCAGGGCAGAATAGTTTCCCTGATGACCCAATGCTTGTCTCCTTGGGGGTCCACGGCAGAATAGTTTCCCTGATGACCCAATGATTGTCTCCTTGGGGGTCCAGGGCAGAATAGTTTCCCTGATGACCCAATGATTGTCTCCTTGGGGGTCCAGGGCAGAATAGTTTCCCTGATGACCCAATGCTTGTCTCCTTGGGGGTCCAGGGCAGAATAGTTTCCCTGACGACCCAATGCTTGTCTCCTTGGGGGTCCACGGCAGAATAGTTTCCCTGATGACCCAATGATTGTCTCCTTGGCGGTCCAGGGCAGAATAGTTTCTCTGATGACCCAATGATTGTCTCCTTGGGGGTCCAGGGCAGAATAGTTTCCCTGATGACCCAATGCTTGTCTCCCTTGGGGGTCCACGGCAGATTAGTTTCCCTGATGACCCAATGCTTGTCTCCCTTGGGGGTCCACGGCAGAATAGTTTCCCTGATGACCCAATGCTTGTCTCCCTTGGGGGTCCACGGCAGAATAGTTTCCCTGATGACCCAATGCTTGTCTCCCTTGGGGGTCCAGGGCAGAATAGTTTCCCTGATGACCCAATGATTGTCTCCATTGGCGGTCCAGGGCAGAATAGTTTCCCTGATGACCCAATGCTTGTCTCCCTTGGGAGTCCACGGCAGAATAGTTTCCCTGATGACCCAATGCTTGTCTCCCTTGGGGGTCCACGGCAGAATAGTTTCCCTGATGACCCAATGCTTGTCTCCCTTGGGGGTCCAGGGCAGAATAGTTTCCCTGATGACCCAATGCTTGTCTCCCTTGGCGGTACAGGGCAGAATAGTTTCCCTGATGACCCAATGCTTGTCTCCCTTGGCGGTCCAGGGCAGAATAGTTTCCCTGATGACCCAATGCTTGTCTCGCTTGGGGTTCCAGGGCAGAATAGTTTCCGGGTGGAGAAATACACTGCCACTTTCTCCATTAGTCTGTCTCCCAGACCCAAGAGAATAATTGAAAAAGGAGTCCAACTTAAGTCTAGAATGATTTGCTAAGTTTAGATTGCCTCAACTCTGAAATTAAGGATTGTTCTGGGCTCCATTTGGATTATATTACAATATAATATAACTTTATTTCTGGGACTAAATGTCAGTCTATTTCTCCAAGTATCTTCCTACCAAGATGAACATCCACTCCTGACGATCAGCACCCACATCTCCTGACCCTCACCCCCGAAACCTCCCCTACCCCAACGTACAGCTCCTCCAAGAGCCACATAACTGACAGACCCCTCCCTTATTCCCCCTTACCTCCCTATGCTACTACCTCCCCTAGACTAACACTTAATCAATGAAAACATGACTTTAACATATTTCTTTCTTATTCTTTGAAAGAACCTTTCCTCTTCTGCTGTGGAATCCAGCAAACTAGACTTGGTTAGTTTGATCTAGACTTGTCCAGGCTGTTAGTAAAATAAAATACCTAAAAAATTCCACAGTCATGGTGCAGGACCATACCTCTCCAAGTGCTTTGAAATGCCAATGCTAACCCTCACCCACCAAGACCTACATGATATTCAAATCCCATCCTTCATGTGCCTAACCCTACTTCTTATTTATAACCCACTTCCCCCCCCCCCCCCTTTAAAACTCCCCCCTACCCCCCCTTAAACTCCTCCCCCCTCATACAGCCCCTCCCAATCTAACTCCCCCTCCCCTCTCGTCACATCCCCCTCTCACCATGACCCCCCTCTGTCCCTCCCACCATGACCCCCCTCGCTGTCCCTTGCCCCCACCCACCAAGGCCTGATTGATGTGTCTCATTAGGAGCTATTATCACTCTATATGGGAGGTTACAGCCATGGGCTGGAGTCCGTGCAGTGCAGCAGCCTTGCCGTGAGGAGGAACACTGACAGTTCACTAGAGGTGGGGAACCTCTGTGTGGAATAAGCCTCTAGAGTCAGGAGACACAGTATCTAGCCACCATCAGGAATCTTCAGTTACAGGATGGCCCTGTCTGTGTTGAGAACTTGAGAGTATATAACTTTTTTTGAGATTTTTCTGGTATTTCTTTAACAATTATGATTTAATATATATAACTGTTGGGGTTAGTGTGCAGTTATTTCTCTAGCTGCAATTTCTCACTAAACATTCATGTTAACAACTAACAGCAAACTATGCTTGTTGTAAGTTTGTTTGTTTGTTGTTTAACACCGCACTCAGGAATGTAAATAATCCAGTCTGGATCAGAACAAAGTCACTGACACAGTTGAACCAATCAACTCAACTCGGAAGGGTGCACGGGTATCACGCACGTTGTGACGCCCAACGCTAACACCGTATTCGTGCGTGCGTGATTCCCGTGCACCTTTTCGAGTTGAGTTGATTGGTTCAACTGTGTCATATGGCCCTGTGACGCAGGGGTAGCATTATGCAGATAGCTGTTTCAATGAATGCTCGTTCCACCCATGACGAACAGGTCTGGTTGTTGATGAAATATAGTGATAGCTAAATAGAAAGATTTTTTATTCATGCACCGATTGTCTTTAAATGTAATATCCAGTTATGTATGACTTTTTAATAATCTCATACCAACTTTGACTGGAGTAGGTCCGATAGTTTTTCAGATATTGCAGTAAACGTCGGTACCTTAAATTACCTTCCAGACTATAATATAGTGGCATAGTCAACCACTTTACCATAGTAAGTCATACACCTTAAGTAAGACTTAATACAATAATACCTAAACATAAGACATAAGATAGTGGCAGGTCATATACTTGTACTTAACATAGACCTATAATAATGGTAGGTTATATACTGTGAAACAGGCCCTGATTTTAAAGAAAAACAAAAAAATCCTGATCTTGTGTTCACTTTATATTTTTCTTGAAACAGCCCTGTCAGTGTGGTTTAGGAGGCAGCAAGTCACGCACCAGTTGCTCCCCAGGCCATAACTGTAACTTCTCCTGCAAGTTCTAACGGAGGGCCTCAGATATGAGAGTAGAAAAATACCGAAATCTTCCGATCAAACGGTCCTTAGACATTTGGAACTGTGAATGACATTAATGTTTAACTTTCAACACAGATCTTTGTGTGAAAAAGCCTTTCATGTTGTAGCGTAAATAAGAACTGAATATTTAAACTTTTAAGGGCATGATCTGAACCAAATATCTTGTTTAAATCTGCTTCAGTACTTGGCTAAACGTTAGCGCCAACATAATGTTTTCTTGGAATACCTGCAACCCCCATGGCTTGCTGCAAAGGAACTTTTTACAAGGTGGAGTGGAAGAGACAGAAATATCTATCTGCCTGCACTGTATAACATCATCGTCTGTAGTCTTCATGGAATATATTCCAAATATTTACAACTGGTAAACAGTATAGATGGATGGATGAGTTGGGTTTAACGCCGCTTTTAACAGTATTCCAGTTATATCGCGGCGTGTCAGCTTAATGTGGGAGGAAAGCCCGAAGTGATGCAGGTCTCAGACGTTTACCACTTCGGTGAAACCCACGAGCACAGGTATGGTGCTGACAAACCTAGAAACATAATCGGGGCGAACCGGGATTTCGAACCCACAATCATAGGTTTCTTGCGTGCCTAAGGGACGCAACTCTGCACAGCGAATCGCGGCACATTAGACGACTGGGCCAACAGTGCCCCCTCGTAAACAGTAAACCACATTTCAATGCAAGTGGGTATCTACACATGGTTATATACCGTAGTTTCTTGAGTATAGTGCACACTTTTTAAAAAAAAAACACAGCTGTGTAGAAGGGGGTGCGCATTATACACGAATTAATGAGTTTTGATGTTTTTTCCCCCATGGAAAGACATTACCGTGAGCATGTAACACCGGAAATACCATGTCAACAAATCCATACTGAAGTACGCAAATTAGTCATGTAATTACACTGTCTGGCTATAAAAAGTGTTTTTTGTATATCTGCACTTATGTTTGTAACTTATTTTATTAATTTTATTCAAAATTCCTTTTAATATTGTTTTAATTAATTTTGGCGAAATCGTGTGTGAAGCGATCGGAAGATCGCACAACTCACCGTTATTAACAGCAACCACAGTCAGATTACTGCTATTGACGCCTTGGAACGAACTTTAGTTGACAGAGTGAGTGAGTGAGTGAGTATGGTTTTACGCCGCTTTTAGCAATATTCCAGCAATATCACGGCGGGGGACACCAGAAATGGGCTTCACACATTGTACCCATGTCGGGAATCGAACCCGGGTCTTCGGCGTGACGAGCAAACGCTTTAACCACTAGGCTAACCGACCGCCCCTAGTTGACAGAGAATGGATCCATATACATGTATCATAAATGCCATACTGTGACTTGTTAAAAGTCATATTTGTACATCAGACAAGGCACTGGTCTGGTCCAGGTCTATCACTGCAGGTTTGGCCCTCATTCAACTTCAAAGAAGTGTGCACCTTTTACTCCTACAAAATCACACAAACCATGAATTCCAAATCCTCCCTTGTGTAGCTCCCCCTCCGCAGGGAACCTGTCCCCACCCATGCAGTGCACTCCATGGCCCCACCCCCACAGCAGGGGAGAGGCTAGACTAAAGCTTAGTCTCTAATGATGTTTAATTTCAATAGAAAGAGCCCCAGAATTTAACCTACGGAAAATCTAGACTTGCTTCAATTAAGGCTTTTGCGGTGAAGAAAGGGCTGGGCGAAAGGGAAATTAATCATGTTAATATGGTTAATGGGCTGTGAGACGGGCCAGGAACAGGCTGATGCACAGAGCTCCAGATAACTTTTTGAGCAATTGAGTTTTTACTCGAAGGTTTCTATTTTAATTGGGTTATTACATTTTTCATTGGGTAACCAATATTTTTTCACACATCTATTCATCACTCTATTGGGTTTTTCCTAAAATGAGTAAGCATTTTGAGATTTAACAAAAATATTAATGTTTTAGATGTATGATTATAAACAGTTCTAAATAAAGGCTTGACTCAGAAAGTAAATTACCTCGTAATTGTGTTTCGGAAATTAGCTCTGTTGTGCACATGCTGAAAAAGCTTCATTTGGTATTTACGCGTGCTGTTTTCAAACAATTGAGTTTTTCATTTAATGCATGCATTTCTCTATGCATGTTAATTGAAAGTAATTGGGTTTTGAATAGTTTTGGGGGGCATTTTACGAAAATACGCAGCTTATCTGTTTACTGGGTGGGGTGGGTGTGGGTGTAGGGTGTGTTGATGAGGGGGTGCATGTCTCAACAGGTTGCTTTAGATTCAAGATACAGGCAGGGTACAAAATCTCTACTACAATTATATCATGTCTCAGCTCAAGCTTGTTATCCGGTTGAATCTGGTCACTCCCAAGATACAAGCCTTTTTGAAGCTGGGAGACTGATGCAGAGCTCCAGATAAGCTGCGTATCTGCGTGAAATACGCATCAGAAATGCAGAAATATGCAGTAAAATATAATCCAAGCGTATCAAATACGCAACGAACATTACAGATACGCTACAAAAATAATATTTGTGCGTATCATCAAAATATTGTGAAGTAACCCTGCGTATTCGATTAGCAAATCAGCAACTTATTTTGAAATTATAAACGGTCATTCCGTCAACCTTGCCAAACTCCACGATGACAGTCACGTCATGATCATTTGCCATCACACTTTCATGTGGAAGTAACGTGGTATTTTTGAGTCCTATAAAGCTCTCAAACCCACACGACACCAGTTTGCAGGGACTGGATGAATAGTGTTTTTAAATATTTAACTTAAATACCCACATGTGTAAAAACTAGTGGGTAACAGAAATTTGAATACGCAGATAGAATTACTGATACCCAATGATTTTAAAATGCATGGGTAAAATACCCACAACACCAAAAGCTTATCTGGAGCTCTGCTGATGTGAACTATCCATGTCATATAGGGTGCAACTCATATGTTCCTACGTGTAGTTCGGTAGCCTCGTGGTGACAGCGCCAGCGTGGCTTGATGATGACAGAGCAGGGCTCAGACCCTTACATTGGTTACTACAGTGTGTGAAGTCTGGAATATTCCAAAGAACATACCCACTAATCATTCTAATGTGTTCTATGTAACTAAAGCTTTGAATATGGTCTGTGATGAAACCTGTCCTCGCTCACCTGCTACAAATATGCAGAGCTCCAGATAAGCTGCGTATGCAGAAATGCAGAAATACGCACTAAAATAAAATCCAAGCGTATCAAATACGCAACAAATATTACAGATTCGCTACAAAAATAAAACTTGTGCGTATCATCAAAATATTGTGAAGTAACCCTGCGTATTCGATTAGCAAATCAGCAACTTATTTTGAAATTATAAACAGCCATTCCGTCAATCTTGCCACATCATGATCATTTGCCATCACACTTTCTTGTGGAAGTAACGTGGTATTTTTGAGTCCTATAAAGCTCTCAAACCCACATGACACCAGTTTGAAGGGACTAGATGAATAGTGTTTTTAAATATTTAACTTAAATACTCACATGTGTAAAAACTAGTTAGTAACAGAAATTTGAATACCCAGATAGAATTACTGATACCCAATGATTTTAAAATGCATGGGTAAAATACCCACAACACCAAAAGCTTATCTGGAGCTCTGAATATGTGAAGCATCCCTCCATTAATGCCCTTACTCCCATGTAATTAAACTGTAGACTGTCTTGTTGATAAGGGTTTTGGCATTCTCCCACCTGTTTTAAATGTACACCTGTGATAAGCTGCTGGTTGTTTGACTGTCCTTTGTTGACAGGATTGTATTGGAAATACAGTTTGTAAATGCTCTAGTCACAATATGGCTGAAATTTGAACTCACTCACTCACCTTTCTCTGTATCTTCTTTCCCCTTCTAAATGACCCATCCCTCCCCCCAATCCCCCCTCCCCCTCCGACACTGTCCCCTCCCCCTCCCACACTGTTTGTACTTGGCAACCTGACACTGAAATGACCCTCCCAGCCCCTGGCCTCATGCTGTGTTGCCACCTCAGGCTGCAACTTGCAGAAGCTTGAATTTCATTTAATTGATTACATTGTCGCTTGCAATTATTTGTATATATTTCGCAATTATTGCTGTCACCCACTCAAAATTTTTGTGACCATGTTGTTAAAATGTTGTTAATGTCACTGACTGAAAAATCTATGGATCTAACACACACACACCCTCCCCCTCTTGGTAGATCCAACGACATGTTTGTTTACATTATGCAGGGGTCCTTGCATGCAAATTATTCCTATTGAATGTGAAGCGTCCCAAAATCAGAAGTGGTTATTTCTCATTAACAACTTTAAATTTAAATTAACCAATCAAATTACATCCTCCTTCAATGTCATGGTAGAATTCATTTAATTATCGCCGGATCATAGGTTTTCGGCCATCCTTTGTTTTCAGATAGCCATATTTGTCGTGATTACTCACACTATAATGTGGCGTATCGGGTCAGACAGACATTGCAAATACTCAGATGATAGCTTATTTTTAAGATAAGGTTGTTTTTTATAAGTGAGTGACTTCTTTTACAGTTGTTCAAGTGATTAGCGAAAGAAAAATACAAGTGTTTTTTTAAGCGACCACAAACCCATAACACAGAGATAATTCATTCAGCGGGTCCCTTGATTCTGTGCCATATGAGAAAACCTTAAGGACACCAGCAGACAAATGATTAGTCTCTTAGTCTGAATATATATAAAAACTTTGATAGAAACAAGTAAGTACATTTAAATTGAAGAGAAGCCCCAGTTAGATTCAGAAAATGTGGAAAATCTATTCTTGCTTCATTTTGGGCTGAAGTATTACAGTAATGGTTCAGCAAAAGGGAAAATAATCATGATTCAAGGACTAGGAGACAGACTAGGACCCCAGGAAAACCCTTACTTTCAAACACTGCCAATGGTGTCTCCCAATGTCTCAGATAATCAGGATTCAAGGACTAGGAGACGGACTAGGACCCCAGGAAAACCCTTACTTTCAAACACTGCCAATGGTGTCTCTCAATGTCTCAGATAATCGGGATTCAAGGACTAGGAGACGGACTAGGACTCCAGGAAAACCCTTACTTTCAAACACTGCCAATGGTCTCTCAATGTCTCAGATAATCAGGATTCAAGGACGATAAGACAGACTAGGACCCAAGGAAAACCCTTACTTTCAAACACTGCCAATGGTGTCTCTCAGTGTCTCAGATAATCAGGATTCAAGGACGATAAGACAGACTAGGACCTCAGGAAAACCCTTACTTTCAAACACTGCCAATGGTGTCTCTCAATGTCTCAGATAATCAGGATTCAAGGACTAGGAGACGGACTAGGACTCCAGGAAAACCCTTACTTTCAACACTGCCGTGGTGTCTCCCAATGTCTCAGATGATCAGGATTCAAGAACTAGGACACAGACAAGGACCCCAGGAAAACCCTTACTTTCAACACTGCCATGGTGTCTCTCAATGTCTCAGATGATCAGGATTCAAGGACTAGGACACAGACAAGGACCCCAGGAAAACCCTTACTTTCAACACTGCCATGGTGTCTCTCAATGTCTCAGATGATCAGGATTCAAGGACGATAAGACAGACTAGGACCCCAGGAAAACCCTTACTTTCAACACTGCCGTGGTGTCTCCCAATGTCTCAGATGATCAGGATTCAAGGACTAGGACACAGACAAGGACCCCAGGAAAACCCTTACTTTCAACACTGCCAATGGTGTCTCCCAATGTCTCAGATGATCAGGATTCAAGGACTAGGACACAGACAAGGACCCCAGGAAAACCCTTACTTTCAACACTGCCATGGTGTCTCTCAATGTCTCAGATAATCAGGATTCAAGGACTAGGACACAGACAAGGACCCCAGGAAAACCCTTACTTTCAACACTGCCATGGTGTCTCTCAATGTCTCAGATGATCAGGATTCAAGGACGATAAGACAGACTAGGACCCCAGGAAAACCCTTACTTTCAACACTGCCGTGGTGTCTCCCAATGTCTCAGATGATCAGGATTCAAGGACTAGGACACAGACAAGGACCCCAGGAAAACCCTTACTTTCAACACTGCCATGGTGTCTCTCAATGTCTCAGATAATCAGGATTCAAGGACTAGGACACAGACAAGGACCCCAGGAAAACCCTTACTTTCAACACTGCCATGGTGTCTCTCAATGTCTCAGATGATCAGGATTCAAGGACGATAAGACAGACTAGGACCCCAGGAAAACCCTTACTTTCAAACACTGCCAATGGTGTCTCAATGTCTCAGATAATCAGGATTCAAGGATGATAAGACAGACTAGGACCCCAGGAAAACCCTTACTTTCAAACACTGCCAATGGTGTCTCAATGTCTCAGATAATCAGGATTCAAGGACGATAAGACAGACTAGGACCCAAGGAAAACCCTTACTTTCAAACACTGCCAATGGTGTCTCAATGTCTCAGATAATCAGGATTCAAGGACGATAAGACAGACTAGGACCCCAGGAAAACCCTTACTTTCAAACACTGCCAATGGTGTCTCAATGTCTCAGATAATCAGGATTCAAGGATGATAAGACAGACTAGGACCCCAGGAAAACCCTTACTTTCAAACACTGCCAATGGTGTCTCAATGTCTCAGATAATCAGGATTCAAGGACGATAAGACAGACTAGGACCCCAGGAAAACCCTTACTTTCAACACTGCCAATGGTGTCTCCCAGGGTCCCAGATGTTACACAACCCAGGAGGGTTTCACTTACATCAGTTATCCCTATTTCACAGAACAGATTAATTCACCTTATTTTACATGCTGTTCCTGTATAAAGTATTCAGTTACTTAGTCATATCTAAAAGGCTTCGGAATTGAAAAGCCCTATATGTTGTATGCGTCAGATTCATTACGATTCCAGAGAAAATGGTGGTATGTTGTTGATGCCATAGTAAACTTGTAGCTTAACACCAGCCCGTGTCAAACTAGACTTGCACAAGTCTCTAAGGTAATAATTATTAGACATAGTGAAAATAATAATTTCTAGATTATATAAATAATGAGAACAAGTGGTCCCCATCATAGACTGGTGTCCTCAGGCGGTCTGCTTTTCTAGACTTGAGAAAATTACTACACATCCATGAACTTCTCTTTCAGTAGCCTTGGAGCAAGGCTAGTGTCAAACCACCAGAATTGGAGCCAAAATAAACTTGGGCTTCTTGTTTCATATCCTTTCAACACAATTCATGATTCATGATGTTCAGGATCATAAACTTATTTGTTCAGCATTCTTATCTTATGGTGCTAGAGCTGTACCAAGTAGTCTTACTGGTCTGTACAGAGGTATAAGCTAGAATTACCCGTATTACTCGATATCACACAATGGATAGTTTTATCGATGCAGTAAACCAATCCGATAAACTTGGTATCACAACTCGATAAAGATGTAAATGAGGTCAATTAGCAGACACAACTTTGAATAAACTCTATAATTAGGTGCGATGCCAACTTGTAAAACAATCTTTGCATGAAATATTATTCTAGCAGCCTCCCACCCCCCACCCCAACCATTAGTGTTTACGTAAACAACCATTTCAGCAAGACATTTGGCATAACATAATAATAGGGGACGTTCACTCAAGAATTGTATTCCTATGCTATTTCTAGAGTTACTTTATATGAATGAAAGTTGTCTTAAACTTCATTTGTTTTAAGAATAAATATTTATGATAAAGATATTATTTCCCTCATGTGTTTCTGTATGGTAAATATCATAAATAAGGAATAAAAAGTAAGTATTGCAACTTTCATTCCTAATATAAGACACGAATGACACAAAAACACACTCGGATGATGATCTCTACATACTGGCTCAGATGATTCCATTACAAAATCTTTAATAGAACTAACAAATACATAAAATGACAAGACAATAGTTTCTCCACTAAGTGAGTGAGTGAGTATGGTTTTACGCCGCTTTATTCCAGCAATATCACGGCGGGGGACACCAGAAATGGGCTTCACACATCGTACCCATGTGGGGAATCGAACCCGGGTCTTCGGCATGACGAGTGAACGCTTTAACCACTAGGCTACCGCACCGCGCCTTCTCCACTAAGACCATTATATACATACACTAACATCATAGCACACATAGATCAGTACTAAACTCCAAGCTGCCATCACCTCAGAAGTGAGGGTTCACTCTGTCTATTCCAGCACTAACAAGGATGTGTTATCATCTTAATCAGCAGGGCTCATACCCATGGCCAAGGCGTGCTCCCAAACTTTATCTGCTTTCAAAGATAATTGGACATTTTATCTTTGCATTTGACGCCATGTCTATCTTCTCTGTCATGTTGTTTTAGTGTTTATTTCCATCTGCGTAAACAAAGCCAATTCCTTGATAGTTAATTGTATGCAGGGAAGCTACACCCGTTGTTTTCATACAAGGTTCCTGCATGTGTTCAGCTTCATGAAGGGAGAGAAACATGGATTAAAGGAAACTGGAGAGTCTCAGGAAAGGCTTTCCAAACAGTATATGGAATGATACGTAGGTGCGGTTATTTTGCCTGGAGCTTGTTGAAACGACAGAGAGAATCGCCTGAGGTATTATTATGCCAGGTTGCTGTGAAAATGTTTTGTAGTCGTGCTGATTTCAACTTGAAAAGTGTCAATGTACATATGTGTATTTGAAATTCTCCTAATCCTGGATACCAGATCATTTCGTTCCTATTTATTTCACAATTCATAGAGAATTTTTGAAAAAAAATCAGTTATTATGACAAGTTTGACAATTAGTGAACTTTGTAAGGCCAAGAGATGAGAAAAACAGCTTATCTGACAAGTTGACTCATAATTTGTAGTTACTTTTGTCTTCAGTCTTTAGGAAAGCATCAGAAGAGGTTTCTGAAAATTCCCATGAACTGACGACCATTGTTCCGTGATGTAATGACACATGTAAATGTCAGGCCTTTCGTTATTCAAGGACAGAACATTCAATAACTTGTCAGGATATACAGAGAGTGCATCCAAAAGTCAGTAAGATACAGGAATGTAAACAATCCGAAACTCACTAAATCAAGTAGAAGCAGCATAGCCAGATATTGCATGACTAACGAGTGAGAAAATATACCGGTACAAATGAAGCATAATCCTAAATAAGTCATGCAAGCAGGGATCGGGAAACCGGTCATTGCGCCAGACTTGTCCGATTGTGACTGCAAACTATCGGATTTGAAAAAGTGCAAACCAGACATTTTAAATTTTGCCAACAGGACATTTTCAAGAAAGTACTTGCCAGACATTACAACCTGAGACCTTTATCATAACAAAGGATAAAAATTATAGATATCCAGGTACACTGACATGTGTTTTTGTTGTTAATTAGTGCATATACGACTTGCAGACGTGACTAAGCGTTGGGGAAAAAACATCTATACTTGCGGCATGTTCACTGGATAAAAGTGTGCACAATACTCACTAAAATAAGGAATATGTTATGAAAGTGGCCCTTAGTATTATGTTTTTATTATTTTATTCATACATGAACGTCCAACAGTAACTGTCCAATATGAGGTGGGCGTGACCAGAATACAAATGTCGATCAGCCAAAAGATTATTATTGCGGATCCCAGCATGCAAGTCCTATGTCTCGTAAAGTTCAAGCTGATCATGCTCTAACCCACCAAATGACATCAACGTACATTCCCCAGTCATATGCAGGATTGTTATTTCACATTCATTGTTTAAATCGGCTTGCTTTGATGGGGTTCAGCTATCAGATGTGGCCCAGATGTGGGAGGTGATAGATGGCGCATGAAGGGGAAATCAGCACAATCCCCTGTGTAAACAATAATTTCCTTCCCATCAACCCCACATAAATATGATGTATTCGCTATGGGAGGTTACACGACCATGACTGTTTTGTGGTTGAGATGTTGGCATCTGTGTACACGGCTTCATGTTAAGGCATCCTGTCATAATCGTGGGATAATTCAATGAGTGTTCCTGAGACGTGTGAATTATCTTACAAGTGTAGCGTCTTTATGGCTTGGTAATGTCTGTCAGATGTTGGTGGTGAATATTATCTGCAACCGTTTTGGGATTAAATCTGAATGAGTAATTTGAGTAACATACCACTGTTCATTATTGAATGTTAAAGCTCTAACGCTACTGTCGAACCCATTCAACAGGGTTGGCCTTCGACCTGCATCTGTAGCCTGCATCTGTAGTTGAGATGCCATGTTAGAAGTTAGAAATAGAAGATAAAAAATAAATCCACAAAATGAAGAATAATAAGAGAAGTAAAAAACACAATTAATTTTGAAAATCGGACAACAATTGTATTTTAAGAGTACCTTTTTAACGCTATATATTGGTTATTCCTGGAAATGATTATGGAAGGAAACGATAAGGGGAAATGGAACTGTTTTTGACTCATTTCTATGGTTTTAAGCAGTTAAAAAATAACAGAAAAACAATTAACTAGTATCATTGCAACATGGACTGCTTGTTAAGTAAGTCTTGACCCTTCATAAGACATAACATGAGTTTGCCACTAACGTGGCTATATCCCCCTCCCTTGTTGCAGAATTTAAACTAAATCTAAACAAACCCTAACCTTTTTTAACCGAGGTGGAACTTGTCATGGAAATCGTTCCCACCCCACATGGTGGTTTAACTCAATGGTCAAAGTGTCACCACCCCACACTGTGGTTTAACTAAATGGTCAAAGTGTAGCCACCCCACACTGTGGTTTAACTCAATGGTCAAAGTGTCACCACCCCACACTGTGGTTTAACTCAATGGTCAAAGTGTCACCACCTCAAACTGTGGTTTAACTCAATGGTCAAAGTGTCACCACCTCAAACTGTGGTTTAACTCAATGGTCAAAGTGTCACCACCCCACATTGTGGTTTAACTCAATGGTCAAAGTGTCACCACCCAACATCGGGGTTTAACCCAATGGTCAAAGAGTCGCCACCCCACATCGTGGATTAACTCAAAGGTCAAAGTGTCACCACCCCACATTGTGGTTTAACTCAATGGTCAAAGTGTCACCACCTCAAACTGTGGTTTAACTCAATGGTCAAAGTGTCACCACCCCACACTGTGGTTTAACTCAATGGTCAAAGTGTCACCACCCCACATTGTGGTTTAACTCAATGGTCAAAGTGTCACCACCCCAAACTGTGGTTTAACTCAATGGTCAAAGTGTCGCCATCCCACATTGGGGTTTAGCCCAACGGTCAAAGTGTCGCCATCCCACATCGGGGTTTAGCCCAACGGTCAAAGTGTCGCCATCCCACATCGGGGCTTAGACCATCGGTCAAAGTGTCGCCATCCCACATCGGGGTTTAGCCCAACGGTCAAAGTGTCGCCATCCCACATCGGGGCTTAGACCATCGGTCAAAATGTCGCCATCCCACATCGGGGTTTAGCCCGACGGTCAAAGTGTCGCCATCCCACATCGGGGTTTAGCCCGACGGTCAAAGTGTCCCCATCCCACATCGGGGTTTAGCCCAACGGTCAAAATGTCGCCATCCCACATCGGGGTTTAGCCCAACGGTCAAAGTGTCGCCATCCCACATCAGCACATTGGGGTTTAGCCCGACGGTAAAAAGTGTCGCCATCCCACATCGGGGTTTAGCCCCACGGTCAAAATGTCGCCATCCCACATCGGGGTTTAGCCCAACGGTCAAAGTGTCGCCATCCCACATCAGCACATTGGGGTTTAGCCCGACGGTAAAAAGTGTCGCCATCCCACATCGGGGTTTAGCCCAACGGTCAAAGTGTTCAACTTCCAACTTGGCTACATTACATGATGCACACTTCTGGTGTCCCAGGCTACAGTAGTGCAAAAGGGGGACTATTCTCCATGGGTAAATCAGATATTTTAATTATAAATATGAGCCTTATTTTGTTTTCAAAAATCCTTGCAACAACATAATTTTTGTGGCAGACAATTTCTTTTCTTGTCAACAATCTGAAGCATAATTATTTTTTTCAAGCATTATCTCTATAGAAACCCAGGCTTGCTTCCCCCTTCTCTCTAAGGATATCAAATCATCTATTATCAGCCAATCAGGAAATAGCAGACAGCAAGTACAAGTAGGGGTGGCCGATTTCTTTTTCGCCTTATGGGAATATAAATGTAAAAAGAATTGCTTCGTTAGCCAATCAAATGGAATTTATCTATATATTTCAGAACACCTGTTTGTATCCATCTCAGCATCAAAAGAGTTAAAGCCCTTACATATACCAGTACAAGAGTTAATGTTCCTACCACCTGGCATACAGGAAGTGGCTGTCTGTGTTGGCCGACAGCTACACACACAACCCTTGCCAGATTACCACACACTGGCAAATATTGCAGGTTGAATAACAATAATTTGTCTGCTTCCTGATTCCAAGAAAAACTTAAGTAATTCCATATCTCCTCCTCCGTATCAGCCCCAGAAAAAAGGTAAGACGATTTCATGGATGGATACATCATGTACATGCTTGGCAAAATGAGATATTTTATCAAACTGAAATTATTTCAATTACTTTATTTTCTGTTATGTGTTAAAGTGTTTAGGTGAGGTGAGGTGAGGTGAAATGGGGTTTAACGTCGCGTCCAAGATTATTGCAATTATATAGCGGCGTACATGCACTTGTGTGTGTGTGTCTGCTTGTACCAGTCCAGACTGATGCCGATTTATAGTGCTAGCCCACTGAGATACCGTGGCGCAGTTTAACATGAATACCCCACTCAGACACAGTTTACTGACTCCGAGCCGACCAGTCCTTGTTTCAGCACCTTCATGCCGAGCGCCAGACAGGGTAACAACAAGTACCATCTTTTAACGTCTTTTTGGTATGACGCGGTCGGGGATCGAACCCAGGACCTTCCGCTCCCCTGGCGGACGCTCTACCACTAGACCACGGAGGCGGTCTGTGTTTAGGTGAAGATTGGCAACATTGTATTTAGTTGCAATCACAAATCAGCCAATCCATATGGTTTCCGACCTTTGTCATAATGTTGCACCAAAGATTTGATTGAATGGTTGTTGTTTAACCCCGCACTCAGCAATATTCCAGCCATATGACAGCAAGGAACTGAAAGGAACATTTTTTGTGTACTATTTTCAAGGGAAGATAATTTCTTTCATATTAAAAATGTTAAAGAACCCATATTCTTCAAAACATAGTACCCATGACAAGGTGATATCATTGTCATCCTGTAACAATTATATGTTTGTTTGTTTGTTGTTCAACGCCACACTCAGCAATAATCCAGCTATGTGAAAGCAGTCTTTAAATAATCGAGTCCGGGCCAGACAATCCAGTGACTGACATCATGAGCATCCATCTACGCAATTGACATGCATCAACCAAGTCAGTGAGTCTGACCACCCAATCCCATTAGTCGCCTCTTACGACAAGCATAGTCGCCTTTTACGGCAAGTATGGGTTGCTGAAGACCTATTCTACCCCCGATCTTCACGGATCTGTTACACTGTCAAAAGGTTTGCCGAATTTGTATTCTTTACTCTGAAAAAGCACAATATTGTTCTGGAGGATGCTCCAGTAAAATATAAACATAACATAGAGTCAAATTTCCGAACCTACACATGTATAAAATGATGATAAAGTTTGATCAGTTTACGCTACTGTCAACAATATTGGTCCAGTGACCCATGACAATCATCAGCTCTGTACAAGTATAAGAGGCCAGTGGCCCCTTTACAAGAATAAAACACAATCAATAAGTATCCAAAAAAGATGTTGAATTAAGCACTAACTGTCTACAAAATACATTTCTGATTATGTTTTCTGTGTCACTTTTGACCCCAAAAACATGACAAAGCAAAAGAGGGGTGGTTGGGGGAGGGGGGGGGGGGGGGGACGTTGCCGTTGTTTATCACAACTATAGAGGAGTGGGGGGAGTGACATGAAAAAAAGACAGAGATCTATTTGATTTGTTAAAATTTTAACATTATTTAGGGCATGTTATTTGAGGGAGGGGCAGAGAGGTAGTGTTGCATGAAATATTTTACCGAAAATGAAGCGTGGTGGCAAATTATAATACAGTCTCAACGAAAAAGGGGATTCTTAAATATTAAATTCATAACCATGATGACCAAAATTCTAAGTTTTCTACAATTTAGGCAAGGGGAAATTTTCTGCAATCATGCAGCAAGGGAATTGCCCTACATACTGAATTGCCAAAATTAATATTTGGTCAAATTTGTAAAAAGTCTTTTCAATAACATACCATTTTAGAAAGGGAAAACTTTCTGCTTTAAGTTATGCTACAACTCCCTGTTACACCCTGTGTTGTCTGTAGGTTCTTATAACAATGGAGTCAGACTACGTTCAACCTGTAGGCCAGGGGGTTCCAGCTGTGGGAGACACAGGTACACACTATGGGAAAGAAAAGATCATCTAAATAGTTGACATTTGGGGAGAATCATGGCGCAGGCTGATTCACCCCAGTGTCGGGGGGCAATATGTTGGATGGGGTCTGGACCTGGGGGGAAGGGAGGCAGGGCAGGTATGAGGAAGGTGAACCTCACACACACAGCGTTAGAAATTGGCACTAGTCCTATAGTCCTTGCCAAACTGCCCAATGGTAAAGGTATCATAAGGACTAGTAGAAATTTGCCCTTTTTAAGGGTTTTGCCATATGTTATCATTATAAGGACTAGTGGCCGAAAACTGTTAGTTTCTAACCCTGCGTGACACAGCTCCACTACAGGAACTTGTACTGCAGTGTAGTAGGGCCACAGTAAGTAGTTACTTGTTGTAAGGTAGGTCGAACGTCTGCTTGTTGTCTAACGTTGCACTCAGCAATATTCCAGCTAGATGACGGCGGTCTGTTAATCATATCAAGTCTGGACCAGACAATCCTGTGATTGATATCATGAGCATCGATCCACGCAATTGGGATCAATGACATGCATCAACCAAGTCAGCGAGCCTGGCCACCAAAACCTGTTAGTCGCCTGTTACGTCAAGCATGGGTTGCTGAAGACCTTAATTCTAACCCAGGCCTTCACAGGTTCGAACGTCTGCTACTGCAGAATGAGTCATCAAACATATATTATCAATTGTTTTTCTATAAATTGAACAATTTATTTCTATATAGCATGTTTAGGCCACTAAACGTTTCTTGTCAGAAGAATTGTGGCTGAGAATTACAAAACCATTTCTCCCTCAGATACCTTCTATCAGCAGATGTTCATTTTATTACAAAAACAAAAAACGAATACATGGACTATTATTAAACTTATAATTGTTGCCTTATACATAAATGTATTTGAAAATATATATAACTTGTTGTAACACAACAGTATCGAAGGCTAATCCCACACACAACCATGGAGGTCTTTCTGCTGCTAACATTCTATGTCTAAATAACCATGACATTTTCAAGAACAAATCCCAATATGCCAAAATACATCATAATGATATGTCACAAAAAAGATTAAATAGACAAGAATATTTCGAACATTGCACAAAAGACAATGTAAAAAGTGCAAAAAGATCAATACCCGTACATATTGGCAACAATTCTCCCTCTTAAAATGAAGAACATTCACAGAATGTTACAATCTCTCAATATCACGGAGAAGGAAGCAAGTGATAAAAAATATACCAGAGCATTACTTCCAGCTAGCTTTTAACACATTCTCTAATCTCAAAGAAATAGTTCTTTGAGAAAAAAGATTTCAGCTTTAAAGTGATAGGACAGACATATGTCAGCCGTTATCAGATTTCTCTGCCAGCCCCTGTGACTGCTGGTCTCCTTGCTGGAGGCATGGAGGGCTGCCTAACCTTATGTCATACTTAGCACTGTCGGCAAGTGAGAAGGCCCGGCTTGGATATGATGGCTTGGATATAATACTGTTAGTTTTTGCCTTTAAAATACCACACTTTCCCAAATGACATCTAAATAACGTCCCTAAGCGTAGCAAGTTCCAAATGTTCTCTCTTTGTGAGCATAAAGAGCTTATATTTTCAAAGATGTTTTAACCCTTTTTTCTTCTTTTTATAGAGCTGTCACTATCAGGGAATGGTAAACTTCAAGGCAGTGGTATATCAGTTATTGCCAAAATTTGGTCAGAGAAATCTTAAATACCGTATTCGACGTAATAAGCCCCCGGGGCGCTCTCAACAATAGAAATAGGGGGCTCTTATTAGAATATAATTTTGGTGAGAAAAAGTGAGTTGAAAGATTTTTGTAGTTTATGCTGACAGCCTGAACTGATACAAAAGAAAAGTATGCGCCTATCATACACGACAGATATATTTTCCAGAATCTAATTGCCCACAATTAAGGGTGCATATAACACACGATTGTATATTATACACGAATAAATAAGTCTTACGTACATTGATCAATAGGAATGGGTGCTAATTGGGATTGTTCACTAGCCAATATATGAGCAAATATTGCCTTGGGTGCTTATTAGAGCAGGGCACTTATAACGTCGAGTACGGTAGGTAAAATACATCCCATTAACTGGTGATATTAAAAAGAATTTTGAATCATATCATATCATAGATCAAGTCAGGCTGCATAAATATATATATATTGTCAATGATTAGTTTTCCTGGTCATAGATACACGTTGTATGATCGGTGGTGCATTCTCCAGCTTCTTCACACCATAAGACGTTAATAGATAGTACTTGTTGTTACCATGCCTGGCACTGGGCATTAAGGGAAAAAACAAGCTCCTCCCTAAATCACAAACATGCTCCAGCAAATCTCAGACACTATTTGACCACAAGAGTGAACTCCTGACAACAGAGCTGCCTCTGCTCACCAAAATTAAATGAATTAAAAATTATAAGCGTTATATCTCCCCTGTGCTCTGACATAAAGTAGAAGGAAAGATGGTAAACATATAATCTCAACCATCAACACTGCAACAAATATCCACCAATCTTCTTCAAACACAAATAAACACAACTTGAGCTTTTGCCAACAGATATTAAAAGTGACGATGAAAGGATATTTCAAACGGCTGATATTTTCCAGTGATATCAAAAATGAAAACTGTTTTTTTATGTTTACTGAAATTACATTTGTGGGGTCGCAGGGTATAAGCTCTGCAGCACAGGTCCATCAAGAGATAGGCTGGGTGAGCATGGAGAGGGAGAGAGAGATAAGTGAAGAGTGAGGCACAGCTGGGAGAGGCTTACATTACCGGAGGGAGCTCTAAGACAGCATCACGCTAATAAAACAGATTTATACAATATAGAGAGGTAATTGCTAGATTCGGCAGTAACGAAAAATGTTTTTGTACAGGGAGAGGTCAGCGCAATAAGAGTGTGGAGGAAGTGTATATTACAGCTACCAGAGAGTGAGATTCAGGAACACTGAATCACTGCTATACCCGCGGAGGAGGGCTTGCTATAGGTGCTATAGGTAGAAAGGGTTGGAAACCCACATTTGCAGACATATATGTTTGAAGACTTTATCCAGTATTGTGAGTGTGGCCTTGGAACGGACAGAGACTGTTTGTCTGTGGAAATAGAGGACAGGAGTTGTGGAGACTTGGATAACTGTGTCACACTGTGGCTGGTCTTTGCTACACATGGAGGTTGTTTCTGTGGAACTTGTGGAAAATCAGATTTGTGTAAAAGTCTTAAAGCAACATCTAATTTTGACATCCTGGCCCCATGGTGCTGTCAAGGTGATCAAGTCTTGATCAAGGTGAGAACAGCAGTAAGATATTCTATAAACAAAGGGTTTTGTTCAAAGAAATCATTATTTGATCACAAGGTACATTTTTGTCCAGGTAGAGTTGTTATGTTTGTTTTTTTGTTTGTACATTGAAGTCATATCATAAAATACCTGAGGTTATCGAGCCTGGACTAGTGAATGGTGGGTAGAATGAGAGTTTTTCTTTGTTTTTGTTGTTTAACAACGCACTCGGCAATGTTCCAGCTATATGACAGCGGTCTGAAAATAATCCAGTCTGGACAGATAATCCAGTGATTGATATCATGAGCATCGATCCATGAAATTGGGATACGATGACATGCATGAAGTCAGCAAGCCTGACCACCCGATCCCAATAGTTACCTCTTCAACAAGAAAAAGTCGCCTTTTACGGCAAGGATGGGTTGCTGAAGACCTATTCTAACCCGGATCTTCACGGGAACAAGGTAGAGTTGAGAGCTGTTCAAATGTTTTCTACAAGATGAGGTATGAGGAAGTGTTAAATATGATAGTTACACCACTTTTGCACTACTACATCAACACATCATCCGCAGACACCAATTCACTACCCCGTTGCTCAGCTTGATGCATGTGGGTATTACGGGGAATCAAACAAAGGACTCCTTCACCACAAGCAAATGCACCATTACTAACCTGTACACCAGCCCCCAAGCAATGTCAGGTCACAAAAGTACTCCTTTGATTAACTGACTTGCAAAACACAAGATGACAGTTACACCGTTATTCATTGCTGCTATTTCTTTCAGGTTGGTGTGATTCCAATGGACTGCAGCTGTGTGGATATGGCCAACAGATGTACCTAGATCCCATAGACAGCACAGCTAGCCAGCTAGCAGTGACAGACCTGCCGCTTCCCCTGCTGAATCTCAAGAAAAATTGCCCAGTCCATCTCTCCAAGACTACAGAGGGGTCAATGAGCTGCAGCACTGTACGCACAGTCAAGACAAACTCTCCCTTGTGGACGACATCATAAAATTCATAACCACACAGTTGTGTATCAGCTAATAAGTCTGGTGTGTGTGGCTATGGATCAAGTTATGTATAACCTGTAAAACTGATAGCCTGGCAATCAATACCATAGGTTCAGGGTCCTGTCACTTATTTTCCACCGGGGTCGAAGTCCCAGACCCTTTGGCAACTGAAGCAATGGAATGTCCTGTTCAACTATGGAATCATTATCGGACCCTAAAACCCCGCTCAAAAGGTAATTATTGACAGTTCCTAATTACCATAAAGAATGACCGCACACATCATCAGCTTTAACTGTTTCCAATTTCCATCAAATACAACATTGACTACACTGCAACATGGCAGCAAGTCAGTCAAGAGTACTGGGCACATCACACTCATGTGATTCCATGAAACCAGGAAGTGTTCTCATTTCTTAGACACAAGCGTTCAAGATGAGGATGCTACGAGTGCAGCGGTATACGTATTATTTCCTGCTTGGCGTGATGGCGTACTTATCTCTAGCCTACTACATCCACTTCCATGCCAGGTCTCCACAGATACAGGAGTGGACACCCCAAACTGACACTGGTCAGTACCCCTCCAGCAGACCGGCGTCCATCCAAGGGAAGGACGTCGTCACAAACATCACCATGGGGCAGAAGACAACTGAACCGAAGCGACTTGAGGATACATCAAATTACCATGGAACAGATGTCTATCGTCCATTACTCTTCGAGAACGAAAAGATTGATAACATCAAACTTGGAAAAATCAAATTTGATTCCGTGGAATTTCGTAATTTGGAGCAAATTTATGTGTATGCAGCTTTTCTTGATGGAAGAATCCCGAATAAAACATATGCTCGGATATTTGCACTTCAGAGAACAACGAACCTGGAAGGTCTCTTATGTAGGTTCTACTTGGGTGAAAACAAGGGAAGTGTTATTACTGTTTTCACTGAAAAATATGAAATGTGTGAAAATCATGGCAAAGGCTACGGTGGATATATTTATACCTGTCTGGTGCCTCAGTTGATACACGACACACCCACAACAGTTTCCCTGTCAACTTATTCCACCAACTTTGCTCAAAGCCATCTTCACCTGACCATGAACTTAACTCCACTGCAATACAATTTCAACACTGATTCTCAAAGGGAGCTCTTCGGTGTATGTGTGCCACCAATATTTGGAAATATTCCTCTAAATATTCTTATTCAGTACATTGAACTGACAAAGATACTAGGTGGATCAAAACTATTTTTCTACAAATATAATGTATCAAAAAATGTTGAAAAACTTTTAAAATATTACACTGCGAAAGGAGATATCCATGTCCTGAATTGGAATCTCCCTCCCGGCATCAATAGACTCAACATATGGTACAATGGACAGTTGATGGCAATTCAAGATTGTTTGTACAGAAACATGGCTGCGTTTAAATTTTTACTGTTTACCGATCTTGATGAAGTACTAATTCCCCGACAAGCCAACAACTGGGTTACTATGCTGCACAACATCGCCTTGAAATCACAACTTCATAACTTGGACGACATTGCCGGCTTTTCTTTTCAAAGTGTTTTCTTCGGTCCTAATCAAGAGCCGGATCCTGGACAAACTTTACAATTTCTTCAAAGATTGGATCGAACTCAAGTTACAAGCACGATTAGGTCAAAACTTTTAATCCAGCCAAGTCAAGTGTTTGAGCTTGGGATCCACCACATGAGTAAACCAATCCGAGATAACATCACAGTCATGAGTGTAGGTCCCGATGAGGCCCTGTTGCATCACTATAGGTCTTGCGTGGTGGCATTTGATGCGAATATGAGGTGTTATCCTCAAATACGGGATGACACCATCTTGAAATATGCAGACTTACTCAATGCACGGACAAGGAGTGTCATGTTGGATGTGTTGAATCTCCTCAAACAGAGATAATGCAGCTCTGTACATATGCCTATTTATTACCTGCATAAATGAACGTGTGTACGTCAAGTGTTGAAATTATTTGTGGGGCGGTCAGGTAGCCTAATGGTTAAAGTGTTTGCTCTTCATGTTGAAGACCCGGGTTCGAATCTCAACATGGGTACAATGTGTGAAGCCCATTTCTGGTGTCCCCTGCCGTGATATTGCTGGAATATTGTTCACTCACTCACTGAAATTATATGTGTACTGGTGAACATTGGCACATTAGAGGACCAAAGAGTTATGTCCCTTGAACTACAGACAATTATTCAGCTTTATTGACATCTTCCTAAGGCAAGAGAGTTAACTGACTTAAAAAGTCCAGTTTCCACCCTGGGCTCGATTGAAGCGCCACCTGTGGCTATAACGAGGTATGTCCCTTCTATGCCTCTCCTATGGACCAATCAGCTCCATCTCTCGTATCACTTGCAATTGCTTCAAACAATATGGCAGTGCCCAGTCAAGATGATCTGATCAACATCAAGATCTATATTGTGATAATAGGACTTTTACATCGCGAAGTGCATAAAATCACGTAAGCAGCTTGATGAAAAACATGAAAAGATTTAGAAAATATCTGTTAACAACGAGTTCACAGTGCACATGCTTTGCAAATCCTGCAATCGACCAAAATCTGCATGACAGTTTACGAACCGGATTTCGATTTCTTGCACAATTTTGACTATGCATAGACTTGTTAGTCCAGGCAAAATGTAACTCCATGATACCAGCCTAGGTCGGCAAGGATGGATACTGGATTTAGTATTTAGTCAGTAAACTCACTTTCCTCGGGAAGATGCTATGTTGACTACAAATGAACAAGGATCACTATACTCTCCCTCTTGTTGGGTTTAACGCCACTTTTAACAGCATTCCAGTTATATCACGGTGTGTCAGCTTAATGTGGAAGGAAACCTGAAGTGATTCAGGTCTTAGATGCTTACTACTTTGGTGAAAGCCATGATCAAGGATAGGGTGCTGAAAAATCTAGAAACATAATCGGGGCCAATCAGGATTTGAACCTGTGATCATAGTTTTCAGGCCTAGTACGCAACTCTGCGAACTGAGGCGCCTTACACGACTTGGCCGACAGTGTTCCCACAAGGATCACAATGAATTAAAATTAAAATCAATATTATATAACAAAAACAAACCAGGCTCTTGCTCATGATGAGTGAACACATACACCACTGTGCTAGCCTACACACAGATATTTCTTCACAAGACACAAAGAAACCGTGATACCATGCATGCTGAATATATCTGACATACAGACACTCAACAAAATATCCATTTTGAAACAATGACATCTGTCGAAAAGGTTGGTTGGTTGGTTGGTCTGTTGTTTAACGCCGCACACAGCAATATTCCAGCTATATGACGGCGGTCTGTAAATAACAAGTCTGGACCAGAAAATCCAGTGATTGACATCATGAGCATCAATCAGTACAATTGGGATCGATGACATGCGTCAACCAAGTCAGCGAGCCTGACCACCCGATCCCGTTAGTCGCCTTTTACGACAAGCATAGTCACCTTTTACACCTTGAATCATGTACCAGTGAAGTGAAATGGAGTTGACATCATTTGTATAGCAACATGCATGCATGTGTGTATGTGTGTGTGGCTGATTGTACAAGATGCCAATTTTATAGTGCTAGCCCACTAAGATACCATGACGCAGCTTAACATGAATACCCCACTCAGACACAGTATACCGACTCCGAGCCGACCAGTCCTTGTTTTAGCCCACTGAGATACCATGCCGCAGTTTAACATGGATACCCCACTCAGACACAGTATACCGACTCCGAGCCGACCAGTCCTTGTTTTAGCCCACTGAGATACCATGCCGCAGTTTAACATGGATACCCCACTCAGACACAGTATACTGACTCCGAGCCGACCAGTCCTTGTTTTAGCCCACTGAGATACCATGCCGCAGTTTAACATGGATACCCCACTCAGACACAGTATACTGACTCCGAGCCGACCAGTCCTTGTTTTAGCCCACTGAGATACCATGCCGCAGTTTGACATGAATACCCCACTCAGACACAGTATACTGACTCCGAGCCGACCAGTCCTTGTTTTAGCCCCTTAATGCCAAGTGCAAGGGAGGGAACAACAAGTACCATCTTTTAATGTCTTTTGGTATGACACAGCCTGGGATTGAACCCTCATCTCAGAGCGGACGCTCTACCACTAGGCCACAGAGGCAGTTTGAATCATAAAGATACATATTGATAACATATTTGGTATAGCCTTCTGTGTCTTTAGCTAGCTCAACAGAAGATTTAGACTGACTGAGGAGTTGGGGTCAATACCGCTTCGAAAATACTTCGGTTATCACTGTTATATCATGGAATGGCAAGAAATCCACATTGATTAAAGTGCAAGGATCCCCCAGCAGTCAATGGGTACCTGGTAGGATGAGTTAGTAATGTGACTTGTTAACCTTGTAGCACCTCACAGGCAGCTTGCACTGTATACTCCCCAGGGAGCTGAGAATGAAAATCGAGTGCCCACTGATGGAGTTCATAATACTGTCGCGCCATGAGTGAATGGACTTTGGAGCATTAAAGTGTTTGTTTATCAGCTTAGCAGTTTTGTAAAACATAGGCAAGATATGGACCAAGGTTCATCGTCGGTGAGTGAGTTGGATTTAAAGCCAGGGATGTGGGATGAAAACCTGATGTGATGCAGGTTTAAGATGTTTACCACTTCGGTGAAACCAACAAGCACAGGTATGGTGCTGACAAACCTACAAACAGTATCGGGACAGACTGGGATTCGAACCCACAATCATAGGTGCCTGGCGTGTCCAAGGGACGCAACTCTGCACAGTGAATTGCAGTGCCTTACACGACTGGGCCACCATAATCATAATCTGAGATTTGAACAATCCATCAACAGGTTCTGGACTGCTACACAGGGAAGAAGTGACAGAAGCCCTTACCTTGACAACTTCAGGTCCTGTGATGAACAAGTAGGAGGTTTCCTGCAAACAAGTAGCAAACAATGAAATAGATAATAGAGATTATTACACCAAACTCATTTAAACCAGATTTTAGTTCTCGCTACCGGTAAACAAAGTGAGTGAGTGAGTGAGTTTGGTTAAACGCCGCTTTTAACAGTATTCCACGGTGACCATATCAAGAGAGAATCAACAAGGGTCTGTTTGTTTGTTTGTTTGTTGTTGTTTAACGCTTCACTCGGCAATATACCCTCTCTGTCTGTAAATAATCAAATCTGGACCAGACAATCCAGTGATTGACAATGAGATAAAGATACTGGGGCTTGTTCAAACTAAATTGCTTCATAGGCATTACTTAGAAGTTGACAGACGACAAAGTAGACACAAGTTAACAACTTCCTTATTTACTGTAATTATGTACCGAAATATTGTCTAAATAAACAGTTGTACCATCAACCTGGGAAAGGGCCTCTCTACATTTACAAGCATACAAACTCCTATTGCTGCCATGACCATAACACGAGATGCACAGCAAAGCAGTGCATGTAAAGGGAAGTAACTGTGTGCTACATTGCTATATTGGATCACATTGTTTTTAAGTACATGTATTAGGATTTTTTTACTTTTTTTTATTCAGAATGGAAATAAAAACGAAACGTGCAGCAGACTTTATGATGATGTGGGCGGTGCCTGAGAACCAAGACTTATTTTTGTTAGCCTCAAGTAGAATATATTATGAGCACAACTCTGCATTTTGAAACTTATAATTGTACATATCATTATTTCAAGATGCCTACCAACAGTGCTTGTGAAAGAAGGACTTTCCTAAACCTTCCATCATGAAGCAGCTGTCAGAGGTGATTATTGTGATTTGAAACCTAGGATTCACCAATCAGAATCAAGCATTTTCCAAATACATAGTAGAATTTGGTGACAGTGAAAGCCAGGTAATACTTTAGTATTTATGATTTCTTGGTGCATAGGTGTGTTAATATTTTAAAAGTGCATTATTTGCAAACTATATCGGCCACCTGAAAGAATAGAATGACGTCATCATGTATGGTACTTGAACCTGGTAAGTCAGTATTCAATATTCAGGCCTTATTCTCCCTTATTAAATATTTTCCAAGGTTACCATTATTGCTATGAAATCTGTAAAAATGGTAATTCTTATTTCTCCAAATGGATCACAGCTATTGATCTACAAGACCCACTACGTAATGCTGATGCCGCTGGTAGTAAGGAACAGCGGGAATATCATAGGGGAATAACCTAATTTAATGACACATCAGTGAAAATGTTACAATTAGTACTTGTCATCATTAGTTTAGTGAATGATAGTATAATGACTAATTCTGGACAACTTTTTTAATGCTGCCGTTAATGTGCACAAAATAAGCATTAATAAGCATTAAATGTACTGGGGTTGGGATGGGTAACTCGGGTACAAGGGTCGGGTGGGTCCTGAGTAGGACCCCGGTACCCACAGGGCTACCTTGTCCCATGGATAGCCTGGTTATATATTGGTCAAGTACAATAACAATGACAGTCGCTCATGTTAGTATAACCAGGGTATTTTGGAAAAAGGGGTTTTTAATATTTACTTAAAATATAGTTTACTAAATTAAGCTTTTGGGTAAAATATGGATGCATATGAGAGAAGTGACCGTACAGGGTGAGGGCATAACCCCTAGGGCAAGTGATGATTGGTTTTGCTTCTCTTAAGTGATAGAGTTTACCTTTCATTAGTACAATGAATTAGTAGAATTGGTCTTGCAATAAAAATGTCAGACGGGAGATAAATGGATGGAACAAAATTGTTAGTCTTGTGGTGGTCAAATAGTTCTGAGTATTACTGCTGGATTAGAATGTCAAAATAACATGATTAAGTATCTATTCGGTGCCTTCCAGTCTGACAGAGTATTTGATGGTATTTGATTATATGAGTATGTCCGAGTTGACCAATGACCCTAGAGAGGTAATCAAATTGGTTAGACCAAAGGGCTTGATGATAAAACTATTACTATTGAGACTCATTTCTCATGATGTCAAACGTGATTTTGGAGGGAGGAGCTAAAATTATCATCGATAGTATTTTGTGAGTTGTCCGAGATTGGTGCGGGGAGTCGGGAGCATACAGCTGAATAGAAAGGTTCACTGTGGTTTTGGGACCCCGAGTCAGAAAAGAAGTAGAGTTAACGTTCATCAGAAAAAACCATCAGGCTCTTCAACCATCATCTAGGTATGTGTTGTATTTATATCAGGCAACAACAAGAACTAATCTGAGGACCATGTGTGTGTATTTATGATTAACTCTATCATAAATAAAAAGAGACTGGAGCAAATCATCTGACTTGTGATTTTGAGAGAGCTACATCATCCCTAGAACTAAGGAGTAGTTGATTAATACCAAGTGACCATAGGTAGAAGGGTAAAGTACCCGGAACCTAAGGTTACATATGGCGGAGTTGCTCTAAGATCACCGTACCATGCTCATCACAAGTTTGAACGGTTTGCACCTGCAGCTGAGTTGATGTACACTTGATGGTTGTTTGCCTGACACGAGCCGATGCTATTTGCCATTCACGGTAGGTGATGTCCTGTAAAGCGTGAATTGATTGTGAGGGATGTGTTTTGCCCTTGTATTGGTGAACTATGCTCACCAGCGGGACTATGGTTCACTGTTTGAAAGCCTTGGGGTGGTCAGTTTCCCATGAAGAGACTGTGTTATTGATTTCTTTGGTAGTAGGGCTACTACCATAACAGTGATATTGATTTTCTAGTGTGGGACAGTCATACTGATGGAGGACCCTTGCTGCACACTGGTGTGCATAGGAACTTTCTGCGGTATTATAAGACTGTTTTTATCTCTCATCACCAACAATGAGCATGAGACGTCTTGAAATTATGATGTTGAATTTGGACATATTGTCAGGGAAGAACCAAAGTGACTCAAAATGTTTCATGACAATGAAAATTGTTCTGCCTCTGATATTACAGAGACAAATGACAGTTTATTTTCAAGAGGACTTGGGAATAAGGACAAATTAGGGAACAATTTTGCAGCTTTAGCAAGGGCTTTTTCCCTAAGTCAGTTTTCTCTTGAGAAATTCAATGGAAGTGATCCAGAAATTGCACATTCATGGTTAAGCAGATATGAGAACTTTACTTCTTTACATATTTACTCAGAAGAATGGACAAAGACAGCATTTAGTTTATGGTTAGACAAAAATGCTTTAAAGTGGCATGAAGCTCAAGACTTTAGTGACAATTCCTGGAATGATGTGAAGACAGCTTTCTAAGTTCAGCAAAAAGATATGAAAGACTAGACAAGCTTTATAATAGGAAACAGAAACCGTCTGAGGATTTTGAGGACTTTGTTCAAGAATTGCAATATGAGGCAAAACGTCTTGATAGACTGGACGACATCTTTCTCATGGATGCCGTCATTAGGAATTCTCAACCTCACATTAAACAGTTCATTTTGACAAGATTGCATGAGACCAAGGATCAAGTCCTGGAAAGTGCGAGAATAGCAGATGCTGCATTTGGACTGGCCACGTCAGAGAATGACAGACTTGTGTCTGTTATAGAGGAGCTCGTTGGACAAGTATCCTTATTGACCAGTGCAGAAAATACTCGAACAGGAGGGAACTTTTCATATGAGCATCAGGATGACTCTATGTACAGAAAACAGTACATTAAATCTGCGACTGAATGTACTGATGACCAACAACCAGTGAAGAACGGGACACAAACATTCCATCAACATAACAGAAGTGGTTGTGCATCAACACATGTTGATATCAGCGACATGAGTGACAATGATGTGCCCTGTGGACAAAACTGGAGCCCTGCTCCAAGGAATATGAACATGGAGGAGCATAGGGTGTCACAACCACAATTATGGAACATTTGTGGACAATGAGGTAGGACACATTTTAGCATGTCTGAGAGTCTTGTGAGATCTATGCAATGTTTTCAATGCTGTAGGATAGGGCACCTAAGCAGATTCTACTTTTCTAATTAAGCCAAACATTGCAAGGGTTAACAGGGGCAGTGCTACATTAGGATTTGAGCCTGCTGCCAATATAGCAAATATTGATTTTGATAATGTTGATAACATCATAGACCATACTTTTACAATGAGAAATAATACAGAACCAAATCATAGAAATGATAGGTTATTTGTGCGAGATTGTTGTTTTGACTTGTAGTGTGGGCTTATCTCACAGCAGTATTAGGGTTAAGATATCTGGAAAGACTTACAGTGCCCTATGTGACTCAGGTGAAACTTTGAGCTGTATGAATTCAAATGTATTCTCATCTATTGGAGGTGAGAGTAGATTTCCTATAACAAAATGAGGTGTAAGGTCATTGGTTGGTGCAGATGGGAAACCATTAGATGTGTTAGGTGTATCTACAATTCCTCTTACAGTTGGTCAGCTATGTGTTGTACAGGACTTTCAGGTCTTTTAGCCTTATCAATTGATGTGTTGTTAGGCTTAGATTTCTTGAGAAGCCAGAGGCTAGCATTGATGTTAGCCATAATAGGTTGACTTTGTAGGATGGACTTACAGAGACAAATTTCATTGCCTATTCAGATTAATACCAACCTTGTTACATGTATATGTGATGTGGTACCACCACCACACATGAAACTTTGTTGCCGGTGTACATTAAGTTAGGCGTTGTTGAGCCGATTGAGTCTATTGCAGAATGGTTACATGTGTGAGGTGCTAGATATCTCACTTCATCTGTCAATCAAGTACCATTGTTTAGGTTGATGAACCCTGCTAGTTCAGAGATTAAGTTAGCAATAGGTGTCATTGAAGAAGTTGATGTTGCCAACGTGTATGGGGAGTTAGGTAATGGGGATGCCACTCATACCTTTGATAATACCACAGGTGACAAACCATTCAACCATGTTGACATTGACAGGACTCAGGAGTTTGTTGTCAAGGATATCTCTACCCGTGTAGATGACAAGGATGATGTGACATGTATAGGTTCTGATATACACACAGGTATACCAGGTGATACCATTGAGTCTTGTTTAGATGTCAGTACACAGGGTGACTTGTTGTCACAGGGATGCTCACCTGTTGAGAGCCCTTCAGTGCATATTGATGCTGGTGAAGGTGTTAACTTGAGATTGTCTAGCGACATGCCCACTCACACCTTACCTGGATATGATCCCATAGGTAGTGAGTTAGGTGTGGTAGGTGTACATGGGACAGACTTGTCAGGTGATGTGTCAGGTGAGTCCATGGATGATAGTAGATGTTACCAGGCAGGTGTACACACAGGTGAGTTGAGAATTAATTCATCAGGTGGATTGGAAGTTGGCAATGATGTTTTGCCAGGTCGAATTGATGAGGTTGTTTACTTACGTACGGATGTCGCTGAAGGTGAGTCATTAGGTGCCACGGGTGTGACTATAGGTGAGTTGTCAGGTACCTCAGGTGTAACAGAAGGTGAGGCAAACGGGATGAGTATAGGTGGTATCATAGGTGTAGTGACACCTGAGCTTAGAGGTGCTTTACCTGAGCCAGATTATGAGAATCTGAGGGCTAAGGCAAGGGAGTTAAAGGTCTCTTTAGCTGATGCTGACATGACTGATGAACAGAAAAGGGAATTTGAATTATTCTTGGGTCTACATAGGGACGTCTTTGCAGTAGATATGTCAGAGATAGGTAGAACACACCTGTTCTCACACAAAATCAATACAGGGGATCACAGCCCAGTATATCAAAGAGCATACCCATGCTCACCTGCAGCCAAGGAGGAGATTGATAGACAGGTAAATCAATTACTTGAGTATGACATGATAACACCTACCTTTTCTCAATGGAGCTCACCTTGCTTGCTCGTTAAGAAGGCTGATAGCACCTACCGCTTTGTAATTGATTATCGCCGTGTGAATGCATTGACGGTTCCTCAAATTTGGCCTCTACCTGTGATTGACGAGAGTCTGGCTTCGTTAGGTAGTCAACACGCACAGGTATATAGTTCCCTGGATTTGTTCAAAGGTTTTTGGCAGTTACCTGTTGACGAGGACAGTCAAGACGTCACCAGTTTCACGGTGCCGTCAGGTAAAAGTTATAAGTGGCTCGTTATGCCCATGGGCTTGGTTTCAGCACCTAGCTCATTTGCATTTCTCATGTCGAACCTGTTTTCGTCTATGTCGTTCAAATTCACGTTAGTGTACTTGGATGACATTTTGGTGTATAGCAAGACGTTCGACGAACATTTGGTACACCTGAAGGCAGTGTTTGACAAGCTAAGGGAGGCTGACTTGAAATTGAAGCCCTCTAAATGCAAATTTGCTGTCAAACAAGTGGGATTCCTTGGACATGTCATTACCAAAGAAGGTATAAAGACTGATCCAGGTAAAATAGAGGCTGTTAAGTCTTTTCCCAGACCTAAGAATGTAGGTGACTTGAGAAGCTACTTAGGGTTGTGTGGGTACTACAGAAAGTTTGTCAAGGACTATGCCCACATTGTAGCTCCATTGAATAAATTACTTGGTAAGGACGTACCATTTGTTTGGTCAGGTGATGCTGACAAGGCATTTCAGACCTTGAAACAGGCACTGATATCATCTCCAATTCTGGTTTTTCCAGACTTCAACAAACCCTTCATTCTGTACACAGACAGTAGCTCTTTTGCCATAGGATTTGTCCTAGGCCAGAAAGACTCTGAAGGTAGAGAAAGAGTGGTAGCCTATGGTGGCAAGAGCCTGAACAAAACACAAAGACAATACCACATCACATTGAAGGAATGTTTGGCATTGGTCACAGGTGTCAAACACTTTCACCTCTATCTGGCTCCGAATAAGTTTCAGGTTATTACGGATCATGCCGCTCTGAGATACCTGAAGAGCATCAAAGACCCTACAGGTAAACTGGCAAGGTGGTCATTGATGCTTACTCAGTATGACTATGAGGTGATATACCGTCCAGGTGCAAAACATGGAAATGCAGATGCCTTGAGCCGGCGAGAATATGAACCCTCACCTGCTAATGATTATGATGATATAGAGGATGAGGATTGGATATTGTCACTGTCTGATGATGACAAACACTCACATGCATATGTCAATGGAGTGTCTCAGGTGTCTGTGATAACCCATGTCCAGGAGAAAACTGGTCTGACAGTAGACAAACTGCGCAGCCTACAGTTGGCTGATGAGAAGTTCAAACGCATCATTGATTATCTGGAATCAGATGTGTTGCCAGATGATGATGAGAAGGCACGACGAGTCTTGTTGGAGGCTGATGATTTTATGATGGAGGATGGTATACTCTATCATCTCTATGCTCCAAGGGGGAAAGGCCCTAAGGAACTTCGTTATGTGAAACAACTGGCCGTACCTCAACAATTGTATGACACCATCCTACATGCCTATCATGATGACCTGTTAGCAGCTCACATGGGTGTAGAAAGATGTTATGCCTTTATCAGACAAAGATATTTCTGGTATGGGATGTATGAAAGAGTACGTGCCTGGGTTGCTTCTTGTGTGGATTGTCAGTCAGCAAAGAGACAAATCCACGCAAAACCGGCACCCTTGAAGCCTCTACCGGTGGTAGATGTTTTTCAGAGGTGGCATGTTGACCTTGTAGGTCCATTGAAGGAATCCCCTGACGGATTCAAATATATCATGCTTTGCATTGATGCAGCTTCAAAATGGCCAGAATGCTTTCCACTGAAAAGCAAGGAGTCTTTTGAAGTGGCGAGAGTATTGTATGATCAAATCATAAGCAGATATTCTTGCCCACGGAGTATACTCACTGACAGAGGCATGGAGTTTACCTCCAAACTGCTGAATGAAATATGCAGGTTATTGGACATAGGTAGACTGAAGACCAGCCCCTTTCATCCGGAGACAAACAGTCATGCTGAGCGCATGAACAGTGTTATTGGTCAATCACTCAGGATCTATGGTGACAAGGCACAGGAAAACTGGCCGAAGCTGTTACCAAGTATCCTAGCGGGTTACAGGATGAGTCCTGCAGTCAGTTCGACGGGTTTCTCACCATACTTCATGGTGTTTGGCAGGGAACCTAGGTTACCAATTGACAATGTACTAGAGCCTCGCACGCAAGGTCTTTCAGTAAAAACACGTACTGACTTAAGGCAGTTGCTTGGTGATATTGAGATTACCAGAGAGATTGCACGAGAGAATGTACAGATTGCTCAGGAAGCATACAAACAACAGTTTGACAAGAAGTCAGCTGAACCTCCATACCGTGTGGGAGACAGGGTATGGCTTTACTGTTCTAAAGTGCCAAAAGGGTTTAGTAGGAAACTCTACAAGTCGTGGCAAGGACCATTTTATGTGGTATGGAAATATCCATCTCACACATTTCAGTTACGCAGATGTGGTGATGACAAACTGATCAGATCACCCATTCATGCAAATAGACTGAAACAGTATATCAGTCCAGACGCTCGCCCTTTGGCAATACCGTTAGACTTATCTGACGATGGGGAACTAGATCCTGACATGATACCTGACAATGAGGTTGTTGTGTCAGAACAGGAGGCAGGTTCTTCCTCAGCTGATGAGTTGACATCAGATGAAGGGGATACTGATGCACATGAAACGGCGGGCGCGGCAAACGAAGACGCCACTGCTGAGATTGAGACTAGTCCTGAAATGGAGGACAGGCAGATCGAAGCCTTAGAGAAATGTATGTCGGATCGCCGAGGTAAATGGTATAAGGTCCGATATGCCGGAATCTCAAAAAGAGAATGGGTTCTAAGAGAATTTCTCCCATCAGAGGTTGTGGAGGACTTCCACATCAGGAGGACAATGAAAGGTAAGGCGAAGCGGAAACACAAAAGTAAACAATAGGTTTGAAGATGATGGAAGTAGCAGACATGTGTTCAGTCACGTATTATGGAGTGTTAGGTTGTTAACACACAGTAATGGACAGTAGTTTATACAATAAGTAATTTGTAGTCCCACTGTATTGAGAGATGCGTCAAATAAAATAAAAGATGTAGAGGTAACATGCCTACACAGATATGAGATGATGAACAACGTCGTAGAGGTAACATGCCTACGCAGATACGAAATGATAGTAAGTCGTAGAGGTCACATGCCTACGCTGTCAAGCCGTGGAGGAGACATGCCCACGTAGTAATAATGTCGACAGGGACGTAGAGGAGACATGCCTACGTTATTTGAATATAAACACATAGATGAGGAAATGCCTATGCTGTTTCAAAGCTTGAAAGATCAAGTCTAGAGATGCCTGACAAGTCTCTAGTGGTGAGGTAGATATGTTTCTACCTCAAGTTGCTGAGTATATTGAGGACAGTCGAAAGACTAATGATGAATTCACTCGGGACGAAGGACAGAGGGTCAATTTGTCTCGTAGCCTGGGTGAAGACCTATAAATCGGTCGTGGTGTGTAGATGATTGGCCAATCATACCGGTAATATGTTCAGAAAACTTTTGCCTAGTCAGAAGGCTATTGTGCACCTCCTGTTGAGGAGAAGAGATGTGTTGTGAATGATTCAGACAAATGATACAGTATCGCGCAAAGACGGTTGACAAGGATTCAACCATGTGAGTTAGAAAGAAAATACGACTGCTAATTAATGGGACTTAATTGACGCTAGAAATTAAGGTAGTTACATGACAAGGCCTTTAGCTCTATCAATATTCAACTGACCCACAAGTACAACATATTGTTGACACATGAATTGAGACTGTATGAGCATAGCGCTGTGTTCTGCAGTTTCCTTAATGTTGGTAGACATTATTTATGGGAAGTTAATGTGTTGTATGGTACATTGATGACGATCAATTGGGATTGTTGGATATTTGTTTTACAAATAGGAACGCTATGGAATGATAGGGATAGAAAAAAAAAAACAACTGAGATCAGATCTAGAAATCTGAGAGTTTACTTGGATATTTGTGTTCTACAGGACCCTTTGGCTTCGCACTTAAGGTGATGATGACACTACTGGTGATGTGGAACTCGGCACCATTGGCGTCATGCGTTCCGGATATCTATCGTCTTCATTGGGGTACTACCTTCAGTCACATGGGAAGACTCTTAACGTATGAACAGACATGGTATCATACGTTTGCTATTGAATTGCCAAAGATCTCTAACTATCCGACTCTGCCTCGAGAAATTTGTCAGAATGCTAGTCTCCTAAGGAATCGCACGTCCTGTGATGAGAACATGAGGGCTGTATTGAATTTTACTTATCGCATACATGACGACACTTTAAACGACTTGGTTGATGGGATCACTTTGATCAAAAACATTATTCCTCAAGGTCCAATTCCTGGTTCTCAGACTCGCTCCAAGAGAGCATTGCTACCTTTTATTGGTGAATTCTCACATAATTTATTCGGAACCGCCCGTGACAGCGATGTGAACATAATACGACAACATATCAATATCTTATCACATAGAATGAGAGCGGAAGAAGCAGCTTTTAATGTGTCAAAGGATTACATGGGTTCGTACATGTCTAAGGCCAATGACAGAATGGACGGTTTGAAGCAAGGTATAATTGCAAATCATAATGAACTGACTGGACTGATAAATGTAGAGGATGGTAAGATACGATGGTTTCAGGCCATGTATGCACATTGGATACAACTTGTTGCAAAGGAGTTACATTTTGCTACTATGGTTGAAAGGAAGATCAATCGGTTGAGCACAGGATTATATAAGTTGTTAGAAAATGTACTATCACCCGAGCTGATACCTTTCCGACATTTGAGGCGTGCTCTATCAAAAATAAGAAGAGCACTGAAGGATAAATATCCAAATTTCCATCTGGCTCATAAGGATTTGCCATACTATTACACAGCTACCAAGGTACATTATGTAAGACATGACAGTACTGTTTATGTCACTATGATGTTACCAGTAACATCCAAAGATAGGGAAACACAACTTTATCAAGTTAAGTTATTCCCAGTTCCTCTAAATCACACTTCTGGTGATGCCACAGTGGTTGGTGAGACCATACCGTATATTGCTATTTCCACAGTTGACGAGACGTTTTTGGAATTCACAAGTGATCAATATGAACTTTGCACTCAAAATCAAATGCTTATAAAATGCCACAATCTACCAGCTCAAAGATCGTTTCAAAATCCTTCATGCAATTTGGCTTTGTTCCTTAATGATATTGACTTGGTTCATGAAGTTTGTGAAATTGGATTTGTTCCAAATGGTGCAGGTCATTTCATGTTTGAACTAAATTCTGGCGACCTGTTGTTATCTGGAATTTCCAAAATTGTCTACTCTTGTGCAGATAAGACTAAGACGATGAAAGGCTGTAGTTTGTGCGTTATACCATTGTTGTGCAACTGTAGAGTGGATGGAGACGGAATGACAATACCACCTAGACTGACAGGATGTCATGAAGCAACCACAAAAACTAATTTCAAATATCCTCTGAATGTAGGGCTACTGAGACACTATTTTTCGGCAGATGATCTCAGAGCAGAAGTGGAAAATTTCCTAACAGATGAACCTGCTAGCTATGATATTCCAGAATTTCAAGTGGCTAACCATACCTTTTCAAAAATAATGGGTGATGATAAAAAGATAAGAATTAGTCTTCGTAGAGCTGTGAAACTCGCAAAACAAAATAAAATAATTTACACTGACCCAACCGATCCTATTTTTATGAATGACTGGACTCCAGTAGGAGGGACTCAATGGCTATCAGGAACATCATATATGATTTATGGATGCTTCTTTGGACTCATACTTTTAACTATCTACATGGGAATTCTGTCAAGAAGGCTAAGTGTACTAATTTTGGCTTGTCATCTTGAGAAAGCTTCAGCTTCAGTTCTGAACCGAAACTCAGAAAGGCAGTTTAGATGGCTTCCACCAACTCCATCCCCCACAAAGGCTTCAACCGATAATAACCTGGCAGATATCAAAGCAATGTTTGATATTAATATTCTATTCTATGCAGGAGTTATGGTTATCTTTGCCATAGCAGTGTATATTATCATGGAAAGAATGAGAAATTCTAAGACTTATTTGGAAATAGAATTGGCTTCCAGAACTAAATGTACTCACGTTACTTTGGCCACGATTCCAGTTAGTCCATTATACCTTAGAAGTTTAGGAACTAACATGATTCCACAATCGATCTCCATTACAAGACGATTGGTGAAATTTGACATGATTTTGTCATGGGGACCTAACAAACCGAGTTTGGTAAATACCATCACTAATGAACGTATAGAGCTACCTAGGAAGGTATCTCTATCATGGGTTAGGGCAGGTAGACTGACCAGAATGATGGATGAGGAATACATAGCATGTGTTTCTCTGATACATGGGAACGTACAATATCCTATAGTTGTTAACGAATCGGGTAGACCTTCTGCTCCTCTACCTTGCACCACCGCTACTCAAACAGCTGCTGTTAGGGAAATAAAATTAATTTATCCATCAGTTCCGAAGAGACCAGAGAGCATTGAAATGTCACAGTTTTAGAATTTTAAGTGATCTCAGACATACTAGTGTCCTCTTGTATAAATGTTGATGTTATACTGTATTCAAGATGTTACCTTACTACATCTTTTATGTTTTTGTGCTGACCTATATGCATTTATTTATAATATATATGAATGGGTACACCTACCATATGAGAAAAACATATGTTGAATTTCACGAGAGAGAAAATATATCTGTTATATGTTACCAGGATGTTGTATATGGTGCATTGTATTGCATCTCAGGAGTTGATAGATTGCATGTGTGATCACTGCCCAATGAGACATTTGACAATATTCTATGTAGGTGCAAGTCCATTGACCTTACGATAAGTTGATGTTGTTTTGATGTTGAAAAAAACAAAAAAAAAACAAACAAAAAAAAACAACTATTGTGATTGTTGAGTCAGGTGAGATGTTGTTTGTTTACTGAGTATAGATGCTGAAGCTAAATTTCAACATTTACTTGAGAAATTATAAGAATAAACTGTTGTTATCTTCAGTTAAAGAGGACTTCGTGGAGTGTAATGCATGAATTTAAAGTAATTTCCTATTTGATTTACAAATGACTGAATTTTGGACAATTAACTCTTTTGGACATCAGAGTAAAAGTTTTCGCTGTCATACGTGTAGGAATGAGCATCCTCATTCTATAAGATGATGGAGAGAATCATTTCTAAATAAACTTCCACATTTAATAGAACATTTTTGATCATCTGATATGGAGAACTTTTCCCATTGGATCAAGACCATAAGAGTCAGAGTAAGTTGAATATGTCATAGAACATTCAGACATGGAACATGTTGATGACAAACAATAGTAAGATTGTATATTGGATACGTAGAACTCTGAAACTGATCATCAGTTGTTTATTGGTGTTGTGATACTATTGTGATTTTTGCCTGAAGGAAAATGCTCATATGTCTTTAAATATAAGATCGAAATGTTAAGAAAATGTTTTTGTTACCAATCTGCATCTACTGAAAAAGCGTAAATGTTACAAAGAAGAATTGTTTGATTATGCCTTTATAAGTCTTGGCATGTTATTATTCTCAGATAGGTACAACCCAAGACAGATCCTATCTGAGACATTACCTTGTAAAATTTCATTGTATTGATTTTTCTCGTCCTCAGATGCATACACACACAAGTTGTTACATATTGATATTGTACTATTGTATTTACATTTCATATTCTATTATCATTGGTCAATCGCATGGGACATGCTCTACAACGGGAAGGGCATGTATAACCAGGGTATTTTGGAAAAAGGGGTTTTTAATATTTACTTAAAATATAGTTTACTAAATTAAGCTTTTGGGTAAAATATGGATGCATATGAGAGAAGTGACCGTACAGGGTGAGGGCATAACCCCTAGGGCAAGTGATGATTGGTTTTGCTTCTCTTAAGTGATAGAGTTTACCTTTCATTAGTACAATGAATTAGTAGAATTGGTCTTGCAATAAAAATGTCAGACGGGAGATAAATGGATGGAACAAAATTGTTAGTCTTGTGGTGGTCAAATAGTTCTGAGTATTACTGCTGGATTAGAATGTCAAAATAACATGATTAAGTATCTATTCGGTGCCTTCCAGTCTGACAGAGTATTTGATGGTATTTGATTATATGAGTATGTCCGAGTTGACCAATGACCCTAGAGAGGTAATCAAATTGGTTAGACCAAAGGGCTTGATGATAAAACTAATTACTATTGAAATTGGGGAATGACCATTATGACTCATTTCTCATGATGTCAAACGTGATTTTGGAGGGAGGAGCTAAAATTATCATCGATAGTATTTTGTGAGTTGTCCGAGATTGGTGCGGGGAGTCGGGAGCATACAGCTGAATAGAAAGGTTCACTGTGGTTTTGGGACCCCGAGTCAGAAAAGAAGTAGAGTTAACGTTCATCAGAAAAAACCATCAGGCTCTTCAACCATCATCTAGGTATGTGTTGTATTTATATCAGGCAACAACAAGAACTAATCTGAGGACCATGTGTGTGTATTTATGATTAACTCTATCATAAATAAAAAGAGACTGGAGCAAATCATCTGACTTGTGATTTTGAGAGAGCTACATCATCCCTAGAACTAAGGAGTAGTTGATTAATACCAAGTGACCATAGGTAGAAGGGTAAAGTACCCGGAACCTAAGGTTACATTAGCCTAGTAACATATTGGTCAAATACAATAACAATGACAGTCATTCATGTTTGCATTTCTTTCTGACTATGCATGCATTGTTTCTGACTCTTATATGTTTGAGTAAAGGAACTTTGGACTCGTCCCAGCCCTAGTTAATCATGTTAATGAAGGCTTGATACAACCAGGGCCTTGGAAGTGGACATAGTTGTTGGGTCATCCGCAACACTCACCTTGACCATGAAGGTGAAGTCCGTCAGAGCGGGGGAGTACACAGCGCCACCTAGGAGGAAACACTGGAATTAGGCCTCGCTGTCAACATTTGTCATTTACCTGATAACGGACTCAATGTTGACGATGGGTTTAACGTTGCATTCAAGGTTATTTCACATGAGAATTGCATGCAGTCTGCTTGGACTACAATGATGGTTTTATAGTGCAGCCCACTGAGATACCATGCCACAGTTTTATATGGATTCCTCACTCAGACACAGTATATAGAGGATATTTAATGTGTTTTCTAAAATACCACTTTTATCTCATCGAGTGAAGTTTTAGACTCTCCCCAATTCACGAGATGAGATAAAAGTGGTATTTGAGAAAACACATTGAATTTTCTATTTTTTATATACATGTTTCATTTTTATTACTTGCAATTTATATATTTTTTCGAAAACAGTGTCTGATAAATTACTAAGTTCTCCCTGTCGCCCCATTACCACCGCCGTATAAAGGGGGTTTGCGTAAAGAATATAGTTCGTGAATAAAACTAGCCCTGTTAATATATGTTATGCGAAATATGGGTTTTTCAGATTAAAAACGATGTTTTATTGGTCTGTTTTCAGTCGTACAAATGGGTATCTCTCATACCCTCACGTCTAGTCGCACGTTTAGAGGAAGCCAGAAGCTGGAATGTAAACATTAAACTTGTTTCCGTCCGGTTGCGCATGCACCTCCCTATGACATGTCACAAATCTCGAAGAATAAGCCATCAAGTAGGACTGGACTGGATTACTTCCCTGTGGGGATGGCTGGGTGGGAACGTACGACTGAAAACAGACCAATTAAACATCGTTTTTAATCTGAAAAACCCATGTTTTAGTCTGTTTTCAGTCGTACAAATGGGTAGAATTCGACGGAACACTGGAAGGAGGGTCGGGAAAGTAATCAGGCAGTGACCACTTTCACGTCGAATGTACCAAGTTCCTCACCCCTGTAGTGACAATAGAACATTCGACCAGATGCACGGATGAGACAAGTTGTTTATCACGAACGCACAGCATGGTTAATGCTCTTCGACACACAACTAATTATCGATGCGACAGGCCAACTGCACGCGTCAGTTGAACTGCGATCGAAGTGTGGTCGACGAATAGTTTAGTTACAGAGCAACTCGCAGTATACAAGGTAACTAAAACAGCATGTTTAATGCTCTTCGACTCACAACTAATTATCGAAGCGACAGGACAACTGCACACGTCAGTTGAATTGCGATCGAAATGTGGTCGGCGTATAATTTAGTTACAGAACTCGCCGTAGACAAGGTAACTAAAATAGCATGGGTAATGCTCATCAACACACAACTAATTATCGATGCGACAGTACAACTGCACACGTCAGTTGAACCCGGATCGAAGTGTGGTCGGCGCATAATTTAGTTACAGAGCAACTCGCAGTATACAAAGTAACTAAAAAATACGAGCAGTATTACAATGTATGGGAAGACAATGCATACACCGAATAACCATAATAAAAAACAGAAGTACTACACGCAACAAAAAACCATAAGAATGCGTACATTCACCAACAGCTTTTATTGTAACCTGTTATATGTCACGAAGTGTCGAGCAAAAACTCCAAAGTGAATAAAACACAAATTCACTGTCTTTTCTGAGAGATCTGTTGTGCCACCACGAGTGGACCAAACTGTTTGAGTCCTTCAACATCTTCTGTGGAGATATCTCTAAGATAATGCGAAGCAAACACTGAAGTAGATCTCCAAAAGCAGCCCTCCATAATAGCTTGTAGCGAACAATTACTGTGGAGTGCTAATGTTGAAGCGATGGCTCGAACTTCGTGCGGATGAGAGGAGGTGGGAGGTGCAAGTCCTTGCGCCTCGTAAGCTCTGAGAATTACCGCTCTCAACCAAAATGAGAGAGTATTACGTGTAATCTCTTTCTTTGCATTGGTTGAGAGCGGTATGAACAGCCGTCGAAAATGTTGTCGTCGCTGTTCAGAACGCTGCAGGTAAATACGAAACGCACGAACTGGGCACAAGGTGAGATCAGCGTGATCACGAGGGCCCATAATGGCAGACAAGGAAGGAATGTTGAACATTCTCGGATCTTGGCCAGGAAGTTAATTTTTCGCTAAAAAATCCCATCGGAGACCAAGATGGACGTCACAATCCATCGTCGACGTCGAGTGTGGAGGCGTAGATGAAGGAGCTGCTGTACTAGTTGACGGGCCATGGACCCCTGACGTAGTCGTATCCTTCTTGGTCGACGCCATCGAGGCGAGGACCGCCGCCGTGTCTGGGCTATCAAAGCCGGGTCGATATGAAAGTGAGACGAGGTCGTCGTTCTGTCACTATCTTCACTACGACGCTGAACCCCCAAACTCTCCCTGCGAGAACGTCGCACGTCCCCATGGGGACGAGGGCTACGATCTCTAACCGTAGAAGTACTACGATCCCCATCGTAGAATAGTTGACGGGCCATGGACCCCTGACGTAGTCGTATCCTTCTTGGTCGACGCCGTCGAGGCGAGGACCGCCGCCGTGATCTGGTCTATCAAAGCCGGGTCGATATGAAAGTGAGACGAGGTCGTCGTTCTGTCACTATCTTCACTACGACGCTGAACCCCCAAATTCTCCCTGCGAGAACGTCGCACGTCCCCATGGGGACGAGAGCTACGATCTCTAACTGTAGAAGTACTACGATCCCCATCGTAGTTATCGTTGCCATGGTTACGCTGATCGAACGTAATCCGACCGACGTCATTGGCATGTATTTCCGTAATTCTCGCAGCCGTAGCCAGCGAGAGAAGGAAAAACCGTTTTCTGAGACAATAAGTCGAACGCGACCTGATCGAGAGGCTCGTAAGCCTGACTAGACAGGATGCGCAGAACGACATCGAGGTCCCAGGCCGGCGGTCGGAATTTACGTGACTGATCTTCAACCATGAAGGCACGTAGAATCTTCTGCAACTCCGGTACGGTAGTGAGCTTGTCGCCCGTAGGAGACGGCACTACTGAAGCCAAAGCTGCCAGATATGTCGAGATCGTCGACCCTTTCAGACGCCGAGATGACCGGAGAGAGACTAGGAACTCCGCCACCTGTGGTGGGGTCGCTACCGCCGGGTTGAAGCCATGAGACCTGGCGAAAATGGAGAAAGTGGTCCACTTGTCATCTTACAGCTTACGAGTCGTAACTCGATGTGCCGACGAGACAAGCGCTGCCGCTTTAGCCGAATAGCCTTTCTTCATTAACGAGGTCTTAAGCAAACCCAGGCGTGAAGCTGGAAGTTCTTTATCCCCGGATGCAAGTCGTCGGTGTGAGGATGAAGAAGGAGGTCGTCTCGATCTGGCAACGGGAACGGTGGTTGAACGATGATCTGAAGAAGTTCCGGGAACCATGTTCTGGCCGGCCAATAAGGCGCGACCAAAAGCAGACGTAGGTTGGCCGTTTGACGAACTTTCACCAGTTGCGATGGTAACAGCACCGTTGGTGGAAACGCGTAAGCGTCTAGACCCCCCACGATATCGCTAGAGCGTCGTGGTCCCATGCCCATGGGTCTGGAACCGGCGACACGAATCGAGGGAGGCGGTTGTTGTACGGGGCAGCAAAGAGATCTACTTGGGGCAACCAGAGTCGATCTGTCAGCAGATGAAAGACTGTCGGGTGGATCATCCACTCCGTGGGAGACGGCCTCGATGGTCTCGACAGGGCGTCGGCAATCACATTCTTGGCCCCCGGGATGTGACGGGCGCGTACGCCCATGTCCAAGTCGTCGACGAGGGCGAAGAACCTGAATGTCCGGTCCAGAAGGGCCGCCGACTGAGTTGTTCCCTGTTTGTTGACACAGAGGACAACTGTGGAGTTGTCCGACTGTATCATCAGCCGTTTCCGACGGAGTCGAAGTTTCCAAAACTCGACCGCCCGAATCACTGCTTCCATCTCGAGGTAGTTGATGTGGAGGACCTTTTCTACTGGCGACCACCGCCTGGCCGCTTGGTCGTCCCCGAAGTGCGCTCCCAAGCCTTCCAATGACGCGTCTACGAATAGGTGTAGTATGAACGGAGGCTCGCTCATAAAGACGCCCTCGCAAACGTTCGACGGCTGGAGCCACCACTCCAAATGACAACGTAGCTGCGCCGGAAGTGGAACCAGGAGATTGGGAAACTCCAGGTGGGGGTACAGCAATCTCTGCAGTGGACGAAGTTGAAGACGACCTCGACGGGTCAAGTCTTGGGCCGATGTCAACAGACCGAGGACTTCCTGTCACGTGTGCACCGACGACGAGGCATGTAGACGTCACGGAACGCTGCTGACAATCTTGTCCCAACGGTCTTGAGGTACCTGGACCAGATTGTCTCCCGTCTGGAAGCGTATCCTAATGTACTGTAGAACCCGAGGTGGTACCAAGTTCGACTTTTGAAAGTTGACGATCCACCCGAGGTACCGTAGTAGACTCAGGGTGGTCGCCAACTCACCTTGATAGGCTACTGTAAACTGGTGAGCTTGGAGCCCGACGTCTAGGTAGAAGGCGACCCTGATCGCCTGCCGATGGAGCCATTCTACGACCGTCTTCATGATCCGTGTGAAAAAGCACGGGGCCGTAGAAATTCCAATCGGGAGGGCCGCCCACTGGTAATGAATACCTTGGCATTCGAATCGGAGGTACTTCTGGAACTCGGAAGCTATTGGTACATGTAGATACGCGTCCTGAAGGTCTAACGAGACGAGGAAGTCGTTCGGTAATATCATCCGACGCAGAGAGCTGAGGGATGTCAAGTTGAATGTGTCGGGTGGTTGGAGGTATGTTGCGTTGAGGAAAACCCACTTGTGGGCATAGTGACGAAGTCGCCCCCCTACCGGTAGCTCGTCTAAAGGTAGTGTCACCGGGGGAGACTCCAACCACGGCGACGGCGGGGGAAGGGACCTCACTTCCTCCCCCGCTGGTACTTTCCCCCTCTGGGAAACTTGGAAAAGGAGACCTGGCGACCTTTCCTGTCGGAACCTCCCTTGCGGGACGGCTGTCGAGGCACGTCCCTACGGAAAGCCCGTTGCACATTCTCGTTTCGGTAACGTCGTCGTGGGGCGTTCGAAACCGGTGGCCGTCTGGACAGGTTGGGTGAAGCCGAAATGATGATGTCACGCTCGGCTTCCCTGGAGTACTTGTCCAGAACGTCGTTGGTACAACCGTCGAACAACTGTTGCGATGTCCACGGGGCCCGTAAGAGTGACCTGCCATGACGATCAGGTAGGTCAGTGCAGTCGATGTAACCATGGCGATGCGCCGTAGTAATCTGGCCCGATACATATCAGGAATGGGCGAGGACGTCCTAGATCCACCGTTGCATACAGGTGAGGACCGATGGCACCGTCCTGTCGTCCTCGTCCTGGGGTTCTTTCACCTCAAAGTACACTGAGAGGGCCTTGATCGCTGTCGACAGCATAGCAAGCGTTTGCAGCTGGTGACGAACAGCAGTGCCCATGGATTCCAAATGTGGAGGGTGCTGGTCTCTTGAAGAGCAGCCCCCAGTCCAAATCCCTAGTCATGGGTGACGAAAACGGCATGCCATAGATCGGGAAACGAGATCGACCAGGCGGCTTGCAGAAGCTCTGCCCAGGCAGAGCAGAGCCAAAGTTCTGGTCCATATCGTGAGCCATGGCTCTGAAGACATCGGGAGGAGAAAACTGAAGAGACTGCGGTGTATCCGAATCGTACATTCGACGACCACGATGACGATGAACGCCCTCGTGTCGTGTACTGTCTCACGACGAGGCACTCATCCTGTCGTCCCGACTTGAACGGGAACGACTTCTGTGTCCACTGTCGTCCCGCACGACGTCCCTATCGTCGTTGGTTGAACGAGATGCGGACCGACTGGGGACCGTAGTCCCCTCATGGTCCTCGTCACCACCCGGTCCCGTCGTAACGGGGGAGGCTGAGTGACGCTCTCGATCAACCGAATGACGAAGACCAGTCGTGCGGGTAGTATCATCAGCAGGCGAACGGTCACGTGTTGAAAGCTGAAGTTGACTGAGGCGGGTCTTTTTCAACTGATTTCTGAGGTGTGGTCGACTCGCCACCCCCAGGGCCTGATGCGGAGGGTGCAGAGTCCAAGGATCCAACCGATGACCATATCCGCTTGTAGCGCTGGTCAGCGGCCTGCTTCGCCAACGAACGAAGATACAAGTTAAAGTTTATTGAAGACAAGTTCTCACATTTTTTACAACGTTTATTCCACGAATACGTTGAAAACCCGTCCTTAATGATGCAGGAAGGACAATACTTGTGAGGGTCTACTTTAGACAGTTTTCGTTGACACGAGGCACAAATGCCCGACATATTGCCACGTGTAGAATCACTGTCAAACAGCGAAACACGCGTTGAACACAAACAATGGATTACCAAGGATTACATTCCAGGAGTCTACAGGTAAGACATATTATGACTTTATTAGAACAACTGTAGATAAGCGATAAGTACTAGTTGAATACAAACTAGCATCTACCGCGAAAGACTTTCTCGAGCGACTAGCGCAGAGGCGCGCTGAGAGATTTGTGACATGTCATAGGGAGGTGCGTGCGCAACCGGACGGAAACAAGTTTAATGTTTACATTCCAGCTTCTGGCTTCCTCTAAACGTGCGACTAGACGTGAGGGTATGAGAGATACCCATTTGTACGACTGAAAACAGACTAAAACATATTATTTCATATCGAGTATTAAGTTCCGTGGACATTTTTGTTTGTCAAAATGAAGCTGTTAGCAGTACTTTTAACACTTAAGACGCTGCTTATTACTGTCTACAAACTGAAAAAGTTGGAAGAATGATGTTGGATGATAAAAATAATCTCACCCGAGTGTCTTATGATATCAAATATATAAACAATCGTTGACATGACAAGGACATAGGAAAGTCTGCTATTCAGAAAAACTCTTTGAGTGAGTGAGTGAGTGGGTGGGTTGGAGGGTGAGTGAGTGAGTGAGTGAGTGAGTGAGTGAGTGAGTGAGTTTTGCAACGTTTTGAAGGGTATTTCAGGTACATAACAACATGTCAGCTCTATGAAAGCCCAAACTGACGCAGGTCTTTGATGACTGCACTTTGGTGAAACCCACAAGCTTGGGTACATGGATGACAAACCAAGGACATTATCACGGCAAATCTGGGGTTCAAACCAATAATCATAGGTGTCTGGCATGCCTAAGGGACACAACTCTGTACAGCAAAATACAGCGCTGTAGATCACATGGCCACCTGTCCCCATGCTATTATTGTGAACAAGACAGGTCTTCATTACCTGCACATGGCCCCATGATGAGCGAGATCTGGGGTATCACACCCGATGCGTTGACATTTCTCTGGAAGATGTCAGCATATCCTGCCAGAGATTCCACCCCTTCCTGGATTCTGGCCCCGCCCGAGTCGTTGAGACCGATCACTGGGGCACCGACCAGCATCGCTTGGTCCATGATCTGTAATACACACACAACTATGTCAACAAGTTTGTCCTAGCAACACTACCAAGAAGGTCAGTTAGGGAGTGAGTGTGGTTTTACGCTGCTTTTAAAAGTTTTCCAGCAATATCACCGTGGGGGACACCAGAAAAGATGAGTGAGTGAGTGTGTTTTTACGCGGCTTTCAGCAATATTACAGCAATATCATGGTGGGGGACACTAGAAAGGGTGAGTGAGTGAATATAGTTTTACGCCATTATTAGCAATATTCCAACAATTTCACGGTGGGGACACCAGAAATGGGTTTCACGCATTGTACCCATGTGAGGAATTAAACCTGGACCTTCGCCATGTTGATGGAATGCTTTAACCACTGGGCTACCCTACCGCCCCTACCAAGAAGGAGACAGTGTTGAGCGAGTGAGTGGGCAATATTCCACCTTTAACATGGCAGCATGTACCGGTAGATAATGGTCACGCAAACCACACTTTCATTAAAATCAGATATTTCAATCCGATAAACCCTCAGTGAACCATTCATATCAAGGATGCATGGCTTCTTAAACCAATGAGACGTCAGCTTTCTAAAATGATTCAATTTCATTTCTTTACCATTGTTTATCACCTTGATTTGGAAATTTTGATCTAAAAAACACACATTATATTCTAAAAAAGTACAGCCTTTTGGGCATGGATACCATGGTGCTCAACAGCATCATGATGTATAAAATATCCACAACCATACAATAGCATGGCTCTTATTTTTGCATTTGGAACTCCCCAATCATATCCAGCTTGAGATACAGCAATCAAACATGCTTGTCACTCACTTGTACCAAGACTTTAGAAGCCTTGACCCAGATTGGTGGGGTTTTGCAACAACCTCGCTCAACGTGTCAGTTAGGCATTTATTATTATATGTATTTATTTAAAAAAACATTTGCTTTACTGGTAATTGTGAATTTCATTCTGTTCGTTTATTTCTTTGTTTAAAGCCACACTCAGCAATATTCCAGCTATATGACAGCAGTCTCACTCTGTAAATAATCAAGTCTGGATCAGACAATCCAGTGATTGATATTGTGAATATTCCAAGTCACTGAATCTGAGCAACAGATACATTTGGTTCACTCATACAACCAGCACAGGCTGCAGGAGACTATTCTAAGGCTATCCGTATTATTTTCTGTGTTTCCTATCTCTGTCATAAATCAGTCGCTATGACAATAGTTGTCATAGCGACTGATTTATGACATCTCCCGCCCACCCTGAATTTTCATTCCGTCGTGAAATGATATAAAGCTTTTCTAACCTCAATTTCCCCTGCTGCTGTGGAAATTAATGCCCCAATGTGATAAAAAAAAATACTCTGACCATTGCACACTGAGTAAAAAATCAAGGTCAACTTGATCTATATTTATCAAAATTTAGTTCACAAAAAGCGACTCAATCAACACCATAAATTAATTGAAAGACTATTACAAAATGTTCTAAATTACAAAATTAGTGAAAAACAGGTTTTTCTTATAAAAAATTCTAATTTCTTTCCCCGCCCACCTGCCTGCTCTCTTGTCAGTTCAGGTTAGGAGTCAAAACTATTTCAGACAATGACCTGAATTCTGATAACTGATAATAACAACCCCTAACAATCTGAAATTCAGGCTCCCATTACCATCAAACAAACTGTCTAAGGATAGCAGGCAGTTGCACCCCTGTCAACCTACCTTGCATATCTTCTTTGCATGGGCGCCCGACAAACTTCCACCAAACACAGTAAAGTCCTGAAACAAACAAGCTCAGTCTATAAATAATGGGAACATATTCTGAAAGTATGCTAAACATGGTATTGGTATCATTCATATTCATTTAACTGAAATGAGCATGTTTCTTTTTTCTTGTTGAAATAATAAGTAAATTTTTGTCAACATGGACATCAATATTAACATGCACTAATATAAATAAATGTTTAACACTGAATTGCTGTCTCCAGGACCACAGCAGTTAAAATGTTTATGGATGATTCCTGAATCATAATGTTTTGTTTGTTTGATGTTTGTTTAACGCCGCACTCAGCAGTATTCCAGCTATATGACGGCGGTCTGTAATTAATCGAGGCTGGACCAGACAATCCAGTGATTGAGATCATGAGCATCGATCCATGCAATTGGGTTATGATGACATTCTTCAACCAAGTCAGCGAGCCTGACCACCCGATCCCGTTAGTCACCTCTTACGACAAGCATAGTCACCTTTTACGGCAAGCATGGGAAGTTGAAGACTGATTCTACCCCGGATCTTCCCAGGTCCTGAATCATAATGAAGCCCCCGGCACCATTCCACAAAGGAATTTTAGTATGGGAGTTAAGATCGTCTCTATAGCCTTACAACTATTGTAAGTCACTGTTAAATGAAGAAGATTTTATGACACTTCACCAACTTTGTGACATACTTTTGAAGGATTTTTTTAAAATTCCATGGAATCATAAAATTATTGGAAGAATATTGTAAAAAATTAAACTTGAAGAAACCTTCAAAAACCAAAGTAGACAGCCATGCTGATACATGTTTTTCATGGAAGAAAGGCTTAAGATATCATCGCACAAAACTAAAGGTTGTTGGAAAGATGGAAAGAAGAAAAGGTAGTGAATATAACATGGCCAAATATTTTATAAAACCATTTAAACAACAGTTGCAGTTCTGGTTGCTTCACAGGACTTTACCGGTGAACACGTATTTGATGAAAATGAAAAACTTGCTGAAAGCAATCTTTGTACATTATGAAAGGAAGAACCTGAATCTATCATCTTTTCTGGGAATGTAGAGAAAGTAAACCAGTTTTGCGTAAACTATGGATGTGAATCACATGAGGTTGCTACGAAGGAGAATTAAACTTTGGCTGCGATCTAGTGTTGTTTAGGGGTTCTTCTAATTTTTAGTTTCATGTGCAGAATGCAGAATGCAAAACATGTCACCAAATATCATGAATATAATACATTCTAACATAGACTTAATAGATGATTATCAACTGAAAGGAAAAGGTATTACAATATAGCTAACCAGGGAATATCCTTGTAAACAGGCAACATGCAAAGATTTAGTTGATGGAAACTATTCCTGACTTGTTGGTTATTGGGTGGTTTATTTGTTTTGTTTTTTTAAAAGAAAGGGTAAAAGTGAAAGAATTATACATATAAAAACCAAGAATGCTGTATCTAGTTACCCTAATATCTATTCTATTTTGTACAACCTATATTCTGGAAATAAAAAGAATAATATTTTAGCAATTTAGGAATCATATGTATTAACTTTGTCAAGTGAATGTTGGAGAAACATGCAGATCTTTTAACCATACAATTACTTCCTCATCTGTTCCAGTAGTTGATGTTTCATATATATATTGGCTGGCATAATCTATGTTTACTAGAACAAAAGAGACTATCTGCAAAAGCAGACATGGTGTGTTAAGCAAGGGAGATAACTTAGCAGGGGAGATAACTTACCTGGCTGAAGACAAACACCAGCCGTCCATTGATGTAGCCCCTGCCTGTCACTACACTGTCACCAGGATACTAGACAGAAAATTTGATAAACTAAAAACTTGAAATTAAAATTATTATAAAGCTCTCATCTCAAACATGCTGATTAATATAGTACAGTTCTGATTGCATCAATTCATTCAGCTTTTATTCATAGCGAAAGCAATATGTGCATAGTTCACAGATTTGACAAAGAAAATCTTCATGAAATATTTTTGGGGATAATAGGACTTCCTAAACATGATGAATACTAATATAATTGATAACAGAATATGTTTTGATACTGACAAAGTGAGTTAATATGGTTTTACGCCGCTTTTAGCAATATTCCAGCAATATCACGGCTGGGGACACCAGAAATGGGCTTAACACATTGTACCCATGTCGGGAATCGAACCCGGGTCTTCGGCGTGATGAGCGAACGCTTTAACCACTAGGCTACCCAACCGCCCCGATACTGACAAACATGATGGTTGATGGCTATGGTCCTTTGTATTACATGATTAAAAAACAATCAGTAATATGTAAACAAGGTAAAACAGTATTAAAAAGGAAAAAACATTAAATGTTTTACATAAGTCCAGTTGAGCTGACAAAATTTATTAATTTAGCAAAATCAAATGACAATCTATGTACTGGGTATATTCCTTGATGTAACCATGGTAACAAATTGAACCAATGGAAATACCTTAATACTCATGAAAAAACTTGTCTGGCAATTTTTCCATGATTTTGAAATTGTATCTATGCCAAACTCGCATTCAGTTGCATTTTGTGGTTGTTGATTTCAAGCATGTGAGCGAGAGACATTCTGTTACGTGATTGTTAGTTGAGATGGTGATGGTGACGTCACTTCCTACAAAGCCATGGTGGTGTATGAGTCCTGGACCCACTTGCACAAAGCGATCTTAGCGCTTAGATGATCGTAACTCCCATACTTTAACATAGGCTTACAATAGTTGTAGCGCTAAGATCGCTTTGTGCAAGTGGGCCCAGGACATATAATAATACAAAGGACATGTATACGATGCACTGGGAGGTTAGTGATACTGGTGGCAGCCATGGCAAGAGAAACGCTAAAATGGGAGTACCTTTTCTTTTTCCATGTTGAAGTCGGTGCAGGCATGTTCAAGAAACATGTCATACTCAACGAATGAGTCGGAATCAAGCAGAAGGTGAACTCGCTCCCGTGCTGTCAGCTTGCCCTGTAATGGAGGCCATGACATTGGCAATATGGATAATGTGAGGATTTACAGCACACACTTTATAACACAAACTATATTCAACACTTACCATGCACACGTGAAAGATGAATGTTTATCAGACACATATTTAGCCAACATCTATAATTCAAAATCCAAAATTTTTTGAAATATCTGAAAGGATACCTCTCTGCCTCAAGCTCTAAGGACACTTCCAGAGAAGGCCACGTCTGACTGCCAAATCTAAATGAAGGATGCATTGGTTCTTGAGCCAATCAGATGTATTTTAGTCTGAACTTTCAAAACCATTAACCCGTAAGTAAGTATAAATAGTAGCCATGGAAACACCCACAGCACAAAGCACTTTGTTTGAACATTTTAAAGCATAACCCAGTTGTAAACATCTCTTAAACATTGTTAAAATCTTGACAATCCATTCATGTGTAGATCAATTAATTTCAATTTCTGCAGAATGTTCTGTCTACTGTTAACTTGTTAAGTAAACATTTTGATACTTACTTCTGGCATCATTCTAATATTGTCTTATCCCCATTTGTCAATGGACTATGATATAACTCAGTTTACCAATTAAACATTCTGTTGACCAGAGTGAGTGAGCGAGTGAGTTGGGTTTAATGCCGCTTTTAACAGTATTCCAGTTATATCAAGGCGTATCAGCTTAGTTTTGGAGGAAAGTCTGAGGTGATGCAGATCTTAGACGTTTACCACTTTGGTGCTGTCAACCTGAACTAAGTAGTCTGCATATTTATGTTGAAAAATAAGGTAGCGGTAGTGTCCTGATTTTGCCCTATTTGGGACTCCATAAACAACTTTTCCAGAGCACCTTAAGAATACAGTATCACAACTTCTTGTGAGAACAATCTCTGCCATGGGTCACATGTCTCAAACATTTGTCAAAGACAGCAACTAGTTTTTGTAAGAATCCGCCGGATGCGAACTCATGACCTATGGATTGTCAGCCCGACAGCTAACTGACTGAGCTACGTCCACACTGTAAAACTAAGTGCAAATTACCTAGTCATGCCTACGCCCTTATGGAACTGAACAAAAATGGTCGAATAGTTGACAGTCACTTACGAAGGTTACAGGTACCGCAATAAGCTAAGAGTTCTCCCCGCTTGTCAAAGTGAGCGTGAGGCCCAATTTACACTTGGTGAAACTAACGTAAATAAAGAACTTTAATAAGTAAACAGACTGGTAAAAAATGCATAGTTAGATAAATTAAAGTATACTTGATACCGAGAACATGAATAATCATAAAGGTTAGTGAGAGTGTTTTATTTCGTTTTTGCGTACATAACAAATACACTGATACCCCGAGGTTGCAGGCTAAAACTAATGATTGAACTGAAGGAGGAATGCGAAATCAGTGAAGCGAGAAACACAGCCGGAGACAATTACTATATTTGTGCTATATTGCTGTGGCCAGCATCGCTGCAGTCAGTAGCAGCTTGCTAACATAACGTGAATAGGAATGGTATGCTAATTGGTAGTATCCATGGTTCACCAAATTGTTAACCGGTAATATCTGTTAAAAAGCAGATGACAACGCAAGGTGAATGTTTTATATGCCGCTGATATTCATCATGTTTATAAAAATTGCTTCTTGCATTTCTTATGTGAGACATATTTCATGTTAGATGCCTAAGAGTAACAGCTGAGAAGCCTAAAATTACCTTTTTGTGTTGTGTATCTATTCTCTTTTGACCACCGCCTAACAGCGCTCTCTGGCGAGTTGTCTCGATCCTCTTTTTAACTCCCAGAGTATGCTCAGTACTTCCAGCGACGACAGCGCACCATTTTTCTTGTGAACGAAGGGGAATCACGTTTCTTGATAGAAGAGATCGTGAAAGCCTCATGAAGGTCGCCATGATTTTTATAGCAATGTCAAGGACAAATGTTATGCAGCAGATTCTTTCTCGACAACAGGCGCTGTACATGACTTCACATACTGGAGCGAGTCCTATTATCTATGTACGAAGCTCTAAGAAGTAAATCTTCACGGAACATTACTTTAACTCATATATTCTCTTGGGTAATATAATTTTGTAGAATGTAATATTTCTGTGTTTCTGAATGTATTAAGGAACCATTCTGGTAATAAATTAATTATTATTGAAATGTGTGCGAGTCTGCCATTTGAAAATGGCAGCCTCCGTGAAAAAGAGACCGACCTCGAAGCCCAAGAAAGATGAGGTGTCGAAACAATCTAGGTAGTACCGAACACTTTATAATTTTACGATTTAGATAAAATCTCGTCTAGGGCATTAAGGGAAATGGTAGAAATGTAAGAAGTGCCAACGATGAAGCATAAGAAGTGAATATATGCTACGGGCGAAACACGTCGTCTGCTTGAATATCACGTTGCACAATGTTTATTCAACTGTTGAAGTGACATGTTGGCATGTGTCGGTGTTTAGGCCCCTGCCACGAAGTAAATTGCTTGTTATGCAACCATAATCGATGGTGTGCACGTTGAAACATTGACAACCCAAACCAAGGTTGCTTATGAAAATATATTATAAAATTTCGGATTTTTAGAGACAATATTTCATCATTCATTTGTTTTTGTGCTAGTGACAGCTGCTTATTGGGAATGATGATTGGGAGTACTGCACTTTAGTGGGTGCACTTTTTGGATTTCATATTGTGCTGCACAGAGGATTGACTTGCGTTGTCAGCTTAAAGTTCAGCTAATGATTTAATCTGACCAGCCTACACTTTATCACAGGACCATGGGTGTGTGTATGCTAAAAAGGCACCCAGCAAAATGTCATGTTTTTAGTAACAATAAAAAGGATTTATGGAGAAGCAAGTTTGTTTGTTGTTTAACGCCGCTATATGATGGCGGTCTGTAAGTAATTGAGTCTGGACTAGACAACCTAGTGATTGACATCATGAGCATCAATCCATGCAATTGGGATACGATGACATGCATCATTAACCAAGTCGGCGAGCATGACCACCTGATCCCATTAGTTGCCTCTTACAACAAGCATAGTCGCCTTTTACGGCAAGCAAAGGTTGCTAAAGACCTATTCTAACCCAGATCTTCATGGGTCTTATGTAGAAGTATGTATGCCTTACTCATTGGGGATATTCATTTATTCTTTATTTCTGTTATATTAAATGTTGTCATCTATCATCCACAAATACCATATCTGTCACTGTCTAATAGATTTTCGCCAATCGGTACCGTTTTCGCTGGGTGATGTTTTGATGAGGTACCAATGTAGCTATAACCCCCATTGCAGGGATAGAAATTGGCACTAGTCCTATAGTCCTTGCCAATCTGCCCAGTAGTTAAGGTATCATAAGGACTAGTAGATATTTGCCATTTTTAAGGGTTTTGCTATATGTTACCATTATAAGGACTAGTGGACTAAAATGTTAGTTTCTACCGCTGCCATTGTTGCTTTCACACAATTAATGGGTATGTGATCAGCAACTGATTGTTTACCATGATAAGCATGTGCAGTAGCCATTTTCCGCAGTAGCCAAAATTCTGAATGTGATAGAAATTGTTCTATTTTCCTCAAATGACATTTGATTAATTCGTTAAGAGATTTGAGTTAGATGACCAATACCCATCTTCCCGAGGCAAGAGAGTTAACTGACCATAAAAGTCCAGTTTCCACCCTTGCCGAACTAGGCTGGTATTATGGAGTTAGATTTTGGCTGGACTAATGAGTCTATATAAAGTCCAATCAAAATCGTGCAGTGAAATCGAAATCCGGTTCGTAAACTGTCATGCAGTTCAGTCGATTGCAGGATTTGCAAAGCTTGTGCACCGCCAACTCGGTGTCAATACATATTTTCCAGATCGTCTTGACTGGGTGCCGCCATTTTGTTTGAAGCAAATGCAAGTGATACGAGAGGTTGAATCTGATTGGTCCATAGGAGAGGCTTAGAAGGGACATAACTCGTAATAGCCACTGGTCGAACAAGCCCAGGAATTCCAGCCGAGTTTGGCAAGGATGGAAACTGGACTTTTTAAGGCAGTTAACCCTCTTGCGTCGGGGAGATGACCAATACCCAAACTCACAACTACCCCTTAGGATTGTAAAGGGTTACCTCACCCTAAAGGAGTGTTTTGATTGGCAAGGGGTTCTCAACCCTAATTATCGTGAAGAGTGTTTGATCGGAAAGGGATATCTAACCCATCTTAGTATCAGAAAAGGGGATCCAAGGGCTAAGGATAGAGTCGGGGGTAACCTACCCTAACCCTAACAGAGCTAACCCTAAGGATTGCAATGGCAAGATCAGTGAACGGGGGCCAAGCCCTGCTGCTGGAGTGAATGAGCGCTATATATAAAAGCTGCACCCTGTAAACTGCACCCTGTAAACTGCAGTCTTGCCTGATGGTTTATTTGATATACAAGTGTTGGGATTCGATCGTATTTCGTCATGGATAATGAATGATATTTGTCTCGTATGTGTGACTTCATGTTTACACTGACAGCCATACAATAACCAGCTGTATAGTTCCTCAAAAGAAGAGGTGACGTGAGCGTATGTAAGCTAAAATTGCTCTACGATGACATCTTTTGTAGTTTGGTTACAACAAAGAGATTGAAATAGTATCGTTATTAGTATCTGCCTAAGAGTGAAATGAAAAACTCAAATGTATAAAAACAGCACTCGTAAAAACCCAATGAAGCTTTTTCAGCATGCATACAAAGGAGCTAAGTTCCGAAACACTATTACGAGCTAATTTACTTTCCGAGCCAATCCTTTATATTTAGCACAGTTATATATATCTAAAACAATATTTCTTTTAAATCTTAAAATGTTCACTAAGTTTGGGCAAAACCCAATAAAGTGATGAATAGATGAGTGAAAAAATATTGGTTACCCAATGAAAAATGTAACAACCCAATTAAAGTAGAAACCCTAGAGTAAAAGCACAATTGCTCAAAAAGTTATCTGGAACTCTGCGTGACAGGAGAGATTTCCAAAATTGTTAATGAAACTGGCCATTCGTCTATTAATCATCATTGATCAAATGGAGGATCATTATGAGGTAATTTATACAAAAATGTGTCAAATAGATACATAGGTAACTTCTTAGATTGCTGTAGACTGTCACTGTGTCATTGATGCACTTGTGAACATCAGTTTGGCTGTCACATTGGAAAAGCTGTATATCGTGTAAACTTCAATTAGAAAATTATAATTTGTTACATTTTTCTGTCTTGGATTATCTTCAAAAACTTAAACAATAGATAAATGAAGAAGATAGTATTGGCATGTATCACTTTTCTTTTTTCATAGTTACAATAATTGATGTTTCAAAACTTTATGTGTCAAGAAACCTATCATTGTCTGTGGCTTATTCCAGATATTCTCACAGAAAAAAAGTGAGGATCATTCTGAAATGTTAACAGTTGGGAGCACATGTGCTGACATTTGTTGTTTTCACTCTGTAGGGCACCAACTCAGGATGGGAACCAACCATGGACACCAGCAGGTTACACAGCGTTCAAAATTCTCATGTCTGCTCGATTGTGTGCTGCATGGGGGAGCATCATTACAGACTGTGACGAGACATTCAACTACTGGGAGCCGGTAAATAGTTGCACATGTTCATAGTGTGGCTACAATTAATAGTTGTCTCAGAGTGCTATACATCTAAACAGGCTGAAGAGAAGCTAGAGTACACAAAGTTGTCATTTTATCAGTACTTACTACTATTTTGAGCTCACCTTGACACCACTAAAGGGAGCTAATGTTATGGGTCTTTGTCTGAGCGGAGAAGTGTTGATGTTGTTTGTGTTAATACATGGAACAACATTTAGATTTGTGCAAAGATTTATAGATTGATATAGATTTATATTGTTATTTTAATAACTGTTTCAAATTTAGCACAAGTTTTTCAGACATTCGTTCATCCAATATTATCCTCATCTGTGCCCTCCCTGTGAATCAGCTGGTTGCTGGTCAGTGTCTATTTTTTCTGTTTCAGACTCATTTCCTGCTGTTTAACAAGGGCTTCCAGACATGGGAGTATTCTCCGACCTATGCCATCCGCTCCTATGGCTATGTCTGGCTACATGCTCTACCAATCAAGTTATACATGAAGTTTTTGGATACAAATAAGGTGGGTTAAGAAAGATCAACTTTGTCTTTCTCAGCTGAATAATTACCAGCGCTTGGTACTTGAGATTTATTTTTCCAACATATTGAGTCCGCGAGAGGGGGGTGCGCATTATACATGGGTTCGCACTATACTCAAGAAAATACGGTATGCAAGATGGCAAATCTAAAAATAGGAAGATTCTGTTTTCGTAGGGGATAACTGACACATGGGGAAGATTGCTTGATACAAGTGCTAAATATTATTCCAGCAAGGGACTTCAAAACAATCATTGGTATGGAAATAATACAACACTGCTGTAGAAATATGATACAGTATAATATAGTGTAACTGTTCATATAATATAGTATAACATAATATAATATATCCACTGTGCTAAGTTGCGTCTCTTGGGCACGCCAAACAGCAATGATCTTGTGTTTGAAGTCCCATTTTGTCCCGGTTATGTTTCTAGGTTTGTCGGCACCATAATCATGCTCGTGGGATTCACCAAAGTGGTAAACGTCTCAGACCTGCAACACTTAGGGCTTCCTCCGACATCAAGCTGACACACCGTGATATATCTGGAATACTGTTAAAACCCCCAACTCACTCACTCACTCACCCAAAAGGCATTTGTAGGGAGCAACAGGGTTTTGCTGTATATTGTGATTTCTCTCCCACCAGATTGTGCTGTTCTATCTCCTGCGCTGTATCCTGGGATTCATCTGTGCCCTGTGTGAAACCTACTTCTACAAGTAAATATTGGGCTAAATACGAGGATGTTCCCCATTGAACTTTTTTGCCAGATTCACTTTTAATATTATTAATAAGAGATAGCTAACATAAGAATAGAGCAACCACTGTGTTCCATTTCTGTATTGTTTTGTAATTGTAAAACATTGATATTTGAGTAAATTCAACAACATCAGAATTTCAAATTAATGGTGTCCTTGCAGTTTGCTGTACTAGTTTTTAAAATAAGGACACCTAAATCTGTAATTTTCAACATTAGGAACATGACTTATAATACTAACATTATGGCTGTTTCAGGGGAGTATGCAAGCACTACGGGGCAAACACTGGCCGACTGACATTGTGGTTCCTGCTGTTCAGTGCTGGAATGTTCATCTCTTGCTCCAGTTACTTGCCAAGTAGTTTCTCCATGTATCTCACCATGCTGGCCATGGGGGCGTGGTTCCTCAGACAGTATCATGTAAGTGTTGGTGTTAGGGTGACAAGTGTAGACATGGGCCATTTAGTTACTTCATGTATCTGACAAGCATGAGGGGGCAGTCGGGTAGCCTGGTGGTTAAAGCGTTTGCTCGTCACACTGAAGACCCGGGTTCGATTCCCGACATAGGTACAATGTGTGAAGCCCATTTCTGGTGTCCCCCGCTGTGATATTGCTGGAATATTGCTTAAAGCGGCGTAAAATCAAACTCACTCACTCACTCACTGACAAGCATGAACATATATTTTTTTACTTTCATGCTTAATTTTGAACCCTGAAAGATGTTAAGGACATTTCAGATTTATTTTTGTTCTAGTGAAAACAAAATCACATTTGTCCCTATGTATGTTATGGGGGATGTTCATTTAACATGGTTACCGTCATCGTTACAGTCTCTCAAATGGTAGGTATTAGGACTGGGATGAGTCCAGATTTACTAGACCGCCTCTGTGGTCTAGTGGTAGAGCTTCCGCCCAGAGAGCGGAAGGTCCAGGGTTCAATCCCCAGCCACGTCAAGATGTTACTTGTTGTTACCCTGTCTGGCGCTCGGCATTAAGGGGCTAAAACATGGACTGGTAGGCTCGGAGTCAGTATACTGTGTCTGAGTGGGGTATTCATGTTAAACTGCGGCATGGTATCTCAGTGGGCTAGCACTATAAATCGGCATCAGTCCGGACTAGTACAAGCAGCTACACACACACACACACACACACACACACACACAAAGAGGTCTCAAAGGGTTAGGTACAAAATGTCTGATTGGGAATTGTTTTACTGCAGCCTTTGCAAAAACTGTTTAGATACATGTATCAAACGATCAGATCATTCATACACTGAAGTTGACTGAAGCTTTATCTGTACTCAAATATATACGAGTCAAAAGAAATCTATGCATTGTCAGAAAGAAATGCCAACATTAGTGACTTGTATTATGACCACTGAGCTATAGTCAGTGTTTGTAATTAAATATATCACCTGACTAACCATGGGTCCGGGTAGTTCTGTTGGTCCCCGGGTCCTACTAAGGACCCACCTGGCCCGAGTACCCAAGTTACCCATCCCAGCCCTAGTAGGTATGTGGTACAAAAAAGATTTTTTGGTCCACACAGATTATTATTTTTTTACTTTTGATTCATTTTTTAGGGTTGGTGAGTCTGAAACCACCTAACTGAATTTTGAGGGAATGTATGTGTTTTCTATTCCATAAAGCAAACGCGATCAGCATGATTATTATCATTATGGTATTTGTATGATGTTTGATGTTTTCAGCTGTTCAATCATCCCCTTTATTTCAGTTGTCCATCCTTGCAATAGCAGCCAGCGCCATCATCGGCTGGCCATTCGCTGCAGCATTAGGGTAGGCAAATATTCCTGACTCAGCACCATTTATGGCTAATCATCATAATATTAAAACTACGGCAATGTCGAATATCATTCATTTCATCATGATCTTTCAGTAAGTGATAAACATGATCGACGGTTTAAGTGCAACGATAATACCTCTATACCATATTCAACGTAATAAGCGCCCCGCTCTAATAAGTGCCCACAGTGATATTTGCTAATATATTGGCTAGTGAGCATTCACAATTATCACCCCTTCCGATTGATCAATGTACACAAGACCTATTTATTCGTGTATAATAGGCACTCGTGTGTTATATGCACCCTTAATTATGGGCAGTTAAATTCTGGAAAATATATGTCATGTATAATACACACAGTGTTTTCTTTTGTATCATGTATCATTAAGCTCCCCACTCTAATAAGTGCCCACAGCGATATTTGCTGATATATTGGTTAGTGAACAATCCCAATTAGCACCCTTTCTGACCCTTAATTACGGGCAATAAAATTCTGGAAAAATATATCTGTTGTTTATAATACGCACAGACTTTTCTTTTGTATCATTTCAGGCTGTTAGCATAAACCACAAAATTTACGATCTTTCAACTCTCACCAAAATTATATGCTAATAAGAGCCCCTTATTTCCAATTTTGAGAGCGCCCTGGACGCTTATTACGTCGAATATGGTATATTTGTCATCATCAGGAGCATTTACAAGTAAAACTGCAGTTTAAATTTTCTTGTATGAATCTGTACTCTTACAATGCTCACTGGAGACATATAAGAAAAGTTCTCATGCTTCCGGCTCCACCTGTGTCAGTTACTGCCTTTTGAAAAGAAATATATAATTCAAACCACATGTATATATGATGTAGTGAAAAAAGGCCCACACACCTCTTACCATTTTGCGTGGGGCACGGGTGGCCCAGTCGTCTAAGGCGCTGCGATTCGCTGTGCAGTGTTGCGTCCCTTGGGCACGCCAGAAACCTATGATTGTGGGTTCGAATCCCGGTTCGCCCCAATTATGTTTCTAGGTTTGTCAGCACCATACCCGTGCTCGTGGGTTTTCACCGAAGTGGTAAACATCTGAGACCTGCATCACTTCGGGCCTTCCTCCGACATTAAGCTGACACGCCGTGATATAACTGAAATTATGTTAAAAGCGGCGTTAAACCCAACTCACTCACTCACTCACCATTTTGCTAATGGTTTCTTCTTATGTTATTCATCCTCACTGCTATCCTGCCTGATGTTTCAGGATACCTATAGCCTGGGATATTCTGCTCCGTCACAAGAACGTCAGGACATTTGTGGTTTGGAGCTTCATATCCCTAGTCCTCTTCCTGGTGAGCCTCAAGGCTGGTTTTTTGCATGATTAGCCTATAGACTGTAATTATACTCTGACAAACTATTGATCTCTCTAAACCTTCTTCAGATTATGTCCACCATAAGTTTGGTTTCCATGGCTACCATGTCATAACAGCCATCTTCCCAAGGCAAGAGCGTCAACCAGCCTCTTCATCAAAGTCTTGTTTCGACCAATGCCACATCAAGCCCACTTTCCTTTGCTAAATATGATTGGACAATCGCACATATCGATAGTCCAATCAGAGAACGTTTCACAAAATCAACATCCACGATTGGTTCATCTTTGTATGAAAGTGATTTACCGCTGCCTGCCTTCATTGACATAAATATGTCTTTTTCATCTTTTAAACCCCCCAATGATTGCCTATGTTTTTGTGTAATGGTTGAAATTGCGATTGTTTTTGTTTTCTGATCGACGAGCACAATACCTCATAAGTTTATTCACCATACTTCATCACTAATCCCTGTGGTACGTGTAATTAGTCATGCTTTCTTAAGCTTGACGTCATCAAACTGTGGGTAAGATTAAGTGAACACGTTTTACAGACCAGCCTATGTTTAACTTTATGGGACCAGGGTGCAACCTGATTTTCGTGTCAACATGCACTTGATGCAAGTTAAATCATGTTCCTTAAATCAAGCACTTGAGGGAACTGAGCAACATCAGTCCATGGCTAAATTTGATCAGGTGTTCAGCGTCAGATGTGGTTCAATATAAATAACTGGTTTCTCTGACCTCGATTCTTCTTGAACTGACATAAAAAATGTAAACACAGCTCGAACATTGCTGACTGCAGTGTAAAGCAACAAAAATACATATATAATTTTGCTCAACAATTACGAAATATAGGGTTTAACTTGTTAATTATATGCAACTAATAATACCGTATTCGACGTACAAGCGCCAAGGGCACTCATGAAGTTAGAAATAAGGGGCTCTTATTAGAATATAATTTTTGTGAAAAATAAACAGAGTTGAAAGATCATAAATTTTTTGATTAATGCTGACAGCCTGAAAGCATACAAAAGTAAAGTCTGTGCGTATTATACACGAGAGGTATATTTTTTTCCCAGAATTTAATTGCCCATAATTAATGGTGGGAAGGGGTGCTAATTGGGATTGTTCACCAGCCAATATATCAGCAAATATCGCCGTGGGCACTTATTAGAGTGGGGCGCTTATTACGTGGAATACGGTAATAAGAGTTTGTACACTCATGTCTCTCCTGCTTCAGCTGCCTCTCGTTCAGCTCGACTCCTTCCACTATGACAAGCTGGTGGTTGCTCCCCTCAACATACTGCTCTACAATGTCTTCAGTGAACATGGGCCAGATTTGTATGGTGAGAAAGTATTGTAGCAAGAACAATATTAGGCATTTATCCACTGTTTCCAGTTTAAATCCAACTCACTCAGCGTTCAAAATTAAGGAGGGTTCTGGATCATTGAGTTTTCTGCTATCATACTTGAAACTAGGGACCTCTGCATCTTTGATTTTTAACATTAGGGTTATGAGAAGGAAACCATGATTTTCAAACTTAATTTCACACACTGTCCATGATACGAAACAATGATAATATTGTAACACACACATCTTGATTATTTGTGTTTCTAATGTTATTCGTCATTCTCTGCCAAGGGCAGAATAGGTCCCAGCTTGTTTCGAGAGCTGACAGATACAAGAATCCTAAAAGAGCTAGAATATTGCTGACCTTCGCAAAAAGAATTTTATCGGTTACTCCCAGTGTCATGTTATTGTTTCATGTAAATGTCAGCATCCAACTGTCCCAAACTTGATAAATATTTGATGGTCTAAAGCAGTTTGGATTGACAAGGTGTCATTGTATTGTGCTTGACACAGGAGTGGAGCCTTTCTCTTTCTACTTTCTCAATGGATTCCTCAACTTCAATGTGATGTTCATGGCTGCCCTGGTCTGTTTACCTGTAGCAGTGAGTATTTATAGTGTTTATTTGTTTGTTTGTTTGTTTGTTTGTTTGTTGTTTAACGCCGCACTCAGCAATATTCCAGCTATATGACGGCGGTCTGTAAATAATCGAGTCTGGACCAGACAATCCAGTGATTGATATCGTGAGCATCGATCCACGCAATTGGGATCGATGACATGCATCAATCAAGTCAGCGAGCCTGACCACCCAATCCCGTTAGTGGCCTCCTATGACAAGCGTAGTCGCCTTTTACGGCAAGCATGGGTTGCTGAAGACCTATTCTACCCCGGATCTTCACGAGTCATTTGTAGTGTCATAAATTAGCAGTGAACAGAAGATAAGCACTATGTGTGTTCAGATTTGCTTGTGTTGTGGAGAATTCGCTGCAACCTACATCATTATCTGAAAACCCACAATGTTCATTGTCATTGTACCTAGCCATCAGTGGTGGAACTTCTTGTGGAGAGTTGCTTCCCTTAGGTGCACCTGAAACCTATGAACCATGGGTTCAAATCCCAATTTGCCCCGATTATGTTTCTAGGTGCTTGTGGGTTTCACCAAAGTTGTAAAGGTCAAGCTGACATGCTGTGAAATATCATAAATACTGTTCACTCACTATTGTCCTTGTACACACAAAAGTCATCAGTCATTTTCTACATGTTCTCCACGATCTGTGAGATGACGTGTTGTCATTCACTAAAGTAGTTAAACAATTAAGAGTGTCATATATATGAAATGACATAGAATGGCACAATGGTAAAAATTCAAGAAAGATTTTTTTTTGCTATAAGATTTGCAATATCGATCTCTTCAATGGTTATTTCGACATTGTTATTACTGATTTATAGCTTTGAACAGTGTGGACAATATAAAATTTCTTTGTTCATTACACCATGAGTCATTAAAATGTGTCTATTTCAGATAATTGTTCGCTGGGTGGTGCAGTCATCAGACACTTGTAAGTGTGAACAGATATACTTTCTATACATTTCTAAGTCAGTGTATTTAGTTTCTACTTGACCCCTTCACACTGGTAGGATATCTTGCATCACCGATGGTCAAACATACGGGGTCCTGGGGTCCACGAGCTTATGATTTTTAACATTTGGATATTACAAGGACCCCTCAAGAGAGAGAATTTTGGATTTCAATGTCTTTATTATGAGGAACACCATGATGTGCACCTTATAATAAGTAGCAGACCTTCATTAATTCTTTCTCTTATGTGTATCACTTCTAAATGCCATTCAAAGATACCGGTGAAGATCCGGGGTAGAGTAGGTCTTCAGCAACCCATGCTTGCCGTGAAAGGCGACTTTGCTTGTCGTAAGAGGCGACTAACGGGATCGGGTGGTCAGGCTCGCTGACTTGGTTGATGCATGTCATCGATCCCAATTGCATGGATGGATGCTCATGATATTAATCACTGGATTGTCCAGACTCGATATTTTACAGACCGCTGTCATATAGCTGGAATATTGCTGAGTGCGGTGTTAAACAACAAACCAACCAACCATTCAAAGATCGAAGGACCCCTTGATTTTCATTCTTAATTTTAAACACTGAGTGTGTTCTTTGTAGACTTTTCATGAAGAACAATAATGTGGCTGAAATCCTGGTCCCGGTGTCACTAACCCCACCTCACTCCCCCCATGTATTGTCCTGCAGATATTCCCATGTGGCTGTCCTTGGCTCCAATGTACGTCTGGATAGCCATTTTCTTCACCAGGCCTCACAAGGTAATTTAATAACTTCCCATTGGCATTTACTTGTTACCAAGGTAATAGTATCCGGGCTTCGCCTTGCCTATGGAAACTTGGAATCATCATTACTTGCTGTAGGGTTTTACAGGACGCAGATATGTGCGTCCAGTATACACACAAGTGTTAGAATGGATGCAGGACAAAAGAAATATTGCATTCTGAGGGAAGCACAGTAATATTCATTGTACCATATTCTTGACAAGAAATATGAGTTGATGCTATAATCAAAGTGATTATCAAATTGTGCAGTACGGTACACTACACGATTTCATCACTTTATAGGACCCTCATATTTCCTGTAAAAACCCTTGAAATTAATTATTGGGGAGGCCCTGGACCCCTAGTTTTGTAGATCCAGGTAAACCCTTGTTGCTGCACACTTGTTTTAAAAGTCATGAGCACAATTACAGCAGTAGAAATTGGCACTAGTCCTATAATCCTTGCCAAACTGCCCAGTAGTTAAGGTATCATAAAGACTACAGAAATTTGCCAAGGGTTTTGCTATATGGTATCAATTATAAGGACATGTGGACTAAAAGAGTTAGTTTCTATTGCTGAAGTAGCAAGTCATGCATTAGTTGAAGTTTTGATATAAAGATAATGATAACAATAAGTAGCATCATGAACATTCTGTTCATTGAAACATATTATGAAAACATAAAAAGATGCTTTGATATTTGGATCGCAACGAGAATATGTTGACATATAACAGTAAACTCTACAACAAATATGGCCTTTTACAAGTCAAAATATTGTATTTATGATTTATGTATACATTTTCAGACAACTAAGGTTTGTTTCAAGGCATTATTTGTAGAAATCTGATCGTGGAAACTGGCCAATAAAATTCAGAAGGTGGGGTTATGTAAACTGATCCACATTCCACAATTCTACCACTTCTGCAAGTCTACCAGTAGTATCGAAACTATGCTAGGACATGATTTTGTTGATGACCACTAAGAAATACCTATTTGAAAGAAATACTTTCACAAACCCATCTAGTATGGAACTCCACATAATGAATAACAATGTTTCTTCATAAACTCATCGATTCACCATGTTGTGATTCTTGGAATATTATCAGCAAGTGTGAAAATACATTATACACAGAAAACCTGAAGAACGACAGTTAACATAGTGTATTGCAGAATTCAGTACCATCAACACAACTTTACATGTGGTGCTCCTCTATCACACACAGGTGATGCCACTAAAACTGATTGTCATTGATCCAGTTTATTCAACTATTTAACCTGCCAAAAATATTACACTCAACCAATGCCTCATCACTTGAATTTATTTTCACACCTTGACATGGTAGAATGGTAACAAACTTACTGAGTTTTCAGTTTAGAGATTACGAACTCCGTAACTTGTATGTTTTCTAAATTGAAGCCTCTGCAGACACCTTCAGTTTTGAATTAAATTAACAGGTACCTAAACTATGTTCAAAACCTCTTCTAATTAACATCATGACTGTATTTTTAATTTGTTTGTGTATTTTCCAGGAGGAACGATTCCTGTTCCCAATCTACCCCTTCTTTGCCCTGGGAGGTGCAATATGTCTTGATAATATACAGGTAAACATAGACATGTCGTGAGAGCTAGTGTGTCAGATTAGTGGAATGTCTGGATCATATACAGGTAAACATAGGCATGTGGTGAGAGCTAGTGTGTCAGAGTAGTGGAATGTCTTGATCATATACAGGTAAACATAGACATGTGGTGAGAGCTAGTGTTTCAGATTAGTGGAATGTCTTGATCATATACAGGTAAACATAGACATGTCGTGAGAGCTAGTGTGTCAGATTAGTGGAATGTCTGGATCATATACAGGTAAACATAGACATGTGGTCAGAGCTAGTGTGTCAGAGTAGTGGAATGTCTGGATCATATACAGGTAAACATAGACATGTGGTGAGAGCTAGTGTGTCAGAGTAGTGGAATGTCTGGATCATATACAGGTAAACATAGACATGTGGTGAGAGCTAGTGTGTCAGAGTAGTGGAATGTCTGGATCATATACAGGTAAACATAGGCATGTGGTGAGAGCTAGTGTGTCAGAGTAGTGGAATGTCTTGATCATATACAGGTAAACATAGACATGTCGTGAGAGCTAGTGTGTCAGATTAGTGGAATGTCTGGATCATATACAGGTAAACATAGACATGTGGTCAGAGCTAGTGTGTCAGAGTAGTGGAATGTCTGGATCATATACAGGTAAACATAGACATGTGGTGAGAGCTAGTGTGTCAGAGTAGTGGAATGTCTGGATCATATACAGGTAAACATAGACATGTGGTGAGAGCTAGTGTGTCAGATAAGAGGAATGTCTGGATCATATACAGGTAAACATAGGCATGTGGTCAGAGCTAGTATGTCAGATTAGTGGAATGTCTGGATCATATACAGGTAAACATAGACATGTGGTGAGAGCTAGTGTGTCAGAGTAGTGGAATGTCTTGATCATATACAGGTAAACATAGACATGTCGTGAGAGCTAGTGTGTCAGATTAGTGGAATGTCTGGATCATATACAGGTAAACATAGACATGTGGTTAGAGCTAGTGTGTCAGAGTAGTGTAATGTCTGGATCATATACAGGTAAACATGGAGATGTGGTGAGAGCTAGTGTGTCAGATTAGTGGAATGTCTGGATCATATACAGGTAAATATAGACATGTGGTGAGAGCTAGTGTGTCAGATTAGTGGAATGTCTGGATCATATACAGGTAAACATAGACATGTGGTGAGAGCTAATGTGTCAGATTAGAGGAATGTCTGGAGCATATACAGGTAAACATAGACATGTGGTGAGAGCTAGTATGTCAGATTAGTGGAATGTCTGGATCATATACAGGTAAACATAGACATGTGGTGAGAGCTAGTGTGTCAGATTAGTGGAATGTCTGGATCATATACAGGTAAACATAGGCATGTGGTGAGAGCTAGTATGTCAGATTAGTGGAATGTCTGGATCATTTACAGGTAAACATAGACATGTGGTCAGAGCTAGTGTGTCAGATTAGTGGAATGTCTGGATCATATACAGGTAAACATAGACATGTGGTGAGAGCTAGTGTGTCAGAGTAGTGGAATGTCTGGATCATATACAGGTAAACATAGACATGTGGTGAGAGCTAGTGTGTCAGAGTAGTGGAATGTCTTGATCATATACAGGTAAACATAGGCATGTGGTGAGAGCTAGTGTGTCAGAGTAGTGGAATGTCTGGATCATATACAGGTAAACATAGACATGTCGTGAGAGCTAGTATGTCAGATTAGTGGAATGTCTGGATCATATACAGGTAAACATAGACATGTGGTGAGAGCTAGTGTGTCAGAGTAGTGGAATGTCTTGATCATATACAGGTAAACATAGGCATGTGGTGAGAGCTAGTGTGTCAGAGTAGTGGAATGTCTGGATCATATACAGGTAAACATAGACATGTGGTGAGAGCTAGAGTGTCAGAGTAGTGGAATGTCTGGATCATATACAGGTAAACATAGACATGTGGTGAGAGCTAGTGTGTCAGATTAGTGGAATGTCTGGATCATATACAGGTAAACATAGACATGTGGTGAGAGCTAATGTGTCAGATTAGAGGAATGTCTGGATCATATACAGGTAAACATAGACATGTGGTGAGAGCTAGTATGTCAGATTAGTGGAATGTCTGGATCATATACAGGTAAACATAGACATGTGGTCAGAGCTAGTGTGTCAGATTAGTGGAATGTCTGGATCATATACAGGTAAACATAGGCATGTGGTGAGAGCTAGTATGTCAGATTAGTGGAATGTCTGGATCATTTACAGGTAAACATAGACATGTGGTCAGAGCTAGTGTGTCAGAGTAGTGGAATGTCTGGATCATATACAGGTAAACATAGACATGTGGTGAGAGCTAGTGTGTCAGAGTAGTGGAATGTCTGGATCATATACAGGTAAACATAGACATGTGGTGAGAGCTAGTGTGTCAGATAAGAGGAATGTCTGGATCATATACAGGTAAACATAGGCATGTGGTCAGAGCTAGTATGTCAGATTAGTGGAATGTCTGGATCATATACAGGTAAACATGGACATGTGTCGAGAGCTAGTGTGTCAGATTAGCAGTATGTAAGGACATGCTCCTTATGCAGTGTCAACAAATATTACATGATATGTAGAAGATGGAGTGAAATGGCTACCTGCCCACTATCCCCTCATCCCACGGACAGTAATATTTTGACTAGTGTTCTTTGTCTGACTTGTTGGTTGCGATCATCGTAACCACTCAGCGGTTGACGTTCTCTTATATCAAATGTTGTTTTCTCTGGTTGGTTGGTTTGTTGTTTTACGCCGCACTCAGCAATATTCCAGCTATATGACGTCTGTCTGTAAATAATCGAGTCTGGACCAGACAATCCAGTGATTGATATCATGAGCATCGATCCACGCAATTGTGATACGATGACATGCATCAAGTCAGCAAGCCTGACCACCCGATCCTGTTAGTCGCCTCTTACGACAAGCATAGTCGCCTTTTGTTTTCTCTGGCCCAGATTCTTAATAACAAGCTGCTAATATTTTGATGCAAAACAACAAACAGACATGCTTAATTATTCTGAATCAATTTACATTGAATGTTACTGGTTGTTACAGAAACTGATGAGCTATTTGTTCCCCAAGAGGTCTGCCTACCACTACACGGATCACACCAACTGGGTATCCGTGTTTAGTGGGGCCCTCTTCACACTGCTGTCGGTGTCCAGGATCATTGCTGTTTATCAAGGTGAGATTTGTACCTGTGTCTGAGGTAGACAAAGATGAACAAGGTGTGTGGGTCTGTTGGTTGTTTAATGCTGCACTCAGCATTATTCCAGCTATGCGATGGCAGTCTGAAAGTAATCAAGTATAGACCAGACTATCCAGTGATTGACATAGGTATCGAGCCATGCTTTTCATTTGGAAAATAATGACATACACTGAACAGAGTCACTGAGCCTGACTACCCAATTCATTGAGTGGCCTCCTACAAAAAGCATCGGTTGCTGGGGACCTATATTTTACCTGGAATCCCCACCAGTTTGAACAGAGTGAGTGAGAGAGTATTGCTTTGCACCACTTTGGTCAATATTCATGCAAAATCATGAAGTCAGACAGAAAAAATTGGGAATCAAACCCATGTCTCCAGTTTTATTAACCAACTCTTAAACCAGTATTTCATGCATAGAGTAATTCATTGGTTGTTATATTAACAGACGAATTAAACATTATCATGATGTCTCTGTACAATAATGACACCATTGAAAAATATATTGTTTGTACATACTAAGTATTTGGCTTGTGAATGAGTTGATAGTTGATGTCAATCACATAAGTATCACACTGAATCTATTTGAATGTCCACTCTTGTAGGTTACCATGCTTCCATGGATATCTATGTGGAGTTGAACAAAATGGCAAATGACCCAAAGATTCACACTCTGCCATCCGACCGGCCAGTGAACATCTGTGTGGGCAAGGAGTGGTACAGGTTCCCCAGCAGCTTCTTCCTGCCTGATGACAAGTGAGTCCCCACCCCCTGCCTCATGACAAGTGAGTCCCCACCCCCTGCCTCATGACAAGTGAGTCCCCACCCCCTGCCTCATGACAAGTGATCCACACACCCCTGCCTCATGACAAGTGATTCCACACACCCCTGCCTCATGACAAGTGAGTCCCCAACCCATACCCCTGCCTCATGACATGTGAGTCACCCCCACCCCTGCCTCATGACAAGTGAGTCACCCTCATCCCCTTTGCCTCATGACAAGTGAGACCCCACCCCCTCCCTCATGACAAGTGATCCACACACCCCTGCCTCATGACAAGTGAGTCCACACACCCCTGCCTCATGACAAGTGAGTCTCCAACTCATCCCCCTGCCTCATGACATGTGAGTCACCTCCACCCCCTGCCTCATGACAAGTGAGTCACCCTCATCCCCTTTGCCTCATGACAAGTGAGTATCCACCACACCTATCTGCCTCATGACTTGTGAGTCAACCACTACCTCTGCTTCATGACAAGTGAGTCCCCACCCCCATCCCCTTTGCCTCATGACATGTAAATCAACCTGTGAAAGTTTAACCACTAGGCTACCCAGCCACCCGAGATATAATATGATGAAACTATTGTTGGTTGACCGTACCTGTATGTTTAACTCAGGTGATGAGGTTTTGTTTCACTGTTTCCACTTGTCCCAGATCATTACCTATACTACCTGTATGTTTAACTCAGCTGACGAGGTCTTGTATCACCATTTTCAGCTGGCATCTCCAGTTTATCAAGTCAGAGTTCAGAGGTCAACTACCAAAACCCTATGAATCTGGGCCTGATGCGACAAGAATTATTCCGACTCACATGAACGACCTCAACCTGGAGGAACCTACTAGATATGTGAGTTGAACTAATAATAACTCATAGCACTGACCCTTTCACATGACAGCCATATCTAAAATTTATCCAAAGTTACAGACACTGAGTAGAACTCCATGTCACTCATTCTCTCATCCGTCCACTCCATGGCACATTTCAGATAAACGTGAGCAGATGTCACTATCTGATTGATCTAGATTTAGATCAGGAGTCACCACATGAACCCCGTTATTCACAAATGGAGGACTGGAAAGTTTTATCTTCTGTAAAATTCTTGGATCCAACAAGGTGAGTTCTTGTTTACAGCCTTTCATTCACAAACCAATCTCATTAAAATCAGACCTGTTACTCTGTTATATGATACCTCTCTTCGTAATTATCTGACGACATCTCAATAGAAGAACACAGCAGGTGAACACAGGGTTCTTGAGCCAATCAGATGTCAGCTTTCTAAAATGATTTGGCTTCTTCTCTTAACCCCCTCAATATGGAAATTTTATTTTTGTAAAGGAAAACCGACATTACAACATATAAATGTGGCCTTATTCTTGTACATTTGGAACTTCCCAATTAACTTCGTTTTTGAGCTACAGAATCAGATATGCTTGTCTGAAAGCTTCACTCACTTGTACCAAGAATTTAGAAAAACCTACATCAACATCTTCATGCAGAGTGGTATCGTATCGAAGTAAAGGATTTTATTGAGATTGATTCACAGACAAGAAATCAATATGCTTCTCATTTTCATATTCTATCCCAGCTTTCATTCCAGAGATATTTCAGATGTGCACTCAGCAATATTACCCATAGGGCCATGGAATGTAGTGAAATTTTCAGTACATGCATCTGAGCATTATGATGTTGGCTTCATGCTTGATCAGAAAGTCCAAACCAATTAGTCCATTGCCCTAAATAGTAAATTATGTCAACAACATATTGATTGACCTGATGCTTCTTTTTGTAATCGAACCATTTTCCATAAACCAAACTATGGGTAATATAAAAAGTAACCTACAAACTATGGTAGGTCATAGAATATCTTCCTCCTGTTAATTAATAGTGGGGGAATGCAAAGAAAGTATATCAACTTCAAGGCTAAATTTTCAGTTTTCATCCGTACTTCACTCATTAGGTGACAGGATGGTTGATGAGTGGATGAGTTCATGAGATGGAGGCTGAGGTGATGAGTTGATGGTTGATAGGTCATGAGATTATGTTTCATGGTTGATGAGTTCATGAATTGATGGTTGATGAGATGACGCTTAATGAGTTAATTGTTGATAGGTCATAACTTGATGGATGATAGTTCATGAGTTGATGGTTGATGGGTTCATGAGTTGATGGTTGATAGTTCATGAGTTGATGATTTCTTGAGATGAGGGTTGATGTTTGACCTCATGAGATAATGTTTACTGATTTCATGTTTGATGACTTCATGAGATAATTGTTGACGGTTGATGAGTTAATTAGAGGATGTTTGATGTTTTTATGATATAATGGCTGATGACTTCATGAGGTGATGGTTGCTGAGTTGATAGTTGATGCTTCTTTGTTTCAGGTCTCATCGGCTGTTGCGTGCATTCTACATTCCATTTGTATCAGCTAAATATTGCACTTATGTGGACTACAACCTTCTTAAAACAGCCAGGACTAAAAAATCTAGAGGGAAATCTAGCTGACTTTGATATGATTTTATAAGAAGTCAGTGACATCTGTTTCATAAGACTTCTTGTTTTCACAAATATAAAATGATATATTTGTATATATGGAAAAATATTACATCGTTCATTGGTTAAGAATGAAACATGTTTCATGGTTTACGTCCTCAACAATCATGAAGATTAGCATGATCAGATCAGACAAATTTGATTTGTTTGCAGATTTTTTTAGGCGAAACTGTCAAACTGCAGGAGTCAAAATAGAAAATTCACAAAACATTCTTGATTGAGAGCTTAATTATGATTATAAAAATTAAAAACTTAAAAAATAACGCTTTTACAAACGCGGATTCATATTAAATAAGGGTTTTCCTCAAAGAGCATTTGTAAGTCAAGTACCAAAAGCAAAATCCAAACTACTGCCATTGACTCAAAACATGCAACTCAACTTTTGTTGGGGATATTTCAAATTATTACACACAGAACTGATTCCGTATTATGTGTCAATGGGTGAGGATTCCTATCAAAAAGTGACTAGCATAAAAGCATTTTTTCAACCAGGAACTGACTGGCCATAATGTGTTCATTTTGACACATTTGTTAGATCATAAAGAGTACTCTTAAAGGTGAATGAGTATGGTTTTACGCCGCTTTTAGCAATATTCCGGCATTATCATGGCGGAGGACACCGGAAATGGGCTTCACACATTGTACCCATATCAGGAATTGAACCCGGGTCTTCGGTGTGACGAGAGAAAGCTTTAACCACTAGGCTATCCGACCGCCCCTCATAAAGGTGAGAGTATTAAATTCATGTTCCCCAACATTCCCCCTGAATCATGATCCCATGCTCAATATGTGTTTCAAGGCAGCTATGTCTATAGTACATCACTAGATTTATAGAAGTAGAGTTTGGGGGACTGCTTTGAAATATATCCAACGTGAATTAGGAGATAAACCTACTGTTTTGAAATTAGAAGTAGTCTAACTGTACACAAGATACCTCTTTTTTATACATTTGAAACCTCGTGCTGTCAGGGTGTATTTTCCTTAACATCACTTCAAGAGTTGTAGCTCAATAATCCAATATTTGTTTGTTTGTTGTTTTACGCCGCACTCAGCAATATTCCAGCTATATGACGGCGGTCTGTAAATAATCAAGTCTGGACCAGACAATCCAGTGATTAATATCATGAGCATCGATCCACGCAATTGGGATCGATGACATGGATCAACCAAGTCAGCGAGCCTGACCACCCGATCCCGTTAGTCGCCTTTTACGATGAGCATAGTCGCCTTTTACGGCAAGCATGGGTTGCTGAAGACCTATTCTAACCCGGAATCTTCACGGGTTACGGCAATAATCCAATAATGGCAGGCAGTTGTACTCTTGGCTTCACATGACAGGACTCCCTTACAGTGTTTGGAATTAACAGGGTCCTTGGTACTTAGGTTTGCTCCTACAGTATGTGAATCTGTGGACCCAATAATTCTTAACTCTTAACATTGTGGCCATGACAAGGACCCCTTGAGTTTCAGGCCTTACTTTCAACTGTACTTTGCATTTGACTCTGTTTTCATCCAAAGTATTGCTCAGCACATTCTGATATTTGCTGCAACTCCTTTTTATCAGTCAGTACTAGTTCCTAAACATCCAAGGGATGGCAACAGAAATTCTATTTCATTAGAACATTCATTATAAATTCAACGGAATGAATTTGACTATGACTTGCATTCTTTAGTACTGAAATTCTATTTCATTAAAACATTCATTATAAATTCAACAGTATGAATTTGACTATGACTTGCATTCTTTAGTACTGAAATTCTATTTCATTAAAACATTCATTATAAATTCAACGGAATGAATTTGACTATCACTTGCAAATTTTAGTACTGAAATTCTATTTCATTAAAACATTAATTATAAATTCAACGGAATAAATTTGACTATCACTTGCAATCTTTAGTACTTAAATTGAAGTTGTTTTCTTTGCAATATCTCGTACCTTGTAGACTAGTTAAACGTAAGCATCACCCTGTCAATTGTGCTATGGACTATCAAACTAATCAATCTGCTTTCATAGTCAAGGTGATACCTTGTGTAACTGTGGTATTCCTGTTTCTGAAATTGAAAAAGCTATGACAGTGATAATAACACCAATGATATTGGTTGGTTGGTTTGTTGTTTAATGCCGCACTCAGCAATATTCCAGCTATATGACGGCGGTCTGTAAATAATCGAGTATGGACCAGACAATCCAGTGAGCACCGACCCACGCTATTGGGATCAGTGACATGCATCAACCAAATCAGCGAGCCTGACCAACACCAGTGATAGAAACTAACATTTGTCCACTGGTCCCTATGAAGATAACACATAGCAAGACCTTTAAAAATGGCCAACTTCTATTAGTCATTGTGATACCTTCCTTATTGGGCAATTTGGCAAGGACGAAAGGACTAGTGCGATTCTACCACTGAATACATGTAATAATGAATTTGTATAGTGCCAAAATTCCATCATAAAATGTGCTCATTGTCACTTCTATATATACTAAAGTCATGATTATCATCTATCTATGTCCAAAGCTATGCAAAACAGGTAGATGTTGGTACTTCTTGGAAGGTTTCGAACTGTATTGGAATTCTTTCAACCAATAAATAAAATCAAAATGTGGCCCTACAGTTCTTTCTTCATTGACAGGATTGAGTGTGGATTGACTACAACTGAACATTGATCACAGTACTATCAGTTTGCTATGTTTTTATGTGAATGTCACTGGGTCAGAAGTTTGCCTTCACTCAAAAGACTTTCACAAAATGATAGTGAATTCTCAACATTGTATCATTTTCTGTTTGTGGTGTGAATATGTACCATGCTTGTTGACTTTTTTTCAAGAATTTCTAACTAATGAATGAGTGAGTAAGTGAGTTTGTTGTTGAACGCCGCACTCAGCAATATTCCAGCTATATGACAGCGTTCTGTAAATAATCAAGTTTGGACCAGGCAATCCAGTGATTGACATCATGAGCATCGATCCACGCCATTTGGATCAATGACATGCATCAACCAAGTCAGCTAGTCTGACCACCCAATTCTGACAAGCATAGTCACCTTTTATGGCACACATGGGTTGCTGAAGACCTATTCTACCCCAGATCTTCACGGGTGGTCTAACTAATGCAAAGGATTAATCGTATGCTGTGGCATTCAAGACCAAAAAAGACAAGTCAGTTTCAAATGAAACTTGCTGTTATGAAATGCACTTTCAAAGGTTGAAAACACAGGTTTTTCTCTTAAGGGAACTGACGAAATGACAATGAAGGTGAAATGACAATAAATGTCTGTAAAATTAATTTCTGGCGTTTAGATAAATATCTGTCTACCATATGCATGATGGGTGATACATGCATGTCACCTTGATGGCCCTTGGTATTGCCCGCCATTCCGCCTGAGAGCTACCCCAATCTGGACCACATGGTGGGTGCGGGGTCTCTGGCGTACAATCTCCGCCTGACAACATCCCACAGATGTTCTATTGGGGACATGTCCAGTGTCCATATGTCATCAGTTCCCTTAATTTTTGTAGCATGTTCATCTAACAGTAGGACTGTAACGATTCACTCGCGTATTCGGTGAATAGAACCGTATCCATCCACGAATTGAATTCGTTATTCGTGGCCACTAGAATCGAATATTTTGGAATACGGTATGCAAGCATCTGCATATTTACATACCCTGTACCAAAAAATATCATATCATAAGATTTCTTCAAAGACAACACTCTTATAATATTTAATTTGACAGTATTGTGGTCACTGGTCATTTTAGCATTTGAGCAGATACTAGTACCTGGATAAGTGCAGTATATAAATGTATAATATATTAATCATTAACAAACCATGTCAAATAATTAATGTTGTCAATGTTTCACTGAATATAACAAATAATACAAATAATATTTCAGCTGCTACATCAGACTTGTTATTATATTCGTAAATTAATATTCGTATTCGTTACCCTATATTCGTGATACGAATCGTATTCGCCTCATAGTGTATTCGTTGCAGCCCTATCTAACAGTAGTTTTATAAGGCTCGGTGTTTATAATACTCAGTGTTATGTTAGTTGACTAGTTGTGGCATGTTAGTCAACTGTCCTGATCAGGCAATTGACGCTGAGCGACCATGTGTAATTAGGGAAACAGGATGTGAGGGGATATTTATTTAATCATGTACTTGCTGGTTTGACAATGTGTGAAAGTGAATACAAGAAATATGCCTGGTTTTTTTTTAGTTTTTTGTGTGATTTAAATAATTTAAATATACCTTAGGATGACATTTGAGATACCCTTTTCATGTTGTTACATGTATTTTGCCCATTTTTGTCATGGACATTTGCCGAAATCATACACTCTAAGATGCAATAAATATATCATTTAAAATAACTGATCGTTGTTTTACTGTTTTGTTTTTACATGGATACATTGATTGCAATAGTACTCAGATCAACAGGTGTGATAAAGTAAAAATAAATAATGTTGGTATACATTGTGACAACATTCACAAATAATCAGAGTAGTCTCCCTTCACTCCCTACCTATTTTTCAAGCAACCTGCAAAATCTCGGCTCGTTATGGCAAACAATGCATGAATTGAAGAAGGGTGGAGGTATTAAGCTGTTGCAATAAGCAGTGTTCCTGTTTACCGGTAATTACCACTTTTTTCCGGTAAAATTAGGCTTGGACCGGTAATTAATCTGACTGCCAGTCCCTGTGGACCGGCAAAAAAAGTACCTTATTAATCTTTGTTATTGAACAGAACATGAGCGATATTCATATAAGTTTAGTTTTTTAACAAAGTAAGCTTGTCTGTTGCCATTTTGGTTATCCCCTTGTCTATTTTCTGTGCAAGGAAATACCGTTTTGAATTGCTTCTAGATTAAATATGTATTTGTAGCGATTAAGCCTAGAAACTATTTTTTTAAAAATGTGAATGACATGTAGATCTAACTAAATTACTTCAGAGACTCTTATTTGTTGATGGTTGGGACTGACAAAAATTAAAGGGGACTGGTAATTTTTAGAGTTGCCAGTCCACCAGGACTGACAGTTTCAAAAGCCAGCGGGAACACTGTAATAGTGAGTGAGTGAGTGAGTATGGTTTTACGCCGCTTTTAGCAATTTTCCAGCAATATCACGGCGGGGGACACCAGAAATGGGCTTCACACATTGTATCCATGTTGGGAATCGAACCCGGGTCTTCGGCGTGACGAGCTAACACTTTAACCACTGGGCTACCCGACCGCCCCGAACACTGTAATAAGTCATGATAGTTGTACCTATCTTGCAATAAGACTGCAGTACTGATTTAACACTAGTGAAAACCCCTAAACAATCACCCAGTGCTCACTGTCTGTACTGTTCAATAATTGGTCCAAACTGTTCTGGTGAGACTAATGTAAAATACTAATGTAAAACCTCCCTTTTGATTAGCTGGTTCACAGGAAAACAAATGCATGGCAACATTTGTAGCATTATTTATTTTTTAAGCTGGACAAATACATTGAACATTCAAATGTAATCTCATTGTCTTACCATAGCTTTATCAAGTCTTTGGACGACATTTAGAAGTGATACACAAAAGGAAGAGAATTTTATGGATGTCAACTTCTTTATTATGATGAACACAACGTAGAAACTTAATAAGGGAACCAACAGATAATTGGCACTGATAGGTGATTAGCAACAGACAATATAAGCCAACACTTTGCAGTAATTAGTGCTGAAAGTTATGGACAACTTGAAGCCAGGACTTAAATTATCACGGATTGGTATTTGGCAAAGAACAATGAGCAAATGGGAGGCCGGGGTAATTAGCACTGATAGGTAAAAGAATGGAAATAGCAATGGGTAGTTGGAATACGTAAAAGCCCATGTCTATTGCTAATCACCTATCAGCGTCAATTATCTGTTGGCTTCGCTTGTTAAGTTTCCACCTTCTGTCATCTTTTTACTTTTGTTGTTCTTACAAGTACATATATCCTCTCTGCCTCATAGAATTCATTCAGCTGAGTAAGCATATACGCTGAAAGAGTGTGTTCCTCATAATAAAGAAGTTTACATCCGTAAAATTCTCTTCCTCATAGCTTTGTCAATCCTGATGGCAAATGATAGAATCAGGACTCAAAATATTTACAAAATTGCATCAGAACAAATAAACCATACATTTACACATATTTACAGACTTAATCATGTTAATATGACACTGTCTTAGCTATACATTTATTTTGTAAGCATTTTACAAATATTTTATAGACACACAGATGGCCTGTTTGTGTAATCTTTGGCGCTGCAATTTTCCCTGCTTAGTTATGTCACTTTGCCAGACCAGTAGGGGTTGGACGAGTCCATATTTGCTACCCTGGTATTTGCCTGTCCAAGACTTCAATATTAACAGCCCCTGTTATATCGCTGGAATATTGCTGACTGTGGTATAAAATACCTCACTACTCTTACATGTCTTAATACAGGGATGTTATTTACAATATCAAGCACTGGTTTGCCTGTCCAAGACTTCATTATTAACAGCCCCTGTTATATCGCTGGAATACTGCTGACTGTGGTATAAAACACCTCACTATTCTTACATGTCTTAATACAGGGATGTTATTTACAATATCAAGCACTGGTTTGCCTGTCCAAGACTTCATTATTAACAGCCCCTGTTGTATAGCTGGAATATTGCTGACTGTGGTATAAAACACCTCACTACTCTTACATGTCTTAATACAGGGATGTTATTTACAATATCAAGCACTGGTTTGCCTGTCCAAGACTTCATTATTAACAGCCCCTGTTATATCGCTGGAATATTGCTGACTGTGGTATAAAATACCTCACTACTCTTACATGTCTTAATACAGGGATGTTATTTACAATATCAAGCACTGGTTTGCCTGTCCAAGACTTCATTATTAACAGCCCCTGTTGTATAGCTGGAATATTGCCGACTGTGGTATAAAATACCTCACTACTCTTACATGTCTTAATACAGGGATGTTATTTACAATATCAAGCACTGGTTTGCCTGTCCAAGACTTCATTATTAACAGCCCCTGTTGTATAGCTGGAATATTGCTGACTGTGGTATAAAACACCTCACTACTCTCGCAAGTCTTATGACAGGATCAATCCAAATATGTAATACATGTGTATCATAAAATAATTTTTTAATCAAGCTAATAACGCAAAGATTTAGGTTCTTTAAGAAACTAATCATGCTAATGCTGTTTATCATGTACCTAGTGGGGTATCTATGCTAAACTGTGGCATGGTATCTCAGTGAGCTAGCACTATAAAATCGGCATTAGTCCGGAATAGTACAAGTGCAAGCGAGCGTCCACACGCTCTCTCACTCTCTCTCTCAAATACACGCACGCATGCACGCACGCACGCACACACACACACATCGCTATGTAAGTGCTATAATCTTAACCGTGAAGTTAAACTCCACTTCACCTGACCTATAACAGGACTTTACTTCTGGACCCTGATCATAACAGATCAGCTTGTAATTGACCAAGTACAGCAAATGTTACATGTGTCATCTGTTTGGCAGGATTTAATAAGGCAGACAGACTCTCTTTTTTTGACAGAATCTCAACCTGTAAAATCCTGTACACACCACTTTTGACACCAGTAACACTATAACCATGACAAATTCATCAGCTACAATTATTTTTGGTGAAATATTGTCATGTGACCATCAGATCAATCTTGTGATTGTCAACGGTAACTCAGAAATCAAACAGGTTCTGTTGTCACATGACATCACATGATCATCATGACAAGCAAGTGACGTCACAATCACATACAACAATATGACTTCATGATGTCTGTACAGGCCGGCAAGCCGACATGACATACTTTCTACATGACTGTCACAAGTCATGAATACACAATGTACAAGAATCTGTACTTTACTATTTTACTAAGAAAGTGTTATCACAAAAATATAACATTTGTTACATGTCACAAGTAAATCAGATTGCTATATTCTATGCTGAGTCATGAGAAAAAATGTATGTACATTACTCTGTATCCATGATTTAACTATCTAGTTGTGGCCCAAATTCTCCCTAAATCCAAACACTACTTTCACCATCCAGGAACTTTGTCAATCCTGACATTTTCACTGTAAAATGGTAAACAGTAAAGTTTGAAAAACAGGATTTCCAAAGTGGATGGTAAGTCTCGCATCATGTTAAATTGTTTTTTGATTCCTTATTCCCTGTCGCATAGTTTTTAATTTGACAAGCTCTCCAGTTCTGGAAGAAGTTTTTCCATGAGAGGCCTATGCTTCTTCTTGACGAGGCACCTTGTTGCGATGCTGTACATGGCAATGGCCGTCTCCTCCTTCCACGACCCCGCTGACTGGTCCACCATGTCCATAATGTCCTCGCAGTTCTCCTCCATGTGGGTCCACAAGTCTCGATCTTCTCGTTCCTCGTCAAACGATGGCAGACCTGTCAGCAGTTCGAGAAGCACGACTCCATAGCTGTAGGTGTCCAGTTTGGCGGAGACATCAAACTGGTACGCCTCCGGTGCCAAGTAGGCTGACGTGCCGATCACAACCATTGTCTGTGTACATGTTGCCCCTGTTCCTTTAGGTGCTAATCTGGCAGTTGCAAAGTCGCCAACTTTAGGAGTAAAGTCTTTGTCTAATAAAACATTTGCACTTTTTATGTCTCTATGGACAAACCCGTTCTCATTGAGATAGTTGATTCCTCTCGCTGTGCCCTGAGCTATGCTTAATCTCACCGGGCAGTCGAGAGGCTCTGTCTCATTCTTGCATCCGAGGCGGTCTTCCAGAGATCCGTTCGGCATGTACTGGTAAATCAGGCAGTGGTTTGCATCTTCACTGGAATATCCCAGCAGATGGACAATGTTTTCATGACGATACTTTGAGAGAACATTCAACTCAGTCTGAAACTGTTTCAGATTATCATCATTTTCTTCCTTTAAGCATTTCACAGCAATTTTAAAGCCATTGTTGAACTTACCCAGAAAAACTGTCCCAAATCCTCCCCTGCCAATCATGCTACCTCCCTTGCTCAATTCTATTTCATTGAAATTATTAGTGATATGTTTCAACATTTTGTAGTCCAGTTGTCGTAAAAGGATAGCCTCATTTCCATGGAGCTGTCTTAAGATTTCCTCTTCTTCAGCAATTTCATCTGATTCTCCAGGGGCACGAATACTCTCTAAACTGGGTTCCGACTTCAGATCGACAGATGGTAAACCACTTCTCACCGAAAGTCTTCTCTCTTCACCCATGCTTTCAAAGGTTCCCTGGGTTTCTGATAAAGCATGATCACCCTCCATATTCCGAATATAAAAGGTATCTCTATCTTCATATTCTTTAGGAGTAATTGTAGCCTGTTCTGCTAGGTTTTCTTGACCCGTTCTGTCTGATGTTTCCAAACGTGGGCGTGGCACTGGTTCCCCATCCAAGACATTCACCGACAAATAATCCGCCGCTCCGTACAGCTCTGAAATCACCAGTACCTTGATCAAATGTTTCACTCGCACATTCTGAGTTCCCCAGTCGTCTAAAATTGCACGTGTGGAACTCGCCCCCGGCTTCTTGCCTCGATCCTCGATCATACTTACATACGTAAGATCATACTTTGGCACAAAATCATCCTGGTCCAACATCACCAGTTTTCGTGGTATGTTTACAACAAACTTTTCCCATTGTTTTCCTGGCTCAAGAAGTGACGTTAATTTTGCCACCACTGAGTACGGCAAGTGTCTTGTATACGTCTCACCGGTTACTTTCTGACCTCCCATTTTCTTGATGTAAACTACGAAATATTCTCTCTACTGCAATATTCCCTCTACTGCAAGTATTGTCTCATCTCGCACATACACAACAGGAAATACCCTATCTATAAATAAACCAAGTGACGTCACAGCCAATCGAAAGGTAATATAGAACCCGGAAGTGTTTTATAAGTCGTTATCATTGATCGGAGTTACTTGCCTTATTTGCCCGAGTCTTATTGGGGGACAAATTGATAATACAACACGGCAATTAAACCATCCAATGGGATCACTGTATACAGTCATGTATTTAATAATATGGCTATTTCCACATGGAGTTTTAGGCATGTACATGTACGCACTCGTAAGGTCTTCTGGTTGTGGGGGTGGTGGGTGGGGTTCGTCTTAGGATTGTAGCATATATAATTATATTTTGCTTGACCCCTACCCCCATTTTATGTAACAATTTTCATCCCCTTCTACAGGATATTTTCCACGACACCAACCCACCCCCTGTGATAAATGACAAATCCCTAAGTATGGCTTAATTTAATAAACATTGCTTTTATATACTGCAGCAATTATATCTCCTTTATTCAAAATTCAAGACGTGTAAACTTTGGGATTATTAACGAAATGTAGTCATCGTCACGGGGTCGCTCGGTAATATTGACAACAGTTGTGTTAATACTCCAATGAAAATCATAAAAAAATATACGTTACTCGTGAAAGAAATCTAATGTCTTAGCTCTTCCACTGCACAAGCCTGTATTGTAACAGCCGATGCCTGCCACGGTCCCATTAGACAGCGGGTTAATTTTGACCAGATTTTAGATTGATAAAAGGAATATAAAATGTTTATGATGCAAGTTTATGTACTTGTCTGAAACCAGATTTGTTTGTTTGTTTGTTTGTTGTTTAACGCCGCACTGAACAATATACAGCTGTATGACGGCGGTCTGTAAATAATCGAGTCTGGACCAGACAATCCAGTGATTGACAACATGAGCATCGATCCACGTAATTGGGATTGATGACATGCATCAACCACGTCAGCTATCCCGTTAATCCCCTCTTACGACAAGCATAGTCGCCTTTTATGGCAAGCATGGGGTGCTGAAGACCTATTCTACCCCGGATCTTCACGGGTCGATTTGTTTGTTTATATGATCATATAATATGTGTGAGTAGCCCTGTCTGCTGACCATACGTACGTTACTGCCCTACTGACAGTTGTATTACAAAACAGGATGCTTCTGAAATTGCACTGGTGTACTACAGTATATATCAATTGCCAGGCAAATATGCGATTTTCGCTTTCACTATTTTGACTTGTACCACAAACTAATGATTTCACCATAGCCATGCTTATCATTTGGTGTGTTTACACGTCTATAAGGTGTTTGTAAACGACTTATTTTTTTCTGTCTCGCACAGAAGAAATTCACCAGGATCGCATAAAGGAAACCAGAATTATGCTGTCCACTGATACAGTAACTGAATGACAGCAAGAGTATCGTACGTTATTACAGCTGATAAAACGATGATCGGACGGGACATTAGGCGTTTTGGTCCATAACAGACAGGTCATCGTTTAACAAAATAGAGTGTGTCCATAACAGGTAGGCCATTGTTTAACGATACAGAGCGTGTCTATAACAGACAAGTCATTGTTTAACGAAATAGAGCGTGTCCATAACAGACAAGTCATTGTTTAACGAAATAGAGCGTGTCCATAACAGACAAGTCATTGTTTAACTAAACAGAGCGTGTCCATAACAGACAAGTCATTGTTTAACGAAATAGAGCGTGTCCATAACAGACAAGTCATTGTTTAACGAAATAGAGCGTGTCTATAACAGACAAGTCATTGTTTAACGAAATAGAGCGTGTCTATAACAGACAAGTCATTGTTTAACGAAATAGAGCGTGTCCATAACAGACAAGTCATTGTTTAACGAAATAGAGCGTGTCTATAACAGACAAGTCATTGTTTAACGAAATAGAGCGTGTCCATAACAGACAAGTCATTGTTTAACGAAATAGAGCGTGTCCATAACAGACAGGTCATTGTTTAACGAAATAGAGCGTGTCCATAACAGACAAGTCATTGTTTAACGAAATAGAGCGTGTCCATAACAGACAAGTCATTGTTTAACGAAATAGAGCGTGTCTATAACAGACAAGTCATTGTTTAACGAAATAGAGCGTGTCTATAACAGACAAGTCATTGTTTAACGAAATAGAGCGTGTCCATAACAGACAAGTCATTGTTTAACGAAATAGAGCGTGTCCATAACAGACAAGTCATTGTTTAACGAAATAGAGCGTGTCCATAACAGACAAGTCATTGTTTAACGAAATAGAGCGTGTCTATAACAGACAAGTCATTGTTTAACGAAATAGAGCGTGTCCATAACAGACAAGTCATTGTTTAACGAAATAGAGCGTGTCCATAACAGACAAGTCATTGTTTAACGAAATAGAGCGTGTCCATAACAGACAAGTCATTGTTTAACGAAATAGAGCGTGTCCATAACAGACAAGTCATTGTTTAACGAAATAGAGCGTGTGTGGAGTTCCGAGTTGACTTGCACTGATGGTCTGTCTCACAGTCACTGCTATAGCCCTAAATGAAGCAAGTCTAGATTTTCCACAGGTTCTGAATCTCCCCTTCCGCCCAGTCCTTGCTTCACTGCTATAGCCCTAAATGAAGCAAGTCTAGATTTTCCACAGGTTCTGAATCTCCCCTTCTACCCAGTCCTTGCTTCACTGCTGTAGCCCTAAATGAAGCAAGTCTAGATTTTCCACAGGTTCTGAATCTCCCCTTCCGCCCAGTCCTTGCTTCACTGCTGTAGCCCTAAATGAAGCAAGTCTAGATTTTCCACAGGTTCTGAATCTCCCCTTCCGCCCAGTCCTTGCTTCACTGCTGTAGCCCTAAATGAAGCAAGTCTAGATTTTCCACAGGTTCTGAATCTCCCCTTCCGCCCAGTCCTTGCTTCACTGCTGTAGCCCTAAATGAAGTAAGTCTAGATTTTCCACAGGTTCTGAATCTCCCCTTCCGCCCAGTCCTTGCTTCACTGCTGTAGCCCTAAATGAAGCAAGTCTAGATTTTCCACAGGTTCTGAATCTCCCCTTCCGCCCAGTCCTTGCTTCACTGCTGTAGCCCTAAATGAAGCAAGTCTAGATTTTCCACAGGTTCTGAATCTCCCCTTCCGCCCAGTCCTTGCTTCACTGCTGTAGCCCTAAATGAAGCAAGTCTAGATTTTCCACAGGTTCTGAATCTCCCCTTCCGCCCAGTCCTTGCTTCACTGCTGTAGCCCTAAATGAAGCAAGTCTAGATTTTCCACAGGTTCTGAATCTCCCCTTCCGCCCAGTCCTTGCTTCACTGCTGTAGCCCTAAATGAAGCAAGTCTAGATTTTCCACAGGTTCTGAATCTCCCCTTCCGCCCAGTCCTTGCTTCACTGCTGTAGCCCTAAATGAAGCAAGTCTAGATTTTCCACAGGTTCTGAATCTCCCCTTCCGCCCAGTCCTTGCTTCACTGCTACAGCCCTAAATGAAGCAAGTCTAGATTTTCCACAGGTTCTGAATCTCCCCTTCCGCCCAGTCCTTGCTTCACTGCTACAGCCCTAAATGAAGCAAGTCTAGATTTTCCACAGGTTCTGAATCTCCCCTTCCGCCCAGTCCTTGCTTCACTGCTACAGCCCTAAATGAAGCAAGTCTAGATTTTCCACAGGTTCTGAATCTCCCCTTCCGCCCAGTCCTTGCTTCACTGCTACAGCCCTAAATGAAGATAGTCTAGGTTTTCCACAGGTTCTGGATCTCACTGGGTCTTCTTTTCATTATAAAACGGAGCTTTTTCTATCACGATTCTATATTTTAAGAGAGTTAGCGTTTGTCGAATGCACAACAAATGGACAGGCCAACCACGTGATATTTATAAACGATATACCTGATCGTGGGACTCCATCACGGTGCTCACCAAGACCAACCAAGATTGTATAACGATCATATTCAATATCTCTTGCCAACAGCTACTCCGTATCTACCGATATGTGGCCGTATGAGTTCAAGCTTCCAGACGACCTCAGCTGACACTACAACTGCCTTTCTACGGTAACTGGGGTATCATTGGGTGTGGACAGCACCCGCAACTCATTCTTACACTTCACCATGAATGCGGAAGGTTATACTTTCCCCACTACTCGGAACATTCTGACCAGCAAAATACACCCCTATATCTACTGACCACATTCTTCACAGGGAAAGTCCAGCATAGCATGGCTTTCTGGGAATGGAGCCCACGAGACCACGGGCAGTTGTAGTGTGTAACCCATGTCCAGGCACCTTGGTCGTCTAGGTATAATAACCTATTCGGTTAGGGCATGTTTACATTAAACTGTCAAAGCTAGAGCATATAGAGATGGGGGAAGAGTCGATATTATTGTATTTACACCGCTGAGCCGGAAAAGATTCTGCCGGGACTGTAACGCTATATCGTCCTAATGTTTTAGCTGTGAGGTGTTGGATAAACCAGGGGCGGTGTTATTTAGCTACCGTTTCAGTATATCCATCTGATAGTATACCATACTCCAGGCAGATAAATGACGTGTAGATATAGATCAAATATAACAATCACTATGCCCGTTTTTCGAAGAATCAAACTTTAAACAGACCCATGACAGACTACACCAGAAGTACTCACTTATACACAATAATCGGCAAAGGAAGGTGTAATATGTCTCTGTGTCGCTGTTATTTTGTTGACTTGCTTTTGGTCAAGATGGTGTCAATGAATAAAGACCCGTATTGGTCTCATTCGTTCTTCAGCCATGCACAGTATTTCCCGGGGATGAGCCTTGTGATTTTACGTGCGCTTGTCGATCTACACATTTAACGTACTCATAGCTGCAAAAAGTATTGCTCAAAGCAAGCATCGAGTAACCTTTAAAACACACCTGGGACGTCATTCTATTTTGTAAACGGTCTATTATTTATTTTCAGGTATGGATGATTTCAAGATTTGTCGGAAAACGTGTCGCCAGCGGGGATTGAACCCGCATCGTCTGATTTGAGGACGTATAATTATCGACCTCAGCTATGGCGACACATGACGGTATGGTGTGAAATTAACTATTAAATAATTTCATACATTTGCATTATCCTTAAAAGCTTAAAAATAATATGTATATAATGTTGTGTAACAGCAGATTACCTATAACAATGTTTATATTTATAACACTTAGACAAAGCACTGAAAACCAATATCAAGAAGATTCACGCCATTTGGAGATATTTCCAAATATGACTATTCCCAGTTTGACCACTTCAGAATAAGGACACAGAACATGCCCACCCATGGGATAATGGACTGGTTCATCAGTTTAATTATACTTTAGAATTAATGTTCATGTCTTATTTAGATAGGCTTTGTTTGCTCGTTTGTTTAACGCTGAACTTAGCAACATCCCAGCTGTATGACGGCGGTCTGTAAATAACCGAGTCTAGACCAGACAATCCAGTGATTGACATCATGCGCATGGATCTACGCAATTGGGATACTGTGACATGCGTCAACCAAGTCAGTGAGCCTGACCACCCGATCCCCTCTTAGTCGCCTCTTACAGCAAGCTTGGGTTGCTGAAGACCTATTCCCTACCCGGATCTTCACGGGTATATTTAGATAGGCTTTCTAATACGTCACCAATTTGTTGTCAGGAAGTAGTTGACTTAGTCACATTTGAAAACTGATATTATGCAGAATGAGGAAACAGGAGATAGTTATGTTCTATATATATAGATTAAGTAATTTAAGAAACTTGATGGGTTAAATATTTTCAGTGTTTTCATAGCATACAAACTTATTACGTTTAGTTAGAACCTGCTACGCGTTCCTTTGATGAATACCAGGGTATGGTGGTTAAAACGCTTATCATAAGGGAACGAACCTGGTTTTCCACTAATATGCTGGCCATAACACGATAGTAAGGTCTGGGTATACTATACGCGATACGATACATATAATCGAATCATGTCAGTTCTTTTGTTGTTGTTGTTGTTGTTGTTGTTGTTGTTGTTGTTGTTTTTAACGCCACACTCAGCAATATTCTAGCTACATGAGTTCAGTCTGTTTTTTGTTTTTTTTGGGTTTTTTTGTTTAACGCCACACTCAGCAATATTTCAGTTATATGACGGCGGTCTGTAAAATAATCGATTCTGGACCAGACAATCCAGTGATTGGCATCATGAGCATCGATCCACGCAGTTGGGATACGATGACATGCCTCAACAAAGTCAGCGAGCCTGACCACCCGATCCCATTAGTCGCATCTTAAGACAAGCATAGTCACCTTTTACTACAAGAATGGGTTGCTGAAGACACGGATCTCATGTAAGTTGTAGTAGAAATGATTTTAACATTGCGTAGTACATATCGTCAGATGTTACAATCATGCCTACAGGCATGGCTTGTTTGCTTGTTGTTTAACGCCGCACACAGCCATATATAAGCTATCTACCGGCGGCCTGTAACAATCGACTCTGGACAAGACAACCCAGTGAGTGACATCATGATCAGTGATCCACGCAATTGGAATATGATGACATTTATTCGCCTCTCACGACACGCAAAGGTTGCTTGAGCATATTCTTACACGGGGTCTAACACATGCACACTGTTGTGTATTGATATTAACATCACACCAGCACACTGGCATTGTTGGTTAAAGTATCGCAGTATACTGGTACTTCAGTGAATCGCAACAACCCAATATAGCACACTGTTGTGTATCCATGGTAACATCACACCAACACACTCGCACTGTGGGTCAAAGTATACTGGTACTTCAGTGAATCGCAACAACCCAACATAGCACACTGTTGTGTATCCATGGTAACATCACACCAACACACTGGCATTGTGGGTTAAAGTATATTGGTACTTAAGTGAATCGTAACAACCCAATATAGTACACTGTTGTGTATCCATGGTAACATCACACCAACACACTCGTACTGTGGGTCAAAGTATACTGGTACTTCAGTGAATCGTAACAACCCAATATAGCACACTGTTGTGTATCCATGGTAACATCACACCAACACACTGGCATTGTGGGTCAAAGTATACTGGTACTTCAGTGAATCGCAACAACCCAATATAGTACACTGTTGTGTATCCATGGTAACATCACACCAACACACTCGCACCGTGGGTCAAAGTATACTGGTACTTCAGTGAATCGCAACAACCCAATATAGTACACTGTTGTGTATCCATGGTAACATCACACCAACACACTCGCACTGTGGGTCAAAGTATACTGGTACTTCAGTGAATCGCAACAAACCAATATAGCACACTGTTGTGTATCCATGGTAACATCACACCAACACACTCACACCGTGGGTCAAAGTATACTGGTACTTCAGTGAATCGCAACAACCCAATATAGTACACTGTTGTGTATCCATGGTAACATCACACCAACACACTCGTACTGTGGGTCAAAGTATACTGGTACTTCAGTGAATCGTAACAACCCAATATAGTACACTGTTGTGTATCCATGGTAACATCACACCAACACACTCGCACTGTGGGTCAAAGTATACTGGTACTTCAGTGAATCGTAACAACCCAATATAGTACACTGTTGTGTATCCATGGTAACATCACACCAAAACACTCGCCCTGTGGGTCAAAGTATACTGGTACTTCAGTGAATCGTAACAACCCAATATAGCATACGTTGAAAGCGACGTTTACCGTAATGCACTCACTCACTGATCTCTAAATAATTCTGTTACGGAAATTGCGAATATGTTATAATTTTCATAATCACAATCATATTGTTTAATCATATATGTTCGAACTTACCTTATCGTTACTTTCAACGTTTCGTCAAAAACCACAGCAAGGCAGGACATCAATTTAAAACCGAAACCGATATTGCCCAAAAAACATTCACTGTAGCACGTAAATTGTAGAGACATCAATGGTAAAAGTTCATAAGCTCATTTTCAAAACAACTCTAAATGAATTCTCGAAATGAATTCTAAAATTAATTTGTCATTTCACATCTATGAAGTTGTTAAATGTGTGCTTACCGTCTGCTTCCATTCATAGAAGTAGCCCGCATTAAAAACTCGTGCCACGGAAGTGAGCCCTGATTGACTGAACCAGTAACCATGGCACCGCGTGACAGTTGTGGCGAACACCTGCGTGAAATAAACACCGCCTCAAGTCTGACTTTACATTTGTTTATATATCGCACGGGGCGGTCGGGTAGCCTAGTGGGTAAAGCCTTCGCTCGTCTCACCGAAGACCAGGGTTCGATTCCCGACATGGGTATAATGTGTGATGCCCATTTCTGGTGTCCCCCGCCGTGACATTGCTGGAATATTGCTAAACGCGGCGTAAAATCAAACTCTCTCTCACTCACTCACTTATCTATCGCACAGTAGTCTTAAACGACGAATCTACTGGTTAGCTAGGATGAGTTGAGTTGAGACCTGACAGTTAACGCCGTGTGACTACGTGTTCGAATCCCCACAATGGTACAATGTGCTACGCCCATTATTGGTGCTCTCAGGGGCGGTCGGGTAGCCTAGTGGTTAAAGCGTTCGCTCGTCACGCCGAAGACCCGGGTTCGATTCCCGACATGGGTACAATGTGTGAAGCCCATTTCTGGTGTCCCCCCGCCGTGATATTGCTGGAATATTGCTAAACGCGGCGTAAAACCATACTCACTCACTATTGGCGCTCCCCCTGATATCATGAATAACAAAAACACCAGCACTTGTTTGATTTGTTCACACTTAATGTTGAACCGGTCATGCTGTACTCCAGAAATAGACACTACCCTCATTTCCAAAGTCCAAGTTTCTAAGTCCGATGTGTTGCCGTGGAAACGCAACAAATAAAACAACGAAACTTACATAGTAAAGGCACAAGTGCAGCATTTGCCCAATGTGCATACATATTTTTCCAGCAAATTAAGAAGGACAGTGTTCACTTGGTAAAATTAACGTGAAACTTTGTAAACTCACCACTAAGCATTAAGCATAGCCCTTTGCTATTCAGCATTTGTATATTTGGCGTTTCCAAGACAAGGACACGTGTGGAAATGAACGTTGGGTGAGCTTATTCGCGGAGAATAGTTCACAAGCTGTTCAATATTAATTATGAAACTTTGTATACTCATCCGAACAGCCAAATTAATTACCTTCGCTATACAAGAATTGAAAAAGAAATAATTGTTAGCATTTCCAAGGCAACACGTCGGATATATAATCAGATGAGATTTGATACCGGAGTTGAAGTCATTGTCTGTTCCAGATCCCGATTTTGCTCAAACAGCAGAAAAGTGCTGACATAATACCTTTTGCTATTAAAAATATTGCTAATTTTTTTGGTTTATAGGCAAACAATTAGACTTCGTTCAAATGTAGGTTGGGTTCACTTCCTGAATAAAACTCATACACGGTACAATTTGTTCTGAAACTCTGTATAAACATCATGCAACTTCTAGTTGCTAGTCTACTGCGTTTTGTTATTGTGACTAGTTGATGACCATGTTAAAATGCAAACCCAGAATTCTGAACGTATACAACTAAATTGGGAAATCAGTAAATAACAACACCGGGTCAATGAATACTTAACATATTATAATAAATAAATTATTCATTAAGGCTGCATCTGTTGTGGTGTAAGTAGGACACTGTGGAATGTAACCTTGGTCTAGTAGATAGAGTGCCAGCCCGAAGAGCGGAAGGTCGGTGGTTCGAGCCTCTGGTTGCATAATACTGCTGTGTTACTGGGGGATTGTTGAATGTTACCGTGGTCTAGTAGATAGAGTGTCAGCCCGGAGAGCGGAAGGTCCGTGGTTCGACCCCCTGGTTGCATCATACTGCTGTGTTACTGGAGGACTGTTGAATGTAACAGTAGTCTAGTAGATAGAGTGTCAGCCCGGAGAGCGGAAGGTCGGTGGTTCGAGCCTCTGGTTGCATCATACTGCTGTGTTACTGAAGTTATGTTGAATGTTACCGTGGTCTAGTAGATAGAGTGTCAGCCCGGAGAGCGGTAGCGGTGGTTCGACCCCCTGGTTGCATCATACTGCTGTGTTACTGGAGGACTGTTGAATGTTACCGTGGTCTAGTAGATAGAGTGTCAGCCCGGAGAGCGGTAGCGGTGGTTCGAGCCTCTGGTTGCATCATACTGCTGTGTTACTGGAGGACTGTTGAATGTTACCGTGGTCTTGTAGAGAGAGTGTCAGCCCGGAGAGCGGTAGCGGTGGTTCGAGCCTCTGGTTGCATCATACTGCTGTGTTACTGGAGGACTGTTGAATGTTACCGTGGTCTTGTAGATAGAGTGTCAGCCCGGAGAGCGGTAGCGGTGGTTCGAGCCTCTGGTTGCATCATACTGCTGTGTTACTGGAGGACTGTTGAATGTAACCGTGGTCTAGTAGATAGAGTGTCAGCCCCCAGAGAGCGGAAGGTCGGTGGTTCGACCCCCTGGTTGCATCATACTGCTGTGTTACTGGAGGACTGTTGAATGTTGCCGTGGTCTAGTAGATAGAGTGTCAGCCCCCAGAGAGCGGAAGGTCGGTGGTTCGACCCCCTGGTTGCATCATACTGCTGTGTTACTGAAGTAATGTTGAATGTTACCGTGGTCTAGTAGATAGAGTGTCAGCCCGGAGAGCGGTAGCGGTGGTTCGACCCCCTGGTTGCATCATACTGCTGTGTTACTGGAGGACTGTTGAATGTTACCGTGGTCTAGTAGATAGAGTGTCAGCCCGGAGAGCGGTAGCGGTGGTTCGAGCCTCTGGTTGCATCATACTGCTGTGTTACTGGAGGACTGTTGAATGTTACCGTGGTCTTGTAGATGGTGTGTCAGCCCGGAGAGCGGTAGCGGTGGTTCGAGCCTCTGGTTGCATCATACTGCTGTGTTACTGGAGGACTGTTGAATGTTGCCGTGGTCTTGTAGATAGAGTGTCAGCCCGGAGAGCGGTAGCGGTGGTTCGAGCCTCTGGTTGCATCATACTGCTGTGTTACTGGAGGACTGTTGCATGTAACCGTGGTCTAGTAGATAGAGTGTCAGCCCCCAGAGAGCGGAAGGTCGGTGGTTCGACCCCCTGGTTGCATCATACTGCTGTGTTACTGGAGGACTGTTGAATGTTGCCGTGGTCTAGTAGATAGAGTGTCAGCCCCCAGAGAGCGGAAGGTCGGTGGTTCGACCCCCTGGTTGCATCATACTGCTGTGTTACTGAAGTAATGTTGAATGTTACCGTGGTCTAGTAGATAGAGTGTCAGCCCAGAGAGCGGTAGCGGTGGTTCGACCCCCTGGTTGCATCATACTGCTGTGTTACTGGGGGACTGTTGAATGTTACCGTGGTCTAGTAGATAGAGTGTCAGCCCGGAGAGCGGTAGCGGTGGTTCGAGCCTCTGGTTGCATCATACTGCTGTGTTACTGGAGGACTGTTGAATGTTACCGTGGTCTTGTAGAGAGAGTGTCAGCCCGGAGAGCGGTAGCGGGGGTTCGAGCCTCTGGTTGCATCATACTGCTGTGTTACTGGAGGACTGTTGAATGTAACCGTGGTCTAGTAGATAGAGTGTCAGCCCCCAGAGAGCGGAAGGTCGGTGGTTCGACCCCCTGGTTGCATCATACTGCTGTGTTACTGGAGGACTGTTGAATGTTGCCGTGGTCTAGTAGATAGAGTGTCAGCCCCGAGAGAGGAAGGTCGGTGGTTCGACCCCTGGTTGCATCATACTGCTGTGTTACTGGAGGACTGTTGAATGTTACCGTGGTCTAGTTGATGGTGTGTCAGCCCGGAGAGCGGTAGCAGTGGTTCGACCCTCTGGTTGCATCATACTGCTGTGTTACTGGAAGACTGTTGAATGTTACCGTGGTCTAGTAGATAGAGTGTCAGCCCCCAGAGAGCGGAAGGTCGGTGGTTCGACCCCCTGGTTGCATCATACTGCTGTGTTACTGGGGGACTGTTGAATGTTACCGTGGTCTAGTAGATAGAGTGTCATCCCAGAGAGCGGAAGGTCCGTGGTTCGACCCCCTGGTTGCATCATACTGCTGTGTTACTGGAGGACTGTTGAATGTAACCGTGGTCTAGTAGATAGAGTGTCAGCCCGGAGAGCGGAAGGTCGGTGGTTCGACCCCCTGGTTGCATCATACTGCTGTGTTACTGGAGGACTGTTGAATGTTACCGTGGTCTAGTAGATAGATTGTCAGCCCGGAGAGTGGAAGGTCGGTGGTTCGACCCCCTGGTTGCATCATACTGCTGTGTTACTGGAGGACTGTTGAATGTTACCGTGGTCTAGTAGATAGAGTGTCAGCCCGGAGAGTGGAAGGTCCGTGGTTCGACCCCCTGGTTGCGTCATACTGCTGTGTTACTGTCGATGAGTACTGTTGAATGTTACCGTAGTCAAGTAGATAGAGTGTCAGCCCGGAGAGCGGAAGGTCGGTGGTCCGTATACATTAAAATGAAATAATCTTGACCGCGTTAAACCCCATTTCACTTCACCACCACGCCGTTGAAAGTGCATTAATCCCACCTCACGTCCCAGAGACGACACTGGATGGTGTAAAAGAAGACATGCCTTTATAAGCTGTTGGTTTTCAGCTCACCTCATCATCAATGCGGGCTTATGTTACGGGTCGCTTCAATCGGTCATCTGTCCATCATTTGGTCAATCGATCTACGCAATTGGGATACCATGACATGCTTCAACCAAGTCAGCGAGCCTGACCACTCGACCCCGTTAGTCGCCTCTTACCACAAGCATAAGCATGGGTTGCTGAAGACCTATTCTACAACGGTTCTTCATGGGTCACGTAGTTCTTATACGTATCAGAAATTACCATTGTTCAATGCCTGAGTGAGTTAGTGAGTTGGATTTAACGCCGCTTTTAACAGTATTACAGTTATATCACGGCGTGTCAGCTTAATGTGGGAGGAAAGCCCGAAGTGATGCAGGTCTCAGACGTTTACCACTTCAGTGAAACCCACGAGCACGGGTATGGTGCTGACAAACCTAGAAACATAATCGGGGTGAACCGGGATTCGATCCCTCAATCATAGGTTTCTGGCGTGCCCAAGGGACGCAACTCTGCACGGCGAATCGCGGCGCCTTAGACGACTGGGCAACCCGTGCCCCCTTCATTGCCTGAATTCACCAGCATGATATGGCTACATTTACAGTGGAACTTCATCACAATTTACCCGTGTATTGCAGCATACAATAACATTGCTCAAGTATAAACTGTCATACAATAGGGGCGGTGTGGTAGCCTAGTGGTTAAAGCGTTGGCTCGTCACGCTGAAGACCCGGGTTCGATTCCCCACATGGGTACAATGCGTGAAGCCCATTTCTGGTGTCACCCGCCATTATATTGCTTGAATATTGCTAAAAGCGGCGTAAAACCATACTCACTCACGCATTATGATACAATATTTTGCTTTCAACTTAAAACAGGCGTCATTTTGTTCTCTGGTTATACAGTAAACTACGGTGATAACGAACTCAAATGGACCACTAATTTCAATTCGTAATAACCGTAGTTCGTTATAAGCATATAAACAACGTATATACAACAAATGCCCCGGATTAAAAAATAAGTTGGTTATATCGATCAGTTCGTTATAAGCGTGTTCGTTATAGACGTAGTTTTCTGTATATCTTTTATTAAACTCAGTGAACATGTTATGTTAAGTAAGCGAGACATGCAACAATTCCTTAAAGCTGCTTGTGCCCAGGTTGATCGCAGTTGCCGACATTGTCAAGAGGTTAAGCTTTTATAGTTTCACTCGAAGACCAGACATTTGGCATTTGTTTTGTTTTTAATGGTTTGCGGATATTGATAGTGAAATCATTGGTCGATAAATCGATTGGTTATTCATATTAAAGTTTGATGTGGATCGTCAGGCGATACAAACATAATCCCCATTTCTCGTTGGAAAAAAGTCTTTTTAATTCATATTTCGTTTTTTTCGGATTATTCGATCATTGAGATCGGCGGATCCGTAAACCAAGTGAAAATGTAAGGCCTGTAGTCACGTGACATCTTGATATGGAAATGAATATACGATCCTTGTCCATGATTTAACTGTTGTCTTTTTTTCCTCTTGACTTTGGTCCGTCGACTGGTATTCCTCCAATGATTGAAGAGTACATATGAAAGTAAGCCAGGTCAAATCATAAATGGCCTGTAATTAACCAAACGCAGATAACAAAAGTACATACATTGCCCTTCTAGGTACGAGGGGTGTTCATTAAAGATTTCCCCTAAACCACTTAGGGTTATCATATTTGGTTGAAATTTCACATGTGTAATGATACATGTATCTATGGGTTATGTCTGAATTTGCAGCACCGAACTATTAATCTTACCACTTTTACAGGTGTTATGATCGAGTAGGGTGTGACAATGGAGCCAGTAGAATACCGAGCAGTGATTAGGTTTTTTATATTTGAAAGGTCCCACACCAAAAGAAACTTTCGATGAAATGAAAGCAACTTATGGGAAAGATGCCCAATCATATGACGTTGTTAAACACTGGCATCGCCAGTTCAAGTGTGGTCGGACATCTGTGGAAACAGCTGCCATTCCTGGTCGCCCCCATTCAGCCATTGATGAGGACACTATCAAACAAGTGGAGACCGCCATTTTGGCAGACCGACGTATAACTGTTCGCCAGTTAGCACAAGATGTCAAGATCAGTGTAGGGTCTGTGGAAAAAAATCATCCATGACAATTTGAACATGCATAAGGTGTCTGCACGATGGATTCCCAGGTCGCTCACAACTTTCCAAAAAAAGGAACGAGTCAATTGCTTAAAGGATCTTTTGGACATGTGCCAAAAAAAACAGGCAAACGTTTTTGACATACTTATCACACAGGATGAAACATGGGTCCATCACTATGATCCTGAGACTAAAGTTCAGTCGATGCAATGGAAGCATGTGGAGTCACCACCCCCAAAGAAGGCACGTGTCCAACCCTCTGCAGGCAAGGTCATGCTCACGGTGTTTTGGGACCAGCACGGAGTAGTGATGATGCATTTCTTGGCAAAGGGTACCACAATTACAGGAGCTTATTATGCTTCACTGCTGCGGAAATTGCGGGACGCTATCAAGCTTAAGAGGCGTGGCATGCTGACCAAGGGTGTCCGTCTCCTGCAAGACAATGCTCCAGTACACAACTCTCATGTTGCCCAGACAGAAGCGCGGTCCTGTGGCTATGAAATCCTTCCACATCCTCCTTAATCTCCTGACCTTGCACCAGTTGACTTCCACCTCTTTCCAAACATAAAGTCATTTTTGAAGGGAAAACCTTTCACAGATGATGAAACACTGATTTCTGACGTCAAGTCCTGGTTTGAGACGCAAAATGAGGGCTTTTACAAGCGAGGTCTCCATATTTGCATAAAACGATGGGAGAAGTGTGTAACTCTTGGTGGTTCCTATGTGGAGGAAGACTAATACTTATGCCAAGTTTCATTCCACTAGGTCCATCGCAAGTGGGTCAGGGGAAATCTTTAATGAACACCCCTCGTAGGTGCTAGTGAACAGTGACGGTTATAACATGCTTTGTTTGATGTATAACCTGCAAATTTGTACAAACTTTCAGATAACCAACACAAATTGTATCCAAGTGCTAAAATCAACACGACAGAAAGTGTTGTGATCTCCTCCAAGCAAACAGTTCACCATTGCAGTGTCATCCTGGTCACAAAAGTTAATAAAATCGTTTATGTGCAGCCCAGAAGAAGCTTTATCGCACATCTGAAGAGTCCTACACAGTCAACGATCCGGTTCTATGGTGTGGCATAGTGTACATGTGACGTCACCAGGTTTTATTGATGCCAGATATATCTTGACTCTGGCTCGTAGACTTATTTCAGATGTGTGGAATGGTTGTTTAGCAATGGCTCTATAACCATCCTTCATATTTTCGTACCACAGATCAATGGTGTATGTTTTCCATACTGCTATTTATTGTATTACAGACGCTATTTTGGCTGTATGGTTGTTAAAGTGGATATTTTATCCACGGTTAGGTGCATCCGTTGCTGTGTGGTCTTTAGAATATATGGCTGCCGAAGCACATCTTCACCTCTGCAATGTTCACATCTGATAAAGGCGAGCTGTTTGATACTCTCTATCCGTTTGAAGCAATTCTGCTCCACACTGCTGTTACTGAAACACATCGATTATCATCTGAGTGTCGAGTGACATTCTATCTTAGACCTTTTCAGTTCCAGTAAATTATTTAAATACAGTATCGCTGGTTGCCATGGAAATAAGACATATTTCTTTCCCGGACTTTCACTTGCTGTTAAAAGACAACTTTGGGCAGACTTCCAGTCTAGATCCTTCCACATATAGTTGCTTGAGGTAAGAGAAAAACATGTGCCCGGTGTAACAGTAAACGTAAAGAATATGTTTGCTTTTGTATATACTTCGGTTCTGGTTCCCCATTATTGTTTTGACTGCATGATGTTACCCGGTAGACCATAGCTCCTCCACTATTCGGTAGACAATAGCTCCTCCACTATTCGGTAGGCCATAGCTCCTCCACTATTTGGTAGGCTATAGCTCCTCCACCATTCGGTAGGCCATAGCTCCTCCACTATTCGGTAGGCCATAGCTCCTCCACTATTCGGTAGGCTATAGCTCCTCCACTATTCGGTAGGCCATAGCTCCTCCACTATTCGGTAGGCCATAGCTCCTCCACTATTCGGTTGGCTATAGCTCCTCCACTATTCAGTTGGCTATAGCTCCTCCACTATTTGGTAGGCCATAGCTCCTCCACTATTTGGTAGGCCATAGCTCCTCAACTATTCGGTAGGCCATAGCTCCTCCACTATTCGGTTGGCTATAGCTCCTCCACTATTCGGTAGGCTATAGCTCCTCCACTATTCGGTAGGCCATAGCTCCTCCACTATTCGGTTGGCTATAGCTCCTTCACTATTCGGTTGGCTGTAGCTCCTCCACTATTCGGTTGGCTGTAGCTCCTCCACTATTAGGTTGGCTGTAGCTCCTCCACTATTCGGTAGGCTATAGCTCCTCCACTATTCGGTAGGCTATAGCTCCTCCACTATTCGGTAGGTCATAGCTCCTCCACTATTCGTTAGGCCATAGCTCCTCCACTATTCGTTAGTCCATAACTTCTCCTCTTTTCGGTAGGCTATAGCTCCTCCACTAATCGGTAGGCCATAACTCCTCCACTATGCGTAAGGCCATAACTCCTCCACTATTCGGTAGGCTATAGCTTCTAAACTATTCGGTAGGCCATAGCTCCTCCACTATTCGGTAGGCTATAGCTCCTCCACTATTTGATAGGCCATTGCAGTATCATATGTGAACTGGTGATGAATCTGACGAGTGTGTGGAAACAGAAATCTCCAATCTCCCGCCCCAACCCACCCCAGAATAGCTAACCCACATCATATTCACGATCCAGCATCTAACTAACCCACATCAGCTTCACGCTGTAGCATTCAGCTAACCCACATCTTCACGATCTAGCATCTAGCTAACCCACATCATCTTCACGTGTAGCATCTAGCCCCGCCCCACCCCCACCCCCAACCCAACCCAGAATATTAAATGGTGGGCCCTAAGTGTACATGGGTGTCGACCCGCCCCGCCCCGCCACGCCACGCCCCACCCCACCCCAGAATATTAAATGGCGGGCCCTAAGTGTACATGAGTGTCTCCCCGACCAGACCCACCCCACCCCAACCCAGAATATTAAATGGCGGAATCAAAGTGTACATGGGTGTCGACACGCCACGCCCCACCCAAGAATATTAAATGGCGGGCTCTTAGTGTACATGAGTGTCTCCCCGACCCGACCCACCCCACCCCAACCCAGAATATTAAATGGCGGACTCAAAGTGTACATGGGTGTCGACATGCCCCGCCCCGCCCCGCTCCGCCCCGCCCCACCCCAGAATATTAAATGGCGGGCCCTAAGTGTACATGGGTGTCGACACGCCCCGCCCCGCCCCGCCACGCCCCGCCCCACCCCAGAATATTAAATGGCGGGCTCTAAGTGTACATGGGTGTCCCCCCGCCCCACCCCACCCCATCCCACCCCAGAATATTAAATGGCGGACTCAAAGTGTACATGGGTGTCGACATGCCCCACCCCACCCCACCCCACCCCAGAATATTAAATGGCGGACTCAAAGTGTATAATGGGTGTCGCCACGCCCTGCCACGCCCCACCCCACCCCAGAATACTAAATGGCGGGCCCTAAGTGTATATGGATGTCGACACGCCCCGCTCCGCAACGCCCCGCCCCGCCGCAGAATATTAAATGGCGGGCCCTAAGTGTACATGGGTGTCGTCTGTCGCAGGCCGTCTAGACGTCAACAAAATGGCGGCGTCCTGGACTGCATCTGTGTGGGTGTTTGTCGCTGTCGTCTGCCTGGCAACAGAGTGTCATGGCGGGAAGCAGAAGCCCACCTCGACTGGTTCGAGCACTGGTGTTGGTGGTATTTTCAAGATGGACAAGAAGTTCGCCGGGAAATACGTCGAGTCTGACCTCGGCCGAACCCTGAGGGTAGCAAGGTCCACGTGTTCCATGGAATGCCAGATGAATGACAAGTGCAAGTCGTTCTTTTATAACGCCAAAGTCGGGTGTAAACTGAACACCCACCAATTCACCAACAAAGGCAACACTAAGAGCGGCAAAGGTTGGAACTACTTCGTGAAAAAGGCTTAGACGATGGACGAAACATTGAACACCAGAGTGAGGAACTATGTTCGTTTGCCTCTTTCCAATGTATTTGTGTAACACTTTGTTTGTTTGTTTGTTTGTTTATTTGTTTGTTTGTTTGTTTGTTTGTTTGTTGTTTCTTGAACACTCAGAAATATTGTGGCTATATTACGATGGCCTGTGTATAACTGAGTCGAGAGAGGAACAAACCAGTGTTAAATATTACGTGCAATGTCCGACGCCGTCGGGGCAGGATGACACGCAGTCAACCAAGTCGCGAGCCTGGTCCATTTTATCTATTCTTATATCAAGCATAGGATGAATGAGATCTTTTCCAGCTTGGAATCACCACGGGGGTATGTTGGCAAAATGGTAATCATTAACTACAGTGTTATAAATTGACTTCTCGCACCGAACTTTTCAATGATCATCACAAACAAGTGTAAACAACGATACGAAATCTGTGACACCTTTCAGCGCCATGCCCGGCTCACTATATTATCGGTCGATCAGTGGGGCACGGGTGGCCCAGTCGTCTAAGGCCCCGCGATTCGCTGTGCAGAGTTGCGTCCCTTGGACACGCCAGAAACCTATGATTGTGAATTCGAACCCCGGTTTGCCCCGATTATGTTTCTAGGTTTGTCAGCACCATACCCGTACTCGTGGGTTTCACCGAAGTGACAAACGTCTGAGACCTGCATCACCTCGGGCTTTCCTCCCAAATTAAGGTGACACGTCGTGATATAACTGGAATACTGCTAAAAGCGGGATCTAGCATCTAGCTAACCCATATCATCTTCACGATCTAGCATCTGGCTAACCCACATCATCTTCACGATCTAGCCTCTGGCTAACCCACATCATCTTCACTAGCTTGCATCTAGCTAACCCACATCATCTGCACGATCTAGCATCTAGCTAACCCACACCATATTCACGCTGCAGCACTACCCCAGTACCCCATGTACGCAATTACCCACGTACCTACCCCTGCCACCCAGGACGCCGTGTACCTACCCCTGGTTCCCAGGACCCCATGTACCTACCCCTGCCACCCAGTACCCCATGTACCTACCCCTGCCACCCAGTACCCCGTGTACCTAACCCTGCCACCCAGTACCCCGTGTACCTAACCCTGCCACCCAGTACCCCATGTACGTATCCCTGCCACCCAGTACCCCATGTACCTACCCCTGCCACCCAGTACCCCATGTACCTAACCCTGCCACCAAGGACCCCATGTACCCACCCCTGCCACCCAGTACCCCATGTACCCACCCCTGCCACCCAGTACCCCATGTACCCACCCCTGCCACCCAGTACCCCGTGTACCTACCCCTGCCACCCAGTACCCCGTGTACCTAACCCTGCCACCAAGAGCCCCATGTACCTACCCCTGCCACCCAGTACCCCGTGTACGTATCCCTGCCACCCAGTACTCCATGTACCTAACCCTGCCACCCAGTACCCCATGTACGTATCCCTGCCACCCAGTACCCCATGTACCTACCCCTGCCACCCAGTACCCCGTGTACCTAACCCTGCCACCCAGTACCCCATGTACGTATCCCTGCCACCCAGTACCCCATGTACCTACTCCTGCCACCCAGTACCCCATGTACCTACCCCTGCCACCCAGTACCCCGTGTACCTACCCCTGCCAACCAGTACCCCATGTACCCACCCCTGCCACCCAGTACCCCATGTACCTACCCCTGCCACCCAGTACCCCATGTACCCACCCCTGCCACCCAGTACCCCATGTACCTACCCCTGCCACCCAGTACCCCATGTACCTACCCCTGCCACCAAGTACTCCATGTACCTTCCCCTGGTCCCCAGTACCCCATGTACCTACCCCTGCCACCCAGTACCCCGTGTACCTACCCCTGCCACCCAGTACCCCATGAATCCAGTACCCCGTGTACCTACCCCTGCCACCAAGGACCCCATGTACCTACCCCTGCCACACAGTACCCCATGTACCCAGTACCCCTGGTCCCAGTAGCCCATGCACCCATACCCCATGTACCTACCCCTGGTCCCAGTAGCCCATGTACCCAGTACCCCATGTACCTACTCCTGGTCCCTAGTACCCAATGTACCTACCCCTGGTCCTCAGTACCCCATGTACCCAGTACCCCATGTACCTACCCCTGGTCCCCATCTTATATCTCATGTTTGTCGCCTTTCTGAAAAATACTCCTTGATTAAATAATTGCAGGTATTGTGCTTTTCAATTAGACGGAATTGGGTGAATATTGTTTTATGTTTTATGTGAATGTTGTTTTGTTAAAAAAAAGTAGCAAAGTTAATTTAAGAGTTACACTTTATGTAGCAAAGTAAATGGAAATCTTACGCTTCACGTAGCAAAGTTAATAGAAGTGTCATACTTGAAGTAGCTAATGATAGTTTACGGAAGGTCTTTTGCAGCCCATTTTAATGCCTCCATTAACGAATGAACCATTAGAGTTTTATAAACACAATTGCTAATGGAGGCTGGAAACAGTCGAGTCCTGTTCAACTGCTAGTCAGATTAAGATATATATTATAATAAGTTCTTGTTTCCACACAGGGGCGTCCACACGGAACCTGACTTCACAGCAGCCGTTTAACAGCGTATACAGATATCGATGTTTCAGTGTAGATAACCTGTAACCATGGAAACGAATGATTTATTCATCCAAATGCGACATGATAAAGAAGAATTAGATACTTGACCTTCAACCGTGAAGGGTGCATGCTGACAGCGATACATATGGTAGCCAACAAACCAAAATGTATTTTATGACGACATATATACAGATTACTTATAATAATCATTTTGAATAATCCGGGTTCAATATTCACTAAATTCTAGAAGAAAAAAAAAGGTATACTTACATACTTGCGGTGAGGTAGCCTAGTGTATAGCGTCCGTTCGTCACACCGAGGGCCTGGGTTCCATTCACCGCATGGATACAATATCAATGTGTGAAGCCAATGTATCGTGCCCCGAGTCGGGTTAGTGCTGGAATATTACTAAAAGCGACGTAAACCCCTACTCACTCTTACATCTGAAACCATACACTAGGCTGGTCACAAAAAACACATGACTGTAAATGTTGACGAAATGGACAACTGGCAGATATCAATGTTCATATCAAGATGTAACTGACAACAAGTACGGTTCTTATTGTGATTTGAGTATCATGTGACTACTCATTTATAAAATCTAGGATGGTTATTTTCTTGCATTGACTATTTATATTTACAATCAAAGCGTTGTTTTTTTCTTCACAAGAGAGCATGAAAGGTTCATCTATACATTTTTGTAGTAATTCTTGGGCGTTCATTTAGATAATGTTTCGCAACCTAACAAGTCAGAAAGGTCAGAGCTAACAGAGGACCCATCACAACTGGCCATTAAAAAGCGTATTTTATCATTTGGTTACACTTGTATTTCATGCTGCAGTACATCCATGGGTTAAGTTGTGATGAAGCTCCACTGTAGCAACAACTGAATCTACAAATAAACGAAACATTATCGTGATGATAATTTCAGATATTTAACAAATGCTATTTTCCGATAACCTAAACCTGTTGTCTGTCTCACAGGATTATCTTGACCGTTGGCCATGTTTGAATAAAGATCATGATTTAGTTATTATAAGTTATCCAGACGTCCAGCTGTTCCTTATTTCTGGCTACAGTTCAGGCTTCAGCTTCAGCTTCAGCTTCAGTTTAATACTGCTCTTAGCAGTGTAGGGGGGCACGGGTGGCCCAGTCGTCTAAGGCGCCGCGATTCACTGTGCAGAGTTGCGTCCCTTGGGCACACCGTGATATAACTGGAATACTGTTAAAAGCGGCGTTAAACGAAACTCACTCACTTAATAGTGTAGGTTAGGTGCAAATGTCTAAAGGTATGTGATATATCATATTATTTATGAGTATATGTAACAGTTGAGAGTGTTCGGCCAAATAATCAGTACAGACTCCACGGTCGACGCAAATACTTGCCGGAAATGGCTGAACCGCCTGCCTGACGTGGAAACAGCAAGGACGAGGATGTTTTCTTATTTGGCTGACCTCGGAGGACATAGAGTGTGTGTACACATAGACAGTGTGTATGACATGAATACATTAGGTAAATGTACTGTTTGAGGTAAATGTACTGTTTGTACATGTATATAGTGATCCAAGTCTAATGTTAGAAGGGGCGGTCGGGTAGCCTAGTGGTTAAAGCGTTCGCTCGTCACGCCGAAGACCCGGGTTCGATTCCCGACATGGGTACAATGTGTGAAGCCCATTTCTGGTTTCCCCCGCCGTGATATTGCGGGAATATTGCTAAAAGCGGCGTAAAACCATACTCACTCACTCACTAATGTTAGAAAATAGAGCGCATGTACTCAGAGACAATGTATGGGTCATGAATACATTTGATAAACGTACTGTTAGAACATGTATATAGTGATCAAAGTCCATTGTGATGTAATAACCTTTACATTTATTGAATCAAGTCTTTGAAAGGTATTTAGAAGTGATACATATAAGGAAAAAGTCTGTCGCTATCGACTATCAGCGCTTATTTACTGTTACAGGTTGGCTTCCATTGTAAATTTGTTTTGCTTATCGCCTATCAGCGCCAATTATCTGTTTCCTTAGCTTGTTAAGGCGGAGCCTTTGTTATCTTATTACTGTTGTGATTCTTCCATATATATGCTCTCTGCCTCATAGCATTTATTCACCTGATGAAGGAGTACGTATATACTCCAAAAACGTTGTGTTCATCATAATAAAGAGGTTAACATCCTTAAATCCTTTTTCTTATCAACTGAATTGATCGCATTTTATCTTATGCTTTCCATAAATACTTCAGAAAACGTTCTAGAGAAATGAGTTAGTAGTCAATCCACTGGTTAAAGAGAACATACGAGTAACTGCCGGTTATAGAGAGCATGCGAGTAACTGTCGGTTAAAGAGAGCATACGAGTAACTGTCGGTTAAAGAGAGCATACGAGTAACTGTCGGTTAAAGAGAGCACACGAGGAACTGTCGGTTATAGAGAGCATACGAGTAACTGTCGGTTAAAGAGAACATACGTGTAACTGTCGGTTGTAGAGAACATACGAGTAACTGTCGGTTATACAGAGCATACGAGTAACTGTCGGTTGTAGCGAGCATACGAGTAACTGTCGGGTAAGAGAACATACGAGTACCTGTCGGTTAAAGAGAGCTGGCGAAGAACTGTCGGTTAAAGAGAACATACGAGTAACTGTCGGCTAAAGAGAACACACGAGTAACTGTCGGTTATGGAGAGCATACGAGGAACTGTCTGTTTAAGAGAACATACGAGTAACTGTCGCTTAAAGAGAGCATACGAGTAACTGACGGTTAAAGAGAGCATACGAGTAACTGTCGGTAATAGAGAACATACGGGTAACTATCGGTTAAAGAGAACATACGAGTAACTGTCGGTTAAAGAGAACATACGAGTAACTGTCGGTTAAAGAGAACATACGAGTAACTGTCGGTTATGGAGAGCATACGAGTAACTGTCGGTTATAAAGAACATACGGGTAACTGTCGGTTATAGAGAACATGCGAGTAACTGTCGGTTACAGAGAGCATACGAGTAACTGTCGGTTAAAGAGAACATACGAGTAACTTCGGTTATAAAGAACATACGAGGAACTGTCGGTTAAAGAGAGCATACGAGTAACTTCGGTTAAAGTGAACAAACGAGTAACTGTCGGTTAAAGAGAGCATACGAGTAACTGTCGGTTAAAGAGAACATACGAGTAACTTCGGTTATAAAGAACATACGAGGAACTGTCGGTTAAAGAGAGCATACGAGTAACTTCGGTTAAAGAGAACATACGAGTAACTGTCGGTTAAAGAGAACGTACGAGGAACTGTCGGTTAAAGAGAACATACGAGTAACTTCGGTTAAAGAGAGCATACGAGTAACTTCGGTTATAAAGAACATACGAGGAACTGTCGGTTAAAGAGAGCATACGAGGAACTGTCGGTTAAAGAGAGCATACGAGTAACTGTCGGTTAAAGAGAGCATACGAGTAACTGTCGGTTAAAGAGAGCATACGAGTAACTGTCGGTTAAAGAGAACGTACGAGGAACTGTCGGTTAAAGAGAGCATACGAGTAACTTCGGTTATAAAGAACATACGAGTAACTGTCGGTTAAAGAGAGCATACGAGTAACTGTCGGTTAAAGAGAACATGCGAGTAACTTCGGTTATAAAGAACATACGAGGAACTGTCGGTTAAAGAGAACATGCGAGTAACTGTCGGTTAAAGAGAACATACGAGTAACTGTCGGTTATAAAGAACATACGAGTAACTGTCGGTTAAAGAGAGCATACGAGTAACTTCGGTTAAAGAGAACATACGAGTAACTGTCGGTTAAAGAGAACGTACGAGGAACTGTCGGTTAAAGAGAACATACGAGTAACTTCGGTTATAAAGAACATACGAGGAACTGTCGGTTAAAGAGAGCATACGAGTATCTTCGGTTAAAGAGAACATACGAGTTACTGTCGGTTTAAGAGAGCTTGTGAATACTTATCGGATAAAGAGAGCATACGAGTAAATGTCGGTTACAAGGAACGTGCGAGTTGCTGTCGGTCCGTGAATATCCGAGAAGGGTAGTAAAAACGAAAGTTCTAATTACAGATCTATTGCACTCACAAGCTGCTTAGCCAAAGCACTGGAAAAATGTATCTTTAAATAGGTATTCAACTTCCTTAGAGATAATGAAATTCTAAGTACTCTCCAGTCGGGTTTTATCCCTTGTGATTCAACGACGTACCAACTGATCTACTTGCATGACTCTATTTTAAAAGCCGTTGATGATGGTAAGGAAGTTAGGGCAGTCTTTTGTGATATAAGTAAGACTTTTGATAAGGTTTGGCACCGTAGATTAGTAAACAAACTAGAGACTTATGGTATCAAGGGAACGTTATTAAAATGGTTTGAAAGTTACTTGATGGATAGAATTTAAAGAGTAGTTACCAACGGATATAAATCCAAATTAAACTTTATACTGGTTGGAGTACCACAAGGGTCTGTTCTTGGTCCGCTGTTGTTCTTGATTTACATAAATGATGTAGTTGATAAAATAAATAGAGAATCTCTTCCGAGTGTCTTTTGAATGGGAGCCAGTTTTGGATGATAAATAGTAATATCCGACTCTTTGCTGACGATACATCCCTGTATATCGATGTCGAAAACCTGGGCACAGCAGCCTCAGCGTTAAACAATGATCTGATCGAAATCTCCAACTGGGCTGAAACGTGGCAAGTGAAGTTTAACCCTGAAAAACCCAGAAGTATTTCAAGACGGTACTGTTAAATAAACCAAATCTCCTAATGGATGGAATCATTGTGAAAGAAGTTGAAATGCATAAACATTTAGGCGTAGTTCTCAAGCGTGATACTCACTGGCATTCTCATATAGATAGTATTGTATTAAGAGTCAGTCCGATGATAAACGTGATTTAGAAGTTTAAAATACCGCCGCTCTTGGAAAAGTCTCGAAATTATGTATAAATCATTCATCATACCAATATTCGATTATTGTAGTATACTTTGGAATAATTGTTCTAAAGATCACGGAAAAATTAAATCTGGATGTTTTAAGAACCATATGTGATGATGCAACAAGGAGCACAAGCCACACACAATTGTATACAGAAACAAATCTGAAACTATCGTCACTCTTTATTCTACAAAATGGCCAACAATTTAGCGCCAGCTTATCTCTGCAACCTAATCCCAGTTCAAGTTAACGCTCGCAGTGATTAGAACCTCGCAACTCCTCAGACCTCCAAATGATAAGATGTAAGACAACACTACGCAAAATCCTTTTTACCTAACTCCACAAAATTATGGAATAATCTATCTGAAGAATTAAATCTAGTGGCTCTTACTCAGAGTTTCCAAATGTATTATCGTGTAATAACAATTACAAATATTTCTTTAATACAGATTTTGGAACCACACTCCGCCAAATTTTCCACTGCCGCCTCAGACTCGGATGTAGCGACCTAAACGGACATAAATTCGATAGATTCATAACTGACAGCCCAGATTGTTCCTGTGGTCAGCACTATGAAGACCCGCGACACTACTTCTTTGTTGCAATTATGATCAAATTAGAAGAACTTATTATATTATATGAAAGGATATGATATAGATACAGTACTTTACGGATGTGAAGGCCTATCATCTGAAGCAAATCAAGAAATTCGTCTATCTGTCCATACTTTCATCACAAATTCTGGTAGATTTAGACTTAAATAATACATCAAACTCTCACATATAATATATATTACGTATCTTGTGTATATTATGTAGTACTTTATACAACGAAAAACAATTCTGACTATCAAAACCGGACACTATTGATTATGCTTGATAACTGACCACCATGGTATTTTTGTGTATACTAAATATTTTGTAAACGCATTGACCATCTTTGTTACATGAATTCTGTGAAGGCAGAGGTATTTAAATAAGCGCTGTCTTGTTTACCGATCCCAATTTTCAGTTGAAATAAAGATATGTTTAAACCATATCCTTCTGTCGTCAGTGATTTGCATGTGACATTGATACGAATATGACTTTCCCTAACTTTTGTTATACACATGTATATGTGCAAAGATGAGGGCCCAAAAAGGCGGGATCCCTCTAAAACTGACGCAACTGAAAGTTTATACATTTATAGTTTATACCACCCCCTCCCTCTCTAACCAATCCACCCCCTTCAACCACCCCTTCCTCCCAAACGACCCCACCCCATTCAACCACCCCTTCCTCTCTAACCCCCAAACCCCCTTCAACCATCCCCTCCCTCTCAAACGACCCCACCCCATCCAACCACCCCCTCCCTCTCAAACGACCCCACCCCATTCAACCATCCCCTCCCTATCTAACCACCCCACCACCTTCAACTACCCCCTCCCTCTCTAACCAACCCACCCCCTCCCTCTCAAACGACCCCACCCCATTCAACCATCCCCTCCCTATCTAACCAACCCACCCCCTCCCTCTCAAACGACCCCACCCCATTCAACCATCCCCTCCCTCTCTAACCAACCCACCCCCTCCCTCTCAAACGACCCCACCCCATCCAACCACCCCCTCCCTCTCTAACCACCCCACCACCTTCAACTACCCCCTCCCTCTCTAACCAACCCACCCCCTCCCTCTCAAACGACCCCACCCCATCCAACCACCCCCTCCATCTCTAACCAACCCGCCCCCTTCAACAACCCTCTTCCTCTCTAACCACCCAAATCCCTTCAACCACCCCCTCCTTCTCTAACCAACACTCTCTCGAACTCACACCATCTCGATCCAACCCCCTCCCTCTCTAACCACTACATCCCCTTCAACCATCATCACCCTCTCTAACCACCCCGCCCTCTTCAACCGTCCCCTCCCTCTCCAACCACCCCACTCTATCGAACAACGAACACCATCTCGAACCACCCCCTCTCTAACCACCACAACCCCTCGAACCACCCTTTCCTCTCTAACCACCCCCCTCTCTCGAACTACTCACACCTTCTCGAACAAACCCTATCCCTCTCTAAACCACCCACACCCCCTTCAACCATCCCCTCCCTCTCTCTCTAACCACTCCCTCTCTTTAGAACCACTCACACCATCTCGAACCTTCCCCCTCCCTCTCTAACAAACCCACCCCTTCAACAACCCCCTCCCTCTCTTACCACCACCACTCCCACCCACCCCCCTCTCGAACCACTCACACCATCTCGAACCAAGCCACTCCCTCTATAACCACCCCACTCCCTTCAACCATCCTCTCCCTCTTACCACTCCCTCCCTATCTAACCACTCCCTCCCTCTCTAACCACTCCCTCCCTCTCTAACCACTCCCTCCCTCTCTAACCACTCCCTCTCAGACCACCCCACTCCCTTCAACCATCCTCTCCCTCTTACCACTCCCTCCCTATCTAACCACTCCCTCCCTCTCTAACCACTCCCTCCCTCTCTAACCACTCCCTCTCAGACCACCCCACTCCCTTCAACCATCCTCTCCCTCTTACCACTCCCTCCCTATCTAACCACTCCCTCCCTCTCTAACCACTCCCTCCCTCTCTAACCACTCCCTCCCTCTCTAACCACTCCCTCTCAGACCACCTCACTCCCTTCAACCATCCTCTCCCTCTTACCACTCCCTCCCTATCTAACCACTCCCACCCTATCTAACCACTCCCTCCCTCTCTAACCACTCCCTCCCTCTCTAACCACTCCCTCCCTCTCTAACCACTCCCTCCCTCTCTAACCACTCCCTCACAGACCACCCCACTCCCTTCAACCATCCTCTCCCTCTTACCACTCCCTCCCTCTCTAACCACTCCCTCCCTCTCTAACCACTCCCTCTCAGACCACCCCACTCCCTTCAACCATCCTCTCCCTCTTACCACTCCCTCCCTCTCTAACCACTCCCTCCCTCTCTAACCACTCCCTCCCTCTAACTAGACTACTGTGCAAAGAGGCGTTATAGGAAAGTCACTTCACTCCGGGTTAGAATTGGTCCCCAGCAACTGTAAATGGCGACGTAGTGCATCAGGTGGCCCGGCTCAGTGGCTTGATCACTGGCATATCTGGGTTAGACTGACGTATTTACAGTACGCCGTCATATAGCTTGGATATAACCGACGTAATGGAACTTCTCTGAGAAAACTGTGAATGAGAAACCGACACATAACATCTGTTCTGGCCTGACAGTAATTTACAGGTCCGTAAATCCCCTTCAACCACCCCTCCCTCTCTAACCACCCCGTCCCCTTCAACCACCCCTCCCTCTCTAACCACCCCGTCCCCTTCAACCACCCCTCCCTCTCTAACCACCCCGTCCCCTTCAACCACCCCCTCCCTCTCTAACCACCCCGTCCCCTTCAACCACCCCCTCCCTCTCTAACCACCCCGTCCCCTTCAACCACCCCCTCCCTCTCTAACCACCCCGTCCCCTTCAACCATCCCTCCCTCTCTAACCGTCCCGTCCCCTTCAACCATCCCTCCCTCTCTAACCACCCCGTCCCCTTCAACCACCCCCTCCCTCTCTAACCGTCCCGTCCCGACACGTACCTAAAAACCTTCATATCATAATACACATATTGCACGTTCGTAGGCCGGACTTTAATTTCTGATGAAAGAGCCTGGAATGGATAATTCTCGATATGTTGAAATATTATGTTGTATAAATACAAAACCTTCTTATTATAGTGCACACATGACAATATCGTCAAACGAGACTTGAAGGACTTATCTTATTCGAGATGTGTAACTGCGCAGGAGCATTATCACCTAAACCTCACGTGACAGATGTTGCAGGCGGATATTTTCACCAGAGGGACACACTGCGCGTTACACCGGTTCATTGTAAACGCATTCGAACAAAGGCAATGGTAAGTGGTAGTGTTACATTGTGCTTTTATCAGAGTGTTTTTGTTTCTGCAAACCGTTCTATTATTCTTTACGTTACGTGGTCACATGCGACCAGTGTGCGAGTCCTGATTGTACGATTTTAGACCAAATTAACTACCAACAACGGTACATGACACCGATTTCTGTCTCAGCTCATCCAGTGTTTGTTTATCAGTGTACACAAACGGGTGAAAATCTAGAGCAAGCTTAAGCTGATATGAAAGGGCAATTTCAAGTACAACGTTGCTGTGTGTGTGTGTGTGTGTGTGTGTGTGTGTGTGTGTGTGTGTATACGGGTAGCGGCGAAACCTCCCTCTCACGTCTCTGGTCAGTATGTCAGCTTATATCACTACTCCCCGTAAACAACTGAGTTTCGCCAGGCAAAACATTGATTAATAGGATGATCGTACACGATTCTTCGTACAATGATAAACAATCAGCGATATAATTATGCACGACATGCATGAGGTACTGTGCAGCTGTTCTGAACCAGAATGCACAAAGCCTTACATCATTTGTTATGCGTACTGTTTATTCGTTCGTTTGTTTGCTTGTTTAACGCCGCACTCAACAATATTCCAGCTATATGACGGCGGTCTGTAAATAATCAAGTCTGGACCAGACAACCCAGTGATTTACATCATGAGCATCGATCCACGCAATTGGGATACGATGACATGCATCAACCAAGCCTGACCACTCGATCCAGTTAGTCGCCTTTTACGACAAGCATGGGTTGCTGATGATCTATTCTAACCCGGATCTTCACGGGTCTCATGCGTACTGAATATCCCATTATTGAACAGCCCATTATTACATCGTTCCAGTGTGGGAAGTTCGTATGGGCGTCTGGGTTTACTAGCGAAATTTTCTGACACTAGACCATTCCACGGTCCCTACAAATAACTACTGATTTAGTCTGTGTCTTCCGTGTAATTATTGATGGATCGCGTCCTTTTGCCGCGAAAAGGATCAGCCGAACGTGCGCTTAAATTCCGATTATTGACTTTAGTCGGTCAAAACTCTACTTGTAGGTTTAAACAAATCGCTGATGACTTGTGTTCCCGTCACTTTGGTAATCCACAATTTCTCGACATTTCAATTATTTTTATTTCTCGTTAATTCATTTTTTTTTTTCATAATTTAAAAGAATGTGAGAAAATATAATTGGTATAACGAGAAAAAAATCTAAATTTTACGGGTTTTTTAATAAACTTGAAATAACGAGAAAATAATCGAAGTTACGAGAAAGAACTCAAAATTTCGAGAAACTAACTGAAAAAAACGAGAAATTTCGATTTGAAAAGAATATATAACTTTACCACCAAAGTGGCACCATTAGGCTTTCGTAACATGCAGTAGGAAGAAGAATTCCCCCTCCACCGCCACCCTCACCCCCGAACTTTATACCGAGACGGGCAATTACAGCCGGGGAAACCTGAAAAGAGAAACACCGTTTGAGGCAATTACTAATATTCCAGTTGATGAGGAGGCTGGGCACGTGACCTTCACCGTGCATGGTTACCTCCCTTAGAACACGAGGGTACAATTGCCCATATTTAACTAGACGCGTAGTGAATATTTTACCCTCCCTCATCCAGTATATTCCTATACCCAAATTTCGCCGAGGGGATTCCGGGAAAGACTATCAGTCCCCAAGAACCTTGTCGTAAGAGGCGACTTAATGGATCGGGTGGTTAGGCTCAGTGACTTGGTTGATTGCATGTCACGGTATCCCAACTGCGTAGATCGGTGCGCATGATGTCAATCACTGGATTGTCTGATCCAGATTTAGTTATTGCGTTCAACACCAAAAGAACAAATACAAAAAACATAAAACTCACTCACTCTCCTACTTGATATTTTTCATCTTCCCGGTTAGAAATGGTCTTTAGTACCAATTATTTTCGTAAGAGGCGACTGAAGGGATCGGGAGGCCGGAATCACTGACGTGGTTGATGCACGTTCTTATATCGCTGTGTAATTTATTGTTGAGCAATTTTGTAATTGTATTACAATGTTTCTGTTGAGATTCAGTAGAAGTTCATAGTATTGCGCTTTGACAGTGGTTAGTTGTCAGGAATGTTGAACTAGCTAATGTAAGCAGTGGCGTGGAAGTTACTATATTTAGATGTTTTGGTACCACTCAAGTATAATCTGGAATCTTCATGTACAGCTAGACTGATCCAGCATGGATAAGAACATTCTAGAAAGTATTTAGACTACATGTATGTTATTGGAAAATGTATTGGAAGAGTTATTGGAAAATGTATAGGAAGAGTGTATACCCATTTTATATACCGGAGTTTTTGTGTAGTCAGATTCAGTGAACAACATACTACATGTGCGTTTCTTTTTTTGAAGAGTGTATATAAAGGGGCAAGTGCGTGCATCTCCCATCTCATATTACATCAAACCAGCGGATGTGTGAAGATCATTGTGTTCACCCGGGATATCCCGCCTCGGCCAATTTTGGAAGCTTGACTACTGTTGCTGAGTGCTTTATTATCACTCCATGGTCTAGTGGTAGAGCGTCCGCCCGGAGAACGGAAGGTCCGGGGTTCGATCCCCGGCCGCGTCATACCAAAAGACGTTAAAAGATGGTACTTGTTGTTACCCTGTCTGACGCTCGGCATTAAGGGGCAAAAACAAGGACTGGTCGGCTAGGAGTCAGTATACTGTGTCTGAGTGGGGTATTCATGTTAAACTGCGGCATGGTATCTCCGTGAGCTAGCACTATGAATCGGCACCAGTCCGGACTAGTACAAGCAGCCACACACACACGTGCAATAATGGACGCGACGTTAAACCCCATTTCACATCACCTATTATCACTTATGTTTTTGCTATTACTATTGCTTTGTGTGTTATACAGCTATTGTCCCGTCATTGAATTTTATACTGCCACTCCATTGTGTACTGCCATTGTAATTACTTTGTAGTACTTTGTATTGATTTATAAACCTAGTTTATTAAACAATTGTTACTTGTATACCATTTCATCTTTATTTGCTGGTTTCACACTAAATCCCTTTACGTACAGAATTCTGGGCAAACATAATGTACTGCTACTTCATCAGCTATCATAATAGGCGCATATACATTTAAGCATGACTGAAGAGCAGATGGCATTTAAACAAAAAGTTGATAAAATTTGAATTGATGAATTTATTCAAGCAGATCTATTAATCAAACCAGTGTTGTATTGTTTATCTTGTATTGCTAACATGCAACTGTTTGGTCTAAAAGGATTTCAACATGACAACAATTCGTTATCTCTATTATTAAATAGGCGTGTTTATCAGCTGTTGCATTAAACTAGGACACCCAGTCACTTTGACCCCTGCATACGTGCAAAGTTTTCTGTGCAGTTCATACCTCGGAATACCATGGCGGTAAGTGAGCCAGTCAGTTGTTTGTATGTTCGTTTGTTTGCTTGCTTCTTTGTTCGTGTGTTTGTTTGCTTGTTTGTTTGTTTGTTTGTTTAACACCGCACTCCAGCTATATGGCGGTGTCTGTTATTAATCGAGTATGGACCAGACAATCCAGTGATTAGGATATCATGAGCATCGATCCACGCAATTGGGATACGATGACATGCATCACCAAGTCAGCGAGCCTGACCACCCGATCCCGTTAGTCGCCTCTTACGACAAGCATAGTCGCCTTTTACGGCAAGAATGGGTTGCTGAAGACCTATTCTACCCCGGAATCTGCTAGTGAATTGGATCCTGTTCCATTTTCTAGCTATTTCACGGGGTAATCGAAGTTTTTCAGTATGTTATATTTTGTTGTCCTTATAGACTTTTTAAGAAAAAGTAGCATCCATGTTACATGTATGTATTTATTTACGTTCAACGAAAGAGGGAATGGCATCCTGGTGTGTCCAACGACGAAACGATACTCAATTATCTTCTACTTACGGCAAAATATTATGTGTATGAATGTAAAATTCTCTGTACATTTACTAACTATATTTTGTAGCTAGAGATCCATGTACAAATTATTAATAAATATCAGAAAATGGACCGTGTATCGAAAGAGCGAATATCAGAAGCGCTTCGCTAATGTCCACTAAGCCTGCACATATTATGACTTGTTAGGCCAGCGATGTGGTACTGGGTGTGGGGTGGGGATGGGGTGGGGATGGGGTGGGGGTGGCTGCTCTTGTGAGATTGTGACACCTATAATAAAAATGAAAAACATTTGAAAAAAGACATGCAGACCCAAATCGACCGACCTGTCTAAGTTGCCACTCGAACGGGTTGCACATGTGAGATGACATAATACTGTTAAAAGACGTAACCAAATGATACTTGTTGTTGCCTTGCCTAGTGTTAGGCATTACCGGCATAAAACAAAGACTAGTTGGCTCGGAGTCAGTATCATGAGTGGGGTATCCATGCTGAACTGCCGCACGGAATCTCAAATAGTTTAGCACTATAAAACCGGCATTAGCCTGAACTAGGACAAGACGTCACACTCACTCGCTTACTCCTGCACCATGACCGTGGAATATATTTATTTTATTTTATTTTTAGAGTCGAGAAGGATATTGTGTAATATAAGATTTCAGAGACTAAATGTTAGTCTATACTCGCTATATAACTGAAGTAATCTTCTACGGGACTTTACCTTATCACACCTCGCCGAGAAGGCTTCACTCAGGCTTCACACACTACCAACCTTTCTCGAACCCATGCTTTCCCTGTAAGGAGCCAGCGCGTCAACCCTGTCTGCCCACCAACAACATGGAGTCTCCGAGTGGTCGTAATACCCCGTTATACCGCTTTCGGGATTCTGTCAGCGTCCAACGTCTTACAAGTAATGTCTGTGTATACCTTCCCATACCACCAACACTAATGAATAAATAGGCGCTATAAAGTATATATATATAGGCGCAAACGTAAAACAACGCCCAGCCTAAACTGGATTTCTAACCCCAAACGTAGTAACGTTGATACTTTTGTTTATGTCTTTGGGAATACCATCATATTTCATTTTGAAAAGGTTTACGACTGACCATGTTTTCCAGATGAATTTACTTTCTTTATTTAATAATCAGGTTGGTTCGAGATTGCAGACTAACGGAAAATCAACCAACTTCTCCCTTACATTCTTACTATATCAATAACACGATAGTTTTAATGAAACAGAAATTCAAATTGACCAACGAAGAAAGTAATTTATCAACAATAAGTGTATTCGGCGTCACGACAGTCGTCGCTTGTTTGTAAACATAACGGTCATTCGGTTGCGAGTTCAACTCCAAGCATGGTTGTGGCCACCTATTCAGAGTGGGGAGTTTTGACTGGTGGCAGCGATAGTATAGAGAGCTCCGCGAACGGGCTATCGCTGTGAGGAGCTTGCCACCTGAGGTTATTACGAGTTATGTCCCTTCCATGTTCCTCTGCTGACCAATCACATTCCGCCTATCATATCAACTTGCTTTAAACAAAATAGCGGCGCCCGTCAAGACGATCAAGATCTCTTTGGCAATAAAAGGGTCTTACATCGCTAAGTGTATCAAATTACTTGGGCACCTTGATTAAAAACATGAAAAGATTTGTAAAATATCTTGTCAACGCCGGGACAGGACACATGCTTTGCAAATCCTGCACTCGACCGAAATCTGCACGGCAGTTTACGAACCGGATGTCGATTTCGTTACACGATTTTGATTGGATTATGCATAGACTCCTTAGTCCATCTCAAATATAATTCCGTAATTCCAACCTAGTTCGGCAATGGTGGAAACTGGGCTTTTATAGTCAGGCAACTCCCTTGCTTCGGGAAGATGTCAAACACCACCACTCACAATGGTGATGGTAGAATTCTGTCTTCCCATGTTAGGCCCTCCGTGGTATACCTAATTAATGTGTAGCACCAGCGCTAAATTCAACTCTTTGACTCTGGTGGTTGATGGAGCCATGCTTGTTCCGGGCGATTCGTCACTGTCTTGTTCTCATGAAGTAGCGCTCACATCAACAGGTCCTCGGAGCCTGACGCTGTTGCTAATCAGATGGGGCGATAGGGTGCTAAAGTAGTTAAAGTGTTATGGACTTTCCCTTGTCTCTAAATATAGCACATGATGCCATATACGTAAAGATGGATTGTGACATCATCCCTGAATGGGGATATCGTGAAAGGGGTGACAAAAGTTAATTGAGTATGGATATGCCATTGAGTTAACATGAAAAAAGAGAGTTCCAGAACTGTCTTTGGAACAACTACTCAGGATAGTTCATGCCTATTGTGCATACATTTCATTACAGTGGCACGGAATGACCCAGATGGGATAACAACATGGCCAACCATCTCGAGCCTTGGGCATGGGTAGTGGTAGTGACGTCACTTTGTGCGCTTTTTCTCAACACGAGCCTTTCAGTTATTGCTGGCGTCATGCACGTGGCTCTTCTAGAGACGTATCAAGATGACGTCACACTGACGTCGTGGATTGGCTCTCTCTACTCCTGCATGTTTGCACTTTCAGGTATTTTCTTAGTATATGCTCCATATGACCCAATATGGTGAAGATCCGGGGTAGAATAGGTCTGAGAGGCGACTATGCTTGTCGTAAGAGGCGACTAACGAGATCGGGTTGTCAGGCTCGCTGACTTGGTTGATGCATGTCATCGTATCCCAGTTGCGTGGATCGATGCTCATGTTGCCAATCACTGGATTGTCTGGTCCAAACTCGGCTATTTACAGACCGCAGTCATATAGTGTGGCGTTGAAGAACTGACAAACAAACAAATCAAGTGCAATAAGACAGTCTACTGTCTAGTACAATATGACACACACCGCTGTCATATAGCTGGAATATTGCTGAGTGCGGCGTTAAAGCACTAACAAACAAATGAATCAAGTGCAATAAGACAGTCTACTGTCTAGTATAATAGGACACAGACCGCTGTCATATAGCTGGAATATTGCTGAGTGCGCGTTAAACAACTAACAAACAAATCAAGTGCAATAAGACAGTCAACTGTCTAGTACAATAGGACACAAATCGCTGTCATAATGCTGGAATATTGCTGAATGCGGCGTTAAACAACAAACAAATCAAGTGCAATAAGACAGTCTACTGTCTAGTACAATAGGACACAGACCGCCGTCATATAGCTGGAATATTGCTGAATGCGGCGTTAAACAACAAGCAAACAAATCAAGTGCAATAAGACAGTCTACTGTCTAGTATAATAGGACACAGTCCGCCGCTGCTTGTACTAGTCAGGACTAATGCTGATTTGTTTAGTGCTAGCTCACTGAGATACCATGTCGCAGTTGAATACCGGTACCCCACTTAGACACAGTATATACTGACTCCGAACCGATCAGTCCTTAAGCTTATGTTAGCCCCTTAATGCCAATCGCCAGTCAGGGCAACAACAAGTACCATATTTTAACGTCTCGTTTGGGAACGAAACAATAGTTAAAAAGTCTTATTCGAGTTTTCCTTTGCATTTCAGGCCCCGTGGCCAGCTTCATCATTAATAGATGGAACTGCCGATGTTGCGTCATAGTAAGCGGCGTGCTGGGACTCGCTGGGTTTGCCCTCAGCAGCCTCGCTAGCGACATACGGTGGCTGTTCCTCACGTATGCCCTGATGGCGGGTGAGTCAGGTCATAGACGGTGGAGGGGGACACGTGTGCGGGGTGGCTGTTCTTCACGTATGCCCTGATGGCGGTTGAGTCAGGTCATAGACGGTGGAGGGGGCACGGGTGTGGGGGTGGCTCTTCCTCACGTATGCCCTGATGGCGGGTGAGTCAGGTCATAGAAGGTGGAGGGGGACACGTGTGTGGGGATGGCTGTTCCTCACGTATGCCCTGATGGCGGGTGAGTCAGGTCATAGACGGTGGAGGGGGCACGGGTGTGGGGGTGGCTCTTCCTCACGTATGCCCTGATGGCGGGTGAGTCAGGTCAAAGACGGGGGGGGGGGGGGGGGGGGGGGGGGCTGTTCGTCACGTATACCCTGATGGCGATTGAGTCAGGTCATACATGGAGACGGTGGAGGGGGCAACAGAGGGGGTCACGGGAGTTGTTTTATTTTAGGGGGGGGGGGGGGGGGGTCTTCCTCACGTATGCCCTGATGGCGGGAGATTCAGGTCATGGACGGTGTGGGTGAGGTATGCGTATAACACCTACACTAGCATAGCATGATCTTAATATCATATATATTGTTACTATCTGTAAGGGGTTTCAGGAGTAGCATTTCAGAAGTGTTACACAACAAACGTACTTCAAAATTACCCTATCCTTTTTCAGTTTCAACAAAATCAGTAAATGCGCTATCGTGTCCCCGGGTTGTCTGATCCATCACTTGATTATCTGGTCAAGACTCGATTACAGGCCGCCGCCGCCGCAATTCAGGAGTAGTGTTGTTCAGAATCAGGCAACATCCACCGACCTTTGTTATGCAAATTGTAGGAATGGCGGATGCCACATGGAAGTCAAAACATGATCACCCTTTTCGTAAACAACTGATAGCATCACTCATTTTCAGTGGTCCATTCCTATAATTTTCACCGTTAGTTTGTCTTTAACCCCTAATGGAAATCATTTCGACTGATAATCTAGATTGATCATTCTCTGGCGTTGACGCTTCATGTGCAAAAGTTCAGATCTATTTTCTTTCGTCAGTATTTCTTGGATCAACCCAGGGAGTAAGTTGTTGTAATCAGAGACAAGTGTCAAAAGTGAGTGAGTTGGGTTTAACGTCGCTTTTAACAGTATTCCAAATATATCACGGCGTGTCAGCTTAATGTGGGTGGAAAGCCCGAGGTGATGCAGGTCTCAGACGTTTACCACTTCAGTGAAACCCACGAGCACGGGTATGGTGCTGACAAACCTAGAAACGTAGTTGGGGCGAACCGGGATTCGACCCAACAATCATAGGTTTCTGGCGTGCCCAAGGGATGCAACTCTGCACAGCGAATCGCGGCGCAAATAGCGCAAATAGCAAACTCGGTGATAAAGAAGCATGGATATTTCCAAACCTTATTGTTCTCTTATAGATGAAATAAAACGATGTAATTCTCTCTCTAAATATATAATTTGTACTCCTAGGTCTAGGCCAAGGATTGTGCTACACCGGCTGTCTCGTACTGCTTGGGTTTTACTTCAAGAATCAGACCAGTCTAGCCACCGGGATAGGGATAGTTGGCTGTGGTCTCGGCAACTTTCTTCTCCCCCCTCTAACACAGTGGCTCTTGGACGGGTATGGACTCAAAGGAACCTTCCTTCTCCTCGGAGCACTGTCCTTCCAGTCTTGCGTCTGTGGTTCTCTCATGAGACCTCCCCTACACGAGCGTACAAGACACCAAGCAGAGCGGAAAGCCGGCCACGAGAACCTAGCCTCAAGGTGTCAATCCTGCTTCAACAAAGCCAGGACGTGCTCGAAGCCAATCTTCCTAAACACCACTTTTTCCTTGTACCTGTTGAGCGTCATGTCGTTTACAATCGGATGCTCCACCCTCAAGCTCTACCTCCCTGATTTCGTGATGAAGCAGGGGGCCACCTTCCAGCATGCTTCATCCCTAGTATCAGTCATCGGTGTCGGCAGCATCCTGTCCAGGGTCTGCCTCGGTTTTGCGGCAACGGAACCAAAGATTGGACCATCGCTTCTGTATTCTGGGACCAACGGTCTGACCGCTGTTCTTGTGTATCTCATATACCCCTTAACTCGGACGTCAATGTTGAGGGTTATATTTTCGTTTTGTTATGGAGTTTATAATGGAGGTAACTGGACCCTTTTCAGCCCGATAACGTATACCGTCGTGGGAGTAGATCATCTGGCATCCGCCACGGGCTTGGTGATGTTCACGTGCGGGATGGGCTACCTCATCGGGGGACCCATTGCAGGTAAGTGCGGAGACAGTTAGTGTATGGATTACTTTAGAGCACCGAGCAATGATTTGGTTCAGTGGGGGAGGTGAGGTGATTATTGCACTTATATTGCGACGTGCATGTACGTGTGTGTGTGTGTGTGTGGCTGCTTGTACTAGTCCGGACTGATGCCGATTTATAGTGCTAGCCTACTGAGATACCATGCCGCAGTTTGACATGAATACCCCACTCAGACACAGTATACTGACTCCTAGCCGACCAGTCCTTGTTTTAGCCCCTTAATGCCGAGCGCCAGACAGGGTAACAACAAGTACTATCTTTTAACGTCTTTTGGTATGACGCGGCCGGGGATCGAACCCCGGACCTTCCGTTCTCCGGGCGGACGCTCTACCACTAAACCACGGAGGCGGTTGGTTCAGTGGGAGTTGGTCATTTTGAATTGCCTGGTGTACCATTATATCCTGATAATGTGAGTGTGTGAGTATGGTTTTACGCCACTTTTAGCAATATTCCAGCACAATAACGGGGAGGAACACCAGAAATGGGCTTCACACATTGTACCCATGTCGGGAATCGAACCCGGGTCCTCGGCGGGACGAGCGAACGCCCTACTGCCCAATGCTGCTCGAGTTTTACACAGGATTACACATCTGCCAGAGCCGTGGGTTCGTGAGCGGAAAGTGAACAGTGCCGTTTGCACGAATCATTCACTTTACACACGTGTGTACTATTAGTAGGGCTAAGTATCTGGATGTATCGGGTATGGAAGGGAACATTTGTTTCGCCTCGCCCTTTGTTCCCGCAAGTACCTCTGAATCCGACCCGTGAAGATTCCGTGGTAGAATAGGTATTCAGCAACCCATGCTTGCCGTAAAAGGCGACTATGCTTGTCGTAAAAGGCGACTAACGGGATCGGGTGGTCAGGCTCGCTGACTTGGTTGATGCATGTTATCAATCCCAATTGCCTGGATCGATGCTCATGATATTAATCACTGGATTGTCTGGTCCAGACTCGATTATTTACAGACCGCCGTCATATAGCTGGAATATTGCTGAGTGCGGCGTTAAACAACAAACACACCAGCATCACAAGTAGGCACAGGGAACCTATACACGCGTATCCATCATATTCATCGTATTCATTCATGAATTACGAGGTGGAAGGTTAAAAGCGGCGTTAAACCCAACTCACTCACTCACTCACTCAACCTCACCCACTGTTTCAGGGATGCTGCTTGAGGCAACGGGGAATTACCACACCGCTTTCATGTTTTCAGGTGAGAATTTCAATGTTATAAATGTAATGGACGTCATGCATGACGCTTCACTCGGGAGAAATCAAAGTACAGTATGTGTTGAACATTGAGCTATATTTTGACCCTATCCTAAAGACACATTCCCTGCTTGTGCACGCACGCATACCATCTATCCCGACGCCCTTTCCCCTATCGACTCTACCACTAGGTGAGGTGAGGTGAAATTGGGTTTAACGTCGCGTCCAAGATTATTGCACTTATATAGCGACGTGCATGCACGTGTGTGTGTGTGTGGCTGCTTGTACTAGTCCGGACTGATGCCGATTCATAGTGCTAGCACACTGAGATACCATGCCGCAGTTTAACATGAATACCCCACTCAGACACAGTATACTGACTCCAAGCCGACCAGTCCTTGTTTTAGCCCCTTGATTCCGAGCGTCAGACAGGGTAACAGCAAGTACCATCTTTTAACGTCTTTTGGTATAACGCGGCCGGGGATCGAACCCCGGACCTTCCGCTCTCCGGGCGGACGCTCTACCACTAGACCACGGAGGCGGTCCGACTCTACCACAAACCTACTACCTATTTACATGTTGTTTCTAACATTCATTATGATGTTTCTTTTTTCCCCAGCCTCGTCTTTCCTCCTGACCTCTATATTTGGTTTACTGATGACCTGTGCGAGGTCAAGACCTCCGGACAGTGAGACATCACTGACCACGACCCTCCCGGAGAGAGAGGCCTTGACATCTTAAATGAAGCCAATGTTTGTGTCATGGTCCCATCCTAGTTGTCGAGGTGTTTTTCATTAATCAGAGGACAGTGAAACCTTGTTAGTCTGAGTCAATAGACTCAGTGCTACAACCAGTATAAGCCTATGTTAAAGTATCGGAGTTACTGTAGACGCAGTTCTACAACTAGTATAAGCCTATGTTAAAGTATCGGAGTTAAAATAGGCCTAGTGCTGCAACTAGTATAAGCTTATGTTTAAGTATCGGAGTTACTGTAGACGCATTTCTACAACTAGTATAAGCCTATGTTAAAGTATCGGAGTTAAAATAGGCCTAGTGCTGCAACTAGTATAAGCTTATGTTTAAGTATCGGAGTTACTGTAGACGCATTTCTACAACTAGTATAAGCTTATGTTAAAGTATCGGAGTTAAAATAGGCCTAGCGCTACAAATAGTATAAGCTTATCTAAAAGTATCGGGAGTTAAACTAGACCTAGTGCCACAATTAGTATAAGCTTATGTTTAAGTATCGGAGTTAAAATAGGCCTAGTGCTGCAACTAGTATAAGCCTATGCCTAAGTATCAGCGATAAAATAGACTCAGGGCTACAACTAGTATAAGCCTATGCTAAAGTATCAGGGATAAAATAGACGCAGGGCTACAACTAGTATAAGCCTATGCTAAAGTATCAGGGATAAAATAGACGCAGGGCTACAACTAGTATAAGCCTATGCCTAAGTATCAGCGATAAAATAGACGCAGTGCTACAACCAGTATAAGCCTATGTTAAAGTATCGGAGTTACTGTAGACGCAGTTCTACAACTAGTATAAGCCTATGTTAAAGTATCGGAGTTAAAATAGGCCTAGTGCTGCAACTAGTATAAGCTTATGTTTAAGTATCGGAGTTACTGTAGACGCATTTCTACAACTAGTATAAGCCTATGTTAAAGTATCGGAGTTAAAATAGGCCTAGTGCTGCAACTAGTATAAGCTTATGTTTAAGTATCGGAGTTACTGTAGACGCATTTCTACAACTAGTATAAGCTTATGTTAAAGTATCGGAGTTAAAATAGGCCTAGCGCTACAACTAGTATAAGCTTATCTAAAAGTATCGGGAGTTAAACTAGACCTAGTGCCACAATTAGTATAAGCTTATGTTTAAGTATCGGAGTTAAAATAGGCCTAGTGCTGCAACTAGTATAAGCCTATGCCTAAGTATCAGCGATAAAATAGACTCAGGGCTACAACTAGTATAAGCCTATGCTAAAGTATCAGGGATAAAATAGACGCAGGGCTACAACTAGTATAAGCCTATGCTAAAGTATCAGGGATAAAATAGACGCAGGGCTACAACTAGTATAAGCCTATGCCTAAGTATCAGCGATAAAATAGACGCAGTGCTACAACTAGTATAAGCCTATGCTAAATCATCAGGGATAAAATAGACGCAGTGCTACAACTAGTATAAGCCTATGCTAAAGTATCAGGGATAAAATAGTCGCAGTGCTACAACTAGTATAAGCCTATGCAAAATCATCAGGGATAAAATAGACGCAGTGCTACAACTAGTATCAGCCTATGCTAAAGCTTCAGGGATAAAATAGACGCAGTGCTACAACTAGTATCAGCCTATGCTAAAGCATCAGGGATAAAATAGACGCAGTGCTACAACTAGTATAAGCCTATGCAAAATCATCAGGGATAAAATAGACGCAGTGCTACAACTAGTATCAGCCTATGCTAAAGCTTCAGGGATAAAATAGACGCAGTGCTACAACTAGTATCAGCCTATGCTAAAGCATCAGGGATAAAATAGACGCAGTGCTACAACTAGTATCAGCCTATGCTAAAGCATCAGGGATAAAATAGACGCAGTGCTTCAACTAGTATCAGCCTATGCTAAAGCATCAGGGATTAAATAGACGCAGTGCTACAACTAGTATCAGCCTATGCTAAAGCATCAGGGATTAAATAGACGCAGTGCTACAACTAGTATAAGCCTATGCTAAAGCATCAGGGATAAAATAGACGCAGTGCTACAACTAGTATAAGCCTATGTTAAAATGCAAGTATCGTGAAAGATAGTAATCGGTATGATGTACAAAAGGATGGCAGAGAAGAATAGTGTGAAAACATAAACATAGCGCTGTTGTGCTTAATCAAAAGTACGTATTTTCAGGTCTGTATTTGTAACAAAAACGAATCTTAAAAGCGCTGACGGGGAGGCGTGGCTTAAGCCCCCTTTACACAGGGCTGCGACCTTTGTGCCGCCTTTGAGCGATCACAAACTGGTCAGGACGCTCAATGGTCGCCTAAACCCAGAAAATCATGTTTCTATGTAACTGCTCCAGCAGTTGTTCAGCAGTAACTGCTCGAGTTGTTCAGCGTGTGCAACCACACTGAAACACTGCAGGTACAAGCCCTATATTTATATGCAGGCTGAGGAGGCACTACAGGTAGCTCAAAGGAGGCAGAAAAGAGGCAGAAGCATTGCCATGGTGTCTCAAGGGTTGCCGCTGTCGCTGATGGAGGCACGGCGGTCGCCACAGTCATCGTTCAATGAACGCTGTTGGTCGCTCAAAGTAGGGAAAAGGGAGGCAGAAGTCTCGCCCAGATTGACGGGAAAATATTTCAGCAGAACGCATCTATTACCTGGCGACCATAGGGCGACCACTGTGCCTTCATTCTGCAACAAAGGCAATGTCTGTGCCCCTCTTCTGCCACCTTTGAGCAACCAACCTCCTCGGCGACCTTTGTGCGACTGTTTTGAACATGTTCAAAACTTCAGGGCGACCATGTCGTCCATGGCGATGTCTGAGGATGCCTCCTTTGAGCCTCCAACGACGACCTGGCAAATTTTATGGTCGCACACGGGAGGCACAAAGGTCGACATCCTGTGTAAAGGCCCCATTAATTAGCACGGCCGGCAAGATGGTGCCACCAGTCAGGGACAGAATACATGCCATCGTTTCATTATGTGTGGGCACGGACCTGTATAACCGTCCGTGGTGTGGGGGACTTTGTTTAAATTATAACACTCGTATGGATTCCATGTATGTCAACAGTATGGCTCGTGGGGTCGTGTCAAGTCACCTAGGTTTAACGTGAATTATATAATTTTAACATTGTAAGATATTCTCCTTTTTAATTTTTGAGGCGCATTTCCGTTATTGAAAGAAAGAGGGGTATATTTCCATCCTTTAATCCCATTTATACGAAGGAAAGTTCAGTGTACAGATGGTCATTGTTTAATTGTGGATAGGAGAATGTCTAAGAGTTGAGAGGGTGAAGAAAAGGTTAGATTTGCTGGGAACGTGTGCAGCCGACCATGACCGTGATCAGAGGCCTGCCTGCTAGAGCGTGAACGGAGGGGCGAACTTGTGCGACCAAGCGTGTAATTTTGGAGATAATTTCCTCCAACAAGACCATATATGGAGCTTCTGTATATAAAGGCTCCGCCTCCGCTGTATTTTCGTTTCAACTTTTGAAATTGACAGACGGGACAAAATGTAAATAAACCTTATTTACGCGCCGCTTTCGATGCTTTGAATACGATAATTGCATTAACGATGTTACGATCTATCCATATACCCATACACCATTTTCAATAATTCGAATCCCGGTTCGCCCCGATTAGGTTTCTAGGTTTGTCAGCACCATACCCGTGCTCGTGGGTTTCACCGAAGTGGTAAACGTCTGAGACCTGCATCACTTCGGGCTTTCCTCCCACATTAAGCTGACACGCCGTGATATAACTGGAATACTGTTAAAAGCGGCGTTAAACCCAACTCACTCACTCACTCATTCAAACAAGGACATCCCCATACAAACTGTGAGCCCTCTACGCCCCCTACACACGCCCCATCTACACAAACACCCCAACGACGACCACCGCCCAAGAAAGGGAAATCAAACAAAAACAGGGAACAGTGGACGATCACCAAAGCACATGACAGTGTTGTGGGGATGGGGAGGGGTCAAAATGAATATACCCGCATTTCGGCACTGTCATGATTAAATGGCCTTTTTTTAATTACAAAATATAAAGTCCTTTTTTCCATTTTGTCTTTTCGCGGAGGGTCATGAAAAATGTAATAAATTATCTGTCCCCAGCACGTCCATTGTTGTCAGACTTAGGACTGTCATACTGACAGTAACAACATATCTTTATTATATAGTGTACAGGATAAACTATAACATGAGAACTCAATGCGTATATTAATCTGACATCGTATGAACAGCTGGTGATTGTAACGACTGATAGGCCACCAGCGTATGCAGGGAGAACAATGAGGCCTGCCGGTATTGACGCGGTCTTGCGTGAATACTGTTGATAGATCGATAAAAGCTGGTCAGCGAAACCGATGCTGTTATTCCTGCAGACTTTAAAATAAAAATGCCGTCATTTTCTAACTGTGCATTGTATTATCTCATTTGATGTTGTTTGAGTGTTGTTTTACGCCGCTTTGAAAATAATTTGAGTTATTTGACGACGGATCATCTTAACATGGGAGGAAGCCCGAAGTGATGCAGGTCTTTGATGTTTACACTTTTGGTGAAACCCTCGTGTACGGGCATAGTGTTGATAAAACTATCAGGTACATTATCAGGGTGGAGCTTGGATTCGAACCATTCATAACATTATGGCACGCCTAAGGGACGCAACTCTGCACAGCGAATTACAGCGCCATAGACGATATTGCAACAATCTCCTTAAAACCAGATCTCAAAGCTTTGTTTAGCGATAGCGAGAACTAAGATCTGATTTTCATGAGATTGATATTGCAATCGATATTGAGGATATATTGAATCTTGAATCATGTGATCATATGTTGTCAGGGGTTCCCTCCCATAACGTCGACCTCCAAAATGCAGACCTCCAAAAAAGCAGTTAAAATTAGCTCACTAATTAATTGGGCCATGCTGGTCACACCTAATTAATGAATGGACTGGTCCACTTCCCCTGCTATGAGGGATTGTCAATATGTTGAGACAATGAACAGTAGTGGACAACAACAACATTGTCTTAAAAAACTCCTCCTTTCTTTAATCTGCTCCCGGTACATCACAAATCTTATTCAAACATTACCTTTAAACAAGTTGTGGGATTTGTGTAAGAATATACCAAATGTTCTCAATCACTAATACTTCCTTCTCTTGTGTATGGTATAACATATAAATATATTTGAACATGAGCTTCAACCTCGTCCAATTAAGCTATGGCCGGACTTACGAAAGTTGAGTATGTCTTGTCCCAGAAAGGTGCCCCACAAGTTCTCCTAGACGGCTACACGTATGCTAAGTACAGGCCGACATGGGTGGATGACGATGCCCGGTTCCCACCTCGACCGTGGATATACCATGCGACACAAGGGCCCCGTACAAACACCAACCTAGAAGGTTTCCACTCCAGAATCGGCAAGTCCCCCCAGCACCAGCATCCAAACATCTTCAGATTTATCGAACTGATCCAGAAGGTAGAAATTTCGGAGAGAGCGAAACTAGCGCAGATTCAATTTGGAGCAGCACCGCCACCCAGGAAGGTTGTCTACAGAGAGAAGGAACAGCTTCATCGCCGTGAAAAGACACCCCTTCAGTACCTGGATGCAGTTGGTCCACTGATGATAAACAGGTGAAAATGACTGATAATCATAAATGACAATAAAATAACATTTGAATAAAAAATTGTGAACTCTACCCAGCTTTCTTTCTTGTTACATGGGTGATACCATTTTACATAAGGGTACAGGGTACGAAATACTGATGCAACCAGCCATAACGAGTGTTGTTTTAACGGGTCTGCGTTTTGGCAGGTCTACGTTTTGGGAGGATACCTTGTCAGGATAATGCACGGTTGTTATTTCAAAATTTATGTATATTGTTCCACTTTGGTACAGCCATGGTTATAAACCTCCGATGACGTCATCTTAGTGTTCTCCTGTTGGGTTAAATCTCATAAACAGGGATGTGATAATATACACGGTATTTTATATAATATCCCTGGGATTATATAAATACAACTTGTAACATATGAATGTTTCTCGCTGGAAATTAATATTTGCATTTCAACACAGTTTAATAGAAATGTAAAATCAAATGAAAAAATGTTTTCTTTATATTCCTGCGGACTGTACATGCAGCCTTCGTATCTCTTTCCCAGTGAATGTACCGCTAGGCTACAGACGCGCTGATAAATCACAATACTTTTAAGAATGTCTTTTTCAAATACTCGTACGCCAGCAACAGATATTTTACGCCCGTTTCCTAAAATTCATGGATAGGATGTTTGATAAATGTTATTTCAAGTTTCTTTTTTCGTTATTTAAGTCAGATAAAACACTTACCATCAAGTTTTCATACAAGAATTAAAACCTTTATCCCTTGGATTCTCATAAAAAAAGACCCTCGCGTGTTTTATTCTACATATACATATCCCGTCAAGTTTTATCCTTGTTTTATAGCATGATCTCGTAGCACATATTTTTAAACGAAGATTTTATTCAAATCCACAAGATAAAACTTATTACAAAACATGGACAACAATATAGAACAAGCCCCCTGACAGCTATGATTAAATACACATCCATGGTTCTTGTTGTTCGCTACGTACGAGATAGACCCGAGAAGATCCGGGTTAGATGAGGTCTTCAGCAACCCATGCTTGCCGTAAAAAGGCGACTGTGCTTGTCATAGTTTAGCCGGATAAACGGTGTCTGGACTTACAGAGAATTAATACCCATAGGGCTAGAAATAAGCGAGTTAATAAACACCGTATGTGCACTAGTGCAAATATCACTTCATGCATACTAGTGTATTATGTCAATGCTCTGGCGGGATTGTTGACGTCACTTCCATCTTATTGTGACGAATGTGGGAAGACGTCACACTAGAAACGACATCATAGCTGAAGATTGTTGACGTCATTCGGTAATTGTGGTTTTCTAAGACGGCGATCGTGATCATTGGTTTTTTTTCTTGTTGGAGCTCTAAAGGATTAGGAAATAATGGGTAATAAAGAAAATATTACACTCGAATTGTTGTCATACTGACCTTACGAAACTCGTGTAAGAAGTCATGTAGTACCTCGCTCTCGCGGCGTAAACAACAAACAAACTAATACTGAAGAATAGTGACCAAAGAAAACTGACCAAAAAATAGTGTCTACAGGATCGTGACAATCACATTCATTACCAAATAGATAATTGTGACAAAAGAATGTGATTAAAGAATTGCGACTAAGGGATCGTTACAAAAATCGTGACCAAAGAACAGTGACTAGAGAATCATAGCTAAAAAGAACCCTGACAACTTGTAAAAACAAATTGTAAAATGGTAAGTTATTTCAGTCCCTAACGCTTAACGTTGCTTCCCTTCAATTATGTTATCACAACAGCGGGCACGAGTTGTGCCATCTGTTATCATCTGCATAAAGCATAGCACTGAATGAAATACATGTAGTTATAACGGTCACTCCTTTGGAGAATAGTTGAGTACGAGTTATTTCCCTTGTTGCACCTGTTTGTCATGACAATAGCGGCAGTGGGTGATTGTGGCGCCTTAGACGACTGGGCCACCCGTGCCCCCCAGTCCGGACTAGTACAAGCAGCCACACACACACACGTACATGCACGTCGCTATATAAGTGCAATAATCTTGGACGCGACGTTAAACCCAATTTCACCTCACCTCTCACCAATCACCACACTCACATCACATCACCATAGGCGCTGGACAAGTTTTGTTTTGTGTCGTTTTTATCGTCTTTTAACGCTATTTCGAATTTTCAGATTTTTCACGCTGCGTGTTCGGTTCCAAATTCAATTTAGCGCGGTTAAATCTACAGGTAACCTAGCTCTACATAGCTCTACATTGAAAACACACTATGTTTATCTCCTAATTGAAATTTCAAAAGCTGCTATTTTGACTTAACTTACCCTTTAATAAACATGTTTCCCAGGCAGGCAAAGTCGTCAGCACTGTATGCTTGGCAATGGAGCTGATTATTAAGGGAATCTGATGATAACAATGCCCGAGCTGGCTGATTGTGTGCTATCGGATCCCTGATATGTGTTCATACTATCAACCACTGGTTTGCCTCTATGTCGTTTTAAAGGCCATGATGATATAACTGGATTATTACTCATAGGGTCAGAAAAAACGTGTTCGTGAAATTCTTATGTGCACGAGTGCAAATACGTTCGTATCACTTCAAGCCCGTCAGTGTGTTGTTGACGTCATTCGCACGACATTGTTGACGTCATTTGAATATTATTGTGACGTAAGGTCGGAATGATGTTATACTAGAAATGACATCATAGCTGAAGAAGTTGACGTCATTCGACAATTATGGTTTTCTAATTCGGCGGTCGTGATCAATGCAATATTTGTTCTGAAGAGTTGCTCAAAAAGATTAATACTGATTTTAAGAACTCGTGTAAGAATTCATGTATTACTCTCACTCGGGAAGAACAAGCATTTTGACACTCGTTTCTTAAAATAAGTAGGACACATATGTTCGTATAATTATATCTGTACATTGCTAACTGACCCGTGAAGATCTGGGTTAGAATATCCATGCCGTATAAAGCGACTATACTTGACGTGGGAGGCGACTAACGGGGTCGGGTGGTCAGGCTCGCTGACTTGGTTGATGCATGCCATTGTATCCCAATTGCGTGGATCGATGCTCATGATGTCAATCACTGTATTTGTCTTGTTCAGACACGTTCATTTACAGACTGCCGACATATAGCTGGAATATTGCTAAGTGCGGTGTTAAACAAACAAACAAACAAGAAACAAACAACATTGCTCAGTGAGGCGTTGAACATTAACTTACTACAGCAGAAGCGTACGGAATAAGATTGTACAGAAACTGAGTAATTTCGTCTTTATTAATTCTCACTGCACTGTCCTTCGTAAGTTTGATTTATTAAAGAAAATTAACTTGAAAACTGTGATTGATTTTCTACGCTAAAAGCGTATGTCAATAACTAATATTTGGCTGAACTAGCTTAATCTTTAATTTACTATGTTTACGACAGACTGTGTTTACGTCCTCCTGCTCTCCAGCACATATCCATGTTTATTATCAAATCCCCTCCCTTGCCATTTGTTCGTCGGATGTCAGAAACAATCTTCGGGAGTAGTGAAATGTCAAGATATTACTTTTATTGATTATAGCTTTGAAATAGTGTTTGATGACTGGACATAATTCATTTCGAAACCAGATTAATCCTCTTAGTAATAAAAAGTGCATTACTTCCTGGTTTAACGTCAGCAAGCACATGTCAGTGGTTTAAGTTCTTTAGAGTTTTTAGAAGACTTTTTGAGAAGACTTATGAGGAAGTCTGTTGTACGTTTACCAACACAAACAGAAAGATAAAATAAATGTCTAAAAATGATGTCTTCAAAACGCTGTGAACCTATTTCGAGATGCGCGCAATCTTAAATATAACGGCGGTCACGTGACTGCTGATCCTCGCCCGGATTGTAACCACGTGATAAAAAAACAATGATAATGTTTATTGTCAGCAAGTTGGATATTTCCTGAAAAGTGGACTTGGCATTTTTTGTCATAACTGTAAGTAATATAATTCCTTATCGGGGGAATGACTTGTTTTCACTTTATAAGTATTGACACACATTAGCCATCTTCGGTAAGTAATGATCGCGCTATTTCGTGAT